>NC_142706.1:2505000-3755000 GCF_055471065.1 Atractosteus spatula
CAAGGTCAAAGCTGGTATAGTTCAGTATGGCCCACCTGTACCCAGTACCTAGGACTGGCAGAAATAGAGAAATTCTCTACCACTCACTAGAAGTCCCACACATCTCCTTGTCCTCCCCAAGCAGCTGATTAAAATGGTTGGAGAGGAGGTGGACCTGGGGTCACACAGACAGAGGAAGGGCATAGGGTGAGGGCAAGCGGCAGCGTTATGGAAAGGTATCAACACCCAGACTAGGATGTGGATTCAAACGGATGTCTCTCAGATAACCTGGCCCCCCAGGAGTAGTCAGAGAACTGCTTGGGCGTTACAAATTGACATCCTGCTTGGAGTGCACTTCACTTCACAAGTCAAACACTTCAGAACAGTTTTTGAGGGACAGGCTACCTGCGGCAGGAGAACACAGGGCCCAGAGGAGGCCACAGGTGCTCACTGATGAAAGACTGAATGCACCAGCATTGTCAAGAGCATCTCCACACTGCAGGTTATTACAGAAACACTTTGAGGTTATTTCTCACTTGTGTGTAACATTCTTAGACCTTATACTTCAAATGACATTGTGTTATTAAATGGCATTAGAATTTACATTTATACAGCTGAGAAGATTTTCAACTTTTTTCTTCTGGATTTGTTCCACAGTAAAGAGTTTTAAGGTACCAGAGTGGAGAAGCATGTTAGTGGAACACTGTGTGCTGCCGTCGAAAGACATAGTGTTCAGCCTAATTGCCATTTTTAAATTTATCCAGAAACATGTATGAGTCCTGTGATGGACAAGTGTCCTGTCCAGGGTGTAGTCCTGTCTTGTGTCCTGTGATGGACTGGTGTCCTGTCCAGGATGGTGCCTCAGATGGGTTAGGTATCAGTTCACCATGACACTAAGAATCAAGCAATTACTGAAAGTGGATTGATGAAGTGGATGGATGAAGTACCAAGAAAACATTCAGTTCACTATAGGTTTTGAAATATTCTGCCTTATAATTAATTCTGCCTTAATTATTCTAAGGTTTTGTTTTGTTTTGTATTCATTTAGATTGATAAAAGCTAACACTACAGTATATGTATTTTTTTAAGATGAATAAACTGGAAGATCACTGAATATATTAGTGTTTGTGTTTCACACCCAGGTGCCCTTTGTGTCTCTTCACTGGATTTAGTGGAGACTTAAATGTGCTCATTTAAATTCAACTCATCTTGTCATCTCCCAGAGAAAATATTTACAGAATCAGAGTCCATATCGAGCCTTTGTCACCCAGGCATCTGTCATGCCTGCTTTACCTAAACTGTTTGAATTGAAATAGGATGTGATCTCTGTTCTACCCTCGTCTCTTTTATGGCAAGCATCTGCAAGCAGAACTTCAAGGTTCAGCTATTTATGAGAGTTAGAACCCTGACAATGCTATTATTCCTCCATGCACAGAAAATACAGGCACCGAGTACTAAACCATCTGTTTTGCCTAAAGTAGATCTGAGCTTGTGATTACCTCCTTACTATCTGGGCTATGAAAATTGTGTCTGACGAATTTTAACAAACTGATCAACAGTCAGTGATTAAATGCAAGTTGGTACAGAGACTGGAAACCGAGGGGTTACTGTACGTGAAGGTGATGTTTGCTGGAAAATGTTTGGCATGAAATTTGGGATAAAATAGCAGCAAGGAAATTCTACTCTTAGGGCAGGATTTAATAATTTCAATCAAAAGCTAACACATTAGTAAAGGTAACAGTGTGGGAGTGGGAGGAACCGCGGTGAGTTAGTGATAAAAGTCGATGTCCCATCTGAGGGGGAGTAGGCACCGACGTGAGGTTAGCGAAAACCGAACAAAAAAAAAAAGGCAAAAGAAAAAGCACACCGTTTTGCACAGCGGCGTCCAGACGTGACCGGCCCTATCTAATGGGGTCCAGTCTGGGGAAAAAAGAAACTGCGTTATCCCACTTGGACTATTCTCTATTTTTTTCGGGGTCCGGGCTGGAAGATAAGGAGAGCGAGGCCAAATACGAGGGCAAGAGAAGCCAAATACCCTCCTCTGATTTTTTAAAGTCTTTATGTTCTTGTATCTCATAATTACCAATCTTTAGGCATGCTGGTAAGCATAATGTTTTGGACAAGTACTATTACTCTTTATTAACTGCGGATCTCCTGTGATGTCAGTCACTGGCTTGATGATTGATTTTTGTTATACTGTACCTGTTTACCTCATGGTTTCAGTCCATCTGTAGGTACATCAGCTTATTAATTACTTTAATTACCTTGATCAGGGGTGGCATACAGGGATATGTGCAACACTGGTGCTCATGATCAGTTTTACTCATTAATTGTGCTCAGTAATTAAGCTGCAATATCGGTTTGCAAAGAAGTAGTGCTTAATTTGCATGTTAATGGTTTCTTATGGTTTACAAAAACAAATTCAAAACCCTGTATTGTTGCAGAGATTCCTGATGATCAGAGACAGATGGTCAACCTACGTACAGTATAACACTGGAGAAAGACAGAATGTATCCCAAACAAGACAACCCATAATCGTTTTGTTCTTTTAAAAAACAAGGAAATAATTAATGTTTCCAAACCGTTTCTGGTTATTTGTATGCAAAACATGCATGAATTTCCTTTTTAAAAGTCAATACTAGACAATATCAACTTCACGGCTGGTGATTTACAGTATAAGGCATCTAAAGAGACAGGGCATGGAAATGTGGGAGTGGGACGGCATTTACACAGCAATGTGCATGGAAGAACCTTTCAACTTTCAGTAGAAGTCGTATTGCCACATAGTGTTTCATATGATTAAGTGTCTCTGTCCTTAAGCTTCTGGGCTGATCTCTAACAAACCACTTGCTAAAGAACAATATAATCATCACAGCTCTCCCTGAAACAGGCGAATAAGGACTGAAGTTTTTGATTTTAGAAAGTAAACAAGCAAATCATTTTAAATTAAAAATAAAACTACAGTGATATGATAATCTATTCTTAATATTTCAACAATATGAAAGTGTACCTTGTGGTTAAGATCTGATTGAATACAGCTTCAGATTTCAGCATGACAAATATCTACAACACATTCCTCTCTAAAGTGGAAATAACTCAAGAGTAAACAGCAAACTTTGAAATATGTTTTCAACACATATGCTTTCAGGCTTCTAAACTGCATAATTTTCAGCTCCTATTTGTACCAAAAGGAAAAGGTACAAAGTTTATCTAATTGCCATTTCTCTTAACTCAGAAAAATCACTTCAAAGGAAAGTTTCTCTTGTATGTGACTGCATGTAAACCAAATAAACACAAAAATCCTTCCATATCTTTAGAAATGGATGTGAGACACAGTGCTTAAAAGGCTTCTCTGTATTAGCCTTTATTGAAGACTTCAGGCTGTGTGGTAAAATTGTTTCTTGCATTTTTTTCTACTTGAATCCAATTAAAGAGACTGACGTTTTTAAATAGGAACAGCTATTGAAATGAAGGCACTTTTCTTCTCAATAATTATTGCTAATCATAAAAACCCAGGTCTGAAACCACTTCAGTAAGTCACGAGCGAAGCTTCTGGACGAAACAGTTTCGAGCTGATTTCTCCATTTGCTGTGGATACATAAAATGTAATGAGGGCTCTAAAATGTTATTGCTCATTTTCTACCCAGCTTCGTGCTTTTATTAGTCTTCTGACATTAAAACTGATACACCACGCATACACTGCTTTCAGACCTTTAAAAGTGCTTGAAAAAAATATTTGATATCAAGATCATATGAACATTTGCTGCTGTCAGTCATAACTGAACACTTAATCTATGGCTCTTGTTATAGTGGTCCGCATACCACTAATGTTACAGGGAATTCACCAAGGTGACGGAGAACAAAACCTTGATTAAAATGCACACAATCACAATGCATCATATTCAGGAATCACATCACATTTTCCACTTATGAGATTTCCACCATGAGATACTGGGCACGAAAGCTGCATAAACGTATTCAAAATAAAATAAAGAGCATAAAGGGTGCTTTGTGCTGTTGAGAGGAATGCATCTGTAACCATCCATTGATCTCACTTGAAATACACAGGGGGCACATGGGGAAAGGAACGTGGCAATGGAGGAAATCTTCACTATATAGTGCCTTTAATAATACATCGTTGTCAAGGATCTTTCCAACAATCCCAAAAATGACAGAAGAACACAAACTATAAAGTCTATTGCGGAGAATCTGTCTCTGAGAATTATCTCAGGGTCAGACTTTCAGATCACGCTTCGTAATACAACTTTACCTAAAATGTGACCAGTTTCAAAGAGATGCTTTTCACAGGGGATTGCGAGCCATTGTGAGTGCCCTTTAAGTTGGCTTTGTACGGTACGGCAATAGATCTGCAATAGAACAGCGTCTGACAAGGATGCTTACACTATTAGACAGCTGAATGGACACCATTTAAACCTCTAAATTGGTCCGTTGAGGCTGACTTCCAGAGTTAATATACCTTACAAAGTATAACGAATAGGGTATTATTGAGGAAACTGGAAGGGGAGAAAGGGGAAAGGATCTTTTGCTGCACAGTAACATCCAGCAGACCTCATCAGCATCCTCAGACTGGAGCCAAGGCCTCCTCTCTGCGATTTTCTTCTACTTTTTCAGCTCCGTCTTTTCTTTGTTTTTTTGTATTTCAATGTATTGCAAGCAACATATTCACACCGTACTGAAGAAATGATCATTCTGCTCTTCCAACATTTCTTTCGAAAACTGAGATGGACTCTGAATCGGACTGCTGCAGTACACAGGCTTGAGAAGTGGAGCCTTCAACAAAAGGAACAAATTAGTGAAACTGGCTTCATTATAAAAGGATACCTTGAAATCACATTGATTCAAGTCCATTAGCTTTTTTTGTTTTGTTCAGCAGATTATATTCAGCAGAATTGTAATCAGACACAAGGTAATGCAGCTAATTATAATTTTTCAGTTTATTATAATTAAAACACATTTTTCTAAAGAATTGCTTGTGTACATTTTTATAATTTTTTACAGCTTTTAACTGCCATAAAGGTGTTAGTGCTTGAATGGGTAACAGACTGTTGCTTGACCTTCCAGGAAATTAAACTGACCACAGTTTGACACTCCTCATGTGAGTATGACAGAAATAGTCTCGCCCAAGGAGTGACTGTAAACAGAGAGAGAGAGAGAGAGAGAGAGAGAGAGAGAGATTGATTACCTCCCTGCTCATTCTTTTTCTTTTACCTCTAAAGATGGTTAAAATTGTCAGAACGTGTGGTGGTTATGTAATTGGAATTAAGTACTTCCTCAGACGTGTGCCTGAACAGGATTAAAACCCAGACCTCAAGAATTGCAAAGCTTTAGGCAGATTAATTAAGATTCCACTTCACCAGTCCCAAATGGTACTGTGCCAAGTGTCTCATAATTACAAATCATTGTGTAGCAACATTTTTCTTTTGGACTTCTAAGAGTAATGGAACCACACCCTTCTTTCTTTCTTGTTCACCCTGTATTTTGAGGGTAGAGAAAGCTCACTAAAAGATCATGGCCATTATGGCTTGAAATGAAAATAAATTCCTTCTTCCAATACCTTTACATCAGGCGTGGGTTTTTTTCCCACTTCCCTAGCACATGAGACGATGTCGAGTGTTTGGGATGGTGGTGTGAAACGGCAAGGAAATAAACAGAATCTGCGAGTGGAGTACAGTTAGAGGTGGCCAAGATCCGATGCTTCAAGAATGAGACGCAGCTCTGCTGCAGCAATCGGCAGGCCAGCTCAGAGAACAAATAGGCAAGTGTGGGAAGCAGAAGGCCGCCACACCATCACAGGATCATCTCAGCCATCTGATTCATCTGCGTGATCGTTTCTCAGATCGCAGTGGCCACAGCACGGGCAATAACCTGCAGAGACGCATCAGAAAATCTTGATTCTTCTGGCACAGAAAAGCAAGACCAGCGAAATGCTAGGATTACAGTGGTATTAAGGCAAGAAAATTATGGTGAGATATCTTGGTCCATCCAGCTTTTGTATCCCAAACCTGTGTCCAGTAGAGCATCAATGGTACCAAATTTAGTTCAACCGCATTTAAAAGTCCAAAGGGTTTTGGGACCACGAAACAGCTGACCAGCTAAGGAACAAGTAAGGGTTTATTTCATGCTGAAAAGAAAAGAGACACCTCTTTGTGCCTCTTTACTTTGCAGAATGGATTAAATCTTAACTTGTTCCTTTGCAGCCTGCGCACGCTGACGCAGCTCCCGACTGGAACGTCAGCGGACCTGCCATGTTGCTCAAGCCGACACCTCGGCTCCTTTCATCAAGACCCGGCTGGCCGAGATCCCTGGGTAAGCGAACTACTAACTGCCCAACAGGCTCGATGGACCAAATGCCCTCCTCTCGTCTGTAAGCTTTCCTATGTTCTTATGTTCTAACTCACTAACGCCACCTACTGGAGGCGACTGGAACTTGTTAGCCTTTGCTCACTGATACACATTGGAACATCCCCCAGTGGTCTACAGTACGTCACATTTCTGAATCAGAGCTGCCAGGACAGAGATAATATTCAGGGAGGTCTCACTCAGTATTAACTCTGTAAACTTTTTCATTTTCATTCAGTAAATATATTATGATTCTTTGATTCTTTGACCTGTGTTTTTCTGTGATTTTATTTGCTATGTATAGTATGTTTAACAAATCTGGTCAAATCTATTATACCTGAAGGTTGCATTTTTTTGTTCTTATTTTTACTAAATGATCTGTACTTTGACGACAGAAATTAACTTGGATTTTTACACATGAAATGTTTCCTTTTACTCATGAGAAAAGACACATGATCTGCCCATCAAAAAAAATTAATTACAGGAAATGACCTTTTTAATTTATTTTGTCTAGTAAATGCTTATGAGAAGAGTTTGAAAATTAGCAGACTGAATAATGTGGCAGTCGAATCTCCATGGGTCTATTAATTAATTGTGTTGTGTGATATCCAAGAAGATAAAAAAAAACTTTAGAGTGAGAGAGAGTAGCATGTTCTCTCACTTTATGCAAGATTTTTCCAACAAGGAATTTTCCATCTGGTGATGGCCACACAGACTAGGTTTATTTTTCCATTTCAAACCTTGGCTGCCTTTTTTCCACTAAGGTTAAACAGTTAAGACCCCCCACACAATTTTAAAATATGCAGTTCATATTCAGACAAGGATTATATAAAAGCACAGTATCGTAGCTGTTTTTTGTCAGTCATCTCTCTGCCGGCGTTCATTGCAAAATTCTTCCCTCCTGCTGAAAACCACACAGAAAGTACTACTGATACTGTAGACAATTAATGCTGGTAATACTGTATGCTAATACCATTAGGTATTCCAGGAGAGTAAAAAAGTTGCTAATGTTATCTCAGCCTCCACGCAGAGTCATACATTTGTCAATCACACAACACACAGCACATGTCTTTGTAAGCCCAGACCATTGGAATTTGCGAGGTCCGGAGAGACAGATGCTTAAGAAGATTGCAGTTAGACTGCAGGCAGGAAAATACCATTTTGAACTCAGGAGCTTTTTGACAGGCTTGTGAGTGTTACTCCCTTCCGACAATGGTTTCAAATGAATGCGGTATCATCTTGAAAACTAAAAACAAAGCAGAGAGAACAGTATTGCATCTCTACTTGCTGAAAACAGGAGTCATTTCATTTTTATCCAAAGTACTACCCAGTCATGCTGTTGTAGTTAATACAATTTTTTTTTCAAGAAAGGTCCGGATGAGCTCTTTATTATCTACTATAAACTGAACCAGACAGGCCTCACAAGGCTCCTTTTGCTTTTCCTCTTACAGTGCTGCCTAATATCAGCTATGACTGCGAACTGATACATTCTCTGCATTGAGAATGCCATCAGTGCTGTTTATTTAAAGTTATACTGCGTTTCTCTCAGATGTGTAGCTTTTTGCCTGTTACTGTAGCTCCAATTTCTAAAGTCCTTCCAAATCGACAGTCTTGTTTTGGTTCAGATTTGTTTCTGGACTGGTGCCTGCACCAGAATGGGGTTTCTATTCAGCCAGCTGAACACTCCATTAAACATGGCTGGGTTGCTCCAACGTTTGTTTTGTCTTGGACCTTCTGGACTCTGCCCAGCGGCGTGGTTGACGCGTAAATATCTAAGGATTTTTCTCAAATCTGAATGTTTGAAAAGATTTTAAATTATGAAGGCATATTCCATTATAAAGCCAGACTACCTTGGTTTAAATGGTTCTTAAAATAAGAAGTGCTTTTAGGAGGCTTCTGCGTTACCTATTTATGAGAAAGAAAAACATATATTTTAATTCCTGGTCCTGTCTTGTGGAGCAGTGATCTGACCTAACAGCACACTCATGCCAAAAGGTCATTTCAAGTTCAGTGAATTCAAATTACAGTCAGAGACTCTATAGTGTTCATTTCAGAGACATTATTAAAACAAACCTAGTTGGCAATGAAGGGAACAAAGGCCTGAAGGCCTGGCCACTATGCTTGTATATTTCCTGATATGTGCAGTCACAGACAGCTTATAACTGAGCACAGGCTTTGCTCTAAACGAGACTGTAAGGAGAGGATACTTGAAAGCTGTGGAACCTGAATCATCGCACGAAGAAAAATAATTTAAGAGAAAGCAAAAGAAAGCACAATTAACAAGAAAACACTTACCAACTTTAGAAGAGATTAAATCCTTGTAGATTATTTTAGTCTAAAAGTTATTGTACAGGTGTTTTTTTTTTACATTTTTATTCAGTTTTACATAACCAAAATTGGATTTTCAAGGCAATTTTTTGCCTTGTAATATAGTCCTACAGTAACAAAATGTCAGGTTAGTCTTTTCTGTTAGCAAGATAAATAGTCCCATTTCTCCATTTACAGTATCGGAAGAAGTAGAACATCAACTGTATGTTTCTGAAAAAAAAAATCATATGGCTTTGGGTTGATTGGTTCCTCCATACAAATTTGAAAACAGAAAAATGTATATTTCAAACTGAAAAGTATTGTATTTTGGCTTGATTTTCAAATGTATATGTTTGCTGTAGTTCTCTGGTGAAAGTATGTAATCCTCAGTATGACATGCTCTGAGGTAAATTGACAAATTGTCAAGCAAATAAAATGTGTTTGAATCAGTAGAAAAATATTTCACATTTTATTTTATTTGATAATAGGAGATTTTTTTTCAATTGATATTGAATATTGATTCAGAAGGTGAGGAGTTTTTGAAAAAAAACATAAAACAGGCTGTTACAATTTTGCATTAACACTTGAGCTTTTTTCAAAAGGTGTCACAAAATAATGAACAAAGACTTCTTGCCTTGCAGTAATGTAACAGAATGACCTCACAATTCATGAGGTCGATGTGTTCCTGTAAGCCAAGATCAGCTTAGTTTGTATTCTGCATGTTTTCCAAACAGCATAGTCTCCACAGAGTGCAGTACAATGGTAAGAAAAGGGTAAAAGAAATCATCTGTAAACTTTCCCTGCTAGTTTCACTTGAAAGCAGAATGTTTATGTTGTGATAAGGATCAGTACTGCTTTCCTTTCTTGGGAATGAGTGGTCATTTATTGAAAGAAATCAGATGTGATCAAAGTGAGACCTGTTTAAAGAGTAATACGTACAGTATATCTCCAGATGGACAATAAGGAAATACATTCTTCCATCTATCCTTCCAGCCACTTTCTAACTTCGCTAGGGAGCCAGAGTCTATCCCGGCAAGCAATGGACATGAGGCAGGGTACAGCCTGGATGGGACACCAGTCCATCACAGGGCACACACACACACACACACACACACACTTACTTACACCAGGGGCAATCTTCCCAGAATCCAATTAAACTACTAGTATAACATTTAGAGGAAGCCCACGCACACACAGGGAGATTCTTTTGAAAACAAAAAGGCTGAATAGCAGTTGCTGTTTAAAATTGTTGTGGCTGAGGACACCCATCCCAGTACAGACCAAGCCCAGCCATGTTTAGCTTGTACACCCACAATAATAGGGGATCAGGGGGGATACATACTGCTGTCGATGTTTGATATAGTGGAAAGCTACACACATTAATTACAAAATATTAAGTTGTATGACATTCCATTTAGTTGCTCTTCCCTTTTCTTTTATATATGGATCCTACAAGTGACTATGCGAGAAGTTGGGGTTCTCTGGGGTACACTACTCATTTGCCATTCTTTATAGAAGTGGTTCATTGTAATAAGCAATCTGTGTATGTACATATTCATCTGTAATAAGTATTCCATTGGGTTCAGTTTCTTAGTCACTCTCATAAAACACCTCTTACGTCTCTTTGTCCAAGAGAGCTCTCTCTTCAAGAGAACAATATTTCATGGGAAGTTAGGAATAAGGAACAATGTAAAGTTTGCCTCAAAACGTCAGCAATGATCCATTACAGTTTTATTACCAGGACCCCACACAAAATGAAACTTAGTTTTTAATGAAACTTAGAGATTCCCCATGATACTGTATGTGTTTTGTCCCTGAGGCGTGAAGGGAACTTCATTCTATCAGGTTTGGGAATGCACAGAGGTTAGTTTGTTTTGGAGAAAAAAAATGTTCTACTTTATCTATGAGACTTGAGAGAAAAATATCCCTTGTCTCCACAGTTACTTCTGTTGAATGATGACACCTTACTGGGACTATACTACAGAAAACAATTTGTGGTACTACAGCAGCCTGGGAGATGGAAAACCTTCCACTGGAGATCTCCTGCTGTTCCTCCCCTGTATCAGCTGGATCTTTCGCTCTTGGATGTTGTGCTTTTTGGAGACACAGCCTTGATGTGGGATGACGCTCCCCTTGGCCTCACAACATGGGGCCAGAGGTTGGGAATCTGCCATAATAATGACCAGGGTTATGCTGTAACGTTTTATCATTTTTCCTCTCTCTTTCTCTAACTTTCTTTGGCTACCTTTCTTACTGTTATCTATTTTCGTTTATGCTAGGTTTTAGTACATCTGTTCAGTGTGAGGACGGTTGGTGTGGGAGGCTTGGGATCTGAAAATTTTCCATTGGTATTACAGGTAGATGCTCTTGCTGTATTCTGATTTGTATTATGTTATTAAACAATAAAAAAATAATGTTCACAAAAATTATTACAGATTGCAGTATTAACAATTTTCATCATGATGTAGCTTTTTTTGTACTCTCTGTGGTATGGTAGTAAATTACTTTTATTATAATTATGACAACAGCTGGAGAGTTTGAATCATACAAATATGATGCTGTGCACCTTATCTGAAACATTCAGCACAACTGAATGACCTTCAGCATTAAAGCAATAACATTTTTAATTTTGAGTCATGAGAGATTCCAGCTGTACAGCAATAATTTTTGTTTCCATTGTTTGCTATTCTTCTTATTATGGTGGAGTTTAAACACTCTTCTTAATTGCAGTAGTCTTAATACGAAAAATAAACCGTATTGATTCTGTACAGATACCTCAATTACAGTATTTCTTGGTGGACATGCATTGTCCAAATGATTGCAGGTACCTCTGAGACCCATTGGTCCAAGTAAATGTTTCTGTGCATCTGACAACAAACTTGGGTTTTAGAAACCATGATAATAGTAACCAACCCTAACCAGCTGTAACCCTGACCCTAATGCTAGTTTAAGGTTAAACTATGGCAGTGTGAGGGTAATTTGGGTGCAGTACCTATAGATTTGGGGAACATGTCAAAATCCAATGCCCAGAAAGGCTCAGATATAGATCACGGAAAAGCTCAGTCGACACCCCGGGTAGGGTTAGGGTTAGCATTTACACACTACTTGGACAACTTTTAAGCTCAGCGCGTAAAAATGACTTTGGGGCCCAAGTCAAGTTTAGGACTGGTGGTTTTGTAGTATTATCTGAAATTATTTTTTCAGAAACTCTGTGGGGCCCAGGTGGCGTGGTGCACCACGCGGTAGTTGTATCCCTAAATTGAGTCAGTGGATCAAAAGTCGTCACCAAGCATTATTGAAACTTATTTAATTGCAAGAGCTTTGATCAACATTCTTGATTGTTTCCCCCTCGTACCTTTAGGTTTGGGGAACATGGCAAAATCTGATGCACAGAGAGGCTCAGATATACAGATCCAGCCATTCAACTTGAGCTATAACTGAACAGGGCAGGCAAAACGTTTCCAACTAATCGCGAGTGAATGAGTCTAATTGATGCAGATGTTTACAAAGAAAGTGTACTACTGTGATAACTTTGAGCTATACTGTATGAATATAATTATATCGTTATTAATTTATTTAGATACGCGATTCCATATTATATTCCCTATTTATAAAATTCTAAAAGGTATGCATTTTTTACTGCGATAACGAGCGCAAATATTCATAGAAAAGGTTAAAACATTATAACTTTTTATGAGATATATAAACTTAATATAGTCAAAAGGAGCACGTAAAAACTTTTCCAAAATAACCACAGTATGTAACCGAATGAAAGACTTTGATGCTTACAATGTTTATGAAGAAAGTGGAATACTGATGTGTATTTTTTATTTAAACTACCAATTCCAGCCATATACAGTTTGCATAATATGTTTATGTTCCTAAATTAATATCGTTTATGACCTTCAGACACGTTATGCTCCCCTTCTTTTTATGCTCAGCTACTAAAATTTCCCTTTAATTGTAAAATTCCATATTAATATTCAATCTTAAACGGATTAAAACATGCACAGTAAAGAGATTAAATGAAACGATCGTTTCACTAACAGCCAATGCACCATGAGTGCCCCTGTCGGTCATTTTGGCCAGCCAATCACGTACTGCAGTACAACGCGGTAAACTGCGGGTAATTTTGAATGGCTGCATCTGCACATTCCATGCATGGTTTGTAATTCGTGCAACTGTGATGACACGGAGGAACAAAATTTCATAATCAGCTCTTGCTTGTTCTTCATTTTTTTGCTGTGAAACAAGTATAATTACAAAGGAAAAAGTTTATTGTTTAATATTTCAACTTTCAAGCAACGTGAAGGACAAAGATAAACTCAAATCATGGATAAAGTACTTTCAGTTATTTACTTTTGTGGAAATTTTATAACGAGACTTGGAAAAACAACAACTTTATATGCATTTGAAATTAGCTCAGTTAGCGGGATGGTAGAAATGATTAAAGATACCATCCCTAAATCTGAGCATTCATGTTTTATGCATAAAAAGTAGAATCTTGCTGATCAGTTTTCACTATCTTTGGTTTAATAAGCAGATTTATCAAAAAACTAATTCAGGAATGATGTTTCAGTTTCACATCGTATAAGCACATCAACAATCTACTATGTGCAAATGTTAACTGAACACAGAGCTACAGTATCAATAATAGAACATTTTACTGATGTTTTCATAAGGACAATAAGAGTCCAGAAATTCTCTAAGAGTGGGATGTTCTCCTGGACCTTAATCTGTTCTGCACCTGTTCTGTCACAGCTCTACGCTACAGAGAACATAGTCGTATCCTGGGGTTGAGGGCTGAGCAGGACCTCACTGCTGACTCAGCTGTTTTCCAGGACCCACAGTAGGTTAAAGCCTTTAGGTTTTATGGGTCCTTTCTCACATTAGGGAGGGTTTCATGAATCACGTTCTTTGCATGCCAACAAAGACAACTGCCTCAATGCACTGAAATTGACTCTAAGAAAAAAAAGATATTAAACTAATCTTTAGGCATTTTAAAATATGTGTCACTTCACCGATCAGAGCTAACTCTCCTGTAAGGCACTGCGGAGACTTCTTGTTAGCTGGATACGTCTGATAAGCAGGCTTTTCGGAGAAGCTAGTCTGCAGGTGCAGTCTTGACTGTAAAACCATCATTTTACCAGGGGATCTGGAGGAAACTGGTTTCCGGCAAACCTGCCACGTTGAAGACGCTAAACTTGCTTACATCCAAGAACGGGAAAGAGTTTGACGAATGCCAATATTCACTTGCAGCAACAGAAAGATGTTCACGCCACCCAATAAAAAAAACAGTGGAGCATGGTCTTAGTTCGTTGCACATTAATAATGTTGTCTGTGCATCACTTTGGGTTCTACTATATGTGTGAATACTTTTGTCTGTACATCATATTAAAAAGGATGTACCATATTGCTTCATTGGAAAGTGTTTATATTATTCTTTTAAGACAGATTTTGTTTTCACATTTATTACGCAGCATCTTTGTTCATTTCACATTTCATGTCAGTGCCATTTAAATTTCCTGGTGATCCCTACAACAGGCTATCGTGGCTTGTTTGCCGAGATGAGACTTCCTCTTTCATGTTAGTTCCAAAGCTGGAAAAGGGAGCTGTTCTATGAGAAGCACACCTCCTTATCATCTTCTGCCCACATGCAACCAATTAACTAAAGGAAAAAGAGAGACTTTTAAATGGAAAAGCTTTTAATTGGTATACTTTTACAGTTGAAAGCAGATGGAACGTCAGAATAAACGCATGTGAACGCCATAAATATTACTTGTGATTTTTTTTAAGTTCAGGGGGGTAGCTACAGTATGCATGCATTACTGTAAATTGGAAGTCTTGTTTGCATTTCTAAGAGACTAGCTGTATCATATGGTATGACTTCCTAAAAGTTGCTCTGACACATCTTCACAGGCATAAGTGTACCATAACAAGCTGACGAAACAGTGATGCATCAGGGGACGTGCAACTGCTAGAATATATTTTTCAAAGATGAAGGGCAGAAGTAGGGTCTGTATATTATTTGCAAACTGAAATCTAAGTTAGCTCTGGAACTCTTTTCCACTTTTGATGTGGAAAATGCTTAAGTGCAGTCTTTGATGTGATCTGTAAACACAGCTTTACCTTTAAGTATGTGCATATCTCATACAATCAATTTGTATTATTAACCAAAAATATATTCAGTTTCTACAGTTCTGTTTCTTACTGAATTGCAGGACAAGAAAGAGCAGTGCATTGAAAAGATTTGTAAAGACTTTTGCACATTTTCATGGGATTAGAGCCAACCAAAAACAATCAAAATCCTTGATCTTTGTCTTATTCTCTCCTTCTGCCCTTGTGACACCTGACAGCGCCGTCTGAAGCAACTCCTTTAACACACACCCCTCAGAAACGACAAGTTTTCAAATCTCTTTTTCCTCCGCTAAGCTGATCAAGGGGTTGTGTAGCTCCAAAAAGAAAGCACACTGATTATCAGAAGGTGTTATGGAAGGGCAGCTCTTAAGCAGCTCATGATTCGCATGGTTGCAGGTTGGAAAGCGGGCTATGTCATTAGCTGATTATGATTTGGATTCACCAAACGGCAGCACGCATCCAGCATATGGTGACGTAGATCTTTTGGCTTTCCTGTAAAAGGCCTGAGATCAGGAAGCACTTCTTTACTCAAAGATACATGAGAGTTTCGAACAGGATTTCAGGCCATGTTGTTGAAATTGATGTCCTGGCTTCATTTAAAACAGCTCCTTAAGATCTTTGGATCAGTTGTCATTGAAATTTTAGGATTTTAGGATTTTTTAAATACAAAAAACTCAGCAAAATCACACCCATAAACAAAACATATTAAAGTTTGCAGTGAAACTTTCCTAAGTATGCATTCGACTTTCTTTCTAAAAAAAATCTTGGATGAAACTTTATTTTTCACACTAAGGATTTTATATGCTACAGTACATTAATTTATGCTGAAGCTGAAAAAAATCTATACATATTTTGATATATTATATATACTGTAGGTCTATACTGTATATGGATGCCCGCATAATCAATTTAACTGAGAAACCACTAAAATTCAGAAAAGTAATCTGTTTGGTGTTTAACCCCACTTCCTGCCATTAAAACCTGGTTAATTACATCAGGAGAGGACATTTGTAAAGCCCACTTAATGCACTGCTTTAGCCAGAAAATGTGTTTTTTCTTCCTAAAGAATTTTAATGCTTCTCTCTGGTGCATTAGCCTTCTTACATTTGTATTTCAAAGGCAGAATGCATGAAGCAATACAGAGATGACTCTTAACAGCAAACAGATGGCATACCAGATTCAGTAATTATATACATGTTTGAAGTCTGAAGATGAAGTTTTAGACTCTAATGCTTTGAATTATGTTCTGGCAATTACTAATCACAAAATGTATTTACTTACAGAGACTGATAATTCTACTTGTGCAATCTGCATTTTGGTAATCTGTGTTTTTTGGATCGATAAGCAAAAGTAAATAAAGTGATGGATGTATCAATTGGATTTTAGGAAATGATTTTTAATATGATCTTTAGAATATTTGAAAGTACTTTAACTTCTGTTTGAATGTACTGTGCTATTGTTTTTAATGATTCTCTCTCCTTCACAGTTGAGACTCTTCTTTTAGAAAGACACGTGTCCGGAATTTTAAAAACTGACTAAAGAAAGTTCTGGACTTATATAATGATAGGAAGCTGATATGGAGGTAATGTGTGATTCTAACTTTCAGACAGGGGACTGTGCCTGAACTGCTTGAGCAGATTAAATAAGTGTGAATGAAAAAGACTGGAAACCATTTGCACTTGAATTAGGAAACGTATTAGCAAAAATTACATATTGATGAATTATTAGACTGCTTAATTACATATAAGGTACCTTTCACATGTATTGTGGCAGCAAATTCAAAACCTCTTTGTTTTAATGACGAGTAATTTGTTTTTGTTTAACACTAAGTGATTTGCAAGTTGTACACGTAGATGCTGTAATTTCCTGCTTTACGCAATGATTTCTTCTGTTTTACAAACAAGGACTAACAGGGCATTGTGTGTTCATGATCAAATGTACTGTTTGCTAGTGTGAAACTCATTCAAATAAATGAGAAATAAACAAGGATGGGAAAAAAGGAGTATCAGTATTTTCAAAACACATTTCATTTTCCAGAAAGGCTCCTTCAGTAGACAACCATTGCTATGGTGCATTGTAAAGACCGGAAACAGCTGATTGTGTTGCATCTGTGTCCCATTGCGTGTCTGCTCCATGTCTCAGCTGTTCACACAACCTTTCTGACACTATTGGACCTTGACACTAAAGCATTATCGCACTATTCTTTCTGTTTTACTTTCTTCTTTATTTTTTCTACATTTTTTGTATTCCAGCTACAGTTTTAAAATTTTGACCAGACCAGACACCAAGAGTAGATGCAGTGCTGTGTGGAGTTTCTGAGTTGCGAAATCGATTCACAGACCCAGAAGGAGCTTCTTCTCTAACAGAATTGCTCACACTCATTGACCAGAAAGCCATCTCTTACCGTAGGCCCAGATTTCTCCAGCTAATGTTTCCCAACAAGGGAAACAGCTCTGTAACAAACTCTATATTGATCTAAATCCTATTTCATTATGAAGTTTAAGATGATAGTTTGTGGAGGTTAAATGCTCATCTTGCCCACTTTACAGTTATGGCTGCTGCCTCCCAGCATGTGAATATCACCCTTGCACAGTAGCTTGTAGTTTCATTTCGCCATCCCTGCCTCCACCCCAATTCTCTCTCGCAGCACTTGCAGCAGCTTTCTAGCAAGGAATTCGCAGCTCCTCTCCGTCTTGATTAGTGCTTGACCGAACTAACTGAAAACACACACATGTCTGACAGACTCTTTCATGTGCTGGTATCCCTCCGCCATCACAATCAGTCCCTGTTTGTTGACACAAACAAAAGGGACGCACAGGGGAGCCTATTCATCCATCCTAAAGCACTTTAAAGGACCCTGACACCTAGGGGGCCAACTATAAGGCAACTATCAGCTCCTGTTGCAACATATGTGATTAGCAGGGACAGTGGGGGAAGTGAAGATTGGAGATTTTTCAACATTCACATCTTTCACCTGGGTTTGGGGCAAAATCTGGGATTTGACGAAGAACGAGTCTGTGGCTTGTAGTTGTACCACATGCACAATACTAATCCGTTGCATCGATTGTGGCCAAATTTCCCCCCGCCCTTTACCCATCACGGCCTCCTAATAACCCCCATCTCTGAACTGGCTTCATCACCCTGCTCTCCTCCCCAATGAGAGCTGGTGTGTGGGGAGAGTACTGGTGCATCATCCAGGTGGGGCTGCACACTGGTGCTGGTGGAGGGGATCCCCATTACCCGTAAAGTGCTTTGAGTGAAGTGTCCAGAAAAAAAGCGCTATATACAGTAAGTGTAAGGATTAGTATAATATAATATTGTACCTCAATGGTCTGAGGTTCTGTTTGCAGGTGATCGCCACTGCTCCTGTGGTGCAGGCTAGGAATGATGTCTGCCTGAGAGAAGTCAAGTGACAATGGAGGTGAGCAAATCCGCCTGGGACAATGGAGTCAAGGAGAAAACTACAGAACATTACTCATACACAACATCAGACACGTGCAAAACATGCTCACTTGAAACCAGAATCTTATACTGTCATTACAGTGTTCATTTCTGCGACACAAGGAGTGTAGATGAAGAAGGGGGGGGCACAATCAAAATTAGCAGCAAAACCTCAAAACGGACATACGTGGACACAAATCCTCGCAAAACTGTAATTATTGTAACTGAGCCTTATGTAAACACAGTTCAAATTCTGTGTTGTTTTCCTGCGTGTTTGTATCCTGATCAGGAGTGCCTGTGAATGTTGTTTGTCTTGGTGTTGTCGGCTGTTTCAGGGCCTCATCATGTTTTCATCAGGTTTAAAGAGCAAGAAGTAATTGTCCTGAACAAGTAGGAGGAACCTTGAATTCTTTAAAAGTGAAGTCTATGACCTGCGTTACAGGTTGAAGTATTATATACTATATATTATATTATATACTGTTTAGCAAGACAGAAAATAGCTTGTAGAAACCTGTTAATTTTTAAACCCTGTGCTGACTATTGAAGGCAATGGGTTAATATTTTGTGTTTGTTTTATATTTCAATAGTTCCATACCACCTCTGAAGTGTGCCTCTATTTCCCCGGTTTAGGAAGCCTCCGTAGTTTTTGGTTTTGAAATTTCTGCATTTTTTTTGTCACCCTGTCGATAAAGGACAATTTCACCACGGGGCTTCTTCGGGCTTATGGAGTTGTTTTTCAGCTTTCTGACATCACACCACTATGAGGGTTTCTTAGCCATGACCAGAATTCTGATGAAGCACACCCAGCAAGGAAAAACACATGTGCGATCCTCTTTGAAAGAAATAGTCAAGAGTAAAAGAAGTTGTGTTACTAATATGCTAAAGTCAAATAAAATATCTTATATAGTTGAACATGTGCATGCTTCGAAACACACTGTATGCTCCAATTGATCCATAATATCACTGTGCCCTCATTTGACCCGCCTGACATAATACTTCAGCGTTCAGGGGGGCATTCCTGGGGTTCAGCTTTTCTGTTTGTTCTTGAGAGCTTTTTCTATGAGACCCATGTTGTGATTTTGTGTGTCATCTCATCTCGGCTATTTACTAGAGGGAACAATGGAGCTACACGCTTCCGTGCAACCTGCAAAATATGGTTGCCATGATGAGGCAGGTCAGAGGACCATAATTTGGCATCCTGCTATTTTGGACACACCAGGTGGAAGGAGCGATGCGTGTGTGCATTTATAACCCACAGCTGGGGTTTATTTCCAGGCTGGTCCAACTCAGAGAAAGCAGCTTCGCACGGGGCTTCTTCAGGCTGAAACAGACAGCCAGGGAAGCAGTGCAGGAAGGAACGCCATGGGCTTCGTTAGGGAGCGGGACAAAGCCCGTTTTCACCGTGAAGAACTGGTGCTGTGGTGGATTTTTGATGGCTTTTTCCTCCTCTCAGTCCTCCTTGTCTGATTAAAGCCGCGGGTTTTGCTCCCAGAGGGGGGTGGACGGCGGCCTGATCGACTCCTGTGTCTTGTGAAGTGGTCACTCTCACTCATGTTGAGGTTCGATCCTGCAGAGATATTGAGGCAGAAGCCTATGGTTGGTGAAATCATTGGCACAGACATCTTCCCCAGGAGCACGGTGGGAAACATGGGGAAAAATACTGTGGTCAGACATGGGTAGGAGAAACAGTCAAAGAGACCAGTAATTGATAAATAAAGACTTTTTTACTGTATTATTTTGTGTTAGAATCTCAAGAGGTAAATTTAAGAAAGAAGCAGTTGGGGGCTCAAGTCACTGTCACGCACACTGCTGTTGTACCTGAGTGAGGTTTAGGCTGTGGAGTTGTCTTCAGACTGTTCTGTTTCCAGAACTGGTAGCGTCTTTGAACTTTTCACAATAAGTTAACTCCTAATTATTCCTTATAGGCTCACATGCTGCCACAGCTCCCCAAACTGCTTTTACAGTATATTAGTTTTTGATACAAGTGAAATAGTTATAGTTTTTGATACGAGTGAATTTTTATGGAAGCGAAGACAAAACCAGGTATAAAAACTCTGAATGCAGTGTGACTTTTTATATATGTATTTTTCCATTTTGTCAGAAATACTGAAAAAAAGGCATTGTAATTAGGTTGAGAGCTTTAATGCCATATTAAAAGTACATGTAAAATTAAAAAAAATGTGATTCAAGTGTATTTTTCATGAAACGTTGTGACATACAGTGCAGTAGCTTGGAAAAATATTCACCCAATATACTTTTTATATATTTATTTATAACATAGTTTTTGATTTTCCTTTGTAGCTCTCTATCACATTTAACTTCTTTCACCCATAATATGTTCTGTTGAGAACTCAGTTTCTGTCCAGGAACTGTCCAGGTGTTGTGATTTGAATAAGCCATCCCCTTTGATCACCATTTTGGGAGAATAAAAAACAATGCCAGCAATTACAGAAATCCTGAGGTTTTTATTTTTCTAAACATTTCTACTATATTGCTTACCCTCAAGGAAGAGTGTTTTCTGAAGACTGAAAACCTGTAATTTATTTACGGACAAAAAAAAGAATTTGTGGGGGATCACACGGTTGTTAGTGACATTGGTTGTGTTCATTTAAACAAACATTAAGAAGTGTACATTTGGGAGTGTACATTATTGTGTACTCTGCCTCATTTCCCTTCTTGGCACGTACCTGAGAGTTAAAAACAAGAAAGTGACTTAGACAAAAACGGACAGCACATGGCATTTGTTCGGACTTTTTATGTCGTTAATAAATCTGTGAAATTCTTTTTCAGAAAATTTCATATTTACAGATGGTTACACGATTACTTCAGAAGTACAGTATAATACTGCATGAGAGCAGAGTAGCATGAGTGGGTAGGTCTCTGGTTTCCTAACCAGTTGTGGGTTCAAGTCCCTGCCTCTACTCTAGTTGTTGTAGTCAACCCAGCGGTAGAAGAGGGGACCCACATTGCTGGAGCAGGCTCTGTGATGGACTGGAGTCATCGCGCGAGTCATGTTTGCTGAATGTCATTGAAACTAGGATAAGAGCTGGACCAATCAGCCATTGTGGCTTGAATACTGACACAGCTTTTTGTGCTCGTTTTGTAGATTTTTCATTTTAACACTTGAAACACATGATGTGAACCACAGCTTCCGGAAAAGTGTTTTCAAAACAAGGCTCTCCGCTTAACACAGTCGGATCAGAGAGTTTTAGTGTTTCAGTGTGTGCCATATTTCTGTATGTTGACAATTTGGGAAGGTGTTTTGGTGTTTGTATTGATTGGTGTGAGAACTGTTTCACTTCTATAAGTAATTGGACTTTAGTAACTGAGAAAACAGTGCGAACAATGTTAGCAATGTTAGCAAGCTCATTCTGGTCATAATTAACACAAAAATTGCATCAAGAGGTAACACTTCTGCTGACATCCTGTGCTGTAGATCAGATATGGGATATTCTCCCAGGACGTTAATGTTTTACTCTTCAGTAACATAAACTATCAGTACATGAAACTTTAAATGAATTTTTAGTTACAAATTTCACATTATATGCACTGTAAAAATACCATACAGAATTATTAAGCTTTTCAGTGGTCACAATGAAATTCTCAAGCAGTCAATTAAGCAGTGATTAGTTTGGAACTTGAGCCTTGGCAATTTTACATCTGCAATGAATCAGCAGCTTAATCCATAGCTCTGCCTTTTCCAATTAAAGAATGGATTTCTAATTTACTTTACAGTTAATTGTTCTTTGAGGTTTTGCAGAGGTGTTAGTTGCTGCGGGCTGTGAAACATATGGTAATTGTTTTTCAATATTTCTATTCGTCTGAATCTCAAAGCTTCAGTGCATAGCGGTGTCTGATATATTTAAATGAATTGCAGGCTCACAGAATGAAACATCACATCTAATGGCTTTAACCAAGTGTCGCAATCACAGGTATCAAATAAAACCACAGAAATACTTGAAAAACATATAAATGAAATAATCAAGATAATTTTCAGTATGAAGTGTGCCAGGTTTATGGAATGACAATTTTACAGAGTTGGTGTTTCTCTCCCTATGCATTAACACAATCCTGGCAGTGTTGACAGACATGACATGATCTCAACCTGGAAGGACAGCAATGCAATCTTCCTTCACCTGTCCTGTACTGCTGCAGTCGGCTGATGGTGGTTGCCCAGTTATGGTTGTCTGCTGTTGATAAAGTTGTCAATCAGCTTCCAAGGATGTTTTATTGGACTGGGAGAAACTGCTGGCCGCAGCAAAACCTCAATGGGTGTCCATCCCCTACTCCCTGCTGGACATTCAACTTACACGTCCCACTTTTAATTTCCCTTGAAATTTAATAACTGTCTTGTTATTGATTTTTTTGTCAGTTTAAAGTCCTTTCAATCTCTCCATGGTATTTTCAAGATAGCACATAACTGTTCTGTGGTACTAATCTATTTTTGTTGGTGGGGAACATCAGAGAGCTTCAAAGAAAAACTGGGCTGTGAAGTCTCTTCTGGAAGTGTTTACAATCGAATGTTATATCTACATAATGAAAGAAAAAAAATTGTATTTATTAATTTCATAATTATTTGTTAGACACACAAAACAGTTTAATCTGTAATTTAAATATATCATAGAGGAATATATGGAGGAAACCCATATACTGTAGATATAGGAAGAGGTGCTAGTCTCCATGTCAACCATCTTGCAAACCGTGAAATAAAAGCATGGTTCAAATCATGACTGGTTGAAAAAAAAACCTTAAGTTTTTCTTTGGCAGCCTTAGACTAAACCCTTTCACATAGAGTGAACCCCACTGTTTTGTCTTAATCCTTGATGCTGTAGTACAAGGGAATAAATGTCAGAATTTGCTTCATAAATGAAAACTCAGCAGGTTTAGACAAAGCAAAGAACAATTACAACAGCAACAACAAAAACACTGCCACCCAGTTTTTGATAATGCTTTGACAGTGCTCGTACATGATACAAGCTGCTGGCTGGGCTCTGTCCCAAAGGAGAAAAACAAAAGATGAAGTCGAAGGTGACATGTTTCATGAGCTCAGCTTCATTATATATTTGAACAGGTTAGAAAACAAATGTAACACTACCAGTTGAAATATTAGTTTCAGATGTTACTGTGAGCCACGGCTAAAAACATTTTTCCTCTTGATAGTAGTATGTTTTGTGATACTGTAATCCGTGTTTAGGAGAAAATTTAAAACAAGTCTATTTGATGATTTTGTGATCTTGCTTTATGCTATTGGCTTACTTAGCTGGCTACTGTATTTTGATTGCAATCACTGTGCTGTGATTGAAAAATGCCAGGTGAAATAAACACAAAGCAATACACTCTGTAGTGTGAATGACCTGAGTCCAGAAGGGAATTAAAACTGTGCAGAAGCACAGTAAAAGCAGGAGGTGAGATGCAGATAAATCCACTTAGCAGGACAGAGTGTTTTGGCAAGACATTGCATGAGTATTGAGATTATATATTGCCCATACAATCTCATCCATTATCCTTGAAACTCAAAATGAAGAAAAGGGTGTAACACTGCCTCCTCCACTCCTCTTTTGGTGAAATATGGAGCTCATCCAAAGAACATGGATGGACCATATCAACTAACGATGGATATGGATAATTAAATATGCTGCCAACATGTTCAATAGCCACTAGAGGACTAAGTGCTATTGGATCCAGTATACCCTCCATTTTAGCAGTTTCTAGAGGACTTTAAAAGCATGTTCAGCCTGCCGATGGACTATTCTCCTTGGCATCTATAGCACCTGCAGAAGATCACAAAACATATACAAGGATTTTCTCTCTACACTGTATCTCATACCTGTTCACTGACCATTTTTTCGACATACAGGTCTGTTTTGCATGTGATTTCCAAGGCATTCTCATTATACACAATAACTGACTTCTCTACGGACCTGTCTCTCTGACTCTTCTCAAGATATGATCTGTAATTTCTGAGACACAGACACTTATGGCATTTTGGAGTTTCTCAACTGGGTAACAGTACATGAGGCCTCTAACACCACAAAATGATCCTGAAGTCCCATGGTCCATCCTGCAAGACCTGCCTTGTTACTGGACAGATGTTATCAGTCATACACTGACTGCAACAGACCATCTTGGTCACTTGTTCACAAGATAAAGAAAATAAAAAAAGTTCTGGACTTGAAACGCAAGTCCATCTCTATTGCCTTTGAATTTCCATCCTTTGAAGTCTTAAAGGATCATCAAGACATGCTACAAAAACTCCAATCCCTGTTTCTATTCTTTTGGACAGCTCTTTTTAAAGAGGTGATGTATGAAAAGTAAGAGAAAGTACATGCCAGAGAATTAATTACCATCTATTCTGAAGGGACTCTGTACTCCGTTTGGTATGTTTAGACATTCTTTCCGGGAAGCTTGGTCAATAAAGTGTAAAATCCACTTTATTTGTTACTGATAACAAATATCAATAAAGAAGAATTCTGTTTCTTCTTCTAGGTTAATGATGTATAGATCACTTATTCCCATTAAATTCCCATTTAATTACAGCAAGACATGAAGCGCACTGTTAATTTCTTGGTGAACACGTTATCAAAATGTAGACTATTAAAAAATGTGACAGGTAGTAAAGCTTTGATTTTTAACAACAACAACAACAACAACAACAACAACAACAACAACAGCTTTTATTTATAAAACACATTTCCAAACCTACATGGATAAAGATTTATAAAGTTAAAGAACAAAAATACACAAGAATACACAGGATAAACTGTGGAGCAATCAGACCTAGTAAAAAGGTGGGTTTTGAGTTTAGATTTGAAGATGGTCGAAGAATCAGAGGATGGGCACTCCATGACAATGGAGCAGAACAATGGATTTCATAATGATATTTAAAAAAGATACTCTAAATAATATTGAATCAATTAATCAATTGGTTAATGGAAAAGTTTCTGCAGTGTTTGACATACAGTGCGATTATGAGATGAGATTGATATGCCATCCTTATCTGGAATTTTTCCCAGCACATGGATTCCACCCACTCTTATGAGGTGTGTGAAACAGTGGCTTGCAAACAGTTCAGACTGTACCCCCCTTTTCAGCTGTTCTGTAATAGTTGACCCCCCATCCCCTTCTAAATCACGGGCAACGCAAACTTCCCAGCAACCCCGAGCACTGTGTGACACCGTGTGTAAAATCTAAACACCACACGTCTTAGATCTTACAGTTTAGCACGAAGGGCGTTCTTGCTTTCTGGTAGAGGTAGAGGCAAAGGAAATTAAGATGTTCCTCTTCAGATAGTACTGTATAGGATACTCCCCAGCATTTCACAACCAGAACTCACTCAGGGAGGTGGAAGCAAAAAATGATTCATCATCAAGATCCCCTAGTGCATTTTGTTTTAAATTACATTTTTACAGGAGGTACTGTATTACAGAATTACTTTCAATTTACAGATTATAAAGATACATACATTCTGAAATAATTGAAACATGAAAGAAGTACATAAAAGCTATTTATTTTAATTCACAGCTAGTTTCATATAAATGGCAAATTCTAGCAAATTATAATTATGTAATGTTAAACATACCTGTATATAAACATTATTGTAATAAATCTTGCAATATAAACTCTATTTGAAACTAGTGTCATTTGCTGTAACCTGAAACACTTAGTCCAAAGTTAAAAATCCAGTATACCCTCCATTTTGGATGTGGATATCTTCAAAGTACAATTAACTAATATTGTCTTTATCCAAAGGAGGATTCAAACAGTATTTTCCAGTTTACCAAGATAATTTTAACATGTCCAAGGATGCTTCAGATAACAGATGTATTGTATGGCTGAAGCAGTTACAAAAGGTTATCAAATCATTTGTATCAAGAGTTAAATCCTCAAAGCATTTCTTAAAATAGGTTCAAGGGCTGTGATGTGGGTGACTGTTATCAGGTGCCTATTAAAGGGTGACTATTATTTTCAATATTTCAAGCTGAAGTTCATTTTCTTGTAACAATTAAATGCTGGAAACATTTCCAAGTAATTACCTCCCAGGCATCAAACTGGTTTCTTTAAGAGTCGTCAGTTGTATTACTTACTGGCAGAAACTTAAAGCAGGATAATCAGTGCATTTATTTTTACAGAAATGCCTGCTAATGACACTAAGGTTGATGTAATGTACCATGTACGGTGATCCTGAGTCAAGAAGGATCAATTTCATCAGGTCCTAGTTCAAGTCTCGGCCCGAACAAGCATGTCAGGAGTTTACCTGAAGAAAATAACTCCATTTCTGTGTTTAAAAGCAGCAGTGCATGCTCTGCATCCATTTCCTTTTACAAGACTGGAAAATCTTACATAGTGAAAATCAAAAATGTTTAAACCTGTGGGACGAGATCACACACACTTCATCATATTTATTGTATTTTGCAGAACAGCATTGAAGTTTGTGTTTGTCAAGGCTGTGGGTCAGCATGCCCACTGAAGCCCTGTTTTGCACATTAAATTGATGACCTTTTTTAGATTTGATTATATATCATGATGATATAGCTATCAAAATAGTTATTGACTGCTTTCTTTCACTTTTTTTTAGATGCAAATCAAATCTTGTAGCTTCCTCCCAAAGCAGTGTCTCACATACTATATGCAAACAGACTCATCAAGTTGCAAGGCCGACATAGGGCTCTGTTTCACATGTTCAATTAGCAGAACCCTTTTGAAGGTTACACAAGCAATATCATCAATGTATTGTACAACTGGCAATGGACAATGACGTACCTTCATCAAAGTGGGCTTTCAAAATCTCCATGCACAGTATAGCACACTGCTACTGCTGCAGAAAGAACAGTGTTTTCCAGCTGTACTATGTTTTTCTTGCCTTTAGCAATTAGATCTGAAAGATCATCGGAAATGCAAAGTGTTTTTCAAAGGATTTACTATTTGTCAACTTATAACATCCCACTGACTTTTCCTATGGCTTCAAAAACTCTACTTCGATGTGTGTTGATTGCATAGTCTGCAGATGCCTCTTCAGTTTTACTGTTTCATGCTATCTTGCACAAACACTTCTGAGCATAAAACGCACTGTGGGTGATGCTCACCTTCAGCAGTCAAGCAGGCAGACCATACTGTATGTCTTCTTCTTGATGCCTCCCCTGTTTCACAGCTTGCTGCGTCAAGACCTTTCTTTTCCACTTCACTGCAAGTGTGACGTGCTTTTCCGTGTCTCCTCCTGACAATCCATGCCCGCTTCAGGAATGAAGCAGGCTTATTGCCGTCTCTGTTTGGGCTTTTTCTGTCTTTTCTGACTGTCACCCCCGACTGAACCAGCCACCCATTTTTAACTGAAGAAAGCTAAAAATAAACGGTCGATGGTGAGCGATGAGTACAGATAGACAAGTCACGTGCTCACCACGTAGTAGATCTCATGAACTGATTCAAGGACGTACAGAAATAGTAGCTGAACTTGAAAAGAAATCTGTCACATTGCACATCACTATCTACAGTACATCTCTGGAGCCACCGGTAATAAAATCCACTCTGAATTTCTAGCTGTTACTGTCGGTCAAATCTGCGATGCTTCCTCCCTAAAATTTGGGCCCCTCCATGATCCATCTCAAACACTTCTTGTGCAGGGGGTGTGCCCTGCAGTTTGGGAACCACTGGTTTGAAAAATACAGTTTCAAGACAAACTTTCCGGCCATTGAAAAAAAATTTTAAAAGTAGGTTATATAAATCTAAAACGCAAAGTATCAATGTAGGAGATTTCCTAGAAAAAAAACCTCAAACACAAAAAGTGATGCCCTGCTGTGTCTTTACAGAGAGAGTTCTGTAGCTGGCAGCACAATCGTTGCTTCGTGTCTTTGGTTCAGGCTTCTGCCAATTTACTAGAGAGCTGAAACTGTCTTTTTTGTATTTACATGATAGTTTCTCAAAGCAGAGTGACAGGTATAATATTGATATCAAAGTTCTTTTGGGACCTCAACTACTACTGACATTGTGGCACATTTTATTTTTTAATTTTATTACAATGAGAATTCCCCAGGATCCTTTAAGTTATAATAAGACAATATTAATTTCTGTCTTAAGTGAAGTCTAGCCCCAGGCTGTTCCACAAAATCAACATTTATGTTGATGCAGTTGCAGATCAAAGAATTCATTGAGATTCCCGTCTTTTTCAAAAATGTCCCGAATGGAAATTCAGATGCGGTGTAAATGTTTAATTTTACAATAGGTAGTTTGCACTACATTAGAGCGTAGCTTTGTTGTAAAAGGTAAAAATTAGAATAGAGGGATGAAAACATCAAGACTTCGTAGATGGGGTGTTAAAAATCTTACACTCGCCTGTCTCAAAGCTGCAGTGGAATCAAAATGTTAAACTCTTCTGCTTGAAAAATACAAATCTGTATCTGTAAACCTCGCTCTGACAGCTACAGGAACATCTAACTCTCTGTCTTCACTTGAGACTTCAATTTATTATATTGTGCTGTAACTTCTAAACAGCAAAAGACATTCCTTGGGAATTTTTACCGTGCTACGTAATTCTGAGCACAAGAGCCAGTAATAAATAGGTTTAAAGCTTCTGCCGGCTAGTCAGTAATTATGCAATTTATAGATGCATCGCTCACTTAGTCTTGCACATGTGAAGTTGTGTTAGTTCATTTACTATATTTGCTGTAATATAATATGCAATTTCTATCATGCTTCTTGACACTAAGAAAGGTGTTCTTCAGAGAACAAGAAAGCTTAACATTCCACGTCGATACAGAAGCTTTTGAACAGATTTTAATGTTGAGCAAATCCCGTCTATGTCATGAGGTCTGAGGTTGAAATTATTTGATATGTAATTTCTTAAAAATAATGGATAGAGTTTGCTTTGAGAAAAATAGGTAACAGGTGTTTAAATAAAATAAAACTTACTGTATAATGTAGGTAAATCTCCGAAGCGAATTATTTCCAAGTTGAAAATATAATCACAAACAAACAATTTAGCATGGAGGGTTAAAAGAAGGACTTAAACAATGGAGCCTGCTGATGATTGTTAAGTCTTTCAAACAGCTGACAATGAGAAATCCTTGAAATGTTTTATAGTGTGCTTGTCTGCATTACTTTAGCCTCTTCCCAAACGTAACGTGTTCTGACAGGAATGTGGCTCTGTGGCTCCCCACTCGCACTCACACAATGAGAAAGTCAGCGGGGACTTCAGTGGCTCCACCAGCGATCACCTGAAGGTCTGTGCCAAGGACTTATGTTATTCCCACTATTCTTGGGGGATACATTAAGAGGTTCCTCGCAACAGATACCTGGTTATCTCCAGACTGCAAACCATTTACTCTTCATCTAACAGCAAAAAACGGTCAATATATAATTTCGCAGCAGGCCCTCAAAGATCCATTTAATCTGTGGGTTTCAAAAAGCTTCCTTTGCTGTCAGTTGTAAAATATGCACACACAATGAGACTTTTTAAATGTGGAGGAAGAGACCTACTGTATAAATAGAAATAGAGCGTCGTATGTCTTCAATAGTTTGCGAAATGTCATGACTCACATGTTACTGAAGTTTATAATAACAGGGCTTAATGACATGAGGACTCCTCAGCTAGGTGTACAATATTGTCTTGAAAAAACAAAGCACACAGATGTCCAGCAAATACACCCAAAGTGCACAATTTTCTAGTTTAATAAATTAATAATAATAATTCTGTATTTCACATTTAAATCTTTTTTTTTTCTGTTCCTCTGACCGGGAACGTATTCCGCAACTTATATTGCCAAATTAAAGACAAATACCGTGATAACACATTATAATCTGATATCAAAGGAGTGAACAAGCTTTCCCAAAGACTTCCCAAATCTTGCTCTAATTTTTCCCTACTTTGAATATTGACAGCTTGGTGCATTTTTAACACTTCTCTCAATTCGTTTGTTAGGTTAAGTTCCTAAAACTGTATTCTAAAAAGTACAATTATGTCAAAGTTACAGTTAGCCAACACATATAACTTTGTATCTTCTTAAAAGTAAGTAAGAGAAAACACAAGCTCTTTTTTGTATTTAATCCATTTTATGAAACAGCATGCATGTCAGTACATTTGTAATCGACATTTCTTTGATTTGAAAGGTATTCTTTAAAGTGCAATCCTAAAGAATATCATGAATGTGTTGAATTATATTGCAAGGCTAAAATATGAAAGAAAAGTACAATTTTATCTTTAATCTGAAAGGGCAAGACAGATCAGGCCATAACACTGCCTGAAGTGATGTGAAGCTGGAGTCATTTGATGTTCTGAATGTTATTGGTATTTAATCTGACCTTTCTGAGATCGAAGTAAAAAGAAATACATGCATTGTTTCTAAACCAGTCCTGCCCAAAACATTGACTTTTCTTAATGGCTTTGATAACATTCTGTTGATAAACAACTCCTGATTTTTTTTTGTTTAAAGGTACTGTGCATGAATTTCAATGTGTTCTTTTTTAACTTAAAAAAGTAATACAGATAGGCATCTTATACTGCACTTACTTGCTTTGAGCTGGACAAGAAATATCACATAGAGTATATGCTAAGAAAGAAAAATAAACTTAAGATAGCAAGGTCAGTTTTTTTTTGGCTGTCCTTTGCATGAAGGAAGACTGACATTTTATGTGAACCATCTGTTTTCCAGAATTTGGCTGTTAACTTTAAAAGCCCAGGAGCTTTTAGTTATGCTACTGAAGGCAGGAGTACAAAAAGCAGGGATTTCAGAAGTATATTGCAAAAGACGTGAATGCTGTGTCTGCATGTTCTCCTGTTGTATTCTAGGGATTTGTTTTTTAATAAAGGCTGGCGGTGTAAACCTGCTCGCTGTACAATGTATCGATTTGTATGATAATTTCTCTCATTTTTTATAATATTAAGGAAAATTCAATAGGAATGCTCATACCATGTCGTTGCCTCTTTCATGCTTCACAATTAAGTCAGGAATACAAGTTTTGGAGCAAAGTTTTATGGACAGAGGAGACCAAGATAACCTTTACCAAAGTGGTGGGAATGTTCAACTGTGGCCGAAGAAGTAAAGTCTGGGAAGCCTGGCCTGGCCTTGGCCCACATGGCTGGAACTCATCTTGATTGATGATGTGACTAAAGATGGCAGCAGCAGAATGAATTCTAAGGTTTACAGGAACATTTTGTCGAAGAAATCACTTCCGTACTGATTGGATGGAGCATTGCTGTGCAGCATGGCAGGGAACCGAAACACAACACAACCGAGGAGAATATTTTCTTATCAGGAAGAGAAGTGGAAACTCATAGTCTGGCCAAGTCATTCTTCAGATCTGAATGTAATTGAGAATGCATCTTACATGCTGAGGAAAGATTTAAATCAGAACATCCCAAGAACAGGCAGGGCCTCAAAGTGCAGCAAAATGTCTCAAATGATCACACAAAGAATCTAGTGAGCAAAATGTGTCACAGACTTCATGCAGCTATTGCCTCAAAGGGATATTCAACCAAATACTGACTTTTACACTCTGAAATTTACTTATAGGAAATCTGTCCCAATCGTTTTGGTCACTTGAAATTACTGAGGATGTTTTTGGAATAAACTGATCAAATGTGTGCATGGAATAACCTCAAAGAAAGTATATTACATTGTGCTCACAATTCACCTTAATCTCCTTATCACAAATTCAAATTGCTTGACTGTAAAACAAAAAAGAGCAGTTTTGACTTCGTTGTCATAACTTTTGGAGGACATTGTAACTGTACAGTACATACTGTAGATACTAGATACTCTGCAATAATTTTGACATCTGTGTCTGAAATTCGTACACTTTTTAAACACAACCACACAAATATTAGAGCACTATTGCACAAAGTTTGCTGTATAAATTCCTTAATCCTTTTCTCAGTTTGTCAACAGGGCCTGTGTGTCATCTGCAAACATTTCAATTTGTGTCTGAGCGCTGGCTTAATGCAGTCACTTGTTGTTGAATGTTGTCCAACCACACCAATCCAAGCTTACGGTGCGGTGAATAACATTTCAATACACATATTTTAAAGTTATGTGGAGGGCAAGCTTCAAGGTGCACAGAGATGAAGGACAAAAATAGATACATACATGCCTGCAGAAGCCTCCAAAGCCAGCCCTCCTATTTTTCTTCTTTCTACTTTCTGCATAGAAACCTTTATTTGTTCCTGTGCATACAAAAAAGGCTTCCCTTTACCAATTGTCTGAGTACTTATAAGGGAAAGCAGAAATCAATTCCTGTAAGTGCCTCCCTAACAGCGACATTATTCTTTCCGAGTCTGATAATCACATTTTCTCTCTGGTCACACTATGTACTGTATCCTCAATGCAGTAAAATGTGTATTGAAATAACTAATCCTCAAAATACTCTGTATGTTACACAGAAGATAGGATAATTTCAATACACAATGAAGACACTAACAGTCCCAAAGCAAACACCAAACGTACACACCTATTCACACACAAAGCCATGCACAGGAGCTGATATTTGGGTAGAGTTTAGAGAGAGATTCAATCCATTTCACATTTATTATACTGGTTATACCCTATATAAGGCACCAGAGTTTTTAACACCAACAGCATATCACAGTAAAGTCATTCACAGTTCTGTTTCTTTTTCTATCCAAATGTTTAAAATTGAAATAGGTAGCTGTGTTAGCATTTGTGGGCTGCAAAGGAACAGGTACCTCAGGTAAAGAGGGCTCCCATGCCTAAACATTGTGTCTCTTTTCTTTTCCTCTCAGCAGGGAATAAACCTTTACCTCTTCCAATTGAAATTGATATTTGGTTTCTTGCATAATGATCACTACAAGAATCTGGGCATATAAATCTATGAAATTGATACTAAAGTGTCCAAAAAGTAATAAATGTGTACACTAATTAAGTTAATATATAGGAAACCGCTAAAGACAAGTGTTTCTTCCTTCTCCCAGTGCAGCAAAAATACTACTGCTGTGACTGGTGGAGGAGGCTGAATTAAAGCTGAAGCTGGTGATCACACTTTCCAGCTTGAATGCCATACACAGAAGGCTGAGATCAAGAAGTATTGTGTGGTGGTATTTATCTAGCTGTCCTGGGGCAAAGAGGCGAGTATACATAGGAGAAGACACAGATGATCAAAGGTTGATCCTTACAATCTAATCTACAGTTTCATCGTGACAATTCATGAAGACCACTATATTGAAGAATAAACATTCAACGATGACTAACCATTCCTAGGGCGGTCTTTAAACCATTCTCCATAGAAATGGACCATAGATAAGTACAGTAACAAAGATAGAGGACAAGAGAAAATCATCATCATTATCCACCACCTCCCCTTTATCCAAATCTTGAGCTGTGGGGAAGATATTTCTCCTCATCAGTCTTGGAACCATGTTTTGGCTAGCTAGTCTGAGCATTGCTGTCATGCTCACTTACGAGTGTCCATATTTTGGAGAAGGGTATTTAGTCCCAGGTAGAATCAATTTTCCTCGTCTACGGTAATTTCTCTATCTGGTCAAACACGTGGTTATTGTGTTTTTGGAGTGGTGGGTATTCAGATCACAGGGGCAGAATTCTGTTTGTTCTATGTCTATAAGAATTGGGACCCTGGGACCCATTAATACCAAACATCTGTCTGTATTGTAATTGTTGTGTACTTCTGTTATTTGTTAATAAATATTTGTTTGCTTTGTCTAGGTTTGGGTTCTAATATCACTGCTGTGCCGGGGGAAAAAAGCTTTGTGTAAAGCTTGGTTATTTCCTGCCCACTAATTTGTAAAACTATGAAACAGATCTGATATTTTTAGTTCTTTGATGCATAAATTGTTGATCTAAGCCTTAGTCTATGTGTCTTCATACTGTAAGGAATAAATATACAACACAGATACCCTACATCCTCTGGTTTGGAGCCATTAAGAAAAGTACTGACTGTGTTGTTCACAGAAAGATTTGGCAATGTTTGGCTAATTTCTCAGAATTCCAACTGCTTCTGCTGCTCATTTTTTCAGCTGAGACTGTCTTTTTTAAAGCTAAAACAAAGTCTCCCTTAATTTTATACGGCACATTTCATGGAAAATTTCCAGTGCTTGAAATCGAAAGCAGAAGGAAACCTGCCCTTCTGAACCCACTGACAAATAATATTCAATTAATTGGATTTATATCTGCCAAGCAAGCTGTCTTGATTGTCAGGGCATGTTAAATACAACACCCATTGTAATCTGTCTCATCCAAGTGTACTTTGAAGAACACAGCTTTGGACCCTGTTAGGTATATATTCTGCAGATAGAGAGAATTAAATCATGTTTTACAGCCCTGACAAATCTAATAGTTTTGCATGTCTTTTTTCCCAGTCCTTAAGGGCTCTATACTCATCTCCATACACAGCAAGCATCCAGCCTGCTTTGGTATCGTATTCTTCTAAATCAATAAGAGAGGAGTTTTAAATCCTGACTATAACTTAAAAGTCTTTTGTCATCTTCCCATCACACATTATGCCCACTATTGGCAAATTTGCCATTTGTTATTATTTGTTATTTTTATACCAGATCTCTCAGTGTTGCTTATTTATTACAAGTGCTCAGCAATAACCCAGCCATAATAAATCTAGTATTATCAGCATAGGGTAATGCTGTCAGGGATTTTGGCTTGAGTAAAAAATGGGACCTTGGAAATGTCTGAATTTGAAATATAACACATGGGTTGACCCAATAAATATTTCTTGACAGCCTCGAACTGGCAGGTCTTCAAACACCTTTCCTTAAGTGAGTGATGATATGCACAGGACCACTGTCGTAACAATTTGAATACATCAAATCAACAACAGCAACAAGACATCGGTAGTTTATCAGCCTCGAATAAGGGTTATTGTCTTTGCTTTAGATGGGTATTCTCATTGGGTTTTGTCCGTTCAGCCTTGATAAAACTTGAACTGAATGTTTTTGAGAAAACGTCAAGTTTGTTTCAAGTTGCACAAGCAAAGCTTTCCACCACACCTTCTGCACATTAAATCTTGTTGCCATGCAGTGTTTAAAAAAGGATGGTATGGTGCTCATATTAAAATACACATTCAGACAAGCTAGTGTGCTCTGCCTTAGGAATCACTTAAGAAGGACTGACAGAATTGACTGACGAGTTGTATTCTTAACCCACAGACACTGAAGCACAGTGCACAGTCCTGCTAAGTAAGGCAGCAGGTAAAATGACCTTTAACACCACCAGAGAAGGAGGTCAAAATCCAAAGGCCTTGATGTCAAAATAAAAGTTTGCATTTCCTGTGATGCACTATTCCATCACTGAATTTTTTACTTCGTGAAAAAAAATAAGAGTACAATTTCCTGATAGAGTTCATTTGAATGAATTTATCCTAGGTCTTAAAGACTTGAAAAATATTCCCAGAACCAGTTTCCATGGCAACTCCTTGAACTGCTTCCTTCTTGGCGGTCTTGAATCTTGTTTTCAAACACAGCAGTTCAGCACAGCAAATCTGTAATGTTCCTTAATGTTTTCATGAAAGCCCATCAGTTACACTCATTTTTTCCCCACAAAGCTAAATATAAAGGTGCCTGATTGATACCAGCTTGGATAATGTGCTGTAAAGTGTCGTCACCTGTCCAAAAAGCTTCTTCTCCACTATTCCCACGTTTCAGACGTCAATCAATGATGACTAAACTTGGGAAAGATCTTGATAATAAAAATCACTTTCTTTTCCTTAGACCATTAATTTTCATTTGGATGGACATGTTTATCTCAAAGGCTTGGTGATACAAATGAGTTTTTTTTCTATTGATCTATTTAAAAAATGGAAATTAAAATGGGCTGTCACAGTACATTTAGAAGCCTTGGGAATGTCTTATATATACTGTATATATGTTGTTTATTATATATACTGTATAGATATATATATGTTTTTTGATCATTCATTTGACCTAAAGATTTTTACAACCGAGTTTTACATACACACTACCAACATTAAGGTAATTTGTTTTAAAAATATTTTATTTTTAAAACAATTAAGTTTCAAAAAATAAAAAAATTGTATTTATGCCAAAAATGTATTGATAAAAATGGTATTAATGCCGAAATAACATCAAAGTCGTTTTTTAGCTTCAGTATAAATAACAATAAAACAACAAGTACAGTAACAAGCAAAAATAGTAATAACAGTAATAAGCAAAAACAGGGGAATTATCCTCTTTTAAACCCAGAAGAATTCCCCTGTCAGGTTGACACATATCCTTCATGCTTACAAATGTAGTAAATCTTTAAGAATGGAACAGACTCTAAACACTGACTGACTCACAACGGACTGTTGTGACATGACCATGACCTAGAAACCTTTAATTTACTGATCATATTGTGTCTATCCAGTGACCATTAGGTGGTTTCCCAGTTTATCTCTTTTTTTGTGCAATGTCAAAATCAATCATTTCTGTTGCCGACATCTTTCGCCCAGGAGAGAAACTGCAAGAGCTGCTATGAATGGAAGACTGACATTCTGCACAAAACAGTGACCAACACATTCTATCGCTAAAGATGGATAGAGATGTATTGTGTGTGATCACTGATGCTTGTAAACGCAGTGGAAAACATTTTATAGAGGATTTGCTTTGACTGTTCCTTGCATGGCATGGGCATGTTGACATGTCAAAATGAGATGCATCTACCCAAGTTCAGATCATTACCGGTAAAATCCTCATTCCATTTCCTGAAGTAGTGTTGTGTAAGTGGCATACCCATATGATTAGATGTCCAGCTATATGGTTTATTCATTTGCTAAAACAAAATGAATTTGAAAACCTTATGTCTTATCATGGCTCTTTTGTAACTTCCAAGAGTCCCTAAAGGTCTATTTATATATTTTTTTACAAATATACATAAATGTCAGCTTTTATGAACACAAGTCACTCCGTGTTTTACTCACCCATACAGGGCTGAGCGGAGCAATATTCATAGACAGGCAGGATGTGGAAGCTCAGTACTACTCTGCTCTCCCTCATGTAGTGCCAACAGCCTCAGGACAGAGCATTTGGAAGGACAGGCTGGTGTGTGTCTGATTGCAAACAGCAGTCCAGTCAGAAGTTGGCGACTGGTACAATCTGGGAGATGGTCACAACTGACTGGGCAGTGGGCAGCAACAGACTACTGAACCTGTGTGACACAATGCCTATAGCAAATGCAGCTGGGACTTCTCACAGGAGGGGAATGGTGCATTTTCTTTGGAGAAGACTGATTAATCCACACATACCATTTCATGTGCATTTCTTTGTTTCAGATCTATTTGACATTTTTTTAAATTACTTTATTCAGTTATCGTCATATCTTTGCCACACCTAAAAGAATGTTGGGGTCCACGTTGGTGCGAAAAAAATGGATATTTATCCAAATGTAAGGTCTAGAGAAGGGCTCTCATAACATCAGCAATGTCAACTTGTTTGGATTGACAATTAAAAATCGTCATTTTGCCAGTGTTGGAGACATACAGTACTACCAATAATATTGCAAATTTAGCTACAAAGCTGGTGCCTCAGAGCAATACAGATACCAGGTACACAGTAACACCCTTTATAAGCACTATACTGATTAAGTATCCTTTAAAAATATGCTTGTGTTTTTCTGCTCACGTTTTATACTGTATATATATATACTGTAGATGTATGGATCCATTTGCTATCTTTAGAAGTGCTGGACTGTAATTTTCTGTCAGCTAAGAGCCACGGTTATGGATTAAAGGGCACAGATAAAAACAGCTAATGAGAAGATTCACGTCCTCAGCTGTGGATTAATGGTACTAACTACGCAATCCTTGTCTTGGAAAAGAATTATCAGTATGTCATACAGAAGAAGATATCAGTAAAAGCCACTGGATATGGCTGTACACTAACTAAAGGTGAAAAGATCAAACTATAGAATGATTAATACAATTGAAAAAGAAAGTCTTTTTCCTTAACTGGTAGGTGTTGTTGTGTCCCCCCTCTGGGTAATACTAAAGACAGAATTCTGTTACCTCAGGTGTCTGTATTCTGCAAATATTGTATTTAATTATGCATTTCATATCTATCTAGATGAATTGATAAAATAATTAATATTAATTAGCTCTTTGTTCTAGATACCACAGGAGACAGAACTGTCTTAAGTTTCTTATCTAAAGCAATGTTGTCATTGGACAAAGAATGAGTTAGTATTCATACCCATGGTTAATTGAAAATGCTGCTCTTAACTCTCAACCTCAGCCTGTTAGTTTGGTCCACTTGAAAGCAAGTGCACCCTGTGGTTCTTTGCCTCTGTCCAATCACAGTTCTCCAGTTTGATGATGTCACAGGTCCAAGTGGTATGTCTTGGCACAAATAAGGTGATAAAAAATGACTTGTGTGCAGGACCACCATTGGTCTCATTGTAACTATATTTTATTTTATTTTTATTATCTCAAAAGGAGGTTTTGGAACACTATAGTAAGGTCTTTGCAATTATTGTATCTAAGAAATGAAAAACCAAATCTTGTGGTTCATAAGGATTGTTGTAATGTTTATTTCTTTGTAGAAAAATAAATGGAAAACTTACATATTTGATTTGTACAGGTAGCTGTTGCCAAAGAGCAAGAGCAGCAGTTGTAGATGTTTCCTGTTTTTATATCGCTGACAGCTAGCAAAAAAAGGTCTGCATTTTCAGTGTTTTGTTCATACATTTGACCAATTCTGTTCAGTTAAAAACAGTTTCTCATAATGAAACTAGACCTGAGCTGCCTCTCACTGATCATCACAGGCTATTTTTCTGCTGTTACAAGTCCCTCAGTCAGAGTTTATACTAAGCCAAGAGCCCTACAACTTAGAACATGCAGTACACACCCATCCCTCAATTTTCAAAAATTCATTTCTCAAAAACTATTTGTAATTTAAAATTTCCCAGAACCTAAAACAGAAGTCCAAAGGGACAATTCATACTGGGTATGGGGCAGTCAAGTTCAACCCTTGAAATGAATCAGAACATGAAACTAAAAATGATTTCCAAGTCAGCACATATATCTGAGATGTTTTTTTCCTTCAATTGAGATAACAGTAGTAATCTACTGTAGCTATTGTTCTTGAGTATCTTTTAACACATTACAGCAAAATCTTTATAAAACAGGAATGCATGATGTTAACTTCTTGAAGTTATGCATTGACAGGGAGTGTTTATTCAGAGGTGTTGGTCATCTGTCTTGCTCAGTTTTGCCTTAGGTATTTAACAATCTGCTGGTTTGTGCACATTCCATTCCACATGAATGTTCCTGTTGAATTTCACGTCCTTCTAAAGTTACTGAAGTTAATATGTGGTGAAAAAATACTGTTCAGAAATAGCATTGAGAAACAGACAGGTTTTGACTTTGTAGCATCTTTGTACAAGAATATGGTGAACATTCCTAATTTCAATTAATTGGAAATTGATTTTAGAGGTTGACGTGTCTTGGATCAATTCAAAAGCCTTGTGCTAGTTTTGTGTGTAGGAAGCTTTTAGAATACAATATTGGGCTTGATTTTCTGGACCACATGAATGCCTGTGCTACATTTCTAATATTTTTTGACTGACACACCCCAGTCCAGCATAAACCAGAAGATATAATTGCAGTATGTTCTGTTTTTCCATGTCTGGAATTATTAATAAAGCCAAGTGCAGAGTCATCTATCAATGCCACAAACACCAACATAAATGCATTAAAGGGAAGTCTTTGGAAATTTAGAGCATACATCACAGTACACCATGCAAACCCTCGTACCATCACAGAATACAAGAGTATGGTTCTAAACTTGTGAGTTATGGGTCTTTCACAGCTGGGAGATAAAGCTTGCAGGGCACTTCAGCCAGTTTAAGAACCTCTATTAATTAAACGTTTCACTGTGATTATCCTCTCTGATAGAACTTATCTCCCAAGACAAGAGGCTATTTAACAAATAGGGTTCTTTTTCCAATGGGAACAACTCATCTTCTAGGGAGAAGTGTAGTATTCAGTATAGTATTAGTACAGTATTTTTTCAGAAGCCTAAATTCATTATAATAGGAATATTAAGTATATTCCTTATGGAATTCAGCATATGGTAGATGCAATCCAGATAACAGCATACTGTATCATCAGCCTGCGTACTGAGATTTTCATTAATTATGTGAATGCAATTACAGAAAACAGTTGCCGTTTTCCTTTAATATACACAGCAATACAATATACAATTCTTGCAATACATCCACACAGATATAATGTACAGTATCTCTGTCTGCCTTTATAGACATGCGATATACTGACTAAATTTATGTCTTTAAAGACTTTTCTTTACTATTTATGTTGTGTACACAGAACTAGATTAGTGAAACAAATACTGATGCTATATGATACAATCATCTTTTGTTTTACAGTGTCTAATGTTATATGAATTAACATTTGTGAGTTAGAGTAGTGCCCGGGTGTGAAAAAATACACTCAAAACATATATTTATTTCGGATTAATTTAAGAAGAGCACATTGTTATTTAGTATTTATCTTAAGTGTCCTTGAGCCATTTGCATGAGAATGCTTTGTCCTTTTTTCAGTCCATAATACAAACTGTAAGTGACTTGTTGCAGCAGGAAGTTAAGGTGAAAGTTCAACGTCAATCCTGGATTTGAATTGAAGCCCAGTTATTTTTTATATATATATTTTTCACTCTCTCATTTTTGTTCTTATTAGACAATAACAACAAAAGAAAATTACAGTCACAAAAAAATAATTTAAAAAAATTCCAGAAGTCCAGGTTTCTAAATATTTCCCTTGATATGCTTACAAAGTAAAGAAAACTGACAGCAACTTGTAAGAGATTTTTTTAAATAAGAGTACATTTTCACCCTGAATTTTTTAATGGACAAAATTTGTTCAGAAAAATTAACAGTGTTAATTTTTTCATCTTGTGCAATATATTTATTATGTGCAATACATGTTTCTGTGTACTGTACATTCTTGTTTGTTTTGTATCTTCTGTACTGTCCGCAATTCTGTATACTCTGTTTTTTTCACTTTGTACTGCACTTCTCACTGACTGGACTTACTGTATTGTATTGTGGTATTTTTGTATCATTTCGTTACACTGTGCTGTGTTGACTGTCACAGGATTAATAAAGTATGTTTCCGCCTGTCTGTCTGTCTTTCTGTCTGTCTGTCTTTTGAAAACCAACATTTCAGAAGAATGAATAAATCAGAAATGCATTTATTTTTTGGGGGGGTGGGACAAATCTAATTAGCAAACATAATTCAAGAAGAAGGTTTGCTGCACTTATGAGAACTACAATAGAGTGATTAAAAGCACAGATGAGGAATTGTGTTTAACAATTCAGTCCACGATTATACCTGTTAAATGGTGCCAGAATTAGCATCATCTTCTTGAAGGAGTACTGCTCTCTCTGCAGCAACTAGTCAATGATCAAGCCATACAACAATCTCTTTGTATTTTTCCCACCTAGAAGCTTTTTGGTCTTAATAACGTTTTCACGACTAGAAAAAAATCTTTTTTTCACAAAGATCATTATCGTCCTTTTCCTTGCTTCACAGCTATTAGTTAAGACTAGTCATAACCGAACAGTTTTTGCTGGATGCAACAGTCTTGTTGCTGTGGCTCTAATGTTACTATACAAGATTTAAGACCTTTATAGCACAGCTAGCTGTTTGATTAATGTGTTCCTGCGGCAAAAATGACTGAGACAGGATATTATATCATGTGTCTTCCTCGTTGTGCATAAATCCTTGTTCATACAATTCAATTGATCATTTGGTCACATTTTATAACATTTTATAATCATGTTAAATAAGTATTGTCAATCATTTATAGTATCTGCGTAGTCTGTTTCACTTATTTTCAGAGAATTTATTTACAAGAGAGGACCTTCGATCATTTACTGTATATAAAGGCTTCTCAAATGGGGGATCTTCTAATTTGCTCCTTTATGGTACTGTGATGTAAGCAGGTCCTTTATCGCTATAGTAATTCTTCTCATCATTAATCAAGTAATTAAGGAACTGGTTATAGCACAAATGTGTAATGGAAATCATAGGAGGGGCAGTGAGTTGAGTAGCCCTAATTTATATGGAGATGTGTAGTAGAGAGACAAGAACATAATGCTCATGGCAGAATAAAATAAAATTGTCAGATGAGGAAGAAAAATGCAATGCAGTTTGTTTTACAGCTTGGTTCTATAATTTTCGTGTCAGCAGCAAGGCAAAAATGGACCGGCAAGATTAAAAAAATATATATATACACACTGGGAGACCCTTACTCAAACACAGGATATGGATTTTCAACACATGCAAATCTAATCTAATGAATCTGTGACTGCCTAACAGTGTATCAAATATATATCTGAAAATGATCCAGATATTACTCTTTTCGTGGTTTATCAACGGCATTAACAGCTGAATGATGAAGCCAGATTCTTAGTTCGACAGTCTATGATTTTAGGATTTAGATCTGACAAGGTGTTTTTCTGCCCCTGGGGACAATAATAATGAAAGGAAGACATTGCGAATAAAAAATGAAAGAAGACAAGGGCCTTTGGCCCTCAATGTACTTCCAGTTTTGCATTGATAAACCCACGGTCAGCCAGCTGCAGCTCTGTCAGGTATGCTTGCCAGGTTGAAATGCTTTGAAGTTTAGTTTGGAAAGACCTGCTTTTAATCCCCAGCACTGAAGTAATGCCAAGCAGACCTGCCCCACACTGTGAGAGGCTCGCTGTATGAGAGATTCTTGACATAACACACGGAAAAAAATTGGTTTTCTGGCCAACACTGAAGGAGTCAATGATCTCTGCACGTGGGAGAATCCAGCTCCTTACTTTCACACATAAAGAGCTGAAACAATCAAATCAAAAGGCTCTGCTACTTCACCGCTACCAAAAGAAAATTGAAAAAGTAGAGCATACTCATTAAACAAGAAATATTATGAAAAAATGCCCATTTTGTTTTTCAAGAGTGCAGAAGTATATAGAGGCTGTGATGTTTGGGTGCTGAGCTGTTAGTAGTACTACTACTACAGTTAGTAGTACTAACTGGCTTCCTTCCAAACCCATGAAAACTCAGAAGGACCAATAGTCATATTTCAAAGTTAAGCCTTTTTGTCCTATTTTCCAGAGTGCTGTGAGTACATCTGAGATACTCTTCACAATTAGTGGCTACGATAACATAATGCAATAACATGCAGCAAATCTTATCAGTCCTGACAAAACCAAACCTGTTAACTTCTGGAAAATACTATTACAAAGAATAATGCTGAAGTAATCCCATCTGCAAGGACATGTATCACTGTCCCTTACAGATGTCTTACGTTATAGGCTTTTCTGATCAAACAGATCAGAAACGGTCAAAACAGGAAACAAAATTTAGAACAAGACAATCGGTACAATATAGCTCGATTTATGTTGATTCAAATTGAGACAGATGAGTTGAACAGTCTCCTCTCATATCTCTGCAGTTCCTCATTCATCCCTTGTAGAACAAGAGACGTAACCGAGCAGGTGGCAACGGGTGGCAATGGGTGAAAAATCCCAAAATTTTATAAAAATGAGAACTGCCAATTAGAAACTGAGGAGATCTAAAGCCACTGGCGGTCCTGACATGAAACACAACAGTAGATATGAGTTAATATATGAAATTGCAAAATTATCTGGTCTACTGACAGAGAGCAATTTACAAAGTGTGTATTTTGGTGGTTATATCTTGGGTTTTCCTATGCATAATCATATTTCTTTATTTATAATGTGGCATTTTTAACATTGGACTTTTTAAAAAACATTTTGTGGGCGATGTGACGTTCCAACACGTTCCAGGAAGATCAGTGTTCCTCTGACTGATATCTGGCTGCAAACCATACCTCTGCAGTGGGGAGGATACTCAGGAAAGGAAGCAGAGCTCTGATGGGTCATTAAGTCCCTCTCTTTTCCCTGAAAACCTCACCCTCTGGGAAGCTGCTCATGTCATTACGTGCTCTTTTGGTGCCGTCAGACTCCAGCGATGTTCCAACCCTTTGCTGCTTCAGAAGTTCATTCTTGTTCCTCACACTGCCGCCGGCTGCCGAATCCCTGTAGCCGAAGATGGGCGACCATGAGGACCCCCGTCTGTGAAACACAGCTTTAAACGATTTTTTTATCGTTTTCCGATTTCACCTGTTAGGATAATCTTGTCATGATTAAATCAGAATTAAAAATAATTCTTGTTTTGCAGTGAAAGAATTAGGCTTGATTAAAAATCTTCAAGAAAAAAAAATCTACTGAAAAAATTGTAGCAAGCAAATTAGGTATTTCCTTACACATTCGATTATCAAGAGATTGGAGCTATATATACATATATTTTTTACTTACGGATTACTTTCAAATCTCAAAGCTTCTACCTGACTCTAAGTAGGGTCTTATAAATGTTACAGTACATAAATCCTGAGCATTAATGAAAACTGTAGTGACAAGAGGGCAGCAAACCAATTGTTTTTGCAATTTACATGGTAATTTGGTGGGTACGATAATAATCATGGCTAGCATTGCTCTAAATAATTACCAGCTGGGATGAAAGCTTTAATCAGTTTTAATCCAAACAGAGATGATCAGGGTGCCTTCACACCACACGTGAGGTCCCTGAATTTCTCTAGACCGGCCCGCTCCTACGTAAACTTCTACATTAAAGGAGCAAATAATTGAAGGTTATTTTCTTTAAACCATCTTTTGAAGCAAAAGGAAAAAGCTTTGTAATTTCAAAAGAGTGCCAGTGACGACATTTTTAATTTTCTTATGATTTAATGTCGATTTTGACTCATCACAACCCTCCGAGGATGGTTACTAAAAACAAACGGATGGGTGGAAGATGTAATCTGTTGCTGGCTCACACAATACAGCAGATAACTAATGACAAGGATGGGAGTCTAATAAACGTTTACCTTAAGTCATTGGCTTTCTATTACCAAAATGAGTGTAACATTTATAAAATCTGCGATGTCAAATGTAAGAGGAAATGTTAGCAGCCTTCTCCTGTGATTAGGCATAGACACAATTGCCTGAAATGTGATGCTTCCATTTACTATAAATTCTGATAATAAAATTCTAACATTCACTTAGAAGAAACCCTTTTTATTAATGTGGGGAATATTGTTTCAAAAAAAAAATGTACAATGGGGAGAACTCTATGCCCAATGCATGTTTTCTGATGTAATTCATGCCGTGCACCAAAAAACAAACAAACTTATCACTCTATTTACGCGTGCATGTTTTTTTAGAAAAATAGATGATAAAGATTTATAAAAAAAAATTGGATGATTTTGAGTAACTGAACCACCATGACTAACCATGATACTCTCGAGTGACTTTGACCGTTACATGAACACCAAATCACGTTTATTGTCATCTGGCAGCCGGGTGAGAATCAAGAAGAAAAGACACAGAAAGGATACAATATGTCCTGCTTATCCAGCGAATCACTCGTCTGTGCCTTGTGTATGTTGGTCGGTGCAATATTGGAAGACTAGGTGTCACAACACCTTGCCAAGATTGATCGGGAAGCCCAAGTTTGATGATCTGAGCAGTGGTGTCTAGGTGGTGCAGAACTCCATTTGCTGTCACATCATTAATCAAGTCCTAGGACCTCACTTATTTTCCTTCCTGGAGGCTCATTCTGACATGCAGGACACTGCACAAGCCGGCACATGCTTGTCCAGGCTCTATGAGAGGGATGGGTCAGACAGATCAAGGCAGTACCTGCAATCTGGTGCAAAGCAGGCATCTCAGATGTGCATTGTATTACTTGTATGTACTGCATTGCTTCTATCACTTCCAAAGGTGGCCACACAGGCTGCTAACCTGTGGTTTTCACAGTACGCATCATATGTAGATGACAAATGTTTATGTTTATGAGCATTGTGGCTTAACCTAGACCATGTCTATTCACCCACAATAAAATAAAATTTTAGACTGCCTGCAACAAAAATCATTGGCATTTCACCTTATGAATTAGTTGCAGTTATGAGTGATATATTTCTTTTCATTATATTTCAAATATTTAAAATCTTAAATCTTTAAAATAGAATGTGACTCCTTGCCATAGCTGCTGGGCAAGGTTCAGTTTAATTGCATTGTATTAATTACAATTTGTAGAAAGTACTCACACCGGTTGAGTTAGCTTACATTAATCAGGGAAGCACTCCTGAAGTTTAAAATAATCTTTTTTCTTCTAACAGAACAATAGTTCAATTAAAATTGCCTGTGTACAGTAACCAGATCACAGAAAAAAAATTAAAAGTAGCTAAAAAGATATACCTCTATAGGACTGGCCATGAATTTACAGAAGCACATTGCTGCCACCAAGGAAAAAAGAATCCTCTCCCTTATCTTGTAATAACGAGACACCAATCTGTGTTTTAATTACGCTAAGCGCTGTACCACTGTGGCACCCAAATCATGTACTGGTAGGAAAACAATATTGTAACGCTTTGGGGTTCACGTGGGCGCTCTCATTGCTGCCGCATCAGGTCAGCCCCCCACCGTCGGGGACTCAAACCCAGGCCTCCGGTGTCACTCAACAGGGACCCAGCCTCTTGAGCCAAAGGGAAATCTCCCATCAGCCCAGCGGCTGCGGGCCCTGCTATCCACAGGGAAGGGCGATGACATCGCCGCTCTGGCAAGCCGGCTCTCGCAAGCAATGGAGGCCGTATGCGTTACAATATACAGTACGAACAACGTGGTTAGTGTGGCTTTCGGCAATGCAGCCTCACGGCTAAGGGGCTCTGGATACAATTTCAACTTTAGGCATGTGTCTGTGGGGATGTAGCGGAGCTAGTTTGGACATGGTGACGTCATCGCCCTCCCTGGGCGTAGCAGGCGCCTGAGCTGAGGGAGGTCTCCTTTAGCTCACTCGGCTGCTTCCCTCTTGCGGTACGCCAGAGACCCGGGTTCGCGCCCCAGGCGTTGCAGCACGAACAGGTAGGGTGGAGCGGCAAAGGTAGGAGCCTGCGCGGAACTGTGACGGTCACAGGGAGTCTGCACCTTTGCCTCATTCATGTATGGGATTTTTCACCTGGTGCCCTAGTTTTGTCCCCCCTTCCAAAGACTTGCCCATTTTGACTGGGTCCTCTAAATTGTACCTCCGTGGCCCTGCTACGGACTGGTGCCCAGTCTGAGGGGACAGCAGTCTCTCGCTACCACCGTGTACCCTAGGCTCCCAGCACAGGCTCCAACCTGCTGCCATCCCGACAAGGGCAAGAGTCTTGCCAATAGCGAATGGAGGAGTGGAACGATTTAAGCAACTACATGCGTATGAATAAGCCATGGTTTGCATATACTGCTGATCAGATTGTACCTACATTTTTCACGTCAGAGAGCTTGATTAAATTAAAATGAAACTGAAAAGAAGAAGTGCCCCCACCGATGCTTTTTAAATGTGTTCACTTCAGAGACAGAAACAGTTAGCCCCTCGCTCAAAAACTCAGTTGTAAAACACAAGCCTACAGTATGTATCTGTAACATCGTGAACCGGCAATGAGAAAGAAGACTATCGCTACTCACATGCAGAGCAGATTTTATGTTAAGTGCTTGCCTAGTAAACGTCACAAAAGAATAACTTTAATGATTAAGACCTGAGGGTTTTCTTAGCTTTCAGGAAATTAGCATGCAAGATCAGAAAATGACAGCTGCAAGTCATGAAACCATTTTCATTATTCATTTTGGGCTTCAAACTCAAATGATTCCAGTGATTGCAAAGTACATTAATACATGTTGGGAAAGCTTTCGTGTATACCCATTAAGGCATTAGCTGGGTCACTAACATTAACTTTTTGTTAAAAAGACAGGTGTCTGCCTGAAGTCTAATGTATTTAAATTGTCTGTTTGCATCTTTTTAACAATGTGTTTCATCTACACAGCATGGCAGTGATTTATGTACTGGTCAATAGGTGCGAATTATTATGTATGCACTGAAACTGAGGGAAGGTGAAAGTGTTTTACAATGCAGCCGAGTTGAAGGAAACTATTCATGAGTAAAATGTGAGGAGGTCATTGTAGTAAAGAATGACAAACTCAAGAATATTAATGGCTGATCTGTGGTGTTGATTTACTCTCAAATTCTGGGCACGCCATCATCAATTTGATAAAGGGCTATCTCCGCTGAAATAACTTTTGCTATTTTATTATTCTTTTTTGACATTAAATTATGTAAGAAGTCAAGGAGAAAAGATTAAGTAAAAAAATTGCTTCAGCAAATATCTGGGTTGTGAAATACTGGCTGCCTGTAATATAATATGTAGCCATTAACAAATCAACAGATTCCACAGCTGAGAAAAATGCACATGTCACTTACTGACCTCCGTCTTCCAGCTAATGAGTTCCCACAGTTTCACACCTGGGGTACCAATATAAAGAATGGTTTGTTATGAAATAGCTTTTCTGTTTTTCTTTATGCATTTGCACCTTCAGTCACATTCACTAAATGTTTGCTGCATGGTTTTGCACCTGTTTTTGCAATATAGTAAGCAAGCAAATATTTCTAACAAACATTAATTTACGTACAAATCGTGTTAGTCACAAAAACATGTGTGATTTTCTCACCCTGTAAGAGCATTGTGAACATTTAAATTTTCACCTACTGTTATTTCCATCTTGCGTTCATTTTGATAGAAGGAATTTTAGTCAGATTCAACAGTTCAAACCAAATGAATTCTTGGCAGATGTTTAAATAAAGAACTGCTGGTTCCTTTACACTTGAATGCTTACTAGGGCTGTAGTCACTGGAGTACAGAATGGCTAAAGTAGAGATTAAAATTGAGATTAACATTAAAATAATTTAAAGAAGTCACTTGCATATAACGTTTAGAGAAATGTATTATATATATATAATGTGCCCCAATATCATAATAAAATATATTTTATTATTCCATAATATTTATGTTCAATTTTTTCAAATGGTTTCAGATGAGGAAAAAACTGCTTTTATTGAATAATAAACTATTGAAATAAACTACTGCAAAAAATGGTATTCTGGAAACGAGTTCAATTTTAATTAATTGATAAGCTTATATTTCTCTAGGATGGCTTTTTAATCCCAGAACTGAACTGTTAGAAATAAATGCATTCATTTGTCATATTTGGCTTGACAGAAATTGCTGTTACTCTTCACTCATAGGTCTAAGACAGGTATCTGGAAACTGCAGACAGGCCTGAACCTGCAAAATGTTTTTATTTTCAAAGATGGGTTCTCATTACAAATATAATGGCATCTGCAAAATTATAATTATATATTTTACTTAAGCAAACAGTATGACATTTATTTAGACTAGGACTTCTACACCTGAGATACATTTCTCTAAAATCACCTTTGAAAAGATTACTAAACTTGGCAGTAAACCTTTGACCTTCATTTATCCTTTTTCAATTGTGAACTTTGAACTCCTTAGTTCCTGTTCCTTCTGTACGGCAATGTAAAAAGCTCTGTAAGATGCTTCCTATTAATGTCTGAGAAACAAATAATCAATTATGCAGTGCTAATGGACTAATCTGTTTGAGTGTTTGTTAACGAGCCTGACTAGATGTTTGCAGTAGAGGAACCCTGAATTCGGTCTGCACAGTATGCGAGCCTCTGTGAATGGGTTGTGTTAACAGACTGCGCGAAGACTCACACAAAAGGGGCACTGAGGCTGAGAACTCATTTGTAAATGGGTGCTGGCGGGTGTAGGGATGTGATTAATTGATGCTCCGTTCGTGTGTGTGCGTGTGAGTCTGTGTACCTGAGCAGGAGCACTAGGGGTGAGTAAAAACCGATCAGTTACAATGGTAAAGTTGTGCATGGAAAGAACTGAATGCAATGAGTTTGGGCTAATGTGGTGTGCATAGAAAATGCACGGATTTGCCAGTTTTATCACTTCGTCAGCGCTGCAGCCCAGTGAAAGAGATAGAGTGCATTCCAGGAACATGCTGCTAGGAACATTTCCATGTGAAGTTACCACAGCATTTAGGACCTATTCTTTCACCATGATTAGATTCAACTAATAATACTACCTGACTGTAAGCATGTGTGCTTGACTCAGACTTAGTCAATGCCTTCAGCAGAGATCACTTCTTTGTAGCACCAACCTCTGCAAATTCAGCTGGGCATAATGGGCGTCTGTGGTGGCAGCATACAAGGTGGCTCACCACACACCAGCTCTCAGTGGGGAGCAAAACAGAGTGATGAAGCCAGTTCAGAGATGAGGATTATTAGGATGCCATGATTGATAAAGGCCAATGGGAAATTTAGCCAGGATGCCAGGGTAGCACCCCTACTCTTTTCAAGAAACCCCCTGGGATTTTTAATGACCACAGAGAGTCAGGACCTTAGTTTTATCTCTTCTATACTGGGACTCAATTGGTATGAGTTGTAGCTCTCCTGTTGCTCATCTTCCAACAACCTTAGAGCCATGTCTCCTGTTTCCTCCAGGACTGTGCTGGTTGACCTTTTTCCTCTCGTCACATTCTGGATTCTTTACCTGACTGAGCCTGACTCCTGTTTTATTCCTTACAGCCTGACACTACAGGACCGTCTGAAGAGATGTACCTTTCGCACTCCCAGACAGTCTTCCATGTGGCATTCCCAATCTATCACGTTGGATTTCCAGGCAAAATTCACTGAGCAGTGCTGTTGATTTTTCTCATGCTTGTTATTTCAGCTACTACACACTCACTCCAGAATAACTCTCACATTCAGTTCATGTGAAAAAAAATGTCTCATAATAAAAGAGTAAAACAGGACGTTTTAGGAAATTGTGATCTTGCTAGTAGCTGTGGTTCCTGAAGCATTTTAAACATCCTTTAGCTACAGTATGACGGAAACCAAAAATTGCATTGAAATGCTAATTGTTGAAATTCAAAGCACATATAAATATTATAGATTATATTTTGTTCAACCTGTTTTCTTATATATATATGCATTATATATATATATATGCATATAATATACAATATGCATCATCTTGTTTTTTAGGACTACAGTAGTTGTTAGTGATTAAGTGGGTTGTAGCTATAGGCAGGGAAAATAAATTGCTTTAAATTGCATCTAAATCCCAACTAGTACTTAAATCACTTCTTTTAGGTATTTATTACACATTCATATTATTATCTATACATTAAATTATTATTTAAAAACCTGCTAAAAATTCTCAACACTGTAGTTAATATTCCTTTCTGACCCTTATGATTATTAATCTATTAATCTCTTGTAAGATTTTTTTCTCGTCAGCTGCTTGATATTTAGGGAAGAGGAAGCTTTAATTATTTTTTTCTGGAACATCTGCATGTACAGTAGGTGCCTCTATCTCTGTAACAGATAATTAGGATATGGTTCAGATGTAAAGCTATGAAATGGTACAGTATGTTGGGCTTTAATCACTGCGCACCTTTGCAGAAGTTCAGTAATGTGCAGTTACTGTGCGTTGTTTTTCAACGATTACCAGCGATGCTGGGAAAATTAGCTTACTGTATATCAGACTGCTTAACAGCAGTGGGTAAAACTGATCTTTCTAGTTACTACATAAATGTGTTTTGAGAACCTCAATGCCACAAATAAAACCTATAAAACAAAATCAAAAATATGTAACTGTCTTAAATTTCATTATAATCTGGTTGTAACCATCCTTGTATGCTCTAAGCAGTAATGCTAGCAACTGCAGTAGGAATCAAACAGGCTAAAGCACATTCTGTTTTAGAGTACTGCCTAAAAGTTGAGCCTGGTGTGAAAAGAATTCAATGATTATTTAAACTTCTCATTGACAGGTCCCATATGCTAGTATCCAGCTTCAACGTTTGGTTAGAAAGTAAGCAACTACTGAAGATAAGTGGGCAAAGACTGACAAAGATAAAGAACAGAACCATGAAATGTTCATGTCATTTTTATTTTGTCAGTGCTGTGTTTGGTTCCAAAATAAACAGATGTTCTTTCTAAACTTGTGTATAGTTGCTTTACACCCTGTGATTTCCAATACTTTTTTTAATTCTGTGTTCATTAGCATCGTGTGTGGGATAAATGAGACCAAGCCTGATTTTCACCTCCAAATGTTACAAAGGTAACATCTCTTTTGTTCCTTTTGAGTTGCCTTGGCTGAATCACAGCCTCTTTGTGAAACAGAACGGAAGAGAAAACAAAAAATTACAACCAAAAAATTCTCCAGCTTTATTTATGTCCTTGATGAGCTGCATTTTAAAAGAAAGTAAATACTGCTGTTTATATTGTACTGTGTTTTTTACAATTATAAATTGAAATGGGACAAAAATATATTAAGAGCAGTAGCAAATAAATAATAAATCAATTGCACAACTGCAAATAATTCTGTTTTATTTGTAAATGCTGTACATAGTGTTTTCATAACCTGTATTCCGATTCGACCCTTTCAAGAGTTTGAAGCATAGATGTTTCAGATGTAATCTTATAATGGTTATTAGTCATCTGGTAGTTTCACAGAGCCCTAGAAAGTTAAAATAAGCCTCTGTAAGTCATTTTAATTGTCCCTGGGAATTAAAGGAGACCAGACACAGAGGCAAAGCACTCCGTTTCAGTAGGTCATGGAAAAAGTAAGAGTCCAGCCTGAAGATTTAAGGTAAAAGACTATCAACCTTGGGTGGCATGGTGGTGCAGTGGTTAGCATGGCTGTTTTTTAGATTTGGGGCCCTGGGTTCAATTCCTGGTGCTACTGTATCTGTGTGAAGTTTGGATGAACTCCCCATATTCACATGGGTTTCTGCTGGGTACTCCAGTTTCCTCTCATAGTCCTAATACGTGCTAGGGTAATTGGTTTCTGGGAAACTGGCCCTGGCGTAATCGTGTATGTGTCTGTGGGTGCCCTAGGATGGATTGGTGTTCTGTCCAGGGCGTAACCTGAGAGGGACTTGTGTCCTGTCCAGAGTGTAACCTGCCTTGTGCCTGCTGCTTTCCAGGATAGGCTCTGGCTCCCCCACAACCATGAATTGGATAAAGCAGTTAGAAAATGGATGGGTTTTTTCCATGTCACCTTGTCCATGCCTCATCTTACCCCTTTTTTGTATTTTCAGGGTGGCCTTAATAATATCAGCTGTTTACTCTCTCTTTAGAATAATCAACAATTTATCAAGTCTTATGATAAAATCCTAATCTAAGTATTTGGCCATAGGGCTCAGAACCGAGTTTGATGGGAGTTCAGCTTTTATCATTTTTCAGATAAGACAAAACGCCTTTCACTGTTGCTCTCCGAATCTTATATTCCTATTTAATCTTAGATATACAAAAACTATCGGCAATCTACCCCTTCCATAGTAAATTAATTAGTTCAGCATTGTGACAAAAGTTTTCTCAGAGGGAAAATATCTTCAAAGACCACTGGTAATTAACAGTGATTTATGTTTGTGAACTAATCAGGCATGAGGCACTTTATCAGATAGTTTCTGAAAATACAACTACACAGTTTTGTAATCCTTACAAAAATACAAATTTAGCTGCTTTTTAAAAGGTTTTGGAGATCTGCCAGTTCAAATGTTCCTCTGCAAGTCCCTCCTTATTGACGAAACATGTGACAGCTATAAAGATAAACATGAAGGTTTCTCTTTACCCCTGGCCCAATTGTTTTATATGTAATAGGTCTCAAGACTGTTATTAAGGGTGGACGATAATTACATTAATCTTCTTAAGATAACTGTGATAAAAACCAGCAGGGCCTAGTGATGTCTTTGTGAGACTGTAGCCCTTCCAGTTATGTGTTTTGATCATATCTCACTTCACACAAATATTGCCTGTGAAATTATGCCTTTACTGGTTAAAAACGTCTGTTGGTTTGCATCTAATCCACCGTTGCCTTACAATCATTCACAAATTTTTGCATCACTCCTACAAGCGCTGCGGATCGTGGTGTGAGAATTGCAGCAGAATGTATGCGCTGAATCGACGATCCTGCTGGCTCATTTCATGCAGTGCTTTCCAGATGCTGCCAACAGGCCGGCCCGAATGATTATCAACTCAGTAGAAATACACATCAAAAGCTGACAATTCTCTTGAAGAGAAATACATTTGGCATATCAAGACATACAATAAAGTGAAAGATTAGGTCAAGAGGTCTTTTTGTACATCTTTTGCTATTATGTCATTTTTTTGTAACTAAAAAACACTTTAAACTACTAAAAAGAAGGAAATTCACTTCAACATTCCACCTTTTACAATAGGTTCCCACATGAGAAAATGTGAAAATTGGTCTATAGTACGGAGACCAGGGCCTGCTCCTGACCTGTGAGGTTTGAAACCTTTCACATGAAACATGACAAAGCCCACAATTTCCTGAGGCCCCAGTTTCTGGCCACATGTCGGATTCATGTTATACAAAATCCAGACGCTTTTCCTGCAGCTGGGTATGGACTTCACACAAAGCAGGATTCTTCTTTATTTATTCTAGTACACAGTCACTACCTAATTCTGTTGTCCCCACAGCCCAGTAAACAAAAAGGAATTTATTCAATGGTGCATAGAGGTTCATTTTAAAACAACCCCACACTACTCTATCTGCAGTAAAGATTCTGTGACTTGCAGAGTATTATGGTTCTGTAGAATACCCTTAAGAAAACTTCAAACCTGACCATCAGAGGCATCTTTAAAATTACTTTCATTAAAGTTCACACAAATAATAAATATTGCATTATAAAAAAGTGCTCAAAAATGGATTTGTTTGCTCTTTGATAATTGAGTGAATACGACACAAAAACATATTTCTTACACATTCCACAACAGAATCATATGAATTCTCAAAGGGATCTTACAAAAATCTTATTTTTGTAATTTTAGTGCTTACTGTGAATCGTATATTGTCTTCTGTTTAGTAAAAGACTTTAAAAATTAAATGGAAATAATGAAAATAAATGTGTTCCTTTCTTTGGAGCTTATGGAAAGAAATTAAAAACAAACAGTGCCATTACTTTACTCCATATTATTTAGACTTAATCTTTGCCATCACAAACCTTTTGCATAGAACTGTGCTGCATCTGTGTTTCATGTAATGCACTTGCCCATTTTTATCATGATTCCTTGCACTGTGCTGTGTTGTGTTGTCTGGTCTTTTGTAAGCCAACTAACACACATGAACGTGTTTTAAACAGTGACTCTTCTATGCCGAAATACATAGTCAAACTGATTTCAATGTGCTTTAGTTGAATATTCAGTCTGCCTGCTAAGGTGAGTGGAAAGAAATAGAGTCGAAGGTTGTTAAGTGCATCTTTCAAATTAGCGGCACATCAGACTAGAGTTGTGAGATGAATCTACTGTAGCTATTGAGTGATGCCCCCTGCCCACGTGCCCGCTGTCCAGCATCCATATCTCACCATGGTCTTGTTTTTCTGTTGTAACAAATGCTCCCAGGTCTGTGTCTATGGGGTCACTGACTGTTTTATTGCCCTGTTCGCGACAGTGGGGAGGGCTGATCACGAAGCAGGCAAACAACTGCAGGCATTCACTGGACACAGAGGAGGGATTCATGTTTATGTTAGCTGATTACTATACTGTACTTACAGTATGTCTTTTTTATGATACATACTATATATAGCGGTATGGGGTGGACTTATATGTAATTATACATACTTTATAAGGAGATGTACTTTGGAAATTTGGCTGATTTCGACAGTTCTCTGCACTGAACTCTTGCAAATGTTTAGACCCTACTGTACTAGAAATGCAATGTACGGTATGTCAGTCACAAATATAGATCTAGTCTTAAAATGACCAAATTGCTTTCTTATATCAATTGTTATGTAGGTGGTGGTCTATAGCTACACTTCAATGCTAAAGCTTTAGCTATGCTGTGAAAAGTTGCTTGCAATTTTACTCTTGTTTATTCTGCTGAATAAATTGATATACAGTATGTGCAATTATTTGCTGAGACCTACAGTACCTCTGCAGATTGAGAGCACTATTTTGTTCAGACCTAGATTATATAAATGTCTGCAATTTTGTTTCATAAAAATGATACAGTATGTGAAATATAAAGCTTAGGAAATAGATTTTGAGGTCTGTTTACAAAAAAAAACATTTTAGAAATTGAGCTTGCCTTGTCTGAGGAATTCTAAACGGCATCTCATTAAAATGAGCACATTAAACTTTTAAGTGAAGCTGATCTGTGTCAATTAATATTCATGAATTATTGAGACATAGTGAAAAAAAAGTATTGCCAAAGTGCATTGCAATGCAAATGGGAAATAGATGGCTTTTATGCCAGTCCTGGTTTCCAAATATAGCTGCTGAGATTTTCATAGTAAGAAAAAAAAAACAGGACACACACTCACACAAAAAGTAAAAAACAAAACCTCAGTTCGAAGGTGAAATAATGCATGTTCTGTGGTGCCCGCTATTCCTCTGAAGAGAAGTACTAGAACTGGGTGATCCTGTGATCAGAAGAGAATATATATTGTTAAGTACTTGTCAACAGAAATCTTGCATGGTTAGCTGCTTGACAGGAACTCAGACTTCAGATCTCCCAGAGCGAGCTGACAGGCTTCTGGACGGAGCGTGTGGGTATTCAAGTTGTCAAGGTCTTTGTTGGCGCTAGTGACATAGGAGAAGGCTGTTTCATGGTTCTGCAGGAAGAATTTAAAGTCCCGTAAAGTATGGATTTTCAGAAAACCCTCCACTGCATACCTCCCTGCAATTCTTCAAGGGCTGGATGTATACATCAATATACAGTAAAGAGAGATTACAGTGTTCATCGCTTGCTTAAAACGTTTTGGTCAACGGGGGGCGTTTTTATTCTGATACAGTATTGAGTTTGTTTTAAAAGTTACCATACTGTATGTAATAAAGACTATTTGTTTTAAAGGCATATTGGGCAAGCCGTGAAATGATATTTAAATCAGGATCTTGGGAAGCAAGAAAGACAAAACGTTTAGTCCAGGATATGAGAACAACATCTTAGAAAATTAATGTCATCTTAAATTACAATTGGTTTATGAATAAAAGCTGGCAATCTCTCAAAATACACCTTCTCGTGTCAATTAGTTAGATTTTATAACTGGTTATTTACTGAAAACATATGATAGAGGTTAATAAATTCACAATTGAAACAGTGATGACTTGACTTGTGAAATATGTCTTTTGTAATATAATTCCTAGTCTCAAAGGTCATGGACTGAGGGGGTGAAGGAACAGAATCTCATTAGTCTTGCGGGGGGATTTGATTATTTATTCATTCAAAATTCTGAAAGCTACTGAAAACGTCATTCCAAGGGCAAGATGACACAGGTAGAAGTACTGTAGATTTGGGACTGAAAATACTGTTTTGTCATAACCTATAAAACCATCATAATTTTCTCATTTGTTCAAAACTCTTGTATCAAAAAACACAACAAGTACTCATGTATTAAAAATGGTAACTTCTGTTACAACAGTGATCATAGCATGTCTTAGGGATTAGGTTTAGGGTTAAGGGTAGATTCAATGTGAATACCTATGTGTCTATTTTCTATTATTGATTTAAAAATTATTCTAAGAGATCCTGAATGTTATTTCAGCATCAGATGCAGGTTTTGTGAGGTGGTTGTATTATATATTCTTGTAAGGCAGGACAAGGTGGGGTTGTGGAATAGTGGTTGCTACCCTGCACTTACAGTATGTCTAGAGGGTTGTGGGTTCAAATGCCTTGTGGGGATACTGCTACAGTACCCTTGAGCAAGGCACTTTGTGCAGATTGCTCCAGCAAACACAGCTGGATAAAAGGGTGTATCAAATAAAGTGCTTTAGATAAAAGAGTCAGCCAAATATGTTCAAATAAAAGATGAGCAGTTGTTCTTTGCAGACAGGATAAATGACCTGTGAGGTGGGTAGTTACAGCTGGACTACCATAAGAGGTTGTTAAGGCCTCTATTGCTCGTGTATGGTCTCACGTGAGGTGCACTGTTTGTTTAATTACTTAATTGACCCACATTCTCACATGGGAATAATTAAGGAGCATTTGGGCTATAAAGCGACTCACTGTTGGTTTGTAGGGCATGGCTTGTGTGCTGAAATAGTTTTTAAAAAGTGCCTTTGGAGTGTATTTTTTGCTGCTAGTGATTGCAATACACTACTGAAGCATGTAGATGTACAGCATCTTAACAGTAGAGCTGTCATTTACTGCAGGCCAATGCCTATGTAAATTCTACGGTTGACTAAAATGGGCATGAAAATTGAGGACTCTGTTAAAAGATGAATAAAAAGCTCCATCCTGGTACTCTTGAAAGAGTATTTTATGGTATGGTAAATGCAGCAATCAATGTTAAATGTACAGTATGTCACATGATTTATAAAGCGCAAAGCTTAAACCGATAGACTGTATACTATTTGTGTAATGCTTAAGCTTATATCCTCATTATCTGATAACATTTCTAACCATGTCTATTTTTGTTGAAGGGCAATTTGACTTTTTGGTAAACCGCCATATGAAGTGTATTTTATTGTAAAAATATTTAAATAAGTTAAATTAATATTCAGTACTTGGTTCTAATTTATTAAATTCTTGTATCAACATTGTGGTGACACAATACCAGTATAATTCATAGAGGTGAAAGAGGGATATCAAGATAAAACACTATCAAGTTTCACATTTCAATGAATAATGAATGATAAATAAGCAAACTCTGACATCATGAAAGTTTCCTTGTCTGTTACTATAGTAGAGGCATTGTGTGCCATTTCCAGCAGTCTGTTCAATCTAAACTTATGAAGAGGTTAAAAGGAAACTGTATCAGCTTTCACGGTTTGTTATGGTTTCAGGGGTAATTGAATAAAAATTAAAGACGAGACAATTTCAGCTTTCTACCAAATGATTCACTGTAGTTTTAACAATTATCGGCAATAATAGTGGTAAACCTGCATTCAGCTGATGTAAGCCTGTACGCTGAAGAAACAGAGAGAGGCTTTTATATGCTTTACAGTATGTATACACAATGTGATTAAAAGTAAATATACGAAGCAGGAATTGTATTAAGCTTCACTTTATCAACATTGACTTTGAAAAAACTCTTCATACCATGGTAATGAAGTGAAACCTAAGCTGTTGTTATCAGACGAAAGAATATTGTTCCGTCAATAAAATTCTGTACTTGTTCAATTGTCTTTTCAAATTGAAATCATTAAGTACATATCCATGGTGTGGAATTTAGTGAGTTTTCTCAAGTGCAGAAAAGATACAGTGTATAATAGTGGAAAAAGGGTATTATTTTAATGCTTACTACAGTATAAGTCGTGCAATTGCTAGACGTAGAGTAAATTGAACTATGAAAATACCAGGATTGGTAAGATGTCTTGATTGGCCAAGAGTTGGAATCTTTAGCTACTTCATTTCAACACAGCAAAATTTGTTCCTTATTTACAGTTTTGAAAATGTAATTATTGTAAAATGTAATTGTTTATATTTACAAATGTGTTCCAGTATGATTTAATAAAGAATACAAAGGACAGGGGGGTATATGTGCCCTCCTAGCTCAGTCGGTAGTGCATGAGGTTCTTAATCTCAGGGTTGTGGGTTCGAGCCCCATGTTTGGCGATGCAGACATTTTTGGTACGGATCTGTGCCTACTCTGTTGGGCCCCTGAGCAAGGCCCTTACCCTAGCTGCTCCAGGGGTACTGTATAAACGGCTGACCCTGTGCTCTGACCCCAAGCATTTCTCCCTGTCTGTGTGTCTCATGGAGAGCAAGTTGGGGTATGTGAAAAAACAAATTCCTAATGCAAGAAATTGTATATGGCTAATAAAGTGATCTTATCTTATGTTAATAACAATAACAACTGCTAGGTGCTCAGGAAAACGAAATTTCAGTAAAGTATATTAGCATACCGCATCAGAAAGAAATATTACAAAAACAACTTGACTATACTCTTGCAATATTCAACAAAGGCAATTAATTAAATGAGCGCAATAACCCAATAATATAATAATCCACATACATCCTCACACCTGAAGAAGGCTCCACGGCTGAAACGTTGTGTTTTCTTTCTTCTCTTTTCAGCCTGGAATAAACCTATTACTTGTTCCATAATCCACATAGTGCAACTGCTTAGCAGGAAAAGCAAATTACTTGTGCTGTAATCAATGACAATAAAATACAATTATTGATACCAAGACTTACAAGAATCTCCTGTACCTAATTGGTCAATTTTGGAACCATTCAGTGGTGCTGATTGGCCTGGAGATGGGATTGAACTGGACCAGAATTTCCTAACTAATGTCCCCGCAGGGTGACTTGGGACTCTGTGCTGTAGAAAGTGCTGCCCTTCAGATGAGACATTTAACTGTCTCACCTATACAGTGTAGTATATCCCATGTGTGAGGGAGTAGGGCTCATGGCTGAATTCCACATCCGCTTGAACCATCTGGTCTTCCTGAGGTTTCCCAGTCAACTGGTTAAGCAGCTTCTCCCTTTTCCACCTGACCTGCTATGTAGTGGCTGCTACACGTCAGCCAGAGTGGTGCTTCACTGCAGCGATGGATGATGAAAGCCCCCTACTGCACGTGAAGCACTGCAAGATCCTTTGGGATCTCATTGCTACATCATTGCTATAATTAGAGGTGGGTGAGACAAACGCATAGTACACAGCAAACTCATTTGTATGCCCAACAGGTGTGATCCTGCAGTATGGATTTAATTTCATTGTTTTAACACTGCATAATTGGTTAATTTAATTGGTTAGTGTGGAGTGTTGTTCTACTTTTTCTCCCTGACAATCATTTCATGTATCACACTTCTGTTTTCTATAACTGTTACTACTTTTATTTTCCTTATTTCACAATATGTAAACAGCACATTGTTTATACTCTCTATTCATATATTCAATTCAATTCAGTTCAATTCAGTTTTTATTTACATACTGCGAAGAGAGTGTTTTTCTCGGTTTTCCTAAAAACGTGCTTTCAGACCAAATTGAGAAAGGAAGATCTTAAAGACAATATTGATATTTTAGTAATTAAAAGGAAATTAGTGTGTGTCTTCATTAGATGACTTTGAGAAAAGAACTACTGGAATAATGAGAAAAGTCAGATGTGATTTTCCTAAGGAACAGTATTGTTACTATACAGGTAGGAGGGCTCTTGATGAGCAGATTAATGTGATGAGAACAGCTCATCATTCAACTGCAGTTCCTTTTAGTTTTGCTTAATTTATCATAATTATATAATCATTATTATATAATTATTATATATAATTTATCACTGAACTTTAAAGGAACATTTTTCAACTTATCTTAAATAACAAATTATTCTAAGACTGTTACTAGTGTCCCTGAAGCACTCTGACAGTAGTACAATTAACACAGTAAGAAATTTCTTAGGGAGGATAAAATATAGAGGTGCCTGATTCAAACATTGTAGTGGCCACAACTTGTAAAGGATGTCTCTCTGACTTCTCAGAACAGCAAGGGAACTCTTTGTATTTTTGCAGGAGCTGCAACCAATTCCTTGTCTTCTGATACAACAAGACAGCAACGAGAATCTGCTTCTGCTTGTGTCATAGATTAATGATCTTCTGATATATTGGTATACCCTCTGATTAATATCTTTCATTTAAAACATTACCCTTACTTGATTAAAAAAGGGAGCATATTCTATTTCTGTTTTCGCCTGCGAAAATTGATTGTTATTCCCAATGTTGCCTTTTTTCAGTGTAGTGTGTTTCTGCCAAAAACGCAGAATTAGAAAATGTATGCTCTGCTAGCCACCCACGCCTGTACACCAATCCAGGGAATATGAGGTACTACAGAGATACAGAATGAATTACAGTAGTGGACATTTTAAAACCAGACTCAAGTCATTGCAAAGCCTTTTACAATGAGATGCCAGGTGTCAGAGTTTCCTGAAGAATCAGTAGCAAATGACATACTTCATACACCTGTGGTGACACATTTGTTAGTTGTCTCTGTAAAATGAGAGTATTACTACAACAGGCACGTCAGTTCTGCACATGAGAACTAAGCTACTTTGAAACTTCAGTAAACAACACAACAGAATTTTTCTGCGCCCTGCACATTGTGTGATAAACTGTATTTTTGATGTACACATTAGTTTTTTTTTTTCCTGAGTGTATTGTACCTCCAGAAGGTGGAGTAAAAACATGATTCCTATCGATTTGTTTCCTGTCAGGACTAATTTTTTATGAAACGGCATCCCTTGACACTGACAGAAAAAGAGAGCAGCTCTTTTGCCAACTAACACCAACCACACCCAGGCAGCATCACCTCAAAATGTAAGGCATTAAATATTACACATTCATTATATATGAATATAATATGACCATTAGTTTACTTGATCAATGTCAAGGTATTTATACTCATGGTACCGAAACATAAAGACATTATCATAGAATGTCTCAAGTGTAAAGGAAGCAGTGTGAGGAATTTTCTCTGCCCCTTTACACTGGTATTTGTTGGCATCAGTGCTGCTGCTGCTTTTTACTATGTTTTTTACCACTTTTTCCACTAAAGAAATTTATTAGATTCAGAAAATGTTAAGACTGCGATTCATTTCTCTGAGTATTTACTGTACTGAACAGCTGTGATTCTGACAGAAAAGTTATTTGGAAAAAAATATTTTCATCCGTATGTCCTAACATGGAGTCGTGATTAACATTTACTCATGTTAAATAATTAACTAATTAATTGATGTAAATGATAATGACCACCATATTAAGAAATTAGGCAATTGCTTGGGAAGTACTTACACCAGCCTCCATAGGAATGGACCATAGCATAAATGCAGGAACAGAGAGAGAAAGACAGAATAGGGAACAGGTATCGTCATCATCAAAAGATATGCTGTGGGAGACCTCCTCTTAATATTCCGACTTGGAGCCTGTATCTGTCCAGGTAATTTGTACACTGAAAAGAGTACTGGACTCTGAGCTTTATTATAGATGACAGCTTGCTGTCTTATTTATTCTGATTTCCTGTGAGATCCGAGGGCTAAAGACATCTTTCCTATTTCAGTGATACGTTGTTAGAATAAGGAAGCTGGATCCCATTCGCTTGTGGGCATCCCTGTTTTAGCGAGAGGTTTAGTCCAGGTTAGGAATAGATTTATTAGGAAGCAGGTTCCCTCTATTTGGCCTGCTAATGCATTTGTGGTATATAGGGATTGTAGTATACAGGTATACAGTTCATAGGTCTACATAAGGCTAAACACTGAAACCCACTAATTGTACTCATCTGTCTATAGTGGAACCATTTTCCATTTTGGTTCTCTTGTTTGAGTGTGGGCCTGATTATCAAACTGTGCCATAGAATAAAAAAAAAACACACATGCTGCATAACACTCAGTAATCTCTAACGATAGGGGATGAAATTATTCAACTTAATTACTTACATGCGTAGCAAACTGGTGTCAGAAACTGTTAATGATTGAAAGTTCTTAGTTTATAATATATCTGTTTTGAACTATATATGTTTTGGATATATATCTGTTTTGAACTTTTATATACTATAACACTTAATATTCTTTGAGGACCGCTGCTGTGGTAGAATTCTGGCCATCACAGAGGACAGTCACCACCCCGGGCATGAGCTCTTCACCCCACTGCCCTCAGGCAAGAGATACAAGAGCATTATGGACACTGACCACCAGATTCCTCAATAGCTTCTACCCACAAGCAGTGCGATTGGCAAAAACATTTAGCCATGCCCCTCGGACCACACCTACACCCTCTACCTCATTGTAATTTCTTATTTATTGCACATCTCCAGTCATTGTTTACACGTCTGCATTGTTTACATTCAAAGTGTTTACTTGTTTACTTGTACATCGTCTACTGTCTGTTTGCATATTGTCTTGATGCACTGTCTGCACTTTGTGTTTTTACGCTTGTTTTAACAATCGAGAGACTTTCTGTCAGTAAGAATTCCATCGTACCAGTACGTGTACCGGTTACACATGGCAATAAAGTTCAAGTTCATTAACTGGAACTTTCTGGGCTATACTTTCACTTCTGCACAGCGGTGGTAGACATGGTCTTATAAACACACTGCCTGCCAGAGCTATTGTTGCAAGTATTGTAGTTGCACCGGCGTCTATTCACGTTTCCCTCCCACACTTTAATATTAATTTGCATATCCAGGGAGTATTTCTCTCTCTACAAGACACCAATTCTAAAGGCTGACAACTGCGACTAATTAGGTGCGGCAAAAAAAGATGCAGCTTTTTTTTGGTTTAATGTAAATCCAGCTTTGGTGTCAGTTCTGTTCTCCAAGCTGAGTGTGATGTGTTGGCGGAGGCTGATCTTGGTGACACTCCTCAAGATTTTAAAGACCTCAGCTGAGATTTACCCAACGAGTTCCTTGGCCTGGACTGAGAAAGCCTGTGATCCCCAGCCTCACTGTCTCTGTCATACTGTTTTACTGGAGCCTCCTGTTTTCAAAATGAAACAGCATCTATAAAAAGCAGAGCAGCAAACGGCCAAAGTAAAATATGAGCTCCTAGAGCTATAAATAATGCAGGATGAGACAGAATTACAATTTGTCGCTATGGTAAATTACTTATTTTGTTTTTTATAATGATGTAAATATTTAATACAATAATCTTTTTTTTTTTGCTGCTTAATTTAATCCTGTGTGAAAAACTGCATTACAGACTTAAGTGATAATCACGATGCATAACATGAATGCCATCAGGAGAATTTACACTGTATGAGTGTAAAACGAGAAGGATGCAAGGAATTGGTATTGTTTAACAGATAAAAATAAAAGATAAATAAAATAAGTGACAAATAAAATGAAGTAGTTAAAAGAATCACTGCAAATATTTGACCGCGGATGCGTTGTGTGTTGTTGTATGGTGACTGCAGGAAGTCTTAAGAAAACAATATTAATATGGTATAAAACACATAGTGGCACAGCAAATAGTCATTGTCAGTCCCAGAGATTACAGTCTTTTGTTTTTCACTGGTTCTCAGATGACAAAAGAAAACCAATTTCACAGAATTGATGTGGGCATCGAAATCTAATTCGGTGTCCACAATAATCTTCACCGTTTGACAATATTCACAAAACAACACTAAAAGAATCTCAACAGGCCAGGGGGAGGGGTTAATAAACTGTGCTTGGAGCCCATCAAAACAACATCTGTCTCAAGAATATATCTTGTCAGCTTGCAGGTATCTACTATATTTCACTAAGCCATTGCAGTGGTACTAATACTGAGAAAAAAAAATGAAATTTCATCAGCATAAGAGTCAGTTCAGAGGTCTATAAAATGATGCATATGAAACCTAAGCAAGTGATTAGGCCCTGTGCCCTGTAGACCTCCAAATTAGACATCACAAAAGAAGTGACTGATATACAGTACCTATAAACTCAGTTTTCTGGGTTCAGAACTTGAAGAATTCTTAACACTAACTAGTTAGATATGGCCTTGTAGTCACAGTTTTGTTAGGATTTATAAAGGTATCCATTGTTTCAAACTGATTAGTAGTCTAGGCTGACAACAGTCAGTATAATGTTTGAGAAGTATGAGTTCTCTTCTCAAAGAGGGTGTGAAAAAGAGATTGGGAACAGACAAGTTGCAGTCATTCTCAAACAGTTTTCAGTTGTCATTTTCATTTTATTATTCAGTAAAAATACAGCAGCATAGATTGATACAGCGCAGATAAATAGATGTTTTAAAAAACAAACCTTTTTTCTATCTGTTGTGGTAGGATGACAGGTTCGGGCACGATGACAGCTCTGAAAAGGCAAACTAAATGTAAGGTTTTCTAATCAAGATTGTAGAATTCAAATCAAATTGATTTCATGTTAAAAGTGCACAATACATTATTTAGGTCTCATTAGGAATATTATGTACAATTTTGGTCACCCCATTACAAAAAAGATATATTGCTGTTCAGGGAAATCAATCCAGAGAAGAGCAAACCAAAACATTTTTTGGACTTTAGAAATGTCCTACACTGACAAGATACAAGAATTGAAGCTTTGAGCAGAGAAGACTATGAGGAGACCCAATAGAGGCTGTGACAAAGGCAACCCATTACAGCTTTATTCAGAATGAGGGCTCTAAAAGTTTTAGTTATTTTCTAGCCGAGTCAATGTCACAGGCTGGACTTGAATCTGTCAGTGAATCAGCAAAGTGATGGACCTCTTGTCCTGTTCTTCAGTCAAATTTATCGAATTCTGTAGTGGTCCAGATTGATAAACATCAAGGTATTAACTACAAGTCTGTATTTTATACTGTAGCTTGGGAGCCCACACTTCCATTGCTAAAAGCAGAGTTCACGATAGTTTATCTGGGGTAGTTTAGATGGTGCAGCTTTGGGTAAATTGCAGTATCAAAGAGAAGCAATATGGAAAAAAATACTGCTGTGAATCAATGCTATCTTAATCACATGTTCATTATTTTGTCATGATACACTCAAGTGTAAATTGCATGACATTTTGATTATGTCCAAATGATTTTCAGTTTGCCATTAACTAAATAATGATGCAGTATTCCTCAGGTGAAAACAATATAACCTTATGTCTCTCCAGCCTGATGAGCCCCAATCCAGCAGGTTTTCTAGGTCACCATTAAATGTCCAATTTCTTAATGCTGGAAAAATGTACTTGTGAGCAATTACAGGTGATTTGTTAAATGAGGTAATTTACATGTCATCCAGAACAAAGATCATCAGCCCTTAAGGAACATTGTTCTCTTAATTGAACAAATTACTTGCCTAATTGATCAATAACTTAAAAGTGTTTCCTACCTTTACTGGAAAATTTACTGGATTTGGGGCTTTCCAGGACCAAGCATGGAGGTCTCTGCTCTAAACCCAAGGGAAAATTAATCTAAGTGACCTTCTGTAATTCACAGTCATAAATAAATCCAATATGCATCAATGCTCATGTTGATTATTTGCATTGCTTATGCAACAATAGTGCAGCACCATGAGTTAAATCTGTTGCAACAAGACAACAGATTTGCAGATGAAAAAACTGTTATCCCTGTTATCTGTGTACTGTATTTACAGTGTGCAATGCTGGACATAATTAGGGAAATAGGAGAAAGGTGCAAATTGCCCATTATAAATTAAGAACAGTCTACAAAAGTAATAGAACTCAGCTGGAATGATAACCAGTAGAATCTGAAGTTGTGAAGACGAGGTTAGAAAGTGCTGATGGAAATCCTCTATGTCATCTTCTCAGCCCTGGTTCTCATGATCTCAGTGTCTGCTGGTTTATATTCCAGCTGGACTTCCATTTGCTTTACCACACCCTTCCTTGGATTAATAATGTGATTGATTAAAACATTTTTTGCTCCTCATGCAGTTTTCAGGTTACCTGGGTCCAATTAAAGGTACAATTTAAAATGCATTACATTTACAGAGCTGAAACCAATTTTAAATGCCTGTTAGCTGAATGCCAGTCCAAAGCCGGGGTTTAAATGTATATTATTTCCAAAACAATAATCAAGAATGAAGTAGGAACAAAACATAGCAGACCTTAGTCCCATGTGGACTGGTTTATGGTCAAAGTAAATGAAGTAAACATACCAAGAATAATTATAGAAAAAATAAAGAGGCAGCACTTTGTCTCCTCATTTCCTACTCAAGTGCCCCTTTAACATGTACTTTCTTTTCAATATCATTGCTCTTTGTTAAATAAATTGCTCTACAAATTCATTATTTTCCAGTCAAATGTAATTGATGGACACATATGAATTTCATCTCTGCAGCTGTCAGCGTGTGCATTTTCACAAAATCAATAATGTCTATTTGAGAAATGAAGCCCTGGACATTAAGCAAGTAAAACAATGCATCATTGTATCTGGAGGGACTGGTGAGCACAATGATCCAAGTACTTCATTTATACAAACCTTGCGCCTAATTGCCTTCTACCATGTTTTTCTCTGTATAAGCTTTTAGCTGCTATCTGTCCACTGTGTTGGTGTTGTGATTATACTCCCAAGGAGTGAACTCTAGGAGCTGGACATCGCTTTATGAGAGCGTATCCTTCTGTATCAACCATTCTGCTCTTCAGCATAACAGTAGTTTTGAACTTTACACTGGAGAGCTACGGCTGGACTTCAATCCACCAAGTAGATATTATACTGGAAATAAATCTCCAACAAAAAATCCAAATATTGCACTGGAACGTTAATGCATTAACAGCTCCATCACAATCGCTGGTACTGCTGACATATGAGGACTTACTCAAGTGATCAGGACTAGAGGCCAGAACTAGGCGAATTACATGTCCAACAGAGCAACATATTATTAATCTTGCACACAAAATGACCCCTCTCATCATGGCAAGCAGTGGGCTCTAGGCAAGATACACCCAGAACAGGACACCAGTCCATCAAAGGGACACACACAGACACGCACACACTCACACCAGGGCCAGTTTCAAAGAAGCTAATTAACCTGCCAGCATGTCTTTGGACTGTAGGAGGTAACCAGAGCACCTGAAGGAAACCCATGTGAACATGAGAAGATACAAACTCCACACAGCAGCACCCAGGAACTGAACGCAGGGCCCCAGTGCTGCAAGGTAGCAATGATAACCACTGTGCCACCCTCTTAAGTGAACCTTCCAGTCCAATTTCAAAAGAGAATGGTGTTTGCTCTAAAGTACAGCTCTTACCGAATAATAAAATGCTGTATAAATACAAATGCAGGCCTCTGCTGCAAATAGAACAAGTTCCACATATAAAATTCAAGTTGCACCATGAACATATTTGTCAGAGATCAGAGTGCAATGTGTTTCATTTGAGTGTTGCAAAAATATAATTAATATTCAAAGGATATTTCATCTCTCTCCAGTGCAATAACATCGTCTGTTTTGTTGACACTATCATTTGACATACAGTACAATAGTATTATTTCATATACCATTGCGGTTTATGAGAAGTCATGCCAAGTGTGAGAATGTTTTTTTCCCCCTGCACCTATAATCATGCTTGCATTATTTAGCAGTGTCCTAAATGAGAAAGTGTTCCCTACTATTTCATGTTAAATTGAGGTGAAATTCTAGACATAAGTCTTGTATAAAATATAAATAAGGAAATAATCCAAAATTTATTAGCCAACATAGAACTTTTAGTGACACATTTTTTCACCAACATTTAATAAAATGAGATCATTTAATAAAAAAGGTCTTTGCTATATATACTGTATAAAATCATCTATACAGTATATTTATAAATAAGTAGTGTGCGTCTCACTATATACTGACTATATATACAGAGATATAGTTAAAATCTATGTATAATTATGATAATTGAGGGCTAAAATCCAAGCTTTGGATTTTCCTGTTATCAGAGGACAATTAGTTGCTATGGCAATAGTCAGGTGGTTTCAAGTGAACAGAAACTAATTATAATGACATCATAATGAAAATTATGTAGTCAAAATGAGTTGCATGAGTAAACTGTAGAGATAGAAAAGATTTACTCCATACTGAAAAGAGAAGAAAATCTACAGGTATGACGCAGGCACCCAAAGAAGGCTCCACAGCTGAAACGTTTTGATTCTTTTCTTCTCTTTTCAGCATGGAATAAAACTTTACTTGTTCCTGTGTACACTACATGTAGTCAGGTTGCCATCAATTGCTATAGCTGAGGTTCTATAGTGATTAGACACTCCTGCTCAGACCCTCACGCTTGGACACCCCCCCGTCAACTGGTCTGTTGCACACATTGAATTCTGTATCATTTTGCAAATCTTTGCCCAACTGGTGAGAGTGGTCTAGACAAAACCTTGATCCATCAAAATAGAGATCTTGATTCCATGGCTGAAAAGTCCATCTGAGGTGTGTCAGGCTCTGTGGGGGCAGCTAGCATTGGTGTGGCAGCCAGCTTCTGCCCCACCTGCCTGCCATCAGTGCTGGTTGCTGTGGACACTGACTGACAGGAGACCTGATTACTATTTCACCTGTCTGGGTAACCCTGAGAATATTTAAGGGCAGCTCAGACTCTGCTCTGGGTATAGAGTTTGGACTCTGAGCCTCCAAGCCTCAAGCCAGTTTTCTAGCTGTGTTTCCAGTGCCTTATTCAGGTTTCCTGACCCCTGCTTTGTTATGATGTCGGTTCTCGACTTGGACCTGTCACGACTGTAGTCCCTCCCCCTTAAAGGCGCTCCGGCCCTTTCATTTCGGACTTGATTTTGTGCACCTGTCCCCTGTTTCAGCCTGTTCCCACTCCTCCTTAAAAGCCAGGCGCTGACGCTAATCCGGGCTCTGCATCTGATCTCCGTATCATGCGAGTCCGGGACCTGGAAGTGCCTGGTCCCGTTAAGGTTTTATTCTCTGTTCCCATTCCCCCCCCCCCCCCCCCCGCCGGTTCCGACCCGGTTCCAGTTTTTATCTAGTTTGTTTTGGATGGACCGCCCGGTTTTGGACTTTTGCTTTCATTTGGATTCCCCCTTGGATTTTCTCCCGGATTGTTTGCCTCGGCAACACCTTCCCCGAACACCAGCGCATTTTGGACACGCCCCCCGTATTCATTCCCGATTCCTGCATGACTTTTTCCTAGTGTTTCCTCACTCCACTCCGGATTGTGTCATCTGCATAGGGTCTGGAAAGAACTGTTCCGTTACAGGACCCTGGCTTGTTTCGACTTTGCCTCTCAGATTTGCCCCCTGGAGCTTCAGACAGTTTTTGGATTCTCCGGCCTGTTCGACCACCAACTGCTGCTTCCCTTAGTCCCTAGACTGCTGTAGCACCCCATCTACGGTACCTGTGGGCAGCACGGCTCTGCTCTCCTGAGCTTCCATCTCAGCAGGGTTCCCAGTTGCAGTCTGAGGACACTAGACACCAGGAACAAGAAGGTCTCCGCTGGGATGCAGGGAAGTGGCAGAGGAGTGGGGTGGAGATGTCAATGCCAGATTGCATGGACAGAATACATACAGTATATGTTATTTTCTGAAAAAAAAACACAATCCAGAAATATTGTGTTAAGTTTCTTTTGTTGCTCAGTATATATTTTTAACTTTCTTAAACATAGTGGCGCACAGGTAATAACACTTTCATCTTTTGTCTGAATCATACATACGTTTTTGTCAAATGGTTTAAGAAAATCATGAATGAGTCATTTATGTTAAAATGTTGCTTTGTGTTAAGTCTGCCCTTAGTGTTTTTTTTTCTTTTGGAAAAATATAGTTTCTGTAGCCCTCGCTGTCACCAAATACCACTTTCTGCATTTCCCCTTTCCCTTTTTTTTCAGCTGTAATTGAGTTTCGCTCAGGTAGTTTTATAACTCATTTATTTTTTTACCACCACAAAATATATTACATATCTAGAATGATATCCATGGGAAACCTAACAGCTACCTTAGGTCTTAGCAAAAATCAGTACAGTTTCTTGTAGCTTTGGTAAAGTGGTACTTAGAGACCTGGCACTTTCCATCTCCATTTTAACAGGAGAGCAGGAGCCCTAAAGTAGGTCAGAAGAAGTGTTTAGGAACTTCTCCTAAGAAAGAAAACCGCAGTGCATAACTAGGTGGAAGTAGGTGTTTATTTTATTTCATTTCAAATTCTTAGACCATGGAATTTAGAATAATATTCTAATGCTATGGGGTTCACGTGGGTATACGTCCTCACCTCTGCCACCTCAGGTCAGCCCCCCACCATCGGGGACTCAATCCCAGGCCTCCGGCATCACTCAACAGGGACCCAGCCACTTGAGCCAAAGGGAAATCTCCCATCAGTCCAGCGGCTGCGGTCCCTGCTGTTCACAGGGAAGGGCGGTGACGTCACCGCTCTGGTAAGCCGGCTCGCACAACCCACAATGGTGGCCATATGCGTTACAGTATATTGATTTATTTTAATGCTAGAATTCTAAGACTCTTAAAATTAGTCAAATCATAATGCTCTCCTGCTAAAGTGGCATGGGAGTGTTTGGAGATAGAAATGATCATTTCAATACTGTAATCGTTAGTTGTTTTCAATGTTGTTATGCAAACAGCATGGCTTTTGTTTGTCAAAACGTGTTATTCATGGATGTGATTTAATGGTTTCAAAAAGGCATTAAGTAGTATGAGATCTTCCCAAATCCAGATTGTTATTTCAGGTGAGTGAAACAAATTTATATTCTTTGCTAGCAGATGTTATCCTTCCCTTCGATCGAAATCTCTCAAACAGATGTGAATCGTGACAAATGTTGTCTTCATCTCCTTTGAAACAGAAAAGAAGAAAATAATTACACACAGCATTTAAGTGATATGCAATAAAGAAACGATATGTTTTAAGTGATATCCAGAATAAGAGATTCATCTATGTTTTCAGATCACACTGGAAGAAGGTATCGGGAATCCAGACAAAAGCTATTGAGCACTCACAGGTACTCACTGGTCCACATCATTCATAAACTGAGGCTGACCTAACAGTAAATAACTCAGAGCTTCAAAACTGTCCATCAAATGAGGTTTTGGAAGTGAAAATCTCTTTTGATTAATAAGTTCATAACTCAAAGGCAATGTGATTCTCAATTATGTGGAAGAATTACATCTGTCAACACGAGCTTAACTGAAGGAAATTATCTTCACAGAATTTTTCAATGTGGCACAAAAAAAAGCACTTTTGCATTGGAAATAACACGCCATGTGGGATGTTTTACGGATGAAAATGTTTCCAGACCAACTGGGGTCTCTTTTTTGTTGCGAGTCTCCTGCATCAGAGTATCTCTTGCCTTATAATAAAATCCCGTAACAAGTGTACAATTTCAGGTAGGGTGAAATTACAATACAATTTCTTCTAACCCCATCAGTGGGATATAAATGAAAAGGAAAGACTGGTGGGACCTTCCTTGTAGAGGCTGGTGTTTTTCTCTGACACGGGCTCTCACACCCCAGTATTTACACGCCTGCTCGCTAACAGTGCCGAATGCAGATTTTGTAATGTGTGTTTATGGGCGGAAGGCTGTTAAGTAGTACACCCACATCTAACAGGCCATTCAGAATACAGACCACTGCCACTAGAGTAGAGGTTGACTTCACTGACCTGCTCCTACTGTACCTTTCTGCCTGTTCCTGCCCAGCCAGTCACAAAAGCTATTGCGAAGACTGTAGCAGGAGGTGTGTGTTGAGCTCTCCCATGACAGGACCCGAACATAGTAAAGAGGTGATATCCAATAGATTATACATCTTCTTAAGAAGACAGTGGGTTTTAGGTATTATTTTAAAACTTTTGACGTACTTGAAAAGAAAAACAGCGAGAGAAAAAATACACCTCAAGCAAGAAATACATTCCATTCCAGCTGTGTATGGTTGTAGTAAAATACAGTCTATTGCTGCTCTGGAATCAGTCCAAAGAGCAGCAACCAGAAAAGGTTCTGGGTCTTAAAGGAATATCCTGCACTGACTGGCTTAAAGACCTGAAGCTTTTTAGTCCTGGACAAAAAAGACTACAAGAAGACCTGACACAAGTATGTAAAATCCTCTAGGTTCAAAGAATCAGTGATGAAACAGGAACCAGGACTAGAGGAGAGACGATGTGCAGGTGTGTTTAGAACTGAGAACAGAGGGCAATTCTACACTCAGAGGATTGTGGGAATGAGACACCATCATGTTGCCAAAGCTAACACTAATGGCTGAGATGTGATCCTTGGATCAACTGGCTACTAACTACCAAATGGGCTCGATGGATTGAATGGCTTCCTCTCATTCGTAACCTTTTTTATATTTGCAGAAACATGCTTATTCTGTGCTTCCCTGAGGCTAACAGGACACACACTTGAGAAAATGTGATGTTCTGCTCTGAATCCTGGCCCAACCGGTCATTTCTTTCTTTATTTCACATATACTTGTAGTATCAAGACCAGATCACTCCTACCACATTCATGTACTCACAGAATGTGAATGCATTACTCATTTGATTGACTTTAGTTTTCTAAATACCTAATATAAGAAAATGCTCAGTATGAAAAAGAACAGCAAACAGACTGTAAAAACTGAGACATTGCTGGTGTTTTTTTAGGCGTTATTTTTGTCCAGGTTGTTAGTCAGTAGAAGCCCAGAGAAAATGTTTATCTTAACAATTATTTGGCTGTTTTAAAAGAAGTTTATTACAATGATAACACTTCTAAAGGGATTGGGTGCTATAAAACTAACAGTATAATCCCCAGAGGGCATATCTCTGAAATACATGTGAAACCTTTGGATGCAGGTTGTTTAAAATCTGAAGAGAGGGGGTATACAGTATGGATGGTGAAATAAAATATATCAGATGGAATACAGGGAGAAGAATGATCATCTTTATTTGAGTGAACATGATCTCACAGCTATTTATCGTACAAGTGCATTTTGAAGCTTTTAGCTGTCTTTTTACATCAAAAATCAAGATAGACACATAAATGCTTCAGTAATCTTTTGCAATCATGTTCTTCAGACTTTCTGATACAGACATACATTAAACAGCATACTGATATCAAAGTACAAATAGCTTCTAGCTGTTATAGGCTATTTTCACTGAAGGGACAGAAAACCTTTGATACGCAAGCGATTACAATGATTGAATATGGCATTAATAGCTAGTACAGATCATGTTCTGATGTACGGTTTCATCTCTGTAATACAATCTCTTGTTTTTTACCTGACTCCACCATTAGCTAAGGGAAGTCATGTTTACCATCCTAGAAAACAATCATACTGATCAATCCATTCTGCAGATTTACCGCTGAAACCCAATCATCCCTGGAGGTCAAATAGACCTGCCTTACTAAACAGGTGCCCGTGAAAAGACAAGTGTCATCCTTGCCCAGTCAAACTGTTGAATTGAACTGCTGCAAATTGGAGGCATTTTTAAAACTGTCTGGTTACATGGTTACATATTCAACAGAGTAGCAAAGACAGACATTACCCGAATGCTGTTACCTATACATGACGGCCCGTGCATCAGCTATCTTCTACACAGCACAATCAACATCTACAGAATCTACAGTAAAAAATAAGGATTTGACTAGTATGAGATTTTTTTTTATAAGGATGTATTCATTTGATGCTGTAGACAGATAGTAGATACTGGAGTTTAAAGAGAGAGAAATGAAAATAGAGATGGTGGAGATATTAGAAAAGAAAACCCTTTGTGTCATACATTACATTAGTGTCTATAAAGCTCGCCAAGCATTATTGTTAAATCACATATTTGATTGCTCTGTGTTTGAGCATTAACTAATTAATATTTTTTTTAAATAACAGAGGTCATCTTGCACTGTATCATTTTCACAGCAGGCTAAGAAAGTAGAAACAGCACGTATTTGATATTTGCTCTAAATTTATTATTAGAAGACAAGATAATCTCAGATTATTTTTCAATTGATCAATATGTTTTTGGAAAAACACACTTTTAACTTATTAAGCGGGTATTGCATAATAACCGTGGTGAAAATTAACAATCTCACTTACTTCTTTTGTGCCTATTTGTTGGCTGGGCCACGTTTATAGTGACAAACAGTTGTATAGCGCCAAGCAGTTTCCAAACCTTTGTTGATGCTAAAATGTAATGTGTGTGAAGCAAAGAGAATGTTTTTTAATTTGATTTGACTGACAGCATGACCAAAGTATTGTTTGGTGTATTGTCAGCAGATATTGATTCAACTTTACAATTGCAAAAAAACAATGTATATATTTTTTACAGATTTCTCATTTACATTCCATGCTGTTGCTATGACGTCCTTTCAGTGGCTTGCAGCCCTCCATTTTATCCTTTGCACAGATCGAAATGTTACACATGAAGAGTTCTGTAAAAACAGGACCTGATTTCTCACACACTTCAGATACTTCTGAACTTAACTGTCATCGTCTGACGCGGTTTAAAATAGTTCAGGTAGGATCCACTTGAACTATTTTCTTTTCCTTTCAACATGGTATAAACCTTTACCTGTTCCTTTATTGTACCTTTAAATACTGTATATATACACAGTGAGATTTCGGAAAAATAATACCTTAGCTGATCAATCAACTTGATAAATATCTTAATTTTAATTATTCGTAATAGCTTTATTTATTTATTATTATTGACATCACATCACTATTAGGGCAGAGTTTTATTGTCCATGGAAAATGAATTGTTTATAAACACATTTGTGAGTAGTGTGAAATCCATAGGTACTGTACTGTACGTCAGTTTTGCCAATCAATAGATGAGTGCCTGGAAGCACGCTGTATTAAAGAAGCCATAATGATAATTTACTTTAGATTCACAAGGCAGGGCTTGAGCTGTTTTTGAGAGCTGAAGGGTAGCTGTTGACAGAAGAGTAGTTTAAAACTTAATTTTGCCTTGTGACGGCTGTCGGGAAAGGCTTTTGTCAGCAAGTGCTTCATGATGTAGGGCATCGGGGTTGGAATTTTATACACTATTTTGCTTTGGGGCATCAGGAAGCATTTGAAACAGTAAAGAGAGCCTGCCTCTGCGTCTGCACTTTGCCTCAATCACTTGATGTGATTGGTGTAGGGCACCTATTTGTTGTATGTAGTATTGGCAGTGGGATAATTTAATTTTACTGCTGCAATGTAAGTCATACTGTATATTTGACACAAATAGCAATTTAAAACAAGTTTAACTTTCCCTACTAAGTCAGTAGTAAGTTATTTCTCTTATGCCATGTATGAAGGAACGTAAGGAATTGCTTTGACTTGATTATGCTGTTGTACCACATTGATTAAAGGGGAAAAGGTCATTGTGTCAAGGTGAGTGGATATAACCATCACAGGCCCTCCATGCTCAATTTCACACCCAGTTTGTTGATAAGGTACTGTACCTTCCATTTTCACCACATATAATGATCATGGGCTCAGATGGTCACTAATGATAAAAAAAACCTTTGAAACAAAAGACATTAAAAAATGCTCTTCTCTCTCCTCTCTACCTCATCCTCTCCTCTAGTAAGTGTACTGTGAAGAGAGCAAACAAGTGCAGATTAGGACCCGCACCGTACAGGGGTGTGAATAAGGCCAAAGCAGACAGCAGCTAGAAAGGTGGGAAGCATCATGTCAGGAAATCTTTCTTTATATGAAAGACATCAGGACTTTTTCTTTTTCTAGGTAGGGAAAAGGAGAAGAGACTGAAAACAGAGTGACCTTATAAGAATCTTTCAGCTCCCAGGAAGCACAGAAAGGCTTTTGTGTTTTACATTCATTTTAAACCTAATGCATTTTAAGAAGCCAACAGCGGGCTCTAATTTATGACTGATATCTCCTACAAAAAAGGAGTGGGACCTCAAAGCAATATGCATATCATGCAGTGCATTGTGATGAACTGCATAGCTTGGCTACTTTTTTGTATTAATACAAAGCAACGCCAGTATCCCTGGTGCCCTGTTACACACTTTTCCTTAGTGTGACTGATCTCCCCTGCTTAGCACCTGCAGTGTTTTTCCATGTCTAAGATTCTTTATCTTGTGTGCTTGACATTTACTTACCTTTAGTTTATGTGACTTCAATTAATGCCCTTTTTATTGCAACATGGCAATGTGTGAGGAAAAGTGTAAGAGTAAAGCTAAAATGTACCACCTCCTCTTATTGGGAAGAAAACAAAAAGCAATTCTTGAAAGCTGATCTCAACAAGCCATGTCAACTTTGTGCCTGTCCAATATCCCTCAAATCAATCAAAGAAAACCATAGATAGCCAGCAGCTTTGGGCGTGAGCTGAAATTTAAACTACTGTTTCGTTCATGTGGGAATATGATCTCTTGACTGATAATGCAGTAATATGCTGTGCAAAGCATTCACATAAATCACAGAATAAAGAAGACTGGGTTAGTTCTGGGCTGAGCATTATCACGACATTCAGAGTTCATTGAATGAAGTCTGATATTATCTGTGTATACCAGGATGATTGAGTGCATATAGGAAATGCTCAGTAACACCTGGGCAAGCTGTTACTATATACTGGTAGATTTTGTTTTACCAAAAGCAATCATTGCTATCTATATCCAAGTATTATTTTCTCTAGCAGAATACCATATTATTTGCTCTATTACAATTTAGAAGTACTTGGATGGAAAAATCTGGCATAAGACTTTTTTTTTTCTCACATTCTCAGCTAGACAGACTTCTCGTTGCTGTGCAGGGCTGTTTAAATACAAAGTATGTAGCCTGTACTTTAGGATCTCCAGATAGAGTAGATAAAGCTATACAATATCAAGAGTAATATTACTTATTAATCCCACTTATACTGTACTACTATTATGCTATTTATAATGCTATTACTTATACTAATAATACTATTTTAACTACTTATAATACTACTACTTAATACAGCTTTTCAGCAGGAATAAACCTTTACCCATTCCTTTGTTCCTTCATTAACAGTACTGTACATAGCACCTTTCATCCCAAAGCATTTTTAATTAAGGAAGGGGATCCACGTCCTCCAGCACTGGACTGCAGCTCCCACCTGGTTGACATGTGGCAGCTCCTGCCCCTGTGGCCGCACTGCACAGCGGACCAGGGGGAGGGGTGAAGAACTGCTTTTCTCAATGGGTTAGGGCCGGGCTTCACCATCCCGGAGCAGAACTGGACCAGGACACCTTCTCTTTTCAAAAACCCGCCATGGGATCTCTCTCCACCAGGTCGTCAGGACCTCAGTAGAGCTTCTCACCCAGAGGGCAGGACCTCTTAAAGCACAGTATCCCCTGTCTCCATGCTGGAGCTTTGCTTCTGGAAATCCTGATCAGGCCCGCTGTTGCTCAGCTCCTGGGTACTAATCAGATTGGACTGGGAAGTGCTAATCCTGTCGTCAGTGAGTAGCTGGCAGACGGGTGCCAGCAGGTGTTCTGTAGATTTATTTTTCCCCACTTCTATGATCCACAGGAGAATGTAATTCAAAGCACATTTTCCAAGTAAAGGCATCTACGTGGTTTTACACACATTTTTTTTTTTTAGTCTCACCAAAGTTAAAGCAACCAGAATAAAAAAGACGCAGAAATGCCTGACTCTGTTCGGCTTGACCTACTTGTTCTGCGTTTCTGACTCATGAATAAATCACTGACGTTTCCAGATTTAACAGAAGTATTCGCCGTTTGTTTATGTTTGCCATGAGTGTTTTTCCAATCATACTGCCGAGAAGCAGATGAAGGCAGGCATGTGTACTGAGTTTGTTTCGCGATTAACTCATAACCTGTCTAATAAAGCGGCTAGATGGTGTTAGCTAGTGCAACCCATTGTCACTTGGGTTAGCCTCTGACATCACAGTATATATAAATAAGCAGTAATTGATGTTGGACTGTCAAACATCCTTAATATGCTTGATGTTTCACTTTCATGTTTTATTATACAGTATGTGTGCTCTTTTTCCCACTTGGTGTTGTGTTTATATTTCACCGATTCTCTGTGTGTCCAAAAAATGTACTTCATGGCAAACCGCAGATATGAGTTCTTCCGATTGCATCCTTTTCTCTCACAGTCTTTGCTGCGCTCCTGGGTCTGATCTTCATTTCAATGCTGCTCCTTCTTGTGTTCGTCAACACAAACAATTTCCAACAACTTCACTGTCGGTGAGCAATGCAGCAACAAAGGCGCGCTGCCAGTTTTCTTGTGACTTTTATTCCTTCAGCCACTTGCCTCAAGGACACCATGAACACCAAGGAGTGGAAAACAAAATTTTTGGGAGAAGAAAATAAACATTCTTGAGTAATTGCAGTTGGCTAGCACACAAGTGCATGGTCTTGCAGTCAGAACATGTCTATTGGCAAAGCTGGAAAGATCCCCAGCTCTGTCTAGCATGGCAATAAATCATTGTAGACCAGCAGGTCTGCAAGCTAATAGCTAAAAAGTATTGGAGTATTTTCATTTCACTCTAAACAGTCTCCTGGGTTTATACCATGTCACAGAGACAGCCAACTGCTTCCCCTCACAAATTGTCCTGTGTTGTGCAGGAAGGCTCTGACACTCCTGCATATTGTTTCCCTTCTAGTCTAATTCATAAACCTGACACTCATAACTTTTCAGAACCAACCGCAGATCATATAGGTTGATTTGCATTTGTTGAGGACATGAGGAAATGGCAAACAGCGTGCGAGTGGGAGTCCAGTGCAGCAATGTGCGCAGAACAGAAAATGAACTATAATCAACACATCATCCTGGGAAGAGCCAACTGGGACTACACAGTGCACAGCTGTTTTTTTTATGCAGTTTTTTTAGTGAGTTAATTGACAGTTTTTTTAACTTCGAAAGTAACAGCCTCTGTACTTAAACTAAACAAAAACATTTCCTCCCATTATTTTGTTGTTATAAATTAGTTATTAATTAGTTATAAATTAGTGAAACTGTTTTGGTTACATTCACCAAATGCACACCTCACGGTGAAATTGACATACTATTTGCAACTAAACAGACAATGTGTTCAAACAAGGAATACCTTGAAATAAAATAAAAAAATAACATAAAACAGAAAAAAATACTTTATGTAGACATATGAGACATGAAATAAAAAAAACAGGACAGTTATTAGTTTTCTTTGGTATGATTTATTCAAAACAGGTTTTTAATTATATTAATAACATTCACAACATAAATGAAGCCATTAAAGGTGGTATCTCAGATTTCTCTATTGCAGTTAGTAGAATTTGTATTTAGGGATTATAGGACCTCAAATTTCAATTCAATTGACATGCCACTGTTGCTTTAATTTATGACAGTAAAATGTTTTTGTCTTTTATTTATTTACTAATTTGATTTTTTTAGGTTTAGAAATATATCTGGTTTAAAAGAAAATCTTTAAGGTCACTATAGCCAGTGCACACTGTGACTCTTTCTCCATTCCTCTTCACCCTCTATACTTCGGACTTTAAGTACAACTCAAAGTCATGCCACCTGCAGAAGTTCTCAGATGACTCTGCAATTGTGGGATGTATCAAGGGTGAACAGGAGGAGGAGTACAGAGGACTGGTCAGCAGCTTTGTGGAGTGGTGTGGGGTGAACCACTTGGAACTGAATGTTACAAAGACAAAGGAACTGGTGGTAGATTTCAGGAGGAAAAAGGTCAAACCTACTCCTGTCTACATCCATGGGAGTGGCGTGGAGATGGTGGACTCGTACAAGTACCTGGGAGTGCACATCGACGATAGACTGGAATGGTCTAAGAACATCGAGGCCATCTATAAGAAGGGACAGAGCCGACTCTACTTCTTGAGGAGGCTCAGGTCCTTCAATGTGTGTAGTAAGATGCTACACATGTTCTATCAGTCGGTGGTAGCGAGTGCCATTTTCTACGCAGTGGTGTGCTGGGGCTCTGGGATTAGAGCAGTAGATTCCAAAAGGCTGAACAAGCTCTACAGGAGGGCAAGCTCTGTCATTGGGTTTGACCTGGACTCCTTGGAGGTAGTGGCTGAGAGGAGAATGATGTCCAAACTAGCCATCATGGACAACTTCTCCCATCCCCTCTATGACAGGCTTGCAGGAATGAAGAGCACGTTCAGCAATAGACTGATTCATCCACGGTGCGACAGGGAGCGCTACAGGAGGTCATTCTTGCCGTCTGCCATAAGACTGTACAACGCATCCACCTTGCGTCTGGGCAGAGGCAACATCGACAGTGACCTGTTTCTGGACTAAACGCATCTACACATCTACTGCTACATCTGTTCTCTTTCTTTTTCTTTTTCTTTTTCCCGTTTACAACCACTTTTTGTGCAATATATGCCAGGGACCTGTGCAATACATTTATATTTATATCTATAGTTACATCTATATTTATATTCATATGTGTGATATGAGTGTGATACGATTTTCTGTGTACTGTTCTGTTCTAGTTTGTTCTTGTGCGTCCGGACTGTGAGTAACTCTTGTATTGTATTGTATGTATTGTACTATTATTATATAATTCGTTACACTGTGGTTGTGTTGTGTGTGTTAAGCTGCTGTTGCACTGCAATTTCCCTCACGGGATCAATAAAGTATCTATCTATCTAACTTTTAATAAATAGACATTTTTGCTGAACTAAAGTCCCTGGAATGACATAATCATCATAAACCTTCAGGCACAAACAGAAAGCATTCAAAATACTCCAAAGGTACAGGAGCACAGGCGCACTCTTCATTAGTATTGAAGAATGAATAAATATAGTTATGGTGATTCTATTCCTGGCAAGAAAGCCCTTGCATTTAACCTGGAATCACCTATTCTTTCCCTCTTAATCAATCCTTTAATTTGCTTTTATTATAGCAAACACCAGCTCAGTCCGTCACGTTAATGAAAGCGACCCCTAGAGAAAAGCGATGTGAAAAGTATAATTCAGCAGTGATGTGGAAAGCTAGGGCAGCATGGTGGCACGGCGATTAGCAGCACTTGGAGTCTGTATTTCTCCCCCCGTTCGTGTGGGTTTCTTCCATGTGCTCCGGCTTCCTCCCACAGTCCAAAGACACACTTATACATGGAGGCTGACTGATTTCCAGGAATACTGGTCCTGGTGTGAACGTGTGTCTCTGTGTCTGCCCTGTGATGGACTGGTGTCCATTTGCTTGCCAGGATTGGCTCTGGCATCCCTGTAACAATGAACTGGAAGGTTGTGTAAAACTAAACACTTAAACGATTAACACAAGGCACACCGTGAATCACAAAATGTACAAAGGCAAGGTGGAAGAAAACAGTTCAGCATACAAATGTGCCCTAAATGTTGAAAAGACCTTACTTACCATGGAACACAATCAGTTTGCGACTTAGTATTGTAACTGAATGAAAAGTGGAGATGCCAATGCCACAAGCTCATATACATTTCTTTTTACATTTCATATTTCTTTGTTTTAACAACATACAGTCATCATATGAAACCTAAAACGATTAGGGGTAGAATATCCATCAGCCTCATTTCGGTTTAAATTGGAACTTGTAGGAAACTGTTGATCTTTTTTCATTCTGCGGCAGGGTTTCGCAAAAAGAAATTCCCATTGCATACAGTATAATAAATGGGATCCTATGAAAAAGGTACCAAAGTGTAGCACAGTGTATAAGTATTAAGTGTAAGTATTAGTATAAGTATGCTCAGAACTGTACTGAGCACAGGGGATCTCATACAACCCCTTGGGGACTTTAGCAGGAGTGTCATTAGCAGGTTATCCTCATTGCTAAAGATTCCCAGTACATACTGTACAGTTACAGGCAAGGGGCTCAAACATGGTCCATTTTGTAGTTTTGTGTCATTACAGACCCTAGGGGACAGCAGGTCACAGTGACCTACCATTCAGCTGTGATTGAGTGCTGTGTGAAAGGGCAAAACAATGTCTTTGTGCAGGCAAGTTTGATTCTCTCTGACATGTCTAGTTTGCACTTGAATTCATCTGAGCGCTGTCTTAGATACACATTTGATTCACAGTGCAATCTTCCAGGCCCACACTGTGTTACAATGCACTACTGTCACCATATTTTATATTGATTTCCGTTGTGAAAGCCCTACAGCCCTACAGAAGTATGTATGAGTTAAGAATTACCCATGCCACAAACTTTGCTTAGTAAGATCAAAATCTAAATGATATAATGGTTAAGAGATGATCAGCCTGCGCATGCAGCTTTGATAACAGTGGAGCATAAAAGAACTTGACTGTAGTACGATGGCCATCAGTAAATGAATATGATTTATGTGGTGTATTTGATGTACCTTATCATCTTTCATGTTATTATCAGTTTCATTATAGGCTGCAGGATCCGAAGGCGACAGAACACAATTTATACTGTTCTGGTGGACTGCTGAGGCTGAAAACAGACTGCAGAAAACTATTCCCCAAAGATAACTAGAGATTGCTAGTTACGTCTCTGCGCTAAACACATGGGTCATGAGGTTATGTAAAGAAAAAAAAATGGATGTTTTCCACGATTGCACCTATGGGTGAGCACCGCAAGAAACGGAAACACAGCAACTGGCGCAACAAGACAGCATTTCTTCCTGGGGATATTGCACGGGAGAGCTTGACCTCAACTTCCAAATGAGTTTAATTTGACATCGATTTTCTTTAACCTAGGAAATATGTAGGGACACCGGTGTCAGTCGGGTGACGGGTGATTGGTATGACACGGCGCTGACCTGGGGAGTGTCACGGCTCTGAGGCAGGCCAAGGAGTCGCTAGGTCTAGCTTGAAAGCAAGCAGACAGAGGCGGAGCATCCAGGCAGAACAGAGGATGTGGAATGCAGGGGGGGAGATTCGGACTCGTGGTAAAGGTTCAGGCACAGAGTCGGGTTCAAAGGCTCAGGCAGTTCGGGCGGATCAGTCTGGATCAGCGGGATCGTGCAAGAATCACTCTGAATCTCTGGGCAATGACCCAATGACAGAACGCCAGACAGAGGACAGCACAGAGCTTAAGTATCTGGGGCCCGTGAGCTGATTGCTCATTTACTGGGTGCAGGTGGCGCAGACAGCTGCCCCTATCGTGTTCTCTTGGCAACTTGGAGGTGTCTGAGTCTGTGTGCGAATATGGCTGGTTGCTGCTGTGACCAGGGGCTTTGAGCTCAGGCTCACTCAGGCGTTACAATGTTCCTATAAATATAATAATAAGAATGTCTGTGGAGCTGAATTCCAATTTTAAATGTGCACTGTTTCATTTCTTATTGTGAAAATGCATGTTTTCTATTTTTAAGGTAATCACAGCACTGTATTTTTTTACCGGAACTACATAACACAAAGCATGCAACAAGCAGTAGAGTTGGTTCATTTTCTCGTTACCCTCTCTTAATGTATTTGTCACATCAAGTCGAAATCTTCCTCCTTTTTCACTTGGTCATACTTCACAAATAACGAGCCCTGCATCATTGAAGCGGTGATTGCCAACAAAACTAATAAAACAAACACAAAATATTTAATGAGTACCTTAAGCAGCACCTTCTGTTGAACAAAAAAACAGAAACATATCTCTGTTAGGAAGCCTGTTTGGTTTTAATCCTCTTCTAGGCATTGAGATTTTTGTTTTGTAATATAAAGTATATGCGATTTCTTGTCCATGCAACTTAGTGAACTTATGAAGTCCCCCAATTTTTTACTTGTATCTTAGGAAACACATCACAAAAAGGAAACAATAGCTGAAATTACTAGTGACAGAAGATGCATTTCCAGAGTTTTTCATCAAGCAAACATGCTGTGTTCTATTGCAAAAATATAAGTCATAAAAAAATATCAAGGGATGCCAGCATTCATTTTAGCATTGACATTTTTTTCAACTGGCCAATAAATTTTAACCACATATACAATGCTGTAAAAAGAGATATCCTGCACAGACAGTTAACTAACAATTTGTTAAAACAAAAAATGAAACATCTGATAAACTATCAAATCACAAATGTCCTAAGAATTGTACATACACAGAGCACCACTTGAGAGACGATTAGCAAAGACTCAAACTTGCACTACTACAGTAATAGGCTCTGATTGGCTTTGATCATTTCCAATCCCATGATAACAAATTCTTAAGCAGCTGAGTGAGCCTACCACCTGGAATATGGCAGCCATAAGAAGATTCTACTGGGTGTTCAGAAGATGTTTATGAGACTTAACCTAATTGCAAACTGGAATTACAAGCAAGGCTTTAACTGATGTCATACTACATTTAGAAAAAGGAATTAGTATGTCCTATCTGAGCCTGTAATCTAATTTGTCTGCTGATATGGCTAGCCAATGGAGCACGAGGTGCTGTCAGGACTGATTTATATGGTTAAGGACAGTACATTGCCTCTTCACTTTTGAATCGGAAAACGTGCCATAATTTGGAGACAGCCCAAAAGCACACATTATATTCCACACAGTTCCTGCCGTTTGATCGAGCTCGTCAGATGAGGTCATGGCAAGCAGACAGAAGGAACACAGGTGTCCATGACAAATGAGATGCGATTCGATTCTTGCCACGTTGCCTTTTTCCTTACACTTCGGCAGTGGATTATTGTCATTTCCACCGCATGGCTTGAGCTGCCCACCCCCCAAAAAATGTTTATGTTAAAAATGCTGCTGTTCACCGTGGGGGAAAGACAGATTCCCTGAGGACGCTTGAGACAGGCATGTTCAACGAGCTGGAGAAGTGTGATCATTGATTCCTGCCAGACGTGTGATGTAACACAGCTACTACTGGGCTGTGACTCTTTTTTCCATCTGAAGTCAGCTAAAAACAAAATACGGGTGGCTGTACCAGGCTGTGCAGACAAATCCCGAACTAACAGACAATGCCGCAGCCATCCATACTGTACATCTCATCCCCCCATTCCTAATGTGGGTTTTTAAATGAACATTTAAACTAAGTATTGTGTTCTATCTTGGGTTTGTAAAGTGAATTTTAAAGTTCCTATAAAATGCAGTGGAATGGATATTATAGCTATTTTTTCTTTAATGTCTAATAGGACATCTATTCAAATAAAACAATATGAAAACTGACCTTAAAATTAGTTTTAAGAGAAAGTACAAAATAACACCAAATTGCTGTATTAAATAATTACAGCAATTCTGTGTAAATTACTGTATTTAATGTATTGTATTAATGTTTTTGTGGTCTTTACTGATTAAAAAAGTAATTTTACTACTGTTTTTTAAACAACAGTTTACTGCTTCCTTTCTTAGTCTTTAACCAACAAGCAGTTCAGTTTTCTTCGAAATCTATCAGTTCTAAAATTCTTATTCCAATGTCATTGTTAGCACTATGTCACGGTCTCTATCTTGAGTTAGTACTTGTATTAGTTCTTTCTTCTGATAAAACACACGCTTGGTGCTGGGTGCAAATGTCTAATTGTTCATCTTCTGTGCTTTTGTGATGCTATTACTTGCGCTCACTTCAGCGATTGCTGAGAGGCAGTGCAATGATCTCAATAAACCACACTTGAATCCTTCTCAGCACTGTCAAACTCAATAAATCGGGCAGTAAGGTATCCTTCACAGTGAGCCCTTTATTAGACCCCGATCTGTGAGCTCCTGTTCATAAAACAAAAGGCTTTGGTCTAGTCACGATCACAGATGTGTTTATGGATATTGTTGCTTGCTCATCTACTGTGTTCTTCAACAGGGATTTTAATATTAAAAAAACTATGCTTGAGTAGAATTCTTCATTCCATAAATTTAGAACTTTTGCACAATCTTTGATTTGTGCAATATGAAAATGGCTTATTTTGTAATGTTTGTTTTTAAGGAGCTGAGAAAATACAGCATTGCTCATGGAGAATCGTGTTGGCCCCTTACACAGGCACGTACTATCCCTGTGGCTCTTCAGCAATAAGCTTTGCCTTTCTTGCCTTCCTGCATCAGTGCTGAATTAGAGCCAGGACCCTGCTGCTGTTGCGTCAGTTGTTTCTGCTGATCAGCAGCCAGTGCCTGCTGCTACTCCACCTGCTACTGAGCGCTTAGGTGTTCCACACGGAGAATCATGACCACAAGAGTCACGCGTCTTTCGTGTTTGGAAAGGTGTAAATTAAGAAAAGGCTAACAATGTGAATGTTTGTGACATCCTTTTTCTTGTCACCACTTGTCTAGGAATTTGCATTGAGCTAGTTGGCCAAGGAGTGATGAGCATGCCTTAATACAGTATGTAATTTGTAAGGTCTTCTTGACCTGAAATGAAGATTTATTCAGACAGGGATTATTTAGCCTTAGAAACTTTGTGCTCACAGCAATACATCAGTACAAAAACCTGCAGATTTCTGCAGATGACTGAACAACTGAGACATCTGAAAAGCTGCAGTGCCTTTTTGTATGTACCTTTGCAGAAGAAAAGTAAAATGCAGTACCCTGTTGAGAGATGCATAGATTATACAGTGAATGCATACCCCTTCTGGTGAATTCAATGTGCTGGCAGACAAGAGAGAGCCGCTATGTCAAATATCAAAATAACAGGTTCCTGAGCCAAATGCTGCAGAAGCTGTTACTTTGCACTGCTGAGTCTTGGGAAGTGCTTTCCTTATCCTCCAGTCTAATCATTTTTACACTTACCCTCCTGGGGATGTCTCATGACTTGCTATCTTCCTCATCCCACTCAGCTATTGGGGTCAGGTTCCCACAAACACATATCTAACAGGAAATGTTGTTTTATTGATTTAAAATCAGGACAACTTGGTCACAAAAAATAGCATTTCTTTCTGAAAGGGTCATTTCATAAGAAGGTAACCTAGGAGACTGTGCAGGATAAGCTTGTGTCACACACTCGGAAGACTTCTTAAACACTTGACTTCCTCTTCTGGGGAGACGCAAAGCAGAAGAATTGAAATTGTAGGTACCTGCTGCGTCTTTCATGGCATGCTTTTGTAGAAAACTCTGCCTTGTGATATTTCTGTTGATTTGTACATGGTTTTATTAATAGACTGGCATTTAAAGTTTAGACAATATGGCTTACAAGTCAGCTGGCTGAGGGACAGACTCTGGGCATCTTTGAGAAAAAGTGAGATGCAGTTTTGGATTCACTTAGCTACTACACCACCATATGAGCAACATGAGCTGAATGCCCCCCTCTCCTTTGCAGACCCTTCTTATGTTTTAATTTGAAACATTAATTGAGTAATTGATTGTGTGTGCAATTAATCAATTGAAGCTTGTTATGACACCACAATAAGCTTAAAAACACTTTCTTTAATTTGTGTGGTTTCTTTTTATTTCAATTTGAACCCCCCTTTCATTTAATACTGTATGCAACATCTGCTTCCCACACAATAGGTTTAAAATGTTCTATGTTTATGTACTTTTAAGAGAAAAGATCTTTCAGGGAGATGACCTGTATTAGGAGTTCTAACATCTCGGCATGAAAACGTGAAAGATACTTTTAAGATTGCATGTACAGTAAATACAGTTGTGGAGCTAACAGTAAAGAAATCAGTTACAATATACTGTAAGCTAAACAATAATAAGGAAGGGGGCAAACAATTAACCAATTAATTATCAAATTAAATGACATCACGTCACCATCAACAAAATCACTATTATAATATAGCAAATTATTATTACAGCAAACCATGCAGATACTAATTGACCTGTTTAATTTATTGTTTGTGTGGAGTTAAAGTAGCTCATTATCATTTAAAAGAAAATGGAAATGTGCTCTCATAGTTGTTCCTTCTGGGAGAATGGCTGAGTGAGGTCTCAAGAGTGAAGTTAAAGTTGGGAAATTAAACTGTTAACCATTTGTGCATTTTGGAAAGATGCTTGCAGAAACGAACTCCTGTTTTATGACAGAAAGAATCATTCTTTCTCAGTTGTAAAGGTTATTTTTCTCTGGCCAACAGACTCAGGATACTTGTCTACCTACAGTACAACTGCCACCCATTATTCTCTTGCCCTCTGGAAGATGCTGAGAACAAAAATCCTCTAATATTAATGATCACATTGAGCCACTGCTGAGGATGACTCTGAAATGTTCATGCCTGGTGCTTATGAAGAAGATAACAAACCACTTGACATTTCTGGTGCCGAATGTTTCAGGCAAATCTGTGCAAATTTACTACTGTATGTTCAGATTTAAGTGCATAACGATTTATAGTACTACATTATAGATTTATAGTATAGAAATCTTATAGTACCTGTGAAACAAAATGTTTCAATTACTTGCTTACCTCAATATTCCTTGTGCATCTTTGACAACATGTAACAAATTACAGCAAGCCACCAGATGGTTATTGCAATTGACAGGCTTAAAATGCTATTTATGTACGACAGAATTAACTGTATTACTGCGTACTTAAATGATGCTTCATTACTGTAAAGTTGCTTCATCAGATTGTCTGAAGATATGTCATGTATATATAGAATAGTGGAAGGGTGACAACTCACAGCAAAAAGTATTCTGTTGAGAGGGGAGGAGCACTGTGGGAGGTCTCAACGGTATAGTGCTCTCCTGCATTCAGGTCTCAGAAAGGACAGCGGCTTTATTTAAACACTGCATCACATCCTTATGCCTGCACAATTTAAGTAACTGCATCCGCAGGCCAAAGTTTACTACCAAACTCTGGGAAAGCAATTACAGACTAATGGCCTCATATCCACATGCTGCATTCAAAGCCTAGAGGTGGTAATGTGGAAAAATAGATAATAGTTCCAGACTTTTTCATTACCCCTCAGCAGCTTTTTTATTTAATTCATTAAATTGCTGGGGAGGTAAGTAAAGGGTCCTGTTTTCCTGAAGTGTTTCTTATAACAGAAAATTACAGGCAGGCTTCCAACAACCAATAAGTACAAGTCAACTATTCCCGTCCTTGCAGTGTCAAGAGGGGAGTTAATACTATACTTTGAGGACTTTAATTTAGCAAAGACATTTTCTCTGATACCTTGAAGGGCAATAGCTTTGATCAACAGGGGGGAATCAAATCATTTTGTGAAAAATATGGAGGGAAAAAAAACCCTTCATTCGAGTTTATTCCAGAAAATTAAAGAAATCATCCATACACCAACTTGACAATGCTTATCCCGGTATTATATCGGTGAGTCCAGCGTCAGAGACTATTCCAGAAGCTCAGGGCACAGGGGAGGACAGAAGTGGGCTGCTATCCTTCACCAGCCCACAGAGAAAGGGGCCATTTGGAATAGCCATTCAAACCTAGCCAGCCTGTTTCTGGAGTGTGGCTGGACACCACAGCACCTGCAGAAAAAACACAGACAGTGGCTGAGCAGACCAGAGCCCCCAGCCCTGGAACAGGACCGTGAAGCTGAGAGCCATGGGAGTCAGGGGTCCTGACTGCTGTGCCACTGCGCCCCTCCATGAAATGGTACAGAGGATAAAAAAACTCAAAGAAACAGAAACAAACCTGGACAGAACTAAAATAATACAAATGCCTTCTTGTGAAAGTAAGGAAAGACAGCTGGGTGAAAGCCGTGATATTAAGGTGACTAGCAAAAAGCTATTTGCAGAACTGGTGATTATTCTGGTGTCTATTCCGCTGAGTTAATTAGCACATTTCTACTTGAAGCATTTATTGAATTAGAAGGACATGACACAAATCAAGGAAACGTGAAAGAGCTGTGTCCCTGAAAGGGCTGTTTTTTCACCCCATCTCATTACCACGTGAATCTCTGAAATGATTCATTTTAATAATGATCCACACATAACTGCAAGAGGCTTAACTCTTTATTTCCCATCCAGTCAGGCGCTGGCAGAGATCGACATAGCTTTGTATTGACTGGAAACGTTCACTTGAAAAAAGAGAAAGGTAAAAGTCCATACCAGAGCCACAGCGCCTCACTGGGCACAAACTCATCTTGCTTTCTGTAGCGTTCAGGGGTCTGGGGACGGAGATAAACACCCCAGGAATGCTGGGCCCATCTTTTACAGCTGGGTGGTCTGGAGCCACTGCGATAGAAAACCACAGCACTGTTTAAAGTGGTGACTCAAGCCCACAACCTGCCACTGTCCAAAGGTTTACTATGATTTTACAATATTCATTTATAATATAATACATATATACAGTATATACTATGCAACTACTGTATAGTTTATGTGTGATGTAAAATAAAAAGTAAAATCGATTTCAGAGCCACATACTGTACTGTATCAGGGGCTCATTGGGCCAGAGCTCATCCTGGTTCCTGTAGTGTTTAGAGGACTAGAGAGCACATGACTCCCCACCTGGATGGGACATCAATCCACCAGAGAGATAAAACACCCAGCAACACTGCTCCACACTTAAACAGCTGAGTGGACCGGAGACACTGCGGTGAAGTACCACGCTCAAGGTGCCAGAAGAAGGAGGTACTGTATGTGTTTGTTAGTTAACTTCTCAGGAATTTGTCATTTTTGTTTCCAGACAATTTAGAGTAGCTCATAACTTTTTGTTGAGCCTGATTTTGAATCAGGTACGTACGAATCCTACGCATGCACACAAGGGACAGCGATGGAGCGCGAAGGAAATGCTTTTCCTTCCAGCGTGGGGTAAACCTTTACCTGTTCCTCTGCAGCTCATGCATGCTGCCAGAGCTCCCTGCTTCAGCAGGCTTTCTCCTCTGACCCACCTGTACCTTTAAGCCATTTACCTTCAACACAGCACAGATAGCGCAGCCCACTGTTGGAAGTACAGCGTCTCTCACCTGCAGCACCCTAGCCCCGACCCAGGGGGAGCTGTGACGCTGAGAGCTGAGAAAACCCTGGCCAACTACTCCCACTCTCCTCTTTGTGGACTTATAAATGCCGTTACCTGTGGAGCTATTCAGGCGGGCTCTGGGGTTTTCAACATGATTTAGAGATTGCATACAGATTGGATAAACAAAAGACACAAAAGAGGCCTTTCTGAATCAACCTCTCCCAGCACATATCATTCCCGAAAAATTTCTTCTGTCACTTTCATCTCTCACTGAAACATATCATCTATACAGTGCGTGTATGATCCCATATCGAGCGTGAGTTATCTTTCAGTGAAAACTGTGACTTTAGAAAAGATTTACTTCTGCTAGCAAAACTATAAAATGAGCGTTTATCATAAATATCATACTTGAACAGTATTAAAATATTTTTCCATTTTTTTTCAATTTCAATCTATTTGCCGAATACCGCATTCTAATGGAATGGAATATTATCAAATAGGCCTTTCATTCAAAGAAATATAGGCCAATTGTACTTCTCAATACTTTTCAATTTGTTTGTATTCCTTTTGGAATTAGATTTCCTTTTTGCTATGATTGCGTGGGATGAAATTATCTCTTTTTTTAAAAAAAACATCTATCTGTCAGTAAAACAAAAAAAAACAAAACACATTTAGACCAAGTAGCAAAGAAAAATCACCCAAGGCAAGTGAAAAAATAAGAAAATTGCTGGTTGTCACTATTAGATTTTTATTAAAAGATATGAAATGTAAGCACAGGTTTCTCTTACAGAGTGTAACTGAAATTGAGAAACAGGAGACATAATTCTAATAGGAAGGGTATATTCATAGGTATGAGTAAATTTGCATTGCTTGTGGTTGTTTCACAATAATTTGTCTCTATTATTTTCTCTTGATTGATTCTTTGGAAACTGCCAATTACAGAACCTAATTAGGAATTAGAAACCTAAAGTGAAACCTTCAAAACCAGGCCTTGGGGAAACAGAAAATATGTGCTGCTGGAGGAAACAAAGATGTCCACATAGACTGAGGTCAGACATTTGACTCTGCTTGCCTGAAGTTTCCAATAAAATAGGCATTCCTAATATACAGTAAAATACCTCATTTACAATTTTTTATTTAAGGTATTTTACTTTAACTCAAAAGGGAATAGAAAAATGAGAGAAAGTTATCAATGCCTACACGTAAATATGCTGTTTAACTGTCTGCAATGATTTCTGGTATTGTAGGATGAAAAATGCATATTCCACAAGCCATCTAAATAGGCTGCTATGTGATCTGACTGAAATGAGATACAGAATTACCATAAATCCATTCTAGAGGCTTTTAGAAACCACTGTTCAAAAAGATATGAGTGAGGTGGCTTTGTGTTTCCATGTACTGTACCAGCAGTCTAAATGAGGTCACCCGACAGGACAGACGAGTGAGACCACTTTCTCTATCACAGCAGCAATTTTAAACTGGCAGCACCTTTAGGATCATTATCATGTTGAAAACAAATGTTTTAAGTGCAAGAGCTCCTTCTATGGATATTGCATAACATTGGAGAAAATCTACAGTATATATACAGTATTGTATAGTACCTTCACAACACCTACTGTTTGTGTGCTAGCATATAAGCCCAATCCTTCCCCTCACCAAGTTTTATGTACTGTAGGCACAATTTAAGATTCAATCTCCTTTACTTCTCAATCACTTCACACCTTTGGATTAAAAATAATCATAGACTGTTCCGAGGCCCATTTTTCCCCTGTTTATGAAATGGTGCCCATATTATCATACTGTATGTGGATCTGGTGTCTGTAGGGAGCTGAGGTCCAGATGGGAAATTTGGGGGAACAGCAGAGTAGCACTTGAATGACTGGATTGTTCTGCATGATCGTTGCTATACTTCTTTATCAATAGAAACTGAGCGGTAGTACAAACAAGCAGTAGTGATTGTTAATATTAAGAGAAGAGTACTGTAAATATTTGAGGTTTTACAGTATACTAACAAGTTCCTCTTTTAGCAATGTTCGTAGAAAGCATTCTTTTGAATTTTACTCACTCAGAATTCTGTTACATGTCGTCAAAACAGTTTTTTTTTACAGCTCACAAAGAATTTGACCATATTCAGTAAAAATATGTGTTGAGAAAACACCAGCAATCATTACGAGCAGATCACGCAAAAATCATCCCTTGCTTATACACAGTCTGATGGCACTGCTGATGGACGTTACATTACAGTAAGTGTTCTAAACAGCCGAAAATTGCTTGTGTCACCCTCTTTGCTGTGTTGCGTGGTTATTTAGTCTCGTAACCTTGGTTAGACCCAGCTCAGAATGCATACAAGTCAGTTCGCCTTCAGAATTTCAATTCTTCCCTATTCCTCCTTATTGTTTAGACAATAAGACTCATTTTAAAAGACTCCTCATATTTATACAGTTCTTTCAACATGAGGGGTATTAATTGCTGGCAAGGGTGCTAATTGCTTTTTTGCTTTTCCTTCATAAATGAATTAGTTCGGTTGATAACACATGTCTGCAAAACGTGCTGTATTCCAGCAGAGCAATTTTGTGACAGAATGGATTTTGACACAGGAAGTCAGAGCCCATAAAAAATAATCTAGTTTGCAAGGAAGAGTTCACTCAATAATCATGTTAATAAATACAAAATTTGCTATTTATACCGCTGTATATACCACTCTTTATTTTGATTTTCAGATTGCGTTCAGGGAAGATGGCTTCTTCATTTCAATTATGACAATATTTTCTCTGTGTTCTGTTATTAGTAAAAGACACAGTTCTTATAGTTCCGTAGATCTCAGATTCTTATGGGTGTTCTGTGTCTGCTATAACATTTTTGTTCTGTCCAGTTATGTAATATGTAAAACAGAATGATTAAATAGTCTTTATTTACACTGTTATGATAAATAATGTAAACAGTGTCTTCTAATTAAATGTATTTGAAACATCACCCAAAAGGCTGTGATGCTTTCTCTTCAGAGAATCTGTAGCAGAATTACAACTGTCTTGGTGAATTGTGGTATGCACTAATTAAATGATTAATAATACCCAAAGCCTTGGTCATGGGTCATTTTTAAGCATTCTTAATTAGAAGTAATGTGAGTTGCCCAATTAGCAGACAACGAGCAAGAGAAACTGAAAAATAACAGATAAGGCACCAAGAAGTACAGTAACTACTCCATTCTAGCCACATCAATTCATACGTCGTCCGTGCTGTTAGGAAGACAACTTCCTCTGGAAATCCTTCTTGACCAGCTTCGTGAGATTTAGTTTTAAATTAAAGAACTTAAATTTAATCTTAACAAATGACAAGTAACTCTGGTGGAGAAATGTTCTGAGCAAACACAATGCTCTGAAGCCTTGTTTGTTTTTTTCATACAAAAAAAAATGTGATTTGAATACCTAAAAGTCAATGCTCCCTTTCTTTTCCCAGAAAAAACTAAAACAAAAAGAGTACTAATCATACTGTGATAGCTGACTGTGTCAGATTCTCTAGGGAAGACTGATAAAAACAATAAGCCATACAATAAAAACAAAACCCGGCAGTCAGAAGAGTTAGACTGCAATGCAAAAAGCTAACAAATTCTCAGTACCAAATCCACAACTTTGAACGTTAATTAAAAACCTGTCATTTTACAATACGAAACGTAGGCCATGGATCACAGCTATCTGAACCTTCCTGTATCACTCTGAATGCTTGTTTACCCATTCACAGATCTCGCCGACACAAACAACCTAATGTGACATCTTATTTCCAGGCAAGACAAACAGTGCAGTGATCTAATTTTATAGCTTGGAAGGCAATGCAGGAAAGAAACGATTTTTGCGTTCGTTTTTCCAGTAGAAAAAAGAACTGCACATTAAAAGCACTACACTTCTCTGTCTTTTTATATAATACGGTACACTGTAGATGTCAGATTGTACAATGGCCTTGTAAAACGTATGACTAGATCACATCTGCTTTATTTTGGCATGTTAATGGGTATTCAGTAATCCGGTAAATGTTCATGTCTTTTTTTCTGTTTTCAAAGATATTAATGGTTTGAGTGATACATTTAACACCTTTCAATGCAATTATACACTTTTTGTTTTGAAAATCATCTTTGCAGGAGCTAATCCCTTTCTGCTTTGAGGTATTCACCTTAACACTACTACTGTATCTTTTGATGTCTGCTATCGTTGTTCCAGTGGAATACAGACTGAACATTAAGAAACCATCATGTGAAAAGAGTATTCTTTGTTGCCTAGCATCTACTTGGATTTGCTCTCAGTGACAACAAGCGCCATTGGCTGCTGTTAGAGAGAAACATGAGTGAAATAGTTGTTGAAAATCTATAACAAAATAAGAAAAGCTCTCTCTGCCTATTGTTTTCTTGTTGCAGTCTTAAATTAAAACCAGAAACTGTACAAAAATGGTTTTAAAGATTAGATCAACAAAAACAAAAAACAAATCACAAAAGTTCAAAAAGATGTTTCAGCTGTATATGGAAATATATTCTTTCATTGCCGGCCTTACTTCCATTTCCTGTTGCAGTGTATAATTATGCGATATTATAACATACAATAAGGCAGCACTGAGGCATGACGGTTGGCACTGCTGCCTCACAGCTCTTGAGTTCTGGATTCCAGACTCGGGCATCTTGTGTGTGGAACTTGAATGCTTCCTTCCAACCTCCAAAGACATAGATTGGAATCCATCCAAGATATGGTACCTTCTATTCGCATCTTGAGGCCTATCCCAGCAAGCAATGTGCCCAAGGCAGGATACACCCTGGACAGGACACCAGTCCATTGCAGGGCACACACACACACTCACTGCAGGGGCATTTACATTCATACTTTATGTTTAACCGAATATACTGTAGATATCCATTCATCCATTCTCTAACCACTTAGTCCAGTTCAGGGTCATGGGGGAGCCAGAGTCTGTCCCAGCAAGTAACAGGCACAAGGCGAGATACACACTGGACAGGACACCAGTCCATTGCAGGGCATACACACAGACATGCACACACACACACCAAGGTCAGTTTTCCCAGAAGCCAATTAGCCTGCCAGGAAACTGGAGCACTCAGAAGAAACCCAGAGTAAACACAAGAAAAACATACAAACTGCACGTACAGTAGATAGAGCTAGGGCTCCAGCGCTGTGAGGTTGCAACTAATCACTACGACACCAGAAAAATAGTGGAAAAAATAGTTCCATTCTAATCATTTCTTGTGAGCTAAGCAGATTCTGTGAATGCATTATTATTATAGACTCATTAGCTTATGCTTCTAAAAGCCTGCTTTCCTCATTCCCTTGCCCCCTCTCCAGTCTTTTCCTTTATTGACAGCAAATATTAAAACAACAGTATTGAGCATTGCATTATTACTTGATTAATGTCAATCCTGACCCAGCAGATAGGATCACAGAAACTTAGCGTTTACAAGACACTTGGAGTTTATATATTATTAAGATACAGTACAAGCACCTGACAGTAGCAACCTGATAAGATTTCTTGTACATCATACTGTAGAAGCTGACCAAGTCCACACCAGAGCCCAAGTGGCTCACTGGGCCAGAGCTCATCCTGGTTTCTGTAGTGTGACGTGAAAGAGCTGTGACTGTGACTCTCCCCTGGATAGATCACTAATCCATCACAGGGATCACCCACCTGCAATACTGCAATACGTATTGATTCTTTAAATTAAATTAATAACAATAAAATCAATTAAACACTTTCTACTTTTATCAGAGAGATGCACAATGAACAGTTTAAAGCTTGCATTTCAATTGCCCGAGAAAGCAATATTCTTTAACCTTAGGAGAAGCACAGGTGCATTTTGACTCTGCAAATGTAGAGGTACATTTAAAGAAAAAAAGCAGTTTACAATTACAATAGATTACAATAGTGTGCATTTCAAATACAGTACTGTATGTCTTGAACACAAAACCTGAAGTAAATCAATAGCAAATAAATGAAAGTACTCTTTTACAGTTACAGAAGAGTTTATTTAAACTAGCCATGTTAATCTTTGCTTTTTACTATTTAAAGTAGGGAGGCACATCACCTTGCAGAAGAATGTCATTATGATTTCACAAATCACCTTAGTTCTTTAAACCTGCACACTGTAGGGTTCTAAATATCACAGTTTCATTTATTTTTTGAAAGGTAATTACATAGCTGGTTTTATGTAGTACATAATATCAAACATAAAACAGGCATATACAACAATTACCTGATTGTTTCCATTTTTTTTAGATGATCTTTTTCTTTTCCAAATCTTTTTTAATTCATTCCATCGCTTAATTGACCAGCTTTTTCGGAAGTGCTGTGAATCTCCTTTTGAGATTTTCTAAAGTTTTAAACAAAGTTGATGTTTGTCTTTAAATTGTGTTAATTAAACATCCATCCATTTAAGCAACAAAGGCCTGGGACTCATATTAATATATTGAATTATTCATTTTCTCTCTTTGAATTAATTAGAATGAATTAGAATGCCCATGAACAATAAAATGAACAGTTGTTTGTTCGGGGTTGGGCTAGAGCACCTTGAATGTATCCAAGGCTGATGAACTCAAGAGGCTCTGCCACACTCAGTTTATACTGAGACAAAAGCTAAAAGATCTGAGACCCCTTTGTGTGAAAGGTGCTGCAGGCGAAATATCTGCAGAAATGGAACTGCAGAAGTATCTCCCAAAGTGAGTAAAATAAAATGAGAACTTCTATTCTTGCTTAAGTACCATGCCTAACTTGTGTGTGATGTTATAAATTGTAGCAATACTGTTCGTGTGCTAATCTATAATTCCCTGGAAGATGACTTCCTTAATTCAGTGAAGACTGGCAGTGCCATGAGACCACAGTTCATAATGAATAACTGAAGGTGCACAAGCTCACTCACTCGAAACACACGTGATATTAGAAATATTATAATGTCAGTTTTGTTCTCTGCTTATTTTTAAACACACTTCACGTTTTGTGTTTGTTCACATTTGCTTTAGAGATATATTTCGCCTTGTTCCTTTGACAGTACGTGCTGCATGCATGAAGTTATCCTTTGTTCACGTTGGCACGTGCTACACGAACACGATCTATGTGTGCTCCTCACTATAAGCATGATGTACAAATGCATTTTAAGATTCAAAACAAGGAGGGATCTATACAGCAGCCTACAATGCATACGTAAATGATAGTCTAACCAAGGTTTAAATTGGTCTTTTCTAAATTTTAAATTTTCCAAAAATAGACGGCACAGTGGCATTGAGGTCCTGGGTTTGTTTCCAGCCCGAGACACCTTTTCCTTGTGTACTTGTGGGAAACATTGAGTGCCCCTGTTTCCTCCCACCTTTTCAAAGACAAACTAGCATCTCAAAATGTGTGGATGGGCCCTACGTACCATCCAGGGCACTGTATAGTGAACCACATGCTTCTGGGATAGATTCAGCCTTCATTAGGAATAAGCAATATTCTCATAATGGATGGATGGATTTTACAAAAACAGATTGAAACAAGAACTAAATGATACAGCATCCCCGCCCACCACCGCTGGGTGTACTCACTATGAAATGTCTACTAAAGAACCCCTGGAATAAAGTCAAACATCTAAGGTAGAAAACACTACAAGTACATAGTCTCTGAGAGAGAGCAAAGCTTTCAGGTCACGTCAGGAGTCTTTCCACTCATGATTGCTATAGATCTGACTAATCTACAGGAAGGGAAAAACTGATGAGTTATTGGAGACTACTTGACAGGGGGTGAGGCAAATGAAATTTAAAAAGATGGATACAAGAAAAATAAATATAAAAATAAATATATCCATTATCTAAACCCAAATGTACGCTTCTTATATTGACTGCAAATTACGTTTCACTGGGGAAGAATGTCAGAATATCTTCAGTCAGATACTAACTGATACTGTCACCACTGAAATACAAAACTGACTTGACAACACTCCCAGAAATTATTTTACTTCTTGCAAGAAAGAGCTGGTCTGACTAGAGCTTTATGTTAAGACCCAGTTTTCCTGTCTGTTCCAAGTCGAACAGCAAAATAATTGCCTAATAATTTGATACTGTCGGTGCTTCAGTTTTGTGATGCTGTTTCTTTGTTATTTCACAAGCTAATGAGGGGAAGACAAAACAATACCTTATTTCAGAAATTCGGTGTATTTAGGAAGAAAAAAAGTGACTTTCATGGCATCCAACATTTTGAAAATGAAATTTAGATTGATTTATTCCCCTTTATTCTCTTCTTGTGCTTCAGTTTAAAGGAGAGATTTATATACAGTATTTCAGACATTTCTCTTAACGTGTCTCATGTCTCTCTTAACATTTCTCTTTTCACTGGTGTTTTAAAATTATGTACATTATGTAGCTTTATTGAATCTTGATACCTGATCTCCACCTACAGTAAAGACAAATCAAGCTGGTCTATGCTCTTCTAAAAGGATGATGACAATGACAAATTCATTTTGAATGAAAGAAAGGATGAATGATGAATAATAATGACGATGATGTACATTCTCCATCGTTAATTTTACTGAATGATTTATTATTTCTAATCTTTCCATAACTGAATTTGTTTTGAAAGAAATGTCATAGGAGAAAAAATTGACTTTACAGATGAAAGCAATGAAGTGTAGTAAAGGTATATATAATAACAAAAAAAACAACTATTTTGTATAGCTCTTTTTTTATAGCCCATACTACACTCTAATAAAAAAAAATAAAAATGACATAAATCTAATATATCATAAAGGTAAAACAATCACAAAAAAAAGCTATACTGAAAAAGTAAGTTATGTAAGTCTATAGAACATACAAATGTGGCCAAGCCCCTAAAATTATTTGGGGTAGACTTTAGATGTATGGTGAATCACATTATCATCTAGAGACATCTCCAAATCATTCTGAGTATTTTTTATACATTATACAGTAAATCTTTAATGAATCTTAGATGAAGATATAATCTTTAATTATATCTTCAGAATTATCATATGCGTATCGTCAAATATTTGAAGGTACCTTTATTATTTAGAGACATCTCCACACGACTTTGTCTGACTTGTAATACCGATGAATGGTGGGAACACATACTGTACTGTACTGTAGCAAAACCCAGAGGAGCCGAGTGAAGTTCATGTGGAGAAGCGTAAACAAGAAACATCAGATCAATACAGAGGAGCCACGCCATGTAGGGCCTTGAAATGAGCTCAAGGATCAGCTCAAAGCTTGATTTGCCTGTGGAGCTTGATAAATATTTTCAGCTGTAACTGTGCGGGAGTGGGGATAGCCACGGCGAGCCCTGGTCAAATTCGACGCCCCGTCTGAGGAGGCAGAGGCACCAGTGTGAGGTATAGTGAAAACCTAAAACAAAAAACAAAAAGGAAAAAGATATTAGCACACTGCTTTGCACAGCGGCGTCCAGACTGGACTATCCATATCTAACGGGGTCCAGTCAGGGGAAAAAAAGAAACCGCTTGGAACAGCGGTACCCAATCTGGACTGTCCCTATTTAACGGGGTCCAGACTGGAAGAAAAGGAGAGCGAAGCCAGAAACAAAAGAAAACTCAACCTGCCCAGGTGAATCCTCACATTGGGACAGGAGAAAAGAGAAAGGAAATAAGAAGAAGAGAAAACGCGGCCTGAACACTCTTTCTCCACAACCCCCTCCGGGACGGTCGCTGGAAGGTTCTCCCCTTGCGGGGGCCTGCTTGTCCCTCCGGGGAGGTGCTCGGTGTGTCTTAAAGGGCCCCCGCAGTTACGCCTTGTCCTTAATTAGTCTGAACAGCTGCGGTTGCTAAAGCAAAGCATCGCCCTTCATCCAGGGCTCCGCCTCCACACTGAAACCACCCAGCATAATTCCACACATTAAATAATGCTAGAATGTGAGTGGTTTACGAAAATACGATTGTAAGAAAAGCAGTTGATTATATATTAAACACAACAAATTCATATTTTTAAGCAGTCTAACAAAGAAAAGTTAGATTGTCCTTAAGGAATTTGGATCGGATGTTAATAGTCAGCCAATACTTGCTTGGCTGATGTGTACAGTGTGGTGACACTGTTATCATGTAAATTCAAAGGAAACTTCTGGGTAGAAACACATGCTGTGATCCTATTTCCCTTCCCTTCACACAAATGTGGCTTGGGGAATGTAAGAAAAAAGAAACTGAATGAAGACTGTGAGAAAATGAGGCATATCTAGGACATGAGGAAATTAAAAGGAGATTTAATGAGAGCCAGGCTTTTTTAATCTATTGCTACAGCCACAAGCTTTTCCTTTGATGAAAACATATGCTATTTATTTGTCAATAATTCAATGGTCATGATTATTATTACAACAATATGCTCAATATTAGAATTATGACAAGGTTAATAACAGCATTCCATGTAGCTCTTGTAACATAGAGTTCAAATACGGGCCAGGGCTGGGAATCTGAAGTCCCAGTTCTGCGAATGTCCGAAGGACAGACGATTGCATCTGCTTGCTTCGTTTTTGATCAGTATGAAAATAGAATAACAGCTTAAGGAATGTCTGTACTTCTTTCCTATGAGCTTGTATGAGCTCAGGAACGGTTGCACAGAAACCAATGTACAGTATACACGATGGGCGAAATTCTGCTGTACCCCTGTCAGAGATCACTCATGGTCAATTCGGACGCCACGCCACTCGGTAGACCAGTCTTCTGCCTACACAGCCTAGGTTTCAAGGGGAGCGATGTCATTTCTGTAACAGGCTGAGCATGACTGAGCCCTATTGCTGTACATACAGTATATATGGAGAACAATAGCTAATGATTCTAATAAATAAATGGCAACTGGAAGGTATGAGGGGCATCATCACTGTGGCTCAGTGCTAGGCTTTGCTCTTTCACAGTGCTAAGACCTTGGACTCAATTCCTGGGGTGCTGTCTGCTTGGAGTTTGTGCATTCTCCCCATGTTTGCATGGGTTTACATCACGTGCTCCAGGTTCCTCTGGCAGTCCAAAGACATACTGTACCGGTAAGTTAACTGGCCTCTAGTGTGTCTGTGTGTGTCTGTGTCTGCCCTGCAATGGACTGCCGTCCCATCCAGGACGTACCCTGCCTCTTGCCCATTGCTTGCCAGGACAGGCTCCAACTCCCATGTAATCCTGAAATGGATATGCAGCTAGAATATGGATAGATGAGTCCTGCTGGGATCCAGCAAAGCCAGACTTGTGTCTTATTAACACATAAAGTGTACAACTAACATTTTAAGCATGAAACCTGAGAATTTAGACAATATTAATACTGTGGTTATACAGTATTATTAGAAATTGCATCACCTTCAAATTACTGTTTCTACTGCATAACTAACTTTACATTTATTCTCTACTAACTGACTTGGGAGGTGGAGTGGGTGGCAGCACTAGACAGTGAGTTTACATTAATTACAGTGAATTTACAAACAACTACATGGTAATGACATGTTTATATAGATATAATTACAGCCATATTTCACATAACTGCAGTGCACGTATGTGTAAATTTGTCTAACATTATTACAATGCTGCACTGTATTTCTGTGCAATATTCTTTGTAATGGATATATTGAAATTTACAGCATGTATCAGGCTAACTCAAGTTATGAATAAAACTGACTTCAGTCTGACACCAGTTGCATGAATTCAGATGCAATCAAATCACTAGGCCAATCTGTTTAGAGAATTCTCAGTTACATATCACACCTCCTGATGAAATTTGTTAACAGAAAATGTGAGTTAGTCTTGAATATGTGTCTGTTTGGAAAAAAATGGGATCCAAACTCACACAGTATTTGAGTAGGATAAGAATTGAATTTGTTTAGGTGTGTAGCTGTGTCAGCATGCGTAGGCTGCAAAGGAACAAGTAATAGATTTATTCCATGCAGAAAAGAGAAAAAAAGAAAAGACAACATTTCGGCTGTGGAGCCTCCTTCGGGCTTAACCACTTTTTACTTTCTTACACCCGAAGAAGGCTCCACAGCCGAAATGTTGTGTTTTCCTTCTTCTCTTTTCAGCTTTGAATAAACCTATTACTTGTTCTTAAGCATTGAATTGGCCTTGAAACAGCACTTCTAGATAGTATTCATGTTAGAAGAGATGTTCCTTCAGTCGATGCCCTTACAGACAGGAATGCACAGTATTCCTCTGGGTACAGTCATGCCAACCCGAACTCGTGGGTTACTCTGAAATTCCATTACAACTGGAAAGTTTCAACATAGCCTGACAGTTTACAGTGTACAGTACATGCTTTTCCTGTGGAACTTGTAACGAACAGTTCTTTCTGGACCCTATGCAGACGACACGATCCGGGGTAGAGTGGGAAAACACAGGGGGAAAAAGTCATGCAGGATACGGGAATGAAGACGGGGGGGCGTGTCCGCGGAGTGCTGGTGGTCGGGGGAGGTGTGGCCGAGGCTAACGATCCAGGAAGAAGTCAGCCAGGTGATCCATCCGAGACAGACGATTTAAAAACGGGAACCAGGTTGGAACCGGCAGGGGGATACAGGAACGGGAACGGAAACAGAAAATAAAAGCATAACAGAGCCAGGCGCATCCCGGTCCCGGTTGCGTGATGCGGAAACCAATGCAGAGCCCGGATTAGTGTCAGCATCTGGCTTTTAAGGGGGAACTGAAAAGGGGCTGGAACAGGGAACAGGTGCGGGAGATGAACAACAAACAAGGAAGGGCTGGAGCGCCCTTAAGAGGAGAGGTTTGTGATCGTGACAGCACTTCAAACTTAGTTACGTTTCTTTTTCATAAGAAAACAGCATGCCTGAAAATGAACTGCAAATAATTTAAAACTGGCAAGATGACAAGGCCAAGCCAGTATTAAGACAATATGGCTGAGGGTGTAAGGGTCTTAAAGGTGCATATAAACAAAAAAGAAGACACTGGAGAATTGGCAGCATGCATGAGTATCCATTAAACTTCTGTTGTTTGACACTTTGACCAAGAAAATGTGCATTGGTGCTATTTTGTGTATCTTTATTTAGATTGTTTTTAATTTATGTTTGTGTATAGCTGATTTTTTCTGTTACAAAAACAAAGCCTGCAATAGAACCACATGCAGTGCAGTAGACTAATACTTCTTTAGCTTCCAAATGAACAAATTAGTTGATTGTTTGGCATGCAAACTATGCCTGTATTTTTGTGTAATTTTAATTACATGCAATGCACGCATTAAGACAGCTTCTTTGTAAGACTTACACTCTAATGATTTTCACGAGGTATTAGCTGAGCTTGAGGAGATGTCCTCATACAAAATGTTGTTAAATGTAAAAAGAAAGCAACTAATAGTATTTCAGAAGGCGTGGGCAGATTTTATTTTTCCTACACTACAGCTGTCTTTACATACTTGTCCTCATTAGAGATCAGAATAGATGATTCCCCTAGATGTCCTCAGTATGATTGTTTTTTAAGAAACTATATTATGGAAGGGAGGGCAAGAGAGACAGGGAGTCCTGTTTGCAATCATTGTCAGATGTGATATACTTATATATAAACTAAACTTAAATTGTTGCTTGTGCATATTCTGCGAAGGCCTGGCAACCTGTCCAGGGTGTATCCTGCCTTGCACATGGTATTTGCATCTGCAGAACTTCCATAGTCCTACATCAACTAAGGGAATCATTTTTAAAAGTATTTTACAAACTACATTGGGTTACCTTACCTAAATCTTATGTTCTAAATTTAGACATCTACAAAAGCTGCAAGATTCACACCACTATGTTTCAATGGATAGATGTTTCTGATCCCCCCTAGGAAGAATAACATTTTCCCAAAAGACACAGATAAAGTTAGAAACGTATGTTCAAATTAGCCACCTCTAGGGCCTAATGTCTGTTTCTTTTACTACATTTATGGAAACAAAATATGAGAGAATCTCACCAGGAAGCAGAATTGACAGAGGGATCAATGTTTTCTCCCAGTTTGTTTCATAACTCATTAATTAGGAAGAAAAGAAAAATCAAACTTAATGATGAAATTATACAGGTAAGGTATTTTATATCATCAGGGAAAAAAACAGAGGAATGATCATAATAAAAGCATAATTGGAACATTGTGGCACTGCAAATGATGATTCTATTGTGTTTTGTATCATATAAGAAAACAGCAAAAAAAAAAAACCACACGAAATGTGAAATGCTTACGCTTGTGAATGAGTGCAGACTCTAACTTTAGGTTTTCCGATCTACTCTATCTTCCATAAGCAGAAACTTTCAGGTTTTTCTTACACAAGCTTTGTCATTTCACATGAACAAAAACATAAAAACTGGTTCAGCTAATTCTGGGTGGACAGAGTGGTTTCGGAAAGGTTGTGTCCCATGGTTCCCTATACTGTACACGTGAAAGGTGTTTGTGAGAATCAAGGTCAATTAATTCACACCACATATAGGACCCGAAAGGAAATAATGGGATTGTAAAGTAAATCCTATTAAATAATCCTAAAATAAAACAAAAATAATAAATCAGATATCCAAGCAGTGGATTATAAGCACATTACTACAACCTTTACCCCCAGGGCATCTCACAATCTCTTTGATTTAACATGATTTGTAATAGCTGATCTGTTATACTGCAGAAATTGAAGCCATAAATTACAATGTTTTTTTTTTTTTTTAGAATGAATGACAGCAATAAGTCAGTTTGTATACTGTGCTCATACCACACCCCGCGTCATGAACAACTGTATGAAAAGGAACATATACATAAAAATTCGCCATTTCAATGAAAGTAAACACAAAAATTGCAAGACCTTTAAATAATGGACACACATTTCTTATGTCATCTAACAGAACAAGAGAAGCACATCAGTGCATTTGAACATCCTTGGGGTTTGTGTGGAATTCACAGTTTTTAAGCGTTGCCGGTTTTTAGGAGTTTTAAATGGTTTTGCATTGTACCATGACATAGTAATGTTTTAGTAGTTAGTTGATTCAGTAAGAACTCCACAATTAGTTGGAGTTAAATAAATGACTCAGACGCTCATTGGCAGTTGTACTAATTATTGGAAAATGTAAGCAAATGATTATGATTACTAAAACAACATACAGTACAGTAGGTAGCACGTTTATGATTAAACAAAAAGCACGCAGCACGTTTTTAAAGCCTCAGAACAGGTTTTCAACTTTCAGCCCATCTCTTCCTAATCTTGATGAAGCAGCAAGTTTAATTCTTCAGTCTTTATTCAAGTTCATATCCTCAGAGCCTGACTTCAACTTAAGCCACTTCACAGTTCAGGGAAAAGAACTGGATCAGCTTAAAAGTGCCCTTGGTGACAGATTGAAATGAGACTCTAGACCTGTTCTTGAAATTGTAAAGAGTCAATGAAAAGTGCTCATTTAGGTTTCATCCAACACAATGTTATAGCATAAGGATTGGAGAATACACAAGGCAAATCATAGATGACATTTTATACTTCTAACAATAAAAGAAGGATGTCAAATGTAAGCAGGTCATTTTGCCCTCCTCGTTCAGTTTTTATTTATGGAAGACCTTCATTGAATTGTGCCTTGCAGAATTAAAGTTTATTAAAGAAATAGCGACTGGTTTTATAGAAATATGTGTCTTCCCAGATTATATTTATCACAAAAGGTCGAGCAATGTCACAGTACCACTATTTTCAATGTTGAAGGCGGTGTGGAATACACATTCATAAAATCATAATTAAATGGCTTGTAAATTAATAAGCTCCTATAAAGAGATAAAGGAGATACAAGGTCATAGCAGAGCTATTGCTGCTGAGAGCCTATAAATTCCTTTAATTCCTTTATTATCAATAGCCTTTACTTTAGAAAAGAATGCCCATATTTAAGGATTTCTGCTTGCCAACTCTTGTCAATATGATGGCATTTTACTCGACCCTTTCTGGTTACAGTAGAAATGTCACTGCCTTCTCAATTGTAAAACAATAAGTGAATTTAACCTTAGGAGTGTCTGTATTTATTAATTTGCCTTTTAAAATAATGATTATACAAAAAAACAACTTTCTTACAATATAGTATGTCTTTTATTAAATAAGACCTGATTTATTTTACACATATCAACTTATTATTAATGATGAATTTCAAATTCTTAAATGCTTATTTGTGAGCCTGTTTCGATGCATACATAGTACTACTGAAAATGTTTGGCTTATTTTGCAAAAATGTTAATTTGGCAGCTTTTTAGATTAGTGCTGTGTTGGATTAGTCCTCCTTATGAAGACACCCCATAACAAATGTCAACAAAAAGGCAATGAAATGTCACCTAATTACTGCCGTTTTCTGGTTATAATGGCAACAAAAAAGAAACTGAAAGGTTTCTTTCACAGTACTCTCAGTCATAACAAAATTCTAAAATTTGAGAATGTGCTGCAATTTTAGCAGCTGGCTAGCTTGTTAGTGACAATATCTCACAGCACAGTCTGCTGGAAAAAAGTTTTGATTGAGTACGTCTAACAACCAGAAGACTTCTGTGCACTGAAAAAAAAAATATCTGAAAACACAATAGACAATTTAAGGGACTCCATGATCATTTTCGGACACTTTGTATCCCTTACAAAGTCTGGAAATCATGTTGCTAGTTCTTTTAACCATACCATATGAGAAATAAGTATAGTGTTGGGATTTTACTGGGCAGATTCGGGTGTGAATTTACTTCTATGGGCTCTTTCTCGTATACCAACGTCCTTTTAATTAAGGCCTGGTTCTGTGTGTCAATGTCTGCCCTTCTATGTGCTAATGCCCGCCCAGGGTGCATTCTGCCTTTCACCTGCTGCCTGCTGGGACAGTCTCGGGCTCCCCCCGACCCTGTATTGGATGAAGTGGTTAGGATCAGAATGGATGGGTGGAAACCCTATTCCATGGAATTTCCATTCCATAAACTAAGCTGATTTTTGGGAGAGGCGGGGAAGTTGACTGAATCTCATAAACATATGCAGTGCCTTCAAGGCAAAAGTGGTTTAAGATGCAAACTATTCCATAATTCGGTAAGCAACACGTAAATTGGAAATGCATCTAATTTTATCCAGTGTTTTATCCAGCCTGTAACAATGGCGTCAACCCTATGTTATTTTGTCTTACATTCACCCCGTGCATGTGTAACCGAGCTCTACGGTACTGCGTCTGTTATAGAAAGTGATGTCACCCTCTTGCAAATCTGGGCAGTGCAGACCTCTCCCACGTGAGGAGACCTGGACTTTTGGAGCAGAGGCATTTGCTGTTTTGGATTCAGCGGCGCTTTGTCTGCAAATGAGCTGTTGACAGACTAGGATTCAATCCCTGAAGACAGAGAGCAGAGTTTCAGACAGGCTTGCTCATTGGGCCTCCCACTGATTCTCCATCTTTGTCTATTCACTACCACCAGGCATCTGAACAGCTTTTTCCCTGTGCACTTCCCAGTTCTTATCCAGAACACAGGAATACAGGCTTCCATGTGTAGAATTCCAGACCTGTGCATGTTCTTTGTGTGAAGTGTATGCAGTGTGTATTATTGATTATTTCTAAGTATGTTTTTGCACCAAGACATGAGAACAAATTCCAAGTACATTACATGTACTTTTACATGTAATGTACTTGGCAAATGAAGCAATCCTATCATATTATCAATGGTGCCCGGCTAGCTCAGTTGGTAGAGCACAAAACTCTTAATCTCAGGGTCGTGGGTTTGTCCCATGTTGGGTGTGCTTGTCTCCTGTACTGGGGTGGTGCAGTGGCTCTGTGGATAAGGATCTGTGCCTGTGTCTGGAAGGTTACTGGTTTGTATCCTGTGGCCGGCAGAGGAATCCTACTCCATTGGGCCCCTGAGCAAGGCCCTTAACCCCAGCTGCTCCAGGGGTGCCGTATAAATGGCTGACCCTGCGCTCTGACCCCAAGATTATCTCCCTGTCTGTGTGTCTCATGGAGAGGAAGTTGGGGTATGTGAAAAAAAGGACAAATTCCTTATACAAGAAATTGTATATGGCCAAATAAATTGATCTCATCACAGTTTCCTGTCCCTATTTTATCCTTTCAAAATAGTAGGAGTTTGTCCACTGGCAGATTGCTCTTTTGGCATTCACGGTGAGATTCATCTAGCTTCTGAGTATTTTGTTAAGTAGCCATGTTTCATTATGGTAGGTAGCACTGGCAATACTAAGCACATTCTGCATTTGCACTTGCATGTTGGGAGAGATGCACTTCAGTCACGATGTTTACTGTATCTCCCCAGAACAAGAGCCATTGTGAGTCAAGATCAACCAAAGTGGAGTTTGCTGTAAACTAGAACTGCACTGATTTCAGGGCAGGTAATATGGGCTGGGAAATTAAAGATATGCAAATAAGAATATCAGCAAAAATGTTGATGGTTTAAAAAAATCATATTTGTATTTAACAGGCAGGAACTGCTTTTGATAGATGGTTTTATAAGGTTCCAGTTATAGCTTACAACCATATATATAGCATGGAAATTTGTAAATATACTGTTGCTTTTAATGTATCTGTGTTCATGAACAACACATTCAAATTAAACTGAATCCTTGGTAATGGTTTTAACAGTATTTTGTCTACTATCTCCCTGGTCACGTTTTGCACTGTGCTATGAGATACTGTCATGGATCAGTGGTAATGGTTTTCTTATACAATGTGTGGGACAAACATATAATTATTCTTATTAAAGATATCAGGTTTTGTTACAGTTGGCTGCAGTCAATATAAGAAAAAAATCATTTTAAATGTACTGTATAGATTAAAATAGCAATGCTTGGAAACTGTGCTTGCTTGAAAAGTAAACATTAGTCATGTTTCAGGTGACACACAGGTGACACTTGCTTTAAAGCAAGTTCAAATATTGTATTACCAGAGTAAAGGTTTGGTTGTGTAGGTCTCATCTGTGATACAGTATATTAAATAATGATCAAATGACAGAAGATGAAAAAGCAGTAAGACTGGACAATATTGGATTAAATTTTGCAGTGTTGCATATTTACTGTTACTGAGCCCTTTTGTATGGTTTTACATGATTCCAATGAATGCATAAATTTAATTATATACATTTGGGAACTTCTTCACGAATTTTAACATGACTTCATAAAGTCTTCATTGAATTTTCAGTTAACTACAAATTGACAGAAGTGGTGAAAAAAGCATATATAAAATATTACAGTAGCCCAAAATCCTCTTTTCCACTTAAACTTTTACAACTATGGAGGAGATGAATTTGCATACAGACAGATCCTTACAATGTGTGACAGTTGAGATAAAAGATGCCGCTGAGGACAGAACTCCTCCATTGATAAGCAGTAGGAACTCTTTCTTCCTATCCTAAATTATACTTCAAGGAGAGCTGTCTCTTGCCTGATGGAGACTACAAAAAGAAAATATATATTTCCCCAACAATGAAAACACTGTCCCTTTCCCTAGATTTAAAATTGGTCTCTCCAGTCAAGTATATACACCAGTTGTCTGAACCTGCAGTTCCTTTTGTCTAGACGTGAAGTAAAACAATCTTTATAAAACTATGCTGTGAACAGAATGTTCACTGGCTATACAATAACCCACACAATATCTTAATACCCCTGTGACACGTAATGATATTATAAAACTAAAACAGAAAAAACAAAATTGTTGGCCTATGTCATGTATAATTCTAGACAGTATTTCTAACGTTCCTTCCAGAAAGAAATTGACAAAGGAGTAAACCCAGAAAAGAACAGTTTCCACATGTGGCTCTGATATACCATTCTAACCTGGAAATGACCCACTTTTAAAACCTGAAAGCCTCGTATTACCTTAATATAAAAAACAGGCAATGATCAAAAAGAAATAGGTAATTAGAAAGATATAGCATTTCATTTTCGGATTTACTGTAGAATAGAGTATTAGTGCTGCTTTGTGCTGACATGTCTCTCAGGATATGTCCATATGACATATTGTCGCTATAAGGAATTCCAATATGTCTTATCACTTAAAAATGAAATTAAATGTCTTTTTTAGATTAAACCTTTCTCTATTCTTGTTCAGTCTATAATTGAAAAACATAAGAGAGGGAATTTGGGATTCGGAAACAACTTCTGCTATTATAAGGAACCAAAAGAAAAATTATAAGTATATTCCCTGTTCAAATATGATGTAGCGAAAAAGAGAAATTAATACATTCATTTTTTCAAAGTTTCAACTGGTATTGGAAAATTTAACTCTACACAAATGTATTTTCTTTTAAGTTCTGTTAAGACCTTATCAGGAAAAATACTGCTGATGATTTCCTTTTACAGTTCATCTGGGAAACATGATTATCAAAAATAAACTTTGAAAGGCGGTGCAATTTTAGCTTCTCAGCAAGTTAATAAAGGGTATTACATTACTGATTTTTTGTGTTTCCTAATATTCCTAAAGAAAATGATGTTAAATCTTTACTTCATCATTTCTGTTACATATTTTATGAGGTGGAATGGCTGTAATAGACCAGGGAGCGTACAAAATGATTTTTCTTGCTCCTGTATGTTCTGTGTTTCAGTTCTTTGTTTCAGTGTTTCTCTTGGCTGCTCAAGAAAAGAGAACTAATTTACACTTCCAGCAGCACATTCCTCCTTACTTGACTCAGCGTCAGGTATCTGTAGGGAATGAATAGCCTATTATTCCATTTGATTTATACCACAGATAACACTAACAACTTCACACTTGTATTTCAGTGCCTGTCTGGTCATTGCAGATCTTAGCCTTTAGTTAACCTGTTACATTCTGCCATTTGTTTGCAGACAGGCTGGCAAAGGAGGTATTGCTGGTGAATGACATGCAAACAACAACGACTTACCAGCCTATCGAATGCAATCAGCCTGGTGCTCATTAATCAAAGTTATCTTTTTCACGAGTGTGGAGAATAATTAGGAAACTGGCATGAAAATGACAAAAGGAAAACATGAGATTTCTGTGAGATTTTCAAGATTGCAACAGTGTTTCCAGCTTTCTAGGATCTGAAAAGTTTCAGATTTCTGATGTTTCATTATGTATGGGAAATTAATTGGCTGTCATGGTCTGCTTTGGCGTCAGCATCAGAAAGGTTGTTGCATTGGAAATGTAATGACACTTAAAATGCCCTGGTAGCATTGCATTACACAGGATAAGTCTAAACGCATTGTTGACTAAAACTAAAATCTAAAATTCTCCATTGACTGTCAGACACATCATTAGATTTTGTTGACCCTCAATCACAACTTAACTCTCTACTGTATGTTTAGTAGTAAAAATAACACAATTATTATACATTATATACAATATATATATTATACATATTATACATTGTCCTGATAACTTGCATAGGGGCATCTGCTAAGGAGATACTTGTGTAAGCAATGGTACATACTGCAGCAATGGCCGTAACTCTCTTTCTTAGATTTACGTTTATTCTTTTTCAAAAGTTTATTGTGCTATTCAGACCCCTTCCGGGATCATAGCTGTCTTATGCTGTTCCCCTTCTGGGGAAGACTGAGTGGATTCGTTCCAGCTTTGCATCAATTTTGGACTTTTCTCACATACAGTACTCTGGCTTACATCACTCACTCTTCAGCAGGCACAGAAGTATCCATAGTCATCCAGACTCACTTCATGGCATTTAGCTTCCCCCCCCCCCTCTCTTCACTAACGTCTTACCTAATCAGGCGCAGATGCAGTGCGGTGCCCAGTTCTCTTGCTCTTCGTTAGTTCTCTGCTGTCATCTCTAGGCACATCTTTCTATCTATCCGCAGCGCCCAACTTTCTCTTTCATCTTACGTTCTTACTGTACACTAATCACCACTTCTCAACTCTTCTCTCCCACCCTTAGGCTTTCCACATTCTTTCCCTTCTCTGACTCTCCAAGCTGATCCTGTTAGGCCAGAATCTGGTATTCCTGACATGGCAGTTTACACAACTGGTTTACTGTTCTCTTCTATCTCTCTCACCCTCGGTGAGACCACCTGTCTGTCTCCAGCTCTCAACCTGGCACAAGGCACTCAACCTGCGTTGTCTAGACTTCTACATTCTTGTCTTTGGGGAGAAGGTAGGCCCCTTATTTTGCCACACCATTCCTCATTCCCTCAGGTGCTGATGCCTCCTGTCAGCCCAACTTCATCCAACCAGCCCTTCACAGTACACTTGAGCCTGGAAAATGAGCTACCACATGGTTTGTGTGATGCTGTTTACTACAGTCCATCCATCCATCCATCCATCCATTTACTAATCAAATTATCTAATTCAGGGTCAAGGGGGAGTGGGAGCCTTTCCCAGAAAGCAATAGGCAGAAGGCAGGGTACACCCTGGACTGGACGCCAGTCAATGGCAGGGCACACACACACTCACACCAGGGCCAATTTTCCCAGAAACCCTTTAACCTACCAGTATGTCTTTGGACTGTGGGAGGAAACCCAAGCACCTGGAGGATGCTCACGTGAACTTTGGAGAACATACTGTATGAATTCAATGCAGATATCTCAGTACAATCCTCTTCTTCAGAACTTCTTGTGGGAAGTTAAGAATTCCTATCTGTGAAAGCCTCACTCTCTTTCCTTCCTAAACACAATCTGAATCCCTTTCTCCTCAATTGGTTTAATACGTCTCTTAATAACTCTCAGAGGAGTGACTAATTCCATGCTTTGCCTATTTTGACAGCTCCTTACCCTCAAGTAGAATTCAGCTCACTTGGAGGGCTCAAGACCCACTCAGACCAGCTGTGCCTTCTCAGATCAGCAGCTTTTCTCCATTAACAGGCAAACACCTTGGCTCAAGGCCACACGACTGGGAAAGAAACAGTTTTTCAAATTGCTGCATTGTGTTCCTCCCACAATACCCCCTGCAGTTTGACAGTTATTTTATTTACAGTATGAATCGCACAGCTTTCATGCACATTATGGATCAGAGTGGCTCATCAATGACAGTTAAGTTAGAATTTACTCTATTTGATAATGAAACATGCTATCGCTATCTTTCCTAAAGCTAGCTTAGTATTTCTCTATTGTTTCATTCTAGATAAGTTGTGCGTCTTTAGGAACAGTACTGGGGAAGAGATCGCAGTATGTAATGGGTTAGTGATTGAATAGGTACTATGACCATTAACAAGACATTCTGGTGATTGTTACATGTCAGCCCTTGAACACTTATTTTAATCTTACAGATAACAGACTTTCCAATAACATCTTAATTGAAAAACACGATTCTCCACATTCCCATTCATTTCATTGCTTGTGATGATGTCAGTAGTAAGCTAATCAGAGATAGTGTGAAATACGTTTTCCAACAATCTGAAAATAGACCTCCTTTATAGGATTGTAATTAGGCTAAATGTTTAGAATGACTATGATTTATTTGTTTGATATGCGAGTTAATATGGATCAAGGAAATTGCTTGTAATAAAGGAGATTTTAAATCCCCTGAATTTTTTAAACCATGAGAAATTGGTCGCCTGTTTTTCTTATTGTAGCTGCCACTTGATTTGCAATTACTCTCATCTTGTGAAATAACAGCTCTGCTGTATAAAATTAATTTCTGTTATATTTATAATACAAATAGTTCATACCATGTTCCCACATCTAATTTGATAAGTACAGGCAGGCCAACAGAATTAAATTAAATTAACAGAAATGTGACAATCCATTGGGCACTGGAGTTGCACTGTAAACACCACACAGACAAATTTCACCATATTCAACAAGTAGAAACTGTTTGGTTACAACATGTTCAAGGGTCAACATGTGACAATTTGCTGCCTCCATGTTTTGTGCTTGTAATAGATAGTTGGACTGACACATTTTAGTCCCAAGGATTGAGAGAGTTACCTAGCAGATCAGTATCACCCATACTGATGATACAACCTGGCATTTAGTATGAATACAGTCAACAGAAAGACATTTTTACTGACTTGAGGGTCAGGCATGTTGTGATGAGAGGCTCCAAAAACAACACTACAGTAGCTCATGTTCTTTAGAGCAAGGTATATTCTTACTGTGTAGGTTTATATTCAGAACCCCAGGAAGTTTAAGGTAGTTAGGAATCTTATGAGATACTCAATATATTGAACTACATCAGTGCTTTGGTCATTTTACTGTGTTTGTGGATATACAGTAACTAAGTTTTTTGACACCCCATCCCTTTTTAAAGCTTCAATAAATGTAATGTATTTAGGAAACAGAAATATACTGATTTCTATTTGTTTACTCTTTTATTAAATGAAATTAACAAATATTTTATTAATTATTACTATTATTCCATATGAAATGGTACAGTACTTTAATTTATATTTTGTTTACATTATCAGGCAGCACAAACTCAAAATCAATAAACGATCAGTTGCATTATTAAGGTGACTGCAGAACTTTTGAAAATAAAAAAAGTTTAAATGAGAGTGAATGTTCCAAATTGTTAACAGATTTTTCAAATTGTTTTTTGGCTGGTTCTTTGAGAAGTTACAAAAACGTAGGCTATTGTTTATTCTTCTGCTGAACTTGGGTTGCAGTGGTAAATGTAGTAGATGGAAAATTGATGATACTGAACTGGGTGACTGTACAACAAATAAATAACCAGTCTTGATAAAATCATAAAAGTTAAATGTCCTGGTGAGGCTGTCTAATCTTTGTGCACAATCTGAAGCACTGTGTAAAAGCAGCTCAAGATCTTAATGCCCTACTGACATCTAACCTTGCATGTTGACTTGAGAAAAGTCAGTCCATGGAAACTAAACAGGGACCAGGAGAATACTCCATTAAGTTCACAAAAGGCATCCCAAGCAAAAACAAAGCATGCATGGAATATAGGTTATTGATTACGCCAGCCAGAGCTCTGTGAGATATTTTTAGCCTGACTCCTGCCTGAGATGGACCTAGGGATTTAGGTTACTGCTGAATCATAAACATTAGATTGTAATGTTTTAATAGAGCATGTTTGACGGATTTCATTTATTGCCTTAGCTTGAAGAACAAGAAGCATGGTCTTGAAACTCTTCACCGAATTAATCACATGAGACTACAAGTATTTCATTTGTCAAACAAGTTAATCATTGTTCAGTCTGCCCAATGTAATTAAATATTAATCTTTTTTATTGCAAATGTACTTCTTGTTCGTGTGCTAGCAACACATGGTATGATTCATTTGAATAACTAAAGCATAATCTTCCTGAAATCACTCACATTTCCATAGCAAGCATTTGGACAAAAACAACAGTTAGTCAATCTGTTTTATTTTTGTTGCACAATGCATATAGTATTTCTACTTTGTTATGAATTAGTGAAAGTTTTTAAAAAGGAGATCTGTCCAGGAAAGGAAATATGAGACTATGATATGACTCCCAAAGAAGGCTCCACAGCCGAAAAGTTGTGTTTCCTTTCTTCTCTTTTCAGCCTGGAATAAACCTTTACTTGTTCCTAAGGCATTGATTGCTGGCAAGGTAATCATTTGGTCTTTGAAAACTTAACATTTTGCATTACTTATTCTTTAGAAGAGAAGTAGATCATACACCTCTTTGTCTGAAGTACGCATAGTGTATATAATGATACTATACACCTCTATAAGCAATTAATTATTCCAGTTGTATTTACAGTGCTGTATGTCATTGTTACATATAGGGCCCCATAGACTCATAAATTCCCATAATAAATTGCCAATAATGGAAGAAAAAAACATGTTCAAGTTGTTTACATGTAACAAGAAACAAGTGTTAATGTAACGGTGGGAAATTAGTTCACCAAATCAAGTTTAATGTGTAAATATTATTCATTAAAGGGTGCAAATTTCACAGCTCATATGGTTTCAGATTAGTATTGACAGATTTGATCCTTCAATCACCTGCATCCACTACTTGAGCGCTGAAGCCAAGTTCTTTTATATTTCATTCATCTGATGAATCAACTGTCTCACCTTGCAAAATAAATAAGTAATATAAAAAATGAATATTTGACTGTCTAGCACATGTGCAGTTTGGGCAACACAGTAAGTTTTAAATAGATAAAGCAGGCAATACAGTGAACAATTGAAAGGTTCAAAGTATTTTTCTGTTAAATATAATTTATGTACAGTGCTGGTGAACACACTTAAACACTGTGAAGAGTAAATAATATTGATCAGCTAATGTGTGTGTTGTTAGCATGAACTCTCCCATCTGAAAGACCTACAAGCACAGTTACATAGCCTCAACACATTCATATTGTAATACTTTTTCTAACCAGCCTAAGCAATTTAGGCAACTGAATTAGCACTCCTCAAAATGTGTTTAGTTTTAAACATCGTTATTATACCAAGTGAGCAATATTACAACAGAGTCAAAAAGAGAACTCAAGCGGAAAAGAAAATGTATAACTCAGTGCTAGGAGTATTAGAAACAAAATGCATGAGATACAAGCTACTCCATTTGCAGGCTATTATGATGTTATTGGATTCGCAGAAACAGAGGTGGCTGAGAGCGATGGAGAAGAATATAGCTCTAGTGGAGACACAGAAAAGATGCAAGAGGGGGGAGGATCTGCGTTATACATCCAAAATAACATTCAGGAACAGAAAATTAAACTACTGTACATGAATCAACGGTCTTAGAATTATTATGATTTGGAGAGAAAAAAAAACCTGCACAATATTAGAATGCAACAGACCACCCAAATTCAGATATGAATTATAATTGAACATAATATATATAAATCATGGAAAATTTAAACTGCAGAAATGGTACGCATGGCTAATGATTGTCTCCACAGTCAGTTTGTCAGATCACCTCTAAAAAGGAAAACTTATATTCATCTCATATTTTCACACAAGCACCACAGAAGACAGTGTTGGGAGAACACAAGGTTCATACAGTAATTAAAAACTAAGGTTTACAATTTTAAGATAGCAATTGTGAAGGAATTCCAGATAGCATAGATATGGGATAGCATTGATATGGATTCGGTGGATGGGTGGCAGCAGTTTAAAAATATTCTGCTTGAAACACACAACCAATTTATTCCCAAGAGTAAAGTAAATTAAATGCTAAGAAAGAGTGGTCCAAGTGGTTTAATAATTCAGTTAATAGAAACATAAGTAGAAATAAAAGAACTTTACAAAATAATTTAAAAAGAACATCAAGCACAGGTATAAATTACAAAAGAAATTTTAAAAATGTCTGGGACAGGAATCCGGACAGGGAAAAAACCTGTAAATTTAATGTACATTTAAGTTATAGAAGTAGTGTTCCATGCAGATAGCAGAATGGAATGTTGTACCATGATAAGCTAAAATATGGGCTCTCATGCCGCAGTTTATCTAGGTAACCATTAAATCGTCAATTCTTTCAGAGACCTGGAACAATTTAACTATGATCAGCGAAACAGGTGATTTGTTAAATTAAATAATTTAGACATCATTTGGAGCAAAAGTCAGAATAACCTTCAGCCCTCAAGGACCTGATTTCCCTCAGTTGAACAAATTACGTGCTTAATTATGCAATAACTTGCAAGAGTTCCTAATCTTTAAAAAAAAAACAGGTGATTTATGTGACCTATAAGGCTCGCTGGACTGGAACTGCCCAAGATCAGGGTGGGAGACCTCTGTGCTAACATAATTGAATCTTTATGGAATTGAGAAAACTATTAATCAAATATTTCCAAATCCTAGAAGACGCCGAAGTGATGCTGAGAAGTGCCTTTAAAGGCACTTTCCACACAAAGGAACGTGGAGTCTTTAAAAAGCTAACCAGTCATGCCCTGGGAATGGCTGAAGGCGATTCTTGGATCAATTAGCTAATAACAACCAAAGGCCTCCTCTAATTTATAACTTTTCTTTTGCTTTGATGGAACCCTTATATGTCATGGTTCTGAAGAAACTTAGAGGCATACTGTAAACAAAAGAAAGCTGTCCTTCCTGTGAGTTTTGCTTTCTAGTGACAACTAGAACAATAACATTTTTGTGTTAACCACATTTCACTAGAGGACACAGCTATACTGTAAATCTGCTCTGGCTATAACAATGGGGTACTTTGTTTAGTTTAACCCTTTTATACATTTAAGTCTGCTCTTACCATGATTAAATAGCTCTGCATACCTCTTGTCCCAGAGCCATATGCAGTACCTCAATATACAGTATACTGTTAAAAAATATTTGTAGAGCTCAAGTACAAGTTGCAGTGTGGTACATTCCTAGGTGTCTTTAATTAACAAGGCTGTATAGATCTGTTGCTTTCTTCTAAATCTTCCACATTTAAATTGTCAATTATGATGTATAATAATGTTTTGGTTTATTGACTTTTTAAATGTTGCTGCTAATTGAAATACTTTACGCTACTGCGCACTACTGGGATCTTTGTGGTCTGCACGAGAGGTTTGATGAAGGAGCTGTAAATAACATCTAGTGCTGGAGCAGACAAAGAAAAACCGAAAGAAATATTAAAAGGAGTTATTTTATCTTGAGTAAAGACCGTCTGTGAAATACTGTTGAAAGTATACGCTTCAGCCTTCTCGATGGATTACTTTCAGATTTTCACGAGGTTTTTACTCTTTCTTACACCTCACTATTATGTTTGTCTGTGCACAAGTCATAACTGAAAAGAACATCATGGTATAGTGCAGAAAGCTGGAAATCCTCAGTTGGTTCTGAATTGATCACGTTCATTTCATTACTTAAATTGCATTTTTCTCTGCAGCCCAGGTTCTGAAGTAGAGTGTGTTTGAGAAGGTGCTAATCTTCCTGGAGGGGTTCTGAGCTCATCTCTCTGGGTAACCCCTGATAAAATGGATTGTTATTTTTTTCTAGCTATTTTGAGTTACTGTATATGCAGTTTATAATTATCCTAAGGCAATGAAATGCAGGATGGTTAGAGGGCACATGTAATGTGAATTAGAGAAAACCTCAGGTCCAGGTTTACTCAAGGTTCAGCAGATCAAGCCTATCAAGTAATTTTCAGGTTTGCTCAGCTCCCATGAAAGAATATAGTGTGAGCTACATGAGTGAACCTTTCACTGATGGCCCATGGCTAAAAGCTTTTCTTGAGAAGAGCAGTAATGGACTCCTGTTTTAGGCAAAACTGTTTTGTAGCTCTTCGTACTAGAGCTACAGTACATTTATTTTTGAATATTCACCAGTATCATTAAAGAGAGTGCACTGGCTGCTTTGTGAAAATGTCTAAGTACTGTACTTTACATAAACTCTCCATGGTTTCCCATCAAAATGACAAAGTTGCCTTTTCAAACCTTAGAATTTGATAAAAAAAAGTAGTTTAAAAAAATAACGTGGTTTTACAAAGTGAATAAATTTGTTCCTAATTGTTTGATATTGGTCTTAGGCTTTTCAGCACAGCAGGGTATTTTTTATACCGGACTAAATTGTTAGAGAACATCGTTCTTTTATGGACCTACTTTCTCAGTACATTTTACGGAAAGAGTAACATTTCACAGGAGACTGAGACAACTCATTTTATTATACATAATTTGACATTTTATAGATATTTTACAAGAAATGGACACTGTTTCAAGACCAACAATGTTTATTCTTTTTCAGAAGAGATCTAATGTACCCCTTAATTAATAATAATAATTGCTTACACTTAACTGTATATACACTCCACTCAAAGCGCTTTACAGGTAATGGGGACCCCTCCACCACCACCAATGTGCAGCCCCACCTGGATGATGCGATGGCAACCATAGTGCACCAGAACGCTTACCACACAGCTATTAGTGGGGAGGAGAACAGAGAAATGAAGACAATTCAAGAGGGGGATTATTAGGAGGCTGTGATTGGTAAAGGCCAATGGGAAATTTAGCTAGGATGCCAGGGTAACACCCCTACTGTTTTCAAGAAATGCCCTGGGATTTTTAATGACCACAGAGAGTCAGATTTTACATCTCATCTGAAGGATGGCGCCTTTTTACAGTATAGAGTCCTCTTCACTATACTGGGGCATTAGGACCCATATAGACTTCAGGGTGCATGCCCCCTGCTGGCCCCACAAACACCTCTTCCAGTAGCAACCTTAGTTTTTCCCAGGAGGTCTCCCATCCAGGTTCTGACCAGACTCACACCTACTTAGCTTCAGTGGGTTGCCAGTTGTGAGTTGCAGGGTGCTGGCTTAAGACATGATAAAGCACATAATGTCTTTAGTTTGAAAAGTAAGCCTCTGCTTAGTTTTTCACTGTAAAGAAAGAAAAAAATAGATCATGCTTTCCCACAAAACAGACAAAGCAATCTGGTCATCAGAGTCATGAGGACTAAGAAGCCAAAGATGTAATTAAGGCAGAGATGTGGAAAGGAAGGAAAATAACAGCATGGTGCAAAAAGACAAAAATAATCACATTTTGAAAGGTGATATGCAGGCTGAAGCTCTGGAGCAGGTAGATAAAGGTAAACCAAAGAACCTACAGGTATAAAGGCAAAACATGTACCGTAGGTATCGCAGCACAGCACGGAGAGGGACAGACAAATCTGTAGGACTGCAACTATTACAACCCGGATGCACAGGCATATGGGACTTTGATCCTCTTTTGTGGTGAACAACAAGTCGAATAAAACTCTTAATGAATAATGACTCTTCACAGGCTGCGGTCTCAACAGGAAACCACATCCTGTGAATTCCTTTAGTGCTGGTTTATGGTATGGGTGTATTATCAGCAAAGATACTTGTCTACAGCATAACTTAAAAGAAGGAATCATTAACTGCAAGGCATTTTATTTCAAATTTACAGTGAAAGACATACTGTATAATATTTCTTTAATAAAGCATAAGATTCAATTGAACGGACCTCTAGAGTTTATTTCTTTGAATCAGGACTCGCGCGTGTATAACAATCACCCCAGTTTAGGTGTTCAAAAATATAAAAAAAAGTATAAGCTGCTTAAATTGACTTGTCCCAAGTGAGTTCCTGCCAGAAATGTCTTGTACTGTATGCTGCCAAACTGACTGCAAGGCATTGTTACAGGATGACTGAAACTGAAATCATCTTCAGTTTCGAATAATGTACCACCCTCTGGGAACACATTCACTAAAACCCCAAAGCACAGCACAGGAACGTTCTCCGTTTTTCACTAAAACGGGATTGAAGCAGACGCAGCTTGTTTTTCTGGGATTCTGTGCTGTCCATACCAAGTGTGCAGATTAGCCTTGAGGTTTCTTTTTGTTCTAAATCATATGCTTTGCACACTATAGTCATATCTGAAGACTGTGCACAATAAAGCTACAGATCGTAAACCCCTTCCTGCCACCACACAAAAGATGCATAAGCTTTATTTGCTGTGTAATGCACTTGCACACTTGCACACAATTGCACGACATTGTGTCACCCACAGTTTTCCAGGACGACCGTGAAAGATGCTAAATAAATTCTCTAAAATCTATTGCCTCCTATTATCTATTGACAGCAGCTACTGTATATCACTCCTCAACTCACAACTGGTGACCCACCGAAGCCCAGCAGGTGTAAGCCTGGCCAGTATGGGAAAACTCCTGGGAAAGCTAACTTGGCTGCTGGAAGTGTTAGTGGGACCGGTAGAGAGAGCACTCACTCTGCAGTCAAGGTGAGTAAACATGCCCCATTATACTGATGGGGACACTATGCTCTAAAGTAAAGAAAAGATGTCATCCTTCAGATGAGGCGTAAAACCGAGGAACTGATTTTCTTTGGTCATTAAAAATCCCAGCGCATTTTAATAAAAAGAGTAGTGGCGTTAACCCAAGTGTCCAGAGGCTAAATTTCCCTCTGTCCTTTACTAGTCAAGGCCTCCTAATAACCCCCATCTCTGAACTGGCTTCATGACTCTGCTCTCCTCCCCACTGAGAGCTGGTGTGTGGGGAACATCATCCAGGTGGGGCTGCACGCTGGTGGTGGTGGGGGGGAACCCCCACTACCTGGAAAGAGCTTCGAGTGGAGTGTCCAGAAAAGCTCCATATAAATGTAAGGAAATATTATTATTCTTATTATTTAGTAGTAGTATTTACTCTTAGTAACAAACTGTAATAACACCCAACCACCGCGACGTAATGGCAACCCAGTACAAATCAGTGGCAGAACTATTACTGTACCTCCCTGCTAAAAAAAAACATACAGTGGCCTTACTTTGATTTTGGCAGAACATTGCCAGCAAAGCCCTTTTTACTCAAGTAAATATTGCAGCAGCACTTTGATTGCATTTCAGTGAAAACAGATTCTAGCTTCAATGAGCACACAGGCAGCACTTTATCTGTGGTCATACTAAACACACGATGTGCAACTGTGCAGACACAGTGAAGCTTTGGCAACGCGAAATTGGACATGATGTACTGGACGTATGTGCAGTACATTTATTAAAACAACCCGAGGTGAGAGATTTTCTGGTTTCAATTACTTTAGAACGATAACAAACCATTCACTCTAGTTCTGCACAAACAGCATGTGTTAGAAGACAACATACTGTACAGTATACACCATAAATTACTGGTCTTTGGTATGATCCAATTAAACCATGTAAATTACAGAAGCAGATCAGTTCTGTAGACCAAAAAGACTGTCTCTGATTATTACTAAGCTAGAAAAACAAAATAGTGGTGATAAGTCCCTTCAATACAAAGCCTTTGTTTCATAATATGATTTGAAGAGAGTATCTCAATATACTGTATATTAATTAGTCTGAATGAGTATGGATTTCAATGAAATCTACTGGTATAAGCGTACGCATACTGCACATAGCTTCAGTACAAACCAGACAACTGTCCTCTTTTGCAATGGCATTGAAATCAAACTCATAACCGAATACTTTAAACATTTTTTTTGGCTGAGTTTCTTCTGGAACAATAGGATTCTGCACAGCTCAAAAGAACTAATATCTGTCACATATTTGTACTGTAAAGTTCTTGAAGTCTAGATAAAATAACTTTTTTTAGGCTTTACTGCCCAGAAGCCACAGTTTCCTGAAGCTGCATTGTGCACATTCATTTCGGAACTTAAATAAAAACAATAGACACACACAGGTATAAAAAAAAATACACATCCGCAGTGCGTGCAATAAAACGTTTTATGTTCGGTGTCAAATCTTTTGTCACCACAGACAAAAATGGGTTAGGGTTAGGGTAAAAAATGCATATTTACAGCAGTTAGGGGCTGTATGGCTGCGCAGTTGTTAGCTGTCCCCTTGTATTCATTGACTCATGTTGTTATTAGAATAAGATTGAACAGAGGGAACAAAACATTTTTTTCAAACAAGGCAATTTCCCTTCAATGAGGAGCAGTGTCCTCACTGTCTCCCTTTTCAGGGCTTGCTGCTGGTCAGTGTGGTCAGTGTGGTCAGGCTATCTGAGCTCCGGGCGTACTGTACCTCTCCCAGCAAAAATATACAGTGTTAAATCACTGCTATAAAGAAGTCAAAAGTTATTCACATTTAAAGAGGAAATTTGACCTTTTAAAATAAATAAGTATAGTACAGCAACATTGGATTTGCTCGTACAGGTTAATTTAAATTACATGAATCTAACCTGAGGTCTATCCCGCTCAAACTCCATGAAACACAATAAATCAGGGAGTAGTTTGAGTGGGGAGCTGCTTCAGTGTGTATTGGCTGCAATGGAACAAGTAAAGGTTCATTTCTTACTGAGAGGCAGAAGATAGAAACACTGCCTTAGCTGTTTAGCCTTCACCGGATGTGAGTAGCTTCACTGTGACACCTGAAGAGGGCTCAAAGACTGAAATGGTGTGTTTTTTTCTTTTAAATTTTACAGCATGGAATTAACCTTTACTTGTCCCTAGAAATCAAGGAGCACTTTCCCACAGGTAACAAATGACCAACCAGTAAATTTGAGAAACGGTTCAGACCTGCACACGGCAAGAAACACTGATGCTCAGATAAATGTAAATGACATTTCAAAGTAATTTAGGGCTTGATTAGCAGATAATAAAATAGCAAGATAGCATGAGTCCAAATAGAATCAGATGAATAAACCCATAATCAGGTCAGTTTTAGCACTAAGCATTTTAACTGATTGCTGTATTCCCGGCAAATTCACTCCCTCCTTCCAGCTGTATCTCTGATTTGTTTGAACAGAAGCAGAGCGACTAGGAACTGAAGCATAGCCAGTTTTAATATAAAATTGATTGCACGGGATTCAGTCGTTTTCCCGACAAATATAAAATCATACAGTACATGCAGTCTCCTGCCCATTTCTGTCTCTGGGAAAGCCACGAGGATGCCTCCTTTTGGTTTAAAGCACAGACAAATTATACTGGTGCTGGACAGCCCTGCCCCTACCACTACCACCCCCTCCGATGGTCACATACGGTAGCAGGGGCCCTGCACGGGAAACCAACCCTAAATTGGGAGATTCAACGCCCCGATGTAACTCTTCCTCCCCTGCCCTGCAGGAACTGTGGGCGTGCCTCACCTGGATGATCCCCTTTAGGCCAGCCCACACTCACCGTTCTTACCTTCCTCATCGGCGGGCTGGCTCGGCAAGTTCCATGAGCCTTGACCCTGAATTTACTCCCAGAGGGATATCTGCTAACCTTTTTTAAAGTTTCCAACCTCCCAGGGTGGACAATCTCTGTCTCCTTGGAGAGTGATTTTATAGAGCACCGGCGTCCTTTTTATAGGTGCAGCCGGTTCCTTAAATTCCCCGTGAGAACGTGGGGGACGTGCTCCTGCGACTGTCTCAACGCCGCCCTCTGGAGTTCAACCCCGTCTCTGCAGTCCTCTCCTGGCCGCCATGCTCCATCAACACAAAGATAAAAAAAATACTGTAGAAGGCATATGGCCGTTGGTGTGTTCCAGCATGAAGTGAAACAATGTGGTTATACTGTATGTTCTGTTCCTGTGGCAGTTTCACATGTTAGAATGTGCTGATAACGCTTGTGTTTGACAAGGAAATCTGCCACATCTTGTACAGATTATGGGTTCTGTAATGAAGACAACACAATTCGAATGAAGTTGCCATCTGAAAGCTACATTAGGCTGCAGCACCTTTGTGCAATCCCTCGATAGAAATTAGATCACAGAAGCAAGATGAGTCAAATAAATCTTTCATGTTATCTTGAAATGCACAAACCTGACTGCTAAAGGTGTATGAAATATTGATTTAGATTCACTGCACTGCCTAAGAAGCATTCAGCACAGAACCTGACAGGCATTGTCGGAGTGCAGATGGTGGAACTGGAATTATGTTCACATTATGAACTTATGACATAATTTGGCTCAGTTTTTACTTTTATTCAGAGCGATGATGTCATAACCAAAGATATAAAAATGTTGCATGGGTATACCTGTTTATGTGTAATGACGTAAATTAAATCAATGTTCAAATTTTCTATATCAATTAAAATTTCACTTTAGCCCAATAGTCCCCAAAATGCATTCAAACACAAGACAGAAAAACTTAACTTTTACTACTTTAATTTCAGAGCTTTCAGTGCTTTTGTTCTTTTTATAATCGAGCAACAGTATCAATTCAGCATGCGTGGTTAATTCTATAATATTGATGTTTATGGGCAGCTTTCTGGCTTAGGTAGGTTTGAGCAGGGAGCTACCATCAGTTCCAGTTTCACACTGAAAACAAAAACCCATCTCAGCTGTGGAGCCTTCTTTCAGGACTTCTTCACACACTTGAAAAAGCCCATTTTTATTTTTCAGTATGTCATTTATCTCTGCTTGTTCCTTTGCAGCTTTCTCTCCTCTCGCGTTTTTTTTAAACAGAAATTCAGGAGGAAGGTGAAATCCTAATGTTTCCCATTTCTGCTCTCCTACATACTGTATATGGTATACTGCATATCTTGTCTTCTGAACTACACCCTTGTAGCAGCTCCCTAGCTCATTCCTTACACAAGAGAGTGGGTGGGGGGTCTGTCAGCCTCATCTTTATGTTCAGATGGCAGTTCTGTCAGCGAGGAGAACTTTGTCAAAAACAAACCTCTAATACCTCGTCTTTATATTGCACTTTTTAGGATCTGATAAATCTACTGAATAGTGTCAATAACTGGGGATTACTGGTCTAGATTGCAGCTTTATACATGGCCCAGGATTTAATAGAAAAGACAGTATTTGATATGAAAAACTAAATTTAATATTAACAGATAAACTGTAAATTGGACAATTTTTATGATACTTCAGATACTGCATACTGTACAAGTGTGAATGGACATACATACTCCAATAAATTCAAAATTTGCCAGCAACTGTGCATTTTTAAAAGATGATCCATACTGTTCTTTTCTTCCTAGATTAGAAAATATTTGTAACAAATATTCATACATTTTATATACAGATACAATGTTGGGACTTGCTCTACTGTATATCATGGAGTAACCTTTTCACTTTTCCTAATTTATTTCTATGGATGCAGGGATGATAAATGATGATAACACTTGGTTTCCACGATACTCTGAATTATAAAGCAAACACATTGCTTTGTGGGCCACAAAGATATCATTGATCATAACTTGAGTGCCAATGTACCATAACATATCTATACTGAAGAACACAGCAATTATCAAGTACAAAATATGAGAATCAGCAGTTCTGCAGATAGATGATCCAAGAAGGTATGTTGATCAATAATTTGTGCACCAATCAGAGTAATTTATGCACCTCAAAGATAATAAAGAGTCACAGCAAATTTCATGGTTATTGACAACATCAGACAAGATTATTGCAATCCCTGTCTTTTTCAAGGATTTACTTATGAACTTTATCAATCGACAGATACAGTATGTCAGAGAACAATAAGAACATTGTATGAAATAATATGCAAGTCAGAATATATTAGAATATTTTCTAAACTTTAAAGATATAAAAATCTAACTATATATTTTGTTGCAATTTATGAGCTATCGTTACAAACTTAAAAAATGATCATCTTGGATGTTTGAGTATGCTGGCAGGCCCTAATGAGATGGAACACATACACTAAGAGCAATCATTTGTACTGTTCTAAATACTTTTCTTGGACAGTGGAAACCTATTCTGAGACAGTACAGTAATAGTAAAATTTTGAAAATGTACAAGTTGCTATGCTGATTTGCAAGTAAAACAAAACTGTAACAAAGTAAACTAAGACAAATAGCAGGACTGGATATTACTGTACATTTCTTTCACTCTTGTCCTGTGTTTTAAGAAACACTGGCTTTTTTATATTTCTTCTTTTTTTACACAAAATGGTGTTCTGTACCCTGTACTGTACGCTGCATTGATTTATCATGTGAGACTTCAAAATGGACCAGGTACTGTAGCCCACATTGAAAACCTATTGGAAGTACGTAACTATTGAATTTACATCATCCAGACACAAGCCATCTCAAACAGGATGCAACAGCTGTTTGTTGACAATAGTATGACAGTCCAAGAAACATAAAAATTTAAATGTACTGTAGATGACTTCTTAGTAGAGTGCTGATACTGTCATGAGAGGTACTCTTGTTCACCCAGCGAACACAAAATATTATGACATTTCCAAATGTTTCTGGAAGGCTGGTGGTTTGGTTATGTTAGAAAAAAATGTTTTTGTTCTAGTGACTTTTTCAGTGTCACTAGAAAGGAATGGTTTGGTCATGTGAGAATTTCAGAGATAATGTTTTATAACCACAATGTAAACATTTATGACATATTTGTTATATTCAGATATTTTTTACCAGACAATAATTGTGAATGATTTATACACATTATTTAAATGTCAGAATGTTACAAAAAATCCAAGCTAACAAGTGGACATTACCGCAACATTGTGTTAACTGTACATTTTGGTTGTGGCAACATTGTAAAACATCCCATGGGGTCTACAACGTTGTGTTATTTGGTTCACAGGGCAGGGCATAGCCCTGTCAAAAGAATTAGGGACAGTCAAATAATTGTTTATAAAGGGATAGTTGATGCGTTCTGCGTTTTAATTACACAGTCTCTCATTTCATACTGATTTAACATCCTACCACCTATGTAGTAGAATTTGCTGTCTTTTGTATTTAGAATTACATTTTTATGGCTTAACCAAGAATGTATCCTATTAAAACTAGCCACAGAAAAAAAAAACTTTCAGAAACACATTGAGGAGACAAAGTATTAATGCACAATGTTCTCAGGCCCATTTGTTAGCCACTGGGCAACAGTGCGGAATCTTCCAGCATTTTACACAGAGCTTTGAAGAATCTTTTTCATTTTTGTGGTGGGGGGGAGAACATTATCATTAAAAGCAAGACACGTATTACTTTTGACAAGTGAGTAATCAACAGTAGGAAAGCAGAAGATACAATATGACCTATCCCATTCATTGGGTGTCATCATCTTTGTTTCTTCTCACCCTAACCCTGCTGTCTTGATAAAAAAAAAAGGTTTCATTAACAGTTATAATAGCATAAAACACCAACAAAGTTGTTTTTTAGCAAAAGCTGATGCTCAAAGCCATACATATACTGTATTGTTACTCCTGATTATGTCTAAGGTGTTTTTTAAGGTGTGTCTCACCAGACTAATGTAAACTTTTCCATTTAGGAAGAGATGTTTGAGGAAAACTCAAATTAATTGAATCTTTCATAATCCCAAAAGACAACGTATGATTAGATTAAGGCTCAAATTATCGAATCCTAAAAAATAAAAAAATGAAAATGAACGTAAAGCTTGATTAAACAAATTCTTATGATTGTTGAAAAATGAATATACAGGTAGCTGTTAATGTCAATGCACTATGCTGATATTTTAATGATTGAGCTTATTTGACTATATATGCATGAACTGAGCTCAGAGATCGAGATTTAGAAGAAAGATGTTAATTATGTGCTATTTAACTTTAGGACATTAACCTTCAACATTGTAATAAAAACTACTTTGCCTACGGCTTTTTACAGCTTTATAGTTGTGTTTTACATGCGCAGGCTTATCATTAAAAAAAAGTAATAAATCAAAAACCTTCCTTACCTTACATTCCATACAGTACCGCTATAGCATTAAAAACATGAAAGGACCCCAAAAGAATTTACTGAATGGCTTCAAAGTACATTGGGATCTTTGCATAGTGTTTATGAGAGATGTGCAGAGGAAGCAATTAGCCAAACATTAAAAGTGGTTGAAATTTTAGACCAGGAGATTCTATGCAAGCCAATTCAGTTTCATATTTTGTATTAGTTATTATTACAAATCTATTATAGTATTTAACTTTGTAATGTTAAATAATTGAAGAAACCAGCTTTGCTGTTTTTACATGTCTGGATTTGACTTTCATTTTTAGGCCTGTAGTGTGGATTGGACTGACCTTGAAGCTACAGGAATTGTGCAAAAGTACTGCTTCATCATCTTGAGCTTGACACAGAACACGGTAGTCTATCCACTTTCAACAGGGAAGCTGTAGTCACTGTACAGTCCAGATTATTTTTTGTTTTCAGGTACCCTTCAAAGATCATTTGGGAAATAAAATCTTGGGGGCAAAAACAGTTTTCCCTGAACATTTATATTGACTGGTTGTATATACTGTAGCATTTGGTGAACCAAAAACATGTCTGATTAAAATAATTGCCTGTGTTTCTAAATGCAGGGTGAAGTTCATTGCTATTCTCCCCTCGTACATATTTTGCACATAAATGTTATATGACGATCTGTTCATGCTTCTTAGGAGGATCAATGAAATGCTGATTGCTGGAAGGTGAATCTTAACATCAGATCATTAGAAATAACATGTCATTAGGTTGGATTGGTTCTTCTTGTATTTCAATAAAGAAAGTTCAGGAACAGAAATGAGAGAGGAGAACTAGTGACGAATTTCTAGGTGAAAAAAGAAATCCATGTGCTCTAACAGTGATGTATGAAGAAGCAGAAGGTGCAAATCAAGAATGTAAGAAGTGAACATTCACCAAACCGTATGGGAATGTTACACTAAAAGGTGTAATTTTAAACATTTTACTGGGTATAATTATGTACTTCCCATTATTGAGTGACAGAGGGCTAAGGAAACAGCATGACAATAATTCAGACTAAAGTCACTCTCCCACTACTCAAAGCTGTGACTAAGGAAATGATGCAGTACTACTTTGACATTTATTGTTAGCCATTACTATGTGCACCACAGATTAAATAAATCTCACAGTGACTCATAGACCACATGATAAAATCCACTCTCATTCCTAGATGTGTTCCCTAACAATAACAGAAGAAAGTCAGTGCCTACAACCTGTCTTTCTCTCATTTTTCACCCAGCTTCTCACTAGATTATTGAAATCTACCCATAAAGCCTCAGGCCAAACAGCTGCTTCAGTGTGCCTGTGTATCTCCAGAAATCCCCAAATAATTAAAATGCCTTTCTCATTGAGTTATGGCTAATACAAAAGAGAAATGTCTATAAGTTTACATCATTAAAACCAAAGTTAGCATATGCTCTGCACGTTGTCAAAAGTTTCAAACTTGGCAATGCTGTTTCTTCCACTGAAACTACAGTCCACTCACATGCAATTAAGTTCCTGATGTTTTTATGTGAATTCTTCTAAAACCTGTCCAAATTGTAACTTAAAAATGATTATTTTTCATGCACAATATTTGTCAAGGTTCAGATCCAAATCTGGCCCAAATGCAAAAAGAGTTGACCTAAAACAAATTTTAATTTGGACAGAATAAAAACAAGATTTGTAAATAATTAATTTTTATAATTTGGTTAATCAACCTACTTGTTCAGTTGTTCCAGCTGAAGGATGGAGAGGCTGCAAATCCCATCTATTACCCAGACCCACTCCATTGTTTAGAGCAAGGTTTGAACAAAAGTAATGTCCTGCTTGAATAGGATTGTAATATTTTATATACAAAAATTGCAAACCTCTCTAGCAGGAATGTACTGCCCTGGACCTGGAGGGCCAGGTTTTCTACAAGATTTCCTTAATTGGCCAGTATGTCTACAGGATGGTCTTAATTGAAGACACATGCCTCTGCTTTAAAGAGACCTAGAAAACCTACAGACAATCTAGCCTCCTGTGACAAGGGCTGGGCATCCCTGCTTCAGAGTTTATACAACTTTGGTATATAAATTCTAACAATCTTTTCCAAGAGGGTCCCTCTTTATGAAAATATGCAAAGCAGATTTGCTGTGATAAAAGAAAAACATAAGCAAAAACAACAATTGCCAAAAATACTGTAGGTACTCTCATGATAATTGCTGTGGTTAAAGAATGAAATTGTTGTTTCCACAAGGTTTTTACATTTTGGTAGAATTCTTGATACAGTATGTTACTATGTCATTAGGTTTGCTTTGAATTAGCAAACTGCAAAATATCCAGAGGGGAAGAGGGGAAGAGGTCTGGTTTGGGCTCATTAATATCTCTACTGTATATAAGGAGTGCATAGATAGCATTTTTATATGAAAAGGAAATAATTAATGCATGGTTACCAATCTCTGATTATCCATTCTCATTGATAACATCAGTTAGCCAAGTTTACGAATTTAGAAGTTTAAGGGTAATTAATGTGATGCAGTAGATAGCAAAGTGGTAGAACAGAGTATACTTGAATTATACAAATTCTGTTAAAAATACAAAATACAGAACATCGTCTGCAAAAGACGCATTATGGCATATGAACATGTTGACCTTCCACTAAACACCATGATTTATTGCAGCTTTCACAGACCATACAATTCAAGATTCGTACTGACAAATGGTAGAGGCTAATGCTACTAACCGTGAAACAGATAAAAGTTTATGATTGTGATAAATATTCCTTCTGCACGAAGAATAATTAATTTTCCAATTATTAGTGCTGATTAGCTTTCATGAGTAAATAACACTCTCCATCTATAATTCTCAGATCTCTGCCATGTAGTCTTCAATCATAATAAAATAAATCAATATTGTCATACTACTTCAGACCCGAGCAGAGAAGTTGGCAGCTGGATATGAAAGGGGTATCCAGTTATTGCAATTATAAAATGTTCATGATGAAATGGCAATCAAATTGTCCAATTCTACCATCTCATTGTGATGTGATGGAATAAACATCACAGACACATGAAACTACCTCTGGATTCATATAAAATGCATCCTTCAAAAAACTAGTGTCAGCATCTTATTAGAATTACTATTTGCATAAATGCTTTAAGGCTTGAAATAGCTTAGTGCTTCGTAAGGCCTTTAACTGATCAAGAGTATACTGCACGGCAAATCTCTTTAATGATTATAATTTCTTATTCTCCTTGGATTACTAGTGGAGAAAGCTTGAAAGTCAGCCAGATATGCTTTAAAAATCATGGCAATAATTAAAAGTTCATGAGTCACTGCCCTAACTACTGTGTTTAATGGGTTAGTTAGCTGTAGGAACTAAGAAAGAGGATGAAATCTATACATTAGCACTGCTCACTTTATTTCTTGATTTTATTGCTCTCAAAATAGATTATTTTGAAATAGTGAGTTTCTTAATAGAGTATTACGTTTCTTAATGGACTGAAAACATTTGCAGTATGAATTCATAAATACACTTTATGTTTTAAGAGGGATAATCAGAACCCCTGCAACCAGAAGTTGCTGAACTCGTTGAACAGAGAACTTTCTGCCAAAACAAACACTGTTTAACTACAGTAGGTGAAGCAGGATGTGCCAAATGCACAGCACATGGCTCTCATGAAAAACTGGTGCTTTATGACACTCAGTATCACATCTACCGTTCAGAGCTCCACCGATATTGTTACAGTCAGCGGTGCCTGATGACCTGTGAACAATGAGCAGTCACCGATCAGCAATCTGTTCTCTTAGGTGGCAGCATAATTCCTGAGAGAGGCTCTCAGGTAAGATGTTTAGCTGTGCAAAACAAGTCTGATTCCAGTTTCTGTTTAGCCAAGGCTAGCACAAATGTCTGGTTCAGTACCTTTATATAAATAATATAATTCACATCTTAGTGCAATCTCAAACCAATTGTTGCCTCCAGTTCTCTTTTTTCTCTCCAAACTTCATCTCCCATCTTTGAACAATCAATAACTCCCACCGTTTGTATTCCTTTTGGCTTCCTATCTCTGACTCTTGCCTTCCAGTATGTCACTTCTTGATATGCGCCGTGAAATTATACGCTTGGAACTTTATAATCAGAAGACACAAAGCCCCTTCAGTACATTATCCTGTTATTTCAAACAAGTTTTGTCTTTGTACAGGCAATTTTTTCACCCCATCATGTTAATAACCTAGCCTTGCCTTGAATGGTCAGCTGGCCCCAATAATTTCCTTCCCTCAGAAAGAACCAGACATTCAAGCAGGGATAAAGGGCATGAAGTGATTTGTTCAGCCTTTAGAACAGCAGACGATAAGGCAGTCCAAAGGTATTTACAATTACACACATGGCAAGGTGTCCAAGCAGCATTTCAGAAACCCAAATAAACAGCAAAATTAGTTTCCTAACTAGCATTCAGCTCAACAAGCACCAAGGCTTTGTTGAGACCTTGCTCCTTTCTCAGGTAATAACGGAACTATAACTTGAACTATAAACAGGTGAATGCACTAAATAACCAATCGATTTTCTTTTTGCATAATACATTTGCATTAAAGAATGCAAAAGTATTAATAAACATGGCCACACTCCCATCTGCAGATTATTATACTATAATGTATGCAGTAAGCCCTTGATCAGTTACCATTAAGATTAACATCTAATGCAACTGCACTTTCTGCTTTGGCCAAGTACTTATTCAGGGTGCAATTAAGAGGGTACATGTAATTGGGAGACCGGGTCGCCAGCAGTCCTGAAGGGGGGTGTAACTCACAAGATCTTGTGCAAGGTTATAACAACAAACAATTTGGCAGAAACAATACAAATGCAAATAGCTTAAAAAAACATGAACTGGTTGTGAGCTGGAATGCATAAATAAGCATCGTTCAGAGACAGACCATTTGAGCTCAGTTATGGACTCTCAAGTACAGTATGATAGGAGGCCATACAGTAGCATGGCCTGAAAAGAGTGTTTGGTGCTGGTCTGCAGCAACAGAGAAAGTCTGTGCACTTTTCTGACGCAGAGTATTCGCATCATGCACCACAGCAGCAGGCTGGGGAGAGAATATCAAAAAGATTTGGAATTAGTTATAGATAAGTTTGCTCATTAGTGTTTGTCAGTGAACAAATAGTGCTATGACACACCCTGCAGGTCACGTGTGGGATTCATCGTTGGAGCAATACACATAGTTCATAACCAACGTGCAACCGAGAAGCTGATCTGAAAAGGTTAATGACTTTACGAAGATAAAGCAGCAAGGAAATGTGATACTGCATTGCAGCTACTTAGACTTTTTAAAAACCATTATGTGGCTGTTGGCTTGAACTATAAGACCGTAAGCAGATAACATACCTGGATTTATTTGGAGGATTATTAACAAAAGGCAGGAAATCAATGCTCTGTGCCTATGATTTGGAAACTTAGAGGTTGTTTTACTAAAGAGCAGTAATACGGACATAGTTATATATTGTAAACAGAGATGATATTTTGACGTTATACCCACACTGTCTGATATGTCACCAGTGCAGCAGAATGGAACAAAAAAGTAAAATTTACAATTGAAAATATTGCAAATCAGCGTGTATTTTATCACACAACGCTGGAAATTCTTGCTTAAAAAAAGAGCTTACTTCATGCCTCTCAACCTTAATTAGTGTGTGTTTAAACTTGAAGTCCTTATTTCAGAATCACATGCATTCACACCAGCTGACAGCCCTCTGTCACAGGTACCGGAGGACCTGTGTGAAAAACTTAGTGTCAAATGTTTCATGCAGAAAGTTGTCAACGCATTCCAGAGCTCAAACCTCTATGAAAGTTTCTTTGCAGCCCCAGAGTAAAATTCATTTTTTTTTTCACAGGATATGACACTATAACAGCTGTTCTGGTGGTTGGATAAGCAACTACCCCTCAAAACATATCTATGCTACTGTAGTTCTCCTGGTGTCTTGAATGTAGTCAAAACTGGCAAATGGTCTCTGCACATCATCTGTTATTTTTTCCAGTTTTAGTATAAAATTTAATTGCTTTAGAAGCTGTTATCTGCTAAACGTTTGAAATGCTGACAGAAGGCATGAGATACATCACTACATTCATATTGCTTGTGCATTGGTGAGTGTATTGTGCATATACAGTAACATCTTGTAACATATTACCATCCTTTTTATAGTTTAATAGTTCTACAACTACTGTTCACACGGGCTATTATGTTAACATTACAATGTTATGTAACTGTATTCCAATTGTGTCAGGGGGAGCTGTGTCAGTATAAGAGAAGGTAAAAAAACAAAAACGTTTTGGCTGTGAAGCCTTTTGTAGGTGAATCATATCTTTTCAGCATGGAATAAATCTCTTCTTGTTGTTACATTTGTTTAATATCCAATATCTGTTTTTCAGGTGTTTTTTTTCCTGAGGGGGATTCTGATACAGTGGATCAGGATTCACCTGTAAGTTGTTCAAGCCTTCGAATAGATTTGCCCCATTGTCTACAAATATGCCTTCCATATATGAGAGGTACTAGATAAGCTGCTGTCTTGTACTGAGCTGTGAGAACAGTATCCAATCTTGCATGGCAGTTTTGTTAATTTTAGTATCTTATTAGTTTGTGCTTAGCTTAAAGCTTCGTAATGACTATACAACATGCCTCTGTGCTACAATACGAATGACTGTAAATTCACTGCTGCTTAGAAGTTTAAGCTAAAGCTCTGGTGAACAAAGGAAAGTAATGATTCTCACTTTTTAATCCGAGGCAGGTGAAAATACAGTATCTCTGAAGTGTTTGTCACATGCTATGTGACAAGCCGGACGAGAACGAAATCTTATCTTTGCAGTGCAGACCCCTCTGCCTTGCACTGTTTTTCTTGAGGACAAGTTCCTCTTGAAACTGACTCAATCTTCTGTTCCATTAGCAGTCACATTCGGACTCTCAGGTTTCCATGACCACATGCACACAGAACACAGTCGCTTCTCATCCGTCTGTAGTCTCTCGTTACAAGCACGGCCAAAACATCAGTGACTGATGGGAAAATAACAGGGGAAAATAATTTTAAAAAAAGGTGTTGAAAAATTTACGAAAAATAAATTTAAAAAAGGTCAGATTAATTAAAAGGGTTTAAGGAAAAACTGTTGTTTAGCTCAGTGTCACAGTTGTTCACCTACTGTAGCAGTGGCACTGGGAACGGTGAATTTCTTTCCTGTGGGTCTCAAAACATCTCCAAAATGGTGGCAGGGGAACGGTAAAAAAAAAACCTCACATGAACAAAATTTCTTTTTCAGCTGCCTTCTTAGATTCTCCAAAAGATTCCCCAAACCGCCACAACCACACACAGTTCCTCTACTGTACTTTAAAGTAGCTCCTTTTTTATCTGGGCTTGGATAGTTCCATGTGCCGTAATTGACCTACAGTAAGGCAGGAGCAGAGAGAGCTCCATCTCTGCCTAGCCACGATGTCTGGTTAGATATACACTGCCTGGCAAGGTTGATACAGTATGTGTGTCTGCCTAGAGCACAACTAGACCTTCGCTTTTCTCTTCAGAACCATTCAGATTGCCTGGTTTATATCTGAACACGAGGCTCCAATTCTCTGAGGCTCTTGTCAAATTCTGTGCATTGTCTGGGATAACGACTGTGTGGTGGCAGTCATTACCGGAAGAAGAGTGTACGTTTAAAAGTGCAACAGTGTAAAATACAGCCACGATGTTATAAATCTTGCCAGACTAACTAATGTATTTAAAGAAGCATGTAAACAGACTGAATTTCTCAGAAATGGAAGACAGAAATAACTGGGGCAGATCAAATGAGAGAGAATGTGGCATTTATGTTCAGAAAGGTCAATCGATTTATTATCACATGATTATCTGTGACTATGAGGTGCTATCATGAATATGAGAGTTTCAAGACCTCATATTCAGTTTACTTGGCTACTCATATCAGCCAAGTAAACTGTAATCATGATAAGTATGATAATAAAAAGAAAATTCAAACCATAAATAATGTTAAATGTGTCACGGACATCCAAAGGGACTAACCGTGGAGAGCAGGAGAGCGGAAAAAGACCCATATGCGTAGCGGCGGAACGGGAAAAAGGCCCGGGCTCGTTAGTGCAAAGAGTTCAGGAGTGCCGTATAGAAACCTATGCCCTCAGGTAGCGGACGTGGGGCGCCCTGGTGCTAGGCGGGTCTCAGGACATCCGAACGTCAATGCTGAGCGAGGACAGAGTGCAAGACCCGGAAGTATATAGCCCAAGGGAAAGAGAGGGACCGGAAGGACAGCAGGCAGGAAACTAGGGACAGGACAGAGTAGGAGCGCCCTCTGGCTGCAGAGGGCGTGACAAAATGGAGGTGATATGATCTCTTGAGGACCTCCTGACTGGCTCTGGTTTAAAGTTAGCAATGTGTCAATCCATTGTGTGATGTGTGATATATTTATATATTGATGGACTCATCAGGCTGGATAAGGACAAACCTGATGTACAGTATGTTACCATGCATTAGTAAAAGATTAAGAAGCCTATCTCTGATATGTCTCTCTGTAATTTACAAACAGAGACTTTGGGATAAACCTAGGTTAACAATGGTCAACAAACATTGGCTTCATTCTGCCCTCCTGGTTTATGTTTAATATTTTAAATCAACTTGGCCAACTTTTATTAGTTGTCACCTTCATCTCTTCAGCTCTCAGAGGCTCAGCAAAGCTGTGCCTGGTTAGTACTGGGAAAGGAGACCTCTAGGGAAAATCAGGTTGCTGTTGTAAGTAGGGATGGTAGAAAGTGAGTTATGCCTCTGCAGGCCCTCCCTTGTACAATCAAGCTCCACTAAAGTTCCTCCTTAAATCGTCTCATGAAGCGACTCTCAGTTTTCTGTTTGACCTGCGGTGCAGTGGGGCTGCTGGTGCAGAATGGCTGCTGAGAGTCACCTTGGTGGAAGCCTCAGTGGTGGAAAAAAGTGGTTAAATATGTGAAGTGCTGGGGGACACTTTAGGATGTTAGTATTACAGAACTGGAAGGAATAATAATATTGGTTTTCTGCTTTCCCTACCTCACAAAAAGTAGCTATGGCCAATAAGAACAGCCTTCAAAGCATGGTGCTCCAGTCCAAAGTGTACTTTCTTTTGTCAATAGGAAGTCCATCTGAAATCCTAAAACAACATTTAAATGAAAATCAGTTTAGTTTCTGTCTTTTCACGTCTGTGTACTGCTCTCTAGATTGGTTGATATCTTCACAGTTACTGCCAATATGGAGCAAATTCTGTGGTGGAACAAACTAGCTCTTAAATTCCCTGTGTGCTTACTGTGTGCTTATTGCTTTTCAGACATACAGTACAGTACTGTATACAGTATATAAATATATTTACTGTACATGCAGTAGATGAAAATAAAACTTTGTGTTGTCTCTTTATGTTTGTGACTCAGTAAGATTTCTGTTTTCCTGGGTTGCTCTGTATAAGGTCTGATGAGTTAAGTCCTTAATTTTAAGAATAAAGACACAATTTAACACAACTTAAATTCGTTAGGAATGCTACACAAATTCCGAATACATGAGTAGATGTGGTATGACTAGCTTTTTGGAAGACAGAAAATGACTTAATGTTACTTTACAAGAAACACTCATTACACGTCTTATTTTAGACACAATTGATTATGAAATTATGCTTGATATAATTGAAACAAGACACTTATTCCACCCTAAACTTCAGTGTGTAGAAATGCAGCCCTTTTAAGGAAGGTAAAATGTTTACATTTTACAGTTTTATTCAAAATTAAGATGTGTTTTATTTAAGAACAATAAAAGAAAGTGAAAAAAATCTGTATCTTCTGGGAGAACGTCACAAATGTCTGACAGAAAATATTTTAAAAAGTGAACAAAACAAGATTTAATTTATTTGGAGAAACCACAAACGCAACCCAGAGTACTTCACACGGAAAATATGGGTTCGGCTTTTTTTATACCATATCAGTTGTGAATTTAATACTGTCTTAGTGTAACTTTATTTGTTATACAAATGACAGTGATGAATATAAAAATATACATAATGTTTTTTCCAATAATATGTGCAGGATATTGATGTTGTTTAGAAAAATCTAGATTGACAATATACACTATACTGAATATACAGTATATACGCTACACACCTACTGTACAGAAAACCATACTGTATACTGTACGTATGTATACTTGTAATGAAAGGAGAAGTGGGCAACAGAAATTAAATGCATCCACTGCGACCAATTTATCTTGTCCCCACCGGAGTCTTGCATACAGCTCCTGGTGGCGTTGGGCTGCAAACCTGTTGCATGTATTAGCTTTGATTTCGACATGCTTGTCTCTTACTATGTTCTTCCCAGAACCAAGTGCGCTAACCTTGTATTCCCCACTCTACAATATTATACAGCTGCCTATACAGTACACTTAAAGCCCTTATGTGGCTTTGGCACTTTTTCATTATCTGCAATACTGCTCGTCACAACACATAGTGTCCGCATGTGCCTGTACTGCCTTGCAATGTCTTTTTACACATAAGATAACAGTCCATTACATTACTATACTAGCTTTTTATACCAAATTATCTCTCTGTTTCCACAGAAACCTCCAAATCGGCATCAAAATAAGCATTATGTCTACTGACCATCAGAAGAAACCTATCACTTATAGCTCCAACTAGCTGAAGAAGGTGTCGGTTAAAGAAATGACTCAATCTTTTCCGTAGCAGGTGCAATGATGTTCTGAGCGTACGATGCATACAGTACTGCAGCCGATTTCATCATGCTGAATGACATCTCTCATCCACTGGGTTGATCCAAAGGAAGTCTTACTGTAAAGGTCGCATGGGGCCCCACCGCTGCCAAGACAAGACAAGCTGTACCGCTGCGACACAGAGAGTGTGGATCCTGTCTTGTGGGACATTCCTCTTACAGAGGCTGGACAAGCATGCCCCTCTTCACATTGTCCCAGCTCTTTCTACAGAGTGGCACATTCACATCTCACAAGGAAGCCATTGTTACAGATGCAGCGTGAGCATGTGCATTGTCCTGCTAATATTAAATCAGGATTCAATTTAAAGGAGCATCGTGGCGTTAGGACTCCAGACTGGAGGGCTGTCCGGGTAGGGTCTGGCAGCTGCACCCTTGGACAGAGTGCCACGCTCACATTGCTCCACTCAATGCCCTGCTGTATGAATGGGCTCCAGTTCATCAGTGGAAATGAGGATTTGTTCTCAATTGACCTATCTGGTAGAATAAAGAACTGAGAAAAACTGTGTGATGATGTGAGCCACTTTTCTTGTCATTCATCTGGAACGTTCCTCTTCCACAATTACCCAATTTTCCATTTTCTAAGCTGTCTACATAATCATTTTAATCAGCGCTTAAATGAGAGGCATTTTATCTATTCATTACTCTGCCAATTTATTTGTGTTAAAAAGGACTCTTTAATTAACACTAAATTAGGTGTAACTATCTACTGAGAACATATAATATGCAAATTCAGCTATTCAGACTATTTCAATCTCATTTTGGTACAGCAGTCATCAGAGGTTATTGCTTTGTGTCCATGAATAGCAGATGATTTTAGAAGACCTTTCACATCACAAATGATTTCAGAAGACCTTTCATATCACAAACCATATTTCACATCACATTGCATTGGAAGAAATTCAGTACAAGTTTGAATAAATAATATGGAAGGCTTTGTGGTATTTTTTCCCAAGCCACCATTAAAATGCATTTTCGGATCTCCCACTATTTTCCTTCTTTTTTGCTCACCAGTTAGGAACTATCCTTCCGCCTCATTGCCTCAGCCTTTGGCCCAGGAGATGCGCAGACGCTCCAGCCCGTGAGAGATGAAGCCGTCCTCCATGCACTGGGCCAGCCGGTTCTCTTCCCACTGGCGGGAGTGAGGAGAGCACGCTTCTGTGGGGCCAGGCCAACGCAGGCTCCTCTGGCAATCCGAGGATGGGGTGATGAGGGACGCAGGTGCACAGGACAGCTCGGATCCCCCAGCAAACCCCACCTCACCTGCCCCTGCACCGCCTCCTGGTGCGCCTGCGCTTGGCTCAGCCCGCTGTGGAGGAAAGGGAGGCTCATCCTCCTGCAAGAATATCTCACTGAAATCATCTCCCGGCCACACGGTTTTTACAGCTTTCCTCTGCAATTCATTCGAAATCATGAAAATTAAAAAATGTATAAAATGTAAAATGATAATATTACTTTTTAAAACAAGCAATCCTTGTAAGACACACAAAACTTTATATGTACCTATTTATTCATTTTAGAGTTCTAAATAATGGAAGGAAATGGATATTATTTTTACAGAATGGATGTTTTTCATAATATTTTGGTAAAGGGAATGCCCTTTCTTTACCTTCTTTCAGGGGAAGTTTTGTTTATATGGTTTTAACAATCAGATCGTGAATCTCAGTTGCATGTAGAGTTTAAGTTCCATTGATTCCGATGATTGAAAGATCACAATATATGGAGGAGAAGTTGTAGTTGTGATGTATAAAGGAATTGTCAGGAATGCCCAACCTATCAATGCAAAAAATACAGTAATGTATGTCAAATATTATCTGTGCCAAGAAGGTGGTATTGTTTTATTTTCCAGAACATGATGCCTCTCAACACACAACTCCCATGCAATGAAACAAGATTTCCATTGAATCCCTGAAGTTATTTAGACGATCCCTATGAACAAGACCCAGCAAATCCACTTCCTAGGAGTCTTTCAAACGGATTGTATGCCAGGAAAAAGCTTCAGCTCAGGATTAATGATCTCACCCAAGAAATGCTGCTGAGCATTAGGTAAGAGGCAGCCAAACAAAACATTAATCCTGCTAACATTTTCCCTGCACCATATGTGATTCTAGAACGACGAGGTTGTCTTTGCTTGTGTTGAGGTTTTTTTGTGTAAATGAAAATTTCAGTTGAAGGTACTGTATGCTAGAGTTTTATGGAGGGAAGAAATACATAGATTGTTTTGCCTTCTCCAGCAGAAGCAGAAATAGAAAAGGAATACTGTGTCAAGCTGGTTCTCTGTCTCTGTCAGTTACTGACACAAGATATATGGATGTGAAATTAATGAGAGTGTATATCAAACCAAGGTGGAGGTTTAGCCAGTAGAACATCCTTCAGGTACTCAGATAGGGAACATTTCCTTTGTCATTGTCTCTAAGTAATGCAGACAGATGTTAATCTGTGTAAATATTGCAAATCTACAAAGGATTTAGGGCATTTTATAGACCGGTAATGAAATATCTAGGTTTCAGCATAATTCTGATGCTTTACTGGAGGTTATATTGAAAGCAAAAGTTGTTGAGTTTTACATCAATGTAATGTACTTTAAAGACTTAAGTTGACATACTTCACGATGACCTGTTAAACCACAAACTACAGCATGTTCCGAACAATGTTTTTTTAAGAAACTTTTGAAATCTCTACTCATATTTTATTGTAACCAAACCCAGTCTGTTACTGCTTGTTGTTCAGCTACAACCCATCAGCATCAGCTTGGGAGAGAAAGAGACATACTGTATGAGCCTGTCTTAAGTGTCAGTTGGAATTTTATTATTATTATTGTTGTTGTTATTTATTTGCTGAGAAAAAGCAGAGAAAGGCTGCACACCGCTCAAATAATTATTGTAAGAAGATTTGGGGCAGCTTTTCCAGAGAGGAGAAAACATGATCACTTATTTGCAGTAAGAGACATTTTTCTTTCAACTAAGGAGGACAAGAGAGTGACTGTACTTGGTCTCAATACTGGATTAGTACATACAGTACAAAAAAACTAAGGAATTAAGAACAGAATATCATTAGAAATGATCTGTCATCACTTTTGGAAGAAGGTTTGTATAAAATATCATGAGGTAGAAGAAATGGCTTTATTACCTGGAGAGTATGCAAAATAATAGGCTGTGATTGCTTAATTGTTTCTACTATTCTGCTAGCAGAGAATGTACAGTGATTGTCTTCCAGCTTCCAGGCAGAGTAGCGCATTTGTCAAAGGCATGCAGCCGCATTGACGTTGATCCCTTCTTTTGCCAGACTTCTTCTGTTCTCTTGCCTCTTTGTAATTGTCATTATTAGGTAAGACTTCAAAGAGATTTAAATATTAACTGGATGTCTCCTCTGGTCCGGATTAAACCAAAACACCAGCTGCAAACCTCAAACCAAGTACAAGAGGGTTCCATTGGACAGGCAAGACACCTCTGGTAAACAAAAAGCCACCGTCAAATCCCAGTTTGTAATTTTCACATAGCAAAGGAGTTGAAATTTAACAGAGTCAAGGCCTCTGGCCTGTTTTTGGAAATTGTCTGGAATGTGGGAACTCTTTCATCTGGGAAGATTAATCCACCAAGCGTTTAAGGCACCTCTTGACAGTCTCTCAACTATTACAAACAGTTTATATGATATTATACACATACAGTTCAGTATAAACTGTATGTATATACAGTATGTTAGAGGAGCACAAGCTATCGTCTACTGATTGTGCTCTTAGGTGAGGCAAGCATGTAGGTGGGGTGAGACACTTCCGTTTAACATAAAAAATTCAACTGATTACTGTACCTCCTCACTATTGCTTCAAATCACTTCATTATATTGAAACAGCAGAGAGAAATAACATTGTATTATTTTGATATGCTATTATACTACTACAAATTAGAAACAGTATATCAGATATTGAACGTACTGTATGTGGACCAGACATATATTACTTTTTTAACTCATTTAAACCTGTTAGCTGTCCAACACATGTGAGAGCTTGATATTTTCAAACCGGTTCTCTCTTGCTAAGATTAAAACCGCAGCACAGCTGCATTAACATTCCAGCACAAAATAGAATCAGGAAAAAGCTGCTGATATATTTAATAGTCGATATTGAAAATGGGACAGTCTTCATACAGTATGTATAACTAATACATACAGTAAGCAAACATTTCATTTAACCGTGAAAAATGGATGTTTATTTTTAATTCATATTAATTGTTGAAATAGCACATCCAGTTCTAATTTCCTGTTCTGATGTGCATCTGGAAGACGCTCACAAAAAATATTTAGCTGTATGTTTATGTGAGTATTTTGGCTGGAAAAGTCAGTTGAGAATAAATTCTCGTTAACACAGAAGGCTCGTGCGATATGGTAGGCTCACACCATTGTCGTACAGAAGACAAAGCAGTGACAGAAAGAACAACACTCGGTGCTCAATTTAAATAACTTAGCAGCGTGTGGCAGCAGTAAGATGTTCAAGTGTCAGGCATCAGAGATTTAATCATACAGCTGAAAACTCCCTCAGATGCCAAGGTGCACAGTTTCAGCCCACTCTGCATAGTGTTCCAGTGATTAGAAGTGGCAAATATAAATGGCTCGTTCCCCCAGCTGGCACTTGCCTTCACGAGGTTCAGTGTGATGAGGTTCCATCCCTACTTCCAGCCATTTTCTAATCATTTTATCCAACAGAGGGCAGTGAGGGGACTGGGCAAGCAATGGGACATACATCTGGCACGTCCGTCCCTCATAGGGCAATGATTCCCCCCAGTGCAAGTTTTCCCAGAAGCCAATTAACCCACCAGCATATCTCCTGACTGCAGGAGGAAACCGGAGCACTCAGAGGAAACCCGTGCGAACACGGTGGGAACATGCAAACGCCATCCAGATAGAGAGCGACGCAGGGCTAGAATCGAACCCAGGGCTCAGGGGCGGTGAGATAGCAGTGCTAAGCCCCGAGCTAAGGTGCCGCTGCCCACGATAAACGTCCTGCGTCTTAAATTATAAGAGAAGCGAAATAAATTCTTCTGATTCAAAGGTTATTATTATTATTATTATTATTGTCATGTCATTTGCCAAACCGCTTTATACACCATACGGTGTCGCGGGAAGCCGGAGCCTACCTGGCAAGCAACAAGCGCAAGGCAGGGTACACCCTGGAGGGGGTGCCAGTCCATCGCAGGGCCAGTGCAAGCCAGTCATACATGGGGACAATGTGGAGGCCACGGTAAAGACCGAGCGGGGAAATTTAGCCCGGACACAGGGATAACTCCCTACTCTTATCGAGAAGTGCACAGGGATGTTTGATGACCACTAAGAAACAGGACCACGGTTTAACGTCTCAACTGAAAGACTGTATTGTTGTTATTATTATTATTATTATTAATAATAAGCATCACTTATTATTAAAAATTATCATCATCTACCTGTTGCATACAAAACATGACATTGTGTAACACAAAACTGATTTTTAATCATCCTTTTTGGAATAAAATAAAACTCTTTTTATATTCGGAAAAATTAGCAAGGAAAGAAGATAATTAGAAAAAGTTATCTTCCAATTATGCTGTATGAACTAGTCATGCATGTAATTGTATTGAGCTTTATAATATGTATTGTTAGCCTGAATGAACAACAATGGATACAATACTAATGAGAGTTTCTGATCACGGTCATTGAAAGCTTTAAAATGCTACCTAAAGAAGATAAAAAATCGTTAAAAAATACCATTCTGCTTGAAATATGCTAAAAAGTCTTTGTGTAATGTAATTGATAACACAGCTCAACAGCTTGTGGAAACAGCAAAACTAACGTTCAAAAGAACTAAAACATGTTTTTAAAAGAGGTCTATGGACATGCACAGCTGAAATGAGATCACCAATTCAACATTGCTTCTATAGGATATTTAAAGCTACATTACATGCAATTTTGCATGCAAAAAATGATTGTTTTGTGCCAATTCCAAAGTTTAATCATTTAAAAAGCATATTTATATGACTTTGTATTGGAGATGTGATGGACCACAGTGAAAAACAAAGCTGTAGGAATCCAGCATAAAGCCTCAGCAATATTGACTATTGCCTATTAATGGCAAAGACAAACAACTGTAAAACTGTCTGCTTTATCTTCATTGTCACCATTCTCCCACGATGGCTTGAGCAGCAGTCTGACCTTTTCATCCACGTTGGATCAATTATATTCAAGCATCTGACAAACAGCATTAACATGTCCTTTAATCCTTTTCATTTGGTCCACCACCCCATGCGGATTATTAGAAGGGAAAAGCAATACACGCAGCCCATTAACACATGTGTTGACATTTGTGGACTTTGTGGTTATTTACTCTGATTTGGTTACCTACTGTATGTGAGCTTTAATCCTTGTGCATAAAAACACTGCGAGGTTTCAAAACAGCTCATGAAGCTACAGTAATCAGGGCCTGGTGGTGATGAGGATTGGTACTATTATGTTGTCTTTGAGGAGAAATGTATTGCTCAATGAATTGCCCTGTTTATTTTATTGGGCTGTATGTACTGTACTGTAGCGTCACACTAAGTACAGTACCAGCACACGATATGCATTGTGCACCAAATGTTGAACTTCATCTAGCGCTTTTATATTCTCAACAACCACAAGACCTGGAAGAGGTAACAAGGAAATGAACTATGAGAACATGGGGCAATGCAAATACAAAGTATTTGTGTCTGAACTGACAGAGTGTATAGAAATGTAATCTGAATTATTTGACGAAATGCACAGCTGAAATGAGAGGTGTCAGTGATTGGAGGTGGAGGGGATCAAAACCCAGCTAACACATTGCTGTTAAACAAGGAAATTCACCTGAATTTCCAGCAAAATGCTCCGCTAAATTAATGGGTGCAAATTCAAGTTGCTTAGGCTCAAAGTGGCGGCCAAATAGATACGAAAAAGTAAAACATGCCGCCCTGTGGGCTACAGACCGATAAAGCTTCCATGTGCCACTTTTTGTGCTCATGGCTGCTGTGTTGTTTTGTGTAAGGGTTAAATACATCTTTAATAAAAAAAGTACTTAACAGTTCTGGTCTGGGTTCAGTCAATTACAAGTGTAAGTGTAAGTATAATTATCACAAGTGTATTATTTTGTTGTTTGGTTTTGGTATAAATTAACACTTAAGGCTTTCAAAACATCCTTCCCGCAGATAAACAATAATATTCAAGAAATTGTTAGCAACGTCTTTTCTCCTTTACCCTTGAGCTTGGAGGATAAATGTCTGACTGCACTTCCATTCTTGCCTAAAACCAAGCCAGTTAGCAAGGTTTGTATGGAAAATGTGTTGAGAATGAAGAAACTGCATCAATGGAGACTGTGGGTCATGACTGCTACAGTATGATTAACAGGGGGCAGTTGTGTTTGGTTAATGAAAAGTCAACATATATCATTTTTTTCTAACTCAGAAAACGCACTAAGATGTAATCCCTACTGAGTCTATGACATAGGTTTGTGACACAGTTTAAACATCTAGTTTTAAAGTGTTTTGTTTTTCAAAGGAAAACTTTTAAGGCACTTTAGAGTTGGACACCATGTAAAATTCTTTCACGGTACCGATGTATTTTCAAATTGTTATTAAATAATTAATATCATAGAGGACAAGAAATATAAATCAACTTCTTTATGTGGGTTTCTCCTTCACTGATGCTTTTATGAGCTCATATTTCTAGTTTACAACAAATGAAAGATGTGTGTCAGTAATGCAGACCAGAGAGAATTCTCTAGCAGGAAATACAGATGAGCTCTTAAATCTTTCTCAAAAATGTTTAATTAAAAAGCCATTACGTGACATCTTCTATTTTTGTGATGAAATAGCTCATTTTAGAAATACAGCACAATGTTTTTGTTTTTCTAGTCTAGGTGTCTTGCAGATGAACCAGTATTCTGTCCCCACATCTGATTTTATACCTGGCAAGTGTATTTCAGGACAGCTTAATCAATAGCTCATGGGCATTTGGTGGCAGTAGGAAAATCAATTATTTTTTGCTACAACAGTTATCTTTTTTTATTGGTTTGCATTTTCCTAATGAATTTTATTTTAACCATTTCTCCTACAGAAATGTGTGCTTAGGGCTACACCAGCCTGAAAACGTCTGCTCTCATCTGATCTTGGAAGCTAAGCAGGGTTGGGCCTGGATAGTACTTGGATGGGAGACCGCTTGGGAATATACCAGGTGCTGTAAGCTTGGGCTGGTGCGGTGGCTCTGTAGTTAACGGTCTGTGCCTGTGGCTGGAAGGTTAGTGGTTTGTATCTGGCAGCCGGCAGAGGAATCCTACTCCGTTGGGCCCCTGAGCAAGGCCCTTAACCCCAGCTGCTCCAGGGGTGCTGTATAAATGGCTGACCCTGCGCACTGACCCCAAGCTTCTCTCCCTGTCTATGTGTCTCATGGAAAGCAAGCTGGGGTATGTGAAAAGACAAATTCCTAACACAAGAAATTGTAATGGCTGATAAAGTGATCTTATCTTATCTTACAGGGAATCAATCACACAAATAGATATAGATATACTGTAGATATTCAGCAATAGTAGACAATAAATTTCAGTTTTTTGCTCACATGATGGGAGTGATCTTGGAGTGTAAGGCGTTTTCACCATTACTTAAATCTGAGTTGCAGGCTGCTTTGAATGACTAGAGTAAGAGGCCAGTACCAGTAAAAGAGTGTGCCGCAAATGGAATTAACAAAAGTGCTGTGACTGTGGAACTGGGCTGAGAGGCTGCACTGAAAAGCTCTTTGTTTGTTTCTCTGTGTGCTGAGTGGTGGAGGGGGGAGTGACTGGTGGGATAGACTGATGTTTGGCAGAGATGGGAAGAATCCGGGCTTCTCTGGGCAGCCCTGGTTACTGTGCCCTTGTTGGCCATTGACAGGGGAACTAATTCCTCTAATGAATTTGAGCTGTTTTTCCCATTTATAAAGGTTTCCCTTTCCCTAAAATAAAGCGAATGACAAAGCTCATTTCAAGCTGTCTACTCACTGGAATGGACTACTAAATGATACAAACAAAATAAAACCGTCACCAAAAGGCTCATACTGTAGTTCTATGTTGGAAGTGCTTACAGAATGAAAGAAATGAAAGAATGGCTACACTTTATTTAATTTTAGTACTTCTTTCTTTTTATAGGATTTGAAAATGCCCCAAAAAAAAAAAGTAAAGGTTGCATTGATGTAGTGCACTGCCAAGACAGCGAGCTTCTAAGTCAGGGGAAAGAGCTGTTGCCTTGGTGCTACACTTGTGGAAACGTAAAAATGAATATACTTAAATAATTCAAGGAAACGCAATCACTGGCCAACCTCACAGAGGCTGCCATGAGAATCTGTGTGATGTACAGATAAGTTTAATTAAAGTAATAAAGTCTATGTGCACTGCGATGTTACTAACACACACCCATGACTTTCACTCCAGGATTAGCACACAAAGCTTAGAATTTACGAAGTCTCACAAGTGACTTCATTTACTCCAATAAAACCTGGAATGACAGCAAACAGCTCCATGGGCTGAGATCCTCAGGGGAGTGCAGCTCTACCGTTCATCAAGCAGGAAATTCATCAAATGAGGCGAGTGGGAAAAGAAACACATGGTTAGATGTCCTTGGTAGTCCACCAGAGCCGTTTGATAGGAGAATTGTGATCAAACTGAGAAGAGGAAATGCAGCTCATTTTGACTATTTTTATCATCACCAAAGATGGTTCTCATTCATTGCAGTAAGTGCGTACTGATCCTTCATAATATATTCTATAACAAGTGTGATTCTACAGGGTGTAAAAGGTTGCGGAAGATACTCTCTGATTCTTTGTTTTATTCACCATGAACCTGAAGACTTGAAGATGGATTGAAGACACAATTAAGACGGGTAGTGCTGGCACACTCAGCCTGAGGTTAGGGTGTTGGCTTTGAAAGATGTGAGACCTGTTGCCACTTTTATTTCAGTTGCATTTCAACTGCAAGGTCTGACAGGATTGGCCAATCATTTTCTAGTTCTGTTACCCCTTGTCCACAGCTTGAGAAGAAAAGCATTATACTAACAGTCACGTGAATAGCAGTTTCACCAAAAAAAAACAACTCCTATTGAATCTGAATTTCACAATACACAAAAAAGTTTGGAAAAAATATACAGTAAGTACAAAAAAAAATATACAGTAAGTACAAATTCATTTTTTTTTAAGGCTGCACAAGCATGACAAAGTGTGTGCTGGGGGTTTGTGAACAGATACCTAATTGTAAGAAACTACTGTTTGCAAGAACATGAACTAAACTGTTATTTATGTTTATTTTTATATATATCTGCAAGCCCACATTCTTAATGAATCCCATCCACTTATCTAGAAAATCTTATTTCATTCTTTCCATGTTTTTCAACTGCACAGAAGGATGTGCAATTTAGCCTAGACATACAAGATCACTTAAGTGTAGCAAATGAGTCATTGCATAGAAAGTTGTTGTGTTCTGTCTGCATATGACTAGTCTCACCAGTGCAACTTGCATACTGTAGCATAATCATTGAATTAATTAAGTGAAAGGATTCATTCTGTAGAGGCACTGAACTACTGAAAGAAGAAATAAGTCCTATATAAGGTATTTTAATCTTGACCGAGATAATACCCTACAGTATGTTATTTAGTAATGTCAAGCATTCTTAGTTATTATACAGTCTTTAAAAATACCAGAAGCTTCCACAGTAAATGTCAGTTTTTAAACAGGCAATTTACATTACATTACTTATTCATGCAACTCAAGAATAACTGACATGCCAAACTCATGAACTGGCTTTGAACTGAAGTATAATTAATTAGCTCACAAAAGGAATTATTATCACCACCAGCCACAGACAAGTGACACTCATCATGTAAAGATAAGATACAGAACAAATCCCAGCCAGTTAATATTGCAATAGTGTTTTACACCTGAATTAACACTTCCTAAACCATTAAAAAATATGTGTAGTATAAGTATATGCATGGATGACTGTAGCAATAAAATTGGAATTTGAATCCCAGCACAGAGGTTTTGACCCATTTGAAGAGTGGGCTACAGGATTATACTACTGGTGGCTCTTTCAGAACATATGAATCTATCCGCACACCACTGTGTGCTTTTCCTCACTGAAAGAGTCAGGAAACACAGACTGATGATCTGATGGACTGCCGTGATGAGCAGACAATGGTCACCAGTTGCAACGTCCCCAACGGGATTCAGACCTTGATGTGAAACACTCCTGCCAGAAAGCTACAGCAGAGGTGTGTCAGGTACAGTACGGCAGTCGGAGCTGAAGACGCAATGAGGAAGAGGTGGAAAAGATTTTTGATGGTATGGTGGTCGGCACCTGTAGCTGCTTCCTCGTGGATTGAGGATTCCGGGTTCAGTTTTAGCCTTTGCAAATGTTCTGTAAGCTTTTGTGGATGTCTGCCTGCTCCTCTGGGGTGCAGGAGTGCAAGAAAGCTGGGATTAGCTAATTTACACCCTGCCTGCCAAGCTTCCTTCTCTGGTCCTCATGAAGAAGGAGCCTGGGCTGGTCCCCTCATTTCTCTCCCCTGTCAGGAATCTCTGCTGCTGCTGGTGGTTCAAGTGTAAGCTGGATGAAACCCCACAGGAATTCGGAATATTGGGAGGATTTCATCAGGGGATAAAAAAAGATAGTTTCCTATTGAGCAAAATGGGTTTGAATGTCATTCTTAGCCTGAGTGTCGCAGGGAGAATTTAGTTCATACAGTATATGCAGTAGATCTACCCATTCACCAATCACCTCAATGGCTTATGTTGGAGTCCCTCACTTCATTGCTGAAACCTAAAACTTAACACTTAAGTTCAGTAGATTTAGAGGGTCTGTAAGGTTGGCAGAAAGTGCTGTTAGAAGTGACAGTCTGAGGGACAGGCAATTAAAAAGGCAGGAAATAGGAGCAACCGCAGCTTCTATAATCCTAGACCCCTTCTGAAATGAAGGTGGGCTACAATCATCGTGCAGGAAAAAAAAAACATTCAGGTTGATTCTGAATTGCTGATTAGGAAAAAATACATTGAAAAAAATGAAAAAGTAAACGACCATCTGTTTGTAGAGTAGGTGTGACATACAGTAGCAGATGATTTTGTTTCTAGAAAAGTTATTTAGTAAATACATGCTACTGTATATTGAAGACATCTTCTTCACCTGAGTAAATAAAAAAATATGTTACTCTGCTTGTATTTATGATTAATGTGACAATGTTGACAGCAGTAACATTTTTGCTTCACACAGCCTTTTTTATAAAGTTCTTATGGTGCAGAGTCCTTTTCTATGTATCTGTAAAGACAGGTATGAATCAGATCACACATGAACATTTCTCCTCAGTTTTATTTTCCACCTTTCTTTCCCAAAGTGCTGTGATCATCGGCAAAAACATCTTTTCTCATTGAGATGTGCTACTGTGTGGTGGCGGAGGCAAAGAGTTAAGAGTCACACAAAAGAAAATTTGTTCTGGAGTTTTCCAAGGCCTAGTTACTGTACATCTGATACGCAATTCAGCAAATCATGACAAATACAGGTGAGTTATTGGAAAATGCATGAGAGACTTCAGACATCTCTCTGAAACCCACCTGGCAGAGTGACGGACACCCAGCAATGAGGACAGAGTGGGACATGATGAGATGAAGAAAGCAAAGGACCCCCACCCAAAACTACAAAATACAGAAGGGTTAGCGACTCATGTGTTGAAGGCACACATACTGTAGCAGTCAGTGGATGAATGCGTACAATTTACAAGCAGTCCAGATGGAACGTGAAAACTGAGTAGAGGGATATCCTGCATCACTGGAAGCAAACCATCACTCACCCCCTGTCATATGAGAGGCACCCCGCAGTTTGACTCCATTTTCTTCTTTTTGTGTTCAAACGTGACACCAGGAGACACAACCTTGACAGAACACCGAGACATGAAAAACAGGTCTGTAAGTCACTGCAGCTTCGCAGACACCAGTTTGTGAGTGTTCTCACTTTGTAAAATTAATGACACAAAAGGACTTACAGTATACATACAGCATGTGCCTCAGATGGAAGTCACAACAGTTTTTTAACATCCATTAGCTTAATTACTTATGCTTACCAGACCTTGATTTGTCTCTCCATTGCACTCCTGATTGAATGGGAAGGACACAATGTTACATACAGTACAAACACTGGCCACATTGGATACAAGCTGGGGCACAGCATGGCAGCTGGAGATATACAGTAGATAAAGCATACAGTACATTTACAGCGTACAATAAAGCTTATTTACAGTATAGTTAAAATGTCTGTGGTTCGTCCACTAGAGTCCCTGTTCCAAAGTATCATGGGCTTGATATTCAACCATTCACCTGGATTATTAGTGCTTAGGATGTTTGTAGCCATTACAAAAAGCCACAATGTGTGTTTTATTTTGTCTCCTTTCATGCCTTGTAGCTCATTCAGTCTGGTTTATCATCTCCCTCCAGCATCTTTTCACTGTCCAGGACTGGAGTGAGAGGTATGCTAGCCAGAGCTCATTGATCCATATCCAGGCAGCATGCTAGGAACTGGACGCCCTCCATGTGCTAGAGTCCATCTCTAAGAGATCATTAATTTAAAGTGTGGAGCGCATTTCTAATCACCAGTCTACACTGGTTACCACAAAGAAATTAAAACAACTTGTTAAACAATAAAGGGATAATGAAAAGAAAGCGACAAAAGAAATTCTTATTTCAATCTGAAAATTTCATTAGTACACTTATTTACCTGTCTGAGATCCATTTCTATGAGGAATGTTATTATGGGGAGGACCAGGAAAAGAATGCTTCTTGAATATCCTAATTATCCTAATTCACATTTGTATAAAAAAAGAGGCTCGCTCTTAAATTCTGCAAAGGAGCTTGATGCACGATTCTTTGAGAAAATTAATTGCTTTATGGATGATAAACTGTTAGAACAGATTTCAATTATAATCTAATCAGCCCCACTCACGTCTATTAGTGGCCCAGTAAGATGCAGGTTTCTTAATCAAAGGGGGAAGATTTACAAGCTTCGCATTAATAATACTAATCTTTTCTATCTTTGGCACTATTTTGCTTCATGCTCCACGGTTGTATTGAAAATCACCATTTTGTAAGGCATGTAAGTTATTTGATCTGAAATATTTATTAACAGATTACTTCAGATCATAATGATGTATAAGACCTCATCAAGAAGCATTAGGCACAAATCACAAGAGCTTTCATTTAAATTCACATTTATTTATCATGCTCTGAGCACATCTCCCTCATCTCTTAATAACCTTTAATATTCTATTATGCACATTATCCAGTATATAACTAATTATCAACATTTTTACTGTGTACTTTCAAAGGGCAAAGTAATTTTACAAAGTGCTGATCATCACTTTACAAATCTTTGTTAACACTTTATGCTTGTAAAGGTACATGACTGAGATCATATATTCAAAAGTAACAAATGATGTGAGACTTGAATTAGAGGTTATTGTGCCCACAGGTGCTTACTAGATTGTGTGGATTTCTCTCAGTTATAAGATGAGATCACTTTATTGGCCATATACGATTTCTTGTATTAGGAATGTGTCTTTTCGCAGACCCCAACCTGCTCTCCATGATACACATAGACAGGGAGAGAAGCTTGGGGTCAGAGCGCAGGGTCAGCCATTTATACAGCACCCCTGGGACAGTTGGGGTTAAGGGCCTTGTTCAGGGGCCCAACAGAGTAAGATTGTTCTGCCAGCCACAGGATACGAACCAGCAACTTTCTAGTCACAGGCGTAGATCCTTAGCCACAGAGCCACCACACCACTCATAATGTTTTATTTGAATGGGGTCTTACTGTACATTATGCGATCTGTCTTACACTATTGTAGAGGATGCACATGACAATAATATGATTCATAATCCTTTATGACCATTGTCCCAGAACATATTACAGATACAGTATGTAATTGTTACACTAAGAATACATTTTCAAGACTTGTGCAATAGTAAGTTTTAGAATTAGAATTAGGGCTAGAGTTACAGTTCATATACAGTAGGGCTATGAAACCTACAGTATATAAGCCAGTGTTAAATATAAGTATAATATAAGTAAATTAAACATAACCTTAAATTTAAATATAACCTTAAATTTTGACTCCTAGAATAAATATCTTCCAGGCAAAATAAAAAGGACCCTTATGAAATTCTTTGAAGATAGCCAACATCGATTTCTATTTGAAACATCCTTGATCTTTGATTTTTAAACAACCTTGTACTGTAGGCAATTGATAATTAAGTAATAATCAAATATAATATATGTATTGCATATTAGTAAACTATTGCATCTCCTTGTATTATACTATATTTCTCCCATGCAAAACAAGTGTGTTTATTTTTCCTGCTTTTAACCAATTAACAATTTTATTTTTATTTATTTCAATAAATAGACCTTGGTTTGAATCTTCTAAGACTAAGGGTAGTGCATATTTATTTATCTGGCATGGAGTCCTAAATTAGTTTCCAGTGTGTTTATAACGAAGAACTAGACTGCCAGACTTTCTAACACATCTGAGACAATGTGTCTGTATTTTCTACAATAATAAAATTAGCATAGGGGTTTCTTGTTTTGTAATATGATTTCATTTGATCTTTATATTTTATGACGTTTGCATATTTTGACGTCTTGATTTGCAGGACATAGAAGACAGTTTTCCAAAGTACTGCTGTATCTACAATAATTTATTTCTAAATCACTTAAAATACAGTAGTAATCAAAGTTGGAAATGAAGCCTAACTCCACTGAAATAACTGTGGTTATTTCAATATCATTACAGTATTAGTTTACCTTAAGCTTCAGAGCAGGTCAATGCTGAGCATTTAAACAATGTTTGTCATCTTGTTTTCTTCTTCCATCTTTTAAAATCAATGGCTACAGGTAAACCAAAGTACAGAAAACTGACCAACTAAGTAGTGTTCATAATTTTTGTGAAAGTAAATTCTAGTTAATTGTGACTGTACAAATTGTACAATATTATACCAACATGTACTGTATGTGTGGATTCGGCTATGCGGTACAGTCTATTTTTTGCAGAGATGTGTTAAATATAGTCTCAGCATTGCACAGTATTCACTGGGCTGATTCTGAAGGGCTATCGCAGACCTGCTCAGTTTTATTTGGAACACTCAATTATTTAGGAGCAGAAGCAATTGGATGCTATCTGATCTCTGTGGTCAAGTGAAATATCTGTAAATGCAGGAAAACAAACTGTTTGAGAAATCAGTAACACATTCCTGCTTCTGAATGTTTTATTAGTGTTTTAATATATGTTTCACACATATATACAATACTATAGGCTTAGCAAACATATTCAATGCATTCATAGGGAAGTGTAGAAAAAGAATTGTAATAGTAAAAGGACCATTGCATGGTGTTATTTTACTGTACATTTTAGTACTTTTAGAACTCAATGGAACGTTTTATTTTTTTAGTGGAATATCTACTAATGTGATGCTTGAATTCTATCTTCTTATCTTTTATACCGACTTCATAAGGCAGAAGTTCTTTATTTTTTCATTAGCCATTTTCTTTCATTACATGTTTTTTTTTTGCTTAGATCCTTACAGCTCAGTTATCATGTTTTTCCATATTTACCTATTTTTATACATTTATTGAAAAGCTATTTTATACATTTAAAAGCTATTTTAAGTTGATATTGATAACAGGGAGTGAAGCCATAACATTATCATGTTACTGTGCTGTATAAGGATCTGTTTATTTGGCAAGTCATTCTTAGTGCATTTGCATACAATACAGAAATATCAATGGCAATAATACAGTTAAGATTTTTTTTACATGCATTCATGTTAATATTGATGAGATTGCTGTCTCTCTTAAAGAACAACTTCCTATCTAAGCATAATGGATATCTAGAGTACTACAATTACATCTAAAATATATTTTTTTAAGGCATACAGTGCATATCGTCTTTGAAATGATGGTAAAATTCCTCATAACCAATCTATCTTTTATCTTGCTCTGCCCAACCTATTGCTTAATAATAAAAAACTATTATGAAGGATACAATATTGAAAGTCCTGGTCTTAATGAAGTGGAAAAGTATTTTTCTGTTTAAGCAAAAATTAGCAAAATAAACACTGTTTGCTTAAAATGCATTAATATGTGAATTAGAAGCAATTTTGAAAAAACAAAGTCTTGGATGGCTCCTGAGTGACTTGTAAAGGTTGGCTTCTTTTTCAGTACAGATAATCTATATCCCTCAGATTGTAACTAATCACAGGGATTCAGCAAGCTGCAGCACACATGCAGACCTCCTGTGTTCCTGGTGACATCGTGTTGACATCATTGTGACATCACAGCAGAGCTTGTCGAGAACCAAACTCTAAATGTCTTGATAGGAACGCAGTGTGGAGGTGCCTGTCTGCACTTCACCATTCCAGCCAACGTCAAAAATGCGACAGAAGAAGAAATTCCACAATTTTTCAGTGGAGAGCAAACCCAAGCAAAGCCTTTGCATCTTCCAATGCTGGACTTCAGAAGACCCTTTGCAAATCTTTTAGCCAGCTAGTAAATGATGAGATGACAAATATAGTTGCACTTCCAACAAAGAGAGGGAGTGAATGAAGTACAATGTTTAAGCCCACCATCTCCTTTATTTTTCTCCCCTGTAATTTTATTGAAAAATACACCTTCCATCTCTGTGATTCTGTAATGAGTTCTTATGCAGTCTTCTGCAGGTAGAAAAATAATCAATTTTTAAAGAGCCCTTTATTAGGCTTACAAGAGGCAATCAGTGAGCACTTACAATGACAACCTGCATTTCCGAGGCACCTTTCATGATAGGCATTTCAAAGCAGGTGCTACACGTAGACTAATTAATAATTGCAAACGATGGGAGACTGAATCACTGATGCCCATGTTGAGGATATAAAGGGATTCACATTGCATAGTAGATAAAGGGCTTTCACTCCAGTTGAGTACAGCTGGAAACAAGAACTGATTGAAAGAGTACTTTGTATCATCTACTATCTTCCTGTTATTTAATTGCTTATTAGACATTCCACTTTTGGCTTTCTGCGTGATTCTGTTATCATGCATTTGTGTCTTTTTAAATGTCATTTCCTTTCATTTACCTTTCAGAAATCTTTTCAGAACAGCTAGCATGGCAAATAAGCATCTAAGCAACAAAAAAAAAGAGAATCGCTCAGAACATATAATAGAAAACATGAGAGCCAGGAAATTGCACACAATGGGAATGAAAAAGCTCCTTTAAAGAAGTAGGCACAGAAGTGGTGACAGATTTGCAAGTAAAAGACAAAATTGGACCTCTTCACGGCAGTTTAAGATATAAAATGAATTCTCTTTTTGCAAGGGAGCTTGTCTGGCATGTCTGTCGTATTGTATTCCTTTTTTTTCAAACGGAGGATTGTCGAATCTTAGCATTTCTCCTATTTTGTCATTTGGCTTTTGATATCTGTCATGATTTTCTGGTTCCACTTAGTGTAGCATCCCATTCCCAGTGATGCAATGGACTCTGACTCTCATATTTTTTGCCACAATGTCATACAGTATGTTGTGTTAATGTTCTGAAGCATGTCGGATTTGTTTTTTCACTTCTAGTTGGAGCAAAGGTCCTTCCTGTCCAAGATGAACAAGATCAGATTATGAATGTGTCTTCCTTGGCCATGCTGCCTTGACTGCTGTGTTGTGTTGAAGTGCAGACTGGTGGTGATCAGTTTGTGACCTCTGCTGAAAGCAATCGTTCTTATTATTTTATGTTTGTTTTTTTTCCCAGTGCACACTTTCCAGAATTGAAGACTGGAGTTTGCTGCAGACTATTGTGTGTGAAAGATTGCATGGAAAATTGTATGACATTGGACAGAAAACCCACTCACCCACTTCTTTGACCACTAACGATCCATTGGCTACTGTTGAGATTGATTTTTGTTATATCAATTATATTGCTTTAAGAAGACCACAGCATTACATCCTTCTGTATTTACACTCATGGTAAACATTATTGAACTTCTCAGCTGACGAGCCGACAATGGTGGCAGAATCCATAGATTGCAAAAATAATGACACTTTTGCAGATCAGTTATTCAGATCAGCAGGAACAAAACTTCACACGTCTCAATTAAACAATCCTTTGTGGCCTCATTGCACACTCTCACAGGTATCTTCCACGGAGAGGAGATGAATGTAACTTCTGGTTTCCTTGGTTTAAAATATATTATTACTGTACAGGGACGTACAGTACTTAATTTGGCCTTTCAGTAATATGGAAGTACCATTCATCATAGGGACTATTAATTATCTCTTGGCCCCTCACTTGGTAATTTAATTTATAATGCTAGAACCATCTTATAACAAAGTATCGATCGGGTTGTTGGAACAAGTGATTTCAGGTCTTCATAGAGACTATTTGCTTTTTTCTGGGGTAACAATATATTAAAGTGTACTGAGAAATAAGGTGTCTTGTTAGCAGCTTAAATTGGAAGGAAGGAGAACGTGCCTGGACTCCACATTGCGAGGCCACCCTAATGTGCAGATTGAAAACAAAACGAAGGGCAAGGACAGAGAATTCCTCTTTTCACCTCGTCTTTGGCAAAAAGAACAACTGATTACCGGGTGGCGAGAGAAAGAATATGAGACGCTAGAGCAAATTTAATCCATGGCTTGACCCACAGACTGCTGTGACAAGGCGAACTCTCCTGCAGAACGCTGTAATCAACGGTGTCAGAAACTGCCGTAATAAGCAGGAGGATATGCGATGCCTTGAACACAATGCTTTTGCTGACAAGTATGTCATTAGTGACCCTTAGCAGGGCTGTCTGAGTGCTGCGGCTGCTTGTCTTGACAGTGTAGATCTAAAGGTCATAAAGCAGATGTAAGGAAGCAGAAACTCTGATTGCCACTCTGTGACGTTAATACACACACACACACACGTACAGTATACAGTAAATCTCAAACGAATAGCTGGGTTCAGAGGCCCATTTTGTTTGTTTTCAAACTAAAGTCACCCGAGCTGTTTGGCACACAGCTGAAAAGTCTCTGTGGCTGAAATGTTTATTTTTTCTTCTTTCGTCTGGCTTTTCACCACGGCTTTATCATCTGTTAGTTCCTTTGCTTTTATCACGGACTGATACAGCCCCCTGCTCTCAATATAACTACAGGTGTACTGTGTACTTCATTTGTATTATTATTGAGGTGTCATTATTGTGTCTATATGTCTTTGTCTGAAAGGGATCAGCAGCACTTTCTATTGGTTTTCTTTTAATTATAGGATTTCCTTACAAATTCATATATGCATTCTTTGACCATGGATGCTCCATAGGCTACTGTTATGATTGTTCCATCAATTGAATTGCCTTTAGAAATGTTGCATCACGAAAATATGATACATTAAAAAAACAATCAATTGTATTAAGCAGGCATGTCACATGAATTTTGTTTTGGAATTAGCACTAGTTAACATACAAATGACGGTACTATTCTCTGCCCGTTGTGATAAAATTGTGTACTAAACGCAATGATTGAATGTGACTACAGCTTGTAAACAGGCACTGTAGGTAGTGGGTTAATTAATTAAGTTAATTAATCCTTGACACCCTTACCATATCAACTGTGGATTGTTGAACTAGCTGTACCTATTCTTTTGTGGACTCTTGTGCAGTATTGTCCTCCATTTCAGTAGTGCCAAGATATCTATATATTTCTAAATAGTTCAATAGATTGTACAACAACACGCAATAGGGATCACACAGGGTTCTTTTTTATAACCAGACATAAATTGTTGAATATTGCACACAATAAATGAAAGGAAGGGTTACATTGCATGTTCTGGAGACTTGTATTCTAAATAACTTAGTCACTATATATTAGGGATTGACCAGACTGTAGGTTTGTTATGGCTTGACTGTGTAATTTTAAAAATAGCTTTTCTGATGCCACATTTACCCAAAGCCACATATATTTGTACACAGTAATAGGTTTATTCCATGCTGAAAAAAAGAAGAAAGAGGACACAACATTTCGAAACGTTGTGTTCTCTTTCTGCTTTTTTTCAGCATAGAATAAACCTATTACTTGTTCCTTTGCAGCCTATGCATGCTGACGCAGTTACCCACCTGAACTACTACCACATATTTGTACACATCTATGCAGCATTGTATTGGAATATTTAGAGTGAAACATCTTGCTCAAGAGAACAATAGTTTTCATGGAGGTCTGAACCCTGCATGTTATAACCCTGAGTTACAAAAGTGCTCCTCCACATCTGCTGCTTGATGTACAGTAACTGAAGCAAAGTCACTCAACTTCTCTGCATTTACTGTTAAGTGTTCTGGACAGTCATTAGTCTTAGATTGCATTTCACTAATTTAGATTTGACTCAAAAAAACTAAATTTTTCGTGTTCTTTATTTTTACTTAATAGTTCCTTAAACAGCATTGTTTTCAGAGTTTGTTTTTAATTAATTGAGGTTTTACATTTAAACGAGACATCAACAGAGGAACACCTGTGTTACAAATAAAATTATGGTATTTAATAGCACAATACAACAAATGAAATAACATGAAAATGAAATACAGGGAACCACAATGACAACATAAAAGAATTCATCCACTGTAATTTTGTAACGTGTCTGTGTACAATTCATCATGACAGAGTCTTATAAAATGGATTTATGAATTAGGACAATAAAACACATTAATTGTTATTCAGGCACTCTGGATTAGCTAGCAAGGTTTGACTGCAGTAGCTATAAAACCATTTTATACCAAAGACTTTTTTTTGCTTACATCTAATGGAATCAGTAAAGGAAATTCCAAACTCTGCAAGACTGTGATGATTTTCTTTAAGGGAACTAGACAGGAGCTCAGGAGCTATTGTTGTTGTTTTGTTTTTTTGTTGTTTTTTTTACTGCTAGCAGTCTTTCTCATCCTTGCAGTCTTTGGAAGACAAGAAAAGCATTTCTCATTTTTCTAACGATAGCATTACCTACAAGTAATTAGGCTTATGGTTTACAATTTTGAGTTTGCCAACAATGCCTTACATTGCTCTGTCTCACCAAAAGATATACAACATAGAAAAAACACTAACATGGGAATATATAATGCCCATATGTGTTTTTTTACACTCTGAAGAGAAATATTTGTTTTACTCAAGAATGGTCTTTGGATGAAAATAATTTGTAATGCCATTTTACTGCAGCTGTAATCAAACTGCAGGAGAAACCAAATACAATTAGACTTTCATCAGCTTTTACACCTATGCTTGATCAAATTGTCCTACACAAAATTATTTAAAATGTTAAATGTGTTTTGGTGGGAAGGGGGAGCTAAATGGAAATCCTTTTTTTTTTTTGGTTTCCTATTACTACTGTTTTCTGAAAACTGCCTGTAGGATGTGGAACTTTTCCATGTAGCAATAAAATTACAGACTGATTTTTATACAGTACATACAATATCATTTACATATTAACAAAACACAAAATAATACATTTGTTCTCACTTCGCTGTGTGGAAGTGGTATCTCCCATTATCAGATACAGAGACAGACCTAAAACTTCAGCTCTGCTCACATGAATTTTTAATGTTTGCTCAGTGGTGGTACTCTTGGTTATTTCTGTTTTTTTATATTTTTATTAAACCCAGGGTTTCCTCAGCATATCTCAAACACTTTGGGATAGTGCTGCTCACTGTGCAAATATTTCAATTAAATTAAATTAAAACTTACATTACAATAGTATGTAAATCCTGTGCACATTACTTACAATTAAATGTCATATTTCTATTCAGAAACAAGAGAATACTGTTCTAGGATTTAAGATCTGATATTCACTGTGGCATAACATACTGTGAATGATAAAAAACATACACCATCTTCAGCTGAACTAAATAACTAGACATTGAGTATAGTCATGAAATTTGGAGAACTGGACAAACTGAAGGCCAGAGTAAAGTTGAAAAATGCTGTAATGTTAATACTTAACAAATACAGCACCCTCCCCCACTTCCTCCTTTAGATTATGAATTTCTGAATAAAAAGGTGTTAAAAGAGACCACAAATTAAAAGTTATTTTTTCACTAAAGATATGTCCATACTACACATGTTTTACTAGCTTGGTCAAATGACGATGAAATGAGCGAACTCATATAAGGGATAGTGTACTTAATACTTTGGCGTCAACTCACCTGTCTGAGGAAAGAACAACACTGGCTGAAGATCAGCTCTGTCACACACACCCCTCACTTGCGAGGAATGAGCCAGGGAGGCAGCTGTGAGTGTGCATCTGGGGTGGAGGGAGAGGGGCTAGAAAAGATGCACCCAGAGCAGTGGGCAGCCAGCGAGTATTTAAGTCAATGTACAAGATTAGAAGTCAACCTCTTTCCAAGCGTCTGTTAAATAAAACGCTATGTATTGCACTTGTGACTGGATTGAATTTAAGGGCTGTCATATTTATTGCTGTAGTTTCAAATGCATTATTAACGTTGTGGACTTCTGTTTGCTTCCTGGCAATTACAGTATATACTGTGGTGTATATAAAAATATTTCAATTCAGTGGCACTGTTGCACTTCAAAAAAGTATGCATGCTTTTAGGGGTATAGGGTTCCTAAAATTCACCCAATATTAATTTCCTAATAATCCAAAATAGTACTAATTTGTGAAAACAAAGAATGACCATATAGTCACATGCAAACACAGCCCCCAAGGTGAGAGGTAAACTGTTTGTTCCAAACTCATTTTCCCTGATAGACAGCTACAGTAACAATTGCCTGTGTGTCAATTTTAAAAGAGATTGGAGCAGCACCCTTACACAGAGAACAACTTCCAGCACTGCAGGGCTCAGCACTGCTCTGGGAGAATCTTCTGCTGACAATCTCAAATGGTTGAGATTGAAGGAGAGCAATAAAAAAAATGTAATCTCCAAAACAAACAGCTAACAGCCTTCCAAGTTCTGGCTGCAGCAGGAATGAAAAGGATTGAGCTGCGTGAACAGCCAAACCTGGTCCTGCTGGCCATTGCCAAAGGCAGTGAACGGAACGATGCCAGTGTCAGGATCACAGCCCACTGGGTTAACTGCTCCAGCAAGGCCAGCTCCATTACCAAGCATGGTTGTGTCATTGCACACAGGATCCTACATCACAAAGGGCACTTGGTGTGTGAGCGGTAGGTGAATGCAGGAGCTCTGTAAAGTAAAAATAGCACAGAAGACATTATTGGAAACACAGAGGCTTTATTAATAACAAACACACTGAGGTTTTTCAATAACATGCAGCCCTGGGGACTCAGTAATACCAATAATATCAATAATACTACAGCTACGGATTAGGAAACACTGAGCTTGAAGAGGATACCAATGAAAAATGCTTTCCACGGTGTAGGTATTTATGTTCAGTCAGGAAGGATTGTCCTGCCATAAGTGTTAAAAGGAATTTTACTGTTTTAGTCAACATTAAATTAATCAAAACTCACAGGCATTGCCAAAGATAAACCTACTGTATAGACGTCTTTAGAATCAGCAGCGGGCATTGAACAAGTTGCCCAGAAACAGCTGGAAGAGATCCTTGGATCAATTATCTACTAGCTACCGAATGGGCTAAATGATCTGAATGGGCTCCTCTCATTTGTAATGTTCCTCATTTTTTATATTCTTACCAAACAGCTGTGACAGTGTGGGAGCGGAGCCGTGACTGTCATGATCGTAAACCCCTCCTCTTAAGGACACTCCAGCCCTTCCCTGTTTCCTACTCATCTCCTGCACCTGCCCCCAGTTCCTGCCCTCGTCCTATAAAAGCCAGACATCCCTGCCAATCTGGGCTCAGATTTGGAAGATAGACGCCCGGAAGCCCTCCTACCCGCGAGTTCAGGAGCGACTCGACAGCATAGGCTTCACAACGGCGTCCTGACCATCTGGGTCCGGGACTGGGATAGTCTGGCCCCGTTACCCCCTTTTATTCCCCCTGACCCTCCGTTGGATCCCGCTCCAGTTTCTAACTCTGTTTGTCAGTCAGGATGGATTACCCGGTCTTGGACATTTGCTTCACTCTCGTTTTTGCCTCAGATTCCCTCAGACTATTTGCCTCAGCCACACCTCCCCGGAACACCAGCGCACCATGGACACGCCCCCTGTTTTCCTTCCAGCCCCTAGCATGTCTCTTTTCCCCGTGTTTTCTTCAAACCCCCTGGATCGTGTTGTCTGCATAGGGCCCTGAAAGAACACTTTGTGACAGTGACGAACGCCAGTAAAAAAAGTCAACGCCCCTAACTGAGAGACGGAAGCACCAGTGTGAGGTCAGCAGGCACCGAAAATAACACAAAAAGGCAAAAAAATGAAACAAAAAGGCAAAAAGGAAGGCGTACCGCTGTGCACCGCGACCTCCAGGCTGGGCTTGCCCTGTTTAACGGGGTCCAGCCTGGTAGAGCAGGGCGTGTAGGCTAAAAACAAAACAGAATTCAGTGTGTGTAAAAGGTGTGCTCGCCCCGGTGAAGATACGTGATGGGACAGACAAAAATAACGCCTTACACGGGTACAACCACCTCCGGGACTGCCTGTGTAAACTCCCCCTTCGGGGGGTGTCCAGTGTGTCTTTCCAGGACCGGCCCAGCTGGGGCTCATCCTCTAGGAGCTGGGACAGCTGGGACTACAAAGGCGGGGCGCCGCCCTTCCTCCAGGGCTCCGCCTCCACACTGGACACGCCCCTCGCGTGTAGTGCCAAGGAGATACAGCGCTGTGAATACGGGATAACAGATCACAGCAAAGGGAATCTTGTAACCCACTTGCTTTGGAAATGTTAAGGATAGGATCACAGGCACTTGTTCTAACCTATTTTTTTTAGAAAGTATTTGCTCTGTTTTAATCATGAAATATTTCCAAGCTTCTTCTTTCATTTTGAGCATTTTTCAAGTCCTTGTCATAATCGAGTGTTAAAATTGATTTTACCAGAATTATTTTATTGTATCATTTCATATATAGAATATGTGATGCATTTGAAAAATTAGAATTTCAGGTTTATGATTAAGAATAGTTCTTACCAGCTTAGTTCCAACTGTTATAACGATGATGATGATACAGTAACATGCAGTGCATGTTGAACATAATATTCTGATTCTGACCAAATCATTTATTGTTTGATTTACTAGAAAATGCTGGTTTCTTTTTTTTGGCAGTCTACATCCAGCGGGAGCGGAGCCATGTACAGTACATAAAAGACACTGTCCTTAAACTTGCCTGTTTAAATCCAGATCCTGCAAGCATGGAAGATTTGTATACCACAGCATTAGGAAAATGCATTATGTTTCTTGGAAAATCCTAGAATGTCAGATGCGGAGAGATTACTGCAGAATAACAAAGGGATTAAAGAAACTACAAAATATAGTAGAATACAATATATGAATAATGTAGTACATTTTCAGACACGGAACAAGCAGTACAACACATGTCTGCAGATGCTCTTAGTTGTGCCAGAAGGAACAAAGCTTTCATTTTAGTAGGACAATATGATAGAACTGCAGTGAATGTGATTTTTAGAAAATTATAATCATAGAAATCCGAGCTCACTGTAATGATGAAAGTGTGCTTAATTGGACATAATTCTAAGGAATGGTGTTTAGCTGCTAAGCCGTACCAGTACAGAAACGATCACCACACCACACAATCAGAAGCACAAACTGTCATTTAATTGCACCCATCCATATCTAGTGAATCATCTCACAAAGGATGTAATCAAGCAGCTCAATAACTGAGCCAGTGAGCAGAGGAAGTGATTTAGGCAAAACCACATCCAAGTCTTTACAGTCAACTGTCATCGACATGATGTGATCTGCAAAACAAGCACATTTTTTACCTAAAGCAACTTGTGTTCTCTTTACATGTACAGTATACTCTATAGCTGCTACCCTTTCTAAGGTATTCTATTGGTATTACTGCACATGCACTGTATGGTAATATGACATTTGTTCACAGATTCAGTTTTTTTTAGGGTCAAGTGTTTGTTAAACCGATGTTTTCAGGTGCAGCTGTTTATAGGCCTGCAGAGATTCACAGTAGTTCTTTCTTTCAAACCCCTTTAATTTAACCTACTGTAAGGGGGGGTAGCCACTTTTTAAATTTCTTTGGTAGAGAAATATCAATATAATTTTTTTTAAAATTATTTTTAAAGGAACTCCAGGCTGTGTTACCATATCAAGAGTCAACACACAATACACAATAAAATTATACACACAGTACATGCATTCAGTGAGTCTTCGCAATTAATTTTATTTCTAAACCTTTTTCTTACTTTTTATTGTACTGTATATCATATAACATACAGTATGCACTGTATACATAGTTAATTGATCTCTCAATCCAGACATGCACATTGATCCTATATTTCATGTTCTTTTCAAGAACGCAAACAAATGTTCTTTTTGAGAAAATCACAGATAAGAACAAAGGCTAGCAAAAACAATAATATACTGGGCTGCTTTTGTTGAAAGCAAATGACATTTGCACTCATTTACAGTATATGGCTGCGTTTGTTTCTGGAGCAATGTGGGTGAAGTTCCTTGCTCAAGGGTACAACAGCAGATTCTTACCTGGGATCTGAACCCACAACCTTCCAGTTATAAGTTCCAGACCCTGGTGTCTCAAACTTATAAACATCTAAACCAAATTCAGTTTAAATGAGAGGACAAAGGGTCCCTTGTACAGTATATTTTCAAGTTTCTAGTTCAAAGCATTGCATTTTAAAACACTGAAAAAAGACAATCCACTGTAAAAAAAAATCTAGTTTGTTATGTCCTTTTTTTGTGTGCCGTTTTGTTATTTACCTTTTCTGCAACTGCTTTAAAAATATGCTTCAGGCCTTGCAATCAGTTGCAGATACAAAAAAAATCTTTTGGGCATAATTATGTATATCACAAACCCCTCCTCTCAAGGACAAAGCTGACATTAGGGGCAATAACTTTCAATGTGATTGTTTTAGCACACCTTCAAGTTATGTGTTAAAGCTAGCGAAATGAAAATGAGTTGACATTTGCAGGACATAGGGACATTAATTTTTCCACAGGCCTGCTACTCCAATGTCGGATTTTCAAGGTGCACAACTGAGTTACTCTTAACACTCAACAGTGAAGCAGGAATTATCATAATGCATTGAGACAGCTTAACAATAACTTCTTGCTTGTTAAAGTTATACTGTACATGTGATCAGCTTTTGCTCTTTATGGTGCTTTTGGTCTTTAATGCTTGTTTTAATGTTTCTCTGTGTAGAGCAAAACTTGTGCCAGAATCTTGCAGACAGTATAAGAAATAAAATTTATTGCTCCCAAAATGAAGTCTAGGCTCACAGATGCTGAAGTGTAAAATACAGTACATTTAAAAGAATACAGAAGATGAAATGCTGCCAGTTATTTTTCCAAGGCTCATCAGTTCTTGGTGTTATAAATATTCTGTGAAATATAACACAGGCAGTGAAAATTATGGGGTCAACTGAAAAATTTTATTTAGATTTATTCAGAATCCCTCAGAACTGTCAATTTGAACGAAAACATTTTAATCAGGTCAAAACAGGAGAGGAAAACATTACACTTTCCAATCATTCTGCTGCAAGCATTTCTCTTCTAAATATCCCCCCCTGCTCATACCTTCTACGCGCTGTCACTCAGCTTTTGTCACACATTGGTGTCTGTGGCTATCGTGCCTGTTCAAATCGTACTTCCGTTTCTCACTCACTCACTCACCAAGGGCCTTCAGCCTTCAGGGGGTGAAATGAAACCTGACTGGCAGTACCCCTGGAGCGGCACACCCCCCACCATGTCAGTGCCATCGATACAGCTGGGAGGACTGGAACAGGCAGCGCAAGGCACCTTGCTCAGAGGTAGGGGAAGCAGCGGTAGCAGCAGCCACACAGGGGCAGGGATCTGGAAAATGCTTGGTCAGTCTCCAGCACTAACCGCTAATGCACGCGGCCCCCCCCCAACCTTTTTACTTCTTGTCAACAGTTAAACATAGAGGTCTGTGATTCTCTGTGCTCCTTCTTGAGAAATAAGTATAAATGAAATGCTTTTTAGTGGCGGAATATTAGTCATAATTGCCAAAGGGGGGGGGGGGGAGGGATTATTTTCCCGAACAGAATTTGCAGGGAGATGATAAACTAGATGCTTTTGTTTTTGCCGCATGTGTTTTTTGAAAAGGTAAATGAGTTTGTTTATGCACATGGGAGAGCCGTGATGGGAAAGGAGGAGATTGATCGCCGTTAAGTGCTTTTCAATTTCTCTCTGTAATGGGGGGTAGCAGAGGGTGCTTGTTTTGGCCCCATCAGGAGGTACCCCTGCTCATTGCTTGAAGAGGGGCTGCAAAAAGAAATGGATTTCACTCAGAAACAAATGATACTGTATTTACAGGTTTTGCAAGTGGTGGCCCAGTGGTCTCATTTTGGGGGACCCCTTTGGGAGGCGGGAATCTGGGGAAGCAAAGCGAATTGTCTGGAGGAAGGGGCCAGGAGACAGAGATATGTACTGTAGCTTTTACAGCACATGGTTAGTGGGTTGGCTCTGTGTTTTCCTGAACAAATCCTTAATACAGTGCCAAGAAAAAGTTGGTGAACCCCAACATAAATATGGAAATGTCACTGTTTTACTACGAAAGCCTTGTTGAATCAAAACCATACTTTAAGACTTTATGTAAATATCCAGTAGGACCTCAAATGTCTCAAAGCTAAAGAAGTTTCTGTAAGGAGTATTGGACCGACATTCCTCAAAACTCTCGAGCCACAATGATCAATGGTTACATGAAATGTTTAGCTGCAGTCATTGGTGCACCCTGATCTAGGAGGCTCACATAATATGTCTCAAATGGATGTGTCTCAGATTCAGATTCTTCTTCCTGAAATCAATTGCCTTGTCTGAGGCATTAAACTTCAAATAGTTTTGTTTACAACAAGTGGCAAACTCGTCTATAACTGGCCCATGTCCCCACTCATCTGCTTGCAACAGACTAATAACAGAGTTGTCTGCAATTCTAATGATGTGTCTTGAGTGGTGATGACTCGTACCATCATTCACAAACAGAACAAAGAGTAAGGATGAGTACTCATGGGAACACTATCATTTTTTTGCATGGAATTTATGTCTTCTGCTGAAAAGGCCATCTATATTAATTGTTGTTTTGCAATATTCTGACGTTGCTTTTTAGAAAACAATACAGTATGGGCTAGCAGATGGTATTCCTCATAGGCCTCAAATCAACACCTGCCTGACCAGGGTGGTGGGTCACAGCCTACTTCTCTTCAGTGTGACTGAGTACAGATCGACATCACGTGCAGTATATACTGTATGCACAGATATAAAGTTCGAAGGGAGTGAACAAATACTATACAGTTATTCTGTGGTATAAAACAAATAAATACACAAACTAAGAGTACAGTACAGCACAGTTCCCCATCCAGGGTCCTGGAGGCAATCCCACCTGCTGGTTGTCATTCCAGCCCATCACCTGGTTGAAGTATCACTCAAACTCACATGTTGCCCGATCGGAGTATTTGCAAGTTTGGTTTTCTACTCAGACACTTGGGGTTTTATTATACAATAGCTATGATATGCGACAGCTTAAAAGGCAATCTCCTCCTTGCTTGAGAGCCAAGAAAAAGTTTAAATTGACTCTGTAATGAAGCCAATGAACAGTTCAGTTGTGTAGCTGAGAGCCCAGCTGGTTTGTGCCTTCAGGACCAGGATATGGAACCCCTGATGTACCATACACGACAATCCTTTATCTCCGTTCTTCAGCTGGCTACCTGACCCGAGGGCTGCCTCACCTGGCAAAACCCGTGGTACAGGGATTCTCTCTTTTGAGGTGACAAATGGCATATTTGAACCTTTGAATCTTTGATTCACAAAACAACATAAAGTGAAGGATAAATTTAAAAAAAAACAACAAAACAGAGTCAGTAAAACACACACTCTATATGCACTTCTCCATACATTTAAATGTACTGGCATATACACTTTTACTTTACATGCTGGATATACTTTATACAGTAAGATATGCTTGTTTCTCAGTTTACTGTTAAACAAAATGAAACTGTACCCCAGCTTACTTGCATTTATCCTCTGGAAATGTACTCTAACATACAAATTTTAAATGTAATGAAGTTGAAACATCCTAGTTTTCCACAAATAATGTATTCTTTGGAGCAGTTGAGCCAATCTTCTGATTTCCCCTTGAAAACAAAAAAAGGACAGTAAAATAAATTGAGCTTTCAATTTGCAGAAGGATGTTAGAAGTGGTGCCCGGGCTACGAATATTTGCTAACAGATGGTCAATACGCAGTCTCTGTCTGTTTGGTCTGGGGCTTGTCTACACCAATCACTCTGCAAGAGAGCTAAGAAAATTGCCCATAAAGTTTTAAAGCAGCTGCTGTCTCCAATATACAATCAGATTTGTCAAGGGTGAATGCCCAGTTCCTATATAAATAGAATCTATAGGCCATAAAAGCTTCACCTAATCCAAAATATTTACAAAATACATCCAGAAAATCCATTCATCATGATGGTTTTTTTCAGTCCATTTCTCACTTTCCTGGTGTTGCTAAGCACAGAAGAAGCTGAAGGATTTATACTTAATTCTGTATAAATAAATAAGACGGTCTAGCTAAATACAGACTTGCATGTTTCTTAACCAGAGAAGGTTGTGCTCTCTTGTTTTGTATAAGTAAATGGCATTTTACTGTGGCTCCATGGCATGTCATTCTGTGGGCCCATTCCTTCTTAAAAAGATGCAAAATGACCTTATTGTTCCCAGGACACACTGAAAATAAGCGTTTACAAAAATCATAGAAATATAAACTTTACTCCAAAACCCAAATCGGTTTAAATAAGTTTACAATTTCCAGTGATTTCTAAGCCAGTTGTTGTCCAGCAAGCAAAATTTCAACAGGTGTCTCATTTCTTCTCCTTGGTAGCTGACACTGGCATTCAAAATGCTATGGACGCCTGGACAACTCGGAAACACAAGCAGAATTGAAATTCAGATGGACTCCTATGAAAATTAAATAGAAATAAATAAATACTCAGGTGAAAGGACATCGCATCTTATGTTACTAGGGTATTTTCCCCTGAGCACATATGCTGGAACATTCTGTCACATTACTTCCACGTGCCCTTGCTTCTCAGTGATGACAGTCACATTGCCTCATTCTTGAAGGTGAAAATGTGGCAGATGTTGTTAACCATTGTTTTAACAGGCAATACTATATAAGACCTCTTATTCCCAGGAAGTGCTCTCCAATCATCCACCCCTCACCCCTCAGAAAACCACCAATTCCAGCTAAAGTTTGCAGCATCCCAGAGCCTATGCCAGAAGCACATGGCACAAAGCAAAGGTAAACACACACACACAAAAGTTGAAAGATCAATCAACCTAGCTGATAGGTCTTTGTGAGGTGGGTGGAAACCAGAATATCCAGTGAAAACCTGCAGTATGTGCTCATGAGAGTGGTGGACTCATTGTTAAATATTCTTCTCTCCAGTTTGTTCTCCAGAGATAAAACACACAGTCTCTCTAATAAGGGGAGACTTAAACAGGAATGTTAAAATTGGGCCATATAACCTAAAACAGAAAGTTAATTTCATCACACAAAGACATGCTGTACACATCCAATTATCTAAATTTTACATCCCCTAACTGATGAAATGTGCTCATAGACTATTACAAAGTAATTGGACTGATGTATTTTTAAAGTAAAGTGCTGCACAGCTTTGATCTTTTTTATTTCTCCAAAGCCTTTAAGATCAGTGTTTGCATTAGAATAAACACATATATAGGAAACACATTAATAATTAGTTTCAGAACCTGTGCAGGGGAGGGGGGGGGGGACCTCCCACTGGAGTCAGTCCCATCTGACAGCTGTTTGCATCATTTCTGAAAGGGGATCTCAACAAAGATCTATTTCATTTCTTCAGTAAATGTTTAGAAATCACACATTTAACCCAGTGCAGCTGCACCTCCAATTGCTACACTGGTGGTACCTTAAAAATGACAAATATATGATGTAAATAAATGCTAAAGTGACCCCATTAGCTCAACTAACTAACACCCTTTAGGGTGCAGTCCTGTTAGGACTGACAATGTTGAACGTGCTCTTTGGATAAACAGACATTCAGTATCCAGAAATGTCAGTCCAGTCTATTTTAAATTAAAATCTATTATATTCCCTAGCAGGATACATTACCTATGCACATAATATTTGTAAACATTTCCCAGCATATGACTTATAGATGCTGATTTAATTTTATCTATGGAATAGAATATTTTATAGTGTTTTATACTGTTCAAAAGGACATGATTTAGTTCAATGCAAGATTCCTTGAAGAACAAAGTGAAATATACAACTATCCCCAATATGAGTCACGCCTTGTTGCTGCTGGCATGATTGAAGTTGCATCTGTGAAGGACGATACCTGAAGCATGAAATGGTCTGCTTCAACAGTCAGCAGATCACAACAAATAGACCAGGAAACAGGTCAAGTCCCACAAGGTAGAGGGTCATTGCGCCAGCCTAGGACCGTCACACTCATCTGGTCCACCTGCCTAATAATTTTCAGTGGCTGTAGCATGAGAAAACCCATGAAGAAATGCATGTCAGCAAAATGAGTATAGAATTCTGCCTACAGGAAAATGATCTGTATGCTCAGGGACCATTCGGGGTTAATACAGCTGAGAGATGAGGTTACCATCTTCTGTGGGCCAGAGAACATCTGACAGCAGATGAGTGTGGTGGAATATTTTATTAACTGAAGAATACCTTTCACAAATCGGAAGGAAGACAACATGGGAAGCATTACACTGTTGTTTCATTCAAGCCAAACGTTGGGGTAAAGGAAGTGTGATGATGTGGGGCCAAATCTCCATTAACACATGAACATCTTAGATACCAATTGAGGGCAACTATATTTATCAATGATACTTTAAAGAAATACTTGAGCCAGCACTTTCTTAGCTCCTACAAGCTGATCTGGCGGTGTTAACATTCTGAAAATGCAACACCACACAAGTCTATGATAACGATGACATGACTTTAAATAAAACAATATCAGCATCTTCCTGCAGCATTTTCTCTTCTTCTGAGTCCAGCAGAGGAATAGTGAGAACAACTCACGTATATCATCAACGGGAGACAATTGCAACTGGTTACCTTCATCCAGGTAGCTGCAGCTGCACAGGAACAGTGGTAGAACATCCCACAGCAATCTGTCCAGAGGCTGATCAGGTCTATGTGTCAACGCTGCCAGAACTGTATTAATGTTCAAGGTCATGCCTGACATTAGCATTGTAATGTTTTCAGCTTACAACACATTTAAAACACATGTAACATTTTCTACTGAAACCTAAGTATGATTTGTGATTATCTGTGATTTTGTTAAATATCCTTTAAAAATGTATTGTTAAAATATTTGACTACATCGTAAGTGAATCATTTCTTTCCTCAGTAGTGTATATTTGCAAATTTCACTGTGACAAATTCAAAAATTAAAAATGTAGATAATAATTGTTGACAGTTCATTATGTTCTTGGATTATAAAATTCTCTCAATTCAGTTTCTTCACATTTGAAAAAGAACAGTGGTTTAAATAATTGTTATGTTCATCATTGAGTCCATCAGTTTATTATCCCATTAAGCTTATTATGCTGTGGGCACAGCACCAATTTGACAAATTAATTAGTTGACAATTTGTAGCCTAATTTTGCATACTGGGAATTTTACTGTGAAGTAAATTTTTGGGGTGTTTGGGATGTTTTTGTACTAGCTTCAAAAGATGACCAAAACAGACCTGTCATGAAAACATGACCTCAGATGAGAACATGTTGGTTACAGTGAAAGCTGTTCCAAATATAGTATACTTGTTTGTAAACTTTGATTATCAATTTAGTAATACAGTGTGCAGAACCAAAAAGTAGATAGTATAGATTCTTCACAGAATAATATCATTAACAACAGTTAACACATTACTAGTTACACATACTACATTGTACTCTGAAGAGGTTATGGATCTACGTTGCAGAAGTTGATGGTGAGCAACCTCTATGTCACACTTTTATTTCACGATTAATGTACCAATGAGGGCAGCAGTAGCTTTATTATTTATTATCTCTCTGGTCACAGATGTATACCTAGGCTACAATATGCTTGGCAAAGTAATAATTCTAGATATATATTAAAGAACACTGAAGTATCATTGGTGTTTACTATTCAAGTTGTTGTTGTTCTTGTGCTCCTGCTGTCTGATCCTTGCTAATTACATTTTTATGATTGTATGCATGGAAAGGCCAACCAAGAACACTTTGAATTGTGAGTTGCTGCAGAGGTCAGTAAAACATACACATTAGTTGCAGCATGCTAACAATGCTAATTGAAAAAGGAAAGGCCAGACCACGAGTCAGGTGGCAGAGTGAGCAGATACAGCATCAACATCAGCACTTGAATAGCACCTGAATCTTACTAGGATTTAATATTAATCTATCTCTACAGCTAAAATCAGACAAATATTGGTGTTGGAGCTGACAGTTTTCTGGGCAGTAAAAAACATGGTGGCTTGTAGGAACATCAAAGGTACAGTACAGCATTTGTACTGTAGCATACAGTATGCTTACCAGAGAGCTCTTACATATACTGTGGTTCATTCATTCTCTTTACAGGTCCATATGTAAAGGCGGTTGCTTAATATTCCACACAAGAACAGTATGAATATTACATTATGAATATTACAGTGCAGTATGAATATTATTGTACTGTGTGTAGAGTGCGAGTTGAATACATTTCCTGGGTGTCTCGTTGAAATTTAACATTGTTTATCACCAAATGTTTGATTTATTTATTCATTGTAAAGAAATGTCTCATTTTGTGATGCACTACATTGAAAAAATGTACATTTTTTCCTGTATCCAGTTGACAAAAAAGAACTTTGTGGTCAAGGATTTAAGGCATATCAGATAGCTTCCTGTAGTGCCCAAATATTAATTTCTTGGGGAACATGTGCCATAATTGTTTTGTGAATAAAGAAGATATCTTCTTCTTTTACACATGCTGCTTGTGGTAGATATTCTATTTATATTACATAGAATTTAAATTATTTAGTTTTGAATGTTAAAAACATGTTAAAAATTCTTTGCAGGTCACTGAGGCATTTTCATTGCATTTTCTTATCTTTGTGTTACTTTATCTGAACTTGCTCTTCCCAAGGAAAACAAAATCTTACAATTACAGTTTGTCTTATTATTTGCATTGAGCACAAACACTTTTGCCTAAAGAAATCTTAGAAAACTTAGAAAACTTTTGTGTCTAAGGATTTTTCTGAATTTGTTAGAGGGAATCTGCCAGAAATTATGATTGTGTTCTCATCATGTTATTGATCAATCTTTCGGAGTAAATCACAACATCTTTAAATGTAGAAAAATACAACTGTTTGTACAGTATATACTAAAAAGAGCTCCAGTTGTGAGATGCAACAGATGTTAGAAGTATTTTGCCTACAAAACCATCTATTCACATGTTTGCTATATCCTCTCTTTAACTATAGTACACGCTTTCAACAGAGAGGCCCATAACAAGCTGGGTCAGCACAGAAAAAGTGTGTCAGCGGTTTTGACAAAATAATAGTCACCATTCCTGAGTGACACAGAATAAAGGGCTCTAGATACTGGATCACTCTTTACTAATGGCCAGAAACCTCCTCACTTTCCCTCACTGACACACCAAGTCCAACTCTGGGAAACTGTCCATTTTGTTCTGTTTCAAAGTGTTCTTCATGTCCAGGCAGTAAATGGCCCCTAACGACCTTCTGTAATGCCGTTACAAGCAATACTTACCTTTCAGCAATATCCTCTAAGTTTTATAAGGCGCGATTGAGGAAGAGCATAATAAGAGCATAATACCCCCACAAACCTCTATTTTAGTTCTACATGACTTACAGTATGATGCACTAATTAGTCACAAACACCTACATACAGTAGTAAATGCCCCGATACAGTATGTAGTGCCTGAAACAAAGTGTTTACATATTGCAAACGGCACTGGTGTAGCTCAGAAACAGCCGCAGACTTACAGTACATCACCTGGAGTGACAGGCAGGTAATCTTCACATTATCTGCAGTGCGGTAGAAACCCAAGCCGTAATAGTTGATAGCAGTATGACTGGCACCATGTACAGTAACACTGAATTACACCACCTGGAAGTCACAGGTACTGTAGATAATTTTAGTATTTTCTGTAGTGCAGTGGAAAACCCAAGCCAACTGATTGCGGCTTGACTGGCACCATCTCACACTGAATAGCAGAAAAGGAGTTTCAGGGCAGTCGAGAAAAATGTAATAAAAGGCTGCTTTTAAGAGTGGCTCTGTCTATGAAAAATGTTTTGTGACACTGAATAAGATTATGGAGCAATGTGTACAGAACGCTGCAGGAGAGGATGTGACAAGGGAAAACTGGGATAAAGCTGAAAAACAAATAAGATATTGGGACCTGCCATCACAATCAATTTCTTAAACAGTAACAAAACCTAATCACAAGTGTAACGGTTTCTTTTTCATTGCTCTGTCTAGCAGGTCCGAAAATGAATCAGTTTCTCTTTGTCTTTTATTTTGTTAAGACAGAGTCTAAAGTTAGCCTCTTCAGATTCTCTCCTAAATAAATACTTGGAGGTTAACGACTATGGCATGACTGCACATATTTCACTTTAAGCAATTTGCATGGGTTGATCTGGCAACTGTTTTTTTTAAACCTCAAGATGGATGCAGTGTCAATAGTTGTATCGTTTAATAGTATTAGTATACAGGAATACTAATAGAAATGGCAATTTTATGGTTAAATGTACATACAGTATATGTTTTGTACAATGATTTTCATCACATTTGATCCCAAAATGTTTCAAATACTGCGATACAGGGATATAACACTATAGGGACCTATTTTATCCACCACTGAATTGCAACACCTGCCTATAGACCCAAAATGGAATTTAGCCACTGAGGTTCACATCCCCACTCTTACCAATCTTTGTTAATGATCAGGAACTGAGGACCTTTGTTTAACTGTGTTAATTGATTTGATATTGACTCAGAATTAAACTAAGCAAATTACTGCAGTGAGACTTTATATTAACACCTTTACACAGTCTTAAAAAGAGCTCTCCATGCACATCATCTCAAACCTAATATTAATCAAGTAAATTAATGTTTTGATGGCTGGAGCGATTACTGGAAAAAATGTAGCCCTCATCTACCAAAAAACAGTGTTTGAAAATTCACAGGGTGATTCGGATTTTAAATGATATTGGGAGACGTACACAAATCAACCTCAGATGCAAGCATCAGTGGTGGGGCTACTGCAACTGAAGATAAAACCACAAAGAGATACAGCTACACTTCATCTATCTGTACTCACCGGCAGTGTAGACATATTGCAGAGTTCTACTACCATCTCTTAGTGCTCAAAATTGTTGGATCCAATAGTTTACAAATGTAGCCTAAGCCTCGCTGGGCATGCTACTGTACGGGCTGCTTGAAGCCCAGTGGTATGTAGATTTTATTCACAGCCAGCTTAGCTGCCTTCCATTTGCTGTGTGTCATTTGCCATCATGCTGAAAAAATCAAAGCAGTGTTTAGCCATTGAAGAAAGCCAATAAATTGGCTTTGCAGGGTCTCATTGTTCAGATGTGCAAATACTGAATCAGATCAAGAGCATTGATTTCCTTCAACTACAAAGAGGGGATCCTTGGAGATACTCCTTTCTTTTCAGTATTGCGCCAGGAACCCATTTAATTCAGGCACTGATTAGCTTCAACCCTTTCAGTCCATAGTGATCAACAGACAGCAGTGTGGGGTAGTTGTTACAGTACCTACAGTATCTGGAACTAGAAGGTTATGGCCTGAGAGACTGCTGGTATACCCTTGTGAAAAGGCACTTCACTCACTGCCCCAGTAAAATACTCAGCAATATAAATAGATGCAAATGTAAGTCACTTTGGAGAAAAGCTCCAAACCAAATAAATTAATTATAATCAGAGCCATCACTTATGTCTTCTCCTCCCTGTAGGATCTGCCAACCATGCAATGAATTGAGAATCCTCTCCCATACCTCAGTCTGTTCCCCTGCCTCAGCAAGGGACACCGAGCCACATGTTCTGCAGCCCAGTGGTTTTTAAAGGAAAATTTCACAGGAAAACTTCCTAAATGAAATGTGACAGTCCCACATTACCTAACGTGTTAGCAATATGTGTTGAGGGCTGTGTTTCTTTATTCATGACTATAATTGCACAAGAAATTCGAAAATGTATTCAGATATCTATCTTAATATTTAATTTAGTAAATTAAATGCCTTTAAAGTATAAGCAGGATGTTTAAAATTATGTTCAGACACGGGGTGAAAGGAGTGGTATTTGTGCTCATAGAGCTGCCTGAGAGAAGGGTAGCAGTATTAGATAAGGCCCACCATGCTGTGTTCCCCTGGATGCTGCAAGACCAGGTGGCAATTGCTTGTGTTAAGTCAGTCATCCACGGCATGCTAGCTTGGCAGCACTCATTTTCTGAGCCCAAAGGGGAGAATTAGGATCTGGTTTATCGGACAGTTCAGAAGACATCTGCTTTCAATTTTGCTTGCACTGATGAGGTGTATTTAGAACAAAATGGGTATGTAAATAACATTGATCAATCCTAAAAATAAATTGTAAATTAAGCTGACTTGTCAGATTTTTCATTTCACTTTGTTCAGGACTGATTTCCCCTCCTGATATTAGGGTGATTATGGTAATTTGGTGAGGTTTATGGAAGAAAGCATATACTGTACTTGCACTCCAGCATTATTGGAATCGAGTGCCCTTCTGTTTTTATGAGCTCTGAAGAAAGGAATTTCACAAGACAAGGAGTGTGGAAAAAAACAATTACATGACTCCCCAGCCTCTCAAATCAAAAAGTCATTGACGTTCAAGTCAAAATATTGATTTTTCTGTTGGCCATTGCACTCTTCATATGAATACTCAGAATGGCCAATGGAGAAGGTTGTATTAGAGATGGTGTTTATATTCCTCTGCAACACCCAAAGGCCACACAGTTCAAATAATTTCTCTCCCAGACATGCTTGCAGAATGAATTAGAAGCTGTGTGCTTTGCCTAATTTAGTGAAGTTTCATTGTAGCACAGCTCATATTTCCAAGCCTCATGGCCTGACACCCCATCAGTGGCTCCAGCAGTCTGGCTGTCTCCTCTTTAAATAGAGCTGACCTCAGTCAGGCTCTAGCTGCTACTGTCTTTGACTTGCTAAAGAAACTGGCAAAGAAACGGCTCTGCTCAGATATATTTAGCACAGACATTAACTATTGCCTCGGCCCATCCTCCTACAATGTGTGTCTCCTGACTTTATGTTGGTGGTCTTAAAGGAGTTAGCTATTTTTGTTCACAATATTTTGGTTTAAACTTAGGCCTCTAAATGCACAACAAAGACATAAAATACAGGTACATATCCAGCAAAAATTCACTCATAGAAGCAAACTAAACACTAAATTAGGAAATTACAGTAAACAGTACATCGAAATAATATTACTGTACAATGCATGTTACAGACATTATTCACTGAAAAAAACGATTCAGTGCAAAGTCTGTAACATGCTTTCCAAAATTCATTAAGTTAGCTTTTCATACTGTGCCATTTATTGAATTGTTTGTTTATACTGTAAATTATATATTATTTTTGTATATTATTTCTGCAGGAAATAATGGTGAACTGAATGCTCCAAGAGTCTTTAATTGGGCTACAATAATAATAATAATAATAATAATAATAATGATAATTATTAGAGAGAAAAGGTGAAGTTTTGCAGAGATTTCTATCAATTAAACTCAGGCTAGATGGAGTTTAGTAGCACACATTTCATTTTGGATATGCTGGAGCAAGTTCAAGGCTTTGTGAATTACTATTCTAACAAACAGGTAAAAGCAACCACTCCACAAAATTTCCATTAGAAATTTAATTCGATTCATCATTTGGAAAACATGTAGATCGTTATTGTATAAAAGATTTAGTCAGTGCATATGAATCATTGCCTGGTGGGCTGGCTGTTGTCAGCTCACACAAAGATCCAGATGTAATACATATCTCAGTTCAAAAAGAGCTTTGGTTTCCTGGTCAAAATTACGCCACGAAAGGAATTGCGAACAATGATAATATTTATTACAATACAAATAAAGGTGAGACTCACATAAGAGATTAAAAATACATCCAGGAAATTGTGACAGGCCTTGATGAGAGTTACAAACACTGAACTGAGCCATAGACTCCTCGACAGCAATCTTCTTTGTCCTTTAGTGAACAGTTTTAAACAGAGACCAGCAGACAGAATGGTGCATACAGCTGAGCCGACAGGCAAGTTTGTCCTAGGAACACAGGGTCATGTCCTGGCGAGCAGGAGCTCTCAGCTCTCGGTTTCCTCGAAAACTGAGCAAATGCCCACGAGATGCCACGTTCTGCCCTGGGCTGCTCACACTCACTGGGGCCAGATCAGATCCCCCAAACCCCCTTCAACCAATCAACCACACTATTTAAACCCTGTTATGCCACTGGTATAGTGCTCTGTCATTGAGCTCCTTCCAACATTATGGCAGTGATCTTAATAGTACTGACCAGCGTCTCCAAAGTTACTTTGCCTGAATCTGCCTGAAGACTTCAGAGTCAGTCCCAAACCTGATAAAGCTGATAATATCATTTCTCTACCCAGCACCAGACCAGCGGCTCTCCTCCAGTTTCCTACATACCACAGCCTCCCTGTCTGCTCCTGCCCTGAAGACTGTGCTCGCTGTCAGACCCGTCTTGTTCTCAACTGCCATATCCCTTTATCAATCTCCATCCTGCCTTGGCCATTTCTTCTCCCCACACTGGCTCTCTCCTTCAGCCTCCACAAATCACTGAGCTCTAGCACTGGGCTTATCAACCCGTCAGCAAGACCTGGATCACTGCACCAAAACACATAATAATGAACAATTCCTTGCACTTGTGTAGTGTTTTGCATCCCAAAAGATCATAAAGCACCTTATCTGTAGGAGGGTACCCACCTCATCTACCCTTAAAGTGCATCATCACCACCCCCCCCCCCCCCCCGGGTGATGTGAGGCTGCTAGATGTGCACCGGTAGGTCCACAATGAGTTGTGAGTTCATTGCAACTGCCTGGGGAGCAGATCATCCACAAACACTTGAAATACAAGGTGGGTTTTTCATGCTGGGTCTTGAAAAGTGATAAATGACCAAAACTAAAATGACAGACTGGAAAACGTGTTACATTCCGAACACTTGTATGTCTGTAAAAAATGTCCATGCTTACAAAATTTGAACATCTTTCCTCTTTCACGGCAACATGCAACTAGATAAACAACAACCCAAAGGGCCTCTCCCCCAGTTGCTTACCTGTCCTCCATTCTTTATTGTGCTGCTTTGTGCCTTTTTCATGCAATTTGAGAACTGTCCGAAACAAGAGGCATGATGCATAACTGAATTAACTTTTCAAACTTGCACAGCTTTGTATGGCTAGGGATGATTTGGGCTGTGATGAAATTTAGTTTTCAGTTTAAAACAAAATAGTGAAACAATTTAGAAACATAACATGCCTTTACACTTCTAGTTGTTAGTTATGCCCAAGTACCCATCTGCAGCTCTGGTAGTCTTCTGAATATAAAATGACACACAAAAGTGTGACATGCAGGAAAATGATATACAGTACAGGTGGATCACATTTAATTGCACTTTATCAATGCCAAGCTTCAGTGAAATAGAAAGGGAACGATCTGGGAATTTTGCTCACAGGATTGTCACAATTTGAATTCACTAGGGACTTCAGGGTCCACTCATCAATCAAGGAGCACACTGTAACACTGCTAACAACTGACAGGGTGTATTCTGTACTGGCTCATTCCTGGTCAACTGCATGTAATAAATGAAAGGCAGGATCATTAATATTTGTAGGTACCTGAGGGATCACTTCCAAACTGCAGTTGTATGAGCTTTTAACCAAATGGGCTCCACAGAGCAGCCAGCAGGCAGATCACAGTCATCAGGCATCCCCTTAAAATGGCCATTTCAGGATTAATAACCATACAAAGAACACTGCATGGTGTCCCAGTCCTGTTCATTGGCAATAGCAATGTGCAGTATTTAGAGGACATGCCACAGAAGATTCACTGAAGTCTGTGTAAGACAAGCAGAATTGGTTTGGCATTAGTAGCACATGGTGCAAGAGGACATAACACCGATGTCTGCAGTATGATCTTAATTAAACATTTCTGAGATGTATAAGACAGACACATGTCAATATGGAAGCAATTTGTAACCCCCAGTCTTGGACTGTCCCCAAGACCTCTCCCCATTCGCCCCTGGTTCACCCCTTCCCACCTTTTCCCTTCATAAAAGCAGGAAGCAATCCCCTGTTTTTTTCTCTCCTCTCCATCCAAAGGATGTCTGCTCTCTCTGCCCTCCTATCACCTGCTCCAGGGCAAGAAAACTGCAGGTAAAATCATCTCCATCTGTCATTCCCTATGTTACTGCCACCAAAATGGAAGCTTTTGTTGCAATATCCACCTCCAAGAAGCTCCAGTGATCTTTGATTGATTGATTGGTTGCTTGGTAGTTGAAAAGCATCCCTGTGGTCCCTGTGCAAAGTCCTTGCCAGTTGTTCAAACAAATAATTAAAAATGGTAGCAGACACACCAGTCTGGTATTTATTGACTCTGTTGGTGTTTTCTGATTTTGTCATAACCATACTTTCAGCCCTTCTTGTGAAGTGATGTCACAGCCAAAACCTGTGTAATAACCACAGGTCTATGCCATCTTATGTTAAATCAAAGGCTGTGTTTCTACAGTGTTCTAGCAATACAATTCCGTAATACTGTTGTTGCTGGATACTGTCACTTAAAGTTAAATTAATGAGCTCAAACATACTGAATTAGAGAACATACAGAAGTAAGATTTGCTATGTGCTGGCTGTCAGAATGTTTTTGCACTATACTGTACCAACCTGTCCCAGAGACAGCAACTGTACCCTGGAGGCTTAAGATATAAAACAGTTCTCTCACTGAAACTGGCATCGTTGAAATGTCTCAAATACTGCATGTGGTTTCTCCATTTACCACTGCTTTGCCCATCTCAGCTCAAATCTTTCCCAGCAGCAAAAGACACTGTGTGGCAATTTGATAAAGTAATGCAAATTCTCTGCAAAGGGGACCCAACAGTGCACACAGCACAATCATTCACAGCTCATTATCAACACCTTGAACAAAAAAAAAAGCCCTCACAGACCATAAACAATGCATTTGCCATTCATCAGCGATTACATCACAAACTGAGGACATGGTATCACATCAGATCCGATACTGTCAAGGGAAGGGTGGAAGCTTCTGATTGGTAATGGGGGAGTTCTTGAACAGTAAACGCGATATTTAAGAACTGTTCTTTTCATTGTTCTTCTACACTTACTTTGCAATCAGACATGCAAAGTGAAAAAATGGATGAACTCTTAAACCCTTTTGTGGAAGCTTTAAGGCAACCCCTTTCCCTCGCTAGTTTATAATGGCCTGTGTCAAAAAAGTACAAGAACCAAAGGGGGACCCAGCAGTAGACATGGCGTGATCATTCCAAGCAGACCGCAACTTTGACTATGTCACTTTCACACCGACTACAGAGCATCTCATCCTAGAAATCGATATGTGACCATTATTGAAAAGCAATCAGTAATTCTACTCAATCAAAAGATAACGTCAGAGCAAATTTTAGGTCATGAATGTGACAGAAAATGGTAGATTTTCTATTAGCGGTGATAACACTGAGCTACATTTAACACACTGTAAGACTGTCTGGAAGAAATAAATGAATTGGAAATTTTTGTTTTTAAAGCGAATGATGTTTCCAGGGCCAAGTAGAATTTAACTCTCATGTGAAGACTGGCATGCATATGGCATGATATTGACCTTGGACATATACAGTATACAATATAACTAATCTACACCTAAACAATCAGCCAACAGTTATCCTTGGTACTTATGCACCGCAGAAACGTATTAAAGGCAGAGGACACACTTCACAGAAACAACAAAAAAGACAATAAGAGCAAACAGAAAGGGAATTTGGCAGTTAGTAAATGTCTATTCATAATGTTCTAGGGCTCCTTTAATAACATTGCCCTCTATGGAATAAAACCATTAGTTAAAAAAATCAATAAAGTTATTCGTTAGTTTAAAAACTCAATAATGGTACAGTAACTCAGAGTCCAATCATTTTCTTTAGAATCAATGAGCAAAATGCTAGCCTTACACAATTGCAATAAATCACTATTTTCCTTCCTTCTTAACTTTTTATCTGAACTTAGATTTCACTCATATGAGCCTGTGGTGTAAAAGAAAACCTGTAAATTGAAACTTTAAAATTGCTTGTTATTATAGTGGCTAGAGATCTTAAGCCTTCAAAGGCACAGGAGCTTCATTTTCCCATGATTAATTGCATTAATTAAAAATGACTACAGTACATCTGTGCCTTTTTTCAGCCTTGGATTATATGTTTAATAAAAGTAAAGTAAGAAAATTATCACTACAATTTTGAATCACCGAGTAACTACAGGCTAAATTCGTAATAGTCCTCTAAGGTGCGTTTACTCATATCAGGGATCTTGAAATTACAGCTATTATTAGGATTCCAAGTCATCATCTGGATGCCTATAGCGATTGTAAAAGCTTTTTGTTTTCTGTTTTTACAGTTTCTCTTTGAAATTGTTATGCCTCTAAACTTGGCAGGCATCATCCCCAGGATAACAGAAATCAAGTCTGACCTATTTTACCAATGCCTTCTCATTTCTCGAGAATGAGTCAAGTGATTGATCTAAAAAAAACGGAAAACATTGTCAGCTATTCTACCTCTCCCATGTCAGGTTTCAGGTCAAAATGGCCAGTGCACACCAACTAGTGTTGATCTAAACGTTTCCCAGAATTCATTCTGCTTCTCTTTGAAAACAATTCTGCCTTCAAACTCTGGGGGCACTATACCTTCTGTGACCAAATTCTGGTATTGAAGAATCTGTGTTCCTGTGTAAATCAAAATGGTTGCCAGATGCTGCCCTTTGTTCTCTAGATTTATGAGCAGCTAAAGAACATAAGAAAGGTTACAAAGGAAAAGATCCTATTTAACTCATTTAGTAGTAATTAATTGATTCAAGGATCTCATCCAGACGTTTCTTAAAAGAAACCAGGGTTTTATTTTCAACAACATGCCTGGGTAGCTTGTTCCATATTCCCACAATCCATTCGCTAAAGACATGCCTCTTGTTCTCCTGCTCAGCTTTCACTTCTGTCCTCTGGTTCACGTTTCTCTTTTCAAGCATTTCTAGCGTCCAAATGCTGCAATAATTCTAATTCTAATTTTCTTTCATCATAAAATTTCTTAACTGCTTTTCTTCAAAAATGGATTTGGTGAGCAACTCTAAATCTGGCATGTATCTTCTGTGGGAAAATGACTGCCATCTTTCAAAAACATTGTGTTCCTGTGTAATCTCAGAATGTCAGTCTGACCTACTTTCACAAAAAGGCCTTCAAAATCATCACTTTGAGAACCAATCGAGTAATTGATCTGAAATGTGGTAAACGTTGTCAGCATCTCAGTGCACTACAAGTTTGAAAAACAATTTGACTTTCATACATTGTGGAAATTTAAATTGCCATCGCAAGTTCTCAAAATTGTTAACATCCTGTGTTTTAAAGGTCTGAACAGCTGAAGTGGGTAATACACTGTAGGTGACTCGGTACCAAGATGAATAATACTGTTCTTTATTATTTCTTTTGCTGATGAACTCCAGACTATGCAGCTATCATCCCCTGGCCATTTCAGTTCTAACAATTACAGTATATTCTAAATACAGTATATATTCTTGGTACAAACCAAGAAAGCTAATGAAAGAAAGCAGACTGTAAGACATATCCATATCAGTCTCCTTGGCAGATTACTTTGCTACAATGTTTCATGACTTGGAAGTATTTTAAGTGCTTGAGATCTTAACTAATCAAGGCATGAGATCATTTACACACAGTGACTCTACTTTAAGCTTATATCACAAGCCTAAACTACGCTTTTGTGCCTTTAAATCTGAGAACTCTTATAGAAAAGGGTGTCTTTGCAAATAATCTGTACAAAGCTGTATGTCTAATTTATCTTTGAATACCCCCTTGGGGTCTAACCCACTTGCACTCCTTCTCTGTATCTACACTGAACCACACCAAAACCCTTATTTTACCATCTGTAGAGCAGCTCCTTCCTATAAACAGATTACTGAGCTGCTTACTCCACCTATTTCCTTGGCACACCGATTATAAATCATACTAATTGATTATGAATTGCAGGGACTGTTGCAAGCAATGTCACGCTCCACATAAATAAGCATTTCAGCATGTTCTCATAACCAAAGGAGCAACTGTCTCCTTCTTGCGTGTGATAGACAATGTGAATAGCATCACGTAACAGTTTATGGTTGCAACACGAACAAACCATAATTTGATAGTACAGAGCGTCTGAAGCCAGCATTTAAGAAAAAGTCAGTAAGAATATTAGTGTATTAATTTCTTTACCCTTTTAAGGGATACAAATTTATTTTATGGATCCAATTTGTTTGTAATATTTACTGGATGTTCTTCAGTTTGTTATAGTGGTTGCACAAATATTCTCTACTCAGAAATTCATTGGTAACAGTTCCTTCATCATGAATGATTGCTTGCTCAGCTTTTGTGAGCACTGTCTCCGTTAGAATTCAAAGTCTGCAAATTAGTACAGCTGTGGTCTTCACTTGAGTATAAAAGGAACAAAAGTCCTTATAGAAGGGGTCTCCAACCCCGATCTTTACCAGCCTCAGTACTGCAGGTTTCATAGGTAACCACTAATTATGTATAAATTTAGAAATATTAATTTCCAAAAAATAAAATAAATAAAATCGAATTGTGAAGAGTTTAAGCAAGCAAATTGTTAACTTAAGTGAATTAGAAGTCATTTGGAAGAAAAATCCAAATGTCCTTCAGCTTTCAATGACTGAGTTAAAGGAATGCTTTAATTGAGTAAATGACTTGCTTAACTGATCAATAACTTACAACCTTACCAATCCTCAGAAATAGCTGATTGAGGCTATGTTTAGACACCTTTGCTTGTCTGCAGACTCCAGCCTTTTAAGAAGCTGCATATTGATATAAATATAACTATCAGTTCAGAATAGGGACTGCACAATTCCTGCTGGTGACTCACATATTTATTAATGGAAATAGTGATACAGTTCAGTACTTCAAATATTATATACAGTATAGATACAGTACTGTACTTCAAATATTGAAACAATGGACTACACATACTGTGTGAATGCCATATTCACCAATGCAATAAAAAGTTTTAATCACTTGATTGGATAAAAGACTGTTCACCTGAAGATTCATTCATATTACTATACTGTTCATATACTATACTATTCGTATTACTAATCAGTATATTGAATATGCTGTACTGAGGTGTGCCACAGGGAAAGAACATTGTTTGAAGTTTGTACTGTATAAGAAGCATGATTACTGTTATTAATTTTCTATTTTTAAACCTATATTTAAAATATGTTGATTTTATGAGTTAAGTGTTTTTTATTTTGCTTTGATGTTTTGCAATATATGGTTTTCCCCTTAGGTTTCAAGCAAAATTTTGTTTTTTTTAAATACTGTAAGTCTCATTGAAATCATCAAGGACACAGGAAGCTGTGAAGCCAAAATACAAGCTGAAATCAATGAAAGTAAACAACAGTGCAAAACCGTTTCAGGTTTTCCAGGAGGGTGTGACTAATCCATCAATACCAGAGATTAATTGTTGTGAATTATCTTTCTTTTCCAGGCTAAATAAAAGAATTAGTAATTATTTGTAATCAATGAGCTCCCAAACTCCAGCTTTGAATCAGTGAAGATTAAGACAACACATTCATCTCATTTTGCTTGATTACAGTATGTCATTAAAGAAACAGATCGCTCCATCTTCTCTAACTCTTGCAGCTGTTGAAACTTCACGAACACTCTGTCAAGATCTATTGAAAGGAAAAACTGCATACTGTGATGACACTGTGCACCAGGGGCTTTTCAACATTCAGGAGACCAAGGAAGGAGACCAAGATACGAGGAGAGTCCATTGTCCAGCTCCTGCCCGCAAAACACTTTCAGTTAAGATTTCTAATTCATGCTGCAGGCGGGCGTTAGGTTTGTGAATAAATTGGATTTTCACTTACTGAATATTTAAATTCTCTGTCATGGAAACTGAGATAGCAGATTGACCTTATGAGCCAATTCTGCAAGTCTGAGTGAAAAGGAAAAGCAAAATTGAAAAGGCTTTCTTCTTTCTATATTGTTTTTCGATATTAACAATGGTTTTCTAAAACATATTTGAAAAACTTCCATCTTAATTAATCTGTTTGTACTTTATAAATAATATTTATTTATGCTTTTACAATCTCAGAATTATAAGTATAATGTTCTGGAAAAGAAATGAATAAATTGAATGAATTTACAAACTCATCTTTACAAAACATTTGAATTCCATTCCTTTTGGTCCCAAAAGAATGTTTTAGCTGCTGCTCCCCTTCAATGGGAAAAAGAGAAAGCCACAAGATTAATTAAAACAGGTAGGAAAATCAATACTCCACAAAAACATGTACTATGGGTACTTGTAGCTGGCATATGTTAATAGTAAAGAAGGTACAGAGGTTAACAGTTCTTCTGTACAAAGGTACAGAAATCCTTTCATCTAAAATCAGGTGCCTACATAAACATACATGTTTTAGAACAAGATATCTGGTATACTGTATGTGCATACAGTATATACTGTATGATGTGCATATGTATTTGAATCTACATGTAATTTCTATCTCAATCCATTATGTTACTTAATAGATTTAGTGGGAAATTTTACTTTAGGTGGGTAGCTGCATCAGCATGTGTAGTCTGCAAAGGAACAAGTAATAGGAACACCTGAAGAAGGCTTCACAGCCAAAACGTTGTGTTTTCTCTCTTCTTTTCAGCAGGGAATAAACCTATCACTTGTTCCTTTGCAATTTTACTTTAGTGTATGCATAGAACAGTGACAGAAACAGAGTTGCTGCTGCTGATGTGGAAGTAGTTTCATGCTTAATTATGATAATTCTTTCATCTTCTACAGGACATATCAAAAAGGCTTTGTATTACATGAAGAATTAAGTGTTAGGAAATATTTCTAATATTTGTTCTGTTGCTTTTAGCAGACAGTAATTCTGGCACAGCCTATTTCTGCTGATTCTAGCCTTTGGGAAAGTGGCTCATATGGGCCTCCTTGACCAGCAGTATGTCCTGGCTCTCTAACACAAACCAGGTCTCATCAACTGGGACCAACTTTTGAAAGCTGCAATAAAGTCACCTGTCAATCATCCAAAGACGACCAACCAATGAGGAACCTGGAGTGGAAAATGACAACAAACCCGAAACAATTACCGACCATGACTGCTGGTCTTAAAAGGTACTGTATGTAAGGGTAATAAATCTTGTTGACTCTCTCAACACTTTCTCTCATGTGAAACCTGGCAACACGACAAGCTAATCGACCATGTGCCAGGGAAGAGCTTCGAGAGAATCAAACCAGAGAAAGAATAAGCTGGTAAAGGAATTCTGCCCCAGACAAGTGAAAAATCCGATATGAAACATTTGTGATGAAGCCTAATCTATTAAGTGTACATACAGTAGTTGGACTTCTATAGTCAAGCCTGAGCATGGATACATATTCAGCAGTAGCAGCTACGACCAGTGAAAGTTAAAAGAGATTCTCTCCATTTTTGTCTCTCTCGAAGCTGGAGCTGGGACAGACCTTGTGCGCCTACACATGGAACGCAGCTCACATCGATCTGAGTGAAATCCTTTCTTCCATTCTTCCCCAGCGCCGAGAGGACTGCTCTTGGTGCCGAGCCAGTGGAACAAGACTGGACACAATTTCCGTTCAGGTCTGTCTCCCTGTGAGACTTCTTCATTGAACAGCCTGGCCGCCGTGTTGATGTACAGTAAATGAATAAATTCAATGTTCACGTTAGGCATCTCAAGAATTAAACTACTATTCCAATCATATTTAATGAAGTCAAATACATGACATGAGTCTTTGAGGATAAGAATGGCAATTAGATTTGAGACAGAATTGAATTACAAGGTGGACAATAACAATAATAAGTGTTAAAATACAGTACATTGACTATAACTCTGATGTTAATATCTTTGTAATCTCTGAGTGAACAAAACAGCAACTCATAGGCAGGTTTACAAATACTCTAACTTTTGTTTGGTTTCTGTTAATGTTTTGCTGGTGGATTAATAAATTATATATTATATATTTTGAATCTGTGTGCAGGTATTGTTGTTTATTTTTTTTCTGATGGATTCCAAGAAACCATAAATACTTTTCTAATTTTTCCAGCAAATTAAAACTATCACATCTCTTTAAGTATATCTCTGTAAATATATTTACGCTACCAATCTGTCCGAAATGTAATTTGTTTTCAGCATAAGATCAGTTGAATTGTTTTAAATGTTAAAGCATGTGGAATCATCATCTTCTTTTTCTCTCTTAAAATAAAATTGTGTACAATGAATAGGCTTTCAAAATTTGTCTGAAGCTCCATGTTATCTATGTTATTTGTATTTTTGAAGTGTTGCTAAAGGTTATGATAATGTACCTCCCATGTCTTCTGCAAGCTACATAAATGACCTCCTGAAATATTTTTGATTATTTTAAACAATAGGAGAATAAAAGAGCATGAATGATACACAAACCATTGACTGAGTATTTTCATTCACAATTCAATCCTTGTGAAATTGTGCTAAATAAATAAATACATTTCCTTCCAGTGCAGTCACCAAGAACCTGGCTGTTAGCTATCCTAAAATTGCCTTCATGCATCTCTTGAAACTATTAAACTGACATTACTGGGCCATGGTTTAGATAAGCTAATTTCAGTGAATAATATACCTTGCCTTTGCTTCGGAACCGAAAGCTTTATTTGGTATTCATATTTATTGCGCTGTGTAGATAGGAATAAAAAGGATTAAATGCACCCATGACAAACAGTTATCAGTGAAAACAAAGACTCATCTATATTGGCAGTCTTTATGGGATTGCAAGAAATTTGCATACTTCTGCAAAATTACTTCTTTACACATTATCTCAAAGACATTCTGATCTGAGTGAGGAAGACTGAGTTGGATTTGTCTGAATATAAAATAAAAAAATTGTCAAAAAGACTTCCCCTTTAAGTTTTTATTGAAAAAGAGTTTTACAGGTTTTATTGTACCTATTTTTTTCCTTATTTTCTATTTTAGAGAAATAATGTTTTTTTATTCATTCTATTCTGTTTATGATTTTGTTATTTAGAGAGAGATCTTTTCAGTAGAAATCCATAATGTATAAACCTGTACTACTGTATAATCTATAATGAGCCTTGAATGTTGTTTAGGGTTTAGGGTTTGTTTGGTCAAAATTGTCTAAAGATTCCGAAAAGCTTTATATTCCTGAAGGGCCATACTGTACTGTATGTGCTAATCTAAAGAACTTCCCTATCCTTGATTCATTTGTGCTGACACTCAGGAATGCAAGCTTTTATCAGACTGCCACACTGCCATTGCACTAATGGAATCAGTCCTAAGAAAAGAACTAGTTTTAATTGACAAAACCTTTCACAAACAGCTTAAAGTAACTGAATATCGTTAGTACTGGACAATTGACATGTTCCTATTTGTGCATTTCCGAAATTACTTCCGTTAACCTTGTCTGTGCACATAACGCCAATAGGAAAGTGTTTTCCTAATGAAAAAAAAGTATATTACACCAAGTTCAAAAAAGAAAAAAAAATCAATACTCAGATTTTTAGAAAAACTGTAGGTTTGAAAATGTTAATTAGGGTGATTTTTTTGTTCCTGAAAAAGCATGATGCTACAATATGCTAAAAGCAAGTCCCTTAACTTAAATAATCTAGAACATTAGGATTTCGATACACTGTACAGTATTTCAATTCAGTGGTTCAGTCAAAGTTCAATTCATGCAATGAGATGTCACAATCTAACAGGAGATTGCATTAAATTAAATGAAAGTTAAGTGAAGTGCTTCAAATTCACAGTACCTAATAGCTAACTTGCATAACTGAAGCAATGAAAGCCTGGCCATAAGGTTGAGGCTAAAATAACCTCCACAATGGATGAAAGGAACCCCATAGCACTGATGCAGAGTTCTTCGATGGCGGGGCTGGCTATGGGTCAGTGGGCATTGTTTGGTCAAGTCAGTCCCGACATGCGAGATGAGGTTGTGCAACACAGCCCGGAGCCAATGGGAACCGATTATGGTGCAGGCGATGGTACAGTGGCGGATTAAGGTGATCAGAGACCCCTGGGCCACACGTTGTGTAGCCCCCTCCCTACCCATCCAATTACCAGAAACAAGCGAGAGAAAATACCGTAATAATTCAGTGACGCGTCCGGAGTAAGAGCCTGCTCCCGCCGATTCAAACGGAATGTGATGTGGCATATTGCAAGGCCTGGCCGTGCAGAGCGCGAGAGAAGCCCGACTCTAACAGGGCTAGGAGAACGAGGGAAAAGATACAAGCAAAGGGATGCCCAGCAGGAGAGATATGTACAGTGTGAGGAAGAGAACAGAACTGCAATTACGTTTCGAGCTCCCCCTGAAGTTCTGTGTAAAAACTCGATTTAGAATTTCTGATTAATGTCATATATGATTTTGAGGAAGTAAAATACGCCGCTACATATGACATACTGTATGTGAAACATACTGTATATGTAAAAATATTGTCATCTGTTTTTTTCAGAAATCAGATCTTAACATCTATACTGTACCAATTAATACAGGAATTAAATAATTTAGTAAATTAATTAGTAAACCGGTAATTTCCCTTTTCAAACTCGTATTTATTTTTAACTAGGAAAAAAAAACAAAAAAAGTATATCCAATCCTACTTTTTCTGTTTTAGGTCATACATATCGTACAGTCATGCATTAATGGAAGTGATAAAAGAGCTCACGATTTCTTATCTCAAAATACAACTGTGTTTTTAGGATAGCTGAGTTGCATTCAAAACAAAAATAAAGTCCAATGTATTGCCACTGTGACATAACAGTCAAGACTATAATCTCATGCTGTGAATTGTTGATGAGACACATACAAATGCAGAGATAAGTCCATATTCTCTCAGTATAGAATGGACATTATCAGGGGCTATTTTCAGATAGCTTGAAAACTCCTTTCAAAAATATAATAAACTGTACATGGTTTTGTAATGTTTTTATTCAATCTGTTATACATATTTAGTTGAGTGTTTTTTATTCATGTCAAATGTGGAAAAAATATCAAAGACAGCATAATCTCTCCTAAATCTGGCTAACATAAGGACCTTTAAAATGTGTTGCTGAATGCCAAATTGTTATTTGAATTATTAGCAAATTTCCATGCCTACCCTTGTTTTTTTTAAAAAGGAAAATTCTTTCTGACAATAAGGCACACAATCAACAGCAAAGCATGTAATATAGAACTGCATGCAGTAAATACCTAATACAGTGTACCACTAAATATACTTGCCAAGGCTAAGATATTGTATTTTGTGCAATTTCCTTTTTAACATTGTAGCATCTGAGCCTCCAGAGGTCCATTATACTAAACTAAACAATTATCTAATTATTCCATTGTTTTTTATTATTCTATAATAAAATACATTCTATTTACATATCAATACAGACAAAGGAGATCTGTGAAGTGGTGGTACAATAGACATTGAAGCAAAACTCTTTAAAGGGGGAATATATACTGAAGATACTTGTGAAATGACTCCCATAAATGTAGTAGAGGAACTTTAATCTAGGAGATTAATTGATGGCCTAGGAAACCAGCTCTAAATATTCGAGTTTTAGCCATCATCATTTTTGGTCTCAGTAACTCAAGCCCCAAAGTAACATCTAGTGCGGATGGGCATCACTTTTACAGGTGAATTCTTTGAAGGTTTAATCGAAAATCTTTTCATGTTACAATTGTTTATTACTATGACATTATTTTTTCATTTAGAGTCCCCAGCTGGGATGCCAGTCAGCATCTTTCCCACCACCGGCCTTTCACCAGTACAGACAGATGAGAACCTCACATGCTTTTGTCCAAAACACTCATGCTTTTGGTATCCCCTGCCCCATCTAGCAATGCCCACAGCACATTCGGCAATGATGTGACACTCACTGACGACAATCCAAAACGCTCCAACCCCACAGATGGCCAGGAAGTCACAGGTGTTGCAATCGTGCTGTAAAGTGGAGGCACTAAGACCAATTAACATACCAGCAGTTTGAGGACTTTCCGACTGATGCCCTGACTCATACTGGCGATGTCTGAACTGCAGGGCTCCTCCACTCTTTTGAAACCAACACTTCCAGTTGTTGAGCTGCACTGAAGCCCCCCTTCTGTCACATAAAAAGAATATTTTTACGGAACCTGAAAGTTTTGCCAAATGCACCAGCTGGTACAGCTCTGATTAATCAAAAATAAATCTCCACTTGTCGACTCAAGCATATTTGTTTACGCTTGAATAATTGTGTATCAACTTGTTTGCCCTGGGGCGACAGCAATTGTCACGATACATTTCAAGAGTAATGCACCATGCACATTGAAAATTGTGAGGAGTGTTGTGATCTGCTACAGAGTTTACTGTTTTAAATCAAAAATAATAAGACAACAGTAGGACTCCAGTTATCCTATTCAAGTAATAATAATAATCCTTGAAGCATGGGTAATTTACATGAGATGTAATAATTGGTGAAGCTTCTTTAGAATAGAATACATAGTGTTAGATATGCACCTGCAATGATGGTTGTATTTTCCTGTTGTCTTGAGGGAACTCAGAAATAGCTAATAACACAAAAATAACAAAAAGCTGTCGCTAATGTGAAATTTGGATAGGGGGCAATGGAATGCTTTCAAGGGTAAGCTTTTGCAAACATTCACTTTAAAGAAAGTATTATTGCAGTTCTGCAGTTTCATGCTGCATGATCTTTGATTTTTGAAAAGCACAATGTTTGCTTCAGTTCTGTTTAGTTGATTTTGTCTGCTTTGCTACATTTTGCTTTAACACGCTACCTTGCTTTATAAGTACATACTGTAGCCTCCAATAGTCTGACCAATGCCTCCCCTCCCCTTCCACCCACATTAAAGAGCTTTGCTCACAAAGAACAATAACAGCAGCTGTATTGGGAGCTTATCAAAAACCAGAAAGAAGCATTTTGTGCTCACTGGACTCTTTATAGCCAGCAGTCTATGAAAGTGTGATTCACTGCAGTTCAGGTGGACATTAATTATGGATGCAATAATACGATTTGAAAATGAATCCTGCTTGAGGTAAGCACATAGAAATTACATGGCCTAAAGATTCATCCCTTGCAACAGTGGAAAAATTAAATTGCACATTTTACACCAGAGGTGTCCAGACCCAAGCTCCAGAGGCTATGGGACCTTTCGGCTTTTGTTCCACTTCAGCTCCCTCGGGCTACCTTGGCCTGATTCACTGTATTACATGCTCGATCGGATGACTTGTGCAAAGTCTCCAGGTCTTTAGTGAATGATGATTTAAAGGTCATTGCTTCAGAACATATACTAATGAAGTGTAAACGTTTCTGCTCTTAAAAAATGGAAAATGGCACTGTTTATTTTATATTTGTGTAACAAAACACTGTCTTTTGTTTTTTGGAATTTACGTTCGTCATTTATATGTTTAGGATGAAAAGCATTGCATTCCACAAGTCCAAAGGGTTTTTTATGCCTTGTACAGGCAGTACGTTTTTAATTAGGGATGATATAAAACTAAAAAGCTTAAAGCGTACTACAATACAGTATGTACAGAATATAAATTCACTATTGACAGCACTTTAGTTTATAACAGTTTAATTCTGGTCTTAACGACACTTACTAGTAAAGTTTAATGCATGTGTCACACAATTTTGTAAAATCTCTGTTTGAGAAGCTTCCATTTCAAAATGCTGTGTTGGATTAAACGTTTCAAGGGCTTCGGGTGCAGAGGAATCCATACCTGGTTGGGCTCTCTGCGGAATTTGTCAGTTTGTGTCTGTTCGTAAGCGATGATGGTGGCATGTGGGTGCAGCGGTTAGCGTTGCTGCCTCACAGCCCCGGCGCCCTGGGTTCAGCTCTGGGGGTACCGTCTGACTCGAGTTTGTACGTCATTCCCGTTGTTGTGTGGGTTTCCTCCCGGACTCCAGGGCCGTGACGGTAAGTTCTGTGTCTTCTATTGTTTTCTGTTGGCCCTGGTGTGAGTGTGTGTGTGCTCTACGATGGACATGCACCCTGTCCGTCCCACATCTGGGATAGGCTCCAGCTCCCATACGACCCTGCACTGGATAAAGAGGTTAGAAAACTGATGGATGGATAGGTATGGGCACATGTGATTTGAAATACACTGAATGAAAGCTCCTCATCCATAACTGTAAAAACATTACAGTGAGAATCCAGTTTAATGTACGTTAATAGTTTCCTCATTCCGGTAATGGTAATGGCACGATCAGCACTAAAATAGTTTCTTTAAAGGAGCATTTCTTTTTGTTTTCAGTTTGTTCTGCACAAGCTATTTGAGGCTTTACTCTATAGACAATAGACAAATACCCAGCAGATAATGTGCTTTATTATGTAAACAGCTACTTGGGAGTTTCAGTTAATATCATAAATTGTTAACTAATTAAAATGAGGTTTTAGGAATTAGGAAAAAATATCTAAAACTATCAATCAAATTATGTTAATTTAGCACTGTTTACTTTTTTCAAGCATGAAAATAGGATAGATTTATGATAACAAACAGTAATTCATATTCCAAATTTAATGTGAACATTAATGAAATGGTTGCCAATAGTGATATGATAATTATATTAACAGACACAAAATCTTATTCACTTGCCTGACTGCCTGAAATGCATATGGAACCTCACTGCCTTCTGCTTTTATAATGGATATTCATTATTACAAGGGGAAATAGTGCTTTATAATGGTTACTATAATGTACTACCAAATTATAAAAATACAATAAGTTAAAAAAAACTTTGATAGTTGCATCAACACGGAATACCTAAATATGAGCTCAATTCAGTTGATTGACAATGCGATTGACCTGTAAATTTAATAAAATGAAATTACATTCATTTACTGTATTTCATTGAATATTTAAGGAACAGATAGAGAATTTCCCAGTTAGACAAGGATAATTAAAGCTGGGGAGGGTAAAATATTCTAGCATAGAATGAAAAGTGTTTAATAGATTGTGCCTGAACTGCTAAATTAGTGGACGGTGTCAGATGAGAATAGAGTAATTATTGACTGCATGTCCTGTGCAATTCTGTCAGATTTCAGTTTCTCGGAAGCCCATAACATCACCATGTGCACTCTGTGGTATCTTGTATTGTGTAGGTTATATTTTAGTTTTACAGGAAAGATTAAATGCATAAGCAGAGTTCAATTTCCCAAAAAAAATGTATCTGTATGAATATTGAGATCTCAGTCCCATTTGTCTTTGGGTATGCAAACATCCTTATCCAGTCTCTTAAATAGTTTATAAATCTTTGAAGTGAAGATATTTTTGGGTCCAGTGATTCCCATTAATTCCTGAACTAGTGGGAGGGTAATAAAGACACTGAGTGAATATTAATATGATGTTTTAAATCTTATCTCAGTTAAATATATTGAAAAAGATTTTTTTGCTGAGCGCAGGATAGAAAAGCAGAAGTTTAGCAATTCATGATAAAGTTCAGATTTTGCCACATCTCTGATTGTATGGGAAGTCAAGTGGCACCACCAAAGACTGGATTTGGGTAAAGTATCTCAATGTACAACAACAATGTCTGAAGCAGGGACTCAAACCCAGGACCCTTCAGTTACGAATCCAAAGGCTTATCCTCGACATTATGTGAAACAGTGGGTTACATCTAATTCTGAGAGGAACTTCTAAAGCTTCTAAGAAATCCACTTGAGTAGATAATTTTTTTGAAATGTTTGTTTTTCACCGTCTCAGATAGATAGATCACTTAATTAGCCATATACAATTTAATAATGATAATGTTGCTTTATTAGCCCTATACAATTTCTTGCATTAGGAATTTGTCGTTTCACATACCCCAACTTGCTCTCCATGAGACACTAAGACACACAGACAGGGAGAGAAGCTTGGGGTCAGAGCGCAGGGTCAGCCATTGTACAGCGCCCCTGGAGCAGTTGGGGTTAAGGGCCTTGCTCAGGGGCCCAACGGAGTAGGATTCCTCTGCCGGCTGCGGGATTTGAACTGGGAACCTTCCAGCCACAGGTGCGGATCCCGAGCCACAGAGCCACCGCTCCACCCCTTTTTTTAAAACAATTTCTTGTATGAGGAATTTGTCTTTTCGCAGACCCCAGCTTGCTCTCCATGAGACACACAGATGGGGAGAGAGAAGCTTCGGGTCAGAGCACAGGGTCAGCCATTTATACGGCACCCCTGGAGCAGCTGGTGTTAAGGGCCTTGCTCAGGGGCCCAACAGAGTAGGATTCCTCTGCCGGCTGCGGGATTTGAACCAGCAACCTTCCAGTCACAGGAACAGATCCTTAGCTACAGAGCTACCACCCTGCCAAATGTGGTAAATGTAATTCTATTTTGGTTATTTTATCATTTGTCCAGTATATGCTATTCACTATACTACCAAGAGAAGAAATCCATTTGGAACTAGGTAACACAGAGGCTATGGAAAATAATTATTTTCAGGTATTATACAGTATTCCTTTGAGCTGCTGCTGTGCAACTATGCAGCCCATTAGCGAGACAGGAAGTTTACTAAATCTTGTCATCTATTGCTTAACAACTTGTCTCTTGTCAAACGTGTTTTACAGACAAAGACATTGCCTTTCGCTTTCGCACACATTTAGTTTGAAGAGTAGCTGTAGTGTGAAAGACACGCATTCCAAAAGCAGATGTTTGGTTGGAGCTTCCTGTCCGTTTTTGAGGCAGCAGTTTTCACTCTGCAAGTCTTAGGTCCTACACCCTCTCATACTTGACCTAGTCCTTACGAGGTCCCGAAGAAGGCTTCAGATCCAAAATGTTGTGTTTCTTTCCTTCTCTTTTCAGCATAGAATAAACCTTTTTTCCTTGTTCCAATATTACATTAGGCAACATTTTACAGTAGATACAACAGCACCTGGCTGCAAGAAAAGTAACATCTGAAACATTTTCTGTTGTGTTTAATGATGCAACATGTGCACTCAAATTAGATGGTCATAGATTTGAACATAAATGGAGAGCAACCAAGTTATAAGTTTAAAAAATAATAATATTTAAAATTAACCATATTCTGCCCCAAGATCTAACAAATCAGGTATATTATTATCTAGTTGTACCAGAAGATAAGTACAGTGTATGCTAAATATGTAGGCATTAAGTTTTAACTCATTCTATTATTGCACATTAAGCCTTGACTTTTAGCTACTGGCCATGCCCCTGCTCTCATTATCAGTCAGGTTGCGGATGGTGGACCAGTAGAGGGTATTTTGTATACTGGACCAGATTTACCAGGGACACTGAGCTATAGGAGGTTCAGTCCTTAGGATGTGAAGTAAATAATTTACCACCAAGCCCTTGAGTTTTATTCATTAACTAAAAACAGCCATTCAGCTATGTAACTTGTAATTTCAAAAGGGTAACAGGAGTTGAAGATAAAGCCCAGATTTACAAGATTGCATTTTAGTTGGAAGCAAGAAGATTTAAGGACATGTTTTGGCTTCAGCCCGTGTGGCTAGAAGAATGACTGTCTGGCCATGGGATGCCCGAGTGCGGTTGCTCAACCTGTTGTAGGTGGGTGGGGCGAAGCACTCTTGAGCAAAGAGTTCTGAGTAAACAAGCCTGATGATCCCTACTCACATCTTAGTAAGTTCTAATCCATTTCTAGGAGGTCATCTTCCTCCTGAACTTCTGCTACAATAATAAAGAGCAAAACAAAAACAGCTTTCCTTAATGTAAAACCAAGATAAGCTGAATTTTTTTCCACCCATCCATTCCTTACCAAGCCTAACACGTGTGCTACAGGCAAACAAGCAATCATTGTACGGCACTGCGACATTTGTTCTTCCAGTGATGCAGCCCTGCAGATTGCTGTATTATTTTGTATTTAGATTTACTTTGCATAAATAACTGAAATATTATAATTAAAATCACAATACAACTTAAAGCAATAACGTCAATATGGACAGAGAGTAATCTTATTTGAGAGCTCTCTACGATAGACTTAAAATGATGAACTCCTCACCATTGTTTTAACAAAAGATCTCCACTTTATTTTGATGATTTGTCTCTGCCATAATCTTCTTTGTTTCAGGATGTATAGTCTTTCATAGCATGTAAAATCCATAAATGCTTTTCAAGCAGGGAGTCTTATTCTTTAGATGAAATCTATGTTACAGTTCGTATACTGTAGGTCAACTGCAATTTCTATTCAAAAGATCTAGCAACAGAAAAGGACTTATGGTTTCTAAAAACATTGAAATGTCAAACACAATATTTTTAAAATAAGGTGCAGGTTAACAAAACTACCTTGTAACACATTATTTACTTCCATGCATGAAAAATTCTGTATGTATTCCTTTCAGTGTTGATATAAAATACACATATGTGCTTTCTGCTTCTGTTTCCAACAGAATACCAACAATCTGAATGGTAAAGATACCTTTCGGAGGGTTGTTTAAAAGATTTTCCTTTTTTATTATCTCGGAAGGATGCTAGTAAGCCTTCTGTTAACTAAAAAATGATGATATTTAAGGTCAGCCTTTGTCAAAGTTTTCCTGCAGACAGCAAATGGTTTTCTATGAATAAATGTATGCATTTAGAATTAAGCTTCGGTGATGTCTTTTAAAAGATTTAAAACTAATAAAATGATTTCATAAATCTAAGTTTTATTGCTTCCGCATGTTCTATGCATATCTCATAAGATGGGATTTAAAGGAGCAAACATCATAGTTTCTAACGTGTAAGTCACAAACGCTGCATCGGGGGTTAAAAATACAAAAACGACCAAGACATCAGACATTGTTGCAACAACAATAATTAAAGTAATTGTTATTATTTATTTTATTTTAAACACAAACTTTTACAGGCATATCTCTAAGTGCTCTGATATACAGACAGATAGTTCATATACAAAAATACATACTGAGTTCTGATTTAGGACTACCTGTTACTGTAAATAATAATTCATTACATTATTTAAATCCTTAAATCTAGCATGCAATTTACTGGATCCTCAGTATGCCCTATGACCCCTGCACCTCATGCTGTTGGAGCCCTGGGCTCCTTGTATTCTGTGTATCTCTGTGACCCCAGACATCTGGTCCCCCACCAAGTACTATATCCTCCTCTGGACCTCTGTGCTCTTCTGGTACTCTGTGCTCTTAGCCTTCTGCTTCACTTTCACCACTACAGATCGTTGGTCAGGTTGTAGACGTGGTAGAGAATTTTAAGTTCCTACGTACCACCATCTCCAACACTCTAAAATAGGAGGTCAAACTTCCTTTATGGTCAGGAAGGCTCACCAGAGGCTGTTCTTTCTGAGACAGTTTAAGATGCTTGGAGCATTACAGGATGCAATGACCCTCTTCTACAGGTCTGTAACTGACAGTGTTTTGACTTTCTCCATCACTGTTGGGTATAGCAACATGTCTGCCAAGGACAAGAAGCAGCTAGAGAAAGACGTGTATATCTGCTCTAAAACTGTGTCTCTCTACCTCACTCTACCTCTCTAGATTGAAATGCAAAGTTCTAAAGATCCTCGCAAACCCCTTCCCTTCCCGACCAGCCTCTGTTAACTTTCCTCCCCTCTGGTAAGTGGCTAAGGTCTATTAAAATAAAGTCTACTACTATAGGTACCATAATAGTACCTACTGTACCTACAGGCTGTGAAACTCGTGAACTCTGCACTTTGATCTTGAATATTTTGCACAACTCGTTGTTTTTTCTGGTCTGACTGTTATTTATCTACTTACTGATGTGTATCTAGTATGGTACTGTATGTGAAGATATGTTGGGTGGATGCTGTTTATTATTGTCTTTATTATTGTATGATTTGTCTTTTAATTGTATGAGCTCAACAAACCAAATTCCACGCAACTATCTGGTATGACACAATATTGAACTTGAACTAAAATTGAAACTGCTCTCCTCCACTCTACAATCAGATACACTTGGAACTGCTGTGTGTCATATTTACTGTAACTGAGCTTTTATTTAAAGTGACCTTAATTGCTCCAGCACAGTCCTCCGAGAATTTTAAAAAGCCCTAAGTTTGATTCAGGTCTATTGATCAACTCTCATATGGAAACTCCCATCTGAGATTTGGAATAATGTAATTTGTGGAGTACGGTACCACAAGAATTCAATAATGCTAGGGCTGCTGCTTTTCCAAATCACCCCCAATCGACATCAATGATCTCAGTTCTGCTGCTCACCTAGTAGAACTAGTCAGTTGTGCAGACCAATAACCAAACAGGAGGGCTAGCAAACGGTGTAGAAGCAGCAGATGAAATGCAAAACGGGGGAAAACAATGGGAAGCACTGAGATAGAAGAGGCTATTTACAGAAAGGTGGTAGGATTCTCTTGTTTGTTCACGTTCTTATATTCTTATATTGAGGTTATGGCTGACATAACAGTTTGGGGTATTTGGAATGACAGAGCTTCCCCTGGTATGGCACGGAGTCTTGCAGCTTACCAAGTGGGCCACCTCCATTTTTGGCAGCCACTCCTCAGTGCTCTGGTCACACTGGCATTTACCCCCTGTCTAATGATGGATGATGGTCTTCTTTACTAAAGGGAGTTTCTTAAGAGCTTAAGGAAGTTTCTTCCCACTGCACAGCTCCCTGTGACCTAGCTGCCTCAGAACCAGCTGCTCCTGTGGCTTTGGGACCTTCTTCTACTGTATCTTCTCCACCTTGGAAGGACCTGAGGCATTGTCTTGGCTGACCATCTGTTACATACGTACCGCGGCCTACAGTAAACTGGACATCAGGAAACAAGAGGTCTCCCTTGAGTGCTCAAGACCATCCATTACAGCTGTGCACTGCAGCTGTGTCTGAATCCAACCCCTTATACAGCCTTTACAGCTGTTTCGGAAACCAAGAGAAATCAATGCTGCAGATTTCCCTCACGTGTAACAACACCCAGTATTTACTCAAAGGTACAAAGGTACAAAGGTTTGTGTTTCATACAAACAGACCCAATTTGTTTTTAGTAAAAAATCAAACTTTTACACTTGACTTTTAAACCGTGTCCCATTTTGGAATTCTGTTTCTTAAAAAATTGGGAAAGTGAAAAGTGATAGCCATACACAGGTGTCTCCAATAAAAGTGGTTAATCTTGAGTGGCTTGACAGATGATTTTGATCCAGTCTTGCTTTGTTTTTTTTTCTTAGTAAATTGCTCTGTTCTGTGGGTCAAGGAAACTATGAACTTTGACTCTTTGAATTTCTCGGAAACCCAGGAAAATGGCAGAGTAGTGACTATCAAGCCCTATCTCAATTCTGTGGCAGTTTAATACTAGCTAACCTTGTCTCCTGTGTTAACTATAAAATTTATGTCACACTTACTTTGTCCATTTGAGTAAAAAGAGAGAAAAAATAGTATAAAGTTAAAAGATAAATTCACTCCATTAAATAAAATGCAGTCTTCTTTTCTGATGTGACATTAAAATTTATCACTAACAGTAGGCTAACAATATACTCTCAATGTCTCAAATAGGTTTCTGTTTTCCATTTCTATGCTAATCAGATCTTATACAATCATCAACAGAGACCCAGTGTGACACTGTATACTTTTGTAGACGTTTTCAGCTGTCATCATGCAATTCTTTAGGGAGCGACTTGGCATGATCAGATACACTATTACAGTTAGCAGTCTTTGTCTCTGCTACTTACTGAATTTCTTTACTCTGTTGTTTCATGACTGATTTACATACTAAGTGATAATGATAACAAAATCACAAACAAGTATTATGGAACATTTCCTGTACACACAGAAGCTGAGTTTTTTTCTACCTCTCTCTCTGTATATCCTTTTATGGTTGGGCTTAAAAGATGAAAATTAAAAACTTAACATACAGTACCTTTTTATTTAGTTTACCAATTAGAGTTATATGTAATTAAAAAGTGGTATTTTCAGAATAAATAAAACTAATACTAATACTAATGCTGTCTTGTACAATATACTACCACTTCAACATTAAAAGTACATGGACACTATTTAATTATAAAGGATATTTTAAAGTCCTTTACTTTAGTTTAACTTTCAGTGATATGACTGGTAAGATAAATAAAATAATAAAATAAAATAAATTTTAAAAAATGTTGGCAGGTGCTAAATCACCTTATCAAACATGCTAAATGGACATATATTTAAAATAACACATTACTTGCCCACTGGCCTTTCAGTATGAAACTGAGAAAACAGAACTGAATTTATATACTTGTGCATCATTTATAAAGAGGTCAGCTTATTTACAGTATATTAAAGTGCCAGCTATACTTCATTGGTTATATTTTGTTAATCATACTGTTATGTTTAGGGTTCTTAATATTGCTCATAATTATTGCTGAGGTCATGAGTCTTGTTTTTCGCAACAAAGTTGTACTCAACTCATTTAGGATGTGAGAGACCAAAATTCTGCACAAAAGACTTAACTATCTTTCTCAGCCCCATTAGTAGGTGGACATAGTATTTTTTGGTAAAAATATGATCAAATATTGCCATTGCTTAACCCACTGACAGGATTGATGACCATGCTAGAACATCTGGTGCTTATAGCCAATCTTCCACTCCCTGGAACTTGACCTGGGAGAATACAGTAACTAGTGCCTTCACCTTTTTAACTGGGGTCACACCCTCTTTCCTGCCAATAACTAGGGTATTGACAGGGTGAATGGATCCTGTGCAGGACTCAGGAGAGAGAAACACCAAGCCGAATCACTAAGCAAAAACGAAACCAGGAAGCGAGCAAGTAAGTCTGTACACGGGAGAGACAACGAGAGGGCAACAGTCCAGAATGAAAGGCTAATTCGACAACGAGGAGCAGGCTAGAAGATCAAATACCGAGTAAAGACTAGAAGAGTACAATGCGCACTTGGGAGCTCTAAGAGTATTCGCAATAGTGAGCGGGGAAGTGAGGAAAAAGGAGAACTAAAATAGGGACGAGAGTGAATGGTGATTGGTGTATTACTTGCGGCATGAGCGTTTGTTAAAGGGTGGGAATGCAAGAAGGGACAGAGACGCGAGTGGAATGCGTAACAGGTACAAATGCAGGCCTCTAGACCACTAGACCCCATTAGGCAGCCCTCTTACATGTGCAGTAGATGCTTTCCTTTCAGCCCTCACAGGCCCTGAAAACACTTTTTCCACACACCCCCGCTACTTGTTATAAGCCATAATTACTTATGTAATGTAAATAACTGTTCACAGTCTTTTCACTAGCAGGCTGCGGGTTGAAAGTGAATGCCAGTGAGCTCTTGGAATCAGTTCTGCTCCTTGAAGAGGATCTCTGCTACTGAATGACATCTGCCCCTGTTTAACTTGTTTGAGCACAGACAAGGAGCATCTTTAAGAAGCTGTTATGGACACTGGAAAATTCAGGTCAACAATTTTGAACCAATATAATTCAAGGGGCCACACTGACAAAATGAATTCACCCCAAACCATAGAGAAAAAAAATGGAACCATAATTCAAAATAGAAATTACACCTACACTAAGTATTATTTTTGTCGTTTTGTTTTGAGATGTACTTATTCAACTGTGTCCAAAAACTTTTAAGAATTCACTGAAGACAGATTGTCATTTTATTACCTGTTGAAATGTACTGTAAAGGTATATTTGCATATCTAACACATAAAAAAAATGTTATTGATTTGGTCAAATTCAATGGCTTATATCAAAGATCATCTTAACCTACAAATTACCAACATATTCCTCCTCTATTTCCTATTTACTATTGAAACATTTCCAATGTATGATTTATGTGTCCAGAACTATACTCATCTCTTTTGTTAATAGAATAAAACACACATTGACTTAAAAATGATTACTGCACTTTAGGGTATAATTACAAACCACTTGTTTTCTGTAAATTGAATTAGAAGAAAGCAACAAGGCTAAGGTTGCATTTGATGTTTTTCCAACAGCAATGTGCAATGTATGCATTGACCCTTTGCAAAAGCCTTGAGCTCAAATTGCACAATTCTTAATAGTTTATGAAGCACTCAAAACCACTGGCACATGGTTTTGAGTGTGGTTCTTCAACATACTGTAGGAGGTTGTTCATAGCCATTAACCATTTTGATGGTATAAGATTTACAACATGGATTAAAAAAATAATCTACTGATATAAAATAAATCTCTTGGGCTGAAACTAACCATGATATTTGGCAAAAAAATCACTTTGAATTTTAGTCATTTTTTGAAGGTTTTTTGTTGCTTCCATAAAATCCCATTTTTATTATAACAGCAGCAGTATATGGGATACTTATTTTAATAATCTGCTGTCATACAGAATATCCCTTCTTCCTAATACACAAAACAAATGAATCAGAGGAAAGAAAGGAGGATTGAGTGTAATCCATGGTAAAGGAAAGTCTTAAGATTGCAAACGGCTTAAACTCAGGTCTGCGATGAATGCTGTGGTATTAGTATGTTTATCACATAGTATTATTCTAGAAGAAAGTCTGCACGTGACCTTTCAGAAACCCTTTTTATTTATTTTTTCTTCTCTTGATATTTTTAGAGTCTTCTCTGGTTTGTTAACTGCCACAAAAAGACAACCTGAAAGCATTAAAAATGCAATACGTGACAAATTATCATTCATCGCAGCTTGGTTGAGGATTTGAGCAAACATTATGAGAATCAGTAACAAAACTGTCCAATAAAAAGTAAAATTCACCTAAGATTAAATTCTAGTACTGTGTCTTGTACATTTTTCATTTCAGCGATACTGATTTTAGTTAAGAGGATCAGAATCAAAAATAAAAGTAGCATTCTGATAATAGACTAATTAGTAGAAAAGACTGTAAGCAGAAAAAAGTCCCAAAAATTCAAGATAGGAGCAAATTATCATTTGTCCTAAAATTCACTAGGGACCAAAATTCCAGCACTGAGCGTAAAGCATGTCTACATAGTGTGAGCATGCTAACCCTAACACTAGCTGGGGTTTCAACTGAGCTATTCTGCAATCTGTCTCTAAAGCCCTCCAGTCATCAGATTTTAAAATGTTCATCACATCAAAAAATAGGAGTTTAAAACAATCAAAACCATTGCTTAAAGCTCTTGAAAATCCGTCTTCTTAAAAAATGTATCTTCTTTAAACAAATATTGAATTAGTTGAAAAACATCATCAATATGGTATTTAATTGATCATGCATTTCAGGACAACATAGGGTTAGGGTTACAAGAACCATGGAATGCTGACAACAGTTATACAGTACTTCTAGTTTCACTTTAAATGACATAATTAAGAGAGTTCACCCAATAGAACAGGTTTTCACACATCTTTTGATCTGACTTGGTATTGGAATACAGTTACTGAATGGTACAATATACAATTTACTGTACATACATAACTGTCTTTATAGGGGTTTCTCGAAAAACAAACCTAATAATGTTTAATCTCTGCATGTTCACAGAGAGCAATAAACACATTATACTGCCCAGCCATTTTCAGAAACATCTTTATTTATTCCTAGGTGGTTACAGTATGACAATGCTTCATCCAGCAGTCACAGGGCACCCTCTCAGTCTTTGTCCACCCCTCCTCCAGCGCACTTGTGCAGCTGCCCCTGGATTCACTCCTCGCTGTAAGGATACACTAATGAGGAGGTATGGATCCTGTGCAGCCGCAGGAGTAGCCGGTAGTCACGGCAACAAACAATCCGAATCGAGAGGCGAGATAGTGGTCGAGGAGAGGAAGGAAGGTAGAAATCCAGGACAGACACAGGTGGCAAGCAATCCGAATTGAGAGGCGAGAGGCGAGATCGTGGTTGAGGAGAGGAAGGAAGGTTGAAATCCAGGACAAACACAGGTGGCAAGCAATCCGAATCGAGAGGCGAGGTCCTAAGTCAAAAGGCAAAAGGGGTAGTCCAAAATCCAGAGTGACACAAGGTTTAGGAATCGCCAGGTAGAGCTCTCAGGGAGTTAACTCAATACCGAGCAGCGGGAAGCGGGACAGGATGGTTTAAATAGTGCTGCTTGCCACGCGGTAGAGCATGTGCTGATGGATTAACACGTGCGAAACGTTGTGTTTCCTTTCTTCTCTTTTCAGCATGGAATAAACCTTTACTTGTTTCCTTTGCAGCCTATGCATGCTGACACAGCTGCCCACCTGCACTATTGTAAGGGCATGACCATTAATCTCTGCCCCACAAGGCAAATACTTTTAATCCCTTCGCAAGACATACAGTAAATAAGCCCCATCTCTTAGAACTTCAAATGTGCTGTTTGTGTGTTCATATTTGATAGGATAGATATGAATACAAATGCTGTGAAAAATTATCATTCTCCTGTTACTGGATGGACAGAGTGGTTATCAAACATAAATTTTAAATAAACAACCAAGCACAACGCCTGTGTTTACATAATTAATTTACAACCCATCTGTAGAAAGCAATCAATTTTTATTGCTTCATGAATTAAGCATTTCAAAAAACTTGTTCCTAAACATTTTAAGGCACTCTTGTACAAAAGACAATGGGGCTATAATTAAGGAGCCTAAATGCAACTCTATTAATATATTAAAATGATACAAAGTAAGGGATAGATAGTAATGTACCTCAACCAGATTTTAATTCATATGCTAGAGAGTAAATAATATAAGGGTAAAAATGATTCAGCTAAAACAGCAACATTTGCACTTGTTTGTCTGTCAAAAAGAGACAGCACCCTTCTCTTAATTTAATGTTTTATTATTTGTTTCCCATGTACAGACCAAAGATTTAACAATCTGATACACCGACCGTCTCTGGTGAAAATGGCACATCTGTTAAAAGGTTAAGCGATTTCTTTTGCTGTGTTTTTTACGGGAGCTTCACTAAAAAATTCAAATGAAAATCACACTGAATCTAATGGTTTGGCAGGTGAATTGAGTTGCTTTATCAGTAATATGTAAAAGAACAAGTAGTAGGTTTATTCCATGCTGAAAAAAAGAAGAAAGAGAACACAACGTTTCGGCCGTGGAGCCTTCTTCAGGTGTCATGTAAAAGAATGCTATTTTTAAAAAACCAAGGTGGAGCACCACTGCTCACAGCAATGAGGATGGGAACTGCACAGCATGGTGTCAGAGTGGAGGAGTGTTCAAGGCTGTGGACTGAAGCTGGAAGGTTGTGCATTCAAGGCTTCGGTGGGAACTGCTATTGTACCCCTGAGAAAGGTATTTTATTTACAATGGTCCAGTATTGTCATAGTTTTGCCTTGCTGTATAAACACTAAGTTGTTTTGGATAAAAACCTCAGCCCACATAAATTAATAATAATAGTATGTAATGAATAATAATTTAGACTGGTAATGTGTTGCATAATGTAACTGTTGCAATTAAAAGTGATATGCAATATGCACTATATACTGCGTGGATAATGTATATATTTATCTCCATCTGAGAGAAGAACAATAACAGACTTTTGAAAGGTGTATGCGTTTATTGTATGTTAGACATATATTGTTAAACCACCACTAGTTCAGTCTGAAAGCATACTTACAAAGCAATAACTGGTTCCTGGATAAAGACTGCTCAAAAAAGGATGAGGCAGTATGTGCAAATTGTTTGCAAAGTGCTTTAGAGTAACCTTGTCCCACTTGATTTACGTTGAATTAATATTTAAGAACATAAGCCTGGAATTCCTGGTATAACTGTAAATGTGCTTTTCCAGTTCATCTCAAAGGGATTTTAAATGTATTTTTTACAATCTGAAGCAGTTGTCAAGCCCCTTTTCTTAAGTTAAATATTGTAAGCCTTTTGGCTTTTATAAAAAAAAATCTTCGGCTGTGCCTGCTTTTTCCATGTCTTACATGCTAAAAACATTTTAATGCTAATAATTGAGGACAAAAGCATGCATGCTACTGGAATAAGAAATAATTTTTTACTTTCCAACAATACACTGCTCTAAGCAGGACTCAAATCCCTCTGTAACCCAAAGCTTCCAGGCCACGTATGTGATAGAAGATTAATCTGTTTAGTTAGATTAGAATTCTGTGGTACAGGAACAGGAGTTAGCCATGTCACCTGCTGAACAAAATGTAAATGTAATGTGCTGGACAAAATGTAAAACCTGCCTGCAATCAGAAATAACTTGAGCAGCCCTGTGATAGACCACTTTAGGGATAATGTAGTTTCAAATGCCTCTGGTGAGGCTGTTGGTCCAAGCCCTCAACTGCTCCTTCTCAGTAACAATCCTCAAGTTACGAACACTTTCTAAGTGGGGCACCTTTTGTTCGTGGGAAACTGCACATACTTTGTAGTTTGTAGTTTGTACAGTAAGTGCAGCCAAAAGGGCTATTTCATAATGTTAGGGGAACACAAAAAATTATCATTATCTAATAAGAAATGTTGACATATTTTCCCATTTGTCATGTGAGTTTTGCCTATTTTTTATTTTTTACATTTTTCCAAACATACAGCACATTTAAAATTAGAATTTGAAGCTTTTGATATTATAGAAGAAATTATATATATTATAGGAGAAACTTCAGTTTGTCCTCTTAAGATGAGCTCATACTATTTTATAAGTATTTTCTATTTGCTAGTTTTTGCCCTGTCTAAACTATTCATGACAGGAACAGGAACCAGCTACCTGCCTGAACCCTGTTTGAGGTAAGAATTTCAAAGCAGTGTTCCACTGAGCTGTGGGCACAGAGTTCAAGGGAATGCTCCAGATTCTCATGGTGGACTAACAAAATTAAGCAAATGCAACCAGCTACACTTAAACATAAGTGTGTGAGTCGATACAATGTCAGCTAACAGCACCTTCAAATGAGCATCAATAAGCACGAGAACTGACTGAGACAGTAAAGAAACCCAGGCCACATATTCTCCATCTGACCTGGGCTTTTGAAGAAACAAGACATAGAAACCGAAAGACAATCAAACAACAAGCTCACGTGCTCTTTTAAACACACTTTCAATTGATCTGCATTGCACATCTTGACAGCTATTCAGAAGAAATGATGTACTGTACATGAATACACACATAAAACGCCTCATGGAACCAGGAAAGGCTAATTCCTTCTGAATAGAAAGCAAGAAACTAATCTCAATTTGTTCCATTCACAACCTGCATGTTGACACATCTCCCCACACTGAAACTGTTTATTCCTTACACATCTGGTTGTTATGACTTTACTGTGGTGTACAAGAAAATAGATACAATATCAACATTTGGCCAACAAAATACCATGGTATATCTTTATATACCATATCTTTGCCATATACTCTCTATCATCTCTTGCCTGCACATTCTCTGGGCATTCTATCACACAGCTTTAAAGGTATTGTGTCACCTCGTATGGCTGTGAAATAACCCATACAGTGTATCTTATTTGTCTATCACCTCCTCAGGCAGTACTTGAACACTCTTCTTTTTGATCTCCAGTCTAATGATAGACAGTCATAGTTAAGGGTTCACATTTAATTTTCTTTCTTTGCAAAACGCAGGAAAGGCACTTTTTGCGGATTTTGGAAAGTGGCACATTAGGAGGAAAGGAATGAATAATTAAAATGAAGGACAGAGTCGTGCACAAGAGGCAATGGAAACTGAAGCGTGCCTGGCTGTTGTTTTAAAATCAGACTCAGGTTTCTCCCAATAAGTACCTGAGCTGGGAAAACAAAATAAATCTCCTTTTTCAAGGGCCTTCAACCACTCCCCCCGCAAGGCAGCCAGGGTAAATCAAATGAAACAAAAGAATGAAGTAAAAGAACAGACAGAACCCAATGAGCAGTCCTTAAACACAAACAACGCAGGACACAATAGGCTGAGTCGAGTGTCTTACAGCCGCTACAGGCTGAGCTCTTTTTCTGCTCGCCTGGGAGAGCCATAGTCATTAGCCCCACCTCGGAGTACACCTGTATCTTGAGTCATCAACAGCTACAGGAAAGAAGCTGAAGCAGGAAGCATTGACACAGTTCAAAGAGAAGACAGACTGATTAATCAGAAGTCAAGCAACGATCACTTCCACTTATTCTGTTGATTGGCACAATTTAAATCTACAAAATTACAGTAACAGTATGAAATGGAAAACCTACTTTGAGAAACTCAATTACAGTACATCTGCTCTTTGTGTGATTAAGGGAGATGGCTTAGTGGGTAAGACTCCGGACTCATAACTGACAGCTAGATCAGCCAAGGGGCTTCCTCTCGTTTGTAACCATTGTAGGTTCAAGTCCCTGCTGCAAACACTGCTCCTGTACCCTGGATCAAGGTATTTTAAAAACAGTTGCTTCAGTCCACCCAGCTGTGTAATTGGGGCTCATCATTGCTGGAGCACTGCCAGAGCTAATCCCTGCGATGGTCTGGTGTCCTGTCTGGCGAGGGTGTCACATGCTCTCAATCCAATTAGCGCTGCAGAAACCAAGCTCTGGCATCATGAGCCACTGTGTTCAGGTATGGATTTCGCCTTCCTTTACATTCTTTACAAGTTGAAAAAAGATTTTGTCAACAGCAAAGAAATAGAGTAGGAGTATCTCACATTTGGTATAATTTCTTATATTGCTGTAAATGTGTTATTATCTATTCATTAATCTCTAAACTTTAACTCACTTTCTTCCTTCCCTCCGGACATGTTTTTATTAACGGCAAATATTAAAATTGAAGAATTCCGTATAGTGCTTGCTCCATTATTACCTTTATTTGAATGTTATGCAATATTGTGCTTTGTTTCAGAAACAAACACCCAATATTTTCATGTTTCTATTGATGGGTAGTGTGGTCAGTCCAAGATACAGTATAATTTGAAATTTTCAATACTTATCTTTTTATATAGGTTGTAGATTGTCATACTTATTATCTTTGTTATTAAGTAGCTATTGCTTTTCTATTATTTCTTGTGTCACAACTTACTCTCTCATCTTTGATTTATCTCTCTGTTTACTTGAATCTTGGAAGCCCCTGTAAGTCTAAATATATTTAATTAATCTGTCATCCTGCAGAGGTTATTATTTACAATAGCTCAACTCCATTGACCAGCATCTTTTGTAAGCTTAATGCTATTCTACTCAAACACTTCAAATTAGGTAGACAGACCTCATATCTCAAATATACAGTAAGCCTGCATCTTGGAGATCATTCAAGAGGACTTTTTAGATTTTCTTTTCTGTCTCTCACTTACATGTACTTATTACTTTTTTCACAGCCTCACACACCTCTGCTCATATAAAACACAAGTATCAAGTTACTTGTAAACATGTTCTTGTATGGTTTTGCACTGTATTGTGCTTGGACTCGTCTCTAGTTACTAGAATAATACTGTCCTAATCGGCTCCTTACCTTATTTTCCGTATAATTACCGCTTTATTCAAGTTTCAGTTTCGGTTCTGTCTCCATCTCCAAGTATGGATAGGGTCCTTCAGCGGGAAACAGAAGATTTTTTTTTTCAGAAAAGTTTATTGTTCTTTTTAATGTCCTACCCCACCCGTATCATCTGTGAGCTCCCAATCTTCCCTGAATCTGACCCTGCTGAACTGCCCATGAAGTCCCTAGCTATTAGCCCCATCACTTGGCCCACAGCTCATTCCCCAGCCAGCTGTGCTCATACAGGAGATCCATCAGCAGCTGGCTCTGGATCAGGCCCGTGGCCCTCCCCCTAGCCATGCCAGGCTGCTCACAGATCCCCCAGCAGCAGGGCCACCGTCTGGCCTGAGACTCTAACTCTAGCCAGAGTCACTCTTCCACCATTGAATCCCTGGCAGGGATCCCCAGTGCTCCGTCTGCACATGTGTCTGTCTGCCAGCCCCACTGATCTCCAAGCTACAACTTCTGTCACTTTAGCTTTTCAGAGAAAATCATACCCACCTTGACCCCCCTCCTTCTTCTTTGGCCCATAGTGATGACATCACTCCTCCTGAGTATCCCATTCCACCCTTGAACCTTGTACTGTCCCCTGCTCTGCCCTATTTACATTCCTCCCTCTCTTGCTCCACCTTGTCCTCTCTTTCCCTTCTCTTGTCCTCTCATGCTGTTCCTCCTTTCACTTCAGGTATCCCATTCTCCACACCTTCAGTCACAGCAGCATCCGTGTTTCCATGCCCTTCCCTATCCCTCTGTTCCGTTAAGCTCCTTCTATCTCTGCTATCTGCACCAGTGAAAGACCCTGCCAAATCTGGCTGCTTTTGTCACCATCATCCTTACGGTCAGGCTGCTATTCTCTCAGCTGAGAGACCTACGCCAACAGACCTCTAATACATTCATCTCTCTATTAGGATCTAACCAAAGAACTGAATTTCATATTGAAACAATCTCTTCAGCTGGTCAACAGGGAATCCTAGACTGCATCATCAAATCTTCAATTCACTTCTGAATTTTTTTTAATAATGGCATTCATCAATTTTGATCTGAACGATACTATACACGCACATGATGAACTTCACAATTAAGACTTCTGCATTGTCACTATAAGATCTTTAATGTGCTTACTTTGAGGGGCCCTAACAGATTCCTCCTAATGACCAGTCTATGAAGCTTAGGCTTTCATTCCTACAGCCAAGTGGTCCATGCCAATAAACCATTCACTTCTTTCATTCCGTCTCAATTGGAGTTGTCTAAACTACTGAAAAGAAAAAAAAACAACAAAAGTGCAAAAGAAGGAAGAAACAGGCTCTTAATCATTTCTTCCCAAATAAACCATAAGCCTTTAGTTTACAAAACACGTTCTCCAGTGTTTATGACTTTCCATTCCTCCCTCGACCCCATCATCACCCTCACAGCAGCTACTTGGCTAATTCCCCCGCATGTGAGTGTGACTGTGTGGGTTCCAATAGCCCCATCCATACAGTCAGGCTGTTGTTCCCTCAGCCAGGCAGGTTAAGCCAATAAATCAATCTAATTCAATTACTTCTTTCATTCTGTCTTAATTGGAGCTGTCTAAACTACAGAACTGGACTGAACCCCCCTGGAGATTAAAGAAAGTCTTTGAATAATTTGAACCATTCATAGCTTGCCTTCAGAAGAGCTTTATACCTGGACAGAAAGAGCTAAGGCCAATATGCTCAGTAACCACAATGTCAAAAAGACAAGCTAGCGTTGCTCATCGTATAGTATGGTATAGTATGGTATAGTATGGTATTATACAGTGTGAAACTGTAGATACCTGTAAGGCTTTTGCAACTGTAGAAATTGTCATTGTGGTGCTGTTTTTGTAAGGTTAACCTTGTAATATTGTCAGTCTCTGGTTGCGGATGCATTGCAATTTGGAAGTCTTTACCTTTTCTCTGTGATTCCTGATTCCAGAGGAATGTGGTAGGTGCATTAGGATTATGCCAAAGAATGTGCCCCATTCCACCTCAGCTGAAGACAAAGCATTCATCTCGCACATCATTAGAATTTCTGTCAGCCTTGGTATGTGTTGGTTATTAGCTGAATACCTCGCATGGCACCTTGACATTTCCCAACTATTGCATGCTGGATGAAAAAAGGTTATGAATAGCCACCCAAACCTCTCCGCTTAGATTTATTATCTGCTTTGAAAACAGACCACAAATAAGCTGCATTACTTCAAAGCTAAAATCTCAGTTTAAAAAGTTTTCAATGGTTATCTCTGCAATCAGACACTTCACTGAAACAAAGCACGTGTTATTTCTCTGAAGCTTTATAAATATGAATTTGCTTAGCTAACGCAGTAGTTCTAATTACAAACCTGATCGGTATTGAAAGATACAAGAACTGTGATCAATTAGCGTGTTGATTTTGGACTGTGAAATTCAAAGGGATCAGGAAAGAAAGGAAGAGTCATGCTCAGACATTTATTTTAAACTGATTAAAAGGGAACATCAAAACTGACATTTTTGCCTGTGTAACCAGTTAGGAATTAAAACTAAACTGAAGTGTAGTTCAGAAGTGTATAATAACATATATAATATTTTATTATATATATAATAATGCATATAATAATGCTGAGGTTTTTAGCCAAGAGGAAGGGGCTACTTTGAATGCTGTTTGCTTACAGCAGTGAAATACAAGACCTGTACAATGATGTGTACAATGTTATCAGTCTACCTAAAGTCTTTTGGTGAGTCTGATATAATTTAATTAATGAATTATGAAAAAAATGATCATACCAGACATTTTTGCACTGAAATAACTACTGTATGTAATTATTGTAAACCTTAAAAACTGGCTGCATGTCATAATAGTAGCCTTGTCAGTTGTGAATTCACTATTGTTGTTCATTTGTACTTACTCCAAATGAACAATTTTGTATCATACTCTGCTGGACTATTTTAGAGGAATCACTTCTCTTTACTCTACCAGTGAGGGTCACATTGGTAAAGTATCATGCTCACCAGTAAATGCAACACTTTTCCTGATACCACCACTACCTCATTGCTGGGTTTTAATGTCAAACGCACACATTCTGTAAAGCGTAGTTAAGGACCCTATGCAGACGGTATAATCCGGAAGTAAGTGGAGAAAGACAACAGGAAAGAGGTGTAGAGGATCAGGACGGGATGACAGACAGGGGGGCGTGACGGTGGTGATCCGGTACTCGGGGGGTGTGGCGCAGGCAAACAGGTCCAAACAGTCCTAAGGGGGAATCCGGAGCACAGCCCAAATTCCAGGAACCGTGGGATCCATCCGAGACAAGGTTAAAAACCGGAACGGGATCCGGAACAGGGACAGGGAATAAAACCAAGGTAATGAGACCAGGCGCCCCGGACTCAGATGGTCAGGACGCCGTGACGAAGCCTGTGCCGTCGGGTCTCTCCCGGACCCGCTGGTGGGCGGGCTTCCGAGTGTCCATCTTCCAATGCTCAGCCAGGAATAGTGGGAGGCTTAAATATTTGCAGACTAAACAGGGGGCAGGCGGACGTAATGAACTAAAATACGAAAGGGTCAGAGTGCCCTTAAGAGGAGGGATGACGATCGTGACACATTCTTTCAGTTTATTATTTTCTTAATTAGAAACAGTCACTTAACATACTAATTCAGATACAAATAGTAGAAGTAATTCAAAGATCTTTAGCAAGATTCACATTTACATGTACTGTAGCAGTAAGTAATTTTTAGTAATTTTATCAGAGGAAATCAGAATTCAACCAATTAGGAGAGTTGCTTTATAATTATAGTGTCTTTGAATGTTTTCAAAGCTCTCTGTTAGTGTGCAGATTATGTGAAAGATGTCTGTAATTTAAAAAGTCAAAGAAAGAACATTTTAGTTGATTTTCCAAATCATTCTTGGTTTTACCTTGACCCGATTCTTCTCAGTGAAAATTCTTTGTAGTGAAACACTTATCTGCATTACTTAGAATTCTTTGAGAGTCTTTGCTGATGTCTTGTACTGCAATGATTTCAATAAAATCCCATTGTGCTTACAAACAATAGATACATAATTTCTAAATACATTGGTAGATTAGTAAGAAGGATATACAGTAGATAGATATTATTGTTAGACTGTCCCTTTCCTCTGTTCACTTGATTTCCTTTTCAATTTTGACCTTTCACAGATTCTAAAACTATTGAGAAGCAATAGTCAAATAAGATTTTGTTTTTAAATGAATAACACTGCAAATAAAATAGTCTTAAAATATATGCAGTATATGCTTGTTTGATATTAATGTGATCCAAATTAGAAAACCCTTTTCTCTTTTTAAATATTTTTTGTTGTTTCCATTGAAAAACAACCCTTTTGTATGAAATAAAATAGGCCCAAGACGGAGCTTATGAAATGCTGAAAAGCTTTACAGAGATCAAAGTGAGGAAAAAGACAACGAATTAAATATGCATGTATGTAGATGTAAAACCCATTCTGTTTTCTCCATAAAAGTGCATCACATGGTGCTTTTACATTCAACTTAAAAAATAAAAAGCAAACTTAATTTCCCAGGGGAAGTTCACTTGGCTGGAACTTTTAAGTCCTGACAAAATGTCAGATTCGGTTTGCATGAAGAAACCACAGTATAGCTAACTTCAGTGATCCAGCTGGTTCCTCATAGACAGCCCTGTAACTGCGTGTAACCTCCAAACATTAAACACATACAGGTACAGTATATAGTGGCTTGCAGAAGTATTCACCCCTACGAAAAATGTCACATTTGGTAAGATTACAAGTGTTATATAAATATGTTTAAAAATAACGTTTTTAATCAAAACGTGAATTGTCAAACTGAACACTTTAACTGGAGAAATAAGTTGACTGGCCTCTTTGTCTGCGAGCAATAAAAGGAATTCACATGATTTTAGAATAGATTCACTTATCTCTGTAAGGTCCTTCTTTACCGTAGGGTAAATTTCAAACAATGATATACAGTAACCATGAAGAGCTTGCAGCTTTCAAAGAACTCAGGGATACAGTTGTAGAAAGGCACAGATCAGGAGAAGGGTATAAAAATAATTCAAAGACACTGAATTTCTCTTTGAGCATGGTGAAGTTGATCATTAAGACGTGGGAGGTGTATTGAACCACAAAGACACTGCCTAGATCAGGCTGTCTCTGTCACATTTGGAAGATTACAGTAAGTGGGATTCTGACTTTGTTCATTAAGATGCTCTTCCTCCCAACATGAGCCACATCCATCAAGATAAAGATGCAAAATCTGTATCCTAAATACAAAGACAGTACAGAAACTGTCACACCCGTAAACTTGTTCAGCTCAAAAAACCCTCTCCATTATTTCACTCTATGAAGGAATTTAGGTTATTTTGTATAAATTCATACCTTTTGTAGATGTAGTGTTTCATAGCCGTTCAGGGAAGCCAAATATGTAACCATAGTGGCTCTCTGAAGGCACCAGTTCTGTAAGGTTTGGGCATTTACTGAGACAATTATTAATTGTAGCAGTAAATCACAAAGTTGATTCTTTTGATGGCTTTAGAATCCAACCATGCGATATAACTCAAACAACGCGCACACACAGGTACAAATACACGAGGATACATTTATTAATACATAGAATATGCATATAAACCTAACAGATCTTATCGAGAGGGTTATCAGAATACAAAAGATATATATTCATTCAGTTACGAAGTGTTACACATCAAGAGGACATACGTTCAGTATATCATTCATTTAGACCGTTTCATAAATGAACTTGGTTACAACTTCTACATTAGATACTCAAAACAAGTACATAACTCTTAGGAATTAAACTGATATCAACTGGTTTGGATAACAATTGAATTCTCGAGCTGTAATGCATTGAAGTTGAATACTCATCCAATTTCTGGGGATTCAGATCTCCTGCAGGCACAAACAATCAGCTGCAGGCTTGTTGCTGTCCAATCCGCGCTCTCTGGCTCCGTGCCAGGCTGTGCTGTGCGGCTTGCGACGGTGCGCTGCAGATGCTCACTGACCGGCTAGTTAGTGTTGGCTTTAACTAGCAAAGTTTGTGCACAGGAGAAAAGATGACTGTGGATCCCAGCAAGTCAGGAAGAGGACCGGTTCGTTCCTGATGAAGAGCTAGTTCTGAATAGTGATTCAGCTGTCCACAGTTCTGACCTGTCCACGAGGCCTGCTGCTGGTTACTCTCTGGCAACCTCCACTCTAGACTCTTAGAACAAAGGAAAGTTCTGGCACTCGGACACACTGGCCGTTCCGTGGTTGTCCGGGCTGAGTCTCGGGATGGTCAGGAGGCGCGCTGCGAGAATGTCCTGCCCTTGGGAGCCTTCTGCTCCTGGGCCGTCCTGCCCTGGAATTCTCCTTTGAATTCCCTTTAGAACAGTCCACAGAATCCTCTCCAGAATCTTACTGAATCTGAATCTCAATCTGAATCTTACAGGCTCTCTGTGTTGCCTGTTTTTACCTGGAGGAACTTCAGCTCGTTGATTGGCTGAAAGTTCCATGGGCATCAGAGTCCCACGTGGGTTACTCAGCCCTACCAGTCCCTGATTGGTTGATCAAGGTGAGATATGAGTCACTTAGTCCTGACACTTAGTAATGCAGTCCAGATGTCCATCCGGCACTCCCTAGACTGATAGGCGCCAGTGGATGACCATTGATCATGATAGCCAGGCTTAGCTAAGTGCACCCCCCTTTGGGAGCTGTCCTAGGAAACCTTAAATCACCCTAATGGTCTCTCTGTGGCTGCACCACAGAGATGAACAGAGAAATGGGGCCTCATTTGGGAAGCTCAGAAACACTTAATTCTGCCTTATTATTAAGCCTCGCCGCTACATATCCCCCCTTTTTGAAGGTCACGAGGTCCTGAGGCGTTGTTGCCTTCAAAACAAAAACAGAGTTAAGTGATGTCCCTTGCCATTAGAACATTAATCTTAAATGTCCACATTACTCCTCGAGAATTCATACCAGAACCAGCATTGGATACAAACAGGATGAATAACATCTGGAGTATGTATAAACACGGTAGGAGACATTATCTAAGTCTAGGAATTACACATCAGGAAGTTCACTGTCAATATCTGATACCTCTGTGGTAGATATTTGGGGAGAAGTCACTTCCTTTCTTTTGACATGCTACCTTTGACTCATTCGTGCTACCCAGAGTACATCTTGATGTGAGAGTACAGCATTCAGAGTACATCCAGTCATGATCCAGCTACCCGGCGGTAGTGTTACAATAACAACAGTTCCTGTTCCCAGCCCCCCGATAAACCAGAACACCTGTGTTGGGTATCTGCTAGGGTGGTTTGGAGGTTTGTTCCATTAAAGCAAACTCAACTACCTGTACCTCTTCAGGGCTTACTGTTTCTTGGATTTCTATCCAATTCAATAGTGTGGCACCTGAAGGCATCCACGACCTCAAGTTTGGTCTTATATTGTCTGGTTCCAGACCGTACAGTGTTAAGTTCAAGCTGTACTATGGCCTCCTCGGGAACTTACAGGAACTGTTTGATTAGGTAGCTGCATTGCGGTAGCTGTATCATGCCTGTCACAAGTCATAGTGTCAGTTAAATGTGGTGTGTTGACCAGCCATTTACGTCCCACCTGCTCTTCATGGGGTTCATTAACCTCCCTCTGCCCATTAGTAGCTTTACACCCTTCATTGGTGAATCGTTTAGACACAGCCAATGGATAGCTTTGGTAGCCATACCCATCTCAAGATTTGGAACCGAATTCAATCTTGGATTGCCTTCTGGGTGAGCTATGAGCGATGGGGTTAATGTCACATACTCCTCTACTGAGAAGAGTGGAATCGAGTGGGTTGGGATTTGTGCCGTGGTTAGACTGGCTACAGTGGCACTAAACTCCCTTAACAGGTCTTGTGTCAACATTCTGGCCTGTTGCACACAAGCATAAACCCACTGTATAACACCAACAATCATGTCCACTGGTTGGGGAATAAGGTTTAACCCTGTTGCATAGGAAGTTGCCTGTAGGGTTTTCCCTAAGCTTTCCAACTTTTGCTGCTGTCGATACAGTCTGTCACTACCCTCTGGCATCTCTGACACCTGCCTTCTTGGGGCAGTCAGGATGAGAGTGCCAGCAGCACACAAACCTACCAGAAAAAGCAAACGTGCAACAGTGGCGGCAGCAATCAGTCTTCCCAAAAGTCTTTTCGGGTGGCTGATCCCAGTCATCTCCTTCTGAGTGACTGTCGCCTTTCTAAGCTGGCGCAGCGTGTACATGGTGTCTTTCTCAGTATGCCATGTGGCATCTTGGGCACCAACATCCTGGAAATCTGGGGAGATCTGACGCAGCTGCTGATGCTGCTCCTCCTTTTCCAGGGCATCTACTTTTTCGATTTGTTCATGCCTGTGCTCTAGGAACCCTGCAGGGGGTGGTGCAGCGGTGGAGCATGCCTGACCCTCGGCTGAGTGGTCATCTGGAGCACCTGAGTGATCTGAGATTGTTATCCCATTCTCACTGTTCAGGTCCACCCTGCACACTTCCTGATTGAGGAATCCCTCTATCGGCATGTTTACAATCGTTCGCTGGGCGTGGGTGTAGGACACCTGCTCGCTCCCCCCTTCCCTCGCTAGGGGTTCAGGGAGCTGCCCCAGCACTGGGATAGCTAGTTCATTGTCTTTGAACTTACTATCACCCACCAGGCCCATGTCAGTGCAGGCGGGGATTTTGACACCCCTCTTTGCGATGTCCTGCACTGGCAGGCGGGTGGCTTGACCATCCAGCTCCAGTCTGGCTGAACCACTGTTGGTCAGACTCAGACTGACAGACTGAGCTGGTGGCTGTAAGAAAACCGGCTCGGCTTTCATTCCCTGTCCCTTCTGGGGGACTGGGTGTGTTGGCAACCCTGCCGTTGAGGCAGGAACAATCAGGTCAGTCTCACTCACTACCTGGTAGTTGTGAGAAATAATGTTACCTGACTGCAGGTTCCCTGGGTCACAGCAGAGGGAATCGGCATCTGGGATCAGGTGTGTCCACAGCGCAGTAGTCTCAGCGTCCAGCTGGACCTCCTGTCTAACCTGTGAATGTTGCACCAGGGGCACCTGGCGGTGGCCCTGTGACAGCTGCTCAAGCAGATCCTCACTAATAGAGGACCTCTCAGGGCTAAGGGCGAGGGCTACATCACCAACCTGCTCTCCTGCCATCTGGATCCCTTCCACCACTGCAGGGTGGTGGTCCTGACCCCTCTTGGGTGCCAGGGTGCACAGGGAAAGCTCCTTTTCATCGCCAGGTGGGGAGATCTGCTCCTCTTTAGGGATGTAAAAGGTGTGTGCTTTACCTGGTGGATCAGGCGGCTGCTCGGAGCACTGCTCCTCTGGCATGGAGGCTGTTGGGACCTTGGCCAGGGCACGACTTCCCTGTATATCCGGGGAACAAGAAAATATTTTTATTTCTTGTCCAGAGGGAACAGAAGGAATCTCCACATAGGCTTCTGTGTTCGGTGGGCACTGTGTGAGCACAGTCTGCCTCTTGGCCCCCCTTTCCTTCTGTACAGAAGGCTTAGGAGCCTTGACCTGTTTCCACACTTTGCCTTTCTGGTGATCCACCAAAGGTTCCACTCTGAGTCGCATACCCTTTTCTTTTTCTACCCGTTTGAGCTTGCCGTGTGACATCAAACACCTTTCAACCTCAGTGTCAATCAGTGTCTCACTGGGTAAGACATCTCCCATGGCAGCCTTGAGGTAAAAGCTTCGTGCTTTTCCTCTGTGTTTTACTGCCTGCTCTGTGACTTCAGGGGTGGAGTCAGCACTCGCTTGGGAGTGGCTGACCTCATCCAGGCAGGAACCCTTCCGCTCAATCAGATAGACTGAGGGAGGGAGAGGGGGCGGGTCTCCGCCTCCTCCAGTGGGGAGTATCAGCTCATTCACGCTTCCGGCAGCCTTGGGGAGCGGTTGTCCCTGTCCTAATAAAGCTTGTTCAAGCCTGGCCAGGCGGGCGGCTACTGAATCCTTTTGTTCAGCCTTTTCTAGCCCTTTCCCTTCCCCGGTGTTCTCATGGCACTTAGGACGCTGGGTGCGGTCCTGTGTGAGTGCTTTGGAACGGGGCTTAGCCAGCTCAGGAGCCTGTGCTCCTTCGAGCAGGGGGGAATTAACCCTGCTGGCTCTGACGGCGAACACAGTCGCTTTAGCAGCTTTTTGCTCAGAGCGACTTTGGACATCATACTCCCAGGCTTTCTGCGCGAATCTCTTAATATCAGTCATTTTCATGGTCTGTGCATCTGTATGCATTAAGATCATCTTTCTGACTGACGGGTGGAGATTCGCAATGAATAAACCCTTGAAATGTGTGTTCTCTTCGCAACCCTCATAATTTCGCCCTGCAAAATAAGTTCGTCTAAGTCTCTCGTAATATTCGCGAGGGGACTCTGCTCTCTCGTGCTTAATGTTAAGAGCGGCGGCTATCGCGGCAGTCGGGTCAATAAGCGCACTGTATTCTTCGATAAGTGCTTGACATAGCTGCTCAAAGTCATTACAGACTTCTTTCATCTGCCTAGCCATCCACTCATGTACAGCTCTGCTGGTAGTTTTCCTGACCAGAAACACTTTCTCCTGTTCTGTGGCGTTTGGCAGGAACTGCAGGTTATACCTGAGGTCTTGAATATAACTCTCGATATTATTCTCTGACACTGCGGGGTCAAATCTCTCTATGTCCTTCGCTAGCTCTCTCAGAGAATGGAGATTTATTCTTCTAGCTTCTCCGCTGACGGAGATATGGAAGAGATCGTGGTCAGACTTGTCGCTGCTAGAGAGAGTGCTTAATAGCGACTCGAATTCAGACCTTTTAGCAACCATCGTTAAACTTAAAGAGTATTACTTTTAAGTACGAAATCACAGTTTTACCACAGAAAACCACAAGATCAAGTATGCAATCAACCCGGTAGATTGCAAAAGATCACAAAACAATCAAGCACTGCTTAAAGAGCAAGGGGAACTTTTTTCCTTTCGGCTTTCAGCACACTGTATTGTCGTGTATGAAACCCGCGGCGTTTTATATGAATTATTCCGCTTGGTTGATTCATTTCAGTCTTGCCACGCCCACCCAGGGACGCCATAAATGTAGTGTTTCATAGCCGTTCAGGGAAGCCAAATATGTAACCATAGTGGCTCTCTGAAGGCACCAGTTCTGTAAGGTTTGGGCATTTACTGAGACAATTATTAATTGTAGCAGTAAATCACAAAGTTGATTCTTTTGATGGCTTTAGAATCCAACCATGCGATATAACTCAAACAACACGCACACACAGGTACAAATACACGAGGATACATTTATTAATACATAGAATATGCATATAAACCTAACAGATCTTATCGAGAGGGTTATCAGAATACAAAAGATATATATTCATTCAGTTACGAAGTGTTACACATCAAGAGGACATACGTTCAGTATATCATTCATTTAGACCGTTTCATAAATGAACTTGGTTACAACTTCTACATTAGATACTCAAAACAAGTACATAACTCTTAGGAATTAAACTGATATCAACTGGTTTGGATAACAATTGAATTCTCGAGCTGTAATGCATTGAAGTTGAATACTCATCCAATTTCTGGGGATTCAGATCTCCTGCAGGCACAAACAATCAGCTGCAGGCTTGTTGCTGTCCAATCCGCGCTCTCTGGCTCCGTGCCAGGCTGTGCTGTGCGGCTTGCGACGGTGCGCTGCAGATGCTCACTGACCGGCTAGTTAGTGTTGGCTTTAACTAGCAAAGTTTGTGCACAGGAGAAAAGATGACTGTGGATCCCAGCAAGTCAGGAAGAGGACCGGTTCGTTCCTGATGAAGAGCTAGTTCTGAATAGTGATTCAGCTGTCCACAGTTCTGACCTGTCCACGAGGCCTGCTGCTGGTTACTCTCTGGCAACCTCCACTCTAGACTCTTAGAACAAAGGAAAGTTCTGGCACTCGGACACACTGGCCGTTCCGTGGTTGTCCGGGCTGAGTCTCGGGATGGTCAGGAGGCGCGCTGCGAGAATGTCCTGCCCTTGGGAGCCTTCTGCTCCTGGGCCGTCCTGCCCTGGAATTCTCCTTTGAATTCCCTTTAGAACAGTCCACAGAATCCTCTCCAGAATCTTACTGAATCTGAATCTCAATCTGAATCTTACAGGCTCTCTGTGTTGCCTGTTTTTACCTGGAGGAACTTCAGCTCGTTGATTGGCTGAAAGTTCCATGGGCATCAGAGTCCCACGTGGGTTACTCAGCCCTACCAGTCCCTGATTGGTTGATCAAGGTGAGATATGAGTCACTTAGTCCTGACACTTAGTAATGCAGTCCAGATGTCCATCCGGCACTCCCTAGACTGATAGGCGCCAGTGGATGACCATTGATCATGATAGCCAGGCTTAGCTAAGTGCACCCCCCTTTGGGAGCTGTCCTAGGAAACCTTAAATCACCCTAATGGTCTCTCTGTGGCTGCACCACAGAGATGAACAGAGAAATGGGGCCTCATTTGGGAAGCTCAGAAACACTTAATTCTGCCTTATTATTAAGCCTCGCCGCTACATAGACATTATCCTCATGTTTCATATCATATAGTTTCTGGCTGGTGGCTGGTAAAGAATACTTTCAGATATGCTTCTTAGCAATATTAACGTCAACACCTGGTTAAACTGAATTAAACTGAATCCTGCTGACATGAGTTCTCATGGGCAAGTGCCATAGGCCTGGGCTGTGATGCATGTTTGATGGGGTGTCACATACTTCATGTCAAGAGATCCTTAAAGCTATGTGGTTACATGAGCACTTATGCTTGCATTGCTATGGATGTTAAACTTTCCTCTTTACTGTGATAACACAGTTCAAGGTGAAGTAGCAAGCAGCACTGCTACTTAATATTGTAGCATTGTTATAATACTGTAGCCTTATTTTACTGAGAGCGCCACAACACACAGTAGTTATAAATGCTATAAAAAAACAGCTCTATAAATGTCTATAAATCTAATGTGTATTGTGTAATAGGTTTATTTAGGGCCCAAAGCTAATGATTTCATGAGCAGATTTTTGTTTTTGTTTGCTTGAAAGGATAAGCATTGTCCTATAAAATGCAAATGAAAATTTAAAAAGACACAATTTGGCATTTATGTGAAGAAAAAAAGCAACATACCAATGCAATGCTGTGAATATCAGCCCAATTGTTGTGTATTTTGTCCAAAAATGTAATAAATGCTTCACCTCTAGGAGTCCTGGGACAAAAGAATACTCACAATATTCATTTGACTGAATAGCTGTCCATTTTCTTTCTTATTAACCTTGGCTTGTAGATGGCTTTTCTTGCATCTGCACATCCATCACATGTACACAGTGACATGTGGCTATAATTGGTTTTCTCAAAGGTTAGGAACGACGACTTAGCTTCAGTATCCAAAGTAGAGAACAATTTTGTCATTTCAAACATCATACCCTTTGATGCAGTAAGATACAGTATACCTTACTGCTATCCTTGCAAGAAAACAAAGATGTGAGTTCTAGCAGAGAAATGCATTCATTTTCAAGATCTCTAGGACATGAGCTCAAACATAACCAGAAAATATCTCTGTTGAAACAGAACAGAAGTAACATCACAGCTACTTGCTATCATGCTACTGTCATTTGGTCAATAACTGTTCTGCTTTATTGTGAATTGTACAGTATGTGCACTTTAATATATCTCTGAGGACAAGCGTGCATGAAGCCGAGATAGAGATATGGAAAGCAACGTCATGGGCTTAAAAACAGAAAATAGACAAACCGTTTTAAAGGCACAAGACAGAATATCCTATTTGTCCTTTTCTCACAAAGAGCAAATGAATAGTCTCAAAATATTGAGGCAAGTATTAGGGCTCATGTCAGAACTGATCGGGACCAACATATTTCATTTAATTTGTGACATTGCAACTCTATTCCTGGCGACCCATCTTCTATGGGCAGTGAATGAGGAGAGAACTGGAAAACCCGCTAATTCCTCCTTATTTAGCCAGAGATTCATCCCATGACTTTATTAAAGAATTCAGCTGGACAGTAAAACAGAGAACATGGTGGCTATCCAGGACTGGGGGGGGGGGGTCAGTCAATCATGTAGTTACAAGCCAATAGGAGAGCTGTTGTATTTGGAAGAAATGAGATTTGGGAAAAAAATGAAAATAAAACTGATATTAAAGAAAGCACTAGCATAAAGAGTGAAACCCTGTGGTTACACTGTTCTTATCTTGCAAGATGGAGAAAACGCAAATCAAAACCTGCGCTAAGGTTATTGTTGGAACAAAAATGCCAAATGCTTAAGGCCAAAAAAAAGACTTCAAAGAATGAAAGACAAATCCTCCAGATCTAGCCAAAAAGTAATTTCACTTATATGAGCACTGTTTTCAATAAAAGTCTCCAAGACACATTCCATTTCCCTGAATTTTACTGTTGCTAACTTACATAAATTAAAGTACTGTTGTCTGACTGAGAAATACTTACTGTTCGTTTGCACCAAACTTTACTTTTGTAGTAATACTACCAGTTGTATTTATTATGACTTCTTATGAGTTCTGCTGAATACCATTAACACACCATTAAAATACCACTTTTTTGGAAGTCACATTGAACACTCAGAACTGTTTTTTTTATCTCCAGTAAATCATAATATAAAAATAAATCTTATAATTCCATATAATACCATTTCCTTTGGTGAGATGATTTATTTTCTCTCGGAGCTGTGGTTATTGGTTTTAAGGAAATTTTTATTTATTTTTAAAGGCACTTCAACAGTTAAGAAAGTTCCCCACTGGCTGAGGACTTCAGAATCAGTTTCTTAACTTCAGAAACTGCTTACTATCCATACCTTTGCCAATCATTCCCAGAGATACACAAAGTGCAGATTGTCTGGAGGTTCCAAGCCATTGACTTCAGTCAGCTGGGGCTGGAGTCTTCAGATGCTCTCCTCCAGTGGAACAGCTAAAACCCCAGATTCATTCAAATCTAAGCTGAAAACCTATTTTTTACAAAAAGTGCTTCAGTGCGAGTAATTGTAGGTGGAGTGTACTGTATTTTACTCATGATCTGTTGCATTTTTAATTCAATAGAGTGTGCTGGGATGCTTTGTCAAGCAGAGTACTTTAAAAATGCATTGCACTGAATATTTTATCTACTGTATATGTATGTTTTAGGTACTGTATGTGTGTATATAAATGTTCATCTAGTTCAGGTGGGTAGCTGCGTCAGCATGCGTAGGCTGCAAAGGAACAAGTAATAGGTTTATTCCATGCTGAAAAAAAAAAGAAAGAGAACACAACGTTTCGGCCGTTGAGCCTTCTTCAGGTGTGGCAAATGTTCATCTGTATGGTGCAAATTTGAATTTACATTATTGTAATTAGCTGCAGGTGCAGATTGCAAGACAATCAGAAGAGAAGTTTCCCTTCCATTCCCTGTGAATCTCAGCTTTCTACAATGTACAAATAGCACAGTTGTACAATGAAAACACAGTTGCAAAACAAATACAAGCACAGATACTAGTACAAGTACTGTATGCATCCAGAAAACACTGCAGAATTAAAAAGAAAACTGAGCTTTGAAGCACAGTGCATTTTGATTTGACAGATGGGAGAAAAAATGAAAACCCAGCCTACACACACAGGTAAATATCCTTATTTCATGCATAGCTTGTGCACCATTTACCAAAGGAATAACTTAGTCAAAGCTGTGTTTCCAAGGAAACCTTTTTAAGTGCCAAGAGGATTTTACCAAAGAGATGTAACTGTGAGAAAATGTGCTCCCTTGTTTCACCATGTGAGCATGATAGGGCTGTGGTAAGTAAATGTGTGTATATTTGCTAAACCATTACAATGATTTGAAAAAAAAAAAGTATTCAACCCTTCCTACGGTGTCACATTCCTTGAAATTACCAAATGGTTAAAAAAATGTAAGATTTTATTCAAACCTGAACACTCATACTGTCACGAACAGTTCTTTCCGAGCCCTATGCGGACGACACGATCCGGAATGTGAGGATACAATTGGGAAAAGAGTCATGCAGGAGAAGGGTCAGGAGACAGGGGGCGTGTCCGAGGAGTGCAGGTGTCCGGGGGTGAATCCAGGGTGAACAATCCAAGGGTAAATCCAGAGGGGTAATCCAAGACGGGAGGTTTAGTCCAAGACCAGGGGATCCATCCGAAGTTAAAACCAGAACCGGGTCGGGACCGGCGGGGCAGGGAATCAGGAACAGGAAACTAAAACCATAATGGAGCCAGACGCAGCAGGACCCCGGGCTCTCACGATGCGGAAATCAATGAGAAGCCCCGGGCAAACGCCTGCATCTGGCTTTAAAGGTGGAACTAAAGAGGGGCTGGAATAAGGAACAGGTTTGGGAATGGGACAGAACGAGGAAGGGCTGGAGTGCCCTTAAGAGGAGTAACGATCGTGACACATACTGTACTGATGCTATGAGTCAAAGGGTCAGCAAAATTTAAGGAGAAAAACAAGAATAAGAAATATTAACTGCTACTTCAAAGTGTTATGACTCGATGTGAAAACTGTGTGAGGGTCAGAATATTTTTGCATGTCACAGGAAAAAAAAAATAGGTTTGTAATGTTCAGAGGTAAAAACACAATCTAACATTTACTGTAATTGTGTAGTGAAATTGAAACTGTAGTACTGCTTTGCCGAATGCATGGTTTAAATAGCCGATGCACAAGAGAAGCAAGAAGAAAGTTTTGGTAAGGTTTGTGGTGAAAGCAAAGTGAGGAGTGTGTGTATAAATGCAGCTACATAGAAAGCATGATAATTGCAAATATCACTCTTTTATGCCACTTCAACGGAACAGATAAGACAGATAATAAATAGATAATTCAGTTATCTAGGAAGCTGGATACCATCAGATGATACATGTGATATGAAATAAAAAAGGAACAGAAGAGTGGCGAAAAACAAATTTCTGAAAATGAAAGAAAATGCTGACAAATAATAATTTTTCTAAAAGGGATAAAGCTAAGAACTTTGAATAATGATAACATACCTATTCTCACATCTCCGAGCATGGAAAAGAAAACTGAAGCAGCTGAGTAGGTGCATCTGAAGGTATGTTAAGGCGCATAATAAAGGATGTTGGACGAGTCAAACCTTAGATGAAAACTATTTGTCTAGAGCCGGCTAGAGGAGGAAACAAATGGCTAACATCAGGAAGAGGCGGTTAGAAAGGAGGACAGGAAAGGAGAGATTGTTTAAGACAGGGGCTGATTTACAGTATGGCAAGAGTCTGATTACGTATTCTAACAGGACAGAGGGTCAATCAAAGTACGTAGCTCTGGATATTGACCTTGAAGTCCAGCAATGCAACCCAGTGCAGGGACTTGGATGTTTGTGTTTTTAAACAGCAAACAGACACAGGCAGAAAGTTAAATATATCACCATGTTTTGAATTTTGATTATTAAACCTCTTTAAAAATTCGAAGTGTGTGCTAGATGATATGACCCTAACCCTTACCCTGTCCACAGTTTTCACCTCTTCACACATCCCAGTACATTATAGGCAGGTTTGTCTCTGAAAATGACCCACTCAGTATGAATCTGGAGGTACTGTATAATTACAACATCAGTTGAACAAAACAGGAACATAATCTTCAGCAATTAAAAAAGTTTGTTTTGTCTAGGAATAGAACACAATACCCCAGGCATTCAATCAGAAGTTCAATTAATGAGGCAGCACTGTGTGTCCTGTGTTGTAGTAAACAGGCATAACACATGGCAATCATTTCAGAAATTACCCCTGGAAAATCCTTAGGAAAGACAAGCCATATTTGTTGTATCATTAACTTTCCAAACAGGCTTAATCAAATTTAAAGCTGTTAAAGCAATGTATGATACAATGTCACAGTATCACTATTGTGGAAAAAATGCACTGGGTTACTAATAATCTAAATTCTCCCTAAGTAAACTGTCATTATTTCCATGTTGATTTATCTTTTTTATCTGCTACAGTATGTTGTCTGTGTTCTTGATTCCTTTGTTGTGTATTTCAATTTTTAATGGTACAAAACATCTCAAAATATATTAGTCTGCGGTGCCTTCTCTTTGTGTTTAGCTTGCGTGCTGCAATTAATCTCATTAAAGTACTGTACCACATATCCTTGTTCAACCAGTTGGTTCAGTATTAATGCATATCATTAGCTGTATCACTTCCTATGATTATTGTTACTCTTGTGAAATACATTATTTTTTAAATACATTATGAATTTAAGCTGTCTGATGTCTTGTCAAAGAGGAGTTGTCTGAAATATTGCTATTAGTGTGTTGACATTTTTACAATGGTACAGTACATTAATTTCAGTGAAATCACTGTGTCCAATATCATACAATATTCTTTAAATTCAGGATGAGGTGGCTAGTGTCGGAGAATGTTGCAGGAGCAGCTGTTTGCATTCCTTTATTATTCCTTTATTTAATAATGTGGCCCATTCTAAGAATGTACTGTACAGTACAGTACCTGCTTGCAATTACCCCCAAATAGCTCAGTAAAGTTCCCCAGAAATTACATTCTCAAAAAGAAGGTGAATTTTATTTATCACTCACACTGACCACACTGGTGAAGTTGGTGACACGGCGTGTTAGCCTAAATTCTCCTTACACACTGATGGATCGCAGGCTGATTTTAAGAAACAACCTCGTCGATTGCATGCGCACTTTTCAAAATGGTAACAAGCGTGAGATCTAGACCCACACACCTATTAGTCCTCATAAGCCAACGCTCCACAAGGAACGGTAACAAAACGGGAGCTCAAACTAAAATTTGACAGTTTTTTGTGTCAGAGCATGATACAGGAAACATCATATTTATACAACAAAATACATAGCATATAACTCTTAAAATATATGTGTCATATATACAGTATAGAAATAACTCATACTGTATATACTCTCTTTATACTGTAACTCTTCCTTTTTTAAGTCATCCTTAGTTACACATCATGAAAAAGCTGCTTGTTCCTGGAAAGAATCTCCGCAATCTGGAGCCCGGAGCAGCCTGGTGGAGCTGAAGCAACAATGCCAGTCCAGTGCAGGGCATATTACCTTCTCCCCTGGATCACCTGGCCCGGCATGCACACAGCGACAAATCACAGATGCCAATCTGACAAGCTGACATGCCCTTGAGAGATGAGAGTAAACCACCCAGTCCCATCAGTACCAGCTGAGCCATTTTAATTAAGATTACATTTTGCGGTGCGGTTTCTACTGTACATTGAGAAGCTGTGGTTTACAAGGCTTGCAAATGTGAAAATGCTCATCTCTGTTCCACAGCACTTCAGGATTGTGCTCTTACATCCCCTGTTTAACATCATAATTACAAACAGGCAGAGCTGTAGAAAGCAATCTTATTATTATTGAAATAGGGGGATTTCAGTTACGACCCTTACAAGTGATTATACAGTATACATGGTTATATACATATATGAGCAACAAATCTTTCGCTAGATTGATAGCTAGAGATAAGAGTTAGTGACATATTCAGAGAGCAAAAAAACATGCATAGTTGCAATCTATAGTTGGATTGAGTGTTAACAGAGTTCACCACAGAACACAATCCCATAATGTATTTAAAATAAAACCCACATTTTAAAAGAGAAGACAGTCTGATAATCAGGGACACATTTATAATCAGCATGTTGCTGTTAAGGATGCAATTAATTTTAAATTTAGTTGATAAATGTTTAAATGAATGAAGAATACAATTTTAAAGCATTTGTGCACTCCTTATGAAATACAGACCATCACAAAGTATTCTTATTATTGTGGCTATTAAAATTATTTCTCAGAAAATGGAATGTAATTATTCCTGCAACTATGTAACGTGAGCAAAATGAAACATTTTTAATTAACTTAATATTTCTCATTGAATAATTGAAGTTGCTATTTTAGAAGAAGGAATTACAGTCTCTCCACATATCCCTACCACCTTCAGCTTCAGTGTCACAAACTGAGCTCATCAGCCCAAACGTCTACGTGAAATTAATAATGTGTGAGAGGTCATGGTCTGTACCGGTCCCAGGCAATTACATTTGGTACTGTTCCATTGGTATCCTGCAATGCTATATGTATCTTTTTAATTTGTTCAAAAATGCTTTGTACTTCAATGACACAGCAGTGCTATATACAGTACACTTCCAAGGTATTTTCTGTGCTGTCTGTCTTGCACCCCAGGTGTTGCGGGACGAGCCGGTGGGGTGGAGTGGCAAGGGCATGAGCCCGTGTGGAACCGCAACAGTCACATCTGCTATTGTGGTTCATCTAGGAGGAATATCAGTTCTGTTTTTCACTGCATGGTCCAGTGTGGTTTTCATGCATTTGTGATGGGAGAAGACTGAGCATGTCGTTCCAGCGAAGAAAGATGCACACACTGCAGCACTCCTGACAGGGACAGTGCTTTCCTGGGACACTCAGAACATCCAAGGCAATATTTCCTGCTTCAGCTGTGTGTCTGGGCTTTTTCCCCTGATCTCTGCAAGAGCGGTTACTTCATCGGCACTGTATGTCAAGACAGCCCTCATCATTTTAATACTGTAAAAACCATCTGTGTCAGGGGCAAAAAGGACAAAGAGTGGAGTTGGGCTGGGGAAATGGTCCATTTCAAATATTCTAGGATCTTGATGGTTACTCCCTTGTTATCCTTTTGCTCTATTAGCATTGTTGTACACCATGCCTGTAGGCTGTATTATGAGAGCAGTTGCAAAAATTAAGTCTTGATTAATAAAGAAACTTCTCCAAGCTTTATCTATAACAAATAATGGGATGCGCTCATATGTGAAATATACTGTAGGTGGTCCTCAATATATGTCAATATATGTCAAAAGTTAGGGACCAGAAACTTGTAAAGAACAGTTCTTTCCGGACCCTATGCCGACGACACGATCCAGGGAAAAGTGAAGAAACCCGGGAAAAAAAGTCATCCAGGATACAGAGGGCATGTCCTTGGTGCTCTGGTGTTCAGGGGAGGTGTGGCCGAGGCAGACAATCCAGGAGATAATCCAAAGGGGAATCCAAACGAAGGCAAAAGTCCAAAACTGGGAGGTCCATTCAAGACAAACAAGATTTAAAAACGGGAACCGGATCGGAACCGGTGGGGAACAGGAACAGAAAATAAAACCTTAACGGAACAAGGCACTTCCGGGTTCCGGACTCGCTGGTGCGGAAACCAGAGCAGAGCCCCGAAGAGAGTGAGCGCCTGGCTTTTAAGGAGAACTGAAAGGGGGTTGGAACAGGGAGCAGGTGCAGGTGATGAGTGGAAAACAAGGAAGGGCTGGAGCGTCCTTAAGGTTTACGAACGTGACAAACTGCAGTGAAACAATGTATCACTTTTCCCTATAGACACACTATAGGCCTCGGGACTGTAAGAGCTTGCCCATGCAACTTAAAGCAAGAATCTTTTCCCATAAGAACAGTAGCCAAAACTGTAAATATGTTATCACCTGGTAGTTTGTGTGTGGTTATTGATCTTTTATGGGAGTGGAAATCATTAAACACCATTACACTCAGGCACTACTGGAGGACTAGCTATCATCTGCAGCGAACAGAGACCTATTTTTAATTTTCTTCTGAGTTACCACCACCCCCATCAACCCACACCCTACTCTGGTGGTGACAGCTGCATCCAGTAGATCACAGTGATACAGCACGAGGACTAGTCTATTCAATGATACCTGCTCCTGATGAAGAAGAATGCTTTATCCAGTGCTCTGTATCTTATTAAATCAGTGTTGTAACAGATGTATTTCACAAAGGGTTACTTTGACAAACTGTTTTATTCTTGTATGTTGAGAGGAGTAATAACCAACACACAAAACACTGTTACAAAAATAAAAAAAACATAGATTTGCTTTGAAATTAATCAAATCCCTCCCAATTAAGGATTGTCAATAATTTCCTCTCTAGATGATTTTTTGTTGACGGATATGTATACTGCGTACAGGACATTAATGTAATAGGACATTTGTTGTGACTGTGAAACATTAAAAAATAATAATTTCCCACCCTGGTACTATAAACCCCTTATCCCCAATATAAGTAACATACTGTATAACAAACAGTTTCTCTTAGTTTTGGATCAATCACTTCAATAATATAAGAGTATAGTGTCAGATTATGCATTAGACAAAAGAATATTCTTTGACCTTCAAGTATTAATGTTCAGCTGAGCAGACCCATTGCTGATCTGAGGCCTTTTCATTGTGTTACTTTCACACAAGCGAAGCTCATTAATGTTCTGAACTCTGAACGTTTAGGCACGGATTCAAGACAACACGGTGAGATACCAAAAATAAAACATAGCGGAGCGTAATGTGAAACACTTCAGTTTTTGCTTTCACGTTTTAAAAAAAGTGTTCTGCAGTGTAAGAGTAACATAGAGGAATTAATGTAAAGAAATCTATATTGGTACTGTAAGGTTCTAAATACTGTAAATCCAAATTTGTTAGGTCCCGAAAATACTAGCGAGCAATTAAGCTCCATAACTTGGCTGTCAGTCTCTGGCTTTCAGGAGTCATTTGATTTTCTTTCTAGTAGCCAGGAGATAAGTGACAGATGGGCACATAACTGGCCAAGATTCATCCACTGATCTGCAAGGCAGCATTCAGCCAGAAAATTGGGTCCTAACAAGAGGGAGTACAATGCTCCCGGTCTTCAGACAAACCAATGTTGTGCATTTAGCACATACTGTATGTCTTGGTCTCCCCCCCTAGCTAACTTGCAGAAGAGAAAAGACCATGTGGATGTGTTAATAACAGTTTATAATCCCTAGCAACACATCAAGCAGTGAATTGGCTCTGACAGTGTGGCCTTCAGAACTCTCTGTGCAAATGAAGTGCCTTACAGTTACTGTCTACATGAAATGTAACTGTACCCTCCCGTTTCAACATACCCTGATCGCTGAACAGGTCCATGTTTAAATGCAATAAATTGAAACTCAAGAGGTTATCTAAGCTGTCCTTGTGGTAATATAAACTTTCAAATCAATCTCCTTAAAATACAGGACATGGAATTGTAAACGACACTATGCACTAAGGTATTTTAGTTTTCCTGTGAAAAAATAGGTAGGGTGTAATTTCTGACTCCAGTCTGACAGTGGCTTCAGGCACACTCCCAGTAGTTACATTTTTCATTTTGAATTAATGTCAAACAAGTGTGAAACGATTAATAACTAATTTCAGTACTAAAACAATACTTGTGTGCAAAGTTCAATACATGACAAATAGTCTACCACTTTCATACAGTATATTAATTACTAAATAATTAAACTAAGCAAGATGCAATTAATTTGTAAAAACAGCCTACTTTCCCACAACAACCTTTTTGTGAGCAATTGTGAAGTTTATACTTTTTATTTAAGAAAAATCAAGTGTAAATATTATCCCCAATGTTTTGACTTCATGAGGTCATGTCTTTAAAAATATAGATGTTGACTATTTCTCCTGTAAAGCTTCACTTCAGAGCTCTATCTCACTTGATCTTGAGATAGCTGGTTATGAAAGAGCTCACAGACATGCTACATGTAAGACTCTCCAGCACTCTGAAAGGAGAAAAACTAGTGACAAAGCTGGTACTGTGAAAAATGTATACTGAATTTAAAAATGGAATAATAGCAGGTATCTGGAACAGTGCTGTAATAACACAGAAAAAAAAAATATTTCTGATAAAGATAAAGAGGTAGAGGAACTCAAGAAATAGTAACCAATGTTTTTGTTAACCTGTGTGTTCTGCACTGTCCTGATCACAGTATCCACAAACATGAAGTTGGGGGAAATTGGACTTCATCCCACCAAATAATTCAGCTCTTTTCTCAATAGTAGTTGGATATTTCTTAACTGTTTTAAAGGTCAGACAATTTTCAAGGCCTTCCATACAGTGTGTCCACACAGTTCCATACACATTTAAAAATACATAAACATATACTATATGTGCATATGTTTACTACATGTGGAGAGAGAGAAACAAAGGCACTAAATGAAAGACTGCGCTTTATGTATCTGTCCAAACAGACCACAAGTTTATGATTTTATGGATGATGTTGTCCATGGCATCCCACAACATCACTGCAACACAAAATCAAGACCTGGAGTACCAAAACCAATCTCCGTGTTTGTCCCATTGAACAGAGTTCCTAGGAAACCCTCATACACATCTAATGTCAGGAGTAGGTGGCCTGGACAGCACCAAAGAGTGATAATCCAATTTCCAGTTTGAAAGGGTATGTGGCACATACAATAGCAGAGATCATTTGGGAACAGTGTTTGATATTAAGCAGTGTGACATTAATTACAGTAATTTTAACTGGCTTCCTTCCACTGACTTTTACAATCCTGCTTGTGTGGAAAATGTAATATTTCATAGCAATATTGCCTAGAGCTATAAGTTTTGTGTGAATGAATTGAGCTAAGTGAATGGAAGGTAATATTAAATATGAGTTTAGCTGCTCGAACAAATTAAGGGTACATAATTCTTCTTAAAAAGCTGGTTTATCAAAGTGTCACACATTAGGCGGTGACACAGCTTTCAAGACCCGGAGTTTTAAAATTTTAGTTTATAGCTCCAGTTAAAGGAAAATAAACTATATTTTAAATAAGAGAAAATAGAAGCAGAATTTCTAAAAATTATATTGGTTACATATCATTATCTTTAAAAAGATAAAACCTAATGTTTATTTTTTTAAAAAGATGAATGAAACTAATGGTATGAATCTTTTTGAAAGCTATACTCAATTATTCAGTTGTGTTGTGAATGTACTTTATATATTGTAAATACATGCTGTACATTGTGTATTTTAATAACAAGTACACCATGTTTAAGGGAATTAATTACCTCTTTTCAGCAGTAATGCAATGCTTTAGGGATGGTTCCTATGACATGAAAATGAATATGTTATTGAATTGTGGTACAGTCTGAAGAAAATTCATTTAATTCGCTCAGCAATCTAACTTTACAAACATCCAAGGCCTTCAGATGAAATCAATTTCTGCACATGGCTAGTTATTGACAATTGTTTGAGAAAAGGTATTTGCATAACAAGATACAGGTGAATGAGTCCAGGAGGCTTTATTGTGCATATTTATTGCACAAGGCTCTCAAAAGAAGCAATGCTAATAAAACTTCCAATAACCACTAGCATCTTGTATGCCAAAAATCTTTCCTGAATAATCAATAATCTAATCAATTAACAAAATCTCACCTGGTGTGTCTATTTACACCAGTTGGAGGAACGTTAGTAGCCCCAGTAATTGCAGCCCATTCTTAGGTTGGCTGACAGTGTTTGGTTGGAATCAGGACTTTTGGGTTTTTTCTGTTTTTCAGACTTTTCTAGATAGTACTTTGGCTAAAAGAAGTGTGGTAATCACAAGAAATAAAAATCCTGCAAGTCAATTAAATCGTAAGAAAATACAAGCAAAACCCCCCTCCCTTGAAATACAGAGCTCTTCTCATAGATGAAAATAAAAAAGACATTTTATAACATGTGCCCTGATATTTCATTGAATAGATATGACCTAGATAAATACATTATGATGATTAACCTTTGTGTTCACCGGGGTTGTATTGCTGTCTCACAGCTCTGGTTCACTGAATTCAATTGCTAGGGTGCTATCTCCATGGAGTTTCTAAGTTCTCCTCTTGATTGTGTTGGTTTTCTTCTGGTGCTCCTCCCATAGTCTAAAGACATACTGGCTTCTGGGAAAACTGGCCCTGGTGCGACTGTGTGCATGTGTGTGCCCTGCAGAGTACAGGTGTCCCATCCAGGGTGTATCCTCTTCTGATCTTTCCTGTTATTGATTTTCACCAGATGTGACATTTAACAGGTTAAATCACCTCATCACCTGTGTCCAAACAACTCTCACTAATGAGGCAATTCGGTGCACATTCAACACCAAGTCATTTAAGTGTATCAGGCTTAACCATGAATTATCATTGAATCAGTTAAACACCAACATATTAAATCAACATTCAAAAAAGTATACTGTCTTTTTGTAAAATACAAACATCTATACAGGAAATATAGAGAAAAGAGTATTTTGCTTTGTATATGTTTATGAACTTTGTGGATAGTTCAGAATAATTCTCTTTTAATTTCCATGTACAATAATATTCTGTAATACCTATGTGCATAAATAAACATTTAAACCGAGTTTCTGAGGAGATTGAATTTGATAGATTAATCTGAGTGTGTTTGCTTTTTTTAGTCATTAGGATTAGGTTTGTCATTCTGCATTATTGAACTGGCACAATCTGCTCGCTGACATTTTCCACTCAATCATCTCGCTGCATTCAGATTGCTTCTGCAATATCTTTATGCCACTTTTCACCAATGCAGGATTTTCCCTAATTTCTGAGATCACTTCAGACTTGCTAATGAACAATTTATAATAAACAGCCTTAATGTAATAGTATTTATTGTCAAACCCTAATAACAATAACAAAAAAATGTGAGAAAGGACACTAAATACTCCTGAATTGTGTAAATGTATGAAAATGGAAAAACTGAGAAATCTAACATGGATATGAGTAGTACAGTATGCTTGTTGCTGTGCAGGTCTGTGTTGGAACAGGGGTGATCTTACTCATGGGGGAGTCTTGCCAAATGACCTCAGGACCAGTGGGGGTGATATGCAGTTTAACTGGAGAATTTATCAATGACACTTCCCAGGGTATAGATTGAAAAATCTGATAGTGTTTTCATCTATTTCAATTTTCTGTGATGGCAAAAACTTTCAGAAACGGCTGTAGCTCCAGACGTCTATGGCCCATTGCAAAAACAGGCTGTTCCACTCAAGCTTGCCAGAGGTTTATTTTTAAAGGTGCCCACGTGGAGGGCGTGGGATCGATCTCGCTTCGCCATTGGTCAGCAACGATTTTTTTCCCAAGTGAATGCTCTTCACAAACAGGCCTTCTGTCCTTAACTCAAATTCTGATTATGACAAGTGGAGATAAGACAAAGCTGAAACTTATGACAGCAAAACTGACTACTGGCAGAGAGGAGCTATTGGCAACAGAGAACAATATAATGCACTAGCACTGAGATGTCAAATGAATCTAGAATCATTACGTTCCTATTATGATGTTTTCTTTTTTATTGTAAAACCCCTACATTTACAGTATTTTTAGATGGATTCGTATTCTTAGGTGTGTGTGTCTGTGCTGAGTTGTGTGTGTAGATCTGTACTGTACTGCAGTATGTGTGGGTTCTGGTGAATATTGGGGAAAAAAGTGCACAGATGTGACAAAAAACTGCGGTGTGTTATTGAATGGGCATGCATTGTGAAAACTGAGAGCTTCATTCCTGTTCAGAGTGGGGTGGGTGGGAATAAAATTGGTGTCGAAGGGCACCATCCAAGACTTTTGCCCAGAGTCCCACTAAGAGTAAAACAAGATAAACTAACCAGCCTTCTGGCAGCATCACTGTCTACATCAAACTATCGTGCAGAAGCCTTGCACTGGCATTACCATAACACTTACTGTAGGTAGGTAGGTTAGGTTCCCTTTTCATGGGGAATGGGGGGCAAGGGTCACCGTTTTTCTCAACCATCCGACACTGGAGGTGGAGGTGATGTGGTCAATATCACGCTTTGGCCAGCCTATTACCCCCAGTACTCATTTGGAAAGCAGACTGAGTGGACCTGGGAGCCGTCTGGAAGGAACCTGGGACCTTCTGGTCAGGAGCTACTGTAGACACCCTTGCCCTCTGAGCTACCACGGCTCCACCCTAACATTTCATAAATAAAAAAGGCTTAACCTGCGAAGTGGACCGCTTATGTTAAATCAATAATGCACCACTAGGTTTGCAAGTAATTAAATGTAAACAACGGAATTCCCTACCAGACTTTCAACATTGTTGGTTGTGGCAGTAGCCTACAACAAAGAAGTCAGATAAAAGCTGTAATAGGTTTTCCTACTAACCAAAGTTCCGTTGCCTTGATATTTAAGACTAAACATAGAAAGTAAAGATGTGATATTGTTTTATTTACAGTGGATACACAAAAGAATAATGAACGCCAAATAAAAATGTATTACTTATTCTTTAGTAGAAGAGTCTTGATATTGAAGAATATGCTGCCATCTTTAAAGGTCCAAGTTCAAGATTTATGAAAGTATAAGCCGGTGCTTAACTACAGCTTTAAGCATCTTTTTCACATGTCCATGTGCTTTGCAATGCTCAGTTTTACCCCGGGGCAGAACTGCCCAAAACACTTCCAGCAAGGTGACCCCTGTTCATATCTCTGCTTCCATTACGAGCCTCTGAAGATGAGGGATAAAAGAAAAAGGCAAGGGATATCTGTCTGTCTACTATGTGTCTGTGTCATTGCTCTGTGGAAGAAAATAAAGTATTTTAAACCACAATAAACACAACTGCACATACAGTAGCTATAATATATTTTACAATCACTGCAACAGACGAATAGCGAAGCTTGAAACGTTTGAGCATATCTTTGTGGGAAACTGGTGGTAATATCAATTTGGAGGAAACCCAGGGCTCCTACAGAGTCCCAAATGAGAATCACCTAAGAGACTTCAGTCACTCCACTGCTGAGACAATGTAATATCTGTTCTTTAGCATTGAGCATGAATAAAGAACCCCCACCAGGAGGAAAACTCTGTCCAAGAGGATCCCCTCAGGATTCACTTTATCGTTTGAGAACATGGAGGAACCAAGCAATGGGAGGGCTTTGAATACCAACGTCAGTCAGGAACAGGTCTGACAGTGGAACATGTTACTTAAATTCAGTAAGACATGCTACAGTACATCTATATCCAGGGAAATGCATCCCCATCCTTGAAAGTAGCACTCGCTGCTTCAGCTATTGATTTTAGGATACATCGTCCATAAAAACAGAGCCTGTGTTCATTCTTGTGGAACATATGCATACAAGCATGTAGAGGACAGAATCAATCTGAGAGTTTCAATGACAAATGACTTGAAAATCCTGTGTGTTTTGAAATATTGTCATTTCTTTATTTTGTGCGTTAAGGGGTGGGGGTGAGCTGTTCCTTTCATGATTAATGATTTTTTTAGTTAAAAGTTGTGCTGTAGTGGTAGTTTTTTGTCTGCTAACTACATAGAAAAAATTAACAATAATTAAAAAATCACAAAACTGATGACAAGTGTTATTATTAAATATTTGAAGCAACTGTAGGAAAGATTACATTGGTATTTTACCAATAATACTATGAAGATATTTTCAACTAGGTTTGGGAAATGGTGTTTTTACATGATACACCTGTGAATGTTAAATGGTGTATCATGTACTTCCATGGAATAGGGGTTCCATGAAGAGGATTCATCACCATCCAGGAAATTTACTGGGATGGCAGCTGAGATTCACATGAAAGCCCAGGATAACCGAGCAACAGAAGCTGATCAAGGCTGAATTGTAGATGTACAAATGATTTGATTCACTTTCCCTTGCGTTTTCTGATTTCTTTCTTGAATATATTTTGAATTTGTTAGGATGTTATTTATTAGGTGTTTTTTATTACAACTCAATAAATCAGATTGTGCAGGAACCTACAGTATGTGGTCTTCTGTTGTTCAGGCTCATGGCTGGTTTCGTCTGTCACTCTAAATTGAAGCCCCTCCCCAGACTCCAGATGTTGCTCTGTCAGCATGTGGAAAGCCAGCTGAGATGTGAATGAGCCCCAGGGTATACTCATTTGCAATGGGCATAGGTCAGGATTTTGGCAAGAATGAAGCACAGCTCTCTCGTGGCCACAAAATTAGAGTACTGCTACCAATCTGCCTGAATTGATCAATACCACATGGCTAAGCAGGTCTGTCAAAATTAAGTAGTGGTTCCCCTCAGCAGCAAAAGAACTGGGCAAATGAAAATATTCAAAAAGCTTGAATGACTGTTGTTCAACTGGTTAAAAACATACACTTCAAGAACTTGTAATTATGATTGGTAGATTAAAACAATGTCAAACTAATACTAACAATTAACCTGCCAGTCCAAATATGAATATGAATATGTTCGGGCTGTGAAGATTAAAGATTTCTCCAAGCCCAAAGATTCTCATTTCGCCTCAGACGGCCATGATCACACTGATCTCCCTGTCTCTCTTCTCAAAGTAGGGTTTCTCAACTCCCACAGCAGAATGACAACAGAAACTAAACTCGTCCTGAAACTAGATTCACACCTTCCCCCTTCTCTCAGTGACAGACTTATTTCCATGTAATCTTCTCTATTCTCATGCAGGTTTTGACTTCACACCTCTCGCCACCCCTCTCTACTTTGTGCTTCCTGAATGGCCTCTTTGCCCCCCCTCTCTAAGCTTTTGTTCTTCTGTGCTATTTAATCTTTGCTGTCTACCCTGTCTTTCTCACAGGTAGACAGCAAAGAAAACTTTATGTTTTCTCTCTTCTCTTTTCAGCATGGAATAAACCTATTACTTGTTCCTTTGCAGACTACGCATGCTGACGCAGCTATCCACCCAAATATGAATAATTTGCCTTTAAACAGAAAAGTTCTGTACTGTCTTCTTTCCCTGCTTTTTAGCTACCAGCAGCCCTGTCACATCTTACTTAAATTAAAATAATTGAGTATGTAATAACCATGACATAATCTTGCACAAATCCCAAACTACAGTTTTCTTCTTTTTTTTATGTTCACCTAATTGCACAAAAATAAAAAAATAACAACGTTACAATTTATGTGATAGAAAACATAGTCTCCCTAGAGTGAAAACACTGTAAAATGTACATTCAAAATTAATTGATGCACATATTAAAACATTGTCTTTTAAAATAAGGAACCCTCAACTGTGAATATGCAAAACGTGCGCTGACATTTGTATTTCATCTTAATTTTTTCTCAAGATGTTTCAATGTCAGTGGATTCCCACTGGCACTGTATCACTCACACAGAGACATGAATAGTGACCTCATCTAATTCTAGGGAGATCATAATATCAAATAAACAAATGATAAATCACATGCAATGACATTATGTGGATTACAATATAGTCTTTGTTCTAAGGCTTGAGAGTCACTTAAAGCTCTAGGCCTTGTCCATTAGCATTTTTTCCAAAGTCCATAAAACTTGCATAAACTGATCCAAAATAATAAACAGCAATTTCGTACTTAAACACAGTCAGCGTATTGGTGTTGTGTGGGCCCAGATAGATGTTGTTAAAATTCCATTGCAATTTGGAGCTCCAATAAGCTGGCTACTCTCATAATGTTTTTATAACAGGTATTATGAGGTCAATATTGCATTTTTCTGTTGAAAGTCCTTAACTGGAAAATTGTCCCAGAAAAACCATCAGGGATTAGCAGCCGTTAATGTTCTTTCCATAATAAGCACGCTATTTTAAATAAATGATTGCCTTCATGCTTATTTTTAGGTTATAAAGAAAAGTTTATGGTGGTTTTATAGTCAACCTAATTTGAAGCATTGTTAGGATATTTCACCACTCCGCCTGCTGTGTGTCATTTATTGATCATGCAGATCACTAATGTGAAGACAGAAGATAAATGACCAAATGAGCTGGAAAGATTTAACTAAACCTTGGCACTGCAATGTTTACCCCACAGGGGGAATGAATGGCGCTGCCTCATTGTTCACGTATTCCTCATTCTGGGGCTGCATGTGATGAAAGGAACCAAGCCCGTAAATCCCTTCTGCCTCTGCAGATGGGCAGAAAGAATGGGCTAGCTAATGGTTGTCTCAGAAGACATCTCTCAGTCCTACGTATACTGTAACGCACATGCACAGCAGTTAACTGGAATGTATTAAACAACAGTTCTATTAGAGAACATGACAAAGAGCTCCAGAATAAAAAAAAATTGCTTATTATTATTTGAGATTGGATGCTTTATGCTCTCTGGCCACATCTGTGTATTCCACAATGTTACAAAATTAAGAGTACATCAATAGAAACTTCCTGCTGAAGGACAAACTGTACACAGCTAATTGTCAAAGTGATGGGCTGCTTAAGAACAGGGTGACAAACATGGGCCAATGGCGCTGTGAAATAAGAAATATGACAGAGCCTTTTCGGGGATATTCCAGCCGAAACAATCGTAAATTCAGTTTTTAAAAAGAAGTTAAACTTCTCACAAGAATTCAAATTCACATTTGTCAAAGGTCTGACTTGTGCTCTACATGCAGGAGTGGATTCTTCCTGAGCTCTTGTTACGTCACAATCTTTTAGTTTATTGAACATGTTTAAATGGTAACACTTGGAAACCGCATCTACTGATTCACTGAAAAATAACACCGATACCGCATATCACAGGTACTTTCTTTGAGTGGTGTAATTTGGATGAGTTGGACTATCCTTGTTGTGTACAATACAGCACACAGTACTAGCCAGGTACCCTGTGCCCACATTCGGATAAGTCAGCTCTTGTTAAAGCTTCAAATTCCATTTGGTCCTTGTCTGTCCACTTCTGATTCTTAACTAGATCACATAATGTTGCATCAAGGCTGATGGCTATTTAGGCTGTCAGCCTAAAAATACAGTAGAAGTTTAAATGTTTTGAAAATCAAACTCAGGGGTCAATAAACTCATTTAATTCTGTCTACAGAAAATAAGACTACAGTTTAATAAGAACCTAAACACGTAAATGTATGTGAATTAAATTCATTCCTGTTATTTAGATGTATTGTATGAAATTAAATATATACCAATACTGTACACGAATAAAACCTTCACTTGCAGAAAGACAGCAACTAAGTGATTCCTGAGTCTCATCAGTTTGTTTCATGTAATGCTGCAGACCATACAGTTGTCCTCCATTCTTTAGATTAATCGCCTCTTCATTTCTCCTGTCTGTTGCTGTTATTTACTGTTGAGTTGATACTATCAAAAACCTTAAGTATTATTTGCACATTAATTATATTCTAATTAATATCCTATGCTCTAGACCGAAGAGATCCAGTTCCTTTAACATGGCCTACTGTGCCATTTCTCTAAGACCAAGAATTATTCCAGGTTCTCTGAAGACCTGCCAAGGCATCAGTATTAGTTTTATAATGAGGCAACTACAACTTAACACAAAAGTATATATGAGTTCTGAATATTGCATTGCATTGTTTTTCATATCTATTTCTTTATATATTCTGTTTACAAGATAATGTACAATTTATAGTAGTGTGACAATTTTTGAAGCCTAATGTTTTTGACTGGCAGGCTCATGCATCATCAGGATCCGGTATTTGGGACCAGTCTGGAACATGGGATCCGTCCATGTAGTTTATTTAGAACATGTTAGCAATTATGGATGCTGAAAATAAGGACCCTGTGCAGGGTTCAGGTTGGCTTATTTCCTGAGTAGCAATAGGAAATCCAAATAGAAAACGCAACCAAAAAAGAAACAAATCCCAATATCCGAAATCCAAAGGGCAGGCGATAGTCAAGACCTAGTAGGGACCATACAGCGAGGCAACCACTCCAAAAACGCAAAGGCAGAGACGTGGTCAGAATCGAGCGAGAGTCAGGGAGGGAGACAACAAGCAATAGAAGAAGTGTACGCACACTTGGGAGAATCAGAAATAGCGAGCGATGGTAAGGGAAGAGAGCAGGGTTGAAGCAGTGACGGGTGTGAAAGGCGATTACAGGTAGCTGCGGTGTGAGCGTCTGTTTAAACGGGCGCGCGTGGGAATGTGACGGTGTTTGTGAGCGCGGGCAGAATGTGTGACAGTGCAAGTGTGTGAGGAGTGACAGAACAGCTGTCGATGCATTGCGTATTTTATTTGGTTTATTTTGATTTGTGCTTCAAATGTATCTTACAGTATTTCCTGGTAAAGTCCTATACCTTCAAAGCTACATTCCAAGTCACTGAAAAGTCATGATATGAAGAGACAGTTTTCTGTGTTGCAAAATGAAGGTGTGATTCTTCTAAGCCCTTTTTCTCTCCAGGACCTTAGTACTCTTACTCTATTGAGGGACTTCATTTTTGTTTTCAAGAACTAAGGGGTGTGGGTGGCTACTGCACTGTTCATTATCATATCTTCAATTGTGGACATGCATAAAGAAGCTCTCAAGAGAGGCGTGCTAGCATTATTCATTTTCTTGGGCTGCAATCTATCACATTAAATGAAAAACCACTAATAGTTTCACAAAGAGCCTACCCTCTGACGGACTTTGGAGCGTAGTATTACAGTCATTGATCCGTATGTTAATTCATAATCCATTCTTTATATGAAGTTTAGAACTATGTAATCAGTTCACATGAACTGTTTCTTAAGGTTAGTCATATATGCATGACAGCTTATAAGAATGAATACAAAAACAGATTTCCATATTGGAAAAAAGTTTCCCAAGATAAGTGTTATTTTTTATTAGTTTAGAAAATCCTGAATGTAAACGTAGCACCTTATGATGCAAAAAATTGAATCATATTTTAATAATATTGATATACAAAAATCTGTTAGCCAATTAGAACCATATAATTTACAGTACATACACTCCTTGTTTTTGGACTTTTATTTGTTAGCTAAAAAAGTTAACAAGTCTCCCCTGCATAACTGTATTAGAAAAAAAACGAGGGAAAAGATAGCTCTTTATAAAGAACACATTTTGATTCCAAATACTTCTTTAAAGTAATAACCTTTAAAGAATTTCCCATGTAGTTCACTACAGTGTAATCTTAAGTACATTTCTTAAAGGTGATGTATCTCATATGGCCTTTCACAAAGAGTGGAAAAGCAACGTTTTAATGGTTTTGGCATATAATGTGTTAGCTCTGGAGGACAGAGTATAATAATAATTGGTTTCATTCTTATATCCATGTGACAGGTTGTCAATGAATGGACCATTACTTCCTCATAAGGACAGTTTATGGTCAGTAATTCATTCCCAAAACATACAGTTTTTGGAGTAGGTGCTTTAAAGGTTAGCTTTGCCCAGCCAAATAAGTTGCCCGGAGAACTAAGAGTCATTTGTCGAACATACCTGATGCCGGGAACCAGTGAAATATTAATTAGATCTGCTGTCACAGTCCAAGGTACAGAACAGACAGGCTAAATAAGAGTCAGCTTCACTGCAAGACGAACCATTGCATAAAACCAGTCTGTGATATCTCCCTTTAATCTATACGCCAATGGTTTGACAGAAATGAAATTTTGGTAGTTTCCTTTAAAAAAACAGGGCTTTCTGATAATTTTGTATTGTAAAAGTAAAATGAATAATAGGAAAAGGAGTCAGTTTTTTACAAAGGGCTGTGGGGGTCTGGAACAAGCTACCCAGGTTTGTTTCAAGAACTCGCTATATGAAATGCTGGATCCTTGGATCAATTATCTAATACAGAGCTAAAGATTTAGATGGACCAAATATTCCCATTTGTAACCTTTCTTAATGTTCTTAAGTAATGTATACAGATCCAGCCATTCAGAATGAGCGAGGGATGCTGCAGTACTTTGTGGTTCGTGGCCTTTGGGATCCCACAGTTTTTAAAAAAATACTGTTTAAAATATCTAGAGGTTGCACTACGTTGTAAACCCACCAGGTGGAGCAGTGAAAGTTTAACATGGCATGTGGAGCATTGGGGCTGTTGCCAGAAAACGCCTGGTTTAGAATCCCGGTCAATGCTGAGGGACAATCTTTTTCCAGTTATAGAATTTAAGTTGTATACTATTTAGACGTATTAATTTTAAACCGTGTATTACAGCATATTAAATATTGAGCTAATTAAAATGTAGGTATATGTTATAAAAGCAAAATTGCTCAGTTGGATATATAAAAAATAGTTTGTTATTATACTGTAGCTTGTGAATGTGCCTCTTTCAGGTTTACATCCACATACTGTGGAGAAAATCCAAAGGTAAATTTTGGTAGCAGACAATAAAAACAGTAGAATAATGTAACGAGATCTTTAAAATCCCTGTGGTTTGAACAGACTGTAATTTTTTGGAAAGTTATTGACATCTAATTTATTTCTATTTTAAAAATGCAGTTAATTCCATCTGTAGAAGTTAATTTAAAAATTAATTGAACTAAACTACCCTTGAATTCAGAAGATTTGACAAATTTTAATTAAAACATGGTAGGGATGGAGGTACCGTAAGTTTATTTGGCATAACTCACCCCATTGAGCGAACAGCTGCCTGGCTGTGGGGACAAAGCTAACAGTAAGGAAAGGACATCTTCGTAAGGAATGAGCTGGGGAGCTGCTACAAGGGTGACGGTGGGTTAGAGTGGAAGTGCGCAAGATTAGAACTTGACTTTTTCCAGAACTTCTGTTTTAAAAATTCCATATACTATATAAAAAATTAACTTTACTGTATATCTGGAAACAGAAACATTTACATAGTCATAACACAGCAATGCCAATGTCACGATTGTAGTCCCTCCTCCTTAAGGGCTCTCCGGCTCTTTCATTTCGGTCCTAATTTTGTGCACCTGCCTCTTGTTCCAGCCTCCTTCCCGTCCTCCTTAAAAGGAGTGCATCCGATCTCCTTATCGTGCCAGTCCGGGACCTGGAAGCGCCTGGTCCCGTTAAGGTTTTATTCTCTGTTCCCGTCCCTCTCCCACCGGTTCCGACCCATTTCCTGTGTTTTATCTCCTGTTTCGGATGGATCGCCTGGCCATGGACTTTGCTCGTGTTTGGATTCCCCTTTGGATTTCTACTGGATTGTTTGCCCCGGACTCACCCCCCGATCACCAGCGCACCAAAAACACGCCCCCTGTTTTGATCCCCGTATTCCTGCATGACTTTTTTCCTAGTTTTTCCTCACTCCTCCGGATTGTGTCGTCTGCACAGGGTCCGGAAAGAACTGTTTCGTTACAGCCAATACTTGCTATTGATATATCTGTGGTGTTTAAGGTAAAATTCACTGTATTATATGCTGTAAGATATTCATCGATCCATCAGTTCAGTGGAAGGGGAGGCACAGATCGGGCAGAATGTCAAGCTTTGGTAGAAATGTCGAAACTTTGACTTTATTGTAAATAACGTCTTAAAGATTAATGTTGCATTTGTGGCACACTTTATTCTCTGAGCTCCTCATTCGTTACATGATCTTGCCATTTCATCTTCTGTATTCTCCTCATGAATCTGAGTCCAAAAGCATCTAATGTCCTGTTGTTTCAATGTACAAATTCCACATCCATACATCAGTTAGTTAAAACACGTTTAAGGAAATTAAAATATTCATATATTGTGTTTTCATGGAGAGCATAGACATACCGTGTGTCCTACAAAAGTTTCTTTCCTGCTGTGAGGTAATCTGAAGGGAGCTAATGAATACCGTAAAATGCAATAGATATGTCGCACCTTTCATGTCAATAGTCTCAATCCTGTTAATCTCCTGTTTTTTTTTACAAAAGTACAGACACTTTCCTGATTCTCCTGTGATGGTTTATTTAAATGCAGGCCATTACAGTTCAGTCAGTGTTTTTCAGATGTGTGTACAGATCTTGGTTTTTGCTTCACTTTGTAGATTTTTCAAGGACAGGTACAGGTCAAGGCAAAATACACATATACAGTACATGTCATTAATTCAAAGGTACAGTAGGCATTTTTCTACTTTCGAAAGATCCCAATCAATCGCATGGTTTATCACTGGTGCTGGGTTTCTTCTCTTACATTTAATGCAAATTTCTAATGCAAATTGGATTTTTTGTTTTTGAAGATTTTGATAAATAGGTCTCTCTGAGTAAGGAAGTTAGTTCAGATTACTTCTGTTTTTAAAAAAGGTGTGAGGTGTTAGAGCATGCGGTCTTTTTCCTTTTACTTTTTTTTAGAAAGTAAACAAATTTCACGTGTTGTTAAAAACATTCTTGGTGAGAACCAGAGAAGAAGAAAATTTATTTATAGCATCTTCACTGTTGAAAAAAAGTTCTTCTCAGGTTGTTTTGTAAGATATTGGGGGAATTTTCACATTTTAATTCCAGACCATTTCTTGGGAAATTACTTACTGTTGTTAAACGGAAAGCCTATTAATCACACTTGACAAGCAAATTAATTTTTTTACAGTAAGGGTAAACAGATCTTTTCTGTCTCTCATGACTACCATAATAATAAATACGAAAGGGAAAATACTTTCAACCGAGCACCTTAACAACAGGCAAAAAGATATGCTTAGTCTAATCTAAGAAATCTAATCGGAATTTGTGATTCATTCTTAAACTTTCTAAAATGCACTTTTTTGTACTGGTACAAATTACAGTATTGTTCCTCTTACATCATTTTGTCAAATATTCTTTGTCAATAATTTCTTTCTGAACCGGCTCATTCCTTTTTTAGCAGCTCTAATGGGGTAACCCACTAACCTTACAGAAGATTAAAAAACGAAGGGAACTGCACAGCAAGATAACTGAAACAATGGAAGCCGAGCCAAAGTGAAAATCTAATTAATTATCTTTGAATTTCATAGCAATGTTCAAGCTAGCCATCTGCAGCACAAAGGGAAGCACAGAAGAGTGTAACACAACAAGGCATAATGTTTCAAACGTCCCTCTTTAAGTCATTTCAATAGATGCTTAAGGTTACCACAGTCTTTTTCCACAAAGCATGTTGATAACCTTAGCTAAGAAATAACTGTTAAGGTATTGCTGTTCTTCACTTATTCAGGAATGTATGTTCATAGATTAAGCAAAAGAAAACTTAATTGTTTTTTGAGGGACATTTTTGATTTCTTTTAAAACTTCTAAAGCAACATTGAGGTTTTCTTGACAGTAACATAAGTGATTTATACAGTGTGAATAGATAGTCCTACCTTCTGACTACAATGCCTTGATGACATCAATATTCTTTCCTGAACAGGGGTGTTATTTTATTATTTAGAGTAAGGATATACAGTAGTCGTACGTCCTTAATACATATCGCAATCCATAAAAAAGTCACTTGGTATAATCTGAACAGATGGCCATTGATTCAGCATTTTATCATTTGCCTCTGCTAACATTTAAGTGCAAATCCCAAAAAGGTGCCATTAAAATGAGTGGAATTCAGCTGGTCACAGACTGTCCCCAGAACATGCACGATAATGTTACAATGGGAGTATAGAATCCCTCTGTGTGCAATGCATCAGAGAATATCAAGTACAAACTCCACTAAACAAGAGGATTGAACAGCCCAAGGCAGGATCCTGATTGTGTATTATCAGCTTTAGTGCTGCACTTCTTGACTGACGATTTCTGCTCCACATAGGCAGAGATAGAGAGATATAATGAGGATTAACGTTTATAGGTTTACAGTTCATTAGGGCTGATCTTTTCATCAGGGGTTTAAATAAATTAGCCTCTAACGTCTTAGATTGTCATAGATGTACCTATGTAAAATAACAATGCCCTTAAAAGAGCCACCGTTTTAAACAAATAATTTATGGTTGTTTAGTGTTGGTGTGAATTTTTCATTCCTTTTGTTTAACACTGGCAACATCCACTTCATGTGAGTAAATTTTCACAAGTCCAGATCTCTGCCGGGGCCTCTACCACACAATGCACTTCCTGTTGTCTCTACAAGGATAAGACAAAGCTTAGGTAGGATTTTAGAACTCTGGATTTTCCAGGAAAAAAAGATGCAAACTTACTGGTCAAATAAAAGCAAACCTTTGTAGTTTCCTTCAACATCCACTCCTTCCTCTATAACACCACTTATGTCTCGTAATACAATTCTGGTTCTCAAAATGCACTTATTGTCGGAATTAAAGCAAAGATTAGCACCCTTAACAAGAACAGGCGTGACTCTGTTAGGGCAAGCAGCTGTCAGATTTTAGTTTCTTAGAATGCTGTCTCTGTATTCAGTGCCTTGGGGTGCAAGGCAGCTCTGCATAGTTTGAAAGTACAATGCTTGCTGTGTTTCCCTCACTTTCATCTACTTTCCATTGAATAACAGACAAAAAACAAACCCTTTTGAAAAACGGGATGATTCTTGATCTTTCATGCTGAACACATCAAAATCTCTGTGTTGGCATAGCAGAATTAATTACTATTTTATGGTTATGGCGCTTTTAATAGAAAAGGCAAAGCTGGATGTAAAGGGCAAACTTGTGAACCTTATCTGGCACTGCCATTGACATTTTCTAATGCATATCTTTTTAATAAGTTCACATACATATTTTCTCAATTACACCATTTTTAGTTACCCTCTTGCAACCAACATTATTGAGCTTCATTTAAGATGCATCTAATATTTACATCTGATAACATCTAATATTTACTATTTTTAGTGTATTTTGTCCTTTATCACTAATAGTCAGAGAATAATCTTTCTGCTCTCTGTAGGAGAATAGCGCAGCTCTAACCTGCACAAACCACATTCTGCTTTTTTACAGAGTGTTCTCTTTGTGAGCCAAAAACTGCCCTACAAATGTATCAATTCCTTAAATAAAAGGTCATTTTACTGCTTTAATGTTTTGCAGAAGGAAGCTTATGGTTACAATTCTCAAACAGGATATTTTTGTAAAATCCAAGTTGGGTCTTGGTCTCTGATTTTCAAAGCAGTATATATGCCCGCTATTCATGGAGTGACATGTTTATATCAATAAATTCTATTATTACTCTTAGAAACAATAACTATGGTACAATTTGTATGTGCTTTGAAGCACAGAAAATTTATTTGCTGTTTAACAAATAACACATTAATAAATCAGACATTGTAATTTATGCATGAATGTGACATGTATTTATATAACTTTCCATAATCAGCAATGATCAACCATGAGCAGACACTTATTATCACATTGTTTAGCAGGATGCCTTATACAGAGTGACTTAAAATTACAATGATATGTAGAATAAATTGTAATGGTTCAATGGTAATATTTCAAATACAGTGGAAAAAGTTAGAAAAAAATAAAGATGACACAAACTAGTGCAGGCTGATGTTTGTTTATTCTTAAGAAATTATTCATTAAAAGACTTGAAAGTGTGACCAAATTCTGCTTTTATTGTCAGGTCTATGATTGTCGTGCGAGTGTGAAATGCTATTATTGGAAAGTAAGGGTGACCATACACAATACAAACACACTGGGAGGCTTGTACTTTGACAACAAAAACACCATGCAGAATGCTTTTTGCAAAAAAAAGAAAAACAGAAAAAAAGATTTGGATACAAATGTTTGTTAACATAAACAGGAGGAAAAAAATAACATTGTAGTGAAAATTACTCATGAATTCTCTTTCTTACTTAAAAGGCATCTGAATGATTGTTGCTAGTGCAACCTCATGTGAAAATGTGATGTTGGGAGAGGTACTTCTAGAAGAGCCAATAAAAAAATACATCTAAAGGAAAATCACATAAATTGCCCATGAATGCAGTCGTCTAACAGTTTAGATTTCTCTGGTTCTCTGACTTACATGTGCTAACATAGAGCCCATTGTGTGAAAACAGAGTGGTCAAAATATTGAATTTCCTGGAGAGGAATAAAGCTGGTTAAATAAATAAAATAAATACATGTCTCCATCTATGTTATATCACCACCATCACATTAACATTTTATCAACATCACATTAACAATTGTATTCTTAGGTGGCGAAGAGGTGGATCAATAGTAATAATTATTCTATGGATTCAGTAAGCAATATAAACCGACCTATGAGAAAATGTTACTTTAAATCCACTTCCCAAATTCCGGCACACAAAGAAGACGGAGCCTCGAATATGCAGTTCTTAATCGGGTAATATTTAATTCCTATTCCAGGGTTTTTAACTTACAGTTTGAATCCTTCTTTCTAGACACCGTGTGTCCGCAGAACAAGTAAGTGTCGAAGTCATTGCGAAATCTGAGTCTCTAATTGATCGAGCCTACACTGATGGGTTAAAAGAACCAAACCGCTTTATTCTTGAACGCAGAGGGATACAAGGGGCCCTGATTCAAATATTCAGAATTCCCAGCAGACATTTTTACCGAATCAACAGTGAAACATGAACCAGAGAACACAGATGGGAACTACAGGAAAGTTCATTTTGAGCTGAAGACCAGGAGGCACTTTTTTGCACAAATGGCTATGAGAGAGCAAGCCACTCATCCAGATTGTCGAAGACGATACCTTGGCTTCTTCCATGAGGTGGCTGGACAAGAACATTGGGCTACATAGCTTACTTGCGGCCAAGCAAACTAGACGTGCCAAATAACCACCTCTCATTTGTAAACATCTGTAGGTTTCTATTATATTCCCAGTATTAAGTGCAGCCAAGTGCCCAAATTCCTCCAAAAGAGTCCTGTAAATGAAGTATGAAAGCTTGAGCAAGGGCAAAATTCCTAAGTCTTTTTTTTTTGTCTACAATGAAACTTTGGACTTGCTTGCTTTCATTTCACACTCCAAAGTCTCCATCTTGACCCCATATGCCCTGAATGTTTACTGCTACTGTCTTTTATTTTTTTTGTTTAAATATGTATGTTGTGATCAGGAACATATTGATCCATCTCTTTTTTTCAATACAGCTTTTTCCAGACAATGTCAGCCTTAGATTTTAAGCATCCAAAACACGAACAATCTCAATTACAAAGTCCAGGTTTTCATATGGTATTTTTGTTTAATTCACAAACAAAAATTGGCAAAAACTAAGTTAAAATATACACTGGAATATTAGATTCTTACTTAGATTCTTTTCTTAATGATAATGCTCCTTAAACACAGACTACTTTGCTTCAAATGTTTTATTGTTTCTCTCTGTGTGTGTGTGTGTGTGTGTGTGTGTGTGTGTGTGTGTGTGTGTGTCGTAGTGACCAATACATTTAGGTTTCCAAAACATTTTTCAGTTTTTTACATACAAACAGAGATTACATCTTTGTCTTAATTTATAGAATTTGTCATTTTCAATCTGATTGATTAGGATGAAAATGAAACAGCAGGCTGTTAAACATTCCCAGATTTGAGATGAGAATGAGCATTCATTCTAATTAAATGATCTTAAATATCATGAAATGAACTTTAATTGCATAAATCCAATGAATAGACATTCTAAATTGTTTTATAGTCTCTGATGTATGAATTGAAAAGTGAGGTCAGGTTAGTGTTAATTTTCTCTTGTCTAATTTTTATATTTAAAAGGAGGCAGGAATTTTTAATCACAGCCTGGCTTGTTTTTGAGTCAAATGAGGGCAACAGAGAATAACCCAGTTGGGAGAAGCCAATCATCAATATTCATGAAGTCACAATAGAGATAACTCAGGTCTAAATTCTGATGCAAATGCACCCTGCCTTTTTTCATTTTTTTTTATTTACACGAATACCATCGAACAAATCCTTTATTTGAGAAACACAGCGAGTGGCGAGCCTTCATGTGAGGAGAGAGAGGGGGCTCTCGATGCGTCGAAAAAGCAACAAAGGCAAGAAGGTTTAATGGTAAGAGCTGCAGCAGCTGAACAAAAAGCCCAAGTCATAGCTAAATGGCATTTGCTGTGATACACCTTTCAGTTACTGTGCAGCTACTGTAGTTGCTGAAAGTGAATTTTGCCAGGGGCTTTAAATGTGGCTGTTAAGAGATAAACTTTACTTTAGTGTGTAAAGCCCATAAAACAATGTATTGAACTGGGACACATTTCAGTTACCCCTCCAGCTGAATCCGCCATCTTTGAAAAGTGACGTGCAAAGTCTGAGGAATATCATTGCAAGACTGGGTGGCTGGTCTGGTTGGAGTATTTCCACTTGTTATATAAATACAGACGTTTACCAAACACCAAACAGAAGAGGCTAGAGGGGCATTTGGCTGGCCTGCTGAATCCTCTGATACAGTAGATTGCACTAAAATATTTTAATGTTCACACACCCTTTATTAATGTTTAATAGGTAGTGAACATGCAGTATATTAACTGTAAATAGACTGCTTACAAATATGTATCAACGTTTAATTGTTATCGATATGCATTCATGATCCTTGAAGAAAGCAAGTATTCACCAAATTGTAACCTCTGAAACCCTTTTTACACCATTGCAATCACAGACAAGATCTTGCAATGATGCAACAAAGGTGAGGGTTTGACATTCAAGAACACCTCCTCTTGCCACATGTATAGGGTTTCTGTACATTAATATTTTATATGAAGGCTAAATCAATAAAGTATGTTTATGAGTATATACAGGAGTTAATAATTACATACAGTATACAGACAATTATGTGGAGTTTTGCATACAGTATCTTATTAACAATTAATATACTGGGTTCTGAGCAAAAGGCATAGAAAGAAGCATTTTCCAAAGCAGGCATTGTACATATGTCATTGTAGGTATGGCACCCTCCATATCCTGAGCGTGAATTAGGCATACATTTGCCGAAAATGGGACTTTTATGAGACTTAAATGACAGAGTAGCCGGGGTAAGAGTGTGGAAAATTTCATTTTCTCTACTTCATAGTAAATGGGTCACTAAGCCACCTGATGCAAGGTCATATTCTCTTAACTGACAAAATGTTTTATTGTGCTGTATATGCACAGTATAAAAAGATCCACAGTGAACAAACTATCATTAGTAAATATTTAAATACAGATTAGTCTAAATGTCCATGTTATACGTTATAGTCCATGTTATATATTATAAGCCATTTGTACTGTATACTGTATATACTGTACTTTTGCACCATTTCTCCATTTGCGTTATCAGAAGTATACACTGTTGTAGACTGTAATTTAGAGTTTGCTCTTCTTGCTGCATGTTTAACTATGGTTTAAAACAGTGACATACAGTATTACTTTAGTGACTTTCAGTATGAGTCTCCCTCTCCAAGGAGTTATTTAATGTGTTTCCAGTTATATTTTACAGTATGTGTGGCCTGGGCACAAAATAGAAAATAGAAAACAAATATATTTTGCCATAAATCACTTACTAGCAGCTGAGACACAGACATTCAGCCATCTACTGTACAAAACTGTACTTCAGTGTTATTAAAATACGGGCCCAGATAGTATTAAAATGACAGTAGGAAGTTTCCTCCGCTGAGTGCTTTGGTTTTCACTCATAACTAGGTGGAGGATTGAAGTTTTGATACATTCCAAACATTTTGTTCTAGATAGATTAAAAACAGAATTAACCCATCCTTGACTTAGAAGGTGAGGACACAGGACTTTCATTCCAGCTTAGCTCTTGACCAGTTCTGTTAATCATGGGCTAGAAAGGGCTGTCTTTTCCCAGTTCACAGGACCTTACATTTCTACTGTAATCCTTGCATGACTGGCAATGGAACAGTGGGGTTTTACATATCAACCATAACACTGTATGTCTGAATAAAGATACGTATACAGTATACAGTGTTTTCCTGAAATCTTCCTTGTAAAAGAAGTTCTGCATACCTGTATACAATATATCAAAGCTGCAAATACAGCAACTTCAGTAACTGTACCATGCATTGGTTTATAGTAGCATCTATTATGAGTTTACTAGCACTTAATAATATAAAGAAGTTAAACATAAACTCTCTTTTAAATATCAGTGTTTCTAGAGTAGTATCATATTGGTTTCCATACAGCACTTCAGTTTATCTTGCTGTGCCCTGTAGTATCTCATTATATAAAAATACAGGAACAAATCTTTCTGAGCAATCTGAAGTAGTGCCTCTGTGTAGGCCTTCTAGGACCTCTGTACAGTGCTCTGTTACAAATAAAACATAGAATCCTGTTAGGTGTTTGGATTCAGCCTCTGGACTTCGATATACTGTAGAATAAATGGACACCACCATAAGATCACCTTAATATTTCTATAAAACAAAACAATATATTCATATCACATTTGCCCCCACCTCCCACCATTCAGGTTCAACACCCTCTCCCACTCCCAATACCCCCATTAATCCAGATCTTATTAATAAGGTGTTTTCACTTGTTTCAGTGCTGGCACTGCCTAAGCAGAACTGGGTAATTACCTTACCTGCCTTCGATGTCTCTCTCACTATCGTGGTACTGTGCTGCTGCTCATATTGCAGTATCTGTTCATTTATAGTACTGTACAGCTGTCCACTGGCAGGCTCTGAACAAATAATGCTTGGTACCTCAGTTATACAGTATAGGTACTGCTGGGCCCTCACCTAATCCCGACAACTTTAATTCATACAATAACTCTGTGCTTGTGTTGTTCGTATCTGAACGCTGCCTTTAGTTCGTATACTTCCTACAAAGTAAAACAAAGTGCAAAAGTGCTTAATTAATTGCTCATGAACACTTACAACAGTTTTTAATCTGTCACTGGACCGTCAGGTTCCTTGATCCCAAATTTCAAAGCTTTCTCCACCTTTTCAATGTTGATGTAATCATGAGGACTCACATATGGCCCTTTAACAGTCTTAGGAGCAAAACATCTGCCCTTATTCCCTCTTCACTTTTCTTGATGTGACCCATGGTAGACTTCTTCACACCATGCTGCCTACCAACAGACGGCATGCTGAAGCAATTGCTTCCACTTAAAGCTAACTAGCCAAAGCTAAGCATACTGTACAAAAAAATCCCAAGACAATTACCAGTGCAGTGAGAGGTACTGTATACAACACAGGGAAACGCAGCCTTAAAGCTGCCTTTTTTTAGCACTACAAAACTCGAAGATGGATTACTTCTGCACAGGCAGTACTCCACAAAAGAGCAAAATACGGCCCCAAAGTCTACAAAACAGTCCACAATTACTTTTCTGCATTTATCCGTAATCCGCAATTCATAAAAGAGCAAGCAGCAAGGTTTTGCTGTATTTATATTGCATCTAGGATATTTTTGGTTATGTAATACATTATTCTCATTTAAAACAAAGGCAATTTCACAATCGACAAATTGAACACCAGAAGTCAGAGAATAAAAAATACAGTATTTTTCTCATTACACAAATGGATTTGAGACGGAATTAAGTTTTTACAGATTCAGCTTGCTGCAGATTTTCCAGTGCAAAAACTTCCTATTGGTTTGTCACGTTACTGAGGCATGATGTGGTAATTGTACTGTCAGATTCCACCCACTAATAGTTAATGTGATCTTTATTGTGAAATGGCAGGATATTATACAGCACTCTTAAAATGATTTTAAGGTGTAAACACTTATATTATAAAGTAAAAATGTTAAATGCATGAGGTTTATACTCATGTACTTGTTTATGGCATATTAAATGAGGCAACACAAGATCAAAACATTCTCAGTGGCATTTAACTGTTTCCCAGTTGAATATATGAATACATTACATAAGGATGGTTCAACCTGTGCATGAATGTCAGGTAGAAAAGTATGACTCATTTTACAAATTATTAGGCTTTATGGACCTTGTGTACGAAATACATTTTGTTGAATACCTTGGGAATATTTTGTGCAATACGTCGTTGTTAATAAGTGGATTTGTTTGAGAACAAATGATTAAGTAAAGCACATATTGAAGTACCTTTTTAAGTGTACACAACCTTTTATAGCATTGAATATTTATAATGTGAGAGGCTACTGCTACCTGAGGCCTATTCTGAACTGCGCTTTAAACAAATGCTGTTGACTGCAAATCATTCAGTTTTATGATTAAGAGGTTCATTTGCTAAGCCAATGATAACTTAAAGCAACAGATGAAGACATTTATCTCAATTTGCTTAATTTATGTATTTATGGATGACTGCCCTTAGGACCTAAAGACAATTGGTATTTAACTTTGATGATTCAGTGCTGTCTCTGGTAATACCACTAAAACAAATAACCTTTAGACTTTTCAGGATGATTCCCTTTAAAAACTTGCACGTCCTGACTTTGATTGGCTTCACCTTGAGGTTCATTTAAGCTGCATGTTAGGGAATGGTAGTCAGCATGATATAGTAATTAGAAGTGAAAATTCATTTTTCTTTGCATGTCTTTATCTACTTTCCTACGTTATTTCTGTCTGCTTTCCAAAAACATCCTTTATGTTCACATAGCTGATTATAGAGGCAAAAGGGAAAATAGTATCTTATTTGTTGGCATATTTGTTATTATGCAAATGATTTATTATTGTAACTGGTAACCCATGAGAAACAATAATTTTTAAAACACTAATTTTACAGAGCTACTTGCAGAAGAAAACCCTGACACTTTAATAGGTCTTTGCAGTTTTCTATTGTGATGCAAACATGCTAATGACCCTGGTCCTGGGGAGGGGTCACTCCCACCTGCTGGTTTTTATTCCCTCTGAGCTCTCTTACAGTATTGAACCCTTACATGACCTACTGCCATAATAGGAGTAATGTATTATTACTGGCAACCCACCTAAGCTCAGCAGGTGTGAGCCTGGTCAGTACCTGGACTGGAGACTTCCTAGGAAAAACTAAGGCTGCTGCTGGAAGAGGTGTTATTGGGGCCAGTGGGGCTCACCCTGCGGTCTGTGTGGGTCCTAATGCCCCAGTATAGTGACGGGGACACTGGATTGTAAAAAGTCACCGTCCTTCGGATAAGAGGTAAAACCGAGGTCCTGACTCTCTGCGGTCTTTAAAAATCCCAGGGCGTTTCTCAAAAAGAGTACAGGTGTAACCCTGGAGTCCCGGCCAAATTTTCCATTGGCCTTTACCAGTCACGGTTCCATTTCTGAACTGGCTTCATCACTCTGCTCTCTTCCCCACTGAGAGCTGGTGTGTGGGAAGAGTACTAGCGCATCATCTTGGTGGGGCTGCACACTGGTGGTGGTGGAGGGGATCCCCATTACCTGTTATGCGCTTTGAGTGGTGAGTCCAGAAAAACGCTATATACTGTACATGTAAAGAATTATTCATTCTTATTATTAATCCTAACTGTTTGTTTTCAATTTAGGAAAATGTTGGAGGCAGGCATTTACCTATTGCATTAAGGATCTGTGACTTTTGAGTAGAAAATAAACTTGCTAAGGTTCTGCGACAAAGGGCCTTGTCTCATGAACTTTGATGAGGTCTCTTATATGAATTATTCACTTACCTGTTGTTTTTGCCTTCTGTCTTTTTATTGGTTAGAAGGTTATCTGTATTATTGAAATGTTACTTTAAAAACTTTCAACTAGCACACACTGCTATGCAAAATTAAATTACTCCTATTTTGAACAGTCAAACATTTCACATTGACTTTTACAGTATATATGTTAATATCAAATTAACTGCTTATTTTAAGCTTTAAATTTGATTCTTATTCTTCTCTTATTTCTAGCAGATCAAGGATATTTCTCTTAATACATAATCTGAGAGCACTTTCTCTTAGTATATATTCAAAAGGCATCTTTCAGAGTCTCAGTATAAAGTGCTTTGATATCATTCTGGAGGTCATAAAAACGAACAGGTTGGCATTTTTTTCTGTTCAAATCATTTTCAGCCGTTCAGCAGTAGATAGTGAACTACCCTGAGCTTCACATTTCTGTTTTTGGAAGATAAGTTTTCAGAGCAGAAAAACCAATATGCAGCACAAGAATAGAAAAACACGCACTTGCATTTCTGCAAAGAAAATTACACAAAACAAGTTTGCATTTCATCCAATAGGCCCATCAAAAGAAATAGGTTTCAATGCAGAAAAATATTAACTATTATATGACCCAAAGCATTTTTTTTCTTTATAAACTATTATTTGTCTGGTACTGTAAATTACATCAAGTTAAATAGAGCATTCTTTGTATTCTTTGTAGCCTATTCTTTACATAACATTTTTTTTCACTTTCAAACAAATGAAATCATTTTTGCATAGTATTGACTCTACTCTGATTTTTCCAAAGGTGGGGATTTATGGAGATTCATAAGAGGTGTTCGCCACGCGCTCATGAATAGGAATGTTGTGTTGTGAATATAGGGCTGTGACTTGTAATCCAAAGGACTTTTTTCGCTACTTTTGTGATTTAGTCACCAAGTGACACTCATAAAAATCACAGGCATAAGATGTATCATCTTTTGCGGTGTCAGGAAAATAAAGTAGAGTAGAGCGCTATGCTCAGGCCTTTGAAAGGCTAGGGTGTTTCTGAGTGGTGTGTCAACCAACAAGGTCCAGTCTGGAAGGTGCTGCCCCTGCCGCCAGCTATGGGAGCGCACAGAGTGGGCAGGAGTGGCCTGTGGAAAACTGAGCTCACGCTGGTGGGTGGACAAGTGCGTGTCTGAGAATTAAGCGCTACGGCTTCATCAGCCCACTGCCTGCCATGCCAGCCCCAGTCCAGTGTGCCCAGGCTCGCAGGGTGCACAGAAACAGATGGGTCACTGATGCTTGTTTCATCGTGTTCCTGCTGTCCTCTCTCTGCCATGCTAGTCAGAAGGCTGTAGCAGTTGGCGTGTCATGATTCGTGCCCATATCAAGGCTGGTTTTTCATACAAGATTGAATTCCTACACATTTTTGGGATATGGATTGGGATTTTTATCAGTTAATTACCTATTCCGACCCATCAAGGACTCTTCTGGAAATATTATGTTATGTATTACACGCTAAACCTCTCGTTAAGTGTGAAATTCATTCAGTGTGTTTATAAAAAATTTTATCCATCTATTTACAGTCCACTTGTCCTGGTGGGGGTTGTGGCAAAAATATTAAATTGCGCTGCTTCTATGTGAAATGCAGGTCCCTACATGTGCCAAGAAAAAACACCATTACGATATGACAAAGTCTCGACACATTGTCAATTTAAGATCAGCTTTTAATGCAGTCATTTATTTGTTTCTCCGGCAGACCACCTTATGTTACCAAGAAGTAGGGCAAAATATTCCTAACGTCTCCCATGGTAACATAAGAATCTATGTCCTAAATAAGCAAATTCATTTGATTGACCAGCATACCAAATCTGAAAGTGAATTTAATTTGTCACTAAGCCAAAGAAAATAATTCCTAGACTAAAAAGCAGCTGAGGAATCTTTCTACAGTGGCAGCAATTATGGAGTGACCCATTTTAAAACTAATAATAAAGGAAAGGGATTTTACTTTACATACTGAAGCTGTCCTGTCCTCCAGACCATCAACCACCAAGTAATTTTTGGAAAAGTTTCCTTGGTACAATATTTAATTACATTTGTAGCTTTTCCTTTAATTGAGCAGGTCTTGGCTTTCAGTTGTATGGTAACAATACACGATAAGTACATGAGCTAGAGGTCTCCTCTTATTAGTTCAGGTGCACCTATATTTTTTTCCTTTTTATGTCAGCTGAAAATATAAATAATCTATAGATTTTATTTTCCCCAAATCAAGAAGATTGTTTCTTGTTTTCATAAACTAAACAATGCACACCACAAAAATGTCAGGCTCCTGCAGAGCAGAATAAAATAACAAGACTGAAACAGCTGAGAAAATAACAAATTCAAGCAATCAAAACCTTTTCATACCATACTTCATAGATTATCTAGTTTGTCACAACATACCAAGCGTAGCACAGTGGCAGAAACCACAAACAAATATCTTGATGGGCTGAAGGCAGTGGATTCTTATACATTCTGTGTAGCTGTGCAATTTCATAGAAAAATCCCCTGAAAGGCAATAAAATACAGCACTAGCAATATATGGATGTTTACTTCTATTGAAGTCTTTTCCTTTCACTTTGCAGCTGCTGCTGTTAAAACATGTACAGTATTTGAACACAGGTGTAATAATTAAACGATAAAGAACATTTAATACCTTCTACTGAACTGTCTTGTACAACATGGAACAAGCACGAGTTTGTTCAGATTCCTGGACAATCCTGAATGATTTTAATTGATCCAAATTAAACTTTGCATCATTCAGTACTTTCAGCCATCTTTCAGCCACCTTGGTTTCAAACTACCTTTCAACTATATTAACCAGATGTGTGCATCATTATCTTTTTGGAAATGTTCCATTTAAGTGTCTAACCTTGAAACGGTGCACATACTGTACAGTACAGTATGTATTTGCACAGTACCATCCATCTTGTTTACGGCAATACATCCCTTCATCCATCGATTTTCTAACTGTTTCATCCAGTTCAGGGTCATGGGGGAGCCTGGCAAGCAGTGGGCACAAGGCAGAGAACATTCTGGATGGGCCCCCGGTTCACCACATGGCAGTCACAGACACAGACACGCACACACTCACACCCAGGCCAGTTTTCCCATGAATCCACCAGTCAGCCTTTAGACAGTGGGAGGAAACTGGAGCAGCCAGAGGAATCCCCACGCGAACACGGGAAGAATATATAAACTCCCAGGAGAGAGCACCAGCATCCGAGGTCTGGAGTTGAACCCAGGGACCCAGTGCTGCGAGGCAGCAACACTGACCACTGCTCCTCCGTGTTGTCCCAGGACAGCGAAGAAAGGACAATGCATCAACCGGTCCTGGCTGCAGAAACTGAACGTAGTTATTCTGTTTGTTGGGCATTCGTGAGAAGCTGGGATCTAATCAGACAAGAAATCAAAGCATTCTCGCTTTTGGATAAGTCTGCGTTATTAAAGTATTGCACTATTTGTACTGGATTTCAAGGTTATGTTTGTTTGTCAGTGAAGCAAAACATCATCACCAAGAAAAGTGAAAAAGTCCTGAGTAATAACTTTTTTATGGTACCGATTATGGTAGTCTCTGTACTTATACTTATTCATCTACTGAAGGCAACAAGTTTGAGCTGAGTGAAAGGGTTATAAAACAGCTATAAATCCATAGGATCACAAGATTGCCTTCCATATTTGCTATATACTGTATATGAAAATGTTTTCTATGAGGGGCCTTTCAAACTTTAAACAATTTGAGCATATGTGCATGTTCAAGTGAGTGCTGATCACGTAGAGGCGGGATATAAAAAACGTCATATTCTCCTGGTTCTTATTATTAATCCCTGAGATTTATTTCTAGATTATTCTAAAGGGAATTTGCCTGCTGTGTTCTTTCAGAGACACTCAGCCTTCAGGTAAAACAGCCCTTCATACTTGTTAGATCACTGCAACATTGTTCTGCTGATTAGGTATCAATTTCCGCGATCGTGTCTTAAGTTCATTAAAGAAGTGATTTTCATTATTCCCTTCAGCAGAAAGCTAATTACCTGGATTGCTGTACTTGATCATGTAAATGGAAAGGAGGGCTACTTAGGTGTGCCAAATTAAATCATAAAATAATTTCACTTCATAATCACAGGGATACAGAGTGTTTATTTCTTTTAAGGAATTTAGCAATCAGAATAAACAAACAGTATATCTTATATCATTATATCTGATGACAGGTTCACTGAGTACATGAAAATCTGTACGCTTGGCCTACCACACTGTTAATACTATCTTCGTCTTGTTTCACTGTTGATTGGATTTATTTTGAAGCTATATATTTTACTTTCTTTCCACAAATTACTTCTAACACTTCTCAGTGCTTCACGGTCCAACCACATAAAATCGGATTCATTCAGCATAACGTAGCTTGTAGTTTCAGGTTCTGCTTTTTACCAATTAGACCTATACGATCCACTAATTTGCTGTCTCTCGTTTAATTATACAAATGCCTGCTTAACAACTGTGATAAAAAAGATTGCTGTCCAATCACTCTGGACAGGGTGATGGCATCTCATGGCCTCCCTGCCTGAAGGAAAGACAAGCAGGGGTATGCGAAAAGACAAATTCCTAATGCAAGAAATAATCACTAATAAAGTGATCTTATCTTATCTTACTTCTTGCAGAATTTAGGCAAATAAGAAGCATGGGGAAACAGCCGAGACAAATGTCACATTATTATAACTCAAATGCCACACCATGTTTATCAAAAGCCTTGAAACAAAGAAATTCTCCCTTGTCTTTGGTGTATAAACCTCTTGCCCACCTCACAACCGTTTCTATCACACACACACAGACACCACCATTTGAAAAAGAGTTCACCGCTGTGGCTTAACATACTGCTGGCTTGCTAATGACACGCCATCTAAAAGAAGTACAGTATCTACCCACCAACAAAGCAACATTGTAATGTTGAGCTAATTATAATAACACCTAAAAAGTAGTTAACATTTATACTTTGTAACACAGCTTCAATTACAATACGACCATAATTACATGCATGCATGTTTAACTCATTGGTAAAATAATAGAGGTGTTCAGATCTGAATTTCCTGGATTAAGATATCAGCACAATAAATTGAATTTCTTATGGCACCGACTTCCATCGGAGTACACTAATAAACGAAAGGAGAAACCCTGTTAATCTGTGAAACCAGTGGGAACACTATGGTAGAAGCAGGGACCATGTGCGTTTTCAATTCCAGCTACCGTGGTTCAGTTAATTCCAAAATATGAATAGTTGGAAAATACACGGAGTAAATAAAATTACTGACACATAGAATTAAATGTATTGTATCTAGAAATTGATTAACCATATGGGCCCAGGTCATCTACACATTTTAATGCACAAAAGCACTTCACATATTTATACAGTATATTGTGGCAAACCCAGGCCAGGCTTGGGGAAAACAGACACACAGAACGTGTGTAAGGTATAAACAGTGCTTTTATTTTCAGTAAAGGCAAAGCAGAGGGAACGGTTTGAGATGAGCGAAGAAAGTCAGTACCAGCGAGAAGAGCAGCATCACTGGACGTTGTCAACTGCAAGCTGCGCTGGGAAACTGTCACTAAACTGCAAAAGAAAGGAGCTGAGTTTCGTTAATAAGGGTCAAAACAGAATGCCATTGTTTTAAATGCCTACACATCCCTCGAAATATAAAATGGTGGGTTATACATTTTAAAATTGAACCCATTTTTGACACAGTTCATCCAGTGTGCATGGATATCCGTCTCTGATTTTATTGTCTGCTACCAGGTCCAGGAAAAACCACAAGGGCACGCAACGAGCTTCAGAGTATCTCTCTGTTCCACTCACTGATTTACATTATGCAGTGCTGTCCTCTTTCCACGTCAAGGCTAATCTTTGTATTATAGCAGGGATCAGTGTCAACAGTCATTCTCCAAGCAAGCTTCCCGACTGCAGGGTCATCCCCTAGCTGAGAAGCAATGGCAGCTGGCAAAACTATTTTGTGGGGATAAAAAGCTGCATGTTTTACAAGGCTGATTGGAGAAGAACATATACAGTATAATAAGCAGATTCCAAATCAAACACAGATGCCATGAATATAGTGCATCACACAGTAGGCTGCAATTGGCTACTTTTGGATAAGCAACTGCGTGTTTCAAGCTGTTCTTAAAAGGGATACTTACCGTATGTGGAATATTAACACTTTCTAGATTCTTGGATTCTAGTTATGTCTCACCCAAAGTCTGCAAGCTTCGTGAGTGATGACCAGCCCATGAACATTTAATCACAGATTTCTTAACAGAAGCAAACACAAATTTTAAACAAACCAAATTAAAAACTGTTGAGTCAGATATGTAAAAAAATTGTCAAAATAAAAACGCTGTAAAACTTTGGTCAAGTGCAGTTTGTTTTATTTCTGAATCATGAGTTCCCATGTAGTTTATGTGGAATGACAGGATACAGTGGCTTAAGTAAAACACTTGGAAAACTGCTGTGTTGCATTAAGTGGTGGTATTATTAAATATAGAATACACTGTTGTGGAATATTCTCACCTCAGATGTGTTTTCCCATGGAAAACTGAAAGCAGTCATGAGAGCATACAGAGTTTTAATTGGTATATGGTGGCTTAAAGCAAAGAGGATTTCAATAACAGGGCTTTTTTCATACCATCATTACAGATGAAACTTCAAAACCCACAACACTTCTTATTAAATATTTACATTACAAGGCTCAACTACAGGTCTAGACATAATGGAATCTTCTCATGTGCTCCTAAACAATGCAGGCCTGCACAGTAGGTAAAGCATGGAAAGCAAAAAGCAAAGCCCAATTCAGTGAACTATAGCACGTTTTGCATAAAAAAGAGCCCACCCCCTTGCTTTTAATCTGATTCTCGTGCCAGTTACCTGTGAGGGTATTTAAAGTGTTGTTGGGTACATCGGAGGACTGTGTCTGCATGCCACGCTGTTTCTCAAGTGGTTGTGGGAGTGTGGAACTGGAAAATCTAAATGTGGATTTGATGAGTAAATAGTACCAAAATAATGGCTACAGCTGGGGTTAAACACAGCATTGTGGTTGTCTGCAAGACAGACATTTTTTAGCTTTCACAGCAGAATACTGACCATTGCAGAAGGAATGTGAACTCTGACAGGAAGTATAAAATGCGACATCTGGCCACTCTCTGTCTCGACATGATAAATGCTCTGTTGGCTGTGCAAAGAGCTACATCCAGTAAGACACCTACAGAAGGTGGAAATCTTTAATTTTGAACTTGAACAGGACGGGACAATCTACAGAGAAACGTTCCTTTTAAAGCTAATGTCCTTACGTGTCTTTTTCTTTTTATATTGAATTAATGTTAACTGTACTAAAAATAGTTTGAAAGAAAATAAAGTAAATGTTTTCATTTTCTTCATCACCAGTACCTGTTTACCTTTTTTCTTGTACATTTTACTCTGGCGATTTATGAAAAGAAAGATGCCTTTGACTTAGGATCAACATTTTGTGGTACTGTTATTACTTGGCACTGTTCAGCTCATGAATGACATGTCTTACAGTGAAGTAAATGAAAAGCACAAAAAAACCTAGGGAGTATTTGTTTTATATTTTATAGAAACAGGACATGTGCATGCAGGCTGTGCATGGGACACACTCAAAAGTTCAGTTCCCCAGACAGTACTATTACTTTCGCCAAACTGCTTCAGAATTTGTTCACAAGTACAAAAATTAGACAAGAGAGTTTTGTAACTGAAGTCTGAAGAACCGATGAGACCAAGATGGACCTTAACTGATGATATGTAACCTAGCAGCATCGCTGCATCTGGAAATAGCTAGTTATGTAAATAATGATGGCAGCAGTAGAATGGATTCTGACATTTACAAGAAAATCATAGGAAAGGGAAAAACTAAGGTTTGCGGCTGGAAGAGGTGTTAGTGGGGCACTCACCCAGATGATGTCTCATCTGAAGGACACTATCCTTCAGATGAGACATAAAACCAAGGTTCTGAATCTCTGTGGTCATTAAAAATACCAAGGGGTTTCTCAAAAAGAGTAGGGGTATTACAGTACATTGACGAGCTGGCCACATTTCCTATTGGCCTTTACCAATCATGGCCTCCTAATTATCCCCATCTCTGAACTGGCTTCATCACTCTGCTCTCCTCCCCACCGAGAGCTGGTGTGTGGGGAGCGTACTGGCGCGCTGTGGGTGCCGTCACATCATCCAGGTGGGGCTGCACACTGGTGGTGGTGGAGGGGATCCCCATTGCCCGCAAAGCGCTTTGAGTGGAGTTGACCCAAAACATATGACCAGCGCAACCAGGAAGACATCTTTCTCGTCAGGATAAAAAAGTTGAAAGTCTTAGTCGGGTCATCATCATATTTGATTTAAATGCAGTGGAGTATGCATCTTACAAGCTGAAGAAAAACTCCAAGTAAGAACATCCCAAAAACTCAGAGATGAGTGGAGTAAGTTCAATACTTCAGGCAGATATTCCTTCAAAGGGCAAAAAATGGCAAGGAAATACTAACTTTTACACTCTGAAATTTACTTCAAGGTACTATGTCTAAATATTTCACTTGAAATCTCCACACAAAGTTTGTTTTTTGATTAATCTGATCAAATGTGTCCATTGAATTGCACAAAAATAAAAATAAACACATATTGTATTGCACGTATGATTTATATTAATTTAATGCTTATGACTGCAAGTTGCCAGACTGTAAAGCAAAAATAAATCCTGACGTTTCTATCTCAGTACATTTAGAGTATGCTGTATTTTTCCTTTTCTGTTATTCTGACGCCTGAAGGGAGCAATTTGAAATGGTGGAATTCCAAGTCTGTACAGAGCCCCACTCAATTTTACAGGCAATTTCAATTAGAAATTGCTCAAATAGAATTCATGTTCTGTGTTATGATCCTTAAAGAGCACAGCAGGAGGTAATCAGAAATAAATTTGGTTACAGTTCATTAAGTTCTCATGTATATGACACTTTTTTTTTCTTTCAAATCGATTCCTGAAATGTTGAAATAAGTATCAGTTTCATATTTCACTGGATCATGATCTACTTCAGGTCAAAGAAACATGCTCCAAACAATGTGCACATTCTAAGCACAATGTGTATCAGTTTAGAAAAGCCCAATAACAAAATGTATCAGTACTGCAGTTACATAAAAATAATCTTCCACGTGCACACAAGCACTGTACTGTACTGGTACATGTAGGGGGAGACTCACCTCCTGCAGCCTTCACCTGAGTGACTCACTATATCCATTCTGCACCAGCAGCACGACTGCACCGCAGAACACATAAATCAAATAAATTTGATAATTGCATTAGCAAGTGAACTAAGGTGGAACTCTAGGAAGACCAGACTGTACAAATCCATAGTGGAATTTAGTCAGGTTTAACTGGCTATGCTAATAGAAATATCTACTCTAGAAGTTTCGTGATGATCATGGTGCAACATCTCATAAGAAGTACAGGTCCTGCTACAGCAGAGTGTCCTTGGTCACCATACATGTTACTGTCACAAGGCAGGAGGCAGCAGGAGGTAGGACCCTGTGCGTGGCTAACTCCGGTCGAGTCAGGTCGGGAGGTAGATTGAGTTCCAAAACAGTATGGTACCAAACGAAAGACGAAGTCGTGGTCTTAAACGCAAGGAGTCAAGCCAGTAGGGTTCCGAATCGATGAAGTACCAAAAACGAGAGGCAAAGTCGTGGCCAAGAGGATAGCGCTGAGTCAGTAGCCAAAAAGTAATAATAGACGATACTGTAGGTGAGACTAGAAACTAGTTTCGGAGCTCAGGGAGGAGACCTCAATAGTGAGCGAGGTAGAAGAGGAGTGTGAGGGTTTGAACAGTGTGCGGTGTTAATTGCTGCGTGGGCGTTTAGAGTGAATAGAGCTCGTGGGAATGTGGGAGCGCTTGCATGCTTGCGTGCGGTTCGTGACAGTTACCATCTATCCATCTTCTTTCCGCTTCATCCAATACAAGGTTGAAGGAGAGCTGGAGCCTATCCCAGCAAGCAATGTTCGCAAGGCAGGATAGACCCTGGACAGGACACCAGGGTATCACAGGGCAGACACAGACACACCAAGGCCAGTTTTCCCAGAAGTCTGTTTACTGCCAGCATGTCTCTGGACTACAGGTGGAACCCAGAGCACCTGGTGAAGACTCACAAGAACACGGGGAGAACATACTAACGTCCATATTGTATCCCAGAGAGACTGCATGCTGACTTCACTCACTGGTCCACCAGCAGCCACCTGGTTTTGCTGAAAGATCTCCCATCCCAGTACTGACAAGCCCAGCCTTGCTTAGCTTCTGACATCTAACAAGATCTAGCAAGAAGTTGGTAAGGCTGCTGTCAAGATGTCAAGTGTGGTTTTCCCCTGTAGAACTGGTAAAGAAAAACCTAAGTAACACTCTGCAAAGCCTATATTTGTACAATACTCAGTTGGATTTTTATTTATTTTGTAACAATAATAATACCCTTTTAAGTGCACCTGAGCTTATAATGACATATTTTTAACGAAGAAATCAGCAACACCGATAACCTCAAATTAACTCTTTTTCATTTGATAAATAAGCATTATGATTTTAAAAGGAGACGTAAAATCAAATGGATGGGCAAAAAAAACCCTAAAGGATGAGAATGAAACTACGTGAAGAAATAAAATACATTCATCAGCAGAATAAAGAAAAAACTTAAGGTCAGCTTCATTTAAATCTATTGAAGCTCATTCCTTTATTTATTTTTTTGCTGTCTCTTGGAAAGCAACGCCAAACTTGTAGTTAGTTCCCACATTGGCCCTGTCTTCGCATATAGTAAATAATATGTATTTCACGGAAAGGGGTTGGCGGTGTGGTGTCATAGAGATTCGTGCTGCTGTCTCACAGCTCTTGTGTCCTGGGTTGAATTCTGGCCTGTGTGGATTCTGCGTAATCTCCCCATGGCCGTGTGGAATTTCTCTGCTGTCTCCACTTTCTTGCTGCAGTCCACAGCCATGCTGTCTAGACTAATTGGCATCTCTTAATTGCTCCCTGTGTGTATGCCCTGCAATAGACAGATGTCCCATCCACGTCTATCCTGCCTGTCTGTAGGGTTATGATCTGTCTCACCGTGACGCTGTATTGGACTAAGGAGTTATTGAAAAGATACGAACAAAGGTGTTAATGGAGTTTATAAGGAAAGTTCGGGAAGGATAACAACCAGGTTCAGCTATCATTAATTCACATGATCATTCCTGACGTCATTTTGTCTCCTAAAACACTAGAAATACTGTACATGATCACCTTCTCTCCCTATCATGTGTCTTTTTGCATCCCACCTCCCCCCCATCCCCCCCCCCTGCAGCTTCCCCACGGTGACTCCTCACTCTATAGGGGGGTCCCAGGCTCCTCTTCATCCGGCCAGGAGCTCAGCCCTCAGCCAAGCAGCTGAAGCCAGATTTTGACTAAACACTCCATAATCCTTCCAGTACACTTCATTCTTGGGTGCTGTTATTCATAGTGAATTCTGATTTAATGAATTATTAGAATAAAGAGGAGTTTTAGGTGCTTTAAGAGAATCACTTCAGAGAATGCGTGATTTTCCCATCAACGATTTCCGTCAGACATAACTGCGGCAGCAAAGGTTCGAGTCTATCCAGCAGTGCAGGAGCAGGGGCACACTCTACAGGCCAGGACGGTCAGGATGTTCAGTCTTTTCTGAAGCAGCACTGAAAGGCAGCTGGAAGAGGTCCTCACAGAGGACAGAGAAATGATAGCTCAAGGTCTATAAGTGTTTGGGGGCACGTGCAGAAGTGGATGGATAGGAGTCTGCTGAACTGCCTTGAGGTGTCATGGGCTGCTGTGATAGGCAGCTGCCGAAAAACAGGAAGTGTTTTTAGCAGGGAAACATGGAAATGAATGAAAAAAATATGAAGACATGGATCTATTAATTCAAATGCCTTTTGGTGAACTCAGGGGCAAACATTTCATTTTAATTACCTGTATTTATTGTCCGAATATGCATGAACCACATATGATATTCTGGGCATGAAACACTTATCAGAATATTAAGTATCTTGGTAATTTGAAGACAGGGTTTCTTTATCTTCTGTTAGCACATGTCCCTTGAAGCTCTCTAGATGAATGACACTTTGGTGATATTTACATGAAACCTCCACTGAACCCTGAAGTATTTTTTACTGACAGGAGTGTAAATAAAACATATTTTTGTGCACTTTTTTAATTTAAAGATGATAAATGAAAAACCAGTTATGTTTGTTTGGTACAGTATACTGTGTAATTATATGCATTTAATTATACGCTTTTAAAACCACCTATTACACTAAATTGGCCTTATTTTGTTGATCTTAGCTACATTATGATGATTGGACCTGTGTATTACTTTTTCAATTGCAATAAAGCTACTGTAAATGTAAATGTGCAATAAGGTGGAAAAGCACTATGGTAAGCTTTATTAGTTCAGATTTTGAGGATCCCTTACTTTATTAGTGCAGTCTAAATATACTTTTGTTGATCATTTTGTAGTGTCTCTGTGAGACAACAACAGGAGTCTTGATATTTTTTATAAGCATGTATCATCATCTACCCACAAATCATAATGAGTTAATTCCATAGATATATGTGTTAAAATAAAGGTTTACCTCATTATATTTCATTCTGCTTTGCAAGAAGCATTTGAGCTAGCATGAATGTAATGTTTACCAAAGGGTATGCAGAATGGAACCTGTTAATTTTCCTTGAAAATAGATGTTTAAGTAAAACATAATTATAAACCGCGCTCAGCCACATATAAATTCAAATACAATCTCAGCATTTCCTTACAGGAAAAGAAAAAGGTGTGCTTTAAAAAAAACTGCACATCATTAGAAAACTGTTTGGTTTTATGCAACCTTTTTCAGAAATTGATCTGAATCTACTAAAAAAGTATTTTGTAAAGTTTTGATATTATGCCATTCTTTTATTTTATTTTAAAATGTGTGTGTTCCCAAGGCTCTGAAAAATTTGTACAGATGAATCATAACCCGTTACAACTTCTCTTGCAATAATCAATTCATTTAAATAGAACCCTCCCTCCTAGCCTCATGGAAAGAGGCTCTATTAGAGAAGTCTAGTCAACGAACACTGCATGTCTTTAGGACGTAAGAGGAAACTGAACATAGCACTAACCTTAACCCTAACCCTAGCCCTGATCACAACCAAGACTCTAACTCTAAGCATGACCTTGACCCTAATTTTGCTTAAATTATTTGTGTTAAACACGAAATTAGTCGTCTTAACTTTGTGTGCTTTCTACCATGTTGAAGAAATGAGGTAAAATGCTCAAAGTGCTCAAATGCTCAAAAATGCTTTGCCTGTTACCTGTTGTTGTTTTGCACATTGCCTGTTGCTGTTTTGCACATTGCCTGTTGTCTCTGTCTTTCTTTTCTTACACTATTGTATTGTTGTTGTTTTTGGTACTACTTACTATCTGAGAGCTAGCTAAACACCATTTCGTTATACATATACCTGTGTATGAGTATAATGACAATAAACTTGAACTTGAACTTGAAATACTCTTAAGTGAAAATTAAGCCTGAGCCCTTTTAAAAGGAAATTCTATTAATCTTATTCACATTAATGCTTTACCTGAATAAGTTAGTTGAAAAATCTGTGATTCAGCTTGTCTTTGTAGCTGTTGTATTGAATTTGTTGTTTTGTATAATATTATTACACAATGAATTGCATACTGAATAATAATACAGATATAATTAAATCAGTGATTTATAGATATCTGAGAACAAAAGACAAGATTTAATATCTTGTAGAACTTTATCTCCTCTCATTACTGCCAATACCTCATGGGATGGAAGGTCCGCAGGCCCTGATAGCTAAAGCTGTAACAATGGTGAATGTTGATGAATATTTACATTTTTTTTCAGATAAATTACATTGCTTAGTGATTTTTGAATGCAAACAGCATAAGGGAATTAACCAAAGGGAAAGAATTCAGATGCAGCTACTCCTTTCCCAGGTTGCAAATGCAAAACAGGAGAGCTTCACTTCAGTCGACCCTGCAGAGATTGAAGGAAACCAAATCCCATACAATCTTCCTGTGGTTGTGGTCGAGAAAGACTTCCAGCTATGCCTGGAAAAAAATAAAAGCATTGAAAATTTCTTGCACTCAAGAGACAAGAAATATCCAACAAGAAAGCCAACAAAAAATGATCTTACTGTACCTCTCTAGCCAACCACAGAAAGCAACTGCAACTGCTTTGGTATAAAAGCTGTGGAAAAGATGTGGAAAGCAAGACAAAACCATAGTGGACTGAGATCCGCCATAGAAATGGGTTCACTAGAGCAGAAGGGGCATTAAATGTGGACCTCTTGGAAAGATAGGAAAAGGTGTTACTTAAATAGAGCCCACAGTTAAATAATGACGTATTAAACCCATAAATGCCTTAGAATATTGCTGTATAGCTGCTTTACTAAAGGATTCAATCCTTCATTCTGTCCTCAAAAGTGCTGAATGGTTTCAGATCTCCTGGGGTGGCAGTGAGGTGTGAAATTCCATCCTGATCCCATTGTCTCTGCTGCCGGATCTGGAAGAGGGGTGTTGCAGTTTGGGCTCCATGCCGTGCACGGAGAATTCAGAAGGATTCCGTCAGCTCAGGAGAGTGTTCAGGAATTCCTACTCCATTAACAAGAGAGGTTGGAAATAAGAAAGCCACCTTCCTTGTTTGTTGGTTCGATATCTGGGGAAATGTAAGCTTTCGTTTCACTGAGATGAGCCCCGAATTTCAGCATCCACTGGCTTCTCTGGCTGGGAATCCTGTTGCAGAAATCCACAACTTTGTAGAAGGAGGTGTTTTCTATTCTCGGTTCTAAATTAATTCCCTTCTACTTTCTAATTGTTACCCTCGATCTTTCTTTTACTCCTACAATATGTTATGAAGTAAATTCCTGGTTTGACCCAGTCCAGTCTATACTGCTTAGAATTGTATACATTTGGACTAAATCCCATCTCACTCTCCATTGTTATAAATGGAAGATATTTCATTTTATTTTACCTGTCCAATTCTAACAATACCCAGAGACCAGAAATTATTCCTGTTGCTCTTCACTGAACCCTTGCTCAGGCTATAATATTCTTTTAGTCATACGGTGACCAAAACTTAACACTATTCTTAACAAAGTCTTACTATTGTGTTGTAAATCTTAAGTACTGTATATCATTCCTGTCTTTGTTGTTCAAGTTTATTGTCACTATACTCAAATACAGGTATATGGTATAACGAAATGCTATTTAGCTAGCTCTCAGATGATAAGTAGTACAAAACACAACAATACAATTGTATAAGAAAAGAAAGACAGGCAGTGTGCAAAACAACAACAGGCAATGTGCAAACCAACAACATCTAACAGGTAATGTGCAAAAAAACATCAGATGTGCAAAATCATACATCAACAGAATGAAATAAAGGATAGAAAATTATGGGGAGTGGGCTTCTTGACATGTGAGGTAGAAGTAGATTTCAATGTGTGTTTGAGTTTTTAGTATGAGAGAAGGCACTGTGAGGTTCAGATCGTAGGTGAGAGAGGCTGGGAGTTTAATAGTTTGATAGTGCGGGGGTAAAAACTGTCTCTGAGTCTGGTAGTCTGGGCCCAAATGCTCCAGTACCGTTTTCCAGATGGTAGAGGGTTATACAGTCTGTAGCTGGGGTGTGTGGGGTCTTTGATGATGCTTAGAGCTTTCCTCAAGCACCGTCTGTCATAAATTTCCTTGATGGATGGGAGGGCAACCCCAGGGATGGACTGGGCAGTTTTCACCACCCACTGTAGGGCTTTGCGGTCAGCAATACTGCAGTTGCCATACCACACTGTGATGCAACCTCTCAGTGTGCTTTCTGTAGTGCATCTGTAAAAGTTAGTGAGGATCTAGGGACATATCTTAGCCTTCTTCAACCGTCTTAGGAAGTACAGGTGCTGTTGTGCTTTCTTGATCAGACAGGTGGCATTGAGAGACTATGTGAGGTCCTCGGTGATATGGACGCCAAGGAATTTGAAGTTACTGACCCTTTCCACTTCAGTCCCGTTGATGTTGATAGGGGCATGTCCGTTTTGCAGTTTCCTGAAATCAAGGATCAGCTCCTTCGTTTTGCTGATGTTGAGGGTGAGGTTGTTGTCTTCACATCACGTTGTAAGGAGATTGACCTCCTCCCTGTAGGCCCTCTCATCATTGTCTGTGATCAGTCCTACAACTGTGGTGTCATCGGCAAACTTGATGATGGGGTTGGTGTTGTGTTTGGCCTTACAGTCGTGGGTATAGAGGGAGTAGAGTAATGGACTAAGCACACACCCCTGACGGACCCAGTGTTCAGAGTTAGTGTGCCGGAGGTGTGGTTTCCAAGCCTGTCAGCCTGAGGTCTGCCTGCCAGAATCCAGTTGCAGAGGGTGGGGTTTCTGATGTCTTTCTCCAGTCATTCCTGATACTCTATTTCACCTTTAAATCTTGGGCCCTTCTTACTCTATAGGGTGCTACTTCTTTTCCTACTGACTCTGAAACCCACTGCTCTCAGTTCACTGCCTCTAAGTTCAAGCGCAATTCACATGTAGCCTGCTCTTCTAAAATTATAAGTCCTAATTTTAGATTTAGAGTCTGGGGATTTAAAACACACATCCAAAGATAAAATATTGATAAAGATACCATATTCTCACAACACCCTTAACCATTCAGCTGTGTAATGCCTGCAAGCGTCATAAAAAGGCATGGTACTGACTTAGATAAGGTTTTCCCAAGCCCAGTTTCCTTTGAAGTGCAAGTGAAACACGTTTCTAGAGAAAAACGAACACGCCTCCACCTGAATAGTTTAACAGTAAAGATACTTGCTCAGTGAGCAGGCTGGGCCCGAACTGGTTTCAGTCTAGGTTATACTGTACCTTTAGTCAGCTGTGATCAGGAAATGCATACAAACAGAGAGACGGACTCACAGTCAGTTTTGCGAAAGTGAAACCCTCATTAGTGGGTAGCTTTGACCCAAGAGGTGTGTTTTGATAGGTGTGATGTGATATGTTTTGTTTGTTGATTTACATCCCTTGCTGACAGTGTAAGAGCAAACTTCTACACCACTCAAACAATCTCCTCTAACATCAATTGAAACCCTGTCCCTCAGCTAAGAAAACAGCGAGGCAGTTACCCTCAGTTACCCAAAGTAAGGAAAACTGTTCAGAAATGTTTAGACTTCTGAGAAAAGACAATATCTAAAAATGAAAATTACTTTTGACTTTTTTACTATTTACTATTTTATGTAATGTCATCCATAAAATGTGTCTGAATACTGAGACTAAGAAATACAGAAATGTTAAAAATAGAAGTGTAATAAAGGAGAAAAGTAGTTGTGATAAAGATCCACCCTTGTTATATGAACCCTGCTGAGGTCTGTCACAAACGTTTGGTTCACCTGCTCACTTATTGGTTTGTTTGTTGGAAAAGCCACTACTTCTTTACTTTTTATTTTGTTATAATTATTTTAATCAAGTTAATCTATGTATTATTTGTTTTGTATTTGTCTTACCCGTTTTGGACTCACAATCTTGTCCTTATTGGTTTGTTCTGTTTGTTCCACAGTGCTGTGTCCAGGTTACAGAACCAGTCTCGCTTCTGGATTAAATGGATTTTTCCTGTCCATCAATAGGAACCAGGGGTAGAGCTTAGAGTATTTAACCTGGCATTCCTGGTGTAGCAAGTTGTTTTGTCTTTAAGTGTGATTTGCGTGCTGTACCTGGTCTGTACTGGATGACTATGCCACTATGTACTGGATTGTACTGGATATGGACTATGTACTGGATGACTGGTGTCACTAATTATTTTGGAACTGATAGCAAGAACGTTTCTTAAAAGACTGCAGTTGATGACTTTTGTTAAATGTTCTATTTTTCCTGCACAGAGCACTTTAAGGAAAGAAATACCTTTCTTGCACATTCTCTTGTCAGTGTTACTGTGACTTCTGTGACCACCCCCGGGTTTGCTTCCTGGTGGATTTGTCACAGTAATGTAATGCATTTGGGAAAACTGGACAAGAGAGAAGGTAATGTACTGATTGGTAAACATGTAAGGACTTGGAGAGCCAGAAGTCCTCTTGTTTAGAGATTAACATGAGAATGTCTTACCTGCCATTGAGTAAAGTTACAAAGTGAAACAGAATTGACTACTCATAGTTTTTTAACACAATGATATTGTAAGATCAGTGAAGGCCATTTGGCCCATATACTGTAACTCATTTGGTTTTTAATAACTTACTGATCCAACAATCTCATTTGGAGTGCTCATTTGGAATCAGATCCACAAACCAATTCGCCAGATGTGCGGATCATGAGTAGATATACCACCAGCAGTAGATACTGTATGAGAACAATACTGTATGCATTTCTAGCTGTTGCACTTTTCTTTTACATGTTTTTGTGGTCTCTTCACAAGCACAACACATTATGTTTTGAGCTCAAGGTTATTACTTTTGTACATTTTTCTTTTGTGTCAAACAACCGTTTCTGATTGCCGTGTTTTGCTTTCCTTTAGTCTGGTATATATTATTTTGCTTAAGATGTGTGTCAAGCATGCTTAATTACAGTATGGAAAAGCAATGATGAAAGAACTGCAGAGCATGATCTCTTGATACTTTTTTTGTTACTGTTTCATAAAGAGCACTTTAATTAAAAGTGACGTAAAATTGTTGTTTCTTTTTTCCCTTGTTTGGTATTTTCAAGCAGTCGTTTAATTTTCTGTGGAGTCAGAAAAAAACACCACAGTAAGAGCAGCCGTTCCTTTAAAGTTTCTACAGAAAATGCGGTTGTGTGACTCCTGTTCTACTGTCAGTCTCTGGTTAGTTGTCTGTCCTTGGAAAATGAATTACAGTTCCTGACACTTAGCTAGTAATTAGCGGGATGCTTTCTTATAGTCTGTGCGTGTGTCCCTGAGTGTGTTTGTCTGCATGGGTGTGCTTGAGGATCACAAGCGAGGCACGTTTCACCATTCTGCTAAGCTGTTTTTCAAGCCAATCAATTTTCAGATTTAAATATTCATATACTGTATGCGATTTTATACGCTTTGAATTGTAGTTAGCATGTTGCATATTTCATCGGTGCAACATATGCAAAAGAAAGAAAAAACAATCCCATGTGAACTGCATACAAATACATCTAAAACAGCTGTTTTGGTCTAAAGTGTTTTTTTTCATTATCATATCTGCAGTGACTCCTGGTGCTCCCAGGCTTGTTCTGCTTCTCCAGCAGCTTTCTCCCTCTCGCTTTCTTTTTGGAGCTCCTGCAGGGCACTAGCTGGAGACTCACGTACACCACTGTCCTCTCTGGAAATATCAGCATCTCTTACCGTCACATGGGAATTCCATCCTGTTCCATGAGCCAATTAATACTTTAAATAAAGAGTTTAATAAAGTATTTAAGCTGATTACTCTCGATATCGTTTATAGTGATGCAGCTTCTATTTTTTTCTTGACCCCATCGAATACCATTTCAATCTTTATTTCAGATCCAAATAAGAGCCAATTCCATAGTTAAAAATGGAGGTAGGAATTTCTGTTTATGTACAGAATACTGTATATATACTGTGTCTAGTTGCTTAATTACCCTAATAATCTGGTTAATTAGACCTTTGGAACTGTCTCCTGCTCCTGAAAAGATAAATATAGCTCAAGAGCTGAAAGCAATTAATTTTTAATTGATCTATTAACATGTTATTAGAAACAATTATTTAAAAATATTACATCATCTAGGGTGCGGTTAAGAACATGGTCAGGATAAGGATTTTGTTTCTAGCAATTTGTCTGCATTACATTCTGGTTACTGTCACATTTGCATCAATCTATTAACAGATATGTATAATTTCTTAAGTTTTTATCAATGGCAATGACATGGTAAAACATTGTGATGTCAATCAGATCACTGCATTCCTATGTGAGCAGATGTATCTGGTGACCTTTTTTGTGAGAAAAGAATCAAGAAAAAATAAAAAAAATGGGGTGTTTGCATTCCTGACAAAACAAAAAGCACTAAAATCCTGTGTCAGTGTGGAAAAACTTTGATAAAACTTTAGATTAGTGTTTATGAATTATAATGTTTTTTTAATGTAGAATTGCGTAAATAATCAAATGAAACAGGTTGACCTTCTCGTATTATGAAAAAATAACAACTGAAGGATTAAATCAGGCTTTGGCTTAGGTAGCAGCAAACTGCATTGTCTGTGACTGCTATTAAACACTATTTTATGGTACCTGCAATTTTTAAAAGATTTCTCCCATTTACATCGTGTAAAGATGTCACCAAATTCAATCACATGCACATTGTATCAGCTGCAAAACAATAAGGTCGGATCATTTGGATGACTGGTGTTACATCGGATACAGCAGGTGTGCAGATACTATTGCCTGCTTGTTGCCTTAGGTGAAAGGCCTTTTCAGTGCAGAAACAATATGCTGCAGATCACAGTGCCACCTCAAAAGGACCTACATGATACATTACGGTCGTGTGTTCAAAACACGACAAGATATTCCCCTTCAAATACAAGCTTTTCCAAAAAGACATGTAATAAAATTGTCAGTGCATGGAGAGTTAATTCTTAGGATACTTTGTGAAGGTAGACTAACACTCAGGAAACTTCATGACTTGATGCAGGAACAATACGTTCCTACACTGACATAATGAGCACGTAACAAAATATCTTCTGCAGCTTGTGTGACTTGCATTAAAAATCTTTTGGCCGTAGATTTTGTGAAAAATGTATTACGGATTTGGAAGTCGAGCTAGGGTTCAGAAATGTATATCCACCATTGTGTTGTAGATAAAGCTGATAAAGAATGTGCTGCGAAAATGCAAGTTGCTGATCTGTGCCTTTTTTAGTGGTTTACTAATAAAACATTCATGACATGTCAAACCGTGTGACCTGTGCGACTAGAAACGTTATTTACAATGTTTCTCTCCTGAAGAGAATTGAAATGTAATTAATATTTAATTAATATGTGACATCAATGCCTTGTTGACTGTGGATGTGTGGAAGCAACTGTCAAACAAAAGAAGCCACCTGTGTGACCTTCGTTTCACAGTTCTCACCTGTTCAAGTACGAATCAGGTGCAGTTTTACTCAAAAAAATAAGTAAGTACAGCAAGACAAATAACCAATATATTGGGAAAGATTTTGGCAAAGTTATTGTGTTTTTTTCTGGTTCTTAGTTTGTTTTCTGTAATTATGCAACGGGCCATAATACTTCTGTTACTCTTAAAATTAAATGCTCTATTTTGTCAGGGTTATACACACACATGAACATCTCAAAACTCCACAGATTGCCAGTGCATTTTGTTCTTTATAAACCCCAATCCCCATCCCTTCTGTACATCTGAGTACAGTGATATTACTGGACATCTAAGTACAGCAGAATTACTGTGTGTCTGAATACAGTGATAATATTGTACATGTCAGTACATAGGCATTCGGGATCTTTTCTCCATAAGAGCTTCATTACTTAAAAATCAACTTAAAGTATCACGGACACTATAAGGCACTCAGTCATCTTGACTTATTACGGCACCGTCAAAAGTGATTAACATGTACAGTGATAGAGTGCCTCAAGACAGGAACCTGCTCATCTCAAGAGGGTGGGATTCAAATTTAATAGGTTATTTTTTTATCTAGTTACTCACTTCCTTGATGTCTTCTCCAAATAATGATGTTCGGTCTTTGCCAAAATTATGTTACTTTCCCGAGGGCGTGTGCAGAACACAGAAATGAAAGACAGGATTATTAATTATATTTTTTTAACCTGGAAATAAGCTTTCTGGAATGTGACAACTTATTTAAACTACATTACATTCGTTTGCATTTTAGCTTTGCATTGATTTCAGATAGACCGCTCTAATTTTTCACCGTTTTCCTCCGCACTGTCCTCTGTCTCCACCAGCTGTCCCCAGACCTGTCTGCATCTGGCCAGAACACCCTCCTCACCCTCCTCTTCTTTGTCCACATTTCCACATTCCATTTCTCAGTTCCTGGCTTCACCCTGTCTGCCAGCATGCTACTGAATAGTTTTTTTGTGTCTTGCCACTTTTCCTGTAACTGCTCCCAAGCTGGAGCAGGGTAGAGGGAGGAGAGATGCTGCAACAAATCAGCGGCAATTCTTGTGGGAAGACTTGATTTGCTGTTGTATTGTATTATCCAAAGTGGCTGACTTTGGAACCCATATGTACAGCTGGACTTTTGACTGAAGCAAAAAGGGAGCTCAAGCACACAACAGTAGTGTTTCACCTCAGATTGAGCCCACAATCTTTCAAATCCCATTCCAATATCAGGTTTACACAGATTACATACAGTAGATGTGTGTCATCAGCATAAATATGCGAGAATTCGTCCTAACAGGAGCATACTTGTATACCAAGTAAAGAACAAAGGCCCAGGTATGGAACCCTGGAAAACCCCAGAGGATACCACCCAGTGCCAGACCTAAAATTACCTGAAGAGTAACTAGCTACACAGGCAGAAACTGCTGACATTATTGCATTAATGTATTTACACATAGCATCTCCGTCTTTAAGTGTGGTTGTGGAAACACTTTTTATAATTCTGTCATCCAGCCCGATATCATTTAAAGACGACGGTTATGCCAATGTAAAAATTGTGATGTGCTCCAAAGTTTAAGAAAAAAAAGGGACCTTTACACAAGGAAACACAAACCTGTGCCTTGTGTAAAAAGCTCTTAATTCCCACAAATGGAGATGTAAGGATATAGTATGGTCTTTAAAACACAATGGCAATAACATTTGTTAAAAGCTTGAAAAGCTATCGTAGAAACAAGGCTTCTTGATAAAAAGTGAGCATACTGATATATTTTGCTCCTGTGAGTAGATTTCAAAATATTTCAGACTATATTCTGTCTTGCAGGATCGACAATGTACTGTATCATCAAATAAATGTAAGAAGGCTTCACTGAGAGCACTGAGAGCTTTTATTGTAACAGAACTACTGCACCTCATTAAGTATTAACTCCTGAGAAATGTTTTTGACAGATATGTAAACCAATTTATGCAGCACTGTATTCTCCTGTGATTCCTTTTGGGCTCAAACTGGTCAGAAAAAAACATACATTATGTCTGTTATTGCTGTCAAGTTTGCAGAAAATTGCTTGTTATAGATGACATGTACCACTATTCCAGAGATAGTGACAATTTACCAGCCCTGACATGGTTGGTTTTTCAATGCCATTTAATTTCCTACAGCAAAAGATTGCTCTCTCTTACAGAGAGAAGACAATCAGTCAGAACACTCCAGAAAGTTGTCTATTGCATGAGCACTGTGACTGAAACATATTTTGCTCCAATCACTGTTTTATTCTCCCTAGGTGTGCAAGTTGAATCTGATTTCAGGGGCTGTTTCTTAAATGCACAAGTAGAAATAAGACTCAAAAACGTTATCAGCTGTACTTATCATTAGCTCCACAAATACATTTCCTTTTGGCCTGGAACATGTTAAGGGGGGTGAATTGTGTTGCAGCTTTCCACAGCTACTTCCTTTGGTAAGTCTCCAGCTGAGCAGTACAAGTAAATTGTAGAAAAGATCTCATTTACAGTAGATAATTGCGGATCATTTTGGTCACCGTGTTATAAAAAAAAGATACTAAATGGCCGCTCTTGAATTAGTCCAGAGAAGACCAGCCAGATATATTCTTGATCTAACAGGAATGGCCTACATTAACAGCATTACAGAAATGAACCTTTTAGTATCGAACAGGAAAGATTATGGGGTCCCTGCTCCAAGTATTCGAGAATCCTTAAAGGCATTGACCAAGTTATACCAGTTTACCTCTTTGTATCCATTAGAATTCCTTTAGAACACCCTTTGGAATCTTCAGTGAGACACAAACAAGAGGACACTATGAAAAATGCAGCTGAATAGAAGGCTATGCAGAGCTTGAGGGAGTCTGGACCAAGCTTCCCAGCCATGTTGCTGAAGCTGAAGCACTGATTTCTTTGAAGAAACCCAATACTGATTTGCATGACATTAATTTTCACACCTGTGGCAAAAGCTAGCATATAAGGTACTGTTTGTGATTCCAGATTCGTACTCTAACCGTAGAATTATAACCAAAGCAAAAATGTACATCTACTGTACTATTATGATTGCTGCTGCTGATGATGATTTGTTCAAAACGCCTTTGTCTTTAAAATGCCCCACAACCCAGCCAAGTGAAATAAAAGTAGTGAAATAAAATTACTAATATGCATATACTGTAATATATTACCAATAATAAAAATAAGAAGAAGAACACATTATTTAAGATATCAATTATTTACTGAATAAAAAGTATAATTCATACTTTTCACACAACTCTCAGGATCTCCATCTGAAGTTTTGCCTGCATGTAATTTGCAGTTAACAAAACCTGTTTCCAGAAGACCTCCAGGGAATATTGGGTAGTAATGGTGGTGGTGGACTCTTCACTGTCGACCATAGTTTCCTAACCATTGCCACAGTATGGAGATAGATGATAGGACAGATAGGATGTGCCAAACTTCAGAGGACACATTTACCAGAGGGACGAATTACCTCTTCTTATTTTAAATAAGATAAGATCACTTTATTAACCACATACAATTTCTTGCATTAGGAATTCATCTTGTCACATACCCTAGCTTGCTCTCTATGAGACACACAGACAGGGAGAGAGAAGCCTGGGGTCAGCCATTTATATGGCAGCCCTAGAGCAGCTGGGGTTAAGGGCCTTGCTCAGGGGCCCAACAGAGTAGAACTCCTCTGCCGGCCATGGGATTTAAACCAGCAACCTTCTGGCCACAGGCGCAGATCCTTAGCCACAGTGCCACCACAATGGCTGGGTTTGTACAAAAAAACTTTGCTGGCCAATCTGAAGTTTTCCCTTAGTTTAAACGGTGAAACATTTTTTTTCACCTCTACCAGATGTGCTGCTGAATTGGGTTGCTGGTGCACTGTGAGTGCTACACATCACCAAAGTGTGGCTGCTCTCCTGGGGGAGATGAATAGGGTCCCCTTCCATATGTAAAGATTTCTGGGATCCTCTGGGAGTTTATACAAATGCAATTAATTATGCTTTTTATTGAACAGTAAATCTAAGTACCAATATCCATATGCATGATCATCAGAAACCCAACAAAATGCAGACAACCAATGATGCATTTATGCCATTTATAGTTTCGAATAAGTTCCTGAAATTTATATGGAACTGAGCATGGAGTTAGGTAGAAAAAACTAACCTCGCACATGTCTTTGTCTTCTCCTTCATATCATGTGAATTATTAAGCTTCAGTTTTGTTTGCTAGCTATACGAAATATTTGAATGTGTACTGTATACTTTACTGATTGTATTGAAATGCACAGCTGGTATTTTAATTGTAAGTGTTTGTTCTGATTTAAAATTATCATTTGATTTTATGTCTCATATGATTACTCTGCCCACATGCTATTGCTTTCCTGAATCAAAGGAAACTGAACCAGCTGAATATCTACAGACAGACACAAATATTTAATTTTCGTAACACCCATGGGGTCTTCAGTGTTACAGTTTTTAAAGGCACCCTTTCTCGCTTAATTAGTTCTTGAAAAAAACATTGTAATCAGTACTGATTTAGTTTGAAAATTAATGTCTATTTGCAAATTAATTTTATTATGAACTAACACTACTTTAATTAATAATGATACAGTATTACTATAACAACCTTATGAAAATTACAAATTAAATGTTATACACCAACTAATATTTTAATACTGGTATCATCAGTGAAGAACTCTTGAAAATCTGCATCATAAAGCATTTCTTTCACATACCAAAAAATGTATAAATACTGTACTATACGGTAAGGTGTTGATTTTACACAAAGATTCCTTTGGAGCTGTCTAACCTGAAACCTTTCAGATATTAAGAACTAATTATACAGCATGTGAAGGTCAAACAAACAATATGAATTAGAAATCACACATCAGGTACTGTATACACAAAAGGGCTTTTACATACAGTGCATCTATTGAAACATGAATACTGAGTGCCAAAGCTTCCAAGTGTGTCTTTGACTTCAGTCTTCACTCAAAAAAGTGACAGGTGAAGTGAGTTGCACTATTTAATATTTGTTTTTTGCCTCTGCCTCCCTCAACTTGTTCATTCCTACAAAGACACTTTTTGTGTCCTAGGCGCAAACCGGAAAAAATAAATGTCTATTTTATGTTGGGAACAAGCTTAAGGATCCTAGGGCACTGGAGCTATATCCAAGCCTCTGGCAGAACCTGTTAAGTTGTACATGCAGAACAGCCTGAAATGTACAGTACATCTGTGCTCCTGTATCAGTGCAGAAAGGAACATTATGCTTTTCACAACATACTTTCTTCAAAAACAGAGGACAGTACTCTCAGAGAAGAGTCTGGAGTTCATAAGACCGATACAGACCTATCTGTGCAAGTTCAGATGCTCTTTTGTTCCTTGACATATTTCCACGTGCAGTACATGTCACGACCACCAACCGGCCCAGACCAGCCCCCAAGAGAACTAACCAGTACCAGCAGCAGGGCAATAATTACAAGCGCCGCCGCACGTGTTAAACTCAACATCAGACACCCAACCGTGCAGCAGTCTGCAGTATTTAAGCCTCTCCAACTTGCATCTTGCTGCTCGGTATTGAGTAAACTCCTTGAGAGCTCTACCTAGCGATCTCTATACCCTGTGCCTACCTGGATTCTCAACTACTCTTTCGCCTTCAGACCTCGGATCTCGCCTTGCTACTCAGATTGTTTGCCACCTGTGTCTTTGCCGGATTTCTGCCTACCTTCCTCCCTTCGACCACGATCTCGCCTCTCGACTTGGATTGTTTGCCACCTGTGTTTGACCTGGTTTTCGACCTTCCTTTCTCCCTCTGACCACGAACTCGCTCCTTGTTTCGGATTGTTTGTTGCCGTGCCTCCCACCTACTCCTGCGTCCGCACAGGATCCCTATCTCCTCTTCAGAGTATCCTTACAGTACATTCTACATAAACAAGGATATAACTGATGCAAAAATAATGGTCTGTCAAAAAACACAATCCCTTTCTTTCATATGGTACACATAATGAAATTAAAGAAAACTAATGGAATTCCATTGAATTAACTTACTACATCACTCCTCACAGACAGAAATAACCTGTGATTAATTTTAGAAAGTGTTCCTAAATACCATAAAGATTTTGGAGCTATGGTTCTATATATATATCCAGATCTTTCAACATTAAATTGAACTTTTCTGTTAGTTTAAGATGCATATTTACACTTCAGGTGCAATTCATGCAGTATTGTAAGTTTTCTACCAGATGATAAAATATCAGCAGATTTTCCGCTGAATAAACAAGGCTTTGAATGAGACTTTGAAGTTATCACTGGCTCTCTTCCTGATCATCAGTCTAACTCCACGTTGAAAGAAGAGATCAAAAGTGTTTCATCCTGTAAGCACATTGAAAGCGCAAATGACTTTCATGCCAGCAAACGAAAGGAGGCTCTGGAGAAAAAGTTGAGAAAAAAACATCCAGCAGCACCTCTCAAGACCTTGTTTCTGATTACCCCAGTTTAATGAGGAAATGAAAGACAAAAAATTACATTCAGAAAGTTTATCAAGGCATGTGTTCCTTTAAAAGATTTAGTCCTATCTCAGATATAATTGCTTAGCTGCCTTGTCAAGAGATTCCATTCGACAACTGACTTTGAATTTCTACTCAAGTTTATGAGCTTAAAGAGCATGAGCTATACCTTTTTGTTTTATGTATTAATCTATTATATTTAGATTTAAACTATGGGGCAAGGAAAGACAAACAAATTGCTGACACTATTATTTTTTCTGTTACCTCTTGCATATACTGTACAGTGTTTTATTATTTCTCTCCTAGTCAAACTGGCATTCAATGGGCTCACCTGGCACAGCTTTGTTATGAAAATTAGTTTATTTGCAGCAGCTGCACATATTGATCTTCGGGTATGAATTGTTGTTTTTTTTTCTCTATCTGTTGATGTGCCCATTTGAATAAAAGAAAAAATTTCCTACCATAATTGTATACCAAGGTTTTATAAAGGGGGACCTTTCTGTTTGTGTACCATACATGTTAGCACAAATTCAGGTTAATTCAGAAAAAGTGAAAGACGTTTTTCATATAATACCAAGTCTCTTCTTTAGGAATGTTTCTCTATTACAGTATGTTGCACTCACCCAAATAGACGTTTGGTTCTCAGCTCACACAAGCCCTCTGCCCACACCTGAAGAAAGTGGAACAGCAGACAAGTCCCTTCAGCCCATCACCCTTGAGCCATTTGTCTTTTGACATATTACCTGTCACAGGAGTGAGTGTTTCACCAAGAACAGAGACAACACTGGGTGACTAATCTCAGCCCAACCCAGGTGTTGCTCTGCCAGCTGTGCTCTGCTGCTTGGGGGATCCTGGACACCGTGATACAGTGATGCAGGCTTAGACTTGAACTGCGGAAGCCTGGGAAGAGCAGTCCAGTCACATTATTGAAGCCAATACCGCAACTTCTTTCAAGAAAGGTCTCAGTGAGAACCTTGGATCAATTGAATACTAACCACCAAACAGGCTAGACGGACCAAATTCTTATTTTCTTATACAGTATGTGATATCTGGATGAACACGCATAGCAGCCAGTAACTTTAGTTGTTGAGCCACACAGTATCCCACTGTTTCTGGGGGTCATTAGAGGTCTCCTCTCTCCTGGAGGTTCTTCTGTTGGCCAGGGATCCTGATGTGTAACAGTTCTTACTACACAAGAAACAACTCAGCCAATCCATTATGAAAAAGTAAAGGGACCTAAAAGTAAAAAGGAGATCATTTCAAAATTGCTGTCAATTAAACTCAGGAAAAGAGTTTAAGAAAGATTCTAAGTTTCTAAGAAAGAAGGTTTTGAATCACCGTAATGTTCTATTATGAGAGCAAAAAAAGACTTAAATAATTTAGAGAATTCACTTGGGAGTTGGAAGGTTGGAAAAAAGCACTTACATTAAATAAAAGTTAATTGATAAACAGCATTACTTAAAATTACATTATCAGTCACAACAATCTGAAAGCTGCATACCAGAATGATACATGTACTGTAAAGGTAAAGATTCTTATAATTGTGGTATGCAGTTTTCACAGTATTCTTATTGTTAAATGTAATTTGAAATAATGTTGTTTATCAATTAACTTTTTGGCATTTTTGGAACACCATTATTTTTTTTTATAAAAGATGTTTTCTTTCAACCCCTGGGGTAAACCCCAGTTAAAGTCACATAAGAGCATTCAAACTAGCAATATCTGGGCTATAATCTGAACAAGCGTCTTTGCGTCTCACACATTCCAGCTCCCAGCTCAGGCCTTCCAGCTTGCTGCTCTTTCACTGGAGTTAATCTCTTTCTACCTGAAAGGCTGGTTAGTAAACCCTTTCCATGTGGAAGAGGCGTTTTTCCCTGCCTTCTGAAATCTTTCAAACCCTCAGTATGACTTATATACTATTCTTGCACTTGCCACATTGGGAAAGATGAATGGTCCAGAAAATACATTATTTTCCTCTGCAGCAATCAGTCAAGTGTCACCACCATCAGCAAAAGAGATACTTTTTCGCATTCAATCACATGCCTCATTCAAAGTCTTACCTCGCAGTCTACAACCAAAAACTTTTTTGTTCAAGCTATTTATATTTCCATGTTTGATGGATAGAATAAAATAGTTTATAGTTTTTTTAACATTCAATAGTAATGTTGTGTCATGTCATGTCATTTACCAAATACTAATACTAATGTATTTCTGAAAAGTAATATAATGTTCAGATTAAATGGATTTAAATCAAAGGTTATCAATTTAATCTCCTGTAAGCTTTAACATTGATATCATACAAAACATTGATATACAAAATCATAGAAAATATGAGAATTGTGATTTGTTTTCGGTGTGAAATGTGGATATTTCCTCCCAACATAATCCCACTTCCACTCTGCCACACAACATCTCATTACATTGTCTTACATCAGATTTATTAAGAGCAAAACAGTACTCATCGGTGAATTAAACACATCCGCTTTCTGGCACAATCTCAAATGCTTTCTGGACCGCACAAAACGATGACAATTTCATCTTTCACTTGTATATAACCCCTGAGGGTGCAGAAAATGAACATGATAATGTAATTCTAAACATAGTTTTATATAATATTTAGCCCACCTTTACATTTTGACTCCAAGCAGAATTATGCAATTATTTCCATGAGGTGTGGTCCCTCCTGTTTCCGACATACGAAAAGACAGTAAAAGCTGAGAGTTCACTGCCTGTTAAGGTCTTGAGCAGACCGAAGGTTTCGTCTTTACTTCTGTTGAGATATCCAGGCATTAAATGGTTTAGTGTTCAAGAAAAAAATAAACTTTTTGTTCTAGGGCAAAGAGCAATCTAGAATTAAAAAAAAAAAGACATTGCTAGTTCAAAGGATTGTACTCAATGTGTTTCTTGCACTCATTTATACTGCAGGATGGTTTGGTAAAATGGTCTAAACTAGAGCCATTAGACCATTAAGCCTTACCTGCAAATTAGTTTTCCTCCCTTTGCTCGTTCCCTGAAAAATCAGTTTCCCAGCACCCTCCAATCACATCTTCAAAGAACTAGTTATCATCAGTGCTGTGGGCACAAATCACCAAAAACTGGGACTCTCGACTCTTTCCACAGAATGATTACTGGAGACTTTCTCCTTTTTCCCTTTTCACAACAAGACTGTGTGGCCGCACTCCTGTCAGGAATGTCAAACTCATTGCTACCACGAAGAAAAAAAGTATTTTATTTAAAATGTATAGACTAAATATCCCTGTGCATTAAATGAATTACTTTTGTTACCAGTGGAAAAGTAATACTTGCATATATACTGTACATTACTCTATATACTGTCTGCCAAAGAATCAAAATCATTCAAGCACCAATGGCTAGCTCACTTTCACATGCAACAGTGATCCACTGGGGACAGGCCATCTTTCCATCATTGTGGTGTAAAACAACAGTGCAAAAACAATATCATCAAGCTTTGGTGTCTTTTTTCTCTGGACAAGTATGTGAGAAATGTTTCATGAGGAGCCAAGAAGTTGCTGCAGATGCAGTGGGTCAGAAGAAGATGTTGTAACACCAGTTCACTTGGACACCAGAGGTTTCCTCCAGCCTGGGCTGTTTTTTCTCTCCTCCATAGTCTCAGCATTTTAGAAATATAGCATCTTCCTGGCACGTTTTTAAATTTATAGAACATAAACTAAATGTTTTTTTTTTCACTCTCTTAGCAATCAAGAATTTTATAGTAACGACCCTCTCACATTTTTATTTTACATTTATTACTTCATAGATGGAGATTGACATGGGTACTTTTTATATTGATACAGTTATGAAAGTTGTTGCTCATGTTGATCCGGATGGTGATGTGGATACTCATATTATCAGTGGTGGTAAAGTATTTAATTACATTTAACACCTGACACATCATGTCATTTGAACTAAAATTGCATTAAAGGACTATTGTGGAATCAGCCTTCTTCATACTTTATTTTGAAGAGTTTGGTATCTACAGTGAGATCTAGACTAAACTTTCCAAATAACCAGTTGACCTCAATACAGTATCAAATAAAAAGTGACTGAAAGATTGATTGCTAACCAGAAATACTAAAAAGACTATGGTTTTCAATAATGTATCAACAAATGAAACATTTGTTAAACACAGTTTCAAAGATTTATAACGATAAAGTTTGAAAACTTTCCCACTCAAAGAAATTCACCTTCTTCTTGAAATGGGAATTTTCAATCCAGTTTCAGACTCTTAACTGTGCTGAGAAAGGTGACCTGATCTAGTGTAAGTAGTGTCTGTGTGGGATGATGCACGTTCACTTCTTAAAGATGGACTTCACTGTATTCAAAGCGATAAGTGACCTTGATCTGTGCTTCTCTACCACTTTATACCTGATGGGTTTTGGAAAATCCTTGGTTGTCTTGGTCAATATGTTGTTTCACTAAGTGAGCTGGGGCTTCAAATTCAAAAGCTATTTGAAGGAACCTAGAGAGACAGCCACATTAACTTAAAGTTAAAATAACCACATTGATTACCCAAACAGAGACCTTAGCACTAATTTTATAACCCTCTTAACTATTATTTTGTACCTTCTGTATCACAGGAGTGAATACTGGGAAGTCACTGTAGAGTACTGTACAATATAAACACCATGTATGTATAATAAAAACATTCTGCTCAAAGGTGAAAAGACATTAGTGAAACTAAGAACTCACCTGCCTGTCTGCATAGTAAACAGTTCATGGAATGAGCTTTCTAACCCTTAGTTCCTAATGCCATAGAACATCTGTAGTTCCAATTCTGCAGGCTGTTTACCATGAAGATTTGCAAATGACAGAAGGGTTATGAATTGCAGTAGACTAGACCATAAACAAACTGATTAGCATGCTGTTATCATGAAGCTCATTATGAGTAAGTGTCTGTGCTCTGACCTCCATAAGACAAGGAATATGATTTATTCTGTCTACATTCATATAAGTATTGACCCCACAAGCTATGAACATTTTATCATATTCACCTTAAAACAGCTGTTTTATACACAGACTGAAGATCAAGATGTAGAAATATGAAAAATGTCTTGAATGCAATTAATATCGGGTCTGAGTCTCATTAACTTGACAATAGACAATAAATATTTCCAGAGAACATTTTGTAATTTTCTTTATTGTTTTGTTTTCTAAAAACACAGATTTTCGTTAAAGAAATGAAAAACTGAAGGGAGAGAATATAGTATGGATAGCAGCACTGAAACTTTCAACTATCTTCTTTTAAATATTCATATTTCAGACCATAACTATGTAAAGTTTGCTTCCAAAAGATTTAGCACAACCAACAGAATGCATACTGTAAATCCCCTTATGAGGCAATGGTGACCTGAATCACAGAGATTATTATTGTTGTTCACGTCATTCTTAAGATGACGTGATTTTCACCGTGGTATTTCGGATATTTATGTGACAGATGTTTATTATATTTTTCACCATGATTGCTGTAGAATCAGTGTGGACTTGGTTTCTCACTAAATATCGCTTGTTGCAGCTCGTCTCCTGTCTTCTCATTGATGAAATCCCCTTGAGGTCTGACCAGTCATTGATGGAAAGTTCAGGTTGCGGTAGACACAAAACTGAGAAGAAAAGGAACAGAGAGAGATCTGGGGGTGAGACAGGTGATACACCTTTGTCATTCACCCCTTAGTTGGGGAGCTGGGAAGAAAAAGAGAAAGAAAGATAGGAGAAAGAACTGAAAGATAGTGTTTAAATCACCTTGAGGAGTAAAGAAAAGTGTACCAATGCACAATAATTACACTATGATATAATTTTCATGTTTTATCTCAACTGTAATGTTCTGATCAGGAGTGTGTGTACTGTAAATCTTTTTATGTCTGCAGTGTTTTTTTTTTATTAAAAAAGGTGAATCTCTACACCTATACATAAAGACCATGTAAGGAACTTGTAGATGAGAATAGCAATGCAATTTTTTCAATCACTGAGAAATTTTTATATGAATACTAATGACCCACAATCAGCTTCCAGAAGATACGTTCTGGTGATCCCTAGTTTGAGAAAACGATGGGTAATGTGCATAATCTTATGACGTGTGTCCTGTACACACAGAACACCCCCTTCCTCTTGGTTATTTTAATGCAGAACCTTTTTTTCCTTAAATATATATTATCTTGCAAATACACATGTGCTGTAGTTTCCCTGTGGGTTGAGCGGTGGCTAAGGACCTGCACCTGTGGCTCGAAGGTTGCTGGTTCGTATCCCATGGCCAGCAGAGGAATTCTACTCCGTTGGGCCCCTGAGTAAGCTGCTCCAGGGGTGCTGTATACATGGCTGACCCTGCGCTCTGACCCCAAGCTTCTCTCCCTGCCTGTGTGTCTCATGGAGACAAATTCTTAATGCAATAATGTATATGGCTAATAAAGTGATCTTATATCTTCCTAAAAGAAGGTATTTCATACTTTTGTACTACTTTTTCACAGACCCATTGGCTTTTCCTAAAGCTTTTGGAATTTTGTTTTTATTTTCTGCCGCAGGCTTGAGTCTTGTTGGTACCTGGTCTTGGGTCGTATTTAGCCAGTACGCCAGGAGCGAGTACATGTACCAGGCTTTCAGTTTTGTCAGATAAAACCTAACCACAGATATCTGAGATTTCCAGCTTCATGCCAGACATTCAGTTCTAGCAATTTATTTTACCCTTCTAATCTTGCAAAACACAGCTGGAAAACATATACTGTACCCGAATTTTGTTTCTCTCTTTCCTGTGGCCATTGTGTGCACCACGTGCATGATATTAGTGCTGTATAAATCAATAAAGCAACACAATTCTTTTGTTTTTTGAGGGAGATATTCAGTTCAAACATATTTTAGAGGAACTTTTTTTTCCCGTGAGCTGTAATTGCACATTTGTATTTTGAATTAAATCTGAGATTAATGCAAAAATGCGTCTGATCCCTTGTGCTTTGATTCACAGACATTGTTACAGCTTGGGAGACAGAGATGGGAATAAAATGATGGTTTGGCTGAGACACACCAGCAAATTACTAAACAGGAGAGAAGTCCCTATGGTGATTCTGTGAAAAAATATAAACTTTTCCTTTGCGTTTTGCTTAGAGATCATCTAAAGGATGTTACCAGTGAGTTAACAAATCCGGATCTGGATACTGCTGTGGTGCAGGGTTTTTCTGATAGACTTTCTATTGTTTGAAGTCTGGATCTCTGTAAGGTGGAACTGCAACACAATATTGGGAGTGTAGTTTGGCAAATCCCAGCCTGTAGAGCGAATGTGCCTCAGCTCCTGCTGGACTGAAGTAATCAGTCTGGGAGTGTTTAGGGTTCTATAAGCCTTCTTATCAGTCTTCTAATTACACATTTTGAGTATGGAGTCTTTGTGAAGGAACAAAGAGCTGACTGGTTTGTATGGGATCTGTGGTGGATATTTACATCTTGCATTATAAAAAACTTGTTATATCCCTTGAAAAGAACAGAGCAGAGGATGCAGGTGAATTTGCTAGAATAAATGAACTTGAAGAATCAACAAAGGCATACTTGCACATATGCCCTGGATAAGCAATCCCCTAGTACAGTATATAACATTTTCCATGTTCCTTTTCTCCCTGTGATAAAGCCACCTGAAAGTACTGTAAATATAAGGGTGGTCACAAAAGTCATAAGGAATGCCTTTCCACAAAACCTTTTTTTTTTTGGGTGGTGTTTCTTACGACTGCTTGTGACTTCCCTGGAATTTACTTTCAGGTGGTTTCGTCAGAGTGAGAAAAGGACAAAGCTGAATAAAGTACCAATATAGAACCAACAGTATTGCTGGCTGCCTGCTTCCCAGATACTGATACCAGCATGTGCTTTTACTACATTGTATGTGCACATCTTCATAATTAACATTTATGATAGATCAAGCCATCAAATTCCAGATTTGGAAAGTAGCACATGCCTATTTATGAGAAAAATATCATATATGGGCAAAATGCTAAGCCTATACATTAGAGAAGCTAGTGTGTGGAAGCTTTCATTGAACTTTTCTGTAAGATGTTCATATCATGATTTTACTATTGAAGCAAAATGAAGGTGTACAATGACAGCCGTGGTCCTCTGCTCTACTCTGAATGTAATTAAGAAGGGAAAAAGTCAGTTTCCTCGACACTTCATCTCAGACAGAACTAGTTTGACTCCTTAATCATAGGAATTTCAGTGAATGCGTTTCTTTAGGTTTCTGAACATAAGAACTGACGTTGACTTATGACTGGGCTGCACAGCAGATGGTTTAAATCCTTGAAGTAGCACTACATGATAACAGATTTGGCTGGGAGTTTTGAACTGGGGCCCTGTTAGGAACACACATCACATTGTTTTTATCTAATTAAACCTCTTTTAAAAAAAACAGAGTACTGTACCTTACTTGTTTTGTGTGCATTTTGTACTGTACTCCCTTCAATGAGTCTTTCTTGAGTGGTGGGTGGCAAATTTCTTTTTAAATGGCAAAAGTTTGTATTTTTATTGCATTGATTTCTGCTCAGCCTTGGCTTCATGGTGGAATGTACTGGAGACTGCATCGGCAAGCGCAGTGTTTGAAAGATCAAACTGTCAATTTACCTCAAAAGATTTCACAATATCTTGACAAACCTGAACTGAGATCTGCCTTTGAACTTGTGCCTGCATTCTGAGAGACCCAACAAGAACTCGACCTCAGACAGATCTGTCTTTTCACTTGTGACTTTAAGAATATTGATTGATTTACTGTATAAGCAACATGTGAAACTTTGAACTTCTCAAAGTTGGATACCTTGGATGACCCATCCAAAGGGAAATGTGAGCAAAAAAAGATCTACTAAAGTGCAACAGTATGAAGCCAAAAATGTTGTACTGTAAGGAGAGATGTGTACTGTAAATAAATCATTCAGCCAACCTAATTAACTTTTTTTATATTGAAGTTATTCATTAACATGTTTGATACTAATTTGAGAAGAGACAACTGGTGTAACCTTGAAACAAAAACATCTTTGCCCAGGGCCACAAATGTTATGAAAAGCTAAATATAAAGATGTTCTATTCTGAAACATGTAATCTGATAAGTAAGCTTCCTGGTTTTGCACTTTGCTGCCACATGTTCATGCAAGAAAAACCCAGCGAGAAAAAAAGAACAGGGAAATATCAGATGTTACTCAAGACGTATTAAAAAATATTTATGCTGCTGGTGCAGTACTGGGGTTGAAACTGCATTACTTAGCAGCTAAGTACACCAAGACATTAAACATGATTTAAAGAATCACACCAATTTTTATCTGTAAGGGACTGCGTATACAATTTGGTAATGAAGTTTGGAACAACCAGAAGAACGATGGCTTGTTTTTATTGCAGTGTATAAATCCTGTTGGTGAAGTTAATAAATAGTCAATTATTATGTTGAAAAATACAGTCATGTGTTTGCCCAATGCAACAAGGCATTTTTGAATATTGGGCATAAAAAGAAAGGAACTGATAAATTTGCCGAAGTGATAAGTAAGAGAAGCAAAACACAGTAATTGAAAGAGCTGATGGTGGTTAAAAGAAGGATCTATAAACTCACACTTTTAAATCACTAAAAAATGTTTGCCATTTCAGTAAATAGAGATGTTCGTATTCTATAGAGTACACAGATCTGAACACAATCAAATGAATGCAGACATGCAACTTAATATTAAAGAGTCGCTGGAAAAGTAGCGGAAATATCTTAAAATATTCAGCTGAATGTAAAATTGTAACCTATAGTAAGTTCTTTCTTACCAAATCGGACAAGCACAGCTTAATGTCATTTACTGCTTTTAATATGATGATTTGTATGTGGCATTTCAGAGGTTCCTCATCAGTTTTTTTTCAGAGAATTACAAAAAGAGTGTCAGTACAATCAACAGGACGTCTATACCAGTGTAAGATCAGCACGACTTGAAAAGCCTTGCTTTATTTTCTACTTGAACAGCCTAAGTATAAAACAATTGGATCTTACAGAAATCATCTGAGTGTAACTTAGATAAATTACTTTCCTTGCCATAACTCATGGTGAATCGCTGGAATCTGACAGGCCAGCAGCACTCTGGGAGTGAGGTGGCTGATTTGATTAAGATGGGACTCTGGGCTGATCATCGAAAGTGTTCGGTGTTACTGTCCCTGAACCCCCATCTCCCAGATGGTTGTATCGCATGGTCCATTATCACAGCGATAGATCAAACACTTCCACTGCAGGTTTCTCATGACGCAGTACTGTGAAATGTTGGCCGGAATATCAGAGCACTTGGCTTTTGATATAGGTCTGTTCTGCTGACCAGAAGGCCAGAACATAGTTTTATAATGGCAAAACAGTGCCAAGTATACTTCACTATATCTCATGCTATAACGATTTAACACTAAAAAATGATTATTTATACAAGTTATAACTATTTATACTAAATGTGTTTTATCTCTTTAGGAATCGCCTTCCCACTCATATCCCTTTGCTGGATTTCACCCAGCTAATCGAATTATTAATAGGAAAGCACCTGTTAAAAAGCCCCTTGTTTTGCGACCAGGGTGATGGTAGTCCTGTTTGTGTCTCAATGCAGCAGAGGGGGTCAACTTTTAGGAAACAGAACAAGCACAAATCAAAAAGGTGAGGCTGCAGAACATTTTAAAAGCAGGTCCCCGACAAGATGGGGTGATGTGAACTCATGTGCGGGTGATGGACAAGTGCTAAGTCCTGAAGTGTGTTTTATATGGAGGTTTTTGCTGGTTTGTTTCCCTCTCCCATATAGACTTTGTGTGTTGCTTTAGAACTTTTTGCTTATTCTGTTTTTATTTTGTTCGTCTGTCATTCCAAAGAGAGCACTTTCAGGGTTCTGTGAAATACTAATAAGTTACACATAATTAGGACATAATTCCACCTTGAAATTCCAGCACTGACTTCTTGTATTTTGCACAGACCTGACAGTATTGATAATTAATAATTATTAATAATTAATAATAATAATAATTGCTCACACTTACAGCCCCACCTGGATGATGCGACAGCACCCATAGTGAGGCAGAACACTCACCACACACCAGCTAACAGTGGAGAGGAGAACAGAGTAATTTGGTCAATTCATAGATGGGGATTATTAGGAGACCATGATTTGTATGGGCCTATGGGAAATTTGGCCAGGAAATCTGTGCTTTTGGTCATTTCTGCACAATATTAGGGAAAGCTGTGAAGTCTGAACACACTTTTCAAAATTTGTTCTTTGTAGAATTGTGAAATTTTAGATATAACAGATGCTAAATATATTTAAGGTGATTATGAGGATATACAGTACATTCTTTCAATGCTTTTTAATGAACAGCCTGAAAGAGATGTGTCACTGCTGTTTTAGAATGTAATTTCCACATATAAAGATAATGGCATGCCTTCACTTCACCTATCTGTCTTTGGAAACATCTTCCAATAAAATATCCTGAAATCCGAATGCTGACTTGGTAAGGGTCTCGGTTTTGCATCTCATCTGAAGGATGGAATATTCTTATATTCTTTTACTATTCATATACTGTAAAATAAAAATATTAGTACTGAATAGATTTGAGATCACTGGCCACCTAGTTAACAGCCTTAATTAAAGATGTGTTTATTTCACTCAGCATAATAGGTGTGTTACTGTTGAAGTTCTAGACAGAATTGTCCTTATTACATTACATTACTACTGAATTTAATTGATTTGTCTGACATTTTTATCCCAAGTGGCTTATATTTGCACCAGTTTATGCAATCAGGCTTTTTTACATTGCTGTAGGGTACAATAGTGGTGCTTACCTGGAATTTCACCCCATAAACTTCCAGTTACGATCTCCAACCACTACTGCTCTGCTGTTCAATTTATCGACGAACACCACGTGATCTGTATGTCTTCATGTCTATCTCCTGAAACACTATTGGATAAGAACAACATACCACATGTGCATGTACAATAAGATTTTCATAATGCACATCTTCAACCAGACGTTCAAGAAGAAGCTGGGATCTGACCCCTACACCAGCTTGCATTTTGAAATACACTTTATATTGATCAGTACAAACCACTGTAATGTGCAATATGTGGAGAAAGCTGCCAGTAAAAAAGTATGAATTTTCAAAATAGTTTGTGATCTGTTTCTATGGTGATATTGTCCTTTAGACTCTGCTCTTGAGTTATTGGAGATTTACAGGATTTAGAAGGTAATATAGTGTAGGCTGCATGTTACTGAGAAATGTTATGAAAGTTTAAAATGATATACCTCAATTACTGTATATAAATTAAACTAACGTGAATAACAATTATACAAATCTGTAGCATTTAATGGTTTACTGTATCAATAGTATCACAAAATGTGGTGTTACTCTATACTCTAGTTTATATTGATCTAATATTATACTATTATACTATAGAAACAAGAATCTGTGACATTTTTAATGGGCAAAAATGATGGAAAATGCAGACAGCGAGAAAAGGAACATCCATCGATTTATCCATCTGCTTTATCCAATACAGGGCTGAGGGGGAGCTGGAACCTATCCCAGCAAGCAACAGGCACAAGGCAGGCTACACCCTGGACGGGATGTCAGTCCATCACAAGACAGAGACAGACCCAAACATGCACACACTCACACCAGGGCCATATTGCAGTGAATGCAAAACATTGAAAGAAGCAAAAGAAGATTCAGTACAATGCAAATACTACAAAAAAGGCATAACTGAAAACATCCTTAGTTAAGAAGATGGACACTTACGCCTTACACTGGAAATCGATTTAAATAAATTAAAATACTCACACCCAAAAACAACAGATGTGTTCCAGAGGAGTACTACATGTGAAACTGTAAGATGGTATAAAGAACTGCAATAATTTGCAAAGAATTTCACTTTCACATGTAAACAAGTTGATGCTTTGCAGTTAATCAAACAGTACCGAGTTTGTCGCCTCTGATCACAAAACCTCTTGCCACAGGTTTGCACTACCAATTAAATGCTTTATTGAAAACGCCATGCAAAATCCGAGATGTGTTTTTTGTTAGTAGAGGTTGTCTTCTTGACAATCTGTCAAGCAGATCAGCTCTGTGGAGAGATCGGGATACTGCTGACTCATTGACAATTTCTCCCATCTTGTCCACCAGAAGTCTCCTTCAAAGTCAGCAGTGGAGTCACAGTGGCACCCCTAACTAGTTTCCTCCTAGAAACTGAGCCCAGCTAGTCAGTTTAGGGTGACAACTTGAACTAGGCAGCGTCTCGGTGATACAATGCACTTTACACTTCATGATGATCAGTTTTGCTGTGCTCGAAAGTATATTCAGTGGCTTTGAAATGTCTTTGTGTCCTGATCCTGATCCACGGTCTTCTACAGCTTTATCTCTAAATTGTTTTGAAATCTTCTTAGTCTTCATGGTTGACTCTTTGTTTAAAATTCACTGACTGAAGACTCTACCAAACCACAGATTATTTATTTTTATTCTGAAATCATGTGTACTACAATTGTTGCACAAAGATAGAGGCCATTCAGATAATTGTGTGATTCCTTTGTGCAGCTGAATTAATGTAGATTTGCCATAGTAAAGGGAGTGAATATGTATGTAATCAAGCTATTTTAGTTTTTGATTTTTTTTTTGCTGTTCTTGCGGCCATTTGACTTCTTTGAGCCACGATGGTGTTCTATCTGAGCATCCAGGTTTTAATTAATTAAAAATATTCAGTTTAAAAAATGTGTATACAACTTACAGTAAGTCAACATAATTGGACTTCATTTGAAAGGAGTGAATACTTTTGTAAGTCCCTGTATAGATAAAATTGTGGAATTGAAATCAAGAAAAGTAATGTTGGAATTGTACAGTGTATTTTTTTACAACATTGTTAAAACATAGTGTATAATTTTATTCACCACTTTACAACACAGATATTACTACTCCAAAATCAGTCCAGATAAGAATGGCCAGTTACATTCCCGTGTGTAAAGGAATGTCATGTTCTGACAGGGTATAATTTAAACAAAATCCAGACAGCACAAGTCATACTGGGAAATACATATAAAACCGAGTGCTGGCGTTATTACACAAATTTTGTTCAAGTCTGGAAATACTGAAGATACCCAGACGTGTCAAAGCTGGTTTCTTCCAAGAAATGTCTGAATAAGATCCACAGATCATGCTACAGTACTAGCAATCAAATTAATTAATGGGCATTGTTTTATTTGTAACCTTTTTTATGTTCTTATGTACTTAATATGTTGAAATCACCATAAATTATAAAGTTAGTTAATTAAAGGCTTTTTTTTTAGTTTAAAGGTGGGTTTCAAACATAAGTACACAAATGTAGTACCTTTCCTTTGTTTTTCTGTGGATAATCAAAACAAAACAAAAAAGATATTCTGTTGATTCTAACAATTATACTGGCATACTGTCACCTACCTATATTTTATCATCTGTTTTTATATAGTAAAATAGCACCCATTGGATATAGAGCTTTAAAGGTGGAATTCAGAGAACTGAAACATTTACAAAAGCCTTTAAGGAGGTGGTGACTATCTCCTGTAACTGAGCCCCATGCATCAGTTTGACAGTGGAAACAAGATCTGCTACTGGTAAGAAAAATAACTGCAAATCCTGGAGTGTGACACTGGCTGGGCGTTGTGCATTGTGGAGTCCCTCTTTGCTGCTTTGACTTCTACAATGGCAATATAATGTTTCAGGCTCTTATCAGGTTGGAGTCCGTATGGAATGGCCCTGTGTACATAAATCTCTAATGACACCCATGAAATGAAAGAATGTGATCCCAAGAATCTTGTTCTCAAATAATATGTTTCTGGCAAGAAACTTCAGCAGTCTTTTTTACTGTGTTGACTTAATGTAAAATGTGGGCATCATACAGTACATCATACAAATACCTAAAAATGCAAAGTGTAAAGTCAGAATTATAGAAGTATTACTGAGCACTAATCTCTGTTTGACAACAATATTTTCAAAATAATGCAAGAATCGGGAAAAGGTCTTTAAGTCTTTTTTTAAAAAAAGGTTATTCTTCACTGTAGTATACACCGACATTCTACGTGACATTTCAACCGACAATGCACTTCTAGAAACTGAGCCCTCTCCTGTTTTATAAAGGACGAATGACGTTGACGAGGAACCTGTGTAATTATGATGGCAAGCCAGTGAGTCCTCCTTTTGCTCTGAAACTGTACATCTGCTGGAGAGATGTGTGTGTGTTCCCTGATTAATATGCTTATTAAATATGTTGTTTTCTCTGAGGAGAAACGATTGTAGATGTTTGGAAACGATATGCAGAGAGAGACTGGGGACAACATGAAAGCTGCAATCCAATAAGAATGCTGTACATCTGGGAAGAACGTGTGCATCGCATGATAATTCATGAGTAAGTATTAAATATATATGTTAGAACTGTTGCTTAAATGCTGGGAATAATTCTACTTTAAATTTGTATGTTCATATAAACATACACATTTATGAGGCAAGCATCCAAAGGTGATATTTCTGTGTACATTTTAAAAATCACGTTTAAAAAACAGTACAGTATCATCTTTTGAGGTGCATGAGACCATTTTCTAAAAAGTTTCTAAAGACTTTTACCTAAACACAAGACATATGACCATTTAAAGGATTAAATCAGTGTGTAAATAAAAAAAGTCACTAGACCTCTCAATTCTTTTTTTTTCTTGCATTATCATTCATAAAATGAGTCCTATATATTCAATAGAATGATTCAGAATGAAATCTGCCTTGCTAAGTGATTAGAAATTGCTTCTAAAAACATCAAAATCTTGTTGAAATTGGACATGTGTGCCATTCATCTCCAGCGGAATATAGGACTTATTCAGAACCAAACTATGTATTTCTTTGTTATATATTATAGAATACTTGAGAGCACACATAGTTGGCAACAGCATGATAATGAGAGCTTATTAAAGCCTCTGATAGAAAGCTAAATTGACTGAGAACATGGTGAAAGTGAGTACACAGGCATCTAGTGGCAGGTCTCACTAAATGCAGTAGTAGCTTTAGAACAGTATAAAAACAGCTAAATTACAGTGACATGAAGTATCTATCAGAGAGTAGTGGGCAGGGCACTAGCCTCATAAAGTATCTGTCAGAGAGTAGGGGGCAGGGATCTAGACTCATAACTGGAAGGTTTTGAGTTAAAATGAACAAGAATCCCTTGAATCTGCAGTATATGATGCATTTCATCCCAAAGGATTCCAAAATGCTTTTCAAATAAGATAAGATCACTTTATTAGCCCTATACAATTTCTTGCATTAGGAATTTGTCTTTTCACAGGCCCCAGCTTGCTTCCCATGAGACAGACAGACAGACAGAAGCTGGGGGTCAGAGCGCAGGGTCAGCCATTGTGCAGCGCCCCTGGAGCAGCTGGGGTGATGGGGGATCCCACGTCATGCAGCTCTGAAGTGCAGGGCTACCCAGGGTGACCCACGACAGCCGTTCTACGCCTGCAGCCGCCCTGCACAGGAGCTCAGACGGAAGAGTAAGAAAGTGCTGCACAAACTGGACTTAGGGGGAAACTTAGGGAGGCCAGAAGAAACAGCTCCCCCCGCTGGTCCACCAATGCCACTGACGGCAGCCACCTAGTTTTACGTAGAGGCCTCCCAACCCAGTACTGCTCTGGCCCTGACGAGGCGCGGCTGTGGTAACCTTGAGCAGGGCTCATCGCTCGGATTGCTTCAGCGAAATGCCCAGCTGTATAAATGAGCATAAGCTGCTTTGGATAAAAGCATCAACCAAATAATGTAGCAATGATGGAAGAATCTTTACCAAGGCAAGGACAGGAAGCATTTGCAGATTTGCAATCCATCATCTCTTTAACCACATTTTATTTTATCTTTTAATAAAGCACAACACTGCTCACAAGATCCCACAAAATGGCAATCCTAAATCTTTACAGTATGTGATGCTAAAATATTTTATAATGGTTGCTGGCTGGTTTAGAAGAACATAACAAAAATACAGCACTGATGAAAAGCCTGGCATATTGCATTGCCTTGTGCCATAATAACCTGAGGGAAGATTCATTCTAGAAATTCATTTTTATTTATTTAGAGAAGCTGCTAAATGAAATAACAGTGATACCGAATGTCACCTGATAAACTTCACTGACTACATATATCAGTAGGAAACAGTGTTAATAACAAAGTTATATTGAAATGACTTTTCACCCAGACCATTTTATGTGCAGCAGATAAAATAATTATAATTAAATGAAGAAAGGACCATCATCATCGTGTGACTTAAAATACAATACAATTACAATTCTTCTGTCTGGTTTTAGAGAACAAAGAGAACAGGCAAAAACAACACAGACATTTCTGGTGATGATTAGTATTCAGAATAATATTAGTCTACATAATCAAAAATTTAATAATGTATGAAAACATTAAAATTTCTGATCAGCCTGCTGTCTCGCTTAAATCCTCTGACTTGTTTTGCAGTCCACCTTCATATCTTTGTGAGATGCCACTGTTACCAAGTTACTCTGGGGAGAAATTCATTATGTATAGTAAACTCTGAAATTTCTTCAAATAAATGTAGCTAGCATTTTACAGGAAGGAATTTACTTTCACTTCGCTCATGCAATTTAAACAATCTAATTACACTTCTTATTCTTTCTTTTGTTATTCACAGTGCATAAACATTTAATTATTTTGACTGGATAAGCTCCAAGGTGTCAAATTTATTTATTTTTTGACATTCTGCATTTTGCCACTAGGTAAATGAAGTAATTTCATTCGATTCTTTCTCAGAATTCCTTTTACATACAGTATATATAATCATGCACAGTTAAACTAATTAATTTATGCTATTTGAAATCTAAAAAATGTTTCAAAACAACCCATTTCTGACTACAAGAGTATGTATACTTACTGTATATACCCATATACAGTGACTATGGCACTATGAGATTCACAGTATTCAGTAAAAGTCATCAAGATGTCAATCAGACCACTCAGTGAAAGTGATCTGTGGGACAGGGCTCCAAAATCAACCATATTTATATGGTAGATTCTGTATCTACTGTATATAGAGCACATGCTCCTTCTGGAAAACTCTGGACAATGTACGATGGTATGAGCAGGATTCATACATGTAAAAAAACGCGTGTAGTTATCCATTAATGTACTGTATCCACATGTACATTTGTGCTCTGTTTCTCCTTTTTCCTCCTTTCTTTCAAATCTTTGGCTCTGGAGGGAATTCTTTGGGAATTCTATCTTGAAGAATGTTCAGGCAAGAACTCTGCAGCCTCGCTATTAAGTACAGTTACCAGTCTAAGTCACTACTTAATTGTGACGAAGACCTCCCCAGCCAAGACAACTGCATTACTGTGGACAGTGCCATCAAGGGGATCAAGCCACATCACCCTTTTACTTCAGAACAAAGAACACTGGAGCTTTCAGTTGTGCCACGATAAATAAAACCAGCTACTGAATGACAATGGGAATACTCTAATACTGTATATTTACTTCTGTGCAGCTAACAGCTGGCCTGCTTCAGTCTCTTAACAGTACTTGTAGACTCGGAAACTATGCAGAATCTGTTTGCAGTTCTAGTTATTGTAATAGGCATGGAGGACTATTTTATTTATTATTTTAAAGTGATTAACCTACTTACAGAAGGACCTCTGGTTTATTTTAAATGAAAGCCTGTTAGACAGGAAAACATCCAAGGGAATGTTTAAAAAAACACTTCGAGGGAGTGGTCTAATGGTGTCTCTGTCTTGTCTGAAGAGAAGCTCGACTGCCAAAAAGGACTTGGGATCTTCCCCCTTCTGGATCGAGGACTGGGTGGCCAGGACTTCTGGTATGTTTAGAGCTCCAGGCCCTGCCTCTTAGAAGTTCCATATATACGCACTCCCCCTGGGATATCACAGTATATAGACAGCCATCTGCCATTTTCCATACAGCAAGTCGATCTGTGTCCACGTGGGAAAGAGCTTGAATTGAAGGAGCTATGTACCGCTATGTACCGCCTCTCTGTAATAGCTCCTATGAGTGCGCTTCTTCGTGGGCACAAATAAAATCCTACTCCACCTTGAACTCATTTTGGAGTACGAGTAATTGTGCTGTCATTATATACAACGAATATTATATAAACACTGTCTTTATTTCGGCAGTGTGGTTGATCATGTTATTTCCAGATTCCTCAGAAATAAAGAAGGGCAGCCATCAATATGCTCATTTAAAGGAAACAACAAGAAACAGGAAAAGACCTTTGCTTTTGTATACAATTGGCAAATTCCCTGTCCATTATGTATTTGATGCTATTAAATATCACCAAAGATGTTTGTGCTGCAGGATGGAAAAAAAATCTGATTTGCTATTTTTTATTCATAGTTTTAGCAAATAGTGTGGTAGAATTGTACTTGTTTTAGTACAAAAATTGATGGTTTTCTGCAGAAAAAAAATGTTATTTGTAGTGAATATTAGTGTGCAGCTGAGAAAGGAATAGCAATGATTCTGAAGAGGATAGAGAGAGATCCAATTCTACAGTTCCAGAATTCCAGCTCTGAAAAAGAATATATCTACATACATTGTCAATCAGTTACATTTTTATCTTCATTTTGCAATCTTATTTTTTAAAGTTAACGCAACACACGGAACTTAATAGCACCAAATATGAAACGCTGTCCTGTGAGAGTTGGTAAGATTTTTATACAATTTATAATACTGAATGTTATAAATAATTAACAAGTCCTTTTGCAGTTATCTGAGAAGCAGAGTATTTGATAAGTCAATTATAGCTTCTGAATAATTAAAACCACATTTTCAACCTAAAATGGTTGATTTTATGTCAAGTTTCCTTTCAATCTGGTAATATTCTGTCTTCAACAAAGTTTTATTATGTGGTAATATATTTTCCACTTCATTAGTTTTAAATCTGTACTGCACCCTGAAATGTTATATTATATTTCTCATGTAAAAAGTGCTGTTTAACTCAAATCACAAAGGAAAAGATATGATTCACAGTATTTGACTCAGATTACCCCCTTTGAAGCCTCAGAGAAAAAGACAATATATGAATAGTGACTAAAGAACAAGAAGAGCATTTATTCACTCATGAGCACTTAAATAGAAGCAAAATAGATCAAGCACCTGAACAAACAGCACTCTGCAGCCTAAACCTACAATCCAGTAAAGAGACAAGGATGGTATTTTGATAAAAGTCTCAACAGGCTGTGGTAGGAAATGTGTGTAGTTGTTGAAGGAAGTTGGGAAACACAATTCAATATTTGTGTAGGTAATTTCCATATCCGATTTGCAAGGGCCCATCAGGACAGAGCTTGTCCCAGTTTCTGCGCTGTTACGTGGACAAGACAGGACACAATTCCACCCCTCACCAGGATCAGGCCCTCAAGGAGTTCACTACCACTCATCAGCAATACTGGTCCTCATTTACACAGCTGGGAGGACTGGAGACACCTCGGTACAACAGCAGTGTCTGGAGTGGAGACTCAAACCCACAACCCACCCAGGAGGAGTCCGGAGACTTGCACGCTGCCCCCCAACGTTTGTGTAAAAGCAGGGGATGAGGGACCAAACCCAACTTAAAACAAAAAAGTGATCCAAAGCAATCAAGAAAGGACATGCTGTACATACATTATCCATACCTGTCTGACTTTATGTCAAATAAACCATCGCAGAAGAGTCTGCATCAGATTTTATAATACTGTAAGTATTGAAATGGACTGAAGTTTTGCATTTTGCAAGGAATAGTACTCACATTTCTTTATGATTACAAATATGCAGAACGAAAATGCATACATATCATCATTAAGGCAACACGTTATGTATGGTTCACATTAGTTAATTGCACCATGAAAAGGACCCCTGGGGTGCTTACAACCAAATGTACTTTTTCTGAACTATTACTGCAGATGTGATTCAAGGCAGATGTTCATCACACATAGTCATTTTCCGGTGGTAATGTACAGGCAGGTGCAATTTCTAAAAGCTATATTCATCCTTTCCTGACGAGACCTTTTATCAACCTCCCTTATGAGCCAGAGCCATTGCTTTATTTTTTAAATAGAGTGTTTAGAATTGAGCTCTTGCGAGTGAAAATGTGTAAAAGCAACTTTGCATATGAAAACAAATCAGGAAATGGACACAAGAAATAATATTTATTTTAGGTAGGAATAAGAAAGTGTATTTTTTCTAGTTGTCTCTTGAAAACGGCCAACAATTTTTTTAATGAGATTACCAAAATCTATTTTAATTTTTGCAATGTCACCAGTATACTTTTCAAATTATGATTTGAATTTATTAAGTCTATATCTTTTAAGGGTAGATATCCAGATCTAGATAATTTCTTTAACAACAGTTGCTGAAGACTAGTGTCCAAGATTAGCATCTATTGACCAGAACCAGAATGAAAAACACATAAAATCAATATGGGGGATGAGAGATACCTCAAGCTGGTGTAAAATGACAAGTACTCCTTAATTACTTCAGCCTCTACAGTGTAGTTTTGTGGATATGAATACAAAGCACTCAGAATATAATTTGTTCTTTTAATCTAAGGCAAAAATAAATGCCTTATATTTGGATGGAGAAAAGGAAAGTATAAAAAAACATTATTTTTATTCCATCTCTCATAGCTTTTGAGCTCAGTGACACAATTTGATTTGCAGAGTGTGAATTGTTCTCCACACAATAAAAGTACATTAGACTATACATTGTACTAATTGCTGAAGGCTTCAGCTTGATTATACTTTCTCTGTTAGATATCCATTCACCTTTTGAAATATTCTCAGCCTTCACCATTTCAGAAATTCAGCAAGATCTTCAGTGGAAGCACCATTCAAGAATCAGAGGAGTCTACACAGACATGAGAAAGCGATGTCTGGACAGTAACAGTTCCAGCCCTCATACAACACATCCTTTAGCAACTTCTGCATTCAGCCATTAAACATTAAAATCAGTATGTACTGTACAGAGGGGATATAATTTTTCACTTAATGACTAAAATATTATGTGTATCTATCTATCCGTCACTAATAAGCCATTTTGACTGTTGAGGATCACAGCAAGTCTACCGGATGTGATGGGAAGGCAGGCCATTGAGAGTACCCAACCACACCTAGCCAGTGTACTTCAGAAGGCCATAGGAATCCCAACACCTGGAAAAAAAAACTACCCAAAGAGGGGGAGTCCCAGGCTCTTCAAAGTCCATACAGAAAGTAGAATCGAGCAAGTAGCTGGCCTCCAAGACACTGTGCTGCCCAGCTGGTGTCCCAACCAAAACCTGGATTCTGTAACACGACTCTGAAGAGGTGAAAAGGATCCGATGCAGATGCAGGAGTTGTTGGGAGGTAAGTAAGAGAACAGACCGAAACCAGGAGTTGAATCGTAGTCCGAAGGTGTAAGGTAGGTCGAGATCCGGTAAAGACACTGGTGGCGAACAATCCAAGACGTGAGACAGAATCGAGGTCGAAAAGAGAGCGGCAGGGTCAAATCCGATATAGACACAGATAGCAAACGATCCAAGGGGCGAGACGAAATCCGAAGTCCTAAGGCAAAAGGTGTAGTCAGAATTCCAGGAAGGCAAAAGGTAAAGAAACGCTAGGTAGAGCAATGAGAAGTGAACTCAATACCGAGCAGCGATATGCAGGTAAGGGAGGCTTAAATAATGCAGCCTGCCGCATGGTAAGGCGTCTGATGTGAAATTAACACGTGCGGCGGCGTTTGTAATTATCACCCTGCTGCTGGAACTGATTAGTCCTCTTGGGGGCTGGTCTGGGCAGGTTAGTGGTCATGACAGATTCCCGACAATCTACAGTGATTTCTCACCTAGCTTTCTTCTTTATTTGTTACTGCAGATTATGGCATTTTACAGATGAAGTCTGTATGGTTTTATTATTAAGATGTGCAAAACCTATAGATGTAGAGTTGCAGTTTCCAGAACTGGACATTTTTTTCTGTAATCAGAGTGACAAACCTAAGGGCAGACAAATAATTTTCTGCTTTTCAAAATTTAACTTTCTACCATCATGTTTTGATAAATGTAAAGACAGAATTAAAGAGATACCAACTGAATCCAGGCATGTGACTTATTATAATGATTAAAAAGCATTAACTTTGATGTAGGGTGCAACAGATACTACCTTAATCAGTGGATTCTTTAAGAATAGACATGTTCTTCAAGTGCTGAAAATCCTTCTGTCACTATGAGTTGATTTTTTGAAGAGAAGAAAATTAAGGATTATGGTCTTCATCATCATGCCAACATTATAATATTTTTTTTCTTTTGATCACATAATGCCTGTTATGAAATAAAGATCATTTAAACTAATACATGCTTTCAGTGATAAATCTCTGGATTTTTTATAAGCTTTTGGTTATGCAAGACACAATACCTTCCCTTTGGACACAGGGCTTATTCAAAAAATGGGATGCTATGCTTTAGTTGCTTAAAAATCTATTTCAAATACATTTTAAGCCAAAATGCAGTTTGCCTGCTTAATATTTTAAATGTCAATCCAAAGTGTTTTTTTAGTTGTCTCTTTTTTATACATAATCAAAGAAAAGCAATCAAAAATAAGAACTAAAGAAATCAACCTCTCCTCCCATCTTCCCCCACAACAGCTAAACACCTCTAAACAAAAAGAAAAAAACATTTTATCACTCGAAAAGCAAAAGAAAAAGACTACAACAGTGATAAGAATATTTAAACATGTGGAAAGTATGCCTATGAAATACAACCATATACTGCAGAAACTAGAGTCACGGCAATTAGTATAATTTGATCAATGTATTACAGACACTGATTCCTGAATAGTCTTTAATTTTTTATAATATTTTAAACTGATGCTTTTAAACAGTATCAGTTTCATCCTGGGAGCCACTTCATGACACAGCCTCACAGGAGTTCAGATCAATGGACATTTTCAACCTTCTCCGTAAACACTTACAGATCCGGTTGTGTCATGCGGCCTCAACATCAGTGATCTCATTGGAAGGAGGACCATTTTCAGGGATTGGCGGATGGGCACTGACTGTATAATGTTCCCAGCTCGATTAGGCACTTCCAGCTGTGAGTGCCCAGGGGCAGACTCCACACTGGTACAGAGCCTGACGAAGGCCATTGTGACTCGCAGGTGGTTTTGATGCGCCACTGTCTGAGAAATAAAGCAACCTGGATTCAATGAAATGTTTTGTTTGATAAGATTGAGTGCTGATGAATACTCACTTCGTGTCCTAAATGTTCCCATTATTATTGCATGAATCATGAGAAACATGTTTGCAGTCTTCTATCAAGAAGACGCAGACATTATATTGAATATCTTGTTTGAAGCATTGGCCCTACGATGATCAGATATGCGGTTTTAAGCAAATCTTTTTTCAAATGTAAAAAAGAAAAGCCCCTTCCTTCCACCAGTTCACTCGCCCACAATAACTTGATATTGTTAATGAAAAATGATCATTAGCAGATATAACAAGAGAATTAGGTAGAAGAAACTTGAAACATTAGTGTTTTTCAAGTTTGTTGCCACCCACCCATCAACTAAGCACATCTAATTAATAGGTGAAAGATAAAACAAAAAAGGACACAGAGGGAAAAATCACCGTACATTGGGGATCTGTAAAAAAAATACAAACCATAGTGTGCCCTCTGTCCAGTCCCCAGGGAAGACTATATGTCACGGGTGACATCCCTCCCCTAGAGGGCGCTCCCCTACTCTCTTGTCCCTACCTCCTTGCGATTGTTTATGTCCTCCTGGTGTGTCTTGTTTGTCTCTCTATTTAATCCTAGTGCCTCCAATGCTCAGGGCTCAACATTAGCATATGGATGGACCTAGCACCAGGTCACCCCACGTCCGTGGCCTGAGGACATAGGCCTCATCCCCGACATCTCCCGCATTCTGAGCCCGGGGCTTGGAGAACCTCACCCCGTGATTCCAAGGTCTTGTCATGTCTGTGTTTCCCCTTCCCGGGGATTTTTCCTCGAGTCGTCGCTGGATAGATTTCTCGGATTCGGACCCCTGGACTGTGCCTTGACTCTCCGATGGACCCGTTTGGATTTGGATTTTCTCCCGTTACCTGCTGCACGAGCTGTCTCTGTTTGTTTTCACTGTAGGAGGTCTCCCTTTCCTCGAGACTCTACCGCTCGCATAGGGTCTTATTATAATCTCGAGACGGATTGCCAATTCCGTGACACTATAAACCGATACGCCCGAGCCAGTTTCAATGTCAGCAATAAAGACACATAGCAGGAAGGTACAGGACATGGAATGACCAGAGGCGGCCTTAGTGGCTGTCATGAAGGCCTGAATCAGGAGTCTGACATGGATATGGGAATACAGGAATGGGAGTCATTGCAGTGATTACTCTCCTCTTGCTGGGCTGATTTAACCAGAAGCATGACATAAATGAGGTTGCTCCTTCACTTTTCCCATTTCTCGCTGTGTCTCGCTGAAACATTGCCAAGAGATCATCTCCTGTCACCTACTCCCCACCAGATGAAACCCGCTTTTCGGTCAACCCTACTCAAATATGTGTGTCAGTGGCCAATAAACATTCATGCCGATGCCATTAGATACTAGGGCACTGCAGTCTATTGAAAGAAAATGCAATGATAATGAAGTGGATCATTTCAGCATATGTATGCTCATTGTGGCGTACATAAGGCAATGTATACAGTTCATATTCTTTTTTTCATTTCTGCCACTATGTTCCACTCATTCAGGATGCCTATGAGTATCCTATATCCATCCATCCATTTTCTAACTGATATATTTAGGAGCTGGAGCTCTACCCCAACAAGCAGTGGGAGCAAGGTAGGATGCACCCTGGACAGAACGCCAATCACACCAGGGCCATTTTTCCCATACGCCAGTTAACTACCAGTATGTCTTTGGACTGGGGGAGGAATCCGGAGCCCCTGGATGAAACCCACAAAACAATGGGAAGAACACACCAGCTCCACGCAGACAGTAGCCCAGGAAGTAAGCTCACTGCTCCAGTGCTGTGGGGAAGCAATAATAACCACAGCCCCACTGCCAATGTATTGTAATATGAACAAATATGAATAAATAAAAGTGTAAGATTTTAAAGGTTTGAAATTTACCTGTAAAAATTTTATTTTTGTTTTGAAAGACCAGGTATATGCACATCTGCTTTTCATTAAAATACAACAGATTTCATTGAGTGGAGGCCAGCTGCCAATGTTCAGTATGGTTAAGAAAGCCGTACAAACATGCAAAGAGATAGGTTTCACCTCAAAGGTCACAATAAAATGTCTGAAATCTTGGATGACAATAGTGGAGGTCAATCTGTGAGGGATTTTACAGTACAGTACTTCCTCTAGGCCCTTTCTGTATAACAGTATGATTGCTAGGAAACCTTTTCCCCCATAAATAATAGATCCTGAAGATAGGATAAAAAAAAACGTGACCAGAAAAAAAAATCTTAATTTAATGCTCTGGTAATGCTGAAATTTGACCTTTTTTCTTCTTTGTTCATTTAAGGTCTAGGCAGCACTTGTGTCAGAGGATATGAAGTGCTGTGATATGACAGTTTCACTGGACTAAATAGCATTGAACCCCCCTTGGAAATCTTGGCAGCTTGTGCTATTAAATTCTGAACCAGATCCAAGTGTAAGATGTGGGGTCTTGAAGCAGTCTCTAATGTCAGAATTCAGACCTACATTGAAGGGCTGCCACAGCTCTGAACAGTCCTTTTTTACTATCACTCTGTCTGCGGTGGAATACGAAATCTAACAGCGCTTCTTGCGCTAATTCTCATGAAACATACTGTATGCGTGCAGCCCGCTGAATTAAAAAGTGCAAGCCGTGAAATAATAAATACCATTCCTGACCTTCTCACAACACAGCACTTCAAGATTGGCAAATTGAATGAAGAATCATTGTCAATAATAAAAGGAGAAAAAGTCTGTAGATACAGATACATACCGCTATTTTTAAATAGACAGAACATGTAAAAATATGAATTGAGTATGTTCCCTAATAATTAGAATCAAGGGTAAAAATATTTTTTTCCCAGAAACTATTGATTGTGTTTGTTTTTTTAAATGTAATCCATTAAATAAATGATACCATATGTTTGTGTACTGAAAAAATAATCATTAGAATAATCCATACTTTCAGTGTGGTAAAACTGGATATAATGCTGTAGAGCCCTGTTGTCACCATTACAGTATTTTAGTGGCCTTTAAAAAGAAAGGCACATTATTACAGCAGATATCAGATCAATAAATCTAACAATAATGAATTCTATCAGATTTTAAAAGCCTTTAGGTCAGTGAATGCAAAATACCTTGTACTGTTACTCAGTAATACTATTACATGCTTGCTGTTCTGTATCTTTTTTAACTTAGAAACCAGATGTTTCTCCCTCGAGGCCTGTATTAGTTCCTGCAGTCAAACCAAACCTTGTGTGTGTGAAAGACTATTAAAACACCTGTCTCTGAGCTTGAAACACACTCCAACACTGCTTGCCAATGACATGTTGTAAAGATGCTGTCTCTATCCTACTGGCTTTGTTAGTGTTAGTACACCTATTGGTATGTTTGTTTAAACATTGAGAGGGACTTGATAAAGCAGTTTGAAAATGGATGGACAGATTAATTATTAGCAAGTTCTACTACTAATTTTGCCCATTAAATATGTTAGCAATGAAATCATAAGCAATGCATTGCTAAAACCCCTGAAGACCTAGAGCGGGGCAGTGCTGTGTTAGTGCACTGGACCTATAACTGGAGGTCACCTGTTCTCACTGCAGACCCCTGAGCAAAGCAGTTCACTTGGATCACTCCTGTCCACACAGCAATATCAATGGGAACAAGACAGGATTGGGCTGTCACCTACCGTACAATACCTTGTGACAATGGAAGATGGACAGTTAAAAGTGAAGAATATGAATTACAGTAAGTTAAAATTGTTCAATGCACTAGTAAGACCTCATCTGGAATATTACTGTACGTACAGTACACAGACACCGCGGTTAAAAAAAAAGTATTACTGCCCAGTTCAGAGAAGAGAAACGAGCTATATTTCCAAGCTCAAGGGAGTGTCCTACACCGACAGGCTAAAACAGTCAGTGGGAATCCTGAACAAGCTAGCCAGCTATTCGAAACCCTGACTTCTTTCAAGAAAAGGCTGAATGAGGTCTGTAAATCAATTAGCTACTAATGTCCAGATCTGCTTAATAGGCTGAGTGACCTCATCTTCTCTGTCACTGTTTCATTTTGGTTTTTCAAAAAGGAATGCAAAAGCATGCATATTCAGAAGATCTTTAGAGAACGGAATGCAAATACTGTATATACTAGCGGTGCAATGTTGATAAACATTTATCTAGTGAATGTTTTAATTTTTTTGAAAGTTTTATGATAAACTAGCTGAAATAAAAAAAAACATGAAAATTAGAAGTAGTTAAAAACATAATGCTATTAAAATCTACGGTATATATCTTAGTACTCACATTGGCTATTACACAGCTTGCTATTGTTTAGTACTTGCAAACAATGATCTCCAAGTCATACTGAAATAAAACATTCTATGTTAAAAAGTACAATACTGCTCACTAAATTCTTTGTTACCATCTGACATTCTCTGATATTTTAGTAAAATGCCATTACGTGGCATTTTCAAAATAAAATACCTCTTGTACACACCTAGAATTCTAAAGTGCTTCTGAACTGAATTGTATGTACAATTCCCTTTAAGTCTCCTGATCAATTTATGGAAAAAACACTTTCTGCTACATCCAAAACACAGACCAGCCTCCAATTTATTCATAACCTTGATTACCCAATGAGCTATAATTAAAATTGATTCACGCTATAGCGATGAAAATCCAGCTGTGCATATAATATTTTTGACAGAATCAAATAAAAACCCCAAAGATGAATATGAATTTTAATATTGTATGTACAGTATAAACAGAACAGCTGTCAATAACAGTTTCAGATTTTCCCCTTTTTTTCAAGCCAATCAGGAAATCAAGATATTAATGCTCAACTAACCTTTAGGTTATTGTTTTTAACGCACCTTTTGTATTCATACCCTAGTATGAAATCCGTTTTCAACCAAGCTTAAGCTTCGTTGATGAAGGCACCCAGTTTTTGTCTAAAATATCCTGGTAAAGTGCATTCTTTTGTTCCTTAGCTTGCACATGAACACCAGGGCCAAAGGATACAAATAAAGCCTAAAATCAGAACAGACCCATCTACAGGGTTCTGGGATCTTACACAAAGAGACTTTCGACATGAGCTCTACCTTCTTGTGATGACGAAGTGTAACCCAAGCACATGCTGCAGTCACATTTGACTTGTAAATTAACCAGTTACCATTTGGCAAATTCCTTTTCGCCTTTTCACTTATGTTGCAATGCAGCTCTGCCACAGATCCCAGATTCATTCATGACGTCAGCCTCAGTGGTTGTCCCAGAGACAGATTTGTCCCGGACAAATCTTTTCCCATGGGCGTGACTGTTGGTGTAAATATTTTTTATGATTACGCTATTGATATGTTCGGTATGCCTTTTCATACATTTATATCACATTTGAATTAATAATTGTTTGAAATCTTGATGTACACAGGGTGTGGGAGTGGTGGCTTTAGGTTTTTACTGGTATAAACCGCATCACATTTTTAACGCCTTTATGGAACAGAAATATCATGTTGATTTATTTGGAATTTTACAAGCTTTCAACTGAAAAACACTGGTAACACTATAATAATAAATATGATCGTACATCAACAAGCTCATTTCACTCTTCATTGGGCCTTTGTAGCCATCAGATATTACCTGGAGATTGTCACCGTTTTGTCACAATTTATTCCTCCAGTCGAAATATAGCAGTTTAGTTTCCAGAGTAACAAGATAATTAGAATTCGTTCAACATGCATCCCATTACTCTATTTTGTTTATATGTTGTTTTTTTACAACTGTGAGTGTAATAGTTGTTGTTGTACTTCTTTTTATCATTTTTTTTTCAGATCATTTAGAATAAAATGATTTATAGGATTTGATGTACTGGGGAAATATCAGCAATTTATTTGGTGGGTATTGATTATTTCCTTGATAGTTGGATCCCCATGGGAATAATATGTCAAACAATTTTACTAGAACAAAAAAAATATCTCGAGAAGGAAAAAAATATTTTTGAGAGTATATACTTTGTGCTTCTGTCTGTGACATACTGTAACATTACTTTCATCTAAACATGAGTAGAAACAAATATATGAACAATGAAAAAACTCAGGGAGCATCATTGCAAAATCTTATCAAATTAACAACCCACTGCTTACTATGAGCCTTCTGAGAGTATCATGTTATTGTTTTTCCTGGGTGTTATTAGCAAAGATTAGTCCCTTATTTGAAAAAGATGATGCAATAGATGAAGATCAATATTTTTATCTCTTTCTGCCATGTCCATTTAAAGACAATGCTACATCATTTCATCCACATGTGGAAGATGCCATTTATGAAGTTAAACATTCTATTTTATAAATATCCGCTGTGTTGTATAATTACTCACTAGCCACTGTCACTGGGGGTCATCTGAGATCATGACTATGGTTCTCTATCTGGCTTTAGACTGAAACATCACATACAGTACTTGAAGCTCATATGTATGTAAGCTTGGTCTAGTTCAACCCAGGGGGCACAAGAGTTGATTCACAGCCAGCTAAACACTCAGCATGTTTACAGCAACAAGAAATGGACGATTTTGTGAGTAGCACAAAATCAGTTGTTGAATGCTAGCAAGCAGTCAAAGAGCACCTTGGGCAAGAGGTTTCAACAGCAAGAAAAAATAATTAAAAAATAAATAAGACCTCTCTTGTAGTTCTTCCTGAACATGACACACTTCAGTGAATTATTAATTTTCAATCATGTTTGCGTCAGATTAATATAAAGGAATATGCTAAGGCAATAATAAAAATTAAATAAAAACACTGAAATTTGATGTTATTAATTCATTCTGGTTAAGGTAATTAATGAGGCATATCTATCAAAACTAAATTTCATGATACATACTAAATGGAACTGCATAAATGACAATTAATGTAATATGACATCTTACATCAATATTTATGTATCATGCCAATCTTGAGCCTTAAATATTTTACCGCGGTTCATTTTGTGCTCCCAGGGTCTTTTTGAGACATATTCATGTTCTCATCTTTACTGTAGGATAACCCTTCTGACACAGGAAATAACAAACAATAATCCAAAATATATCCAAATGTGTAAAGTAGTTCATAATTCTCTAATAATTCTGCATAATTTAAAACAACAAATGGTAGACTTTAGTTTACGGTTTCAAACATTATATAACTGTTCCGTTGTTTTTTTTTATTTTCGAAAAGGAGATAAAATTGTAATTGAACTGTGATGGAAATGAGCACAAAAACTAAACAATGGTGGTGGGAACCAAACTGCCTCAAAGACATAAATTTTATGTAAATATCAAATCTCCTTTTGAATTAACTCATCTATGTTTCTTTTTTTCCATCCAATGTTATTTATACTTCAAAAAGAAACCTAATTAGAAGCGTTTGATGATTTAACTAACACTTTCCATACAGTTTTCAAAGGTCTTGCATAATAAATGAATGTTTAAGTATGCATTAGCAATTTTAATGCTTTTTTAAGATAGTAATTTTAAAAACAGCCTTTTTTGAATATTGCTTTTTTGCCAGGCCTGGCTGAAGAAAGGCTGCTCTTGCTGAGTATTTGTGCTGTCACAACCCCTCTCGCATCTGAGGAATGAGCAAGGGAGGCAGTTGCAAGGGTGCAACTGGGGTGTAAAGGAAAGGGAGCTAGAAAGAGTTCTGGGCGTCCGAAGATTATTTATACTCTTTGTAGGAGAGCCAAAGTGCGAGATTAGAAATTAATATCTTCCCAAGCTTCTGTTAACTAATAACATTAGGCAAGCGTGTAAATATTAAGGTCTTACATTACAATAACTGACCATTAATGGAAATAAGAACTCATGTGTAACATATCATTAATTAGTGTACTGTAAACTAAACTGAGTTTTTGGAAAGTCTCTGTGTGCATGATTAACACAGAGAGGTGAAGTTCATTTTGAAAACGTATGTCTTCCCATCTGTGAAAAACAGACATGGACCTGGTTCACTTTAGGGTTGTTTTGGTGTCCTAATTGGAACTAAGGAGCACACAGATGCCAAGGAGGAGTGGGGTATTTTTACCAAAAGCTGGTGCCATCTGTCATGAATGTTTAGCTAGGTCACAAATGCACCTTGTAATAGGAGGATAAAACTCTCAATGACAAAGAGAGCAGATTAGTTGGTTGAGGGAACATGGAAATCACTGTTGACTGGTCATCACAGTTTCTAGCAGAATATTTACAGTACAGTATGAACTGGAGAAACCTGATCACGAACACAAGCTGCATTATCTTCAAGAGCCAAGAGGTTCTGCTCAGAGAGGTGGTAGAATATCCATACTGAGAAGTTTAGGAGCTTATTAAAAGGCTACAAGAAATACCTCCTCAGGGTTATTGAAGGCAAAGATGGCCAGTTGCTATACATGAATGTCATGCATTTTGAAGTATAAATGTATTTTTGATAAATTGTCTGTTTATACATTCAGATTTTAAAACTCTTTTTGTTTTTTTTCTATATTTGTCATGAATTGTTCCCCTTGTTTTTCATGCTAAATCAGTTTTGTGTTATACTGTAGTTCATCAAGGGCATGAATATAGTCGGAAGCTAACTGTATTTTGCAATTCATGGGACTTATTAACATATTGTACTGAGTTTTTGGAAATAAGCAAGAAGCATGAGAAATACAAGGTTAAAAACAATGTATAACCAATCAATAATCCAAAGTTAAAAATAATAATGGGAATTGGTGTATTTTCTGGAGTGATTACAATTGGACAGAACTATAATATGCCTTCACATAAAATCATATGTTTAATATTTTAAGCAGTGAGTCACAAAATTAACCAAATTTAACTTGCCTTGGAGGCAATGCCTCCTCTAATTTTCTTTTTTATGTTACTATGCTCAGAGTTGGCACTATGCTCAAATTGTTTTTATGCAGATTTATTGTTATCCAGTGTTTTGATCTGACAGCATTTCTTTCTTTCCACCAACAAAATACATGAAACATTACAAGTTCTCAAATCATGTTGCATCTGGCTGTTTACTTTCACTAGCGATGGTTGAAAATACACTCAATTTAAAAGGTTATTTGAATTAATTTGGGGTTGCTATGCTACAGATTTGAAACAAACATACCCTGGGAGAATTTCAGAATGGAGCCAAACGGAAAGACGGCCAAAAAGTTCCCAGTCTGCCTGAAGTAAAAGGAATCATTGTTGCAGATTATAGACTCCTGCTGTGGAGAGTTTGGTTTTGTTCCATTTGTGGTGTTGTATAAAACACGCCTTGCAATTCAACTCTCTGACTTTCCACTCCTGTCAGATTGTACCAAGGCTACTCACAGTTTTAGTACTCAAGTCAGGCTATTGTCATGAGCCCTTGATTCTGCATCTAATCTACCTTGTATTTATTTAACCTTTCCGAGTCACACAAAATAAAAAAGATTTGTTATGTCAATTACTTAGTATGATTTAGAGGAGCTCAGGACAAACGTCTTTAACACGTGCATCCAGAAGAATGATGAGGCATTTTCACGACAATGAAAGTGCCTGGGAAGTGTTCATCTCCTTTTATAAAGAATGAGCAAGTTAACAATGAAATGATTTGTACTATAAACTTCACTTTTGCAAATGACATTTAAGAATTCAAAGAATTTTGTTTCTATGGAAGTGAAGGGCTGGAAAATTGAACAACGGTAAGACTGTATGAAGAAAAAAGATAAAACATCTATGCATTACAGATTCAGTATAACTAGATCAACACAAATTCAAAGATATAGATCAGATTATCTTTTAAAAAAAGTAAGTTTCTCATGCTATAGTAACTGACACTCAAAGAAATGCAGTATCTTGGAGCTTTTAGAAATCAAAATTCGATGGAAAGATTTTGCAGGGCTTTAAATATTTTATGACTTTGCGTTTCTACCTTATCATTTCCTACAGTAGATTGTAGCCTATTTTCAGAAAACAGTTTTCCTTTGCCAAACAATTTCAGTTGCTCGGCATCAGTTACATTGCTGTGCTGGGCAAAACTTTAAATCAGTGTTGAACAGGAATTTCAATTTCAGTCGATCAAGTCATTGCATGTTCAATTATTTAACTAACTATTTTTTTTTATTTTAGAGCACATTCAGGATGATAATATGTCTTTGTATCTTTTGAAATTGCATAATTTTTAAAGAGAAGCATGAAGAGACTGAATTAGCATAACCATTGTTGTGCACCTGGTGTCATTTTATCGTCTGCTCTGCACAACTCAACAAAATAGAAGAAGGAGATGCTCAGGTATGGCAGCAGACATCATGTCGGATAGTAAGTCATAGTCACGGACTTCATATTTCTGACCATTTATCATCCCAAAATATCCATGTGAAATGTAAAGCACATTCGTATGCTGAAGGTAGGCTCATGTTTTTTTTTTCTGGGCAACATCAAATTTCTTTTATCTGATTTATTTAACAGCAAAGGACTGTGCCGATCATTCATAATGCTGATTTTAATACTTTTAACACAAATACTAACTGAAGTGCAGTGTTTTCACACTACAACTTGAATGGACAACGTTGACCCTGGGCCACTGAGGCAAGCACAGTCACAATTTGTCAGACACACAATGACCCTTTATTTACCACAATGACCACTTATTGTACGCATTTGCCTGCTGTTGCTGATGCATTCTCTGAAGTATTTATTAAATGTCCTTAAGTCAATCTATGCGCTGAGCTGTCACCCTGTGAAATCCAGCTCCCACCCACGTTTCTCTCGATATGAACTCAGATGTGCGTTAATTAGAGCAAAGCTCTCTGCATCGGCTGGCTCTGTTCATCCCTGTTCATGCAGCATATGTGCTTGTTGTGTTTAAAATGACTATCAGCTAGCACAGTTTCAAGCGGCTGTGTGCAAAATACTGTACTCCCCCTGCAAGCATTATTTTCCCCTGTAAGGCAACATCCTCAGCTGGGTCAATATCAAGCCAGGTTAACTTGCTTCTGATCTGGGAACATGGCTTCTTGCTGGTGGGTGTTGCGATCCAGGCTCCCAGAATCCTGGTGTTGATCCTGAGTGTTGCAGTGAAAGTCTAGTTAACATACTGCATCTGCGCTCATCTCCAAAATTTGGTTCTACAAGGAACCTCTGTGACTCCTGAAATTAACTGATCATTATATTAGGATTGCCAGCGGGGTCACACATTGACTGGCCCGGCTGTTTGATTGTGCACCTGACACAAAAACAATGAAAAAATCTATTTTGTGAACGTCTTTTTTTTTCAGATGCCGAATTTGTTGTCAGAAGGAAACTGAGCTAATGAGCGAGAGCTGGAGGAAATGACAGGAAGCCTTTTTCTTTTTTTTTCTTTTAAGGTTGATAGAAAAGAGACCAGAATTTAAAAAAAACTAAGTAAAATCATGGATGGTCCTTAATGCATCCAATGCTTAATGCATGCCTTTTAATTTTGAGATGTTTATCCCAAAAATGCTTTTTCTTAAGAGCCTTACTTATCTTCTGATTAAAACCCTGTGTGGCTATCACCAAAGGCATTGCACATTTCCTCCAGGAATACCAATTACAGGGACTGAGAAATGCAATGATTGTGCTCAACTTTAAAAGCTCACATATTAGTTTTAACACTAACTTTAACTTGTGCATTAATCAGCCTTTTGAGTTTGCAATGAGATTCAATAGCTTTTTATCAGAAGGCATGAAGCTGTTGCTTTCTCGCAAAATGCAGATTTTATATCTGTACAGAAAGACAGATAAGCAAGTAATGGATTGGATTTTTGGTTAAAATCTTATCTATGTAATAGAATCATTTTGCTTGTTCTATTAGAAATAGATCCTATCTGACAGGTGTCTTTTACTCTCCTACAGTTAATAAGGAAACAGTTTAACAGTTCTCCAGTTGTTGATTGATAAATATGTTGGAGGCCTCATTAATACATTTTCTTAACACTTTAAGAAAATAATACTTTTATGTGTGGGCAGTAGGGTGTTACATACATCGAAGAAAACTGATTTGCCTCTGATAGATCTACAGTACAGCTGTAGCTGCTATTTCTTCAAATGTATTTCTACAAAGATTTTATATGCTTATAGTAGCCCCAGTAAGCACACGTAATATTTTTAACCTGTGCAAATAAAGATCTGAAACCATACAAATATAATCTTAGTTGTTTTGCCAAGCTAAACTGTTCATTTTGTGGAAGATGTGAACACAATAGAATCGTGTGTATACAATATATATTAAATGTGGTAATAAAACAAGTCCACCAACCATACAGTACAGAAAAACCTTTCCTTAAGTATTCAGGAAAGTACCTCTCCTGGTTCAGTCACATGGAAGCTCTTCCATCGCATTTTTGTAGGAAATCCATTCCATCATTTTTCAATATTGTTATCTAGGCCACAGGAGGATATTAAATTGTATTACTGATTGGTCGAATGAATGGTAAACTGTATTCAGAAAAAGAATGTGAAATATCACAAAACAAATGACATTTAGGTTAGTTAGATATTTTTTCAGAATGACAATGGTTGCAAAGATTAAACATCACAAAATCTTCAGATTTCTTTTGGTTTAAGTCAGTTAATGCAGAAATGAAGCCTGAATGGATGATTATTTATACCAAAGATACCGTATATATCTTTGTAACGTATCTTTGTGTCATAAAGAGTGAGAGGGTGCTAAGATTATTAAATGTTTTTGTTTCATATTATTTTCTCTTCCTTTTACATTGTGTTTAGTTTGCAGTTTTATTAGCATATTACCTAGAAATGTTTACAAAATGTTACATTTTAAAGGGTTTGGAAGTCACAGTTAGTATGATCATGTTATCTTTCTGCCATGTGCTGTAAAAATATTGCTATTTATGTTATTATATTATAGATTATTGTTGCTAACTGTATACCTCATGCTTATGGATTATGTGCTGTTAAGGTCTAACTTATTCAAAAACATATGGATCTTCTGAAGCAGATGTTAAAATGAGTAGGACAGGCTGTTGTTTTGCTTTTTTTCAGCAACAGGGCATAATGTTTATTTTCTTTTCGATAATAATTTTAACCCTTCTGAATTTCCACTGCCCCGTTTCAATGTAGCAACAGCAAAATAACCAATACAAGAATTACATTAGCTGTATGTGTGCAGAACAATCTGCAAATTCCCTGCTAAGATGCAAACAAGTTGTTCTCAACACATGAATCACTGATTTTTTTTTACAGTGAAAACAATTAGAGTTGAGAGGAAATGTTAAAAAAAGATAACTGCTGCTGTTGTAAGAAATGAGTGTGGCAGGAATCTGTGATTTCAGATGATAATGAAGCAAGTCGGAAGCTAACAGGCCCAGGCATTCTGCATCTGTCTTCTAGCCATGAAAAAAAAACAGCTAACACCCTCCCACTTCCTAATGTATAACCTGTTTCCCAGACTTGTATTACAGTGCAATATGGGGGCTGTTTTTGTTTGTGAGTCCTCTATTTGACTTCACCAGCACAGGGAAAATCTTTTTGCATTTATAAATGTCTGCAAATGCCTCCAGAAATCAATAAAGGAAGAGAAGTGCCACCTCACCATATGCACGGTGTGTATCACCACTAGCGTGACTTCCACTCCTGAAAGCAATGATAGCATGAATCACAGAGGCATTCCCTACTAGAAGAGACACATTGCGTATGTACGTAGATTCGGGAGGTGCTGCTCATGGCATTATAGAATTAGTTATCTCGTTTGTTTTGTCACATTTGGTCAAGTTGCCAGTCCACATGCATGTTATTTAAACAAGCTCCTGGTCAAGAATCAGTCCAAGGTAATTCAAATGTATACGGGATGGGTATTCTAGACTGAAGTTATTGCTTGTGATGTTAAGCCTTTCATCCATTGACTTAATTTCACAGGTGGACTGGTCAAACTGCAGTCTTTTTTGGGGGGGTTTGGTCATAGTTCACTATTATTGCATGCTGTAAATAAGCTCACTCAGCTCATCGTACTTTGCTGTGAAGACGAGTCACTATTAAAACTGAAACTGAGCATTAGTTCTTGGGACTTCATTTGTATGATGGCAAACAGAACTGGAGCTATGCTATTGTATATCACTTGGTTGTACAACTCACTTACTGCATAGTTCAACATAGAAGGTTGTGTCCAGACCAACGCGGATACGTTACTCAAGCATTATCTCTTTCAAGCTGAGCATTGTGGGAGCTTCGAGCAACTGGTTATTAATTCTGATTTTAGAGGACCCCTGCTTCTTCTTGATTTTTTTCTAACTGCGTTCTTAATCTATGACTTTCAGTACCAGGGGCACTGGCTTAGGGGACAAGCTGTACTATTATTCCTTTGACGTTTTTTGTGGTTTAACCAGACTGCAGGCATACTGACAAAACATTGAATAGCCAAAGGTACAGTAACAAGCTCCCAAAATAGGTGCAAATATTTTCATCAACATAATTGATAGGGAATCAAATGGCGTGCTTGGAAGGATAAACAGATAACAATCCCTAACAGTCCCTAAGGCAAATTGTTCCATTTATGGTGGATTCCACAATAATACTGTGAGTTTAGCAATACCGATGTAGTAATAATGTAATAATTTTACATTACAGCTCACACCTGAAGAAAGCTTCACAGCCGAAACGTTGTGTTTTCTCTCTTCTCTTTTCAGCGGGGAATAAACCTATTACTTGTTCCTTTGCAGACTACGTATGCTGACGCAGCTCCCCACCTGAACTACATGTAATAATTTTGTTATGTTAAGGTCAATTCCATTATTGGTAAGAGGAGTATACTGTGGTTTCTTCAGAATCCGGGGGAATTACTGTACATTTGTACAACATCTTTCCCAGTGCTACAAGTGTTTCTCGAAAAGTAATGCGTAATGTGTAACTGAAATGCTGTATATCTAAAACCGCATTTGTAACGTGCTAAGCGTTTTCCATTGCAACCCGATTTTTTGAGCAACTGTAATAGAGCCTTTTATTCTTCTGCTACAAGCACTGGTGTAGCACTAAAATACCATTTTGGGACTAACTGGTCAGAGAGCATGATTTCCCCACAGACTGAATAGTGTTGACAAGGTCAGGTGTATGCAGTATATCTTTTCCTAATGGCACATGAATGAAAAAGATGTTTTTGCAGTGAGATGAGAACCGTGATTTTGTGATAAGTATTTTGACATTTTCCTAAGCATTTTGCATGAATAATTGCTCATTATGAATATTAAAAATATTTCTTTAAAGATCATGATCAGGAACCGCGTATTTTTTAAATATGCTAAATGCACCCTTGAAGGCAGGTACTCCATATGGACTGGCAAATATTCGAGTCTGTAAAAAGTGAAATGTCCATTGACGTCAATACTTTGTCATCGACATCAATTCAAATAGTACACAATAAACACTAATTAGGATGTTTCAAGTGCTCCGCGCAATAACAGTGGGAGGAAATTGGGTAAAAAACAAGTCTAATTTCTAAATGTTCTTTTCCAACTAAATGAGCAAGCCATCTCTTTTAATTGTTATTGAAAGACAAGTTGAGTAAATGCTTTACTTGGAGTGTACTGCAGAAAATAATTGTGTAAAAGTAAAGATAAAAAGCATTGTATACATTATAATGTATCATTTTATTAAATGTCAAAATCCTCAATGTTTTTACAAAGTACAGACTAGAAACATTGATGTCTGCCTTGCTACAGAAAAAAAAAGAAGTATACTGAATCATATTCCTTACCCCTTACAAAATGGATAGATAATAAGAAAAAAAAAATATTGTAACTGCGTTAAGCAACATTTACATTTACAATATATAAAAGTTTTGTATGGCCAATTACATAGTCTTTAGAAATAACTGATGCTCCCAGTGTTTCCAATAAGCCAATGGAGACATGGCTACAGTCCACAGACAAGTTCCACAGAGGTCTTGTTCAGACTGCCTGGTTCTTGAATCTCCTACTGTGATGCAAATTTTCTTTCCAACGTGTGCTGCTGTGCAAACGTCTTAAACATTTTGCATGGTTCTACTCTTTTCATGAGATGCTTTTCCTCCTTAATGAGGAAACACAATTTTAAGGCTGAAGTTTTAGCCATTTTGTTTTCAGCAATGGGGTTAAACCTGATCGATTGTTTTTCGTAACAAAAGTGACCTTTCAATTAATGAGGAGTAATACCTGACCTCAAGTCAATTAGAACTAATTGAAAAATGTGATGGATTAGCTATTAGAACACTTCATATTGGCAGCTCATGTCTAGTTTAACTTGAGATGTTGTGATCAAGTTTATGATCACTGTGAATTAAAGATTGCCAAATTACCTGGTTTGCCTGGTTTCTTTTCAATCAAACTGAGCTGTACCTCTAAAAACTGTCAAAAACTATTATAATTTAGGGGATCCATTGAGTAAATGATTGATGCTCACAACAAACATTCTGTACAGTATATTGTAACCTCAAATTGGGACGTTTGCACTGAGGTCTGTACCAATATTAATAATATTTAAAGATTAGAAACCGTGTTTGTGGTAATGCAAATCTAAAACCATTTATTGAATACATCTTGGGTAAAAATAATAAATTAAAACTCGATTATCAATATGTTACAAGGTGATTTATAGCACTACAGCTTCCTTTTACAAAGGTTAATGTGACTATGTGACCGATTTAATATCCACACCCAACCTTTCTTGTAGGGCTAAGCACCGAACAATTTAATTGGGTTTTTCTCCTGGGACCAAAATCTGCAGTGGAGTACCTGACAGAGAAGCCTTTTAATGGAGCGAAAGCCATCAGCTATAAATCAAGATCCCATCACACCAACAGCACTGGCTAACCTGCACTGGCCTCCTAAAGTAACTAATTAAATCTCTTCTTTCTAATATGAAACAAACGAAGTTACCTTGTTAATGGAGCCCACTTCTCAGTCTGAAATTATTTTACCCACTTCCCAAAATTAAAATATATTCATAAAGGAATAATGTGGATTTTTTCATAGCATGTACATTCTGTAATGCTCTAATTACTGTATAAAAATTACTCCCTTTTGCAAATTCTTTGACAAGACACATACAGATTAAAGTAGTACCAATGATCCATTTTTTAATGTAACACATTTCAAAGCAGGTTTCTCAAAATGCTATAAAAACATTTAAAAAAAAAACATTTGCACAAAATAAAATTAAAGAAATAGACCAAGCCTGGAAAACTCCAGGACTGCACTGATCTGATCATTTGTTAGAGACCAAGACCAGATTTTATCTGCCAAATTCTGAATCTTTTAACTCGCTGAGTGTAATTTTAGAAACTCCCACAAAGAGTCAATAGCCAATCCTTCAAAATATAAACACGTGAATCTGTTTTTCAGCCAAGGGCATAGCAGGAAAAGACACATTCTGCAATATTTCCCACGAAAAAAATAGTTCTTTACAGTACTCTGCACACAAGGCCCAAGTCAAGTCAGAATTGTCAAAAGTCAATACAGAATTGAAGATCACCACTTGAAAAAAGGTAACATTCTCGAAATACATACTGTATACAATAAAACATGATTTCCCACAATGTACTGTACACTGAAATAACTTTTACCTTAAAGCATATCCCTTTTCTTTCATTTAATATTGACATCAGCTATTGACTGTACTGAGACAGTTTTTGAAAAGTCTACACATCTGAGGCCCTGGAAGAACAGACCCCAGAAAAAGAAGAAATGTCAATTGCCTTTAGCATTCTATGTAAGTAAACTTACTTGTTTTTACTAGAGACAGGCTACCAAGGAACAAAACAAACGTGTCAGGTACTGTTGCAGGGGGATTTTCTTCTGACAGGTTATTCAAGAAAAGAAGGTTAAAATAACAATTATAAAAAATGACAGCAACTGAATATAAAGGTAGATTTTTAAGACCGTTACATATTTGGATATGCACATTTGTCTTTTAAGATATATTTATTTGTAAATTATTTCAGCTGTGCATTTATTCAATTTAGTGTTGTTTTTGATATGATGTACTAAACAAATTACTAACACTGTCTGGTGTTTACTTACGCATACACATTCGTGTTGTGGTTCATTTGAACACTTAAGGGATATTAACATTTTCAGTGGATTTCAAGAAATTGAAAATTTTCCACCATAAAAATACTTTTGGTATAAAAAAAAAACTATGAACACTGCATGGCCTCACCTTCATCCCAACTCTACAAAAAAAACACTTTCTCTTTTTGTCAATGCTATGTATTTTTCTAATAAGCCACAACATGATATTTAAAACAGAGGCTATTATATCTAATCTTGAACCAGTGAACCCAACTTAACAAAAGACATCCCATGTTTCTAGGTTATACCTCAGAGGCCCACTCTTATCTGTTTCTTCCTTTTGATGAAAAAAGTGAGTGAGAAATATTGCAAAGGTCACTCTCAGGTTTGCGCATGCAAACGTGCCAGATTTAGATAAGGATTAAAGGTGAGCACCACAGAGAAGCATAACCCGCCCTTAAGAGAACAAATTCATCTTAAGACCAGTAAGAAAAGCTTCAAAATGTAGAAATAAATCCTTGCTGTATTTGAATCATTATTATGGCTGCTCTTGTTAATACCCCCAAAAACTTCTTTGAAGATCACTCATTAAAAAAATAACCAAGGAACTGGGATCTATGAATCCTTACAAATGCGAGGGGACTATTCAGCCCAAAACTATGAATTGAATAAATATAAAAATGATACTGTACATTGACAAAGGAATCCTGTTAAGATACCCTGTTTAAATAGTTTTATAGTTGTGTGAGTTTGATGGTTACATAAAGTCTGTGTGCACCTTTGTACTTTTAGCGTAGCTGGATTAGTTTTAAAAACTATGCATAAATGAGCTGAGTTCTGAAAATTTAAATGTACAGTTTTATTTCAGTTATACAGAATGTATAACAAAATGAACACAGAAGCTAGTATACAGGTGGATTTAGAAGGATTGTGCTTCAAGTTAAACAGTTACCAAAGAGTCAGTTAAATAGGTTTATTCCATGCTGAAAAGAGGAGAAAGAAAACACAATGTTTCAGCTGTGGAGCCTTCTTCACATGTGAGAAGGACAGGGCAGTCAGCAAAGATAATATAGCCTGGGAAAACACAAGCCAGGAGAGAGGAGGGGGCGGGAGCAGGCCAATCAAGTGGTATGAAGTCGAGAGAGGCGAGGAGAGGTGTGAAACGAAACCTACAAAGAGAAGGGGGAAGGTGTGAAACAAGTTTCAGGATAATTTTAGTTTCTGATGTCTTTCTCCTATAGGAGTTAAAAAACTACTTTGAGAATGCAGACGGAGAGATCAGTGTGATCATGGTGGTCAGAGGTGAAATGAGAAACTATGGAGATGGAGAAATCTTTAATTTCACAGCCCTAACGTTCTCTTAAGCGGTCTCCAAGTCTCATTTTACATAAACAACCCATATAAATCTGTCATGATTGAAGGTTCTGGCCTTCTAGCTCTTCATGAAGTTTTGTCTGCAAACTGCTTCAAGTCCCTTGCTGTGTTGCAATTCTTCTAGGAATTCTTTTGACAGCTCTTAGGTATCTGTCACAGGTACAGAGAAAATGCAGCAGAGCATGGCGCAAATCATCAGTGTAAGACAACTTAAACTGAATCGTTCTCTCATCTACAAGCTTAGCCATGCAGCTCAAAAAGCACAAAATTCAGTTTGCTTTCATTAGTATAAAATCCATTCATCCATTATCAGAAAGCTGCTTTTTTTCTGGTAAGGGTCACGGCAATCCAGAGTCCATTATGGGCTGGATGGGATGCCAGTCCATCACAGGGCACACCAATATGCAAGCACATGGGGGCAATTGTGAGACACCTGTTAACCAAATCTCCACCTACTGGTTTAGCGTGGACTTGTGTTAGTCAGGGTGTCCTTGAGTCACTCCACTACAACAAGTCCTGATCTTTCCCAGATACCTGTGAGTTTCGTCCTGTCACGAAACGTTTTTCAGGACCCTATGCAGACAGCACAATCAGGAGAGGAGTGAGAAAACACTGGGAAAAAGGATAGAGATAGGATAGGGGCTGGAAGAAGAACGGGGGCATGTCCAAGATGCGCTGGTGTTCAGGGGAGTGTGTCCAGGGCAAACTAGTCCAAGGGAGTCTGTAAGAATAACCAAGGAAAGCCAATGTCCAAAGCCAGGTGATCCATTCTGACACAGATATACGAGGTTAAAAGCCGGAGCGGGTTCCAGTAAAGGGTCAGGGGGAATAAAAGGGGGTAACAGGGCCAGACGATCCCAGTCCTGGACCCAGATGGTCAGGACACCATTGTGAAGCCTATGCCGTCGAGTCGCTCTTGGACACGCAGGTAGGTGGGCTTCCGGGCGTCCATCTTCCAAAGCTGAGCCCAGATTGGCAGGAACGTCTGGCTTTTATAGGACGGGGGCAGGAACCGGAGGCAGGTGCAGGAGGTCAGGAATAAAACAAGAAAGGGCTGGACCGTCCTTAAGAGGAGGGGTTTACAATCATGACACATCCATGAGATCCAGTTTCAGTAGTTTGGTCAAATTCTAATTACTGCAATAAGACAACAAATATATTTTTAATGTTTGGCATTAACTCTGAAGGCAACCGTGACCGTAAGCTTGAGGCTGACAAAAACCTCCTTGCTCATAAGGAATGAACCAGGGAGACAGCTGCAAGGGTGAAGTTGGGGTGGAGGGAGGGGTGTGAGAAAATATTAACTCAAAGGGGCTCAATTTTTATGCATAAGAGAACAAAAATGAGGGATTACAATTTGACTTCCTCCTGAATTTCTGTGTAACAACACTCCCTAAAATACTGTGAAGGTCACAGTGCTAACATGGCCTGACAGGAAGAACCACAGAGTTCAGCATACATGGCTATTGCTCCACTACATACTTTTGAGGTGATCCACTGCCGGCGATTTCAAATCGAGTGTCAAAAAAGAGAAGAGCAATCAGGTGTTCCAGATTAAAAAAAAAAAAATTGAAAATGTTTGAAAAAAATTCAGAAGGACTTTCAGAGCTAATTTACTGTTCCTCCACTCAGTCTGCGGTGTACTGTAGCTGTACTGGTGGAGAAAGGCTGCCCTGTGTCACCTAGGTGGGAGCTGTGCTTTAGTGATGGGTGAAGAGGCCCCACTCCAATACAGCATGTGAAGTTCTGATATGGAATTTAGATGTAGAGCTATTTAAACATACAGTAAGAAGCTATTGTTGTCGTTATTTATTAAAATTAAAAATCAAATGCTGCATCTTCAGCAATCTAGCAGCACCTTCAGAATTTTATTGGAAATAAAATTTTGTATAAAAAGCAACCCCACACTTATACATGTCGCAGAATCCCTCCTGTTCTCTTAATTGTTTATTGAGTAAACCATTTAAACTGAAAACACTGCATTCAAACGTCATTATTAAAGTTATTAGAAAGCAACATCTCCCTTTCTTATTACGAACATCAATAGGCCTGTGCCCAGGTCTCTCGCAAATGAAAGATGATTATATTTATATAGTGCTTCAGGTCTTGAAGGGTCCCAAAGCACTTTACATATACTGTAGAAGGGGACCCACATCATTCACCACTGCAGCATAGTCACCACCTGGGAGTAGGTATAATAAATTAGCTATTCATTGACTTTATTATTAATACAAATGAGAAGCAGCTGTAGCAGCTCTTAAAGTATGATTGGTATAAAACCCTTCAATCCCAGCATGCTAGAACAGCTTGCCTTCTGTTTGTCAGATCTGATTAATTCCAACAGGTTGATCACTAAACAGTGTTTCTACATTACTGGATGGTCATGGCCTCAGGTAAAGCACATCACATTTCACCACTTAAGTCAAGAGGCTTAAAGACACAGCAAATGTCATGAAACCAAAAGAAAGGCTAAGTCACACCCCTTTTCTTTTTGTAAAAACTGAACAAATAGCATATTAAAATAAATATAGAGAGGTTTATGTGTGGAAGGAGAATTCCTGAAGGGTGTAATAATCATCATTATGGCTCGCTCTAACCTCAGTGAGGGCTCGCTTTCTTTTTTTTTTAAGCAGGAGTTCGCTTGACGTCCAGATTCCTGTAGACCATCGCCATTTCTGCTCACACCTTTGTGTTTTTAAAAATGAGTCCCTGTCCTAATTGAAACAGACTCCTAACTCTAGCTTATAAACTGTGGTACTTAGGATAGAGGTGCAAGCTGAATAAAAATCAAAAGAGGCGCTAGAGAGTATCAGGCCATTTCTGAACAGGATCTACAGAAAGTGTTCTTTTTTGGAACAAAAGCTCTTCCTGTTCTTTGAGAGCAGCATCTGGTTTACTTTTGTGTAGACCGAATCAGCTTTTGCTAAAGATTTCAGTTTTACGTTAGGAACATTCTGGAGAGATTTTGAGTCATTAGTAAAGCTTTCTATCACATACTGCAAATGACTCACATGATCATCGGAAATGCTTCAAGTTTGCATTGTACACTCCTTTGACTTTCAAGTCCATCACGCATTCCTACCTCTGTAGTAACACAAATCGGTTTCCGTATTCATTGATACTAGATACAGAATTATTCATATTCTAATCATTTGCGTGTCGAAGTGATGGAAAATATTCACACAAATCAACATTTAAATCATTACAGTATATTTTGTAGGTGTGATTATTGAAATACCAGTGATTACATATCTCTTTGCGTTAACCCTTTCTCATTGTATATTAAGAAACAACTCAGAGAGATACAGCTTTACCAGTACATACCTCCTGGATCAAAAAGACTATGTCTTTCTTTTCTGCTATATTGTTGCCTTTTATTTCAAAATAATCTTTAGCTTTTATAGGCCATGTTGAGATTTATACAAGTTATTTTGATTATTTCAGGTTGCTGGGACACTATTCATTTAAAATGTCATTATTATTTATAATAATTACAGTTTTATGTTTGTGTAATTGTTTTTCATCCATCCATTTTCTAACAGCTTCTGCCAATTCAGGGTCTCAGGGGTGCCAGGTCCCAGAAGCAGTGGGCGCAAGGTAAGGTTCACCCTGGACAGGACACCAGTCCATCACAGGGCAGACATACACACACACATTCACACCTAGGGCCAATTTTCTCAGAAGCCAATTAACCTACCAGTATGTTTTATGTGAGGAAACTGGAGCACCCAGAGGAAACCCACGCAAACATGATGAAAGCATACAAAGTCCACACAAAGAGGTCTGGACTCGAGTGCAAGGCAACAGTGCAACCCACTGTGCTACCATGTCACCCTGTTATAGATGTCTAAAGTGAAAACAGTTTTTTTTATTATTTTTATTTAAGAAAAACCCCACCGAGTTTTAATGTGTCACATGATGGTCAAGTCCAGGCCTTCCTGTAAACCCAACCACCAAGGGGCTGGCGCAGTGGCGGTAGGGTTAGTGGAGAGGAGCTCCAATTAACTCAGAAGTGCTCAGCAGAAACTAGGATCTGTCTTTTTCACAGACGTTTGTTACAAACTGAGGTTTTTCTTTTTGCTCCCCACAGCCTCTATGCTGTCCAAAATCTAAGGGAAGACAAGATGAGTATTACCAAGAAAAAATGGTTTTGAAAAGGAATCGCCTCAATAAAGATTCATGTTTTATGCAAGTATATTACTCCTCTATTTTACGCCAATAGCAGAATGTTTCTATGAGCCATACAGCTGTCAGTCAACTCCAAGTGCAGGTACACTTCACTGGTGCCCTCTAATTGGAAGAAAAGTAGTGTTTTGTGTACAATGAAGAGCCATGCAAATTACCATTTCTGTGTATTGTCAGAACCCATTACCTGGATTTCATGCAGGAGGGGGTATTCATCCTTAAATTTATTTTTGCCTTCAAATTGTCACTTTCAGCAATGAAGATAGATTGGAAATTGCATTTAAAACTTACATACTATGGCTGATTGGAAAACTTACTAGTTATTTAATTTTCATTCCAGCTGAATTCAAAGAGGTTTCAGAGGCAGCTGTGAATGAGAGATAAGAGGCAGTATGACACAGAGAAGTAGAGGTAATTTTACTTTTACTTAGTTATTGTTGAAGACACAATGGGGAATTATTTGTACAATAATTCAATGACCACAGGAGTTGTGAACCATAGATATATTTTTACAGTTGTAAATAAACTAGATTAATAATGGTTTAGGGCTGCTTAGGATATTTTCAAATTTTCTGCTTTTAGAATTTTTCACTAGAAATACTCTACACAAAAGAAACTGATTATAATAGACAAAATACTGTATTCATAAATAATACAATTTTTAAAACTATCATATTGCTATATTATGTTCTAGGATTCAGGTGAATGAACTCTCCATTGTTGTACTATTTTACCCATCATTATTGACACAATACCTTAAATAGTACATTTTCAACGCACAGATAAAAAATAATGGAAATTGTAGAACATTATGATTAGAAATAAGATGCATGCAACATGGAAAAATTAAAAAAAAACTGTATAGATAATTGTATTAAAAATGAATGGCATAGTTATTTTTTTGCTGAATGGCCTTGGTAACCTTCTTATGTTTATTTTTGATGTTGGCACTGTTACATTTTTGTTTCACTGCATCACAAAAAAAAACATTTTTTTTTATGTTATACCCATTGCGGCACAGCAGCAAAATGATGAGCGATTCCTGGGGTGCTGTCTGTGAGGAGTCCTCCCCAAGTTCACATGGGTTCCCTCTGTGTGCTCCCACAGCCCAAAGACTTACTGGTAGGCCGATTGGCTTGTGGGAAAATTGGCCTGGGAGGAATGTGCGTCTGTGTTTCCATCTGTGTGTGCTCTGTGATGGACTGGCGTCCTGTCCAGGAGGCTTTCTGCCTGGCACCAGTTACTTGGTGGGTAAGCTCTCACTGCCCTGCAACCCTGCGTGGAATAAGGCATTTAGAGAATGGATGGACGGATGGATTTTGTCTTCAAATGATAACTGTGACTGACTTTTTACAGCTCAACACACAGAAATGACTCGTGTACTACACAGAGAGCAAAGGAAGAAAGACAGACACGATAATCTGAGCTTCCCCCTCATGGAACCTTTCATCTTCTGACACCTTGTCCAATACCTTACTGGAGAGTTGGAGGACCAGTGTGTCTTTTAGCCGGTATGTTTGGTACTTAATACCGAATGGGCTATATGGGCCAAATTGCTTCTTCTTATTTGAAGCCTTTCTTGTGTTCTTAGTGGAATCACTGCTGGCTATGACTGATACATTTGAACTCCTGGCTGTGGGCCCTTGGTGTAGTTCAGCAAACTGTGTGCTGTTACCTTGACACTCCTGGTCAAAGTCAACTAAAGACTTAAATTGGGCTGAAACACCGAACATGGCTGAAATCAAAGTGACTGAGCCACTCAGGTGCATTTTTCTAAACTACAGCAAGAACTATCAATGGTATAAGAGGATACCATTTCTTATCACGTGGATTCAGAGTTTTGAGGACTCTCCACAGATACATCAGTTTGAGAAAATTGTCAGGAAAGGTTCTTTAAATGTCTGAGAAGCACATGCCAAAAATAGCTGAAGCCAAGGAGGTGAATTGATTGTGTGTGATTGTGATTGATTGCAAGGATTTACATGAGTGATGATGGCAAAACAACACATTCAGTCTTGTCAGCTTTGTTGAGATGCATTGGTGGAGGTGATAAAAAATGTAACTAGAAACTGCAAGAATTTGTGATAGCTTTCAAGCAAGTTCTCTTCCCATGTAACTATCGTATGGCAAAGGTTATTATAGACTAATATTTATAGTACCTAAGGTTAAGACAATAATAAATAAATAATCAGAATGTTGCTTCACCTATAAAAAGAAGCTTTCTCTAAGTATATAAGAAGATACCTGTTTTAAATGTGTTGACTGAAGAAGAAGAAATGCCTTCTGTGTTTTTTTGACAGTAGTGTCACCACCTTCAAGTCTGAACTTCAGAAGCTAAACAGAGTTTGGCCTGGTTGGCATATGGAAGACTGATGTTATACAGTAAGAGATGCTGGAGGACTAGTAGCTGTAGGTTGCGCTCTTCTCTGTGAATGAGAATTTGCCAAAGCAATGCCTCAATATGGTGACAGAGGACTAGTCAATGTTACTATAATTTACTGTGCTGTAGAATGGGCCATCCCACAGATACAACATTAAACCAAGACCCTGACTTATTGATTATTAAAGGGCTTCTCCCGCCAGTGGTGTCTCAGCTAAATTCCATTCTGGACTTAGAAAGTTAAGCCTGCCTGAGCTTTTTTTTAGCTCTTAACTAAAAGAGTAAAGGGATTTTTATTGAAAAAAGGGTTTATTATTTTCACTCAGGTGGGTGCTACGGTTCAGTGGTGGAAGAAGTGGGTGCTCTCCTATATCTAAAGCACTTTTAATCTTGAATTTGAAAACTACTATTTAAATATGCACTGAAAAATTAATAATTTTCTAAACAAGCTAGTATGCAAGAATAATCACCTGCAGTTCACAAAGGTAGGAAAAAATGTGCTTATAGTAGTCAGCATCACACTAAGTTATCATTATGAGTGTTATAATTAGGGGAAATGTAGAAACACTTTTTTACATATTTAAATTGCATTGTATACAGTACCTATACACTTGTATACAGTTCACATATAGAGTTCATTAGCTAAATTATTAAAGTTTTTTTTATTAATTTCTATGCAGCCACCTGAATACTGAATCTATGCCTAGACTGTTTTTCAACAAAAGAAATAATGTCAGAACAAATCAAAATTAATCTTACACTGAGCCAAGCTAAAGCTGGTGTGGATGTCTATTGATATTTGCCAAGTTTTTAATCAGTTGGTACACAGGTTCAATGGAAGAAGCAAATACTGTCACATTTTTGGACAAACCTGTAATATTATTGTTTTGTCATTTAGCAAGTACTTAGGATGATGCCTGCCAATTTTGAAGTTGGTTAGTCACACAATGTTTGACCACAAGCAGTCTGAAGTGTTAAAAAACATTTTTTAACAATAGTAGTCTGAAATGCACTCCATAACTTGATCAGTTTTAATGATGCAGTTTTCTAAGATGAGACAAATATTTTAGAAAATGGAGATCCTTTTGTATTAGGTATGCTGCATGCCAAATTTGTAGCTAAATACATAAATCAGGCAGCTTTCTGATCTCTGGCACTATGCCTGCCAAATTTGGAGCTCACTGTGTACATGGTGTTCAGCCAGGGCCAGTTTGAAAATTAGGAAGAAAAAATAATAATAATGTTCGGAAGACTAATAATAAAAAACGTGTTACTGCAAAGCATTTACTTGTTATGGAATGACTTAAAATGTGTGTCTTATGATGTAATGTGATTTAAAATCAAATGCTTCTGTCCAATTACATTCCCCCCTCCCTACATTCCTTACTAATTGGAAACATTTTTGTGCACAGACAGGCATCCTAACAGATTTACAGGCTTCGTTTTTCTTATTTTTAGCAAACTTTTTAAGTAAAGTACTGTTATTAAACAATCGTTGTCCCTGTTGTTATTCATCCACCATTTGCTAACCATTTTCTCCAATACAGGAGCGCGGTGGAGCCAGGGCATATCCTGGGAAGCAAGGTAAGAGACACCCTGGATGGGACACGAGCTCATTTCAGGGCACACACAGACACAAACGAACTCCCACCAGGAAATATAAATGGCAGCTCACTCAACTGCTGTATGCAGTTCACTGCTTACCAAGACCTAGGCTTTGAGAGGAAAAAAACATTTTGACTTGAGACAACACACTGCTGTTGTTGTATTCAAGAGGAGAATCCACACATAAATATATTGTAATTAAATTTAGTTAGCAGGTTCATTTTCTTAATATTTTTTTTATTTCCATCAATGTAAGTAGGATTAAAATTTTCTTACTTTAAAACATTTTGTATTGAATTATGAAAAAAGACTGAAGGGGTCTAGAAATTTATACTACACAAAATGTATCATTAAAAACATAGAGGGACAACAAGCCGAAAGCCCAGACGTTGTAGCAGTCCAGACACTTACAGTGCTGACAGTGGAATCCTGTAGCCTGGGGATTACACTATATGGCTCCACTCCATCCACTTACTGTATGGACCAGAAAAAAGAGTAACCAGGAGCAGTCTGTACTGCTATTTTGGCCTGCTGTGAACCCAGACAGTAAACTCTCCCTCTGTCACGACCACCAGCCAGCAGAGATCAACGTGTAAGCGAGCTAATCAGCACCAGCAGCGGGTTACTATTAACAAGCGCCGCCGCACGAGTTAACACACCTGCAATTGCTCTACCGTGCGGCACGCCGGGTTATTTATACTATTCTAACCCACTTCCCGTTGCTCGGTATTGAGTTCACTTCTTGTTGCTCTGCCTAGCGTTTCTTACCCTTTTGCCTTCCTGGAATTCTGTCTACACCTTTTGCCTTCGGACTTCGGATCTCGTCTCGCCCCTGGGATTGTTTGCTATCTGTGCCTATTTCGGATTTGACCCTGCAGCTCTCTTTTCGACCACGATTCTGTCTCACATTTTGGTTTGTTCGCCACCAGTGCCTTTACCGGATCTCGACCTACCTTCGCCTTCGGACTACGACTCAGCTCCTGGTTTTGCTCTGTTCGCTTACTTACCTCCCTACGACTCCTGCATCTGCATCGGATCCTTTTCACCTCTACAGAGCAGCGTTACACCCTCACAGTTAGCTTAATATCAACCTGGGAGTGGTCACAAGATAGTAGCAGTCATAGGATTAGAGTGGAACATCAGTAAGTGACACCACACCAAACGAGGCGTACCAAGGCTTTCGAGAAGCTCCCAACAGTTTGACACCGTTGACCCAAAACCCATGGAGATCCTTTCCATGCCAGTCTCTCTCAGAGACATCAATGGCAAGGGGGGTTGCAGGCAACGATTACTTAAAAACGTCTGTCGCATATGTTTTATAGATGGATTTAATCCCTTCCTGAAGAGGCAGGCCTGCCTTAGCACAGGTGAGAGTGAAAGGATAAATGAAAAGGAAAGCATCACAGGGTTAAAACAGGGTTCAAACACCAAGAGCTTTGAAGCCCACCTTGGCTGTTCTGTTACTTTTTCGTTTAGGTAGGCAAAAAAAGACTATATTTTAGCTAATCTTTAAAAGTACGAAAGAAACCGTCATAAAATTGTAAAAGCTGGCACCGGCAATTGTAGCTGATTATAGTTATTCATGTGTTATTCACAGTGACCCCTATTTTGTAACCCGATTATAGAATTTCTGTTATATGTCATTAGATTCCATCTAGGCACTAACAGTAGGCTACTGTACAGTAGGTGTTCTAATATAAAGTAATTCACGTTTAAAATCTCACAACAGCGCTGCGTGAAAAATTAAATATGGAGATAATAATTTAATTAGACTAATTTAATTTAATTTAATGACTATCAAGTTTGTTAAAGTGCGCGTGTGAGATATTCATAAAACAACGTGAGTACACCCTAATTATTAAGGAAAATTAAGGGTCCTGTTAGGAGAAATGAAAATCAGAGTTAGTACCCTCTGTGAGGACAAATAGGAAAATAATAGAGCAGGAGAGTGAATAGGGTAGATTCTGATAACACAGTTATGAAGTTCTAATGGGGAGATTTGATTTTGCAAAAATGCCAGCCAAAATATTAATCAAAGGGACTAAAAATGAAAATATAATAATTATAATTTTAATTAATTTAAGATGTATGCTCAGCCTATTCCACGGCCCAGTGCTCTTTGTTGTTGTAATGATGCTGTGTGTACCTCAAACACACAGCATGAATTAGGCCTATTGTAATGGTTTTCAAAACTTTAAAGGAGGAATGACTTAGATATACAAGACCTGGATACTGTTAGTGTCTGCTCATACAAGTGTGATTGTTTTGTTTCTTGGAAATTACCCCCAGAGTCCTGGATTTATATGCAACAAAGAGCACTTATCGTATAGTGATTGTGCAATGAATTATACAATAAAGGGATTTTCATATTATATTTTGTCTATAGTTGGCAGAGATTTATTATTTTAGCACACACACATGAGGGTGTAAACACCAAGTAATCAACATCTTTAGCCAGACAGCATCAGTAAATCCATGATACACAAAGAATTCCAACACTCTGCAAATTCCTGTAAGTTTCCATTAAAAGCTTACCCTAAATTCTAAGTATCTGAGTGGTAAATATATACAAACAAGCAAACAAAGTCTCATTCACTATGTGTAACAACGCACCCTGACAAAACAGAGAAAAAAACAGATCTCTCCCTGTTATTGTACCAGCTTGTTTCAACACTTTTCAGAGCTGCATTCTATTTGGTATGCAAAGTTGGAATCAGAAGAGCTTTTATCTGAGAAATGGTCAGGGGTTTTTGAAAAGCCACTGGAAATCCTAGTCAACAACTTTGATTGTTGGTACTTAAGCTTTAAACAAAAAACAAACCATAAAGTAGGTCAACTGTGTTCCGCGTATTATCCTGTATCTGTGGATAGATAGATCTGAGTGTCTATTTACATTTGTTCAAAATTATATATTGATTTTTTTCCTTATAATTTTAAAGTACCTGTCATTTGTAAGGCTTAGTATAAAACTGGAGCTTTGTAGGCAATTGTGGAACTCTGTGAAATAAAATGTAACTTGCAATGGTCACAGATGTGCCTTAGAATGATTTATTTACAGAAATGAGAAGGTAGGTGGTCGTCAATTTTAAAAGATATCTGCAATTCAAAAACATTTTTCAGGACTCCTGTAGCAGTGAATCCTGTAGCTAACATAATGAAATTTGCAGTACATACCCACCGCTAAAGGACAGCAGTCATTTGTATGAATTGTGATATTATTTAAAATAGTACCCCTTTCAAAACAAAAGAAAAACTCAGATAGTATATTGAAATTCTTTTTTAAATGGAGTGCATACATAAACCATTGTTCTTGTTCTTAGTTTAAAAGAAATATATTTTTAGAAAAGAAAAATGGAGATCATTGGATTAATTAAATCTCTCCCATGCCGTTCTACAATCCTATTATCTCATCAAATCTGGGCAAAGTTTGTTTTGATAACAGGTTCCAAATATAGACATTTTTCATTTCTTAGTTAATTCATTAAGATTGTGGCACTTATCTAGTATAAAAAATGTGTCATATGATTAATTAAATTGATTTAATGGGGAAGAAGGTGCTTTTATAATTGACAATACAACTATGAATTTTCTGGTAATTGTCAACCACACCTTGTAAACTGCAATTAAGATGCAGATTGTCAAAAGTAGTAAATTAAAAGTAGTAGTCAAAGTCAAAAGTAAAGTCAAAAGTAGTAAATTTAATGACTTGGAGCTTGAGCATTATTAGTACATAAATGCAGATGTACGATAAGGGCAAATCTATGTATTATTAACTAAATAAGGACTAAAACCACATTAAAGCCTCTAAAAAGTAACAATTACAAAGTGTGTCGGGGTTTCTAGATTAATCTTTCAAAAGGTTTGTTTTGTAAATGGGTGGTCACCTTTGTATGGGCAAATCAGAGGGAAGGATAGATAAAATTAATGCTGATCAATTGTAACAAGTGGTCAGCGGCCAAAAAATTGTTTTTTCAGGTGGAGGACGGTTTCCTAATCTGGCTTCATTCCTTATTCTCTTAGTTATAATTATCTCACTTCTCAGCATACCCTTTCTGCTTCTTTCTTGCACCACTTGTTTGTAACCCATCTTCAACCTCACACCAGCTCCCTGGCTCATTCCTGCAGCAGCTCCCTGGCTCATTCCTCATAAAGAGAGGGGACCCTGTCCACCTCATCCATATGGGCAGATTGGCTTTCCCTCAGATACATGAGTTACATAACATAAATCTTTACATCTTGTCTCTTTTCTGCATTAAAAAGGATTGTGTACAGAAGTGACATCACCCCCATTTGAAATATAGGCCCACAGGTGACTGGAATCAAGTCTTGACAAGGAGAGGGAGAGCTGCACTCGTCACACTAGTATCATTGTAGGGGTATGTGACCTCCCTGCAGGTGGAAATCTGGCACAACAAGACACAGATCTCTCGCTGAATCTCCTACTACAATAAAACATAAATACGGATCAAAACTGTCGTTTCACCTTTGTGGACCCTGTGTACAAAACCAATTCTGTATTTGAATAGTTTTTGTTCCTCTGTCTCAAATGCAGTGTTACGCCACGCCCCTGGAGGACTCGTCATTCCACCTCGCATTCCAGCATGGTTCCCAGTTAGCCCATTTACCCCAGCCTATTTAATGCTGCTTCACACTCTCCCCTGTGCTCAGTATTAGATTTTTCCTGGTTAGAAATACCTCGATTTCTCGCAATTTATTACTTCTTGGTTTTTGGCTTCCTGACCCTTGTTTGTTCTCCGACTACGTCTCCTGGTTTTGTTTTGGTACAGTACTTTGGTTCTCATTCTGGCTGAGGCTCTCAGCTTCCTCACGGCTTACGGCTCCGCTTCTGATTTTGTACTTTTGCACCGGTTTGTTTACCCTCGGCTTTCGGACCGTTAACTCGACTACGCCTCTGGAGTTCGTCCGGGTTTTTCAGCATAGGGTCCTCATTAATATTCCCTGACATGCAGGGCCAAGCAAAAACACACAAAAAATTGTAGAAAAATAGCTAATTAAATGGTTGGCAAAATGTATGTTACTAAAAAAATATCCCGCAGTAGAAACTCAATACGGTTGAACATCCAAGAAAACAATTTTCAACCGAAAGTGGGTGCTAGATTAAAAAATGGGGCTTATTATGAATACTTGCAGGTAACATTACTGAAAGATAAACTGGTGAGTAAACTGTAAATGATTTAATATCTTCTATGTAACTGTGTATGGTGGATTGGATCGATTTCTCACATGGCTTGAGGTAGCATGAGTCCATGTACAATTTTCATCTTATCTCTTCTTTTGATAGTTCTGTTTCTCAAACCTTTTCTACATCTTCTAACTAATTTCTATAAACAAAGTTTGCAAAAGGTATCGCTGATGTTTCATGGATGTAGACGTGGTGGGCCGATCTGGAACAGAAACTTCACAACAGTCTCTTTTGCCACACACAAAAAAAAGTTAAAGTGTCCTTTTATTTGCATATTTTGTTGCATTAGTAGTTAGTAGTGGCATAACGCGGGGGCGTGTCCAGTGTGTTAGGGTCTGTTAGAGGATGAGCCACAGCTGTGAGGGCTCTATAAAGGACATCCCCGGAAGGGGAGGATCAGTTCACCGGCAGCCCCGAAAGGGGATTGTACCCAAGGAAGGCCGCCGTTCATTTTTCTTTTTCTTTCCGCCTGTCCCGTCACTTATCTTCACCGGGGCAAGCAGGCCTTTCTCACATGTCGAGTTTTGTTTTGTTTTGGCCTCTTCCAGACTGCACCCGCTGAGAAGGGTCAGTCCAGTCTGGTCACGGCTGGGCTAGCGGTCCTCCTTTTCCCCAGGCTGGACCCCGTTGAGCAGGGTGAGGGTTAGGGTTAGCCCAGCCTGGATGTGGCACGCATTTCTTTTTGCTTTTTGTTTTTGTTTTTCCACCTGTGTTATTTTTGGTCCCTGCTGACCACACACCCGTGCTTCTGTCCCTCAGTTAGGGGTGTTGACTTTTTAATCGGTGCTCGCCGCGGCTCCACCCACTCCCGCACTGTCACAGCCTGCATTTTTGATCTGTTCCAGCCCGAGGAGGAATTGATATTTCCGCTCGTATCTAACGCATGTCAACATCGTAAAATGTAATCACAAATAGTTTATTCCTTTTTGGTACAAACAGACCAACTGCATCCTAAAAAAAATTGGAGAGAAACCAGATACTTAATGAAGAATAACATGGATATGAGTTTTAATAAGCTTGTTTTTCCCTGCAGATGAGCAGAAGAATAGAATATTACCAATCTGTGTGCTTCTTTGCCCTCCCTCCTGGAATCAATTAGCTCCCACTGCACACAGCACATAGAATTTTTTAATTTTCCTGAATAAATGTGCTAGCAAACACACAAGTCAGCCACATCTATGATGATCCTAAGTAGAATGCTGTAGGTGTTCATCATTTGACAATTTGCAGATACATCTTCAGCCCTGATCCACAGTTGTCAAACTACTTGACAGTTCTAGATAAGTTTCAAATGAGATTTTTACCCTCTTGCCGTTACAGAGTATCTTTTAACACAACAGTTTCATTCAATAAGAGTATAAATGGCATGTGACGCATGTGCTGTTGATTTAGCTTGGCACCTGTCATAATACTTATGCATGACAACTAGAAAAATGTAGATTGTGTGTAAAATATGTATACTAAACAAAGTGTCATTCCTTAGAGCTGTGACTTTTTATTGGAAGCCCAAATTGGATTTCAATTCAAGCAGAAGTTTCTGGCTAAGGCAGTTGCACTAGTGTTTTTTGTTTTTCCTGGTGCATTTTCCCAATGCTGATTAAATGCATCAGGTTATAATCCAGTTATAAATTACTGGAAGTTTCCTGACAGCTACCTACCTCATATACACCGATAATATATTTCTTCATGTGACAAGAAAAAATTGAGTTTTGGCAATTAAAAGTAAAACAATTAAGGGTGTAAGCAGACTATAGAGATTGAGCCAGCCAAGGCATTATCATCAGATTTTTTTTTATTTTTGTTACCAAGAACAGCTGTAACAAATGTTCAGAAAACCAGAAACACAATTTAATTAAATACACAAAAGATGCAAAGACATTGTCAGGTCTAATTTTGTGCTCTGTTTTGTTCTGCATCTCTTTTTCTGACAAATTTGGAAAACACTTGCTTGCCCCTGCTGTCACTCTGCAGAGCAAGCTAAGTGTTGCCATGGCAGCAGGCCACACCTCTACTCACCTGTCACTTAGTGCTAGTTGCCGTGGATACCAATGAGCTAGGAAGCATGATTCACCTGTGTTTTTTACTATCTTTCCTGTCTCAGGTGAATCAAGCAATTTGATTTTTACTCTGGCAGAGCTCTGGGCTCTATAACAGAGTTTTGACTCTGTGCATCTCAAGTCACTAGTTTGGGGGGATTCAAAATTGAGAAAATGTTTGCTGTTATGTAGGGGTGTGAGATTTGATTGTCAAACCAGTTGTAAAGTTTCCTTTCATTTACCTTAGTTTATTCAGTGCTGGGTGATCAAGTGTCAATCAACACTCCGGGAAAACAGCATAAAGCAGGAAGGTAGGGAAAAAAGAAGGGGGAGAGAGATAGAGGAGGACAGGAGAGGAAAGGGTGAAGGCGAGAGCTTCTTGTACAGATCATCTGGAAAGACCAAAATGAGCTAAGTACTTGAACTTTGTTAAGAGAGCTTTCCATTCTGTTGTTGTTGTTGTTGTTGTTGTTGTTAAGAACTCTGATTTCCCGTGTAACGAATCCCTTGGTTAAAAATAGCCTCTCCTAGTTAATGGGTGCATTTTAAGAATTAAATAAAAGGGAGATACTGTAGGTTCCCATGCAAGTTTGCAGCATCTGGGTTTACAGAGAGAGATTTAGCTGTAGGTTGTATTCTGTTTAGTTTAGAAGGCAGTTTTATGTTCTTTTGGCCTTTGTAGACATTATATAAGAGCTGAGGTGGTCAGTGCATAGCAGTCTGGGATGCCTTGTGTATAAATTTGTTAATAGTGTAACCTGTATTTTGTATGTTTATATTGTGGTTTGTTTAGTGTGTCATTGTCATTGCTAATACATATTTGTTTAACCCAGTGTGCCTTAAATGTGCCTTTTTTCACCAAAGCTGTGCCAGAGAACAAAGAACTCTAGTTCCTCTATCTATGCCAACTGTTCAGGTATATTCCCAACAAAATCATTTACAATTCGGTTCTGAATATTTATTTTACGTATTGAATAAACCGCTTGGTTATTTTCTTAACTCCCTATTGTAACAATACAACAGGAATTTCCATTGTTCTCTTGAACTATTTTCATTTTACATGATAGTTGGAAAGGAATCAGTAAAATACACAAAGCCATATCTCAAGAACAACGGCTTAAGTCATTAATTGAAATTATTTCTATATGCAGGTTACCAGTAGGACTGTGTAAATATTCATTTGATACGTCAACCATGGAAAAATAAACATTGTTAGAAACTGATTATCCCACTTCTAGAAAACAAAAGAAGCAAGGTATCACTACTGGCAATTATGTCTTTTCTCCTCTTTGCAAGAGACATACAGTAAATATAATTTGATACTATTACATTATCCTCTGACACTACTACATAGAAGGGCCAAATGGAGCGAATGAGTACCACAAAGGTATTTCTATACTGTGCATTAAGAGAAACAGGAACAAGCTGCCCAGCTATATTTTCAATCAACCAAACAACCTAGAATAGCCTCCTCTCCTTTTCTAGCATTCCTTATATTTTAGTTTAATTGGATAAAATTGAATTCGTGGTGGCAACAACATAAGAGTTAAAGTTTTTCAAAGTTAAAATAATTTCAAAATTGAGTAAGAACACCGGCTGGTGCTGAGAGTTCCGTAAGCACTAATAGAGAAGGCTTCTGCACTCAGGCACCCTTGGGGCGGAAAGCTGTAGATCAAAAGGCTGCATCACTGGAAATGACTGTAATCCTTGTATTAACATACAGGGCAATTCTCACATCTTTCATTTCCAGGATCATTACCCATTAAACGTCACATGACAATCTCTTTGTCAACCCTGATGATAACTCTTAGTCACTGTCCCTACTGTAAATTGCTTCTAATAAAACACATGTAAGAACTCCAAGGATGACACAATGCTCTCTTCCTATCTCTTGGATAGCTAATCATGGCAGATTCATGCTGAATGGGTCCAGTCCTGGTATTTCTATGTGGTAAATGATATTTAGGGTTAACACTATTTACCAACTGCATATTGAACATGACATCACTGTCCAATTTAATAAGGCAGCAAGCAACAAGACAGGTTCTTTTTCCTGGCACTGAACAAACGAAGCTCTACCACCAGGCTGCAATGAGATTTCAGAGGATAAGGTATGATTTTGTAAATTCAGTCTGTCACGTGACCTCAGCTAAGGGAATTCCTTGAGTTCTTTGGAAACAAAAAATACATGATAAATTTCACCTGACGCACACTGACTCCCCTGAGTCCTGTTAACAAGAAGACACAAAACTGTTTTTAAAGAGCACCTCAGATGAGCAGCAAAATCACGTCAAATAGGTGACTTGACATTCCGAGTAGCTGCTTCCATGTTAGCTAAGGTGTAAAATGAAAAACAAAACCAAATAAAGCCAAATTCAAGAGATTTTTGTAATGCCTTAATTTGCAATCTGTTATAGAACAGCATGTTTCCTCATAAACGGGAAACCTTCCGTCTTTGTTGTTTGTGATTCTGGAAAATATTAAAAAACCAAACAGCAACAAAGTACAACAAAGTAGTTCCCTCATGGTATAACGCATAAAAATGCAAATAAGGACAGAAACATTCTGGGCCACCTGCCTCTAATAATGTTCTAGCTACTATGTAATTTGGGCAATGGTTCTGTCGAACACAGGTAACATTTTCATCCCCTTATTTTATTAGAACAACTCAACTCACATACCTTGGTCAAGGGTGTTACATCAGTGTCACAGCTGGGATTTGAACCACAACCTTCCACTTACAAGTGCTCCTCTATACTGTGTACATTAGATTCAATTACAGAGCCAAAACTGGTCTTAAAGCCAGTGTTGACACGGGGGCTCAAATATTTATGAGGCAGTAGATTATGCAACACAGGGGACCTGGGGAGCCAGTGATGGTCTGCTGGTGTTGTGTGTGTTGGTGTTACCGTCCCATGCCTTCACACTCCTCCAGCTCTCCTGTCAGTGTATGTAGACTCCGCACTAGAAAGGACAGGACAACTCCCCATCCATACATTTTGCTGGATATACTGACAGAGCCTTCCTCAGCCGCAACAGCGTGACCATTTCAGCCTGAGGTAACAGTATTGTTATAATGAGCACCTGACAAAGTCCGGATGAGTTCACACAAATTGTGTGTGACATGACAAGAGGATAAAATACTTTATAAACAGATTAGTGTATTCATTTTTGTAGTGTTTGTTCTTGACTGAAATGACAGCCTCACTTACAAGGAATGAACTAGAGTGAGGGTGAAGATGGGGCGGAGGAATGTGGGTATGGAGATTAAGGAAACAGAAATTCCCAGCAGCAGTCAAGAATCCTCTGGGGTCCCTGCGCCCAGTGGGTGCTTCTCCCCAACCAGTACTGTGCCCATGTGTGAGTCATGCTGCAAATTAATATTCAGCTTAATTTAATTATTAGGCCACATTAGATCCCAAGAGTCTTCCAGTGATCACTGATGAGTCTGGAATGCTTAGTGCTTTTGCAACTGCCAAGAAAATAATTACAAAGAAAAAAAACTGTGATTGTTTTTCCCTTTGCATTTTAACTCAACATGTCCAGACTTTCCAAGTCTCCGAATGTTTCTGATTCTCTTTTCAATGTTCTTCTTTTTCTTCTTTTCTCATTATTACAATAACTGGCCTATAACAACTGCCTGTAGCTTTTATACATGGAAAACAGATTTAAAAAAATATTGTCCCCTGAATCTGAAATCTATATCCACTGTGGCTGGTCTATGTGACTTGCACAGCTTTTATTGTCTTGTCCCTCGTTCTACACACAGTACATTTACATTTAAATGTGAATAAGATTCCACTGATTCAACTATTGTGTCAGTGTATTTATAAAAACCTTTATTGGGACAACTTTAATTATAGAAAATGTCATCTGTCATCCTGCACACACTCAATTGACAAGTTTCTTTCCCTATGCAGGTGATTGACCAGTGACCAAATATGATTTCACTTTGTGAAATTCTCTCTCTGTAATTTTTGCATACAGCAATTTACTGTTAACACAATCTAGTTGAGATACACACAGAAGACTGAGCACAGTTGCATGAAATGCTTAATGACTGTAGAAATGTCAGAGAAATGTCAAAGGAAATGCCAAAAATACCAAAAAATATAATTCTTACAATTACAAGTATGATTTTAAAGAGCATTTCACAAGCTGACTGTGTTCTAGTATTGAATGTTAGTGCCAGGATGAGTTGACCATCTTGTAAAACAGTGTGCAGCCTGTCAGTACCAACAAACCCACTGGATGTACAGAGCTTTTTGTGAACACAGGTATCTTCACCATGGCAACAAGAAATGAAATATGAACATAGTTGTGGGATATTCCAGACTTAAACTGAAACCACAAGTTTAAACAAAGACTGTTACACAAAAGCCCACAGCTGTAATATCAGTGTTCTCTCTTTAAAACAAACATAATTTATTTTTCATGCTTAATATAGACTGTGCGCTCTATAGTAGAAATTTCCTGCCAGACATTTCTGAGAATAATTATTATCATTTAAAATTATTGCTGCAATTTTAAATGATTATAAATTCAACTGCAAATGAATTTTATGTATATATAGTACAGTACAGTATACTGTATGTATGAAAAGCACAACAAACACAGAAATATTCGTCAATTCATTTACCAGCATTTATTTTAGTCTTATGGCTTTGTTAGCTAATTAGAAAAAACTTCCAGGTTTTCAACGTTTCAGAATGAAATCTACTGCTCTTGTGAAACTGAGACGCTAAGCATTTCTTTCTGACCCATTATTCACAGGTAGAGGCACAACTAACCCTTCACTCCAAACCCCTAAAAAACTTGGATGTACCAATCAGCATGTAGATCAAGGGTGTGCAGGTCGGGCAAGTGCGTCAGCTAGCAATGATTCCAAGATGAAGAGGCTGAGGGCGCCTGCTAGGAAAAAATACGGACAAGAAGAGGAGTGAGTGAAAGAATAAATGGCGACTCCAAATCAAATCACAAAAACACAGCTGCACTATGCGTGTTTGTTGATTTTTGCAGAGCCTAAATCACGTAGGTGGCCATCATGTGGAGTTCATACGGCGTGTATTTTGAACCTACATTTAATTTACCAGCCTTCACACAAAATAAAGCCAGTACACAAAAAAAAATCTCAGAATATATTTGAACGAAAAACAGTACAGCATGCCTTTTCTTCCGCAGGGTTTTCTTCTCTCAACTTAAAATTCTGAACACAATGGTACTGTAGATAGTGAACAGAGCCAGTGATGATGACGATGATGTTGCTGCTTTTGGGTACCTTACTTCACTGAACACCTCTTTTTAAGTTTTGTGTAGGGAAGAAAAGCCAAGTAAAAAAACAATAATTCACATGCGTCCTTCAACATAGCAGAGACAATGCTTTAAAAAAATGTGGTCTAAATTCACTGTCAGTGTTTTATTCCTAAAAAAATGTTATGTAAAAAAATAAAACATTTGTTATGTTGTAATAAGGCTAAAATGTCACAGTACCTGAAAGACTTAACTTGTGCATCATATAGATTTAGATTCCTTAACATAAACATGAGGTATTTTTTAAAGCACTGAGAACACAAACACTGATCCAATTTAAATTGCGTGAGATTTTGTAATTTGATCTTTTCTCTTTTCTCTGTCTTTTAATTTAAATTATTCACCTTTGATTTACATTGATGAAATAATAACCAGAGCTTTTCAACACAGAGTGAATAACTCTTGTATTTTAACTTCTATGTATTTTAACTTTAGGTGCGCTTCCACTGTTTGGATATGAATGTCACGCCCGACATCCCTCCCTAGAGGGCGCTCCACTGCTCCCATTATTGTCCGTGTGATTAAGCTCTCCAGGTGTACCCTTTTAGCGTTATTATTTAAAGACCAGCTCCTCTAGTCCTCGGGGCTCATCATTAGGGTAAGATGTCGCGAGGCCCGCCTAGCACCAGGAAACCCTCCGTCCGTCTCCTGAGGGCACAGGCCTCATCCCCGACACCTCCCGCTTCCTGAGCCCGGGGTCAGGAGGATCTCGCCCCGTCACCCTTGGACCTCCATGTTTTGTTTGTCCGTGTGCTCCCCCCTCCCGGGAATTTTAACTTTGTCGCGTCCCAGGATGGATTCCTTGTTGATGGACTCTCGGACTGTGCCCTGACCTGCCCTTGGACCCGTTTGGATTTGGATGCCGTTTTGTCTATCCCCTGTTCACTGTCTCACGGATTGTCACTATTATTTTGTGCACTATTAAACCCCTGTGTGTTCACTTTTACCACGCCTCCCATTTTCTCCAGCTCTTACAGCATCGCATAGGGTCTTCTACAAGATCTGACACGGATTTCAGTCCGTGTTTGTGACAATGAATAATATACAACAAAGAGTATTCACAAGCTTTACATTAAAATATACTCATTTACCACTTGTGTCATTTCTGTACTTTAAGGAGAACACATTTTACAGTTATTTAATAAATATATATATAGAAATATGTGAAAATATATTTGTATTGTTTCATTTAATGGAGAGGATTAGTTCAAATATGAGTTAAAGATAGTAGCTTCTCATATTAATCCAGATGACAACATACCCAAAGAAGGCTGTAATAAAATCACTTCATTTTCACAATCTCATGAACTATATCATCTCATGATTACATGTTGTCATCCGCATCATCAATTCTGCTTTCAAAGCAATTCTTATTCTCACACATATTTCTCTATTGGATTTCTTTAAAGCCCAGTAATCTAACTTTAATCTAATGAGGCGTAATTCCTTTAAAGACACTACAAAACACGACAGAACAATGTGTATAATCCTTTCCAACCATTTCTGCAAATGATGCTGTATTACAGGCATTTGATTATTCATAATGGTTTATAACAGACCATAATTTCAGCCAAAAGCTAAGACCAGGACTGCAGGTAGAGAGAAGGCAGGCGAAAATGATGGAAGACACCAGTGAGGACTTAAGAGTCAACAAGGACTTTCTGCAGATGCTGGTCAGTAATAGTGGTCCTAGTATATTGATGCAAAACGTATTTTTGCTATATGGTTTTTGTGCATGTTCTTTTATCATTTTGTGTAGTGTTTATGAAGGAGTAACAACAGCGGTTTTTAGTCTCACTCAAGTAAAACGGTACTAAAAAAACTTTATCTTTCCATAGAAAACAAATGCGCTAAATCTAAAGGTAATATGCCATATGAGGAAACTAATGCATTTTGATCTTGCTCAAGGGAAAGAGAGCAAAAGACATTTTCCTGCTAGAGGTGCTGGAGGGCAAAGTAAATTAAGCTCTTCTAGTAGTGTTCCATTTTTATTAGATAGTGCCTCACATGTGTACAGAAAATGTCTAGGTTCATTACTTCCTATGTTCAAAAGAAATACAGATGAGTGGTGTTTAAGAAACTCCTGAAAATTAAATTTTACAAAGCAGGAAAATTAAATCATATGTCATCTATCTTCAGGTTTAAAGGTTTTAAAAATAAGGCTTCGCAAATTTCCTATACAATGTCAAAATTTCATTGGTTTAATAAAGGCCTTTCTGTTTTTTGTAACAGAGAGCGCTTACAGTATATCTTCCCTGAAACATAATTCAGATTCTTTCCTTTGTTCTTCACATGCCTATGACTCAGTCTGCCTGTGTTGAGAAGTTTTCCCAATTAATAACAGTAGAGTCAAGTAACTTTAATACGCTCACGTACTATACAGTATATATACATATCTGTGTGATTGCAGATGAAGGTATTTGGCCAGTTACAAAGCTGGGAAAAGTCACAGAAAAGAACAATTTGTCTAAATTCCAGTTGAGCTGTTAAAGTAAATTAGCTTTACATTACTGAATGCCCTCACTTCAGTATTAAGTGTTTCCACCCTTTGCCCCCTTTTTTACATCTTAGTGCTGTTTTTATATTTTAGAAATAGTCTCTGTTTTCAAACCTAGGCCGTCACAAGTCTAATCTAAATAAAGCATTGCCAGCCGTGACTTTGGCGAGTTCATATACGGTTATCTTAACTCGTTAATGAGTATTCTAAATACGGAACAAAGATAAACCACCACGACCTTCATCGCAACCTGAATGAAAGCAGATAAAGAAACCAATGGTGAAATGACTAAAGGAGAGTTTCATATATCTTTACAATAATTTAATTGAAAAAAACACGTAGTCATTTTTAAGCGGCATTTATATTACTGCTTATTGAACTTTAACACTGTACTGTAAGTAACAAAAGCCTTATTTTACAGTATATATAAATATAAAAGGGCATAAGTATAATTATTTCATTTGACTTGATTATTTGTGTGTTTTCGCATTAATTTTTCCAACTGAGTCATTACTGTTATAGTCATTTTCTTCAAGTGGCAATTAGAGAAGTAATAGAAGAGAAAAAGAGACAACAGCTGGTTATGATTCGCTCATCCTAACTGGTTTCCCTGAATCAGAGCACTGATGAGCTTCTGGAGAGCTGCGTAGCCCACAGCAGAGAGGAGAGTGCAGTATCACTGCCAGCTGACCAGCTCCTTGAACCAGAGGGGCACAATACACCGGCTGAGTGTTTGCACGTTTGCATGGAGGCAAGGAGCATTTAAACTACTCAGCTGGGGGACACCGAGCTCACATCAGACCCGCCCTGATGGGATCAGGAAAGCTGAGGGCAGCGCTAAAAATAAACTTAAATTACATATCCATTTGTCAATGCCTATACCTCAATGTAAGACACATAAGGAATCAAATGCAAGAACCCGAGGCTAGTGCATTAACAGGAAACTTGACTTGGAAGCTACTGAAACATGGTTAGGGGAGGCCGGTGGGGATGAATGAAGTATTAATGGTTACACAGCTGCTGACGGTACGTTATTGGGCTCTGAAGACAGGCAGAGAGGGGTGAAACTATATATCAAAAATAAAGAGCAAACTAGAGACCTGAGGCTACAGTTTATTATTATATTAGAGGGGCCTAACAACAAGTGTGTGCAAAACAACTATGACCACCTAGGACAGCTGCTGGGTGTCAGTGTCTTTCACTCTAATGAGATATAGTGTGTTGCAAAGGTGATGATGTATTATTGATCACATTTTCCTCACTTAAGTTAGGTGTTTGTGGGGAGATGTACAGAAGCTGAAACTGAGATGGTTGAAAGGGTCAGTGATTGTTTCTTAACCCAGCCTGTTAGAAGAGTTGTTCTGACTGACCTACACTAGTCTTTTCAAGCAACTGAATGTAATCAAGGGAAGAGATGTGCTCTAATCCCATCAGGGAATTGTAACCATAATATGGTAGCTTTTGACATGTATTTCAAAGCTGTAAAGGTTGATTCTCAAATTGTTTTTTATAGGTTAGTTTGCAGCGCTGAATTAGACACAGATAGTCATGTGTCTGTCGTTCATACTCGAAATACATTATGTTAAATACTCAAAATAAATTTGCTCCTGAAACAGATAAATCCAGGGAAATATGGTCTAAATGCTACAAAGGAGAAACCAGTGAAAAATCGTAAGGAACAGAATTCTACAGTCTGCATAAGAGCGGCCAAGATTTAAAGACAATAAAAGGAATATGCAATGCTACAGGAGCAACTGAGAAAAATATTACAGCAGGCATATCTGACTCTACTGTTATTAATTGAGAAACTCAACAGGGGCAGAGTGAGGCAAAACATTATGCAAATCATTTTTTTCTGTTCTACAATTGTAAAGAACTGTGAAAGCATAAGTAAATAGTTAATGGGTTGGTATGCAATTAATAACAAATTAATGAAGAGATAGTAAACATGCCAAAGGAATATCTCACTCACACTTTCATAATAGAAGACATCAATTCATGTTTTTGAAGGAACACTGAGGTTCTAAAAGGGACAGAGTGGCTTAACACTGATAAGTCACAGGTCCTGACAGAAGTATCTAGCCTTACTTCACAAAATGCAATGTGCTTTAAAAAAGGAAATGATAATGGACAAAGACAGCTTGAAAAGATCATTGCCACAGGGGCAAAACATAACACTACAGGTAAATGCTTTCCTTCTGAAATTTAAAAGGGGCAAATCACTGAAACAGGGAGGCCAGCAAGCAGGCCAGTCTAGACAGACGCAAGCCTGAAAAACAGGTCAAGCCAGGTCCGCAAACAGATTCACGAAAGAGTCTCTCCGAGAGCAAGAGACAGAGGGATCAAAGCTGGCAGAGTTAGAAGGACGACAGAACCGAGAGCAGAGGCGGAGAGCTGGGAAGAGAGGATAGGGAAAGAGAAGGCAGAGCAAGTCAGTCACAGCAAGGCTGTGTGATATCAGCCACACTCGGGGAGAGTGCAGTGATTCCCAGGCAGGGACTAGAATCCGGGAGCAAGCGTGCGCACAGCGAGCCGAGGCAGAAGGAGGAGATAAACGGGGAGCGGAAGAGAGGGGTACACACAGCAGAATCCGAAGGAGTATCCAAAACACAGAGTAGAGCAGATGAAGTTCATAAGCCAGGGAGACGGGATGCACACAAGCCAGGGAGGATCCAGGAACCTGGATGGGAGTTGAAGCGAGGGGTCTGTACTCAGCAAGGTAGACCAGGCAACAGCAGCAAAGCAAGCACAGATTCTCGGGGGAAACGCCAGTGACAGAGCGCTGAGCAGGGCCTCAGTCAGGACTTAAGTCCCACAGTGGCAATTGCCCATGAATTAGTGGCAGGGAGTGCTGATTACCACCCATATCGCGTCCGTACTGTACAGCCCCAGTGGGTGTATCAAAAATGTGAAGACAGGGGTGCGAGCCAATATTTGTATGGGTATTACATGCTGGTTTTGAGAGGGGCTGAGAGGATGTGAGGGGCTGCATCCAGGACACATCACATGCAGAGGCAGCTGGGTAAATATCAGGTTCTGGGAGGGGGAAGAAGACGTAAAGAAAAAAATTAAATTAATATTTAAAAATATTAATTTTTACATTTGATTTATACATAGCATGTTTAAAATACAAATCTAAGCAGTTTAAAGTACATTTTGGAGCAATTATTCATTTTATTTTCCTGTAGTGAAAACATAACTAAACTGTGAAAGTGTCACAACAAAGCTAATTTTGTTCCCCTGCCAGTACTTTCACCTCTAGACTCTAATGTAACACAGCAGCTTTTTCAAAAAAGCAGTGAAAACAAAAACACTAGGTCAAAACAGTCAACAAAAAGCACTGTTGCAACAAAATTATCTTCAGAGTCTTTTTCATGCAAGAATGAAAAAACAACCTAATTAAGCCAAATGTGAAGCTGTTTGGTCCAGTGCTTTCTGGTATGTTGTTACACAGTGCTGGAGACTTTTTTTTATGCCCACTTTAATGTTTGCCAAAAGGCCAGGCATAAGCTTAGTGAAATCCAGGATTTAAACTCTGTGATTGAAGTCTATTTTGAAGATAATATATGCAGCTGTGACACGTGAGCTAACCGCGTTTGAAAGAATTCCATTTGATTCATGTTATACTCAGGTCTTGGCAATTGGTGTTATGTAATCAGAGTGCTGTTCACCTCCTGCGCACAGATCCTAATTAAGATTAAAAGTAACTTAAATGTCCTTTATAGACTATTTTGCTATGCCACTTCCAGTCAATTAGTGTAGGGCACAATGTAGATTTATCTCACCGATATTTTTGTTCTTTATTTTGCTTTTACAAAACTTTAAAATTGTTGCACTGTTTTACATATGGTTCATACTCAGATGTCATGGAGATAGCTGAACTATAATACAATGAATTAAAGAAGAACCAGGACTGTCTATGGATTCATATGACTAATTAGAATAAGCATTTTCGATAAAATAACCCAGGATCTGTACTGTTAGGTTGTCTATTTTTGTCCTTTCAGTGTCAGTTATGTCCCAGATTGTATTAATGCAATTCTTTATCTTCTCAAGTTCATTCTATCATATGTCGCTGAGGCTGAGGTGATGGTTGCCAGAGAATCGTTAAAAAAATGTAATAAAACTGTGTAGCTCTTTCTTATTTAAATTGACCCATAAATCAGAGATGAGAGATTTTACTGTTTTTGATGGTCACGGGACTGAAAAGATATCATTTTGAAAGTCCGTTGCCTTCCATTACAGGAAAGTTACTTTTAAAAGTAATCTTTTAGGGTTACACGTTAAGTTACTTATAAGACTCTATGCATTAATGTAATGAGTTACTTTACATAGAAGTATGCACAAAATACACATACTGTAGTTAAGTCAGATGTGGAGGACGGGAAGATATTTTAAGCTTAATCTCCTTTCTTTTTAACTGTCACTTTAAGTGAGTCACTTTTTTGAGAGGCAAAAACAGAAACAGAAATGTCTTAATGAAACATCACTCACAGACCATATAAAATTTGGAATTTCTGTTGGTCTTCTCAATTCTTCACCAATTGAGATTTGCATATAGCATATAGCATATAGCATATAGTATATAGTGCGGTCACTGTCGCGACTCGTCCCTTCTCCCGTAAGCGCCCTGGCATTCCCACGCGTACTAGATTCCACACACGCTCATCCAGGAACTAATTACCTAGCCACCTCTCTCTCTCTTCCTTATTTAAACACACTTCACTGGCTTACCTACACTCGCTATTGAGAAGTCTTCCGCAGATTTCTCTTGTGCGCGGTACTGTTCTCGACCTGACTCCTTTGACTACCCGACCTAGTTCTCCTACTTTTGACTTCGCTCTTGCCTAACGACTTGGATTTGGATTCTTGGATTTACTTTTCCTCGAACTCCCTTCCTCACGGCTTCGCACAGGGGTCCAACTACTGACCCCTCTCAGAAACCCTGACAGTCGCAGGGGAGACAGATCCTGTTGTGCCAAGCCATAGGCCCACACTGGATGGGACCCCCGTCCATCACAGGACACACACAGACACACACACTCACCTCAGGGCCAATTCTTGCTGAAGCCAATTAATCTACGAGCATGTCTTTGAATGGTAGGAGGAAGCTGGGGCACTCAGATGAAACCAGCCTGGGGAGAAACAGATAGTGTATCAGGAATAACTATAACAAAATGGTTCAGACTAGCATTAGGGTATAAAAGGTGCTCAGCTATATAATTTCACCTACCTGGGCTAATTAAAAACATTTACTTGGGACATGAGAGAAGTGGTCTCCATTGGCTACTCACATTCACGCACAAATTTCTACAAAGACAGTGGTGTAATACAGCAGGGAACTGAAGCTAGGTTGATCCTATTTCTCACTGCCCAGCATCAGTTACAACTTTAGTGCGAGTCTTTCAAGCAGCTTGTCTTGATATGATGGCATCACATCAGTTTTATAAAAGGTTCAATTTTCTGTTCATGGAAAAAAAAATTAAGTAGGAGGCAAATCGCATCCTAGGGTTTGGAAACTTTTTTCTGTTCTTACAAAACAACTAAAATACCCAGGTGTGAAACTATAGAAAATAGAATCAGTCCAGTGTCAAGCCCTCACTTTAGAAAATATACCTCTTCAGAACAAAAAGAAGTGAAAAAGACATTATCGGGGAATTATGGCCCTGCTTTACAAATGACTTTTTTCTAGTAAATTTATTTTCCTTTGTAGTATGAAATGTACATTTGCTACTAAATATAAAACGTCTTCTTTCGTAGGGAGCTCAATTCATCATTGCAAATGTAGCTCAGCTTGTGCATGTTATCGTAATGCACCAGACACTGCAAACATGCAATTTTCAGCATTTACTGTAGCTAACAAATTAATTTAAATTACACACATAATGTGTGTTTTTCTTGCACTGTTGATGATTATATTAGACTGTGGTGTTGTCCGTGTAACCTGAGCCAGGTTAATTGCCTCAATGAGAGTTATCATTATGGTGAGCTGCCCACAAGAAGCCTGGCCTGTCGGGGCCAGGCTGAAAAGCATCTTATTAATGATTCTGCTGTTGCTGCCTAAGCTGCCATGAATACTTCACATTACAAAATTTTACAAGTTAGCAAGATCCACTACACATCAGCAAAATTCACGTTTTAATTCCATCACGGCCATTTATGAGATTCTCTTTTGAATTATGGAATGTGTTACCTAGAAAATGCACTGCAGATGTCAAATATTAAAAGTAGGGTAAGATACAGTTATTACTAAAAATGTATTTTTTTCTAAAACCTTAGGTGCAAATTGAACCAGGCTGAGTATTTTTTTTCATACTGTATGTCAACAAAAGGCACAAAAGCAAGCACCAAAATACTGTACAAAATCCATTATTCAGTAAATACATGCTAATGGTAGGAGAGTGCTTGTATCAGGATATGACAAGAGAGAGTCTGTTAACAATCTCTTTTTATTTAGTACAGTACAACACAGTACTCAAAATAACACACTTTAAATAAACCATGCACTGAATAAATGAGCACTCCAGATATCAAAACCATTCCAAGATATTGTGCAAATATTCTACTGCATGTGTAGGAATATGATATTCATACAAACATTTAGTAGTATTTACAATCTGAGAAAGAGATTTGCAGGTGATCCCATTTCCTGAGACAATATTTGGGATAATACATATTTGGCCTTCAAAATTTCTGGCCATCAAATGAGCCACTTTAATATCCTTCACAGAATGTATAAAAACTCATCATAAGTCATATCTTATGGAGTCTAGAATCTTGTCCTCTGTGCAATCAAAAAAAGAAACGTGACTGAAACTTACTTTTCAATTTTTAATGAGAGGTTATCTGTTTGTGTTTACAAAGAGCAATATTCTGGTGTTTTAGGTTCTGTCTAGTTATGAGTGTGGATGTTGTATATATGTAAAATGAATGTAGAAAATTACTCATATCTCAGTTATTAATCCCCTGAGGAATACAGACATAATTGCTTTTCTTCAAAAAAACTTACCAGAATTTGTTTCAAGCATAAGCATAAATCATTGAGAAGCATCGACTCACTCTGTCAATGGTACAATGCATAAATAAATCACTCCTTATAAACAGTTGAAAACTTTTAAAGATTATTTAGCAATTTGAACGGAATATGTGAAGCTTTAATTTTAATTAACACAATCAAAATCACAGAGATATTGAAAAAAAATTGATATACTGTATTGAAAAAATACATTAAAAAATCCACAGTCAAAAACGTAGCTTACAATAGCAAATAAACAAAATTACTCAGTTCAAACATGTCATCTACATTTGCAGTATTATTTGATAAAATTGTCAGAAAGGGCAGGAGAGAAAAAAAGATTAGAAAAGTGCTACTAAAATGTAAGGATGCAAGTCTTGTTTTTTCCCACTGAGTGCAGAGGAAGAGAATTGGTAGCTGTTGCACAGTGGGGCACCAGAAAGATTACAGTGATAGTGGAGGAAACATGACAAGAGAGTGGCACTCCTGTCTCTCCCTCTGCTTCTGCTAAAATCTCTTCACCTTTACTTTCCTCACCTCACATTTTCATACATCAAATACAAAATATTTAGCGTTTTTATAAAAAGAAAAAAATTAAAAATGAATAATGCAGCCTTTCGGATGTCTGTTTGATGTGAGCCACACAGAAAACTTTTCCCTGCTGTCTGAGAACTCTGTCATTTTGGATTTCGGAAACCTGAATGTTCTCAAAACCACGAGCCACTGTGTTTCAGGTCTCTTAAACGAAATGAGGCAACAGTGAAAAATATGAAAGACGCGTGGAATTTGTAATTATTGTAACCTTGGGAAAGGTAACAGATTTGAATGAATTTCAATAAGGAATCTTTCTCAAGAAAACACTGAACCCTAAACAGGTGCATCTGAACAATTATTTCCGGTATCAAAACCTCAGTGATATCAAAGTTCTTGTCCTTTTCTTTTTTAGCATCTGTTATGGTCTGTCAATGAGAGTCTACACAAGAAACAATGCCATGTAGAATTTTGTGATGCTGAACACAAAATTAGCTACAATGGCGATCTAGTGTTTTCAAAAAAACTCATAAATGTAATAAGAGTAGATACACAAAAGGTCTAGCTTTTCTATTCATTGTTCTGCTGAGTAAGCAGGTCTGACTCATTTTAAAAGGTTCTTACTAGGAGGGTTACAGGTAGAGGCATTATTATCAGCAGATTACAAAAAATGTCAGAACAATTTGTTCAAGGCACTGCTGTTAACACCTGAAATCTAATTCCTTTTATGTGTTCTCTGAGCTGCAGAAACAGGTGCTTTGCCAGTAATTCTCTTTTTCCCCATTCAGACATGGATACACCGTCATTTATACAGTCTGTGTGTACAATACTGCATTCATGATTTTCTTTTTGTCTATTGCACTTGTGTGTGTGTTTTAGGACCAGGGAAACGGAATTGTTTTTACACATTTATTTTTTTATTTGAGCAATTTCAGAAAAAACGGGCTAACAGGGGGGTCACTTAAATGACATTTCTAGAGTTCAACCAACTGACATGCCTTGTGTTATGTGCAGTATAGTGAGAGTGTTATGGAGGAAGGTAAGAAAGGCTACGGAGGAGGAACACGCAAAGTAGCCCGTCATTAAGCATAAGCATGATCATAAAAAAATCATAAACCATGAGGTCTTGCAGTACAGGAGCCCTATGGCACACAGATGTGGTTGAATTAACTTGTAACATTAAAACAGAGAAATTTGGTTACATTGTAATTCAGATCTAAATAAATATCATCATAAGGGGGTTTCTTTCCTCCATGTTGTCATGTTCATGTCTAATTTGAAGGTCTTGCTTAGAATCAGTCTCCCAGGCACACATCTATAAAGGTTTGAAAGACGTAATGTACTGTAGGAAACTGGCAAGCCAAAATTCGTCATAGATTTTTTGTTTTGAGAATGCATGTTTTTGTCTGAAAGAAATGTAAAATTGTTTTTCTCCACACATTACCATTGTATGAACTGGATGCTGCTAAAGTTGTAACACTAAGAAACACTAACTTGAAGAAGGTTCAGTGCTGCTAATGTAAAACATTTGCGAAAATGCAAAATACTGTAACGCATACGGCCTCCATTGCTTGTGAGAGCTGGCTTATCAGAACGGTGACGTCACCGCCCTTCCCTGTGGATAGCAGGGACCGCAGCCGTTGAGCTGATGGGAGATCTCCCTTTGGCTCAAGAGGCTGGGTCCCTGTTGAGTGATGCCGGAGGCCTGGGTTCAAGTCCCTGATGGTGGGGGGCTGACCTGATGTGGCAGTGGTGAGGGTGCCCATGTGAACCCTGAAGTGTTACAATACTTATGATGTAATTTCAGTTTTATTTTGATAAAAAGGGAAGTCCTCGCATAACACCTGTTGTGATGTGGCATCATCCCCTTGGAGCATGGTTAGCAATGAGCTTCCCCACAGTGTGAGGCCCAGCCCTTTAGTGTAGGGGAATTCTCTTCTGTCTGGGAGAGCAGTGCTGTGGCTCTGAAGTTACAGTTGTCCGAGAGAAGCAGCTTTTTCTTTGCTGCAAAAGAAAAGAAAGTAATGAAAAATAATTGTGCAACACTGAGCACCAGGTCATCATGAGTGTCTTTTTTAACAATGTCTAGGTGGCAATTTCTTTACTTCATGACAAAGTGTAAATGGGCTACAGACAAAAACATTGCCTTCATCAACTGTATTTTCTTCCTTCCTGGTGTGAAACGTAAAGCTTAAAGTAATGCAAAACTAATCCCACGTAATGTGTTACGTTACTGAAGTGTAACTACTGTATGTAACAGATTAAATTACAGATTCCTTTTGAAATCCAAATTTCTAGAACTGCAATTGATTAGAAATTAAAAGGACCACTCACTTAATGGATTAATCATTCCATGTGTATTTTAAAATAAAATAAGCAGAGCGAAATCAAAACTAACAACTGCGAAGAATTGCAAACTGTGAAGGCAAACTTGAATGGAGCAGAATTATTCGTGATGCTTTCTGCTGTTATTCCAGAAAAATGCAAACAATCAGAATACACATATGTTATTATATTTTTAAATAATTTAAAATTAGGGTGAAAGTGCTTAAGAGCTGACAGTACTTCGAGAGAAAACATCAACCCTGGCACCCATGCTTCTGCTCTGAAGTCTTTAATTAAACACAGTCCACTTATATTTCTGCACCTCAGTTTTTAATATTTAACCCTGGAGTGCACCTCAAATCCGCCGGGATAACAGATTCAGTCTCTCCTGTTGATCAACACGTTAGATCATTCATACTTATCAAAAGAACATGACATTCTGCTACTCGGGAATAGAGTGCATTTATGCAGTAGCCTGTGAGGAAAGGTTAATGACACTTCTAAGAGATTTCCTAATATCCTCTCTCTCAACACATTTATAATTGTCACAGATCACTTAGCGTTAGAAGAAATTTGTTAAAAAACTCTTTAAGTACAGGGAGAGATTCCCCAGTCATTTTTATTCATTCATTATTATTTTTTTTTACTTAGTGCCGCTCTGTGTTAATGGAAATCTGAAATATGGAACGTCGCTGGGCATTTTAAGTAGGTTCATTGCTGATAAGGAATGCAAGATAGCAAGTCTAATCCAGCATATAAAAATTACATAATTCCTTTTCATTTTTCAGAGCAACACTGGCTTTTTCGTCCTTACGGTAAATTTGACTGTTTACAGTTCTGCCATGTGAATTGAATATAACATGCAGTGAAAGTTTCCTCAATGACCACATATGCAATTGGATAAACTAACAATAAATAGTATCAAGCAAAAAGCAAGAGAAGTGTCAAATTACACTGAGATCTAAGATACTGAAAGAATTCCAAGTGTGACAACAAGGAAACTGTCACTATACTGGGGCATTAGGACTCACACAGATCGCAGGGTGAGCACCCCCTACTGACCCAACTAACACCTGTTCCAGCAGCAGCTTTACCTTTCCCAGGAGGCCTGCCATCGGGGTACTGGTCAGGCTCCAACCTGCTGAGCTTCAGTGGGCTGCCAGCTGGGAGTTACAGGGTGATAGGGCTGCTAGTTACACTGTACAGTGCAGACTCTGTCAGTATTACTGGGTCTCATTTGTGTTCACCTCCAGAAACAATTCACTTTGCAAACCAGTTTCATTAATTTCACGTTGTTCAACAGAGCACACTTCGTGCCGTCTTCTAGAATCCACTACGCCCCCAGCAGAGTCACCCCTTTCAAGTTCCCAGTTCCTCAATGGAAGGAGATTTATTCCACAGGGTGCAAACCTCCCAGAGGAAATACAAGTGCTTTATTGATTTGTACATATGGCGAGCTTTGGATGGATAAAAACATTAAGAGCAGAGACAGTTGCCTGGGGGCTAGTCTATCTGTTTACTTACTGTACCCTGTATTGTCAGTTAATATGAGTGACACCTGGAAATGGCACAGTGTGAATAGCTTTGACCTGATTATCACCTTAGGAGAGACAACTGTGCTCGTATCAGAGGGTTCAGTCATGCAGAACTGAGCTCAGCAGGTGGCCTTCAGTAACGTCCCAGAGCAGAGTTTCTTGTTTATCTCTCTGTTAGGTATTCAGCTGTAATACACAATGAATTTCTCTTCAAGTGACGGTTGTGATCTTGCACGACGCAGCGTTGATTTCGAAGGGTACTGTCCGAAAAAAAGAGCTCTGGGTCACGGCCCGTGGTGGGGTGAAAATGCAGCAGCGCAGCCCCACAGAGAGAGTGAGAACAGAAAGTCATCAACGCTCAGATCTGCTGGGGATCCGCGATGCTTTACAGGACACCCGAGCACACCTGTGACTGAATGTGTGAAGCATGGAAAGGATGCTGAGACTGCATGTGAATCAGTCTCTCTTGGGCTTGTGAAATTGACTAGCTGCTTGTGTTTTTAGTCGAAGACAGGAGAGGCCTGAGGAGGGATTGCTTTGGTGACCGAATCATCGGTATGAGTGTTTAACTGTAATTTTAATGCAAGATATATATTTAATATAAAATTTACATTTTGTGGAGGCAACAAAATGGTTATAGCTGCAAGGCTCGGTTTGCAAGGTGGGAGTGCATGTGGACATCTCTGTAGATCTGCCTCTGTTTGCCACTTTTCATTTTCATTAAATCCAAAAGAGCACAGGCAAGGCGAAACTGTGTGTTGTAGCTTTGCTGCAATGAAAGATGCAACTTTGCCTGGGAGCGTGAAATTTAATCTCTTGGTTCTATGAAGTTGACCTAATCCATTTTGGTTTCCTTTCGAGGTTTCAAATTAAGATTTTTATCTGGCTAATACTTTTAAGACTAATAGTTTGATCTCCCTCTCGCAAAACACTGCACAAATCAAATTTGGGCGTAAAGGTCTTGATATACTTGGCCTTATATATCAGGATTTTTTAAAGAATGCAATATAAATGGCTTGAGGTAATTTAAAAGGCTACTCTATACAGATACAATCTATAATCAGGGTAAAATCCACCACTAGGAAGGTGTGATAGCCATTCAGCTCACAGTTAAATTCAATAGTTTGCAGAATAATGCCCTTCGGTTAAAACCTTGAATCTATTAGTTCTTGAGGTGGCTTATTGTATCAGAAGGCAGATTTGTCACCGAATTAGTGACATGATAAGCAGATGGGGTAGAGAAATAAAACGCATTGGGTAAGTTTATTGTGCAGTCCATTGAATTGCTATCTGTCTCTCTTGTACAATTCTTGGATATTTACATTTCTCTCCTCTACATATTTTAAATCATGGGTATTTGTCAAATGGCTGTGTGGAAATATTCAAGTTATATTTAAAAAGCCTGATAAATTATCATCAAATGCTTTGCTTTATTATTAAATTACATTTCCATTTTATGCAGCTGCAACTAGACTTAATGTATGATTGCATTTTTTTTTACTTTTTATTTCAACATATAATATCTTGCAGAAGGTCATTTTATAAGCTTTTATTTCATAAATAAAGTGTCATGTTATGAAAAATGCTCAGGGGGTGGATGGCAACTCTAAACACTTCATGAGAACAAGAACTGGAGACAGAGACAACATTACCAGGAAGAAACATCCATCCATTCCCTAACTGCTTCATCCAGTTCAGGGTCAAGTAGGAGCTGGAGCCCAGCCCAGCAAGCAACAGGCCCATGGCAGGGTACAGCATGGCCTTGGGCTGCGGGAGGAAACCCACACAAACACAGGGAGAACATAGAGACTCCACTGCATTAGCAGTCTGGGAATGGAATTGCACCCAGAGCTCCAGCACTGGGAGGTAGCACTGCCAACCACTGTACCGCTGTGCCACCCGGGAAGAAAACATCTATAACAAAACATCAAAGTATCACCAAGTGAAAGTGTCTTTACAGCTTTTCTTTTGTGCATGACAGGACCGTGCAGTACATGCTGCTTGAACACCAAATCAAGGCTCGGTTCTGTGATGAAGACACTACAGATCAACCCAGGAGGAGGGAGTAATGCCTTCATTGAAAGAAGCAAAACTGGTTGTTCTAATGGTGCTGGATGGGTGATGGCTGTCTATTCCCCCAAACTTCTTGATAATGCAGGCAATTAGTTATATTTAATAACAGAAGCTAGGAATGTTTCAGTTTGATGGCTGTTTTTTAAATACGTGGAACTTATTGATTTTAGAAAATATCAGTGGCTGTTCTTATGAAACTAGGTAAACGCAATGCCTGCAACAGAAATCCCATTTTATTGGTTTTCTTTATTTTCTAATACCCCTGCTGCGTTTTCATGCAGCATTTCATGGAAAACTAAAAATTTAATGCTTTTTTTATCCTTCCATGTGGAAAAATACATACACTTTTTATACAGGGCTTTAAAAATACTTTATAAAAATGTGTGTGGTGATATTGAGAAACTTTGAGATGTGATTTTGATGTATTCCACCCTTATGAAATTACGTTTCCATCCTTGTTTTCTTTTGAAGAAGGCAACAGTTTCCTTTGATGCTGTTTCTTTGGATTTCCTGATTTGCAGTGAGATTTTGTTATATATTCTGAAACTTTTTTATTTTTGTTCTATCTGTTGTTTTACATAAACCCCACTCTTTAGGGTCTTCACTTACACCCTTTTGTCATATGACAAAAATCTTCTGAATGCTGATGTGCTCTTCAGTAAAAGATGTAAGTCAACTTGTGAGGCTGTACAGTAGCACAATAGCGCTAAAGCAGACAATGTGTACCTCTTAGCTAAAAAACATAGTTCAAGCAGATTTTCTTCTTGCTAATTGGTATCAAAGACTTGAATAAGCCATAGTGATTACTATCTAACATATCTTTCAAGATCAAGGTTTTTTTTTTATTGGAGTAAATACAGGCTGCAGCACAAATAAACAATTAGGCTTGTTCCCGTAACCACACCAGTGAACCGAATACATGTTTTTCAATTGTATTTACTGAAACTGTAATTGTAACAAAACACAATGAAAACACACTGCAGAGTAGAAAATAGGAAAGAAAGAAGAAAAAACGCATTAAAAAGAAATACAAATTTTTATATTACCACCAACATCACATTATAAAAATGCAGGTAATTTCAGAAATTTTAATTTAATTTTCACTACATTATTCTACCATATCACATACGCCTTACTGGTAATAAAAACTAAAAATATTATTATCAGTTACCAGTAATTGTTATTAGTACTATTATGCAAAATGTAGTAGATTGTTCCACGAAAACCATGGTAGTCTTTCTTTGTCCCTTTTAAATATGAATCTTCACGTTATATAATTTCACTATTACAGTTACACAGCTACATACTGTAATGACACATTACATACGCAAGCTTGCAGAATTACATTGTCACACATTCACAATCTCACAACTACAGAATTGCACATTTACATTATTTTAGATGCACAGTCATCCCACAATTACACACTTTCAGTTTCGCAATCACACAATTCCAAATGTATATACAGTGCACCATTCCAATAGCACTATTGCACTGTTACAATACAGTAGATGGGTTCTTTCGATGATTAGTGTTGAGACATCAAACCTGTAAAACATTTAAGAACCCAGTGTCTTGGTTCCTGACACCATAGAAGCCTCTGATTATGAATGTTCATTTATGCCAATTTCGCTTGTCTCCTGAATACCTGCCATGGATACCACCTTACTTACTGAACCACGTTATTTATCTGCTAGACACAGTAAACACATATGCTTCAGACAGGATGCGGTGTAGTGCTCACCATAAACATCATAAGCTGAGAAGTGCACGAACCTTAACAGGCTTGAACTTTGTTTCTGCACTATCTGACTGCTGAGACTTACCGAGCTTTACTGTCATGCAGGCTGAATCATGCAGTGATTTTCTATGTGGGAGCTTTGGCACAGCACTAGTTGTGCAGAAAGCAGGTTTTTGACCTTCTCTGGGAGTAGCTAAGACTCCTTAACCATTAATCTCTCAAGCCTGTACTCTCCTGTGAGCTATTTCAAATGTCAAATTATTTTACTTTTATTTTTCTGACCCTACAGAGACAAATGGGATGTGGTGATGAATCCCCTTCGGGTTTCAAATGGTGGATTGGATTGCGTACCTGTGAACTGTTGGATTACTTCTTTGCAATAAGCAGGTTACATTCTTGTTTAGTATTTTATCTAAATATTTTATGTAGAAAGTGTTGCTTTTGTGTTTTGGCATCACGACATTTTCTCTGTTTGGAAGGACAGAGGATGTCCACACAATCCGAATGAAACTGAAACTAAGAGAGATTAAAAAAAGGACTTCTTTGTTCTTTAAAAGAACAAATATGCTTTGCTCCTAGCTATCTGCATTACAAACACTATAATTATGAAATTGAAAGGGAAAATGGGTAGTGTTTTAAGAACACAGGTAGTTTGGTTTCAAAGCACCTCAAATACTGGAGTATCTTTAACTGTGTCATTCTGAGAAATTGTTTAGTTATACTTTTCATGTGAAAAATGCAAGGAATTATGCAGAATATAAAAGCACGAGAATGGCTTTTTATTGTTACAGGGACTTTAAACCTAACCACCACTGGATTACTCTGCAAACCAAAGAATTTGCATACCTAAAAGTACCTTAACATAACTCACTGTACAGTTGTTTGCAGCAACTGTTCTATTCATAGGTTGTAAAAGTGAACTGACAGCTATGAGTGCCTTTGGGATGTACGTGTGGGTGTTTTTGAGTGCTGTCATATGATTAACTCTTGAAACATGCTGTGGATTAAACACTGTATTTACTAGCAAGCCATGATTGTGAAAAAAATGTTAAGAGGAGCGTTTTTCACTCAAGTGTTCATTGGATCTTTTTCAATGTTCTGTTTAACTATACGCTAGAGATATTGTGAAAAATGTACACTGTAAATTACTGTGAAATTCCTTACATAAGCCTTTTTGCAGTACATACAGAACTTGTTTCTATGTTTATTTAGCTAGTGTCATGCCCAGACCTACAGCGGCTCACAGCCCTCAGCTGTATCCTTCCCACAAGCAAGCACATTTCTCCAGGGCCTCTGATTCAAACACTTTCAGCACCCTATCTTCTAATTAGTTACAGTAAATCCAGATTCCCTATTCAGTTCCTGAAATGCCACAGGAAAGATGCTCTGTCATTGAGATACTGAGCTCCCACTAGGCTCAGCTCTGCCACTGAGACACACTACCAGAGAAGCTGAATAACAAGAAATAAAACCTGATACCCCAAGACGAGAAACCCGCCTTCTCTCAGTCAGCCATTTTTCACTTATCCCAGGTGAACTCCAACAGCAAGCTGGGTCATAACAGTTAGTTAATATTTTTGCCTGGAACCATGAATTTTGAATGAGACTACCCACTGTTGTTTATTGAATAGCTGTTAGTGTTAATGTTATTTTACTGGTGGAGAGTTATATGTAACTAAGCTTAAGCTTGAAAACGTTTTAAGTAGACTCTAAATGGGTATTTACCACTTTTTACTTTTCCTAGAGCCAGGTGTAGCATTCTAGACTTGATTCTAGTCTTCTATGACCTATTCTTTCTTGATTATACTAAACGGTTTGACTGGGTCTAGAACCACACACAGAGAACAGTTTTTTGACACATTACAGAGTAGAACATGATGATCTCTTTATTTGTTAACAGTCAGAGAAGGGAAGGAATCACATTTCCTGAAGAATCCACATACTGTAACCACGAACACTGCTAAGACCCAAATGCTACTCACATAAATTGTGAACAGGAGAGGAGACAACACACCCCTTGGTGATGTCCAGAATTCAACTTGCACAAACATGACTGGATGCCGCCAAGAAAATAGACACAGCTCTCTCTCTAAGGACCAGTTAACATGTAGAAGTTTTGTATTCCTATAGAACCTCTCACAAGACGGCTTGAGGAGCTGTGTCACACGCCTTATCCATGTCTACAAAGCAAAGGAAGGCAGGCTGACAAACCCCCACTGACACAGAATACCTGCAAGAGAGCAAAGACTTTGTCCATGTTCAATTGCAGGAACAGAATCCATATTATTCCCTTTGAATCCACATTTCAGCTAATGATGGAATTTCTTTTTTTCTGTGATGGAATGATGGAAGTTTTTTTCTGTTTCCCAATTCATTCCCACCGAAATAGCTAGAGAAAATTAGCTCCATTATCTTGAGGGGCAAGCAGCTGAAGACGCAGTTGTCAGGTTAACAATGATTTGTACCAAATTTTAAATATGATATTTACTGAACTTTTCCTGAACAATTAAGGACTTTTAACATTTGGTTGGATCCTGATATGTCTGTAGCTTGGTGACTACTTGATGAATTAAAATAATTCAAATAATAATTAGCATCTTCTGTTTTCTTCTCTTAAAGACTCAACTGTCTCTCTTCAAATGCACCCAATTATAGCATTTTTTCAGAAATCTGCAAAAAATGTCAATCACTTTCTTGGCACAACACTGAAATTTCACACACTCTCACTAATCTGGAGTATATTGCTCTTTATTTGCTAGTTTGTATTTGCCATATTTGATGACAACAGACTGTGAACATTTCAGGGTCTAAACCATCTCATCCAATGTCTGATCTAATTGATTTCAAATCTGTCTGTTAATAATACGTCAACTGATACCTAAGTCTTTGCATGAGCAGATTCTTCAAGCTCATTGTTTTACATCTTATTTTTGTATGTATATGTACTGTACAAATTGTATCTCTACTTGTCTGCAGTATCTTCCTTTTATTTGCCCAGTCTGTTTTATCCTCAGTTATGTATTTTCCTTTTCCTTGTCTAAAAGTTCCCTATAATTATCTCTGAGAACCTTTACTTTGTCCCGCAGGATGGATAACAACACCTGACGACCTCATAACCGATCACCAACTTTGATTTCCTGCTTTAAAAAGCAGTGCACACCTCATTTCGTTGGTTTGCCTGCTGGCTTTCTCCTCTTCTCTCTCCATCTAAACTGGGAATTTGACTTTCCCAAAAACATGACTGCAAGCAGTCCATGTCAGAACTCCAACTTTAATCAGGACGCCAGGCCGAAAAATTGAGTTTGTAAAGAACAGAATGCTGCCCAAGATATGTAACAGAAGAAATCTTGAGTCTCCCGAACCAATTGTTATGTTCACCTCATCAACAAAGCTAATACGTTGGACTCTTTTGGTCGACATTCTGAATATCTGAGCATATTCAGTAAAATGCTATAGACAGGACAAACTTAGATTCTCTCGCCTGTATTACCCATGGCTGGACCCAAGCAGACAACTGTGCACAGACTGTTTTAAAAACTGAAGTTCAGTGTCTTGCCAGAAGCAAACCTACAATATTTGATAAATGTATATTTATTTGTCTTTGAGGATATGAATTTAATTTACTATATGAGACTGATAAAGCATACAAGTCAGACAATAAAACATGTTATAGTCTAAATATTTTAAATCTGATGTAATCAATTATTGTCTTTGTAATCCCTCAATGAATGATCAACAATTTTTACCACAGCAGATCAATTCACAGATATATTCTGTTACACTTGTTGGTATACTATGCATGTTTTGGTGCTGCATCAATAAATTGCACATTGTATATTTAGAATCCTTGTGTTAGAGTGTAATATGTTTAATTGACTCCTAACAGTTATCAAAGGACTCTTGCAATTTACTGCAGCAACTTTTAATTCTTTCAGTAAATTAAAACCCTCACATAACAAGAGTTTACTATTCCTTTGCTATTGCAATACTGAATAAAACTCATATTATTTATTTTAGCCTCCAAGGCAATATTGTTTTCCATCTGTCTCTTGACATCGAACTAATATTTAAGTAGTCCCAGGTCCCATTGAATGGTATGATGATCAATTTCTGTTTTGGACTGGGAGTATTCAAGAGATGACAGGCACACCAGAACGTGATTGTGCATTGAAATACATTGGTTCAGAGGAGGACTTAAGCAATTACAGGATATTTGCATGTTGCTCAGTCCTGCACATCTCTATAGGTTAACATCAGTTCTTCAGTAGCTGGAAAATTGTCAGCAACAGAAATTTCAGTGAGAAACATCCAGAGATCATGTACTTCTTGCCATTTACTTTGCCATAACATTGCCTATTTACTACATTATAAATTTAAATTTCAAAGACAAAGGAACAATTAGATACTATGTTCTAAATCAAAGCTAACAAGTAAAGTGCAGTTCTTGTCCTTGTTAATTACAAAACATTAACTTATTCTGTTACAGGAACTTCAACATGTATACTGTACACAAACCATTCTGAAACATGGTCTCTTCTGGTTTTTAACTGCGATACAGAAAAATAACCAAGAAATACTCCTCAATTAACCCTTTTCTTTCTCCTTAGATAAGGAGATAAGATAAGTCCTGAGATAACATTTGAATTGCATGAAAATATTTTTGTTAATGGGCTTCATTGCAACTCAGGGCTTTAAGTCAGAAATGTATTTCCTTACTCCTACAGGAAAAAAATATAAATATAAAAGTACGAAAAATAGGCTGTGATATTAAAATAGGCGGTTGTTTTATGTTCCAAGACTAATGTGTGAGTTTACTTTACTTATAACAAGTAAAGGCTTTACATTTCAAATAAAAGCAAAAAATATAAAAAAGTTCTGAATGCAACACCTTGTCTGAATTAATATTCATGTCGTCTTTTTGTATTCTATGAAAGGTTTATGTACACAAGCAATTGTTATTAATAAAGACTGCTAAATGCACTAATATATTTGTAAGTGGTCAATAAAATAATTTCTAGGGAAGTGGTTTAATCACCATTTTTACCCCTATTTCATCCAGGACTTTTGACATATTAATAATAATCTTCTAATGTTATTAATGCTAATGTACTCACTTTAAAACTGTCATTAATGTCATGCAAAATCATCCTGCATGTGATGGCCAGCTACATTAATCTTTCTGCCACTACTGTATAACCAATTGTTTTTAGCACTGAAAATACATTGACTATAAGATTTCCCCTTTACATATAAAGGAGAAATCTTATAGTTAATATATTTTCAGCAAAATAGGCTGGATTATTTAGGTTATTGCTTTAAATTTCCCTCAGAATTTTTCATGAGGGACTGTTGTGTGTTGAAGGAAAGTAGGTGATAATCCACATGTAATTTTCAAAAACCTAACAGCACCTTTCCTGGAATGCAAAAGAAGATGCAGGTACTGTATATGTGAAAAGGTTAATCCAATCCACCTTTCTGATATCCTTTTTGACAGTTTTAATCAGTTTCTGCCATCATTCTAACAGTGGTAACAGTTTTTCTCGCACTCAAATGAAACACGAAGAGCTTTAGGAAATTTGCACATTTGATAGTATTTCACAGTCTGCCAGTCATTGATAAAGTTGTGTTTGTACTTGCCTTTTTATTGGGTGGATATGAACCACAGCACTTCATGTTGAGAAGTGGCAATACAGTTCAAAATGAACAGTTTTTGAACCAGACCAAATCTAATCAAATTTTTTACAGAGAGATGAATGTAATAAAAAGATAGTGGTCAGCCTATAACATCAATCAGTTTTAAGAAACAAAGAGCTTAATGGTTTCAATTAATTTCATACAGGTAATACAGAAATGTAGATGATGTGAGTTCAGTAAAGTATGCAAAGCAATAGCTCCAGAGCACAGCAGAAAAAGCTTATAAAATGAGGTGTGTTTCAGTTAGTGAGCAGCTTTAATTTACAGTAAATGCTTCTTTAATAGAAAAATACAGGGGTCAAAAAAAGATTGCATTCCTTTGCCTTCTGCAGTTTTCCTTAATTAATCATCGTTATAAAAAGGTCTGGCAAACCTTTTTTTAACTCTGTAACAGTGATATTCTAGCTCACATCTTACAGTAGTGTGTTGTGTTGTTTAGGCAGCATTGTATAGATTAAAAAACAGCAGCAAAAGTTCATGGATTTGACAACAAAACTTCTTATTAATTGGAGGGCAGATACGGCAGGCTTTTTTCTTATTTACACTAAATTTGCATGGTGTCATTTATCATTTCTTCTGTGATAATTAATCCTAATTAAGTGCTGGTACACCAAATTACCTTGTGCATGAGCAGTTTAAGGCTAAGTAGCCTGTAGTGTAGTTTACTTGGATGGGGAAAAAGCTGCTACTCATTCATTGGTATCACTAATGACAATACAGATGTTGCACACCTTTTAGTGAGATTATATCATTCTGAATCACTTGTAAGGTACTACTTTTCTCATTACAATGTTCAAACATTGTGACTACTACCAGCATACAACATAATGCACATTATTTTAAAAAAGTAGTAGTACTTTCAGTACTAAACTGAAATAAAAGTCCCTGTATTCATGTTTAAATATTTCTGATTAGAGATAGATTTGTCATTGCAGTCTTACCATGTCTCCTGCTTTCTCAAATGAGTGGGATTTGAAGGTGTTAATCACGGCTGCAGATCAGATCCAGATTCTCAGACATGTATAGGTTTCCTGAACACACTGTATTCACATCTGATTTACAGATTATCTGACGACTCACTCAAACAATAGACCAATACAGTTAGTCGACATAAATTCATATAAAGCATACATTCATACACAGACGAGGTAATTGAAATAACACAAGATGAGTAAAGTATTTCTATAAAGAAATAAATCACACAGGATGATTGAGTCACATTGCTATCCTGTCTTGAGCTGTCATTATTTTGCTGGTAGATCAAATGAACATCCTAATGGGGCAAATCAGATAATTTAGACTCTTGTGTTTATTACAGCAAACTTGTTTAAGTAGTTTCAGTTTGTATGTGTAATGAAATACTACAAGTAATCCAATTTTGTGATATATGAGACAGCAAAGCACTGTATTGTTGTATAAGATTGTAAATGTCTATGTACGTATGCATCCATATACTGTACATGTTCAAACACATTCACACTGCATGTTTCTGGTTTCATAAGTGCTGCTTCATTATATTTGCAGCTATTAAGGTCATTCTAATAACCTTTTGTTATAATTTATTGTTGCTTCGAGAAAAAGTCTCTGTACACCAGTAAACACACCTATGCACATAACAGAAGCTAAAAAAGAAAAAGAAAAAGACACAGCAAACTGACTCAGAGAAAGCCTAAAATAAACCTAAATGATGTGTTATTGAAAAAGATAGGTCTCTAAGTGAGTTTTGAGTGGACAGTCTCAGAGTCTCTAATGGATTTGGTCAGTGAGCTCCACACAAGATGCTATCACACAATGTGTGGTGCCAGGTCTTCAGCAGAGTAAGACGCCTTGGATCAGCAGATTTCAGATTAAGAGCTGGACTCTACTCATAAAACATGCCCTAAAATTCACATGCAGTTAGACTGTTCAGTGTCTTGCAAACAAAAGAACCAGTGAAGAATGTCAAGGGGTGCCAATAAAATTTACAGACGATTGCGCTTTTAGTGAGATGTCTGGATATACTGAAGCCTGTTTAGTGTCTTATAAGATATTCAATCATTTGCTTTATGACATGGGTGGCATAATCCACAGTGGCTACCACTGCTGCCTCGCAGTGCTGGAATTCCTGAGGTGCCATCTGCATGGAGCTTGTATGTTTTCCCCCGTGTTCATGTGAGTTTCCTCCAGATGAGTGTGTGTGTCTGTGTGGGCCCTGCCATGGACCCATCACTTGCTTGGAGAGGGTTCATCTCCCCTGTGACCCTGGATTGGAAAAAGAGGTTAAAAATGGATGGATGAATACATAATAATAATAATAATAATAATGTAATAATGTTTCTTTATTAGCCCTATACAATTTCTTGCATTAGGAATTTGTCTTTTCACATACCCCAGCTTTTCTCCATGAGACACACAGACAGGGAGAGAGCCTGGGGTCAGAGCGCAGGGTCAGCCATTGTACGGCACCCCTAGAGCAGTTGGGGTTAAGGGCCTTGCTCAGGGGCCCAACAGAGTAGGATTCCTCTGCTGGCCGCGGGATTTGAACCAGCAACCTTCCAGTCACAGGTGCAGAGCCACTGCTCCGCCCCACATGACATATTCCTCTGTCTAACAGTCACAGGTTATATCACTAAATCCATCATTAGAGAGATATTTTTCATGCAAAACTTAGAAATTATCATTACATAAAAGTCATGAAATAGCTGACTGATTTAGCATAATAGCATAAGAAAGGTACTGTACACATGAGATGAAGCCCTTCAGTTCATTTCACTCTTTCAGCAGTAGTTAGTAGTTATCTGTTCCAAGGATTTTAAGCTGTCATTTCTTGGAAAAAAAGCCAGGGTATTTGCTTCAACAACGTGGCTGAGTAGCTTAATCCTTCTCACTTGAGCAAATAAAACTGAGAGTGCAGTAGTAAAAAAGATGTTGAAAGTAAAATGGACGAAAGTTTAAGGCATGGCCAAAGAAGCGGTCAGCTAGTCTTTGCGTACGTGGAGAGAGTAGAGTAGTAGTAGAGTAGTTTATTGCCATATGCACACATACATTGGAATTCCTAATTGCGCTGATCTCTCTGGACGTACAGAGCACAACAGGCGACACCACACCATGCAGACAACAGGAACAATAGATATGTCGTGGAGAAATAAATAAATGCATAGCAGTGAGACCCCAAAAGAAAAAATGGTAGACAGTGTAAAAAGTGGGTAGTGCAAATGTGTATTAAGTCCCTGCAGTGAGCTGCTGTTGAGGATGTGCGCTGCAGTGGGATAGAAGCCATTCTTGAGTCTAGTGCTCCGTGCTTTAACAGTGCGGTGCCACTCGCCAGAGTACAGGGGGGAGAACAGCTTGTGGCCAGGATGGTTGGGATCCTGAATGTGGCGTGTACGGGGCACAGGGCCGAGAACAGTACACCAGGCAGTGGCAGTTCAGCTCTGGGCTGCAGTGCGTCCTTTGCAGCTGCTCACTGCGATTCCTCGAGCAGCAGTACACAACATGCCCAGGTTAGGAAGACCTGAATTGGCAACCGCTGAAGATCGCTGAGTGCCTGTGAGGTACTGACAGCTGCAACAGGCCCCCGTCAGAGAGGGGCTCTGCTGTAATAATATGTATAAGTCATTTTGGTCAGCCACTAGAATAACAATTGGAACTTGTTTAACGCTTGATCAATATTATTCCTTATGTATCTTCACAATCAGTCAATTTGACAACTAATACTACTGCTACTACTATTATTATTATTATATTGAGAAAAAAAAGTCCTGTTTTCTGGGGAATAAGAATAATAATTCACATTTTCTTTTTTTTTTTCCATGACTTAATACTGCACACAAAAATAATAATCAGGAAAAAGTAATGCTCTTGTGCAGTCCCTTCCAGGTAGAAGCTAATTGGATTTGTGCTTTTGCAACATAATCAGCCAAAATGCCCTTTCTCTATTTAGATGAATCCCTTCACTGAAGAAGGTCTATGGCATTAGGACTTGACCACCCTGTCACTTTGCTTTACATAGAATATTCATGCGGCCTTTTACAAAAGACTGTGATCTCTAGATTGGTTTGCACAAGACCACCACAAGCCTATCGGGCATAACAGGATTGCAGTGGCTCTGCTGGGATTAAAAATCAGGCCTTTGTCTCTGCCTCCTAAGATTCCACTGAAATACTTATCGAAATACATGGAGTGCAGCTGCTTTTCTGGGATGGCTATCCTAGTAAAAACAAATTGTGGACAAAAAAGCTTTAATATCTAGATGCAGATGAAATAATGTTTTAAGACTTAATCGTATATACAGTATACACTGAGAAGCATTTAAATGCAACAAATGATTATTGGGACCAATAAGATTTGTTAAATTTTTATAATGCCTCTCCTTATAATGGGATGCATTTTCTAATTAATAAAGTCATAATTGATTGTGATGATAACACACATTTATATTGCGTCAATGAACTAATAATTACAAAGCAGGCTAGAAGTTCATTCAGGAAATGCATTTATTTACTGAAGACACTGTTAGTGAACCATAATCACAAAGCAAATAATACAGAACAAAGTGATAAAAAAATATTTTACATCTTTAGCTTAAGAAAATGAAGTATTAAAAAATGACAGTATTGACTGTAAAAATATAATAAATAAAAGTCAGAATTTGTATTGTGACTTTAATGTCTTAAGATGCTATGCACTATTATGAATTAGCAACTAGACAAAAGAATTAATCTATAAACCGTAATCATATTTAATCATGATGAAAAAACTGATTTAAAAATCTAATTAAATCCAACCATTATCTTAAGGTATGAATATAAACATGCAATAGCCTCACAGTATAACCCCTTCTTTTTTAAAATAGTCACAAGTTATGCCTTTTATTGAGAGACTCACAGAGTGGAAAGTATTGTGAAGAAAGTTCCTCAAGCTAATAGTGCCTTTAGGGAAAGAGAATAACTACAAAGCTGAGTATTATCGTAGTCTAAGAAAAGTGGATGTATACTATATCTTTAGAATAAAAATATTGTACGGCAGTGAACATTTCCTTTGCCCGCAACAATGAACAACTGTAGATTGCTCAGGCCTTGAGAAAATATGTCTTATTTCTCATTTATGAATACCATAGATGAAACTGCTTTTCACTCTGTCTGACAGCATTGATTTTTTTGTTGCTGTGATAAGCATGATCTTATCACTTTCAAGTTATTCTCTGGTCATTCATAGAGAAGGACATTTTTCAACTCAGTTAAAAGTGATCTCTTCATATCATAGTATTAATTAAAGGGTAATAAACATGCAAATATTTGCAGTATAATAAATATTTTACTCTTCTTACTACAGTATATACAGTAACATATATTCATGAACAGATCACCCCCGCAATTTTATGATGATAGAGTACTTTGCCAACAAAACAAGAACGATACCAGACTGATAAAAGGCGAACAATTTAGTAAAGATAGCAGCGTGTGAGATACCAGAAGTTAGCAGTTCATGGAGAATTTGCCAAGACCATTTTCAAGGTCAGAACCCAGGATAATGCTGAATGGTAGTGTCAAAAAAGAGTCTAAGAGTGAGTTGAAAACACTGTTCTGTATACAGCAAAATTGTATATAAATGCTGATGCATGCCTTCTGACTTAAAGCATCTGTGAATGATTTTTTGACATTTTTATTATATCTCACTCGTGGCACAGCTGTGGAGCAATGATTCACACATCGTGATCTACTTACGGATGAACAAAAGATGGTAACCCTCAGCTCCCAGGGGAATCAAATGTTTTATGAGTTCTGTGCACTTAGCCATCAAAACCTGGAGTGCTGGCGTTCGGTTAAAGAGTGTTTTAGGTTCACAGCTAATGGATTCGAGACATCTAGTAATTAGTACATGAATGGAGGCTGCAAAATGACTGAAAAAGAGATAAATATAGGAGAGAAAGGAATGTCTAGAACTTAAAAGATGTGTGAATATAATTGTTTAAAAATCAAAAATATATCTTAGCATAGTCATGTGAGCAACCTTACAGAAATACTATCCAGATGACATCTAAAATTAAGCATATTACAATGTATGTTGGTGACAATGGTATTATGTACAGAAATTTAAATAAAGTCTCCCCTCATAGCTCTCTAACTCTGAAAATGGACGCTTCACCTCTTATAGTGTGAGACGTTGAATTCAAAGCGCACCACTGAGAGTGACAGTTTCATTATGCAGTTATAACTTTTTCCTTATAAATGCTAATATATCGCTATGGTTTGGGAATTGTGCGCCCTACGCTAGCTGGGATTCGATCCCTGTCAGGCTCCCAGGGTGCACAGTGCCACTTCCTAGACAGCAGATAACTCTACCGCCTCAGAAGACCAGCCCTCCACTACCACAGAGCTTCGCACTGCCTAGATCTCAAAGGGGAGTGACGTCACCTCTGTAACTGGCGCAGCGCGCGGAGTCTCTTCACATACACTTGAGTATTTCTATGGTGGAGGTGGCTCTGCCCTTTACAGACTTCAGAGGAAACATTCCCTCAGGATGTGTTCTTCATGGATGTGGCAGTACAGTCTAAGAGTATGATTGTTTGACTTGTCCTGGACAGGGACCAGCACTGTTTTCCACGACAGGATAACTGAGAGGTTCAGATACTTGGTGAGACCTCAGCGGCTTGAACTCCGCTGAGAATTCTGCAGACATGACACATGGAGAGAAAGTTGCTTAACTTTCTTAACCTGGAGGAGCTTCAGGTCATCTTTGTTGTAGACAGTCCAGCACAGCGTGTAACTAGTGTATATTTTCTAGATTGACTTTAAGAATTTGACAAGGTAGATGCACAGAGAACTGAAAATGTACAAAGACACAAAGTTCATTTTTAAGCTTATCTTGTCATCATTGTCTGTTAATATATTTTACTTTTGTGTCATTGTTGCAGGCTTTTTAACACCTACAACACAATCCTCCATTTGCAAAACTGTGTTTATTACCTTCCTCTGAAAATCTGCAAATTCACTCTCCTGATAAAAGTGCATGCTGCTTTTTTTCATAGAAATGTCTATGCTAATCTGTGTGGAAACGTATATCTTAAAATGCATTTCAGTTACAGTATAAACTGTAGAAATAAACTCTTAAAATGTTCATACAAAAGTGCATAAATGTGTTAAGAGGGGATTTTCATTGACATGGCTCCCTCATGAATCGGCCATTTTTAGAAATGAACATTGATTTTCCTTCATCTTTAACAGGTATGTCAAGGGATTTGAAAAATACAAGGTTCTCTCACTGGAATAGCTTGAGTACTGTGATTTTGACATACACACAATTTGTAATTTATTTTGCTAAGAAAGAACACCACAGATATCTAAAATGTGATTTAAAATTGTGCCTTGCCCTGGGTTATTGACGAAGTTCAGCAGACCTGAGAAACAGCATGTTACTGTTAGATAAGTAAATGAATTTCAAAAACACACAATACATGGCAGAGGATAATCATTTTTCTCTATGCAACGAAAATGAGAAGGGAAAGGAAAAATAACTGGAGGAAGAGTATAAGCACAAAAAAAATGAGTAATTCAATATTTTCCTATTGTGCCCTTCTCCAGGGTGGAAATGAGAACACTGGTCGAATTTGGTATCTGGTGTTTAGAATGGATACTTCAAGCAAAACAGATACAGCAATTCAGCTGTTAGTGCATGTTTGTTTGTGATATCAAAACCAAATAGAAATTTAAAATGGAATGATCTGAATTCATATGGACTGACAGATTATATGTCTATCTGAAATGGGATCTTCCCCCCTTTATGTTTGTTGCTTCTTTTGCAAACACACAGCTCTGTTACATGGTTATACAAATCCAAACATGCAAAACCTTATGGAAAACATTTAATAGTGTTTTCTTTTTTAAGCGGACCTTTACACGTCTTTCAGACCAACAGAAAATAGGAATGAATGTTAGGATATGCGGTATATCTGATATGTCGCACTACTTGAATGAAATCACTTATTTCTTCTATAGCATTGGTTAAAAAACTCTGAGAGATGTAGATTTGGTGAGCACTCCTATAAAACTGCATGTTCACACTTTGCTCCGAAGAACAGCATATATCATTTGCTTATGAACTTATCCTGTTACATAGTAACCCTCTAATATAATTGATCATTTAATACTCTTCTATCCCATACGAGTAATAAATCACAGCTTTAGACTACCAATTTGCTACAGAAAATTGCATTAAAAATCAAACATTTAAGTTTATCCCAATATTTACAGTTACTTTTACAGTGAAGTTTTATTTGGATGATATTCTTTCCACAGACAGAAAAGTTTAGAAAGTTTCCGTAACTCAGAAATGTTGCATGGTGATGCAGGATAGCAAAATACTACCAAAAACGACCGCAAAATTGTTCCCTAATCCCTTCACAGTGGAACACAAACAAGCATAGTAGTCTATATACTGTACATATAATCTGCATGCCCCACTCTCTGAAGTAACATGCTGTTAAAGTGACTTAAATACAAACTAAGAGAACTGTTTCAGAAGAATACAGAAGAAAATGTATCTACAGCTTTAAAAATGCTTTTAGAAAATAAGACCAATACTATCAAGGACGGTGTGTACTGAAATTAATTTAGAAAATATCCAGGTTCTTTTACCAGAGCTGGATTACTGGAGGTAAACTTTAAAATCCCTCATATGTTTGATCAGGAAATAATACATGAGGAAACGCTTATAGAAAAAAAAATCAACACTACATATTTGAAATTAATGATCTCATAATACTTGTCCACCAGAGTACAATCATAACGTTTGAAGGTTTTCTCAAAACTACTGTACACGGACGTCAGATGTGAACCCAAACAAGAAAAAAAAACCCGAAATAATCAAAAGATCGTTTTCGTTCTCAAGTTAAATGAAAACAGTCACTGTTCTGGGTTGTGGGTGCGGTGCTCTAACTTGGGGAGTTTATGCACCGAAATTGTAACAGGATCCTCTCTCCTCGTCCCCATCTTCACACTGCGTGTCTCTCTGAACTAAACTAACCCGTCGAAAGGTTGGGCTTGATTTTTTTTTTCCCCCAGGCGGATTTGTCGAACCGCAATGCAAACACGGAGCGAACAATCGCTGCCTGCTCTCGAAACAAAGCCGGTTATCCTCGCAGAAACAGTTGCTATTGTCCCAGGCTGAAAGAGATCTCCAGTGGCAGGCAGCGGGTGCACTGCTGGCTCTTGGGGGCTGGGGGTGAGCGAGTTTTCACGGGCGCTGAACCCTGGAGTCTTGTTTCTGGTGGTGAAGAGAGTCTGTAAAACGCTGAAGAGCTTCACAGAGAAATCACATGACCGTGTCCCACTTCTCCTTGCTCTTGGTTTTGTCTCAAATTCGCTCACTAGCTTTTAATTTTTATAAATGCAGTGTATTTATATAGATTCTAAAATTGTTTTTGAATCACACCAAACAAGACTTTAAATAATTTTATTATCTTTAGTCAGATATCTTTAATGTGAAATGTTTCTCAACTGTTCGTTCCTTCTTTACTCCGATGTTGTTGTTGTTTTGTTGTTTTATTTTCGGGATACAGAAAGACATGATTGATAACAAATATGCTGAGTTGAAAGCAATCAAAACAGCAAACATTCAAAGTCTGGCTAATTGGTCTGTGAATAAACTATGTAAACGCGAGTGCAAATTCCAGATAGGAACATAGGAAAACTACACTTTTTATTATTTAAAACATTTCTTAGTTTTCGATTCTGAACATTGTTCTGACCTGGGAACCAGTTACCAGTGCACTCAGCAGTCTCCACTTTGCACAGAACCGGGAGAGAGAGAAGGAAGCAGATGGGCGTGATACAGATACATATGGAATATATACAGTATTTGTATTTATTGAAATCAATAAAACACAATCAGAATGCGGAGAAGGTCAATAAAGCAAATCTTTGAATCCTTGAACTACAGTAGCTTGACACTTCCTGAGCCAAACATCGTATCAAACTGCTACTTGAGATTGTGACGCTAGGAAACACATGTACTGTAGATAACCTAACACATTAACTTTATACAGTAGCTTCTGTTGCCCTATATTTATTTCTTTAAGCGTTTAGAACAGGTTTTTGCTTTTGATATAGCGTAATGGTAATTCTGACAATTGCCGGCTCGCTTTGCTGCTCTGGCCCTCCCCCCGCTGGTTTTTATGGGTGATACTGTGTAAAATAACTATTTTTTGTTAAAATCCTTCGCAACTTCGATTCTATTTTTGTTTTATTTTAGAGTTTTGTCTCTTCTTGGCTCGGGTCCCTTATTTTTGAACACATGGCTTAGAGAAGTGAATGATGGTTCAATAAGATCAGCATGTACTGTAGTTAAATAAACGCAGGACAATAAAATGCAAACTCAGGCAAAAAAAAAAAAAGATTTTGGAAAGAGGAATAGAAAACAATATTATAACGAAGGCCAAAAATATATTTGTTCAGTATCCCAATAAGAAAGGAACAATAAAGTACCTTGGAAATGCAAAGAGGAAATATTCAATCAATCGAAGCTAAATGAATAAAATGTTATGATAACATTTCACTGCTTACCAAGGAAAAAGTCAGAACAGTCACAGCCTCAGGCTGTGGAAAGACGGAGCTCTGGAAAGACAAAGCCCTACATTAAGTAGTACAGAAGAGACAAACAATGATGTTACTCATAGGCCAGTAACACAACTCTTCTTACAGTCACTCAGGACTGGGAATGTCACGATTGATTGTCATTGATTGATATTTTCCAATCAAGGGTCATACCCTCTGGTTGGAAAATGCATTAGCACCCATCCGAAAAAAAAACTGACACAAAACTCTCCCAACACACTGTAGATCAATGACATATTTCACATATACTGAAGTAGTTCAGGTGGGGAGCTGTGTCAGCATGCGTAGTCTGCAAAGGAACAAGTAATACAGTAGGTTTATTTCATGCTGAAAAGAGAAGAGAGCAGAGACCTGAAGAAGGCTTCACGGCTGAAACGTTGTGTTTTCTCCCTTCTCTTTTCAGCATGGAATAAACCTATCACTTGTTCTTTTACATATGCTGTTTGGCTATGGAAATGATAATTAGAACAAAACTAGAGGGTCATCTCTGTAGCAGTAGGGTTTTAGGGGGCGGATTGCTTGAGTTTAGAAATGTACAGTACGTCTTGCTTGAGAAATCTGTTAGCGTTCTGTTCAGAGTTAATGGATAGGAAGCAGAGAGTGCAGATAAATGGTGGAGGCTTAGACTGGGGTGATATAACTAGTGGAGTACCACAAGGATCTGTATTAGGATCAGATGTTCTTTTAAACTTATATTAGTGATCCAGATTCAGGTATAGACACATTTGCAAATGAAACCAAAACATAGGAATCAGCAAACATTCTAGGAGCTGCAAAGGAAAAGATTTTTACAATGATGAGTCAAATGTCTGGCACGTACAGTATTTAATGTAGAGAAGTGCAGAGTGTTACACGCAGAGAGAATACAGGTAAACTATAAACACCAGATAGGAAACACTGAGCTTGAAGATGTTGCCCATGAATGTGGTCTTTTTCGTCCATTCAGAGAAGCAATAATGTCCTTTTTCATGCCAGTAAAGTTAAGATATAAATACAATATATACGATATACTGTAAAAGTTTTAAAAAATGACATCAAGAGATATTATGTTCAAATTGTGCAATGCATTCCTTTAGAATATTCTGTTTATTTTGAGTTGCCATTTTGCGAAAAATAGATATTTCAACCCTGGAATCAGTCCAGAGAAGAGGGATCAGATACACTCCCTGGCTTAAAGGACTCTTTTACACTGGCAGGATAAAAGAAGTGAATCAAAGAAGATTACGGAGCATCTGATTCAAACATTCAAAATCCCCAAAGGCACTGACAAGTCACCCCGATGGGCTTCTTCAGAATCAACAGTGAAACATGAACCAGGGGGCACAAGTACGTGAGCCTACAGTACATGGAAATGCATTTAAAACTGAGAACTGTCACGCCCAACATCTCTCCCCTAGAGGGCGCTCCACTACTCCTGTTATTGTTCCTGTGATTGTGACTGAGCTTCCCCAGGTGTACCTTCTTAGTTTTATTATTTAAAGACTAGCTCCTCCAGTCCTTGGGGCTCAACATTAGGGTAAGATGTCGCGAGGCCCGCCTAGCACCAGGAAACCCTACGTCCGTCTCCTGAGGACATAGGCCTGTTTTCCCCCTTCCCGGGAATTTTAACCTTGTCGCGTCCCAGGATGGATTACTCGCCGCTGGACTCCCGGACTGGGCCCTGACCAGCCTTTGGACCTGTTTGGATTTGGATGCCATTCTCCCCCGCTCACTCTCTCACGGACTGTCACTATTATTTTGTGCACTATTAAACCCCTGTGTGTTCCCTTTTACCACGCCTCCTGTTTTCTCTAGCTCTGACCGCATCGCATAGGGTCTACTACAAGAGCCGACACAGACTTCTGTCCGTGGTCATAACAAGAACAAGAGGCACTTCTTAACCCAACGCGAAGGACTGTGAGAGCCAGGAACAAGCGGCAAAGTCATCCTGTTGAAGCCATTGCCCTGGCTTCTACCAAGAAACGTCTGGATGAGATACCTCACTCAATTAGCTATTAATAACCAAATTGGAATGGCTGCCAAAATGGGCTGGATGGCCTTAACTTGTTTCTAACCTTTTCTTATGGTCTTACCTTCTTGAAACCACACAGAATTTCAGTAAGTCTATTATCATGGAAGGTGATTTACTCTGCACTATAGTTGTCATAATTCAGCAATACTTGTGTCTTATTTACTTTATTTTCCATGTCTAATTATGGTCTCGGGCATTTTGTTTTAGGGATTTTGTGTCACAAAGCCCTTTATTCTTCCACAGTTAATGTTTTAAAATCCTCAGTATGCGTGCCATTCTTGTGTTCTAAATGCTTTACATCAGGCAGTCGTGTATGGCATTGAGGGGATTCACTGTAAATTAATTGTATAATTAATCATTTCACTGTGCAATCAAATTATGGGCATTAACTCTGCTTGACTGAGTGTGTATTGTTGAGGTTTTGAACACATGATTTGAAACCCGCTTGACAATACCTGTTCCTCTTCTTACCTTTAACAAACATTGGAAATGTGCAACCTGCTAAGAAATACATTTTGAAAAAGAAACGGTGAGAGAGCTGACAGTTTCATTTCTACCTGCCTGCTACATTTCTACAGTCACTCTTCACGTTAACCATTTCCTTTTAGGCATTTATTTGTGACTCAATAAATCTCAAACTCTTGCATATTTTTGTCAGGTACATATTAGTTACTTTCAGCCTGCTTAAGACTACCTGTCATTACAATGACTGAGAATTAAAGTGTAAAAACCTGGTAGGACTTTATTGTATAAGTCCCTTAGCTGATCAGGTATTTTTGGGTGGTGCTCTTGGAAACGAGGCCTGGGTTAACTCAAAGCCCCAGTCACCTGCTGATCAGAAATTACATACTCCTGATCACAGGAGTACCTGATCACAGCTTTGCTTCTCCAGTGGCTGATTTCTTCTTCCCAATGGGAGCCTATCACCAAGCAAGCGGGCTATAATTTGCAGATGGTGGGCGGCTCTAAGCATTGATTTCATCTGGACCAAAGTGTGTCCGCAAATAGTAAAGCTTTATAAAGTGGCCATAAGAGATTTTGTAAGTGCTTGTGAGCTCAGATAAAATACCTAATTCATACCAACCAGCTTATACTTAATGTACACTTAAAGCAGAGTGTTGCTATTTGTACTGACTATCATGGATAGCTTGTGAAGGAAATAATATGTACTGTATGTATGGTTCTGTTATCAGAATAAAAAAAATTGAACTATTCAAATATGTGTATTATTATTAAAGTTTAAGATTTCTCAAAATGTTTTCAATTTCAAAGAGAAGCATTTTTTTCTTTTCCTTACACATAATAACACCAAAGGTTAAAATTTAAGACTGTGTGACTGGCTTGTTACCACTTTTTACTCATTTCAAAATGAAATGCTGAATTATCCTAAAGTTCAATTATTGGGAATAATTATTCCAAAGGGTGTATTTCAAGTGTCTGCAATTACATTTAGAAAATAAGCGCACATTTCATTTTTGAGAATTTTTTAGATGAAGGTTTAACTTTTCCGCCAGACCATAAAAGCGCTGGTGGCTTCAGAAATGCTCTGATGCGTATTGTCGCTGGGTTTAATGCATTGTTTCAGGCCCCGTGGCATAGAAGAAAATCATAATGTTTAATTTTCCTCCTCCGAATTAATTACTGATGCAGTCATCTTCTCCAGATGAAAACAGTAATGGGGGTGACAATAATGTTGTAAGCTGTAATATCACAATCACCTTAAGAGTTCTGTATTTCATTCAGCCAGCAGCACAGAACCTCAAGAATTGTGTTCTCTGCAAAGATTTTAAATACAGTAAATAATCTCACAATGGCACATTTAGAAGAAGCTTTCAGAGATGTATAACTACCATTCTAATATTCAGAGCCCTCCATTGAACACAGTGTTGCTATTTAGCAATGACACATGGTATTTGTTACATCCAATTGAAAAGATAAATAGATACTTATGCATTTTTTTTAATTACAGCACATCATGGTAAGGGACATTCTAGACTAAGAGTAAGTGAGGTCCGTGAATCCTTTGTGAAGCTGGACAGTCGACCAAACACTTCAGGAAAAGCTGTCTTCTAATTTAACAATCTTTGACCTGCTTCTTTCTGAAAATCCTAACCAATCTTTATATCATACTGTAGGTATGTCCTGTATAACAAATTCAACAATTAGATAAGTACAGTCCACACCTTAAACAATACCCACACATTAAAAAAGGCCATTCAAAATGTATTTTCATACTAAATCTTAGCTCAAAATAGTATGTAATGTATATCCGGACACATTATCACTCACAATTGATTAGTGTTTCTCAGAGAAAAGTTAGCAACATTGCTGAATAAAACCTGGTACTGTACTGAAAATATTATACTTGTTTTTTTAAACACATTATGGTATTGTCAACTTAATCATTTTTTTGCAGTCTCAGAATGCATATTTATTTTGCACTGTATTGTTTTATGTGGAATTTATTTTTTCTAATAATTGCAAATAATCTTTATGCAGTAGTTGCTTGTTGACTAATGCTAGGGCCATGTGTCAAATGCATGCTGGGTAAGGTTCTGGGTCATCGCAACTCTCTTAGAAGAGAGCAGCTACTCAAAATGGATGGAATTATTGTTTACAATTTCCTTCTTATTCTTAAAACACTCCAGAAAAAAACATTAAATTCCATCGTCCAGGCATCATTCCTCATTCCCTCACCACAGCTGACTCACTCGTCTGCCCCTGAGACTGATGGGAGAGATGAAGAGGGAGTGCATGCGTCCTCTGAAAAGAGTGCTGGCAGGCCATGTGCCTGAGCACCACTGAGAGAGGTACAGTCCTACGTGGGGGAGCTCTGACTCACCTCTCGAGCTCGCAGGCTGCTCAGGCTCTGTGCACCATCGCTCAGGGGACTCTGGTGGTCACAGGTAGCTGATAGCACAACCTGGATTCAGCATAGCAATCTCTGTATTTCAGGGCTCAATAGGCACTTGGAACAGAGACCTTTAATGGTTCAATCACTTAAACAATCTTGTTTACCTTTTTTCGAGGTTTGTGCTGGAGCACTTACAAAGCTGCAACCACACTCCTCACTTTGCTGTTAACACCCAGTATGAAAATCCTCTCCCGGCACCTCAATTGCAATTCACTAAACTCTAAAATTCTCAACAGCTTTTTGGGTATCTGGATTCTGAAGATCGTTACTACTGCTACGGACCCCCAACCATGTTTTGATAGATATGGCAGGACACAAATCATGAACAGAGGGACCCCTGTTGAAGTCTGCTTGAGGTGGACCCAGGTAGTGCAGCAGTGAATGGCAGTGCGGGGCTGTCCCTACCTTTAAATAGATGATAATCCTCCTTGTAGGGTTGGTTCATATCACAGTGCCACTTGTGCCTTTGCTACCTGACTGGTTTTGAACATTTTCAGAATTTCTATAAATTACTAACTCATTTAGTTTTATGCTTTAAATCTATGTCTGTATAAAATAATAATAAAAAATTATGTAAAATAATACTGGAAACTTCTATTTAATAAATTAAATTATAGGAGTTTTTCAAATAAAACTGAAATATTTTTCCACACTGGAGAAAAAAATAATTGGATTGTTACAGGCAATTACTGATATTCATACTTTGAAGAACAATGCAGTGCTAATTTCATCTCTCAAAAGGAGCAATTCTTTGTTCCATATCGCTTACACAAATCAGAATACTGCTGTTATGAACGAATCACACTACCATTGTTTTCAGTGTGTTCATTGAATTTTACTACGTATTTCTGTCCAAAACATGATATACAGTTAATTTGGCTTAGTAACAGGTGAATGGAGTAGATATACACACAGAGAAAACTCAATGCTTCATACTTGGAGGGAATGTAATATTTATTGTGCAACTCATAAAGCTACGTGCTCATAATTAAATATGTCAAAAATATTCAGCATTACTTTTCCATCTTGCAGTGAGTGTTGCACATATCATCGAGTACAATTTCCACTATAGACTAGACTTTAATTCTTAAAGAGTCACTATCATAGAAATGTGGTTAATTTTGGAAATTGCAGTAATGCATTTCATTCATCTTTTTATTTCGTCTTTTAACATGTCTATTTTCTTTTCTCACGTCAGGAGCAAAGTCTTGTATTCATTCAGACTGCCTGGAGTCTTTTTTTAAAAGACGTCTCTTTTTAATTCCGTTCTCTTATCGATCTGTGTTCAACTGTGGCGAGCTCTTCATTATTACCGCTCTTTAACATCCAAAGATTTGTTTTGCAACAGTATACCAATTATTTCAGCGCATCTACCGGCTTGGGCTCGTACCTTTGCACGATCGTTTTAGCAAAACGAAAACGACAGCGACCCTTTTCCTAAAGCGTCAGTATAAAATTCACGGACCCTTACAGTAATGCATGACATAATGGATCTGAAGTTCAAAAAGCCAGCAAGAAAAATATAGAAAACCGCCCGCCTAAAGCGTTTTCAGTATTAGGTTACATAGTATCGGTATTAGGAAGCTCAGTGTGCAGTACGTGGAGTTAAAGCGTCAGGATTTCTAGAGTAAGGTTTGGGATCGTTGCGTCGCTAAATGCGCGTTTTTCATTCCTTCCAAAGGTTTAAGAAACACTGTCCCTGCGGATTTGCGCCTTTGCTCGGATTCAGAGGACGGGTGATCGCAGGAGCTGACAAACTCGAGTTGGAGATTGATGACATCACAGCTCCTGAAGCCCAGGCATCCCGGAGTGGAACTGGAACAGTGTTGCCGGTCTACTTCAGAGTTGGCCAAGCTTGCACACAAGCCTAACAAGCGGACTCAAATGTATCCGACTGCTTTTCAGTAAAACGTGGCTTTTGTGGATCTCGGAGGCGGTGGCAATGGGACTAATGTGGAATTCCCGGTAGCGGATTTCTTTTTTAATATTTGACTTAACTATCCGAAAGAAATGTCTGCGTCCTTGATCTGCCAGCATTCCTCGGGATATATCTGAACTGTTGTAACTTAAGAACGGAGGCGTTCAATCCAGCTGGTCTGGTAAGTAGGAAGAGAAAAGAAATGGCCTTTATTATAAAATGTGTGTCTTTATCTTGCGTAGTTTTAAAGAAAACACGCACAGAAACAAATAAAAACAGACATTTGATCAAATTGTTATTTGAAATGTTGTACTTACAGACTCGACAACAAATCTGTACTATTGCATTTTTGTTAGAAGTGATTTTGTATGTGTATATGAAGACGAAAACTAAGCCAATGATTTTCATAGTAGATTATTTTTATTTTGGACAAAAAACACAAGTTAGCATAAATAAGTCAAAGGTATCCTTGTAGATTGGCGGTACAATGTAGGCTTGTGAGACAGCGCCATCTGTACCCCCGATCGTTAAATTGTGTAGATGTAAAAGATTTTTGGGCAGACTACAATTTAAGTAAAAACAATAGTTTTTTTTTGAACAAACGCTTTCCGTCTTTTTTTAAATGGAGAACTACCATTAAAGGAGCTTTAAAGTTAAACGGACAATAAAATAAAATAAAATCCATTTTCCAAACGACACATAACATACGTGTGCCAGAAATAAGTCTGTTTTGAACGGGCTACCCTAAAGGATAAGTATAATACAATTATATGTGGATATGATACTTAAAAACAGAAGTAGAACTAAAATTGCACTACGCAGATCCATTCACGTCCTGTATATATATATGTGTGTGTGTTAAAACTAATGCACATTATTAAACAGTCCCCAAATTATATTTTATTTTACGCTGACGTCTATTTAGTTATACATGCGGTGTAATTAACGGGATTCCAATTAAAACAGAGCAAGTTTATTATTAATAATAATAATAATATTCAAAGGAGAGTAAACCATCAGCTTTCATAATAATCGATTTATATGCTAGAGGAACTCCGAGCACACCGTACCTCCTCAAGAGGACCGTCCGCTACAGTGTGCGGTTGTGAGACGCGTAGTGTCCAGAGACGTCTGTGGGCAACCTTTTCCCCAGACGGATCTTAATTTAGTGGTGACCTCTGGTCTTCGCGCAGATCCCCAAAAGCTAATGGAACCTGTCCTTTATTTTTGCACACAAAAAAAAATGCAGACACACGACCACACCTCCACGTAAACGAGATTTTTCGGTGCAGCTGGAGAGATTGAGCTCGGCTATCTCAAAATACCCGATACCCAATCTCAGCGGTGTTACTACAGCAGTGCTTGTAGACTCGCTGTTGCTCGACGGTTGCGTGGGCTTAAATCCCGGGAGTAGCAAAGCAGTTTGTACCCTTGACCAAGGTAAAATCACGCAGATTGCTCCAGGAAACCCGTGCTGTGAACGCAAGCACTCCCCGGTCTCCAAGTGAGGACTGGTTCTGGTTAAATCAAGATTCATTGTCGAGATGGTGTCCCACATATACCCCAAGGACAGTACTGTTTGCAAATAAGGAATACTACTGTAAGTAGCATGAGGCCGAAAGCAAACAGTTACTGCAATTAATTCTGTCCCCTTAAAAATAGTTCAGTGTAAACTGCAGGTCTTTTGATTAATAAAGGGCATCCTGAAAAGGTGTAGGTCAAGGAAAACGAGAAATTCAAAATACTTGACGTGTTTTGCGTTGACTGCTTGCTCCTAATTATAACACTAAGGCTGTTACACATCATTTCCACCACCAAGTCTGTTAGTACTGCCTGTTAACTGCTGATTTTTACCGTTTGTTTTGGCATGACATGTTACACAGCGAAAGCAGTTTGTACTAAACGGTCCGATACAGTGCAGTTTTTAATACCGCACTTAATAATGTGAAGAGCACACCATGTCCGACACCACTTGTTAGGTGCCTTTACCTGTGCTACTGCGTTTTTAATTTACTGCATTTTTATTTTGACTATCCGGCGGCAAGCGACAAAGCACAGTCATCCTTATACAGTAATGATGAAACAGCAGTCTTTAACGATGTGCTCCACATTTCTTCCAGTTATAAGTACGCGGGGAGAAAAAGTATTTCAGCTTTGCTGTTGTTAGGAAATACAAAATCCGCCGACACGCGACATCAAGCGTCGGGACGGGTGCTGCGCGGTATTAACATCAATAACGCACAGAAACCACTAGTTGAAAATAATACGACTCCTCTCAAGCGGCGGCGGGCCGGGAACATCAAAGGGAGCACGCTTCTTTCAAAGCTGGAAAAATGAAGCGCAAGGGGTCGTTTAATCTTCATGCCAGGCGTAAGTAGATCCGGGCGGCGCACCGCGCGGAACGATACCAGGCAGGCTTGCGGCTGCGGGAGCGGGGTGCGCGCAGAGTGACCATGCTGGATTCGGGACCCCATAAACTGCAAGATTGTCTCCCCCACCGGAGAAGTTAATGAGGAAGAAAAAAAAAAAGGTCTGTTGTTTCCCGATTTAACGGCGCGGTTTTTGTTTTCTTTTTTTTTGTAGTCTTGCGGGTTATTTTTTTTTACAAAAGTTTTAGTCTTTGCCTGGGGGGGAGAATAAATGGAGGCGCTTTGTAATTGCTAGGAGAACTAGGCAGGACTGTGCTTTGTAGTTTTTTCCCCCTTTACCGAGAGCGTGTGCGATACACGGTAATCGCACGGTTTAAAGTTGTGAAAAAAGTTGAAGCGGAGGTTTTTTTTTTTGATGTTGAAGACTTCAAAGCGTCCCGAAGCACGACTGTTCAGATTTAGTTCTGTGTTTTTTTTTTCCTTAAGAATGTCTTTGAACAATGTATACATCTGGTATACTCATGGCAGCAGTGTCTACGTGAACTGAATGGAGATGGACCCAAGTCGGGGGGATGGGGGGAGAGATTAAAATTAACCAAAAAAAAAACCTTACCGAATTTGCATCTTTCTATCAGTGCCATATGTGGAGCTCATAAAGTATAGATGCAAACAGGGGCGAAAACCCAAGCCCTTTTAATAAGATACTGCGTGTAATATTTGCCATTTAACTCTCCCTTATGCACATTTTCGAATTATTTGATAAGCAACTGTTTCTTTCTAAAAAAAAAAACAGCACAGAATTCTCTTCAGCGTTAAAAGTTTAATTAACATTTAATTATCTTCCACGCACTGTGAATGAGTCATTTAAATCCCACCGTAACAACTGCCCCCATTCTATCGGAAGACGGTTCTGAAATACTTGGTCTGCCACTGTGTGCAAGTTGGATTTATTTCTTCAGAGAGAGTTTGTCCTGTCATCAAACATAAGGTGTGGTGTTTGTTCTTTTTGTGCCCTGTAGGTATGAAATACCTCTTTACATTATAACACTCTCAGATCTGCTCTGCCTGGTGCGTTTTGGTTACAACATTGCCAGGGGACAGACGGATTCCAGTCGTAAGGCTCCAGTGTGTTGTTGAATGCGTTGTTTTAAGATTTCGCGGACCTCAAAACGGGACAAGATGGGATGTTTAAAGAAAGGCGTAAGCTAGTTTTGCTGAAGTTTTTGTTGTTGAATTAAACCGAAAGTAACCGGATGCTGATTCTTGAGATCCTCACTGTAATCCGATCACGAATACAGAACGTACATTTTAAAAATCTTCTGTGTGCTGGTGAAACTCTCCAAACTTCTTTTTAGTTGCGTTCTTTCCTGGTGCAAAATGGCTTTTATGCTTTTCGTTTGTTTTGTGGTGTACTTAATTGCATTATAGTAGAAGACTATATTATTAATTCGCATGTGTTTTAATGTCGCGATTTTGAGTGTGTTGTTCAGCCCTTGACTGTATAGAGCACGACAGTAAAAAAAAAAAGAAATACCTACTAATTGTTGGATATACGAGACGCGGTTGACTTTAGAGAATATCGAAAACCGTGTTAAGGAGATCCACAGACAGCTATTTCATTTCAGCAATGATCTGTGCCTTTTGAATGTTGATAATTACAGCAAATACTCCCCTAATAACTTACTGGGGTTATAAAATGTGGAAAAAAATATTGCAGATTAAATCATTACAGGATACCCTCGTCTAAGACATTTTTGTATTATGACTATGCAATAAAATAAAGATAACTAAAAATATTGCAGTGTTGCTAGTCTACAATTAGACTGAAGGTTACATTACTATTGAGAAACTTAAATTCTGCCAACTTGAACCCACTCCCTAAAAAAATTGCAGATCACAGCCAATAGGCTATTTGCCTAATGTAGCACAGATCAAAGAATCTGCTTCAGAGGTGTAATTTAAGAGCCTGATACAAACAGTTTTAAAAAAAAATCAAGTCTTTAAAGTGTCTTGTGTTTGACTTACCGTTGAATGATGAATGATTGCTTACAAGTAAGCAAATCAAAATCACAGTCTGTTGAGGTGTAGAGTTTGAAAGTTTTTTTTCTTGATGCGAAAGAGGCAGTTTCCCAGTTAAAATCAGTTGACCAGTCGTTGCTTGGTCAGCTGTGTAGCGGGGTAGCCTGCAGACTGTGGATGCCACACTTCAGTGGTAGATGCTCAGATGTTGTAATTTCTGAAAAACATTCTATAAGTTGCAAGTGCTTGAGTCCACATTTTCATCATTTATATGAGTACAGATATTGAAAATGTAGAGAAATCTGGAGCATTATTAGTAAAACGTGTATGGGTTGGAATAAATAATCGCTTTTTCATAGAACTTCTTTCCATCCCCCGTTTACTACAGCCTTCATTAATCAACCTGACTATCACTTGTCACAAGTTTAAATGAGTGCACTGAAGCTCACCATAAAATCAAGGGTAAATCAAACTGCTGTAGCGTAGCGCTCTTATTTAAAGAATCGGACTCCAGAGAGTGGGCAAACTGGGCAAGGGGGAAAAAATGTTTGGGATGCTTTTTTTTTTTTCCTCCGTGACCAAGAGAAACGGCAGGAGCTAGTCCGACAAAAAAAACTGTTGAATTAGAATAAAAAAGGAAGAATACATCCATAAGACCCGTGCTTGTTTTCATTCGAAGAGCTTGAGCCTGATCCCAGCTCTTCCTGAACACGGGTGCGCATCTCCTTTGTCGTTGCACAGGTTGCCATGGAACGGAATTCTAATTTTCTTCCTCTCCTTGCTTTTCAGGAGGTCTGGTGAAGATTGAATCGTGCCATCATGGGGAAGCACTTAACTCCGCTGCTTTTAACAATACTGCTGCAGCACCTTTGCTGTTGTACAGGGAACCAAAGGATAGAGCAGGCACCGCCCTTGCAGTTTACACACGCGGTGTATAATGCCACTATATACGAGAACTCCGCAGCAAAGACCTACTTAGAAAGCCAAGTCAAAATGGGAATATACATAAAAAGGCCGTCTTGGGAAATCAGGTACAAAATAATGTCAGGAGATAATGAAAATTTGTTTAAGGCTGAAGAATACTTCCTGGGAGATTTCTGTTTCTTGCGGATAAGGACCAAAGGAGGCAGTACTGCTATTCTTAACAGGGAAGTAAGAGACCATTATGCGCTTGCAGTCAAGGCGGTCGAAAGAAGCACCGGTGCTGAAACGCGCACCAGAGTGAACGTGCAAGTTCTTGATACAAACGACCTGAGGCCCCTGTTTTCACCCACCTCCTACAGCGTCTCCCTGCCTGAAAACACGGCCCTCAGAACCAGTATTTCCCGAGTCATGGCCACGGACGCCGACATCGGGACGAACGGGGAGTACTACTTCAGCTTCAGGGACCGGACGGACATGTTCGCCATCCACCCCACCAGCGGCGTGGTGACGCTGACCGGCAAGCTGGACTACTCGGAGGCCAAGCTGTACGAGATGGAGATCCTGGCGGTGGACCGGGGGATGAAGCTGTACGGGAGCAGCGGCGTCAGCAGCATGGCTAGGCTGACGGTGCGTGTGGAACAGGCCAACGAGCACGCGCCCGTCATCGCCGCCGTCGCCCTGGTTCCCTCGGGCTCCGACAAGGATCCCACGTACGCGGTCGTCACGGTGGAAGATGATGACCAGGGACCGAACGGGGAAATAGCCTCGCTAGGTATCGTGGCGGGAGACCCGCTGCAGCAGTTTAAAGCCCTGAGGTCCAGCCCTGGCAGTAAGGAATATAAAATCAAAGCCGTCAGAGAAGTGGATTGGGAGAGCCGGCCTTTTGGATATAATCTAACTCTGCAGGCCAAGGATAAAGGAAACCCACCTCAGTTTTCCTCTGTGAAAGTAGTTCATCTCGCCTCGCCGCAGTTCAAAGCAGGGCCTCCTACATTTGAACGGACCATTTACAGGGTAAATCTTAGTGAATTCGCTCCTGTTCACACCCCCGTTGTGATGGTAACTGCCGTGCCAGAGCACCCCCAGTTGAGGTATGCTTTGAAAACCAATGCGCACAGACATCTGTTTGCTATAAACCCAAACACCGGCTTAATAACAACGGCTGGTCCAATCCGAGCAGAACAGACTCCCCAGTTTGAACTGGAAGTTATGACCAGCGATAGAAAGGCAGCGACTAAAGTTGTCATTGATGTCTTAGACATGAATAACAATGCCCCCGAGTTCCTCCAGACATCTTACAAAGCCAGTGTGGATGAACATGTGCCAGTGGGTACCAGTGTATTAACAGTGAGGGCCACTGACCTGGATAGTGGAGAAAATGGTTATGTGACGTACAGCATTGCCAATTTGAACCCCCAGCCTTTTGCTATTGATTACTTTACCGGTGTAATTAGCACCTCCGAAGATTTAGATTACGAGTTGATGCCCAGGGTTTACAATCTGAAAATTCGCGCTTCGGACTGGGGCTTCCCTTATCGGCGCGAAGCCGAGGTTCCGGTAACAATCACTTTAAACAACTTGAACGACAACAAGCCGCTGTTTGAGAACGTAGACTGCGAAGTGACCGTCCCGAGAGACCTCGGGGTCGGCGAGCAGATAACAACCCTGTCTGCCATTGACGCCGATGAGCTGCAGCTCGTGCGGTATGAAATAAAGGCCGGCAATGACCTTGATCTGTTCGAGTTAAACCCGAACTCTGGCGTGCTTTCTCTGAAGCAGTCTTTAGTCGATGGGGAAGGGGCGAAAGTCTCTTTTCTCAGTTTACATATTACGGCTAACGACGGGGAGAACGTGACGCCGCCCATGATCATGAATATCACTATGGTAACTAGTCGGAAGCCAGTTCATTTAAAGTGTGTTGACACTGGAGTCGCCAAAATGCTGGCAGAGAAACTCCTGCAAGGCACAAAGATTCACAACCACGTGGAACCTGACGAAAACTTCTTGGACGTTCACTCGGTTAACCGCTTTGCCCCACAGTTTGCAGACACGTTCCCAAATGTCATAGAAGCTAAGGAGGATCTCCCAGTAGGCGCCAGGATTCTTCATATAAGTGCCACAGATGCCGATACTGGTTTCAATGGAAAACTGGTTTATGCAATTTCAGGAGGAGATAGTGACAGCCGATTTATCATCGAAATGGAAACTGGTTGGCTTATGGTGTATGCTCCACTTGACAGAGAAACAGCCAATCACTACACTCTTAATGTCACGGTCTATGACCTTGGAATACCTCAGAAGTCTTCGTGGCGTCTTTTAGATGTGACTATCCTGGATTCAAATGATAACAGCCCCAGGTTTTTGCAAGATAGTTATTCTGTAGAAATTAGTGAAAACACGGAGGTGGGAAGTGATATCATTCAGGTGGAAGCAACAGACAGAGACTTAGGCCTAAATGGGGAAGTCAGATACTCCCTTGTTGGAGACACGGACAAGTTTGAGATCAATGAGCAGACGGGTATCGTGAAGGTTAAAGGCCATCTGGATCGTGAAGCACGCTCCGTTTATCTTTTGAAGATTGCAGCCAGGGACCAGGCCGCTGAAGAGCCTCAGCTGCTGTCAACAGTCTTGCTGAAAGTAACATTGGAAGATGTCAACGATAACCCACCCAGGTTTGTTCCTTCAAACTATCGTGTGAAAGTTCGAGAAGACCTGCCAGTCGGCACCGTCATAATGTGGCTAGAGGCCCATGATCCGGACTTGGGGCAGGCAAGCCAAGTGCGTTATAGCCTGATTGACAGCGGGGATGGAAACTTCGATGTGGACAAACTGAGTGGAGCGGTGCGAATTGTGCAAAACCTAGATTACGAGAAGAGGCAGTTTTACAACCTCACAGCAAGGGCCAAAGACAAGGGGAAGCCGGTTTCGTTGTCCTCGACTTGCTACGTGGAAGTGGAGATTGTTGACGTCAATGAGAATCTGCATCGCCCTTCGTTCTCTTCCTTTGTGGATAAGGGATCTGTAAAAGAAGATGCGCCGGTTGGTACGTCTGTGATGCAAGTGACTGCGCGAGACGACGATAAAGGAAGAGATGGGACAGTGCGCTACTCCATACGAGATGGCTCAGGCATAGGGATATTCAAGATCGACGAAGAGACGGGTAAGATGTGCTTCATGATTTTTTTCTTTAATTTCTCTTTTTTTAAATTTAAATTGGCGGTGACAGGCTGACAACGTTTCAAGGTGAATTTTAAGGCTCAAAATGAAGTGCTGGTCAGGAATAGAAAATGGGTCGAAAATGGAAACATCTGGTCATGGCAGTGACCACTTTATAGGTGAAGTGTTTCTACCTGTGAAATGGGAAAAACAGAATTTGCACAGAGTGGCCAGGTGGGTCTATGTGCTTGGGTGTGTCTCTGTGGATTAGCCTCCTCTTTTTGGAGAATGGTGTCTTGGAGTGAGTGGAGATAACTACAGAGAAATCTACAGGGGTGTTTACTTTCTGTACTCTTATTTGGTGTCAGTTTTCACAAGTAAACAAAAGCATTTTTAACTTCCAAGAGGTGCATTGTTTTTTTTTAAATAGAGTGGTTCAAGTCAGATTTAAAGTAAACTTTAGGCAGGGTTCTCATTTCCTGGGCCTTGGTCTGTTTAACTAAGTTGTTTAATCTATAACTTTTATTAGCTTTTGAAAAGAAAAAAAAGCTTGCCTGAAAGTTTCATTTATGGTTTTGTGTTTTATGTTTATTGCAGCATTGTGTTAGACATCAATGAATTGATAAGTTTCAGTGACTCAGGTTTTTTACTAAATATAAAATAGCAAGCACTGTCTTCATAGTGACTTAGAGTTATACTATGTATTTAAATCTCTTATCAAAGGAAAGTGATGGCAGGCATTAATATATTTGGAAATTATTTTGCTTTAAGCCGCAATATTTTTAGGTTAAAAATGATTTTCATAGAAATGCATTTATTTACACAAACATTAAACTGTGGTTCACAAATGAATTCCAGGAGCTGACTTTCATGATTCCCTGGTGAGAACTTCAAAATTTTTATCTGGTTGTTCTAATGAAACCATTGTGAAAACAAATTATAAATCAGCCTTTAACTTCTGACTGACTAATAACAGGGAAGTTACCTCCATCCTATAATTTATCTGTTTAAATATATAGCTTATCAACTCACACTTAATTGCATGAAATGAGAGGAAGTATATTGGTATTGCTTATGTACGCAATTACACAATGGCAGGGCAGAGAAAGAGAAGCAGCCTGGAATAGGTTTTTATTTGACTTGGCTTCACTGAGGTTCCAGACTGAAACTCAGATTAATCAGGTGTTCATACTCACCATTGGATTGGCATGGTTTTACTTCATGGAGATCTGGGGTTCTGTCATTTGGTTTTGATGAAAAACGAGTAATTGTTTACAATAAATGATGTTTGACTGCATGTGTTGGAGGTGACAGCAGTTCCTAACCACAGTTGATGTGGTTCCTGTCATGCTGCTGGGCTCTTGTCCTTTATTGGGGTGGCTATATGTTGTGAGCTTTGGTTCAATCTACCATTAGGTTTATGATCTGAAATGTATGGTATTATATTTTTATTTGGGTGATGCTTTGATCCAAAGAGGCTAAGAATTGCAACCATTTTTGTACCCAGGTATATGGTAAGTTCAGTAAGCTCCGAACATACAGTATTTTGAGCCAAGGTATACTTTATTTAAGTGAATGAATACATTTTCTAAAATACATTCAAGCCAGACCTTGTCTTTCTTTAAAATTTTTCTAGCGCATATAGGGGGCCATTTTTGTTCAGTATAGATATTGAAACGCGTCCAATGCAGCCAACTGAAGAGGACAATTAGAAGAAATTTGAAACTGTTATGGAAGAAGTGGATTTATTAACAGCTTCTTAATTAACAACAAAGTGCACTTTGATTGTAGTATTCTGAGACGCTGTGAAGCCTACAGCTTCCCCCCTGTTTCTTTCAGAAGTAAATTAATGGCTTTAGCAAGAGGGACAGCCGTCTCTTGGACCTGCATGTGAAATTCCAAACCAGCAATCTTGGAATTGAAAGAAAGGCCTGTGGAGACTGTCTGAAAGTGAATGATAATTCTTCACGCCACACATTAGTCTCTCTTCAAAATATGTGCGGATCGTACCACACAGGCTGTATCTTCCTCGAGCCTGGAGGTGGTCGTGTTGTAAATATAACTGCTGCACAAGCACTGGACTGTTTAAGAAGTGTTTCCTGCAAATGCGTAGATATCCAAAACATGTGCTGTTTGTGCATACAAAGACGTCTCGGCCTCAGGCGTGGGGGAAGGAGTCGACAAATGTGCTTACGCCGTTGATCACAGGTTTTCTTTTTTTCCATTCAAACGCAAAAGAGCGTTTGGGATTCTGTGTTTTCTGCTTGCAGCGTTCAGACTTGGACCCTGGGCTGTTGGTTCTGTGTTGTGTGTGCAGAAATCCTTTGTAAGCCCAAGGTTTTGCACTTGTTCCATTGTGTAGGATTTAGCAATACTGAGCATAAATTGTTAATTAATGAATAGGTGTTGCTAAACCTCAGCATCATTAGATGTGTGTGCAGATGTCATGAGAAGTTTCCCTGTAGTTTTAAGATCCCATGGCAGGGAGACTTCGGGGCGCGAAAGTGGTAAAAAAAACAAGAAGTTTCCACATGCTGAGTGCAGGTCTTAACTGCAGGAGAAGTGGGCTGTTGGGTTAGCATTGCAGCAGTGCGTCGTGTTCTCTGTGTCTAGTAGCTTCTCGCTCAGCAGAGAAAGAGAGCTCCAGAATCTTGGCTGGAGCTGTTAAAAAGCCATATGGGTGAGGGGGGGTATTTTGAAGAGAATCTGAAAAATCATGTTGCAGCAGAGCAGAACTGACAGTGGCAGGTGTTTCGCAGACACTGTTCTCATGAGATGGGAAGATCCTGATAATTCCCAGCAAGGCCATTATCCCTGAACAATTAATACATTTCCCAAGTTTTGCAGGTTAATTGTTACCGCTGGTGTAAGTTAATGTTTAGTGAAAGAAGGAGTAAGTCAGGTTTTTTTTAACTACTTCATCATCAAACATGCATTCTATAATGTTTCCAGTACCTTTGAAATAACCAGTCTTCAGGATTTTTTTATTTTTAGTGTTGTACACCGGTTTGACTATTTAAAGTTGTCAGCATCTTAATCCATACACCCAGATTTTAAGACTGTTGGATGGAGCTAAAGTCGAAGCAGTGAAGAAGTCTTGTCTATAACTATTAAGCATGTATTTAAGAATTTGTTTGCTGTCAAAACAGTTTTAAACAGCTATTTTTATGGCAGTTTAGATTACATGTTTTTTGACATAAGGAGTGAAGCTTTGTACCTGTTTTAAAAATCAGTGAAACAATTGGCTTCTCCCAGTCTGTTGTGGCTGAAGCCCCTGGGACATCACCACTCTGTATGGTTTGCACTTTCAGCTGTTGGGAATGATGTAAACACCTGTGTGCTGAAAGCCTAAAATAAATAGACTGGAATCTAAATTTCTGTTGTCACAGAAAGCTTGTGGCATTCCGTCTGATCCAAGTGAGAAAATAACACTTTTTGGGGTCTAAATACTTTCAGCAAGAGCTAATCTGAGAGAGGTGCTTTTTAAAATATTTCTATGCTTTTCTCCGACACAAATCACACAATTCATGCTTCTGATGCAGGCAGAAAAGTTGACATTTTAGATTAAGTAAAAATAGGTTTGACTTGACCCTAAACTCTTGTTTAGACATATTTCCAGAAAGCCAATCCAAAAACATTTTATTAACGGGACCCTACAATTTTGTCTGTAGAACAGGATGTTGGAGCCAAGTAGAGTTTAATTCCCTGCTGAAAAGCAAAAAATAAAGAAGAAAAATACTAGGATATGTACTGGGTTGCAATAACATCATAAAAATGTCTGACTATGGATGATTTCTAAATACCATTTAAAGGAAAGTGCACTGTCATTTATGCTCGTAAAATAAGCCGCAGAGTTAAAACACGGACGTGTTGGGATTTATCAAAAGGCGTTCTGAATTTAATGCGACAACATAAGAACACATGTAACAATCTGCCTTCTGAGCCATCTGTCGACCATTATCTCGGTCCTGATCTATAGTGATTGTGCTGCTGGTTTATTAGAGGGCTTGCAGGATACTGGTTTTCTTTTGTTTAAGGCCTCTCCGTGCAAACAAATGGAGCTCAGCAGGCTGTCTGGGAGCTGACCATGCCTCATCTGTAGGGTTCTTCACTCCCCTTGTAATAGTTCTCGGGTGTGGTATTTTAAACATTAAGCTGCGGTGTTTTTATTATTCCCAGTTTTCAGTTGGGAGTCTAAGGGACTGGTGGCGTTCTCAAAGTGAGTAGTGGCTCTTGAAAGTTCTGAAGCGGATGGGACACAGATTCTGGGCTTGAAGAGTGGTGGCGTTTCTCGCGCGACGCTGACAGCCTTTCGTGGGGTCAAACCTTTGCCGTGAGTCAGGGTTGGCTGAGGTTGCATTTCAGAGCAGAAGTTGTGTCTCTGCGATCATCTGCGTAGTGAGGGGGCCGCGTCTTTTCATTTCCCCCCAGGTGTGCGATTCGGGAGGCTCTGCGGCTTGTGAAGCAAATGAAAGGTAGATGATGAGGAATGTACGCAGAAGTCCCAGCCCCCACTTCCCCCCGTGACTCCTTCCGGCTGACAGGATGGGATTGACCTGCTCAGGGCTGCATTGTGTGGGACACAGCCGGGGTCTGTGCTAATCTCCACACGCCCGGGGCCCGGGGCCCGCCTCTCCCCGGGGAGTTTCAAGAAGTGGGGAGTACGGTTTAACCACATGTGGCTGCAAGACCACCTCCCAGCAAGAAATCGATGTGAGGAAGAGAGCGCGCACCCAGAACCTGCTCTGGTTTAGAAATTGCTAACAAGGCAAAAAAATAAGTAGTGGTTCTGAGTGCCAGATACCACAGCACCTCCGTTTCCGTACAGCCCGATGGGGAGGTACTGAGAGAAGTCTTCGCACATCTGCGGAGGTCTGGGTTTTACTGCAGGCAGCAGCTGCTGCATTGGTTTGCAGACTAAAGGACAAGAAAGCAGAGATGTAACGAATGTGGAAATTCGAAGATATTTACTGCTCACTTTGAAGGCTGATTTTCTTCCTGTTTGGGAAACATTTTTCCATAACCTGTGCTTATAAAAGTTCATTTTTGCTCTTTGGTGCATTGCTCTTTTGCTTCACATACGTTACTGCCAGAAGTCCTGTTCAGCACTTAAATGCCCTAGATGCCTTGGAAATGAAGTTTTTACAGTTAAATGTTTTCTTAAAACATTAAGGGAGATAAATGTTTTCGTGTTCTATCCCAGCACCCTAGTTATTAATATTGTATAAGTGTTTCATTAATCGTATGCCTTTTGAGAGCTTTGGGGATTCTTTTTGAAATTTTATACAGTATAATCCCAAGATTAAGTGTAGAATCCATTTGTCAGAGGCCCACATGTCAGTACTTTAACAACAAAATAAAGGGCTAATACCAAATAATACCAAAACTAAAACAAAAGACAGGAAAAGCCCAGCATAAAACAGAAAAAAGAAAAAATCCTCTACAGACGAGCGTGCTTTATAACATAGCTAGCATGTCACTGGAAAGACTGCTAAATTTTGAAGTACAGTACATTCAAAGAGTGAATATAGGGTAGACGAAGGCTTAAAGGAATGGCTGCCACAAGAAATGAAATGTGTGATATCGGCAAGTCAGGTAGGTTTTAGGCTTGTACCATATATAAAGCCTGCTTATTACACACATAGTATGTGCAGATACCTGTAAGCACTTCATTCAATTCTGTAGCATTTCCATAGTCACAGAATTAGCAGGGGATGTTTGTTTTACAGGCAGCAGGGATAGGTCTGGCATCAGGGGGGTATCTTCCATTAGGTCTGGCGGGAGGGGGGGTGAGGACAGATTTGTTCTTGGTGTGTTCAGAAAAGTGTGCAGACGTTGTGGCTGGGGCAGTAGTGTTAAAGAATGTCAGGCACTGAGGCAGGAAAGTATGCTGATATCTTGATTCATGTAGCCCAGACCTGTTATGGAGTCTAACTGGCTAGCCAGCAGCTAGGCTGACTCCTTGTGTTAGACAAATAGGAGAACAGGCGATCTGTGCTTGCTGATTTGGCTGGGAGAGAATGAACTGTATTTTGCTGCAGTGTTTTCTCAAAGTCCTTTCAGACTCAGATCTTGTTGTGATGATTTCTCCCTGAGATCAGTAAAGCATGCCATGAATTTTTGTGCAGTTGCCAAAATCCAGCAACCTTTTCCACATATACAGTACGTCTCCACAAGGCACAGTGTCTCTGTTGGAACAGCTTTTAATCTACCCATCCAGTATGCGCCGGTCTTAATTAGCAGATCATTCCATTACAAATCAGGACACCAGCAGTTTTTTTTTTCCCATTTAACAAGAATGTTCTTTTTAAACGACAGTTTCAAATAGTCTAGTGTTTTCTGTGGTCTGTACTCTTTTGGGGGCAAAATCTGAAATTCAGATCACGACTTAACTGGACCAGTGGTTCAGAAGTTACTATGGCTGACAATTTTTTTTGCGTGGGGAATTTTGAAAGAGCTAGTCTACGTGTCTCGCAGCTCGCCTGTCGTGCTGGCAAGGGACCGCCGCCGGGCCGCTGCAGGGCCTCCGGGCAGACGCTGGCGACACTTCCGCTCCAGGGCCGGCACCAGACCGAGCGTTCCCTTCCCCCGGGCCCCGCTGGGGTCACACTCGGAGGGGGGGGGGGGGGGGGGGGACAGCGGCGACCCAGGTTCTGACTCCGGGTTCCCCGTCTGGGGCGTCCACTGGCCAGGCCACGGCCCAGGCTTGGCGGCGGGAGGCGGCGTCTTGTGGGCCGCTGCTCGCGGTGACAGATGAAAATGGGGAAACTTTTTCAAATTAAATTACTTGGACTTGAGCCTTTGACCGGGGCTCTTAAAGAATCTGGAAAGGAGCGGCCGCTGCACTGAGCACATGCACACAGGGTGAATTTGGCTGAAAAACCTTAAAAGTCCCTCATAAAGCCCTAATGACGTTTACACGGAATAGCTGGGCTTGCAGTTGGCTGTACGGGCATGAAGAAGGAGAGGCACGCAGGCATTGCCCTTTTCCTTGCGTATTGTTTGCAGACCTTGTGCTCAAAGAGCTCTTTGTACAGGCAGCTGAAATAGTTTGACATGCAGCAACAGAGTTCCGCTGGTAGATTTGCCTCATCCAAAGGCACTGCCCTTAGACTGCCCTTCCTGTTATGAATGAGAGGTAGGCTGATTCATAGCGATGCTAGATAAGGGAGGTATGTGCTGAATGGTGTGTCTTTCCATGTTTGGCTGCTGAAGTGCACCCTGGCCTTGGTGTCTTCCTGGGAGACTGAGAGAACTGAAGTAACGGCCTCTGACCACGTTCCTCTTTAATGCGGAGCTCGAGCCAGAAGCGTGACCCCCTTTAGTCCACTTGGAAAAGCGCACGAGTCCACATGGTCTTTGCCTGAGAAATGTTGCCTGAGCAACCAGGCCAGGAATGTGCAGGGGGTTAAAGTTGATTGGAGAGTACTAAATGCAGAGCACACAGCACACTTTTTAAAAGTAGCTTGCGCTGCAAAGACACCTCCTCGTATAACTTGCATTCTCTGTTGTCATGACATTGAAAAAGAGCATTTTTAGAATTGTGTACATATTCACATGGGTTTCTTTCGGATCTTTGCTTTGTTTTTGTGCCGTTTCTTGGAATGCTCTTTCGTTTGCTTTCAGTATTTCATGAATACTGGTAGTTGCAGTGCGGGTTTATAGTCAGTAATTATTTTTTTTTTGCAGAAGGCAGACCTCTTCATCATAAAAACAAAAAAAAAACCCAGTGAGAATCCCTGAGGGTAGGAGGTAACTGCTCCCGAATAATCATGTAATATTAAATTGAAGCTTTGACATCTACAACAAGTGTAGCTCACAGACATGTACTGGAGCTGTTAAAATAACATCCAGAGGGGTGACAATGGGAGATGTCTGGGCTTGTCCCAAAAGGTTACTTGGACTGGAATTAATGGGCTACCTTCTGCAAAAGTCCCGTCAGGCATGTTCTAATTGCATCACTCCTATCAGTCACTGAACTGTCCATCCTCAGCATCACATAAATTATAACCTAAACGTCAGGTGATAAAACGGAAAACCCCAGCTTCCTGAGTATTACTGTTTTGGGCTGTTCATCCTAATTTGATGAGGCAGGCACATTTTCATTGTGCATTTGCGATGCACAAAGTCCACTGGTATTTAGAGCACATTAAAAGCTTTGTGCTATGCAGGCATCCAGTTAAGAGTTTTTAACTTTGTGCAATTTCCGCATATAATCGGGGGTTAGAACAGATTAAAAACTGCAATGAACAATATGTAAAAAGTGCATGTGGTGATTCCTAAAGGCTTTTAATTAACCCGTGCACAACTCATTCAGCCTACATGTTTCTGATAACTTAAACAACATTTCTGTCAGAAATGTACAGCTACAGTCAAATTATATTTGCTTTAAAAATATTGCTTCTGGATTATTCCAATATGGAAAAGACAAGAACTGAAAACTAGCACAAGAGTTTTTTGTGCACTGGGAAATTCTTACGAACTAAAGAAGCAATAAATAGGACTCTATATGAAAAGTTTCAAAAAAAATCTCAATTTGCAAAAGGAATATATAGCAGTATAGAAGAAAACCTAAAATGTGCAAAAATATAGTAAAAACAAGTTTAACATTATACATTGAAACAAACATGCAGCTCTTAAGTAAGGTGTAGTTCAACTGTGAACATGTTTCAAGATCAGGTAAGAAGTTTGAAGATTATACCTAATCAAATTTGAATTTCTTACCTTACAGCATTGCTCTAATCATCTGCTAAAGAGCATCTCAAGGCTCGTACAGTAGGTTTGCATCTTTTCTCACCTGCAAGGCAGTGAGCTTGTGAGTCTTGCTTTATTTATTTTGCCCTATTGCATTCAAACAATACTTGTTTATGAGATTTATTATGAACGTGACCCCCATTAAAAAAAAATGCTCCTTGTTTTTTCATGGGGAGATAATTACTGCTTGCATCTCCCTGTCTAGAAGCATTCCTGTCTGTTTAAAAATAGTTCCGTCGGTTGTTTGTTATGTTAATGCTGCAGCCTCATTGTTGTGCAGGGGCTTCTCGTGAGCCTTCAAGCCCACAGACCAGCCTGAAAGGACGCGCGTCCCCTCGGAGAGCGCGGTGTCAAGCTGTTCCACCATGCGGAGAAAGCGCCACGTTGCGCCTCAGGACATGCTTTAGAGAACACGAGTGTAAAAAACAAAAAAAAGTTTGCAGACGAGCTCAGGCTCTTCAGCCCAGCTCAGGCTCTTCAGCCCATCTAGCCTGTTTGGTTCCGAGTCGCTAATTGATTCAGGGATCTCATCCAGTTGTTTGGGGAAAAAATCAGTGACTCCGACTTCCAAAGCCTGGCAGGCTGGCCTGCTCTCGACGGCTTGTTCTCGGGCTTTAAGCACACTCCCCCTTAGTTCCCAGTTCTGTCCTGGTTCGGGTTTCAGTTTTGGTTCTGAAGAAGTCCATTGGGTTTGCTCTGTCGGTGCCTTTGGGTGTTTTGAATACTTGAACCGGGTCCCGGAGCCGTCTTCTGTGACCATTCCTCCGAGTCTGGGAATGTACCTGGACTGTTTCCAGCGCAGCCACATCTTGTTAGTATCAAGGTGTCTGGAAAGGAGCGCTGCCTTAATGGTGTATCGTGCAATTTTAACATCCCTTGATTTGAGTTCCGTGAATTAAAATATTTATATCCTAACAATGTGTAAAACATGCAAATAAAGCGTGTTGGCATACACACTGCTTTCCTTTTTATGACTACATTCTTCAAGCTCAGTGCCCAATTGGTATTTAGAGTTGTTTTCCCATCTGAAATTTTTTTCTAAAACCTTTTGAAGTTCTTTTGCAGCTTCTGCAGTGCCTGCTATAGTGTTGCTCGTCTCCTCCAATTTTGGCTTTTCTTCCCAGGGAAAATTAAAGTAAATAGATAAAACCAGCAAACATTCAAGTAAATAGATAAAATAATTCTAAGATAGAAATTCTAATTAAAAAAAATATTATTTTAAGGAGCAAATACACTTCTCATATTCTGTGAGAAAATAAGTGTAGGAATATATATATATCAGCTTTTGTTAATGCCGCGTAAAATCAAACTGAACTCGCCGACCTGGTCAATAAACAGAAACGACAGAGGTTGACTGTGTCACAGAGTAAATGTGTGTTGTGGGCACATCAACTAGTCCAAGATAAAAATAATTAGGGAATAATGCATGTGGACTTGACAAGCAGTGTGTGCTGTGAAACATTGATTTAGGCTTATAGGGTAAATGCTATAACTATGCAGGCACCTGGAGACAGGTCTGTATTAATCCCCTTAAATAATACATGTTTTGGGTCTTTTCTTGGCACTCTCCTGCCTGGGCTGAGCATGGTGGCTGAGTCTCTGTATGCACATTCCAATACCCCGCTCGGCTCTGTGAAGCAGATGTGATTTCTCATAGTTTTCCCAGTGTGGCATCTTGAACTAGCGGCCCGGCGCTGTTTCGAGGTGCGCTGTGCAGAGGGATAGGCTTCAGCCGGGTCCTGTGCCTGCTAATAACACACGAGCCCTGTTGGTGGGAGAGAGGTTGTTTTTAGAATACACAATGGTGCATGAAAAAGAGATATTTCCGTAAACATTACAATGACTTCAATTAATTTGTTAGATGACGGAAAAGAGGTTTTGCTTTATCTCATTTAACGATGTGCAACAGTGCCTTGATACAAACCGTAAATTATTTTATCTTTAAAAGACTGTCTAATAACATACTGCTGACCAAGAAGTGGTTTTCAAATTTAATAGTCCAGGCTCAGAAATGAATCTTGAAAGGTGTTTGCATAGCCATGGAAAGTAAAATTTAAGTTCCTGCTTTTAACTGATTTCCTCACCTAATTTTAAAACCCACAGATCTGCAAGGAATAACTGTCAAACATTGTGGCTCAAACACAGACACTCAATGCTTCAAAAATATTGTGGTTATAGGAAGACCTATTTTTCATGGCAAAAATTGTAATAAAATTATGAAATTCTGTGTCTGCATTTAAAATAAGAACTAAAATTACATTTCCTTAGACATTGTTATCCCTGCATATTTGAGAAGTAACACTGTTTCTTTTTGGTAGAAAATGCAATTATTCAATAAACACTGCCTCAGAAAAGCACTGTGTGCAGGAGCAGGTCCTGGGACATTTCAGGCTGGTTTTCTAGGAAAAACGTATGAACTCAAACCTCCAAAAACTGCAAATTTGAAAGTTAAAAAACCTAAAATAAAGAACATAAAGTAGAAGCGTGCAGTGGCTTGCAGTGAATTAACTCCCAACTTCTGAACTGTAGTTTGTGGTCTTGCTCCCATGTAGAATGCAACATGGCCTGACTACATTTTGGGGTTGCATAGCGGCTAGTATCCCTGGTGTCCATGACTTGTCTTGTCCAGAGATGACATGTCGAAAGACATTGAGCAGTGAAATGGCTGCGCCCCTGATTACTGCGATGCATGAAAGTGCACCTTATTTGACATTTCTCACATAATATGGGATTAGTGTTCGTCGCTGTGAATGGTTAGGGATGCAATATAAGTGATTAGAAGGGAGCATGACATGTTTAGAACAGAAATAAAAAATGAATTGTGCATCATTTTCTAGATGGATAGATTTTGCTTAAACACCAGAGACAAGTGTGGAATCAGTATGATAACTAGTAGAATCCAGAAGGAAAATTGTCAGTAAAGATTGCAGTTTGCAGCCTGTTTTCTATAACAGTTGCATAGAATAAGATTTACTGTAATAAGTTCTGGCCATTCCATCCACTGCTGTAGTCGTGTGGCTGTGAGCTGTGGATTTTGTCAAGACTGTTGTGTTGGAGGAATTACTTATTTCCCTGATGACCATTGTAAATGGAATATTCGTTCACAGTTTTCAAAATGGTTTACACCATGGGCTGTAAGAAGCCAAGTAGATTTTATTAAATAGTGAGATGTGATCATCTAGAAACTTCATGACTGTGTTTCCGTAATGAAGTAAGCATAAGTATTCATCCTACGTCTTTATTGTTGTGAGTGATATATGGTATTTCAGCTAACATCTCTACGCAGTATTTAGAAGCATCGACTGGATGAAACTCTGCTCATGTAAGGCCGTTGATCCGTTATGTGTTTTGTGGTTTTATGAGGCTGAGTATCATTATCCGAACTACAAACCTTTGGGGTTTCTGGGTCCTGAGTATTCATCACAGAAATCACCATAGTGCTTTAAGAATGAACTAAATCAATTTATATAGCTCTTGAGTTAATTTCTTCAGTGGTACAATCCATTACACACCACTAAATCCTAAGACATTTTGAAACATTACACCTTCAGAAATAGGAGTCCAGGGACCAGAGTACTTCTGTCTGCGTGTTGCTTTGTGACTTCAGGGATGAGGATGTCGGGCTGGTGTTTTGATGGGGTGATGTAACCACATTATCGTGCACACATTTGTCACACACCTGTACCACCAGTGTGGCGTGATGGTCAGGGTTCAGGACCTGCAGCCAGAAGGCTGTGGGCTGAGATTCCAGGTGAGACCCTGCTATTGAGCCTTTGCGCAAAGTACTTCACCTGAGCTGTCCCGGTAAAATAGCCAGCTGTCTAAACAGGTGCAAATGTATGTAGAAGAAAAGTTGTGAACGGCTTCAGGCTCATTAGATCACGGCATATTGGGTAACATGATTTTCACAATACGTGTGCCTCCATCTTTGAAGTGTTGTTAAGCTGTGTGATGTATAGGTTATGGAACTGAATCTTGAGGAGTGGGGATGTGGGGATGTTTGCTTTGAGCTTTTCTGTTGAACACAAATTGCCAACTTTCAGGTCCTATCAAATATTACTTACTAAGACTGGGAAGTGCATTTTTATGTTTTGATGCTCAAGACTGAAAAGTCTGGGAAACTGTATAACTGTAAAACTTGGGGGATTTGGGAGTAGCTGTGGAGTTTCATTCCAGCGAGCTTTCTGTAGCACAGGAATTTAAAGCATGTCACTGGGACTGGAAAAGTTGATGAGAAAGTTTATGTAAGCAGGAGGAAAGAGGCCTAGAAAGGCTGAGGAATGTGGAGGCCATTGAAACAAATCAACAGCACTAGCTCAGTTCGAAGTCCGACTCTTTCAAGTGTGATGGCTGGGATTGCACATGTTGCCAGGGGTAGAGATTGCTGATGATGGGAGTGTAGATATTATGAATCATATTTATTTGCTTGGCAGGTATCAAGGATGTCTGAGTTCTGTAAATGCTTTTGTGTTAAATGCTGTGAAGAGTTGAATGTGTGTATGTATGTTATGTACAGTCTGAAGCAGGAATTATTACAGAACAATAACCATAAAGATTCCTAAGCCATTTTAGGAATTAAAATTATCCTGAGTTAATGCGTTTTTCTGAAAGTAGGTATTGCCCCACATTTGAAGCAGACTTGCATATAGTATGGGGAATGTGTGCAGAGGATAAGACTGGATTTTACAAACTGCAATCCTCTTTTGACAACGAGTAATCTTTCTGGCTTTCTAATTTGTTTCGATTGTCGGCTTTGAAATGAATTCAATATGCAATATCTTAAATGGAAGCGGTGTCACTAGGGGGTGAACGCTTTCTTTGAACTCCAGGAAGTGACTAATGAACATGGGTCCAATATTATGGATGTCATAAATATGTTGCTGCTATCACTTGCATATCGTTTCATTGACCGGGCCTTTGGTTAATTGCTGTGTAGAATCTTACACTGTGCTGAGAGATCAAGCATTAATGATTGAGTGAAACAGAGGCAGGACTTGCAAGTCCCCAAACCTCTTGCAGAGAAGCTTATCCTTGATAAATGTTTAACTGTCTCTGTTGCCAGGAGTGGTAATGGGGGCAGACATGTTTGATGACGGAAACAAATCAAACAATAAATTACTTTGAAGCTATCACCTCCAGGATGTTTAGTTTGTAATATGGGAAGGGATGGGCTTTTAACCCTTGAGACCATAAACTAATAAATATTCCAATGTTTAAGTCAGCACACTGAAGAATATTGTGTTCCCACTAAGGAGGATGTAGGGTTTATCTTACAAGATGAAGACCTGGTGGTAATTTTCTGCTCTTTGTAATTGAATCTAAAATGAAATGGGATACATTTGTGGACTTTGACAGATTGCTCTGAAGATTTGTTTTAATTACCCTAGGCATGTCTAAACTATCCTGGCTGTAATTGTTCACTTGTTAATTTTTTGCTACCCTGGACTGCAGTGTTGTTCTTACTCACTGATGTTTTCCACCCTGTATGTTTCAGAGCAACAGCATTCTTCGCACCAATAAGGCTCTCGTTTCTTGCACTGAGGACACTGAGGGAACAACCCGTCCTCATTTTAGTATAAGAATCCCATGTCAGAAACACTTCACTGACCGCACTGATTTCTTAAGAACGCTTTCCCTCCTCTTCCTAGTGAACAACTGTGCCCTGCACCTGTTGGCTTCCTGCAGGGGCGTCTGAGATTCTCACCATTGATGGGTTTGCTTGATCATGCAGTCTTTGAAAATCAGCACCAATATTCAAAGTGGTGGAAGCAAAGTTTTCAGAAAATACCACCTGACAGTGCTGCACGTTTTAACAAACCACGCTTTTCTGTAAACCTACTCTGGCAGAGCACTATAGACGGTGGACTTAGTCTTCACTCTTTCACCCATTGTTAAAAACGATTATAAGAGGAGTTTTCAATTTGTTTCAAAAAGAATATCAGTTCAATTGGTAAAATAAGTAGGTTTCAGTGTTCATTGTACTATCTCTGACCATTTTAATTAAATTTGATAAATTAATTTGCATTGCATAGGAATTATTTTTTTGAAAAGTGGAATTTGTTAAATGTACTTAAAACCTCTAGTATTACTGTAAGTGTCACCCATGGTTTATATAAGATCAATTGTAAACCGTTTGTACTAAATGGCAGAATTCTAATTTTCATTACTTAAGTGTGGTGTACAAATGCGCAAACGTAACCGAGTCTTTACAGAAGACTGTGTTAATTTTTATAATCTGGGCCATTTCATATTGTATATTTTTCCCCTTCATCATATTCCATATAGACCTAATTAAAATACAGTTTGCATGTAACTGTCACTACGATGATAAATATTAACATACTAAAGATGTAATGACAAAATTGGAAAACCTAGATGAAAACCCACAGGGAGGAGGGGTGACTTGGACATCATTTCTTAGAAGTGAAAGTTAAATATTTATATTCAGCCCAGCAATATGAGTCACAGAGGTAAAAAATGACTAATGCTGATACAGCAACTGGAAATTCTTCAATACATGGGCAGGTCTTATCTTTACTGTATGATACAGGATGTGGCATTGTGGTGCACTGTCTTGATCTTTGACCTGTTTAGTGTTGTACTGCAGGGGACCACTCCTTTTTTGAGTGAATCACTTGGGAACTCCCTTTTACCATAGTGAAGTGGTAAGATTCACATCCATACTTCCGAGGAGAATGTTGTACATGAGTGAATGTGTTTGAGTTAAGAGCTGCATTGGGGCTACACAGCCCCCAGTAGATGTTAATTCCACACCGAAGAGTAGAAAGCTTTTGGCCCTTTGAGTGTTCAAGCTGGCAAATCTAGGACACAAACAACATTCTTGTTTTTCTCAATAGTTTCATAAAGCAAAAAAAACAGTAAAAGGTACAGTTATGTCCTGAGCTTGAAATAATAAACTTTGAAATCTACCTTGTACCTCGCCAAGGGTTGAGGAAGTAACAGACCGAGCTGGAGACTTGGAGACCGGAGAATAGGCATGTGTTTGTCCAGGCTTGGAGAGAGGAATGGGACAGAATCCCACCAGACCTCATGTGCAGCTTGACGTCAAGAATGCATCGCACGTGGGCGCTTGTGTTGTTTCCTTAGTATTGTTGTATTGCTGTGGCCATGCAAGCTGCAAGCCTGTGACTTGCACAGGAGACCCTGCATTGATCAGCCCTCTTATTGACAGATGTTAATCGGCACATTTAGCCCTGCCAAGTCCATTCAATAAAATGTCATGGCACCACCTGCAAAAAGTAATTTTCTGGTAACTTAAGGAATTTGTTGCAGTGGAAAGTGATACTTTTCTCTTGATACTTAGCAGAAGTTTAAATCGATGTGTTAGTGTAGTACCTCTCAAAAGGTTGAATATTCCATGTACAGATTGCAAGGGATACAGACTGTTCACTTCAGTCAATCCTCAGATTCACTAGAAGGAGAGATGCCTGTGTCCTCTTTTAGAAGGCAGGATTGTACGTTATTTCAGAGTGTAAGGAAATGATAGGGATGTTGCCTAGTATACTAGACAATTGGTGGTGGCTGGTGTCATCTTTTTCTAGGACAATTGTGCATCTAAGGAGCTTGTATAATTACCTGCTAAATCGGCTCAGGGTGCTTGAAAGTTTATATGTATAGTTTTCCTTAATACATTTGCTTCTAACTGGCAAGGTTTAGGAAACACCATGTACGAATTGCAGACAATATTGGTGTCTATTCTTGCTGATCACTGGACTGCAAATATCCCTGTTTTAATACCCAGCTTGCTCCTCTTTAACACAGTCTGCATATTGATGTCCGAGTTGTTCTCCTTGTCCTAGTGAAGCTGTTCAGCTCAGAGCTGTTTGTGTGTTGCCTGTGAGATGGTGTTAAGTTATATAGCTGAACTGCAGTGTACATTTTGGGAAACTGTGCTTGCAGATGTTTGTGTGTTACCTGAAATTTACGTTTTGTGAGCTTGAGTAAACTAAACACATTTCTTGCAGTACACACCCTTCTCAATTCCGTAGTCTCCTTGTAGCAGAAAAAGAAGGACATTAGGCTGCCAGCATTTTAAATATCAAACTGTGAAGTGTGATAAGAACGAGGAGACCATTATCTGTTCACAGATCAAAGGATATTAGTGATTCTGGGGATTGCAGAACAAGAATGAACACTATAGCTCTTGACCCCAGTTTGCCTCTCTGTCTCTCTCTGTACTTATTGTATGTTCATCTGTATGCATTATCATTGTATACTATACATGACAAAAAGCCTCTTTCTTAAGTTTAATAGTTTAATTTTGCCCCTTTTCTCTGCTTTATAGGTAGTTCATATCTATCCCAGAACGAAAAAAGCAGTTTGAAGATGTGATGAATAATTCTTTGCTATGTTCTGTGACAATGCCCTTTCAATGTCATTGTGTATTGAATTTGTTTCACATCGCACTGTATTGAAACTGAAATGTGACATTTTCTTCTCTTTTTTTTTTTATCCCTGCAGGGATAATTGGAACGGAAGAACTTTTGGACCATGAAACTACTTCGCGCTATTGGTTGACGGTCTACGCTACCGATCAAGGGGTTGTGCCCCTCTCCTCCTTCATTGAGGTCTACATCGAGGTGCAGGATGTTAATGATAATGCGCCCCAGACGGAGAAGCCGGTATATTACCCTTCAGTCATGGAGAACTCCTTGAAGGATGTTTCCATCATCCAGATAGAAGCCTTTGACCCCGACTCCAACTCCAGTGACAAGCTGACCTATAAGATTACCAGCGGAAATCCTCAGGGCTTTTTCACCATCAACCCTAAAACCGGTAAGAGCTTTCTTTTCGGTTGTTGGTGCCGTGCGGGTCCTGTGCAGCTGGACATTTTAACGCTGTAGTCCAGATGCTGGCATTCTGGATTTCACAGTGGGAAGACCATGATTCCCATGGCAAGGTGCTGTATATACTTGCTTCAGCCACCTCAGTAGGGAATATATGCTCCTGCCATGTCTTAAATACAGGGCGAGAGAAGAGAAGAGTCCTAGAAGGCATGAATTCTGAATTGTCGTCTCACAAATTTTAACATGGGATAAGTCATAACGTATCGTTCCCAGTATGTAGATTTCTGCATCTTTGTGCATAAAAAAAACCTCATTAACTTTAAACAGTTAAATAATCCTGAAAAATATAGCTTAATTAATTAAATAATCATTTAAATTTTGAAATCTCTTGCACGTTAACCCTGCAGTGTGCAACTATAATGCTGAGAATGTGGGGAGAGAAAATCACAAAACAGATGGGCTCTCAAATGCTCTTTCAGAATTCTATAAAAATAAACCTTTGATTTAAAAATACACCTGAAGGGGAAGCATGTTGTAAACGGGCAGAAGGAAAGGTGTTCATTTAGTTAGGAGATCTGCCCGAGAAAACGAGTATCCATTCCATTTGCGTCTGTACGTGCTTGTCGCTCTGGGAGGTCCTAGGGGAATAATGAAACAGGTGTAGTCTACCAGTTCTTTTTCAAAGGTAACTCAAAGTAGTACAATCTGGCCGTATGGTGGGAACATACTATGGACGTACATCCATGTAATTAGAAGCATACATACCTTACATCATTTTTACCACAAGTATGATAAAAAATCACAGTGTAAGAGTTCTGTGAACATGACCCTTTTTTCAAATACCTAGTTATCTTTAAAAGTCAGGAAAGTTAATTCTGTGAATGATATTTAAAAAAAAAATGAAATCCTAGAGTAGACTTTTCAAGGCAGTTACCGGCTGGTGCAAAGTGCAGATTGTGGTTCCCAAACATTTCCTATTTTGATATAGAAAAAGTATCCTCCATTATGACAATGCAATCTCTTAGAAATTTCAGTACGCATTATTGTTTTACAGACACTAAAAATTACAGTCTAGAATATTAGTCTGTTTAATGTTCCTTGATTAACTATTAGGACTAGTACTTTATTCTTGAACGCATAAAGTAATTCTTATGTATGTGAAAATATGTAAACAGATTTAACATTATTGGAAAGTAAAACTTACTGTTTGAAGACATTACTCTAAGGCAGTATAACTAAACTCCAGTCTCACATACGTCCTTATTAATGTTGTTGTGCTGAAGGAAAAAATCGTATTTGCAGTAGCTTGTATTTTCTTGTTTTATTGAGATTTTAGATGGAACAAATCAGTATTTAAAGCTGTCCTTTGAATTCAGGATAAAAAACTGTACTTCAGTATAATCCGCTCAAAATGTTTTCTGCGATCAACTTTGAAATTTTATTGCACACTGAACAAGCCTGCTTAGCCTGATTGGAGCCTTTTATTCTAATAAAAAAATCAGTATATTTTCTGTTGGCAAGGTCGTTGGAAGAATGTACAAAGGACTGTGAACAAGGAGATGGACCAGAGGAGAAACTACTAGATAAATCAAAAAATAAATTAAAATTCTTCTGCTACCTCCAGAATCCTGAGAAAGGAAATCAGCTTGTCTTCTACAATTCAATGTGATATTTAGGTACCACAGACTGACAAAGATATTTATTTTAGATATACTTCTTCCAAAAGAGGAAATGTAAGGAGCATCATTCTGTACAGATTTGAGTCTAATCATAAAGTAGAATATATTCATTGGACAGACAATCACTTATTGTCACTTATCATTCATGTTCTCATTCTTTACTGAATGCGTACATTAAATCCAGGACACTGTTGAATGAGTAAAACCCATTTGTGTGTTTGAGAGCTTGTTGGAGAATTTACCAGGAAGGGCTTTGGAGCTGTCTGTCATAGAGCCACCCAAAGAAATAACACTTCCTGCTCTTCTCTAATAAAGACGCATTACGGGCAATGATTCTACTGAGACGTGGGGGTGTTAAATACAATTTGTTTCCGGGATTCATTATTCTTGACTAATGACATCGTCATTAACCGAAACGGGGAGAATGAAGTATTGATCCGGGTTGTTTTTGGCGATAGGTAGTGTGTGCTGGGAGGTGATGAAGCCACTCTTCTTCCTTGCGGAAACGTGTGTCAGGAGTTATCGAAGGATCACTGCCGTGATTGCTCCCGTTAGTTCTCTCATGCGGGGCATTCTTAACATTAGGGGTAATTACGCAGAACAAAACGAGTCAACTCTTTGATGAAGAGGTTCGAGTGGGGCGCTGTATCAGAGGAGCCGGCAGAGATTAATCTACCCTGGAAGCAGAAAGGAGAAAACAATGTATGAATGTGCTGTAGAGCCTTCAGATATCACAGTGTATAGTTATTAAGCAGCTCTCGTGTGATAATAATAAGATCACTTTATTGGCCCTATACAATTTCTTGCATTAGGAATTTGTCTTTTTGCAGACCCCAGCTTGCTCTCCATGAGACACACAGACAGGGAGAGAAGCTTGGGGTCAGAGCGCAGGGTCAGCCATTTATACGGCACCCCTGGAGCAGCTGGTGTTAAGGGCCTTGCTCAGGGGCCCATAGGAGTAGGATTCCTCTGCCGGCTGTGGGATTTGAACCAGCAACCTTCCAGCCACAGGCGCAGATCCTGAGCCGCAGTGCCACCGCTCTGCTCTATCACGGTTGCATTGTATTTTTTTATTGAACGGTTAGCCATTGTAGGTTGAGAACCGGAAGAAACAAGGGAAATGCTGTGTCTGCACTAGTAGAAGGCAGCCACACACTTGTCTGAGGCTGTCGTCGTATGTGACCTGTTGCAGCACACCGCTGGCAAACGCTGTGAAATACAATTTAATCTCTTGAATGAATGAAGTTTTAAGGTTACTAGCAGCAAGACTACATAAAGGTGAATGATAAAACTGAAAGCCTTCATTGCTTTATCATTCACCTTTATGTAGTCTCACTGCTACACAACTGTACAGTTGTGTCAATAACTGGTGTTTACACGCTGGTTTCTGGAGGTTTCTTTTCTGTTCCACTTGGCAGCTGTTTCAATGCAGACTGCACAGCAAGGTTTTGCCAGACTGACCTTGAAATTAATTGTGATCTAAATATTTTAGTTTCATGTCAGCACGGTATTAACGTTTACAGTCACCTGAATCGCTTCCGGCACAAACAGAATAAGTGGGCTGTGTTTCGTTGAGTGTTGTCGTTTGCTCGTTTGCTGCACAGTAAGGTTTGGGCAGTGATGTCGAGAGCCACACATTCCTGTGTTAGCCTTCTTGTTCTTTGGAACTGGTCCTTGTATATAAGAGATGAGAGCTGAAAGCAAAACAACAAAAAAAGAATGTACAGTTTATTAAGAAGCTGCATAGAATTACTATTCATTACTATTCACAGAGGTAGGGAACACTCTAGCACATTAATGTAAAAGGTCTTTTTATCAGTGTCTAAAAGGAAAATGCAATTTATTCCACATGCAGCCTGCCAAAGAGCAGAATTCAACAAAGACCAAATAATAAGTAAATATGACATTACCAGCTGCATAATACGCAGGTGGGTTATTTGATTTATTAATAGTGTAGGTGGGAAGATGAATCGATTAAAAGAAAAAAGAAAACCTTCACCTGATCGTAAGTAAAAAGCGTTACATAACACTAATGCAATCAAAATAATTCTGATTAATCCCTAAATAGGGCTGTTTTTTGTTTGAATTTATTTGAAACCCACTACATTAAAAAAAATGTTAGAAATGAAGATTTTAGGAACCGCCTAACACATTTGGTAGTTAGAAGTTAATTGATCCAAGGATCACATCCAGCTCTTGGATGAAACGGGTATCGGCTTTCAATGATATACAACATGGCTGGGCAGCGAGCGGTCTGTTACTTCCTCAACCCTTGGCGAGGTACAAGGTAGATTTCAAAGTTTATTATTTCAAGCTCGGGACATACTGTAACTGTACCTTTTACTGTTTTTTTTGCCTTATGAAACTATTGAGAAAAACAAGAATGTTGTTTGTGTCCTAGATTTGCCAGCAGCCGCGGAGTCTGGGTGTTTTTGTTGTTGCGGCTTTGCTAAACAAGTCTTGGTTGCAGACTTGTGGCTCTGCAGAGAACTGATGCAGCACATTAGGTATCTGCTCATGTACAGATTTAGAATTTTCCTTTAGTTTTTACACTGGCGTGCGCCATCTTTCTGTTGCGAGAGAGACTCTCTCAGATTACCCAAGACGGTATACGGCAGCAGTGTGTATTAACCTGCAGGAATCACATTTGTCCTTTTCACATATTTCTAGGGGCTTTGCAAACAAGCTCATCACACTTCACAAAAAAGATCAGTCTTTAAGCCCCACATCTTGAGCTTCAGAAAGTGCCTTTCTTTAATATCAAAATCTTTTTTGAAATCAAGTGTCAACTACCTTTCTTCTCATTGACTAAAGAAAAAAACACGGGTCAGGCCAGCAAAGTTTGCTTTCCCGAATATTCCTGCAGTAAATCTAGAAGCAAAAAACCAGCAGTTTAGCTTGGCGCGTTCAGCGGTTCACAGGCCTTCGAAGCTTTGCGTTCCACACTGCAGCTGCCACTTTCCCATTCTAATCATGTTTCCCTCGTTTGTTCTCCAAATGATGGAGACTTTTGCGGATGGGCCAAATTAGTATCTTGGCACCTTTCGGGCAGTTTGAAAAACCGCGTTTGATGTCGGTACCTCTCTGCCTGCGCATGCCGCGGTTCCATTCATGTCGGGCGTCCTGGTGTCAAGGCCAAGCAGCCCAGCGCGGGGAGTGCCCATCCAGCTTGGCGGGAGGAGGTTTTGCTGTCGGGCATGCCATTGATGCTGCCCACATATGTTGCACTTCAGTGACTGTGGTGAGGCATAGTCGACGCTCTGTGCCACATACCTTAGGATTTTCAAATGGGAGCTCTTTGGAGCACAGTCCTGCTGTGTGGCCAGTGGCCAGCATGTCAGAAGTATGCATCTGAATGTGTCATACACCAGGCGATGAAGATTAGGATCTGTTTAATAAAGCCCTTTGAGGTGATCAGAGATCAGCAGTGTGTCAAGCTCTCAAGGATGATTTTTGAGTCTTGCTTGAAGGTGTGTTTGAAAAATCTGTGTCGGACTTTCAGGACTTTTTTTTTGTCTAAGAGTCTGAACAATAGCATATCTTTTTTGTTAAGTGGGATGAAAGTTCATTTGTATGCAGCTCACAGATGCTGAAAGGCACAAACAGAAGGAGCAGTATATAGAGGATTAAACTGACAAAGGGGCAGGTTTGAATAAAACATATCTATGTAAAACTGTCTTGTCATTTTTATGGACAGCAGGTAACCTACTTAATTGTAATGTTTGGGATTATAGGAAACATTGATGAACTGTTATTCCTCTGTCTTTTTGAAGGCCTCTAATGCAGGCATGCATGATCGTTACTGTGTTAAATTGACAGCTGAGAGCACAGTATTAGCATGGACCGAGTCATTTCTCAGCTCCAGGCAGATATGATAAACTAAGCCAAAAGTGAATCAAAATAACTTCCTGAAGTTATTTCCTTCCTACATGAGAATTAAATTGTCCAGAATGATACGGTTCAAACATCTTGCCATCAGCTTGAGGCTCATTATCTTCCTATATTGCCATTATGCTACAAGTCTAAAAATCTGGGGACATTGGCCTTTGCAATTACATGGGGATCTTTTAGTTGTTGTTTTTTTGCTTGTGGCGGAGTTGTGTGCAGTCTGTAAAAAGGGGTTTTGTTGGATGGCTTAGTGCATCCCAGGAGAGAGTGTAACAGGGTTAAGTGGCCACAACGTTCTCTTACCATATAGTGTTGTAATTGGCAAAAGACTATTTGGTTTTATGCTCTGTAGTTGGACTCAGGTATTAAACTTTAATGTACCGCTGTATGAAAACAGACTCTATTGTGTCTCCTCTAGAAGTGGGGCATTTTAAAAGTAAAGACCAAATTGAAAGAAGAGAGTAACTCTCCCAGGTTCATGGCTATGAAAATGAAGTGTGAACCTGTAATATGCTTACAGCAGGGACCTAGTCACTGTAGTAAATTGAAAAGAAATATCTCAGCAATTCATGCGAGTATGGATTTCTCCGTCAGGTTTATATGCATCGCTAATCCCTGGAGTAACATGAAAAGCAGTGAAATGCTCATAGCCAGTGGGTTTAACAGCAAATCATCCTCATCCTGCTTCCTCATATCAGTTTTCAGCAACGCCTTCTGTGTTCAGAACAATGTCAGCATGTTTTCAAAGACCCTGCGGAGAGCTCAGAAACCCAAATAGGAAATTGATACTACCTCCAACAACTTCCTGCAGTTTCCTGCAGTTTTCAGTGAACCACAGCCATCCCAAACGAAGGTTAAGAAAACTCATGGGGTGAGGCTGCTCTTCTGTTGTTTCTGATTAAACGTATTTAAATACATCTGTTGTAAAACACAAGTGTCAGATCACACCTTGCCTTTTTTTTTTACGTTTAACAAGAGAATTGCTATTATGTGCATAAAGATATACTGTAGTAGTTTTCTAATAATATGGTTATAGTTGAGTATTTCAGCTGAGGAATGCAGACTTAAGTGTGGTTTTGAATTATTGCGCTGTTTAATCTACGGTACAATGTTTCAGTGTAGCAAAAGAGAAGAAGAGGCCAAATCCAGAAGGATTTAGTGGTTTCCTCTAAATTGACCCCTTATTAAGCACTGGGATGTAGAGGTACATTTTAATGAAGCTGCGTGTTGAGTTCTCTGCACAATTTGATTAATCTGCCTACATTTTCCAGAATTCTATTTAAACGAATCTGCATTTATGTGATACTCCTTGCATTTTTTTGTAATAGACTTACGTATACTGTTTGTGTGTGTATTGCTTTTGATTGTGCTTTTGATTTAATCTGCTTTGTAATTTAGAAACCTCCACGACTTTCATGTGTGCACGATCATCTTTCTAAAAGGATCAGTCTGGCAGCATGTTTTAAGATGTCAGCTTCATTATTTTTAGAGTTTATTAAAACACTTAAGAATTGCTGTGTTTAATATGCAATCTTTTTCTTACTTTCTTTCGATTCACTTCATTAGTTACAGAAGTAATTGCAAATCCTATTTTTTCTCCCATCTCTTTCTTCTTGGTTCAATATTGCGTTTTATTTTTATCCAACATAAACCTACAAAGAATCATTTTATTGTATGAATACACTGAGATTTTGCTTTTAATATTGATTGCCAATTTTCTTATATGGATATCCGTCTGTTCTCCTCTGTTAATCACACAGCTGGGGGTTAATGGGTTTTCATTAATGCTCCAGTTTCCTTTATGCTTTTGTTCTTTTGGCAGTAAACAGTGGATAGCACTGAAAACTGCTCAAGAGTATCCATGGTTCTGCAATGCTTCATTTTGGGACTGAGGAATGAAATGCAAAGTTTACAGCAAAGAGAGTAAAATGAACTGTCTGAATTTTATTTCCATGGAAGCTGTAGAGTGTGGCCTAAAGGAACCCATTCCCTATATTTAAGATGGATGGAATGCCGGGTTCTGTCTGATGTGTGGAATTCCTTCCTGCTAAAATAATATGTTTGGATTAGAACAGCTTGCAGTAAGCTGTGCTGTTTCTTTTTTATGTCTGTAAGTTTTTGTACTTCATGAGATGTTGACCATCTTTGACTATTTTTGGCATATCCATATATTCTTTGCAGTTGATGTCATCTGTATGTCGTTTGTATAATTCTACATTTGAAAATGGTTTTGTAAAAAACTGTAATTTTAGAAAATAGACTGATCTTGGTTTAAAGACTGGGAGAGCCACCTGATGAGTCAGTTATGGGTTCAAGTTGGAATATTTATACATGAAGTCGATACGCCGTATTTACCACAAGAGTCAATATTTTTGGAAGTGTGCCGTGCTAGTTTGTATAGTTTAAACAGCAACGGCTTCTGTGCAAATTCTGTACAAAAAGTTTAAGGCGTTTAATTGAAAGGGGAGGGTTCTACACTGTGAGATCTGTCAGGTCCTGTACATTTGCACATGGGGTGGCTAGTAGCTTAACCCTTACTAATTGTATAACTTGCTAAGACAGGCAACTTTTGCAATCATCAGCTCGGTGCTTTAAACATGTAAGCTTTTCTGTTAACAATTTTGAATGAATGCATTGGGTCTTTCTTTATAACTGTGAAAGCTGAGCTGGAAAGTGCTTACTCTGTTACATGTCACACGTTTATTCTTGAACCAGAAGCAAGTGTGGTAGCAACAGCTTTGCAACAGTTAGTTAAGTGCCAGCATAATTCTGCATTTGCATCTTTAGTCTGTTAGCCCATAATGAAGCTGACTTACAGCTGATAATATGTCATGGGAGTGGGGGGTGGCAGCCTACACAGTATATAACAGGTTTGACGAGAGTATGTGGATGCAGCCTGCAAAAATCACTGTGCTTTTGTCTTCGTACGCTTGAATGCATCATTATGCTGTATATATATATAATGCATATACAAATGCTGTGTGTTCTTGAAAGTGTTTAATTATCCTGAGATCCTAACATCAAAGGATAAACAAGGAACCTCGGCACGTTTCTAGCCGAAGGCACCAAGACTAGTTTAGAGCAACCGTCTTCAGTTCTGGCAGTTAAAATTTAGGGGCTGAGAGGTACAGTGTACCTCTCACAGAGCCGTTAACTTTTGACCGTTCCAACAAAAGTTGCAGAGATCAGTAAACCTTAGTATTTTGCAAACAGCTGGTTCTGTGAAACTCGGGAGTGCTGTGAGTTTGTGTGTTTTCTGGGCTGTCCCCAGGGACTGGGTAATAAGCTTTCTTTGTCTCCTGTTACCGTGACTACATGCCTCTTGTTAGATGTTGAAAAATGTTTTGAAATGAATGCAATAAAGACAGCACACTTTAACACATGGGTTTTTTGCCCTGAGCAGTAAAAGCAAATAAAATCTATCATGCTGTGTTATCTTTTATCAGCATATAATATTTAAAGCAAATCTAACAGTAGGTTTTTAATATAGAGAATTAATTATTATACGTTGGGGGATTTTAAGAAATGATGTAAGTGCATTTTCTTTTAAAAATGTCTGCATCTGTGTGTGGCTGAAGGAGGTTTTAATAAAGCGGGCTTCGGAGTTCTTTAAAGAGCAGTACTTTAAAGTATTTTGGAGTCAAGCACGAGACAAACTTTTAAAATCTGGTCACCTTTTAGAATAAAATGGTAATTAAAAATGTAATGCACGTGTTGGAACTTCAGATTAATTTTGTATTTAATCCTAATGATATTGCACCTTTTTGTAACCTGCTTAGTCATTTTATTTGGCTAGCCTCCTCAAAATGTTTTATTTCCGATGGTATTCCAGCTTTTGCAAATGTAAATGTGAATTTTGGTTAGGGTTGTATCTATAAAGCGTATGTGGAACTTCCAGAAAAAAATAAGCCATTTATTTTCAGCGGAATAAGTCGCAGTACTATTTTTACAAAGTTGTAAGTTGTGGCTTGCTGTTCTTGTTTTAGCATATGTGCCCATCGGCCTGGGTTTCGGAAATCCTTTTTTTATGCTAATCAGATGCAGTGTGGTAGTACAAGATTTCATATGCGGTCAGGGCTGGCACATCGATTCTGCATTCTCTTCTTGCAAGCTTACAATTAAACTGGGAGTGAAAATAATAACTTTTAATCTAAATTTAAAGTGGCAGAAACATGCTCGGTATACATGGTGTAGCTTGCTCTTCTAAAAAAAAAGATGAATCACATTTTCAGGAATAAATGCACATTCTTAAACAAGTTTGGTTAAGTATGTTTAACTCCAATATACAGTTTTGAAGGCGCTTCCCTGACTTTTCATGTGCTGTTTTAAGTACTGCTCTTATTGAGCTCTTTTTGTTTGACTTGTCTTCTTGGTTTATAAGTACTACATTCGCTGGAAGTGTTATGGTTGACGTTATTGATTCGGCAGACACATTTATCCAAAGTGATTCATATTTGTGCACATTTATTGTACAGTGTTTGTACCAGAGCCCTAATCTCTGCGCCTCATTTTGCAGCTTTGTTTTTATTTAACTTTGAAGGCTGGAGACTTTTACTTAAAATCACAGCACCTCCTTACTTAACATTTGTACAGCTTGGAGCAAACCTGAAAGCAATATCTTTCTGTTGCATTTGAGCGCTGTTAACAAGTTCTTGCGGTATTTAGCATCTAATAATGAGAGACTGGCTGAGTGAGAAAAAAATCCGTGGAGAAGTTCAAAGGAAAGGCAATTTAAAAGGCTATTTGATGCCTTTTTCACAACTGTCTTAAAAGAAACAATTAGGAATGGTGTGAAATACCACTGCCTATAGGAATATTTAAATCTGTGTCCTAACTGAACTGTTTTTTAAATATTTATCCCCACATCTCTGATTTTAGAAGTGATAGTTTAAAGAAGGAAAAGGCTTAAAACCGTCACGATCAGTTCTGATGTAGTAATTTATTTTTTAGTGTAAATGGTGGTCAGGCAAATGAGCAGGGATGATCAGGAAGCCTGCGTAAAAAGAAAAGGCTCTGCTGTTCTGTACTGCGATGGTTGAAGTGTAATGTTAATCTTAAAAAAAAAAAAATTCATCTAGAAAACCATATTGCATTTTTGTAATGAAGTCTGCAGTAAAATGTTTTAATCGCTTTTACCGTTTCTTTCATCAGGTCTGGTAACAACTACTTCAAGGAAATTGGATCGAGAGCAGCAAGCGGAACATATTCTTGAAGTAAGGTCCTTTTTAGTTCTTGTGCTAAATCTTGCCCACTTTATGGTCGGGTTTTCTGTAGATTTCAGGGCTTCCTGGATAACGGTTTTTGTAACTTTGTAAAACTGATTTTTTTATTTATATTGAAGTTTTTGTGAATGATTCATCTTCATTTCTCTGATTGAAATCATGATATTTAGTTGTTTGGGTTATGTACCCAGGAGCCGGACACTCGGCGGGTTTAAAGTTGATTCAGAGAGAGTAAAGGAACAATTGAGGGATTTCGATTCTTGAGAAGGAAACGTTTAGATTCTTGAAACGTGGGAGTTTAGTATTCTGTTGTTTTTTTTCTTGATTATCGATCTGACAATTGAACTTTTGGGGAAATTTTCCAGGAGAGGGGATGAAATGGCGAGGTTAAATTACATTGTGTCTGCTTGTTAAATACTTTTATTGTTGTAAGAAACAAGAATCTTCATGGTCCAATTAACTATTTGTTTTAAAAGTTTGAAAAGGACCATGAAGCCTGTTATTTTTTTATATTATTTGTGCAGACGTGAATTTTAATTTCCTTTATAAAACGGGTACCTACTTCAGTTTGCTCAATGCCAGCATATGCTGTTTTTAATAAGCTAATAATGCAAAATATTATATATCATACTACCGACCAGCTTAATACACAATCAACAAAATGCGCTGCAGGCCTCTAAACTGTGGTTGGAAAACTGGTTTCCCTTTTAGAAATGAGTGGTTATCTAAAGAAGTGCAAAACATATACAAGCAATCTAGTCTTGCATTTATTTGTTTAAGCCTATGTAAAATATGTTTCTGGGGAGGAATATTTGAAAATCTTGTTTAAACTAACATTAGCCTCCTTCCAGGAATTACCGGTGATTTCAATGTAAAAAGCACATTGCTACATTTTTAGAAGTGTTTTCCATCCACAAAAAAGGTGGAACTTTTAAGTCCTTTTACTAGAAGAGCTGTGCAACAGGAGAGGATGTTTGGTGGCCAGATGAGTCAACTTGAGAGTATGCTTGTGTTTCGTATGTCACATTCTACACAGACTAAAGTTTACTTTCTGAACTTATGCAAACAGTTGAAACCATTGAAAATACAGTTGAAAGTAAAATGCCAAATATATAGTGAACCAAAACACTGAGTCTGCATATTATGCATTTTCTTGCCTAAATCAATTCCCTGGCACACATTTTTTTCGGGAAAGAAAATATAGTTAGCATTCCAAGAATAATGGCAACATGTCTTGGCAGGAAATTTGAATTTGAAATAAGTCTGAAAATGAACATTGTGCTTAATTGTACTGCACTGCTCGGGCGAAGCTCACGTTTTGAGCTTAAACGTGGAGAAAAGATGCACTTAAAAAAAAATCAGGCAGTTAGAAATAGAAAGGCACTGTCTATTTAGAGAACCCACAGTGCATAATATGCAGGTGCTGTGCCACTATTACAGGACAAACTCCTTTATATATCCGAGAGCTTTGCTAAATTGAAGTCAACCTTCTTTGTTCTTTTAAATATGTTCAAGACCTTAGATAGCCTTCCTTCAGCCGCCTGATGTTTAATTCGAGTAAATGTAAAGTCAATTTCTTGAACTTTGGAAAAGACAGCAGACTTGAGCCTTCCTTAGAGTAAAACTGCTTGTAATCTGGAAGATCGGGGGATTCACACTTGTTTTTGTAAGTGCCTTTTTTATGTTGTACTCATGCCGAAGGGAGGAAGTTGAACCAAAATGGAGTCCACAAAAACGCCATTTCCGACTTCCTTCTGGGAATGTGTTGCTATGCAACCACTGGGACAAGTTTAACATTGCAAAGTATATTACCAAATAAAGGAAAATTAAGTACTGGAATGCAAGGATGGAACCCAGTGTTTTTTTGTTGTATGGTAACGAAGGCAAAGCCTTATTTTTGTATACTTCTACTTTCTTGTACTGTGCATCAAAATGGAGCTTCTGAACTTTATTTTTATCCTCTGATGTTCAGAAAATATAATAGTAGGCTGTTATTTGAAGATGTTTATTTTTAACTTACGATATTTAAGAACACGATCATGATGGTATCTTGTGTCAGATTTGACTGTTCAATAACAAGTGTTTTATTGTCTCTAAGTTTACATTGTAAAACCATCTTATTTAAGTGTAGTCAATTTCTATTAGATTTTCACAGCTTATGACTCAGGAATTGCTCAGGGGAAGAGTTTCAGGAATGGGGAAAAATGCTGGATGTCACTACTGTTGGCATGAGAGCTAACTTTTAGTGTGGAGATTGCCATGCACATTATTTTGACATTGTATCCTCACCATTATTCAACAAAAGTTGAAAATAAAATATTAGCATAAAAACTTCACAACCTGTTCCCTTGGCAGTCATAACAGTTTGGGGGCAAATTACATTACTATCAGAAATATGTTGCTATAAAGATATTGCTGCACTGCAATCAGTCCAGACAGCAACCAGATGCATTCCTGGAATGTTCTCCGCTGACAGGTTACAGAACTGAGCGTTTTTAGTCTCGCACCCGGGCGATTACAACTGGACCTGATCTGAAATTCTCAAAGGCCGTGACGCTTAATCAGGGGGGACTTCTGTAGGATCAACAGTGAATGCCAGAACTAGAAGAGACAAGGGGGTGCTTCGTGAAAGTGCATTTCAAGCCGAAAACCGGAGACAGCTGTTTAATTGAAGGATTGTGAGAGGCTGGAACGAGGTACCCAGCCATGTTACTGAAGCGGACACCCTGTTTTCTTTAAAGAAGCTCGATCAAGTAGTAGATACCTTGAATCAAGTAGTCACTCACTACCAAATGTATTCTCGTGAGGCAATTGTCTGGGAGGTAAATGGCATTGTTTATTACTTAGTGAAAACCAGTAACTTTGGGGAAGCGGCAGTAAGCTCCGAGTATTGGACTGGCACTATCACGGCCATCTCCAACACAGAGGAGAGGTTGGGAATGTTTACTACTTCCGAGTGCTCATCCGCCTGGACCCCCTCCTGTACACCTTCTGGGGAAACTGCACGTCCTAATGATGCAGCCAGAGATCTCATGTTTACAGCAGCGATGAGCAGTGGTGTCCTTCCTTTCCTACAGTGTGTTCTGACACAACACGATGAGTGCATTTAGTTTGGGCATAAATAGGGAATATAAACAGAACTCCAGTTCTTTTTATGAAAGTTACAGTCAGAATGTTACTTTTAAAATCGGCTGGCTGGCTGAGTGAGATAAGTTGTGTCTCTTGCTTGGCTTCTGGAACTCCTATTTACTTATCAATCTTAAGAGGATCCACACAGCTCCTGCGGGGCTGTGCCAGCAAGCCGTGATAGTTACACACCTAGAGTGATGCTAACAGGGACACTTTGTGCACACAGTGTTCAACAGTGTTATTGTGTAGCATTTGCAGATTTGCGCTGGCGGCTATATTATTGCATGACTATGGTGTGCTTAATGTTGTACTGCACCAAGATCTGGCCCACATCATGAAAGGTGCTGTTAACATTTCTAGGCTTGCAGAATTCCCCAGTGACTAGGATGCTTAAATTCTCAGGGTTTAATTTGATTCCCAGCTTCCTGCTGAATGACGTTTTTCAACACCTGCTGTTGTGTATGTTCAGGTTAAGTAAAGATGTGGCTGAAGTCTCAGATATCTATGTGCTTGTACTGTTTTCTAGTGGATTTCCACAGTGAGATGGAATTGAATTCTCTGTGGAAAGCTTATGTGGACAAATGAGTTCATCCTCAAATTTCACACTGAAGGCCCTGTTAGATGCATAGGCTGTAATGTATGGGTAACGGCAAATTTTCATATAAAATGGCAGATTAGAATGATAGGTTATCACAATAGCACTAGAGTCTACCTCATCTGAATGATGCGCGCGTGCTGAACTGCTGTGCGTAAAGCTTCTTGCTCATTTTATATCCCAATAAGTCTGAGGAGCTGATTCCCTCATTTTTGGAGATGTCTGAGATTTTAATGAGCAGTTTGTCTCAGTGTAATGATACATGAAATACAATCCATTTCCAATACGAAATGACTATACTTTGTATAAAATTCCTGTCATATCTCCATTTGCAGTTATGCAGTTAGTAATTACCTCTGGGAGAAGCCTCTGTCAGGTAGTGCTTATCATGTCTGTCTGTTGTTACAGTCCATTATATACAGTATGTGCTGAGAGGCATGAGAAATCAGACAAACACTACTGGTTACATTAGTCATTTTCTACCGCCTCTTAATATACTGTATATTTGTTAAATATTGAGAAAAGTATTGGTAAAATTCCAATATTTAGAAAATATATTATGAATTTAAAATATGTAGTCTGAAATAATTTCTACATTAGTATGTGAATAAAATTGGTTGTGCTAATTTAGAGGACACTTTCTATTTTCTCATTACAGATTTTTTCTCTCCACGCTAGAACTTTTTTCATCATAAAATGAATACTGTTTTCCCAACAAGTCCAGAAATAACATTTGAGAGTTTGCAAGCATCTGTAATCACTACAGTAGTCGTTTGTCTCCCTTTAGATTATGATCCTTGGTTGTCAAAATATTCTGGAGATATTGAAGTAAAACCCTTGTCTTTGTTTAATGACTGTTTCTGATCGTTGGCTACCTTTCCCCATCGCGACAGAGCTGTCTAATGGAGGTTTCCCTGTTGGAGGTCCGCATTTTTCTCAAAGACACGTAGGCGGATCAATATGCATGCACTTCCCTTTGGTTACAAAAGCCCGTCTTCACTCTTATACATATATGAGACGCCCCACTGCACCCCTGTAAAGAGAATCGTAATCTAGAAGTCGCCCTGTCACGTTTAATTAGTCAGGTGTTAGCAGCTCTGGAGCAGCCTTGGTTTGTTCCAAAACAGCACCACAGAATGGTGTTAATCACAGCCTGTGCCAAATGGTGTGGAGCTATCTGACTAATTGTGTTTGTAGAAATACTGACCAGATGGTGCGAAAAGCTACTTGATTTCTCTCTTGGTTTTTTTCCTCTCTTTTTAAGCCTTACAGTGCAGGGAAACAGAAATAGGTAACAGACAGTAATACAAAAATAAAGACATTTACAAAACTTTTTTTTAAAATATATATATATAGTGATTCGTTGTGGTGCACCAGTAACTTGCTATTAGCTTTATGTTCAACAGACCATTTGTATGCATGGTATTTTGCTTTAAAAGCCATGATATATTCTGACATTATTCAGAAATGTATTTGAATTGGCGAGACAATTAAATGTATGTGTAGGATTAACTTAGATGGATCGAACATAACAGAAAAGCAATATGATTGCTTTATTAGACTTTTAAAAAATAGGGTGTTCATATTGAGTAGAAATCCTTTCAGCGACTCGAGAAAGGCAGGAGAATGCATCTTGTATCACTTAGTCTGAGAAAGCTTTTGAACAGCTGATAAGATGGATCCAAAGGACATTTGGAATTTCTAATGGCGTAACAACCATTCCATTAGCTTTGAACTTCCTGATGAGATGGATCAAGACATTTCCAAATCTGTTATCTTAAACTTTTTCCAGTGGCCTGTAAGGAGGTTTTGGATTTCTGTATTCCCATGGGTTAATATTTTTATTATTGATTGTCTGCTTACATGTGCAGTCATGATAAAAATTATTTACATGCTAAACAAAGTACAATGCTATTAAATAGAACACTGTGTAAATGTAAGACGTATTGAGCGAAATGGTGATTGATGTGTTTTTTTTAAGAAATACAAAGTTCCTCTGAATCAAAAAGTTGAGAGTAAAACAACTGTCAGGTGTGGGATGAATAGGAGGTGAAATGACATTTCTTATATATAGTCACACTTCTATGAAAACATGTATTCTCGTATGTAAAAGTGTTGGTTTGTGGATAAACAAAACACCACAGCCAGCACCAAACCAAACTATATCATATCACAGCATTTTTTTAAATGTTGTATGTCTGTCTTTGGCATATTGCTAAGCTTGTAGTCTTCTGAGCATTCTACTAATGCACTATTAAATTATTCCCTGTGTTATCTCTGTCTGGATTTCTTGGAGAACAGTCCTGAATTGGTCTAAGTTTGTAATAGCCTCTTTGTTCTTTTCAGCTTCTGTGTAATCCCAGGTGGCTTCAATGGAGTTTATGTCTGGACGTTTTGGTGGCTGTTCTAGTAATTTTAGAGCTCCAGCTGTTCCTTTTGTTGGCAAATAGTGCCTTTCTGTTTTGGCCGTGTGTCTCGGATCATTGCCTTGCTGAGGAGGGGAAACCTCTGTGAGGCCAGAAGGGATCAGTATGACATTAGAGAACTTATTCTTACTTTTCTGTTGTCAAGAGTTCTGTTAATTCCCACAGGTTTTCCAGACTCCCCACACCACATGTTAACCACCTCCATATTTCACTCTAGGTTTCAGAGGCACTGCGTGACACTCACTCTCTGCAGCTTCGCACACGCAGACCTCATTGGCGTCCATAAAATTCAGATTCCTGCTCAGTGGCTTGGAGCGCTTCTCAAGCTTTTGATTATCTCATTCTTGTCACAGAAGGCAAATTCATAGTTTTTGTTGTAACATTTTTTTTGCTGGCGATCTTCGATGTTTTAACTGTTCCTCGGGTTCCTCTAAGACCTCTTCCGTGGTGCTTCAATAATAAGAGTTTTACAGTTCCAGCTTTCATCAATGTTAGCATTCACACCTGTATGCCGCTTTGTCCACTTGTAGGTGTGATACTGTTTTTGTATATTTTGCAAACTGAGTGACTTTACAAAGTGTCTTTTTTTGTTGTCATAGAGTTTCAGTTGTCTTCTTGATGTTTTCCTGTCTTGGGTCTTGATCAAACCCAGTATCGCCTTAGCTCCTTTAAACCCACAACATACCTGTTCAGAATATCTAGGGCTTCTCAGCTGCATATTCCATGTGGAGTCCTTTAAGGGTTATCGTGCCTTCTGGATTCTGAAGGTGATGATGAAAGACAGGTCTTCCGATTGTCACATGTCTGTATTGCGCTGCCTCACCCTCAGGGAGGGCTGGCTGGGCTGAAGACGGCTCCTTTGGGGAGTCATTGTTCTGGCTCCACGGCTCATTCCTTGACCTCATTGGCCAGCCATTCCCCAGCTGCAACAGTGATATAGAATTTGACCAATTTATTCAGTATTTAAAATGTTATGATTCTTCTAGCGCCTTTGTTTGTCATTTTTATGCAGTCTTATGAAATGATTCATTATCTTGTTTGGTAATGGGGAAAAAATGGGATTTAGTAAAATATTACCCTAACTTGAACCTCTTTCACAGTGGGAGTCCCCATGACCTGTAAAGCGCTTTGAGTGGAGTGTCCAGAAAGGCGCTATAAAAGTGTAAGCAATAAAATGGTATCGTAACGTTCACTGTCGCTCTTTCTCTTGTTTCTCATTGTCACAGGTCACAATCCTTGATAACGGCATTCCTCCGAAATCCACTGTGGTGAGAGTGGTGGTGAAAGTGTTGGATGAAAATGACAACAAACCCCAGTTCCTGGAGAAGATCTACAAGATCAAACTCCCAGAGCGCGAGAAGCCCGACCGGGAGAGATCTGTCCAGAGGGAACCCGTGTACAGGGTGATCGCGGCCGATAAGGACGAGGGCCCCAACGCGGAAATATCCTACAGCATCGAGGAAGGCGACGAGCAGGGCAAGTTCTTCATTGAGCCCAAAACTGGGCTGGTGTCCTCCAAGAAGTTTTCTTCAGCTGGAGACTATGACATTCTTACGGTACGTTACCCAGCCTAGAAGGCTGTATATTTGTGTTCATTGGCTTGTATGCTTTCTCATGAGTTGTAAAAGCATGTCGTACGTTTCCTTCTCTTAAAGGCGTCTTTGGTTCGTTGTTCTATATTCCAGCCTAGACCAAGATGTGCGACTGGGAGCCCTTTAATACCTGATATCTCCGTAATCGCGTCTCATGTCATTAATGATACAAGGTCGCAGTTCGATGTCCGAATTAAAGGCCTCTATGCCGTTACAGATTAAAGCTGTGGACAACGGCCGTCCCCAGAAGTCCTCCACCTGCCGGCTGCATGTGGAGTGGATCCCCAAACCCCCGCCGTCCGCGGAGCCCCTGGCCTTCGATGAGCCGTTTTTTTCGTTCTCCGTAATGGAGAGCGATCCCATCGCGCACATGGTTGGCGTTATAACATATGAGCCCCCTGACATTCCTCTTTGGTTTGACATCACCGGTAAGAAAGGAGTCGCTAAGCACGGGGCCCGGTTTACTTATGCCAGAGTGCTGATTTTCCCTTGAACTCGGAGCAAGAGGGGAAATTCCCATTGCTTAGTAGATTGTCTTTTATGATAAACATTAGGGCATGAATCCCTCATAAATCTCAAGATGTGAGGTGATCTCTGGTTTGACCCCTTTATTGCTCTCTTTGCATGATGTGATACATAACTTTTCTTGTGCAGTTAATATCTTTTGCTGTTATAACTTGCCTTCTCTTCCTCTTCCTAACAAGCCTGCCCTTGACTGACATGTTTCTCTGTGTGTTTTTTTCCGCTTTCCAATTTCCTTTCCTTTCTTTTGGATTGTGTTTGGGATGTACAAGGAGGGAAACAGGCTAAAGAAGTGTTTTACATCATTCAGATGGCTTGTGACCTGAACTGTACAGCAGAAGGTATCTGCTGAGATCTCATAATTTACAGCCATTGTATCTTTTGAGATCTTGTCTGTTGCTTTGTGACACTTTGTAGTTTTCCTTCAAGGTGCACTGTATCTTTAACTTTTCCACAAACTAAAAAAAGGCGAAAACTAAAGCACTAACTCCTGCATAAATCTTATTTTCCATTCCTCTGTAGTGTCTATGCAGCATGTAACATACACCTGCTTTTGCAGAAGTAAATATTTATTTTAGCTATACATTATGGCCTAATTTGGTTATATCCTATCTTTAAAGTGCTTCAAGTGCATTTCTTTTCCTTTTTTAGAAGCATGCACATAAAATAATAGTTAATGGTTAATAAAGTTTGGCAAAGTTTGTGTTATATACGTTTTTCTATAGTATACTTCTCTTAAAGGTGTCCTGACTATTTTTACATTGAATTTTCTGGTGCAGTTGCACCCAGAGCTGCGACACATCTGTATTTTCTGTACCTACATGCTACGAAATGACTCTAAGCTTGTGTCAATTATCATTACATAAACCAGGTGGCAACTATGACAGCCGGTTTGATGTGGGCAAGGGCAGTGGAACCATCATTGTTGCTAGACCCCTTGATGCAGAACAGAAATCAAATTACAACCTGACAGTAGAGGCAACAGATGGAACCAAATCTATCAGCACCCAGGTAATTGAATTGCTAATGAAATGTTTATGGAAAATAGACTTCGTAGCAGATCCTTCTTTTGATATTAATGTCATGAGGTGGGGTACATGTGTTGTAGTGCACTTACAATGGTTTAGGAGAAAGGGTATTATCTTGTAAGCCATTTAAAGGAGGTGTTATCATTTTTCCATTATCGTGTATCGTTGTAAGCACTTTGTCTTTCATGAGAATATGGGAAGTGGTCTTGTGCAGTAGTATTGTAAAAGGTTTTACTATTTTTTAAAATGTATTTGTAGCTGTACTTGGCAATACAAACCTTGATTACTTTTCAGTAATGATGGAGAACTTGTACTTCTAAAACTTAGAAGACATGACTTCACACAGCTTTATGTAATAACAGATAATGTAAGTGTAAGCGTCACCCCATTTCTTTGAATCTGCACTTGAATCCTGATTTTACTTTGCTACAGTGTGTTTCACACATGAAAATGTGAGCTTTTGAATTCTGCTGTTTCAACAATGTCTCTCTCACTAAAAGAAAGGGTCTTCAGCATATCATACTTATTGTCTTGTTCGAAGCAGGTGTGTTTTGTTCCGAGTCCTAGTCAGCTGTGGAAACTCATTTAGGGGTTGTCAACACCTTTAAATAATCATAAAATGGGCTTACGATCAGAATAAGACCCTGGGTCAGCAACTCCGAAGAGAGATTTTAAAAAAATCTGTCGATTTAAATGTTTATTTTGCCCTTCTCCCTCTAATCATCTGCGTTTCCTTTAGTGATTACTTAATATGCTTAAGTAATCACATGCATATTTTTTTCAGTACAAATAGTTCATTTTGAACGAGTTTTGATAATACAATTGTCTGTGATCTTTCTTTTTATTACTTCATCACACAAGAAAGTCACTCAGTATCACATTTCTTTATTATATAAAAGGGAAAAGCGGATGAAACTTTATTAAATGTTAAAGTGAAGTTTTGTTAAATCTGATTTCCATTTAAATAAGCATGTATTTAGCCAAGCCCTTCTTTTCTTGCAATGTTTCATGTGCAATATGAATTTTAATTCAGCATTTGACAGCTAGCGGACACTATGGCTGATTATTCTATGGAATTCCCTGGCAGAACTATCTGAACAGCTCATTCCTTGGATTGGCCATGTCATGAAGCCTTAATGCTGTTTGTCAAGGTTTTCAGCTGCTGCTGTTGCCTGACAAGGTTACGTCCATGAGGCATTGCGCGGATAGTGGGTTATTCTTTCCCTGATTGGGAGTATGTGGACTCCCTGGGCTTGAACAGGCTTGACCTTCTCCAGGAGATCACACAGGTCATCAAGTGGAGTCTGGGGGAGTCAGCGCACCCCTGGAGCTTTGTGTGTCCGGTCCAGTACAAGATAGCCAATATGATTAGATTGGCTGTGGATTGAGCATTACATGACTTTAAGTATTATCTCATTCACAGGGAGTACGTGTCAAACATGGGGAAACAAGCTTAGCTGTATGTGTGCTGGATTTGAAGGAATTTGTACCTGCTGTCTTTCCACATTAGGAGCTCTATCTTTTTCTTAATACTTTTGAACTATTAGATGATGTTGGTTGTATGCTCTGGAAAGGAATATAATATCACTGCAACACAATGTAGTTTGCTGGTGGATATTACATTAGATTGATTGCAAGTCTTTCACAAAGTCTTTTATTCCTTTGTTTTGTTTTCCGTGCCTGCGAAGACAGATGTGTTGATTCAATATTTATCCATTTAACCTGACTGATTAGGTTGAACAGCTGCTGTTGCAGAGTGTTCATTCACAGTTCTGCTTTATCTGAACTCTTCTGAAATTTGCCTTTTCGGATGCATTCTGCCTACTATAGTTTAGTGGTAAGTGGTTCCACTTGATGAGTCATGTTTTTTTGTTTCCTTAATTAAAAAAAAAATAGTAAATTAAAATACCCCTACCCTTTAAAGGACCATAAATCAATACACAGTACATTTGGTTTTTTTTTCATTTTGATTGGTATTGTGAGCTATCACAGGAAGTGTCCCAAATGTTTGTCTCTTTACCTAACAGGTGTTTATCAGAGTAATTGATACAAATAACCATCGGCCGGAATTTTCCCAACCAAAATACGAAGTCAGCATTTCAGAGGACACAGTGCCGGATACAGAGATTTTGCAGATCAGCGCAACTGACAAAGATGAGAAGAACAAGTTGATCTACACACTTCAAAGCAGCACAGATCCCTTCAGCCTGAAGAAGTTTCGCCTGGATCCAGGAACAGGCATACTGTACACCGCTGAGAAACTGGACCATGAGACCATGCACAAACATGTCCTAACCGTGATGGTAAGTTGTGAAATAGTATGTTTTTTCCTTCCCCACTTCTGTAAAACAATTAGATGTTTAAATTGAGCATAGCTTTCCTGACTGAACTGGATCTCTGTTGTCAGAGCACATTGATCTTTTCGTACTTCTTTCAGTTCTACCTTTCAAATCCATCGGAGCTTGTCTTTGGTTTTTCCTTTTCTGCTGGAGAATTCTGTCATGTTTATTGATGTGTAGCAGTGACGCACAGAATAGTCGGTAACAAAAAAAAATACCTGATATGTTGCATGTTACGTCTCCTATTTAGATGTGATGATCCTCCTCCCCCATCCCCTCCCTTAGAGCTTTGTAACTTTGTGTTTTTGCCTTCAGGTTCGGGATCAGGACGTTCCTGTGAAGCGCAACCTTGTCAGAGTTATCATCGACGTGGAAGACGCCAATGACCACGCTCCCTGGTTTACGAGCTCCCCATACAAAGGCCGTGTGTATGAATCGGCCGCAGTGGGATCTGCGGTGCTGCAGGTCACAGCGCTGGACAAAGACCAGGGAGAAAACGCGGAGATTGTTTACAGCATAGAGTCAGGTTGGTCTTGAATTTGGCCAGAAGTTCATCAAACAAAACGTGTGCCTCTATAGAGCCTTTAAAGAGTTTGAGAAGCATATGTACATCATGAATTACAGAATGACACTAATGTCACTTGTGACAAAGGTCGGCCAAAAGGCGTCTGGGTTTAGCGTCCCACATGTGTCAGTTATGAATGGTTTATTGGAAATGTAGTGTGAAGTATGAGTCAGAAAATGCAGTGAAGCACTGTAGTCCCTTTTCATCTAATTGTCTGTAGGAGTTCATGGGAAATAGCATCTTATTTTCCCACCATTGTTGTTTAAGATAAATGACAGCATTAGGGGGTGGATAGCATAGTTGATGGCAGTGCTGTTTTATAGAATGCGCATTTTTAAGATATTTGAAATGACTAAAGCTAATTGAAGTAAAACAGCTAGAGAACAACTGTCTTTCCGAAGCTGACAGGATTGGAATACCAAACAGCTGAAGGGGGGTGGTAGTTGATTAGTTTCAGGACCCGGCAGTGTAAAAAGCTGTTAATTACTTCTGTATTGAAGAAACGATAAGGAACTAAATTCTGTGCAATTACACAATTATAGCAAGAGTAAATCTGTTGCAATTGTCACTCAGAAATTAGAATTATGCTAATGAAAGCTGTTAGTTTTGGCTTTGTGCATAATCTCTTCATGGTTGTAATTTAATTTGTAAGCATCAGGCCACATAAATTACACAGCGTTATTAATGTAGAGATGCATGGTTATTCAAAAGAAAAACAGGCATTGATTTTCATAAGGTAATAGCTCTTTTTTCTTACAGGAAATGTTGCAAATTCGTTTGCTATCGATCCCCTTCTTGGCACTATTACAGTAGCAAAGGAGCTTGATCAGAGCAGTAAGGATCAGTTTGAGCTCACAGTGAAAGCAACAGATAAAGGCCATCCTCCGCTAAGTGTGGTGACACCTGTTCACATTTCTGTCACCATCTCGGATAATGCAAAACCCAGGTTTGCTAAAAAGGAGTTCTCTGCAGAAGTCGGCGAAAGTGCTCTGGTCGGGAGCTTTGTTGGCTTAGTTTCAGCATCAAGTCAGTCGTCTGTTTTTTATGAAATCAAGGACGGGAATCTCGAAGGAGCATTTGACATTAATCCGAACTCCGGCGTTGTCATCACGCAAAAAACACTTGACTATGAGACTGTGCCTTCATACAAGTTGACAGTTCAGGGCACAAACATGGCTGGGCTGTCAAACAATGCTACCCTCCTGATTCATCTCCGAGATGAGAATGACAACGCTCCGGTCTTCACGCAAGCAGAATTCTTAGGGATGATAAGCGAAGCTGCTCCAGTGAACAGCGTCGTTTTAACGAGAGAGAACTCACCGCTTGTAATCCGAGCCATAGATGCTGACAGAGAAACAAATGCTATGCTGGTTTATCAAATTGTTGAACCATCTGCCCATAGCTATTTTGCTATTGATTCCAGCACGGGAGCTATTCGTCTTATAACAAGCCTGGATTATGAGCAGAATAGTATTTTCCATTTCACAGTGCAGGTCCATGATATGGGAGCCCCTTACTTATTTGCTGAGACCGCAGCCAATGTTACAATTCAAGTTGTTGATGTTAATGACTGCTCTCCACTGTTTAGTAAAGAAATGTATGAAACATCTGTTTTGCTCCCAACGTACAAAGGAGTGAAAGTTATTGCACTAAACGCTACAGATGCTGATTCTGGACCAAATTCAAAAATGATTTTCTCCATCTCAGATGGCAACATAGGAGAAAAATTTAAGATTGACTCAAATTTGGGTGTCATTTCTATTCAGAACACTTCCCACTTGCGAAGCAGGTATGAGCTGACTGTTAGAGTCTCTGATGGAAAATTTGCAAGCACGGCGTCTGTAAAAATAAACGTGAGAGAAAATAAGGAAAGTGGTTTCAAGTTTACACAGAGCTCATACACTGCTTCAGTTCAGGAGAACTCCTTGGAACCCAAAAGTATTGCTGTTATTGCATCAGTAGGCCACCAAATAAATGAGCCGCTGTTTTATACGATTCTAAATCCAGACAGAAGGTTTAAAATTGGCCGTACCTCTGGGGTCCTGTCCACCACGGGCATACCCTTTGATCGTGAAGAGCAAGATGTCTACGAGATAGTTGTGGAAGTGACCAAGGAGCAGAGGTCGGCTGGACTTGCTCACGTGCTCGTGAAGGTCACGGTGGAGGATGAGAACGACAACAAACCCAAGTTCGTTAATTTGCCCTACTACGCTCTAGTGCAGATGGACGCTGAGGCCGGCCATGTGATTAGGCAGGTGACGGCGGTAGATGAAGATATTGGCAGAAACGGCGAAGTTCACTACCACCTGAAAGAACATCACGAGTACTTTCAGATAAGTCCTGAGGGGGAGATCACGCTGAAGAAGCCCATTGAGCAGGAAACTCTGACCACCGAGTATGTCATTGCTGTTGTGGCCAAAGATGGAGGAGAACCAGCCCTTTCCGCAGTGGTTGAAGTACCAATTACAATAGTTAACAAGGCCATGCCGGTGTTTGAAAAACCGTTTTACAACATTGAAATTCCAGAGAATATTCAGCGGCATTCTCCAGTGGCACACGTGCAGGCAAGCAGCTTGGAAGGGCCTCGGATAGTGTACAGCATCACAGAAGGAGACCCCTTCAGGCAGTTCTCGATAAACTTCAACACCGGAGTCATACACGTAATTGCTCCGCTGGATTTTGAAACACACCCTGCCTACAAATTAAATGTGCGAGCAACGGACTCTTTAACTGGGGCGCACTCTGAAGTTTTTGTGGACATTATCTTGGAAGATGTCAATGATAACCCTCCCATGTTTAAAGAGAAGTCGTACAACGTTAGGCTTTCAGAAGCCTCTGTAATTGGCACGTCGGTGCTGCAGGTATTTGCTACAGACTCAGATTCTGGTAGCAACAAAGTCATTTCATACCAGTTATTAGAAGATGGAAAGAACTCCGATTACTTCAGCATAGATCGTGAGAGTGGGGTTATAGTGACCGCCAGAATGTTGGACCATGAGAGACGAGTGCAGCACAACCTGCTAGTGAGGGCTGTGGACGGTGGCGTGCCCGCCCTGACTAGCGATGTACCTGTAACAGTGCACATCACCGACCTGAATGATAACCCTCCAGTCTTCACTCAGCAGCTTTACGAGGCAGCTGTCAGCCAGCTTGCCTCCCGCGGGCATTTCGTAACACATGTGCAGGCGTCGGACGCCGACAGCTCGGACGCCGGGAAGCTCGAATATGCCATCCTCGCGGGAAACGAAAACCAGAATTTCGACATAGACAGGAAAAGCGGAGTCATTGCCATTTCCAACCACCGCAAGCAGAAGATGGAGGCCTCTTACAACCTGAACGTCTCGGTGTCGGATGGTGTGTTTCGGAGTTCGGCTCAGGTCAAGGTTACGGTTATTGGAGCAAACTTTCACAGTCCTTCTTTCAATCAGATTGATTACGTGGTGGAACTTTCTGAGAACTCCCCTGTTGGAACACTGGTTGCCGAAGCCACGGCAACAGACGAGGATTCCGGTACTTATGGACACATCACCTATTACATTGTGAACGACTTTGCCAGGGACAAATTCTCTGTCAATGAGGATGGGCAGATTTTCACACTTGAGAGCCTGGATCGTGAGAACACAGCAGAGAAGGTGATCGCAATCAGTCTAATGGCAAAAGATGGAGGTGGAAAGGTGGGGTTTTGTACTGTTAATGTCATTCTTACTGACGTCAATGACAATGCCCCACAGTTCAGAGCAGCGGAGTACAGGGTCAACGTAGCATCGGATGTCCCAAGGGGGACTACAGTCGTTAAAATTGCAGCATCAGATGCGGATGAAGGAAGCAACGCTGATATTGCTTATACCATTGAAGCAGACCTGGAAAATGTAGAAGAAAATTTTGAAATTCATCCTTTCAGCGGTATAATCGTTACCAAAGAAAGCTTAATTGGACTTGAAAATGATCTCTATGCTTTTTATGTGAGGGCAAAGGATGCTGGGAACCCTCCAAGGGAATCTATTATCCCAGTGTATATCCGAATTCTTGCCCCCGAAGAGCCAGTGCCCAAATTTGTGGAGCCACACTACAGATTTGCAATCTCTGAAAACCTCGCTGTTGGATCAGAGATTGATGTCATTCAGGCAGAGAGTGAACAGCCTGTGTTTTATAGCCTTGCGAAAGGGAATACTCCAGAGAGTAACCAAGGTGAGATCTTTGTCATTGACGGGGACAGTGGGAGGCTGAAACTCGAAAAGAACCTTGATCACGAAACTACAAAATGGTACCAGCTTACACTGCTAGCGCAGAGTAACCACGGAGGTAATGAAGTTGTGTCCACTGTAGAAATAAATATTCAAGTAAAGGATGTCAATGATAATAGCCCTCAGTTTGAGTCTAACCCATATAAGGCATTTGTAGTGGAGAACTCACCTGGGGGAACTCAGGTGATTCAAGTGAGAGCAAATGATGTGGACTCTGGAACTAATGGCCAGGTTATGTACAGCCTGGATCAGAACCAAGAAATGGAGGAGATCCTGGAGCTGTTTGCCATCAACAGCGAGACCGGATGGATTACGACACTCAAAGAGCTCGACCATGAGAAGCAGAGCAAGTACTCTGTGGCTGTGGTGGCTTCTGATCGAGGAGAGAAGGTGCAGCTGACCGCCAGCACCAAGGTAGAGGTGACTGTCGCCGACGTGAACGACAATCCCCCACGCTTCACCGCGGAGATCTACAAGGGAACTGTCAGCGAGGACGACCCCCCACCGAGCGGAGTCATCGCCATCCTCAGCACCACTGACGCCGACTCGGAAGAAATCAACCAACAAGTCAGCTACTACATTACAGGTAATCATTGTCGTGAGATTCTGCACCCAGGCATCAGGGAGACAGAATAGGTGCGAGTGGGCTAGGAGGATTGGTTCTTGATAAGAAAACTTGTCATGAATTCTGTTTAAATAAAACAAAAGGGTCCAGGTTTATCCCTTGGAGTTTATTTCATTTGAGGATAGTGCTCTTAATTACTCTAATTAACTAGGGAAATGCAACCCCTGGAGCTAATTAGCTTGTGTGGTTGGAATGATGTCAAATTCGTTATCCAGGCCTATGATGAGAAGTGGACATTTGCATCTTATTTCGGATGTTTGCTGAAATGCAGAGCATGAAACAACAAATAAGTAGGTGTCCTCAATGTTTGCAGATCTGATATTGCAGTTCAAGGGCGCCAAGTCCCGGTCCTGAAGGGCTGGGGCTTCTGACATTGATTTTCATTCCAACTCTGCTCTTAACAAGCTAAACAGTTGCTAGCTGGATTAACTGAACCAGTTGAACAGTTTCCCCCAGCCCTTCAGGTTCTGTTGCTTTAAAGGGACCTCAGTCATGTTATGAGCTTCTCTGGTCCTACATACGAGCTAAATTGTGGCATTGTTCATTAATTTGAATGACACTTTTCCATTGACTTTTCAGGAGGAGACCCTCTGGGACAATTTGCTATTGAACACATTCAGAATGAATGGAAGGTCTCTGTAAGAAAGCCCCTGGACAGAGAAGAGAAAGACAATTACCTCTTAAATATCACAGCCACTGATGGGACATTTGTGGCAAAGGCTGTGGTAGAGGTTAAGGTCCTTGATGCAAATGACAACAGCCCTGTTTGTGAAAAGGTTTGTTTCCAAAGGTTGGAATATCTGTGGATGACATTCATTCTGCTGCTCTAGTCTGTTCACACGGAAAAGATGTGAATTTACGTCACTTTTCCTCAAGGGTTTGAAACCTGGGTCTGTGGGTGGGGGGGTGGGAATACATTTCTCATGCTTTACTAGTATTCAAAGAGGATGATTCCCTCAGCTACGTACTACTAATATTGACAAAAGGTTTTGATAAATTTAAACCTACATTGTTCGTGAGAGATTTCCTCACACAATATACAGTATTTGGAAAGCCGTGCGTTCTTTTGCATCACCCCAAATGTACATTTGAAATGTTGCTGTGATTGCAATCGTAAATGTGATTTGTTAAGTGCTTCTAATATTAATAGTATGTCCGTTTTAACTTCCACAACCTGTGGTATTTTCCAGACACTGTACACTGAGACGGTCCCAGAGGATGCTCCTTCAGGCAAGCTCATCCTACAGGTTTCTGCCACGGATGCTGATATCCGTTCAAATGCTGTGATTTCTTATAAGCTCTTTGGGCCTGGATCAGAAAAATTCAGCATAGATGTAGATACTGGTAAGTTGTTTTATTTAATGTAAATCCTAACATTCACCATCATGTAGCAGCGGGTATTATCTAAGGCGAAACAGGAACTTAATGGCTGTTTTACATTTATTTATGCATAAAATTGAATATACTTTTTATTGCTAAAACTAACTTTGTTGCATTGTGTCAAGAGTAGGAATAAATGCAAAGCCAGCTGTATTTATCTCTCCTAGCTCTTGACCAAGCCTTTCAAGAATCTGCACTTAGAAGGTTTTGGATTCGTCCAGATTTTAGGTTTCATCTGAATTAATAACTGATGATTATTAATCAATGCTTGATTAATCTCCTGTTCTTGATTTTTATTTAGATTGACTGAAATAATTCTGTAAATGTACTGGTTTATTTAGAAATTTACTAAACAGCTTGGAAAATTTATCAATTGGCTTGTTTGCCTGTAGGTTGACAGATTTGCTGGTGTATTTATAAATTAAGTTATAAAATGACTTTCCAAAGAAACTAACATTTGCATGCACACCTAAGAGAACAAGGTTCAAATGGCCTGCATACTGATTGCAGTAATATGCAGTTGGCTGTCTTTACCATCCAGATTAAAAATCCGTTTGATAGACTTTTATGAAAGTCAGTTAGGCCTTCTGCTGTCATGACGCTAACCTCATGTTGCGCTAAAAAAATGATAGTATAGCTTTATAGAATAAAGTGGGAGTTACACTTATATTAGTAAAGTTTATACTTCCTACAACATTTAAAATAGTAAAGGTCCTACAGAATGACAAATGTATGGATTTTGAAAAGCAATTTTGCTCAGTTCCTTCTAGCAGAGCTTTCTAAATACAAGCATTGCGCTGCGGTGTGGAGTTTCTTTTTTAATAATATGCTTAGCATATGCAACCAGAACAAGCATCTACCCACAGTCTTCAATAATCCTTCATAAGACTTTGGCAAAGAAAGAGGCTGCATGTATGCTGAAGGCATCTATTCTGTGTAATTATAATAGGTCAGTGCCAACTCTTACCTTCTGTTTAGTCTTACACCTACAACATGTCCCGCTTTGACAGAGCGGAACTGTTAATTGAAACTCTGAAGAAGAGTTGCTTCCCCTCTGGATTTCACTCCAGCTGCTCTACGGTCTGTAATTTGAAGCAGTTGTTTTGGGAACTGCTGACCAAACCTCTGTGATCTCGATTCCTGAGTTGCAAGCATTGCATTGTAGGATGCAAGCTAAGGTTTTCACTCGGTTCCCACCAGCTTTTAAGCAAGGGGGATTGTTAACAAAGGCAACTTGTCAGACCTTTTTAAAACCAGGCAAGGCAAGGACAGGGGACTTTTAAGGGAAGCCAGGCTGCTGGTGTAAGTTGTTGATGTTAAAATGGAAGGTGGCACTCCTCCCTCTGAAACAGAATGTCCCAGCTAATGTCCCAGTTTGAGGGCAGGGACACTGTGCTGGAGGAGTTGCTGTCTTTCAGATGAGACATTAAACTGAGGTCCTGCCTACTTGGTCGTTGTATGTCCCTTGGCACTGCTCTTCACAGTAGAGGTGTGAACTGTTAACAAGGTTTAAAGTTACAGTCTGGCTTCCTTGAAATCCCCCCTTCATTCACCTGATGCCACAGTTTGGCCACGGTGCAGTGGGGCTGCTGGTGCCAAACTGCTGACACATGTTCCCTGCAGGAGGAAATGGTGGGGATGAACAGCGCCACATAAGTAAAAGGAGCTATTGATCGAAAATTCACAGTTCAGTATCAATACCAGATCAGATCAATATCAATTTTTTTAATGTAGACCCAAAACAGGGTAGTGCAATGGGTTGCTGTAAAATTATCAAACTTTGATATAGCATGACTTGGAATATAGGAGTTAACCAACTTTGCCAGCCTAAATTAAAAAATACTACCATATTCCGACGGGGTTAATGTATCAGGAGATGTACTATGTAGAAAAGCAGGATTATTACTTGTAGGGCTGTCAAACTGTTTTTTTTCCTGAAACAGTCTAATGAATTCTTATGGATGCAATTCCCTGGGCAACTGTCTTCCACTTAAAATTGCTCTTAGCTGCAAACCATTCTGTACTGGATTTCTTTGAACAGTCATTACTTGGGTGCATCTGTGCGTCTTAGCCATTAAGATGAAATAAAATTAACGTATGCACATTTACAGAGAGCTTTGTGCGTTGACAAAAACTTAAATTAAATTTCGATCTGAATTGAAAAGTTTGACTTTCATCACCCCTCCACCACCAAAAAAATGTGAAGGTGTAACAATATGTTTTGTTTTTTCCCTTAAAGTTCCCACTAGTCCATTTACAGGTGAAATCAAACTAAAATAACTACTGAGAGTGCGTTCAAAACGCTAACCGTGTGGAGCAGTGTTCGTATGCATTCGTGCCTGAAGTGTTCATCTTGACGCTTCTTTCAGGTGAACTCAGGACACTGCTCCCCCTTGATCGCGAGAAAGAGGACGTTTACCACCTGGTCGTGAAAGCTGTGGACGGAGGAGAGCGCTTCTGCCAGGCCGACGTTGTGCTGACTGTGGAAGATGTGAATGACAACGCGCCGCAGTTCACCGCGGACCCCTATTCCATCACAGTGTTCGAAAACACAGAGCTGCACACGTTTGTCGCGCGGCTGCAGGCGACGGATGCTGACATAGGTCAGAGGGCGTTCCTGCTTAAAGAGTACCTGTTTTGTCTGTCTTGTGTAGTCCCTTGTGTCAAGGTGTGTTCTACATACTGTAAGTGTTGAAAGTGCACTTACGTGTTAAACAGAAGTGCAAGAGCTCTTCAGGTGGGAGAAGGACATTTCACCATGAGCTTTACCAGCAGATGAATATTTACCTGACTGTCGCTTTTGTCTATTTCCTCTTAGTAAAAGTTTGGGACACATTTATTCAGTTGACTTTGCTGGAGCAATCTGGGTAATGTAGCAGTATCCCCACCAGGGATTTGAAACTCACACTCAGTCCAGAGTATTAACCGCTGCACTACACTGTCTTTCCCAAGTTGGGAATACATTTCTGTTTCTCACCGTCTGTGACTGCATCTCCCGATAGGTTATTGAGCACCAGAACATAAGAAAGGTTGCAGATGAGAGGAGGCCCCTATAGTTTCCTTGGTAGATAATAATTATAATTGCTTACACTTATATAGCGCTTTTCTGGACACTCCACTCAAAGCGCTTTACAGGTAATGGGGATCCCCTCCACCACCACCAATGTGCAGCCCCACCTGGATGATGCGACGGCAGCCATAGTGCGCCAGAACGCTCCCGACACACCAGCTCTCAGTGGGGAGGAGAGCAGAGTGATGAAGCCAGTTCATAGCTACATTACAGCTGATAACTGCTACAGCTACAGATAGCTGATAACTGATTCAGGTATCTCATACAGTCATTTCCTAAAAAAGAACAGGGTGTCGGCCTCAACCACATGGGCTGGGTAGTTTGTTCCAGACTCCTGCATCTCTTTGCATTAAGAAGTTCCTCTCGGGTCCGGTTTTAAATCAGGAATGCTTCCACATTTCCCACTTAAGTTATCTGGTTCATGTTTCAAAGTTCATTCTGAAAAAATCTGTTAGGCTGCCTTTGTCACTAACCATGAGGATTTTGAATACCTGTTACATGTCCCCCCATAGTCTTTTCTGTTAAAGACTAAAGAGGTTAATTTCCTTCAGCATGTCAGTGTAAGACATTCCTTACATTCTGAGATATGTCTGGATGCCCTCATCTAGACTGATTAAACTGGGTAAGGAGTCTGACCTTGTTTAGCAGTGATTACAGCAGCAGAGAATTATTAAATGTATCTTTTTGGCACTTGATTCTTTTGTTCTTGAAGTATAAAAAAGAGATAGCTGGCCTTCTTGCACTAACTGGAGTACACCATGTGTTTCTTTTCACCTGTCTTGCCATTATCGGAATAGTTGTCAGTCTGATTGTGATTGTGTATTATTGTGTGATCACACAGTCAGATTAGTGATCACATCACACATAGATTGATCGTGCTTGTATGTTGTTTTATATAAAGGGAGGTTTAATGAGAAAAGAGTGACATCGTAATGGTAGGCTCAGCGATTAAAATTAAGACTCACATTTGCTGTATATGCTACAGTGTCTGTAGTTAGATCCTTTCTAAATGCAGCTAAATAACTGCAGGTGTCAACAACAGCAAAAACAACGCAGAGGAATTTAAAATTGATTGCATGTTTCAGTGTGATGTGCTATGGTTTGATAGACATTATTGAAGCCCTAAATCAGTATGCACCAAGCAGAAAACTCAATTTAGTTGTATATTTCTTGCCTTCACAGTTAACTGGTTAGGGATTAGTTCTTCTTGCTTTGTCAGTAACTAATATTCTAAGCAAATCTACATTCTCAAGGAGCAGCAATAGACTTTTTTTCATTTTATTGAACTTCTCTCTCATTCCCATTCACAAATGCAGTGAATCAGTCATCAGGGGATATGAGATTGTTTGCACTGAGCAGTTTTACCAAGAGCCAAATTAAATGTTGCATTATTAGATTAATCATGCCATGTGTATCATCAGTGGTATTTACAGTGCAAATAAAAATGCCAATATTTACTGTAGAATGAATAATTAAATTCCAGGGAATAGTGCATTCTGTGCAGTTGTTTTATTTTTTGTATTAGATAAGAAAGTCCTTATGTTATCAGTTTTATAACAAACCAGTTTAATGTCACAATAGTATTGATGGTAAGGAGTGTAAACAATACATTTTAGATGTTATCTTAAAAACTGTCAGGTCTAAAGATATCACCAGTTCCAGTGCTGTTGTATATTGTAACAGACCTCAGTTAACTGTTTTGACCCTCTTTGTGTAACACTGGACCTCTGCTTGAGTAGCACAGTAGGTATTTGTTTCGTCCGTGTTGCAGGAGTACGCTGGAGCAGTCTGAAATCCAACAGATAAAACACATTAATTATTGCTAAAACGCTAGCATGATGAATCACTCTGAACTCCCCAATGAGAGAGTTAATGAGGTGCTAAGCAGAAAAATCTGTTGGTTTTTAGCAATTCCACTGAGTTTTTGATATTTCTGGACCTGCAGTTATTGCGAATAGAAAACATCTGAAATCCACAAGTCCCGTAACTGAGCTCAGACTCTGAGATAAATTCTTTGAATCATGTGCGTCACAAAATGACATCTGCCAGTGTTTTCCGTTGTGGTACATTTACCGCTGAAAACTCGCTCTGTTAAATAAACAGCACCCACAGCACCCAGTCAGTCCATGGGTGTTAATGTTATTTGTTTCTTGTCATATCCCAGTGACAGATTAATGTTTCTGACACATACATGGCACTTTATAAGGCCAAAAACATTCTGAATATAAAATGAAGGATCAAGCCTTTCTTTTCATGAGTCTTTTTTTATGTCATCATTATTTCTTGCTCAAGTCCGACATAATATTTAATCGAATCTACTGGACATGTTTAGAAGTATAGATAAGTGTGTGTATGAACATACCTGGAACTTACTGTTTCCCTGTCTGTGTTAGTGGTTTGGTACTGCTGTGCTAATAAGCTTTGTAGCTGGTTATATTTATACCAGGTGATGAAACGTTGACGCTCCACTTTTTCCTTTGATAATCTAAAAGGGTGACGGCTGACTTGCATCACTACTTGTGAATGTCTGGATGGCGCCACTGTAGCTGAACCTTATCCCCGGGATTACAAAGGAAAGAATGAAGTGGCAAAATAACGTTTTGTGATGTGTGATAAGAGTAAATTATGGAGAACATTCCTCTTTCTAGACAACAGCATTATCTTCCCACAGTTTTCCTCCCGTGTAAACCTCCTCCTTATCACAGATACCACTTCATAGACCAACCATGACTATAAACGGTTATTTCTCTGTTCGTAGCCAAATTGGGTTTTTTTTCTAATTGCAGCTGAACTCATTGGGCCTGAACGTGCACATTGATTTAGGAGTTGCTGTGAAATACTGTCAACAGAATTTGTTTGTGGCTGTTTACTGATGAGGAGTAAAGATTGTGGAGTGGTTTGGCTCAATGCACTTAGTAAAATTCCAGCAAAGTTGTTAAGAAAAATACAGCTGAGCTGTAATAGCACAGAGGAATAAACATGAACTTGTGTTTAAAAATGGTTTAAACAACATTATAGGAATTTGGAATACAAAACGATTATCTGAAGCAGTATTGAGTGAATAGCACATTATCAGTTAGGAGACTCCCACACATCTAAATTTATTACCTATCCTGTGAAACGAGACGTATTGATGATCCTGTTTTTTTCTCACCTTTTTTTGTTTTTAAGGCCAAAACAGCAATATCTTGTACTCATTCGTTGATTCTGCCAATGGCTACTTCTTGGTGGACGAGGAGTCTGGCGTCGTCAGCCTGGAGAAGCCCCTGGACAGGGAGGTGCAGGCAGTGTACACGCTGACGGCCCGGGCTACGGACCAGGGCTCCCCTCGCAGGCTCTCCACGGTCTGCACCATGGTCGTGTCTGTGCTGGACATCAACGACAACCCCCCGGTGTTCGAGCAACGGGAATACGTCGCCACCGTTTCCGAGGACATCGCCGTCGGAACCCGGATCCTTCAAGTTTTTGCTGCAAGCCGAGACATTGAAGTGAACGCGGAAATCTCTTACTCCATTATCAGTGGCAACGAACACGGGAAGTTTAGCATCGACTCTGACACAGGTATGCCCTCTTAACGGCCTGTTTTGGAGTTGCCATTATGAGCGTAGCAGATGTATTGACATAAAGGATAATTGCTGCCAGGTGGGGTAGTCTCTGTGACTGTTTGAAGTCTCGGTTTAATTGCCGGCCCATGCTTGCTTTCTTTCTTTCTCCACGTCTGCAGGTGACATCTTTGTGATTGAGAGTCTGGATTATGAAATGTCCCACGAGTACTATCTCACAGTAGAGGCCACCGATGGAGGCACACCTTCTCTTAGCGATGTGGCAACAGTGAATATTAATTTGACAGATATAAACGACAACAGTCCAGTCTTCAACCAGGAGGTCTATTCTGCAGTTATAAGCGAAGATGCTGAACTGGGGAAAACCGTTATTGCCGTATGTGCTTATATATTTCTACAGAGCTTAACAGAAGTTTAATATATAACCGTAATTGTAATATATAAATGTATTCATTTACTTAAAATCTTTTTCATAGCGGAATTGTTTTAAAAAAAATAAATGTTGCTCTCAAAGCTGGGGGGGGGGAAATCCCTTGAGGTTTATTCTAAATAGAGAGTAATTCACGATTCCCGTTTTTAAACAAGGCATTTCCTAAATGAGCTGTCGGGAAATTAGATTTTAATATCGGTTTTTGAATCACACTGCTGAGTTCTCGGCCCTTCTCTTTCCCTTGAGAACAGAGTCCGTATTTTGTGTGCACGGGAACACCCGTGTTAAGAGATGTTCTGTTGGAGCAGGTCCCGGTTTTCCTCGCGGCTCATTGCGGAAACGGTTGTGTCGTTCCTTCAGGTCCTGGCAGACGATGCCGACGGGCCCTCCAACAACCACGTCCGCTATTCCATCGTTAACGGGAATCAGGGAAGCCCGTTCGCCATCGATCCCGTCAAAGGGGAGGTCAAGCTCGAGCGACAGTTAGACAGAGAGAAGGTGAGAGGGCTCTTTTCTCAACGAGCTGATCAGATCCCCAGCTCCTGTCTCAGGGTTCATTTTATGTACCTTGAGCTCTGTCTGTTGCTTTTCGGGCATCGTCAGGTAAATGGATGCTGTCCCGGCTTTGTTTCCGATACCTGACGTATAACCTGGGTTTTACTTGTAGATCTCGGGATATACGCTGACGGTGGTCGCCTCCGACAACGGGAGTACCCCCAGGTCCAGCACGGCAGTCATCAACATAGATGTGTCAGACGTGAACGACAATCCGCCAGTCTTCTCACAAGCCAACTACAGTGTCATCATCCAGGTAACGCGTCTTGCCTTTAAGGCCTGGGGGGCTTGTATTTTTAAGAGCTGTGTCCTTAAAATGTCTACTGATAATTGTGACTATATGTTTAACCCATCAAAGTTGTGGTGTACATCTTCGTTCTTGATGTGTATCCGAAAGCATTTTCTGAATCTTCCTTCTTGTGTTTTTTGCAGGAGAACAGACCCATTGGTGCCAGAGTGCTGCAGTTATTAGTAACAGATAAAGATGCTTCTCACAACGGCCCCCCATTCTCCTTCGCGATCACCAGTGGAGACGAAGGAAATGCGTTTGAAATAAACCAGCAGGGAGTTCTTACGGCCTCCGTGCCGTTGAGCCGCGAAATGAAGGACCACTATTTACTTCACGTTCAGGTATGGCCTCTGGCACTCCACCTCCTCCAGTAAAGAAAATAATAAACCCCTTTGCGCACTGCAGTCAGTTTTTGGGTTGCAAGTTACAGACTTGATTGTGCACATTCAGCGATATAAGCAGTCCAAAAAAAGGAACAATGTGCAACCCTTCAGAAAGCTGTACACAGTTATTTTTTTTATGGTGGCCATACTAGTTGGTGCCGTAAAATGTAATTCTTAAGAGGAATTCCTATACGAATCGAATATAAAAATCAAACAGTCCGGAAAGGCACCGTGTCCTGAATAATTCTGTTAAGCATTAAAATCGTGCCCCTGCCAGACCACAAATTTACAAACCCAAATTCTTAACATTTTTGGCTTCAGAAAGCACAGTGCTGTCTGATGAGATTAGTATGACTGAGTTTCTTTCCAAAACAGGGGGGCTCATATGTTAAATCTACATCTCTAGGAGGAAGAAATTTGCACACTCTCAGTTTTGCCTTTGTTTCTAGCTGTGAAAATCTGTGCATTTTTTAATTTATTTTTACCTATAAATTTCTGGTGGATGCCAGCAACAAGTTGTTGTTAATTTTGCTTTTATTTTTGTACTTTTACTCACAGTGGGGGGGGGTCAGTTGTATTAATTCATGAAAGATTACCGTGGCTATAAAAATATGCAATGATTGAAGCACCCTCTTCTGTTGGAACATTGTTATAGCATCGCATGATTTTTTTTAGCCATTTGATTTTACATCAGAAGTCGAAAAGAAAGCTTCAGGATTGAACCTGCGTTACATTGATGAACACTTCAAAGAGTTTTGACAGTCTTCGCATAGATGACAAATACACAGTCTTGTTTAATTACACAGACCATTCCAAGTGTAATGGGCACTAGTGCTTGCTGTTTAGATAGATAGATACTTTATTGATCCCGTGAGGGAAATTGCAGTGCAACAGCAGCTTTACACAGACAACACAGCCACAGTGTAACGAATGATACAATAATAATAATACAATACACTACAATCTGTACAGTGAGGTTGCACTAAAAGAGTTACTCACAGTCCGGACACACAAAGAACAAACTAGAACAGAACAGTACGCAGAAAAATCGTATAACACGTATGAATATAAATATAGATGTAAATATAGATATAGATATAAATATAAATGTATTGCACAGGTCCCTGGCATATATTGCACAAAAAACGGTTGTAAACAGGAAAAGAAAGAGAACAGATGTAGCAGTAGATGTGTTCAGTCCAGAAACAGGTCACTGTCAATGTTGCCTCTGCCCAGACGCAAGGTGGATGCGTTGTACAGTCTTATGGCAGAAGGCAAGAATGACCTCCTGTAGCGCTCCCTGTCGCACCGTGGATGAATCAGTCTATTGCTGAACGTGCTCTTCATTTCTACAAGCCTGTCATAGAGGGGATGGGAGACGTTGTCCATGATGGCCTCTAGTTTGGACACCATTCTCCTCTCAGCCACTACCTCCAAGGGGTCCAGGTCAGACCCAATGACATGGTTTATTTTGGGTTGTTTCAATTTTGTCACAGATTTACCTACTATCGGTGTTTTTAGTTCTAAAGAAATTTTTCATGAGCAGCAAATTGTTTGAAACTATTTTTTTATTTTTAGGTGGCTGACAGCGGAAAGCCTCAACTGCTCTCATCCACATTCATCAGCATCAAAGTCATTGAAGAAAGCATTTACCCTCCAGCTATTCTTCCACTAGAAGTCTTCATCACCACCCATGGGGATGAGTACTCTGGGGGAGTCCTTGGAAAGATCCATGCTACAGACCAGGACATTTATGATACCCTGACTTACAGCCTGGTGTCTAAATCTGGGAATCTATTCTCTGTCTCAAGCGCCAATGGGAAACTCATAGCCAGCAAAGGGCTGGATGTTGGGCACTATCCTCTCAATGTCACGGTTACAGATGGAAGGTTTACTGTGGCTGCCAACATCAACGTGTACGTCAAGCAAGTCACCCAGCAGATGCTAAACAACTCTGTTGCCGTTAGATTCGCCAACATCGCGCCGGAGGAGTTCATTGGGGACTACTGGCGCAACTTCCAGAGGGCCCTGAGGAACATTGCAGGGGTGAAAAGACACGACATTCAGATCGTCAGCCTGCAGCCCGCGGAGCCTCCCTCTCACCTGGACGTGCTGCTCGTCATGGAGAAGACGGGAAGCCCTTACCAGTCACACGAGGTTCTGTACCGAAAGCTCAACACTTCGATCGCGCTCGTCGAGGAGATGACTGGTGTGCGAATTGTCAAAGTCATTAAGAAACTTTGCTCTGGGCTGGAGTGTCCCCTGAGATTCTGTGATGAAATAATTACTCTGGACAAGAATGTCATGTCAACCTACAGCACTGCCAGGCTGAGTTTCGTCACCCCACGGCATCAGAGGTCTGCGATGTGTCTCTGTAAAGGTGAGCTAGTGTCACGCCAGGGAGGTGAACTACCTTTACATTACAATTAAAGATTTCTTCCCTTACTGTACATGTATTTTTGTACCGTTGCAGGTGGTAAATGCCCCGTGTTGAGCAAGCTCTGTGAAGGCGTTCCTTGCCCTGAAGGTACCGAGTGTGTCGCTGATCCAAAGGAAGGAAAACACAGCTGCGTGTGTATGGACGGTAAACATGGAAAGTGTTCCGGTAAGATCACCTGCCGTTTCTTGCTCCGAGGCAGCAAGAATCTTTCTCTGCTTCACAGATCTTGAGAAAGAACCTAGAAAGTGAAAGAGATTGCCTTTGCCGTTTACATTTCAAGGCTGATTTGTGCAGGCATTGCTTTGCAAACTAGGCAACGTTTTGTAGTGTCTGTTCATGGTTAATTAACAAGGAATAGGTAAAAATCCTATAAGAAGCCTATAAATATATATTGTGATTTAGTGAATTAACTGGTTATGCATTCAAAGGAAGTTAGGTATGACTTAAAAATGTTTGGCATGAAAATCATAGACTCTTAAATGTAAAGTGTTAATCCAGTGTTTTCTAGTTTTTCCATTGGGTGGTGCAATTTCCCCAGGTAACATTACATGTGCACGTTTCAAATGAGCTTTCCTCTTTAACCTTTTGCTCTTGCTGTTTTAGGGGGTCTTTCACTGACATTCAGTGGGAACAGCTATGTCAAGTACCGTCTCTCGGAGAGTGAAAACAAGGAGGAAATGAAACTCTCCCTGAAGCTAAGAACATACTCGACCCATGCAACTGTAATGTACGCAAAAGGAACTGACTACAGTATTCTGGAGGTATATAAAGACTCAAACTTTTTTTTTTGCAAACGATCATAATGTAGTATAGAAACTTTTAACGTTCTCTCTGTAGAAAGTGTTTACATGGATGTTGTGGACAGATATCATACTACTATTTTAACAGCCCCTTTTAGCCCAGGGAAGCACAAGAGTTTCCCACAGCAAGTCCTAATGAACCAAGTTCCTTGTGTTTTTAATTTCAGATCAGCAATGGTCGACTGCAGTACAAGTTCGACTGTGGCAGCGGTCCAGGCATCGTTTCAGTGCACAGCATCCAGGTCAGCGACGGCGAGTGGCACTCCGTGTCCTTGGAGGTGGACGGGAACTACGCGAAGCTGGTCCTGGACCGGGTCCACACGGCCTCGGGAACAGCGCCCGGCACTCTGCGCACCCTCAACCTGGATAACTTCGTCTTCTTCGGGGGCCACGCCCGCCAGCAGGGCTCACGCCACGGCAGGAGCGCCCCAGTCAGCAGCGGGCTCAGGGGCTGCATGGAGTCCATCTTCCTGAACGGGCAAGAGCTTCCTCTGAGCAGCAAGCCCAGGCCCTACGCGGTGATGGAAGAGATGGTGGACGTGGCGCCCGGCTGCACCGTGGTCCCAGCAGAAGGCTGTTCCAGTAATCCTTGTACCAATGGCGGGATCTGCTCCTCACTCCCGAATGGAGGTACGCCGGTTTTAAAAACCGGTAGATTGTATATCCCCTTGCGTAGGACCGAAAGAACTGCGTTTGCCTGCCAGATGTTAACGCGTTTCTTTTCTTTAGGTTACTTCTGTAAATGCAGTGCCTTATTCATGGGGACACACTGTGAAATTGGTGTGAGTGCTTGTGCTTCCAACCCGTGTCTCTATGGAGGAACGTGTATCCCCGTCCACGACGACTTCGTGTGCCAGTGTAGGGGGCAATATTCCGGCCAGAGGTACTGTCTTTCAGTCTGTTGAGCCATGTTGCAGCTCTTGCTTTGTTTCATCAAGTATGATTTCGGATAAATGAGATGTCATTGGATTGTGGGGAAAAAAGGAAAAACAACTTTACAGGGTTTTTCTGTCTTGTTTGGGCCTACCATCTGAAGACTGGGCACGACAGCCTGTAAAAGAATTGCAAACCTATAAATAAGCTTTAAGCTCCAAGAATAGGTCAGGTCCGCGTGCCAGCTCAAAAATGATTTGCGGTGAGTTCGTGACTGAGTCCTCTGTTTGTCTGTGTCTGTAGGTGCCAGCTGGGCCCCTACTGTAAAGATAATCCCTGCCAAAACAGTGGCAAATGTATCGACAGTCTGGATGGTCCTGTTTGTGAGTGTGAGCCCGGTTTTCATGGGGACAGGTAGGTATCTGTCTTAGAGTTTGTGCGTATACTGCCTGTTTAAATGCATCGTTTTCTCCCCCCACTCACCGAACCGAACGCGGAAACCGTCTTCTCTCTCGCCAGGTGCCTCAATGACATTGACGAATGTGTCAAAAACCCCTGCACGAACGGAGGCCTTTGCGAAAACACCTACGGCTCCTACCGCTGTAACTGCAGCCTGGGATACGGCGGGGCGCTCTGCGAGAGCCCCGTGCTGGTCAAAAACGAGTTCGTTTCCACCTCGTGGAACATCGGTTTGGAAGAGGTCGTAGGGATCATAGTCTTTGTGGTGAGCATCTTCGTCCTGGTCCTGCTCTTCGTCGTCTTCCGCAAGCGGGTGTGCAGGTCCCAGAAGCCCAAGCTGGAGGAGGAGAAGCAAGCTGGGGTCACCAGCTCCTTCTTGCAGCGACCGTACTTCGATTCCAAGCTGAGCAAGAACGTGTATTCGGACGTCCCTCCCCAAGTTCCCGTGCGCCCCATCTCCTACACCCCAAGCATACCCAGTGATTCCAGGAACAACCTGGACAGGAATTCCTTTGAGGGCTCTGCCATCCCAGAGCACCCGGAGTTCAGCACCTTCAACCCCGACTCCATGCACGGGCACAGGAAAACAGTGGCTGTCTGCAGTGTGGCTCCCAATCTCCCTCCTCCCCCCCCCTCCAACTCTCCGTCCGACAGCGATTCCATTCAGAAGCCTAGCTGGGACTACGACTATGACGGTACGTTTGTTTTCGAGTTTTATATGCATAAAGGGGGAAACTGTTAATGAAGTCTTCATTATTAATTAACCGACGATTGATGTCAGGAAGGAATGTGTTTTCCATTATAAATGATTTATGCCTGAATCACTCTCATTTCTTATGATTGAACTAATTGCTGTCTTAACCTATTAATTATTTACTTGGTGACTGATGTCGCCTCCTTTAGTACTACTCCTTAAATGTTAAGGCTGAGCGAGATGGATTGGTGATGTGCTCTGCAGAGGGCTGCCTTATATTTCTGCTGAATAGACCTGATTCAGGATTAGGAATGTATGTTGTACGGAAAGAAAGTCACAGTATGTTTGTGAGAGTACTGTTGAAAAAAGTCATAGTATGATTATTTTATTGGGTTCCAGTTAAAAATTAAAGAAGACATTGTACTTAGTTTTTAAGAAAGCAATGTACCTATTTCTATTTCTCTAGTACTGCAGAACTACAACAAAGTCCGACTTTGACTTTGTAATATTTGTAGGAATTACATGTGTAGTGCATTTGAACCCTGAATTTTGTTTAACAGTCTGTCTGTCCCTCCATGTCACAGAACTGTTCATTGCCTGGGCTCTACCTGAATCAGTTTAGGACTAAAGTGCTAAGTTTGAAAGCCAGTTGAAATATAAAAGGGGGAACATTTAAAAATGATTGTCATAAATAAATGTAACTCTTCTGCTGCAAGCTGTCATCCAACATTAATTTTTTATGATCCCCTTTTCCAGCTAAAGTTGTTGATCTGGATCCCTGCTTGTCAAAGAAACCAGCAGAGGACAGTGCTTGTCACCCATACAACACGCGAGGAAGCATGTCAGAAGTCCAATCTCTCAGTTCCTTTCAGTCAGAGTCTTGTGATGACAATGGTACGTATTTAGAGATTTACCAACGGATGAAAGTTTTTTTTTTCCTCTAGGTCAAATATTAAATTAATATTAAATATTAATTCTGTAGCAAAGTATCCATAAGATATTCTCTGGAAGGTGTAGAAGAGTTTGTAACTCAACTTTAAAATAATGTGTTGAAGGAAATGCGCTCCCTTATGCTGTCTGAAATAATAGAAATTTCTAAGCATGTTAAATCCTTTTAACATCGTCAGCAAATACCTTAAATTGAGAAGAAATTCTGGCTGCCAAAAGAATCCTGTTCACTTTAAGCTTATCCCTGTTACATGAAACTTTTTCCCTCATTTCGCTCAAAACCATGTTTCCATATGAAAAGGTGACTATGGGTCATTTGTTCCTTTTTCTTCCTTTGCTGCGGCTTCAGCTCCCATATGGATCAAATCTCTCCACAGAACGAGAGCAGGGTTTAACTAGGGGCTGCTTGTAAGTCCGATTTACACCGGTAAAGAAGGAAGTTGCCTAAGAGGCTCTGAGATTCTCCAGTGATAAAAAGCTTTTCCTGTCTGTGTCCCACAGCACACATCCTTTCTTGAAACAATGCGTAGTGCACATGTTCTCAATATCTGATCCTGAAGTCAGCTTTGTCATTGCCATTAGAAAGGATCTTGGCAAAGCTTTGCCGTGCAGCTAATTTAAAGGTCCTATGATCATTTTAACTGACGTTTTGGAAATTAATCAAAGCAGTGAACAGATGTTTGGAGAACAGCAAAAAAAAAGAAAACAAAAGGTTTTGCCGCACCAGCTGTATCATTGTTACATTAAAGGTCATGTTTCGTTTCAGCTAGAAAGTATTGCACACATTGCACAGGAATTGTATTCCCTCCCTGTTGTGGTTATATGGTCATGTACATGTGTACTTCTATTGACCCCTTAATCCACAGACCATGTTATATAAAGACATTTTTGGAGTGCAGGTGTTATGACAAAACCTATAACTCAACTCATTGTTTTTCACATTAAATCACCCTTGGTCTTTAAGAAGTGTTCGCTGGGCTCCCAGTAATAGGTACTCTCTCACTGGACAGATTGTACTCTGTGGCCCAGGCCTCATGAGTTTAAGCCAGGAGTCAAAGATGTACGAGTGAAACTGGGAATGTTTGTGTGGTCTGCCAGAAATCACCTTCAGCTATATACACATACTAACCTGAGGAAAGGCATTTTTATCCTGGAAAATTTCGCTGCTTCTTCCTTCAGTACTGTAAATACCATTGTGAGCATCTCAGTGCTGTATACGTGTATGTTACCTTGTATAAAACAAGTCCTCATCTTATGTTTAAGTCTGTGTTGTGATTAGCTGTGAAAACCCAGACATGTAGTATAGATTCCCTTTAGTATTTGATGTAAAATTGGAAAAGTTTAGATTTATATCAAGAAATACTGCCAGTGAAGCAAAGGAAAATTTATGGGTACTGCATATTTCAGTTGATTTCAATTTTTTTATCCCAACTAAGTAAGATTTCCATTGTTACTGAAGAATATGTACTAATGGTAGATTTCTTATTTGCTCCTTCCCTACCTTTTTACTAGCCTCCATAGTGACTGTAATACACCTTGTCAATTCTGTTGTTGACTCGGTGGAGAGAGAAGGTATTCTTTTTACCTCATACATAGCTGTCTGTGGTCTTCTGTGTGTAGTGCTGTCTTTAGTTTTGTGATATAGAATAAGCTTCAAACGTGCCCTTTACTTATTCAGAAATCAACAATTACTGTATGTGTTGGTTCACTCTGCTGCTTTCATTGGCTCTCTGGAGTCAGTATTAGAATAACAGCACGAATCAGTGTATCAGAGCTAAAATCTACATACAAAAAATATTTCATTCTGGTGTCAAAAGCACTTGATGAAGAGAGAAGCCCAATACAGCTGACGTTCAGACTGTATAAGTGTCTGATTAAGTAAATGGCAGAACCCATTCTTAGTCATTCGGGAGTGTGATAAACAGAGGTTTGAAGGCCTCTTCTCTTCGTGTTTTCCTCTCCTGTTCCTGATTGTCTCTTGATGCTGGACCTGAAATGTTTTCTTCTTCTCTTTCTCTGCCGTCTAAAGAGTCTTTCGCGGCTCATGACCTCAAGAACCCAAGAGGTGACTTTTGCATGAATTTCTTTGTGTGCTCGATGCTAATCTCACTCACCTTTCACTGTAATGTGCTTACGTGCTTACCGTAGCGAATAAAACAGCGTTGATTAGACACGGGGCCGCAGTAGGTGTTGTGGTTTCAAGTAAAACAAAATACAGCTTTAAGCATTGTTTAACCACTGTTCCACTCAGCCTGTCAAATTTAACATAAGCACTTCTGATTAAAAAAGGTAGAGGATAAAGAGATCTTGATGTGGACTGTTGAACCAGTGCAAGGCTGTCATTAATGGCATCTGTAATGTTACCCAGATCACACACACCCTGTAATGCAGTTTTCCTAACAGCACCGAAAACCAGGCATAGGTGGGCTCACTGCTCCTCTTATCAGCTGTCTGCAGATTAAGTTTCTAATACATGTCTTTGTACACTGGAGTTGTGTTCCCAAGCTTGAACTAATGCAGCTTAACACACTGGTGTGATAATGATGATGCATGATTTTGGGAATCTTGAAATAAAAACAGATTTGTGTTGTTGTACTTCATATGGGTGACCTGATCAGCTGACAGTAGGGCTCCCATCAGAGTACCGATATATATATATACATATATATTTTTTAATATGTGCTTCAGATATCAAAAAGAAGAGTTTCTGACGGCTGTCTTGCATTGCGCAGGTTACCACTGGGACACCTCAGATTGGATGCCAAGTGTCCAGCTTCCGGGGATCCAGGAGTTCCCACAGTTCGAGGTTGTGGAAGCACCGGCCCCCCTGTATAGTGACCCCAACGTAATTGACACTGACTACTACCCGGGGGGCTACGACATCGAGAGCGATTTCCCGCCGCCCCCGGAGGACTTCCCCGTTCGCGACGAGCTGCCCCCCCTGCCCGAGTACGCCGACCAGTACGAGACAGTACAGCCCCCCGGGGACACGCCCCCCTCCGGCAGCCCCGGCTCGTCCACCCGGGGCAGGCCGCCGCACTACAGCCTCGGCCAGTACCTCCCGCGCCACCACTACCCCGCGGACCTGCCGGACGCCCAGAGCGCCACCGTGGGGCCGAGCGGCTACAGAGGGGTGTTCCCCGCGTACGCCCTGGGGTACGGCCGGGATTTCGAGGCGCCCAGCGTGGACAACATGTCGATGTCTTTGTACACCTCCACAGCCTCCTGCTCCGACATGTCGGCGTGTTGCGAGGAGTCCGAGGTCATGATGAGCGACTACGAAAGTGGGGATGAAGGCCACTTCGACGATGTGACCATTCCCCCGCTGGACTCCCAGCAGCACACCGAGGTCTGACACTGTATCCAAACGAAAGTGCCTGGAGTTGAGGGAGCGAAAAAAACGACGCTCGCACACCACGTGCGCGCCCGCACACGCCCGCACCCACGTGAGCGCGTGTGCGCGCGCAAGCTCGATTCCCGCGATAACGCCGAGAGTAGTCGATCCCGCGCTTCTCTTCTTTTGCAAAGACTGCTTGCGAGCTGTTCTCACTAAGCCTGTGGTGGCACCGGATCATGCAGCTCCCACTCCGCACGTCCCTGCGTCTCCTGCAGCATCTCCCACGGAACTGAAAACCGGATACGATTTTTCACTGGCTGTGCCATTGGCTTAGTGTTTGTCATCCTGTGCAAAGTTTGAAGGAGTTCTGAACAGGCGTACAATTGTGAACGAGAAAATCAAGCGATATCTGTATTTATATAGTTATAACAATGCAGAGACTAATTTTTTTTAAAAAACAAATCTCATTCGTTTTATGTAAATTTTAATGTACAGTTTTGATTTCAAGTTTTACTAGGTTTTGTAGATATTTTATGTTTTTTTTCCCCAAAAAAACAGTTTTGTGGTGTGACATTATATCAGCCTTACATTATCACTGAATATTTTCATAAACGCGTACGATAAAAACGGCTTGTCAGATACGGTCTGTGTATGTGTAACATTGATAATTGAGGGTCTTAAATGAGTGACTGCATTTGTTCTTTCATTCCGTATTATTTTAATATTTTTTGTAAACTGCAGCTGTAAACCTTTTTTTTCCAAACAAACATGGGACCCAATGTATTTATAGTGCAGAATTCATCCTTGGCACAGGTTTTTAAAAGTGTCTGTATGTGTGAGAGATGGAATGGTCTTGTAAAGGTTTTTATCAGGTACTGCCATTAGCTCACTCTTTCCTACTGGCAATAAATTATTAATAAAAACGTGTGTTTTTAATGCTTTTTAAACCACAGTATGACTTAAAGTGTTTAAACAAGTTCTTGTTACCCGTGGAGCTATAAAATCATTGATATGTTTTTTTCGTTGACATTTTACATCTCCTGTTTCAGGAGGTCACAGTGCCTGTTTCCATCAGTAGCAGGTATGCATCTGTTCAGTCATGTAATAATGTTCTTCAAAAGTTGTTTCAGTTCGTTGTCGGTAGGAAGGAGTTCTAGAAAGAGTTCAAGTAGGGAGCTGCGTCAGAATGTGTAGGCTACAAAGGAACAAGTAAAAGTTTATTCCGGCTGGAAAGAGAAGAAAGAAAACACCCGAAGAAGGCTCCACAGCCGAAACATTTTCTTTTTTTCCCTTTTCAGTGTGGAATAAACCTTTATTCGTTCAGTTCTAGAAAGATACCTATTATCGTACCATTATCAGTCTTTTAAGCCAATTCCTAAGACTCGTTGTCTTCTGGTTTTTGTTCCGTTACGTAATTACACAATAATAATGAACATGATTGGTCTAATTATTTAATTAACTGTGTAATACTTTCCACCAAACTCTGCGTTTTTTTATAGGTAACTAACTGCACCTTGAATGAAACTCATGTTTTGAGATTTGATCAGATGTGTTAAGAAACTTTAACTGACGGGGTGGAACAAAAAACAAGTAAAAAGTAAACTCTGCTCACCATAATAAAATAATTTGGTCAAAATTAATTAAAAAATAATGAAATGTAAAACTCATACAGCAATAATTAATATAAGCAGATCTGGCCCTATAATCCAAATGCTCAAATCCTTATTGGCCATCATTTCTACTTGTACTTAGTGATTATTATTTTTTAAATACTAGCTGCTGTATGTGATGTACCAAATTCCTTGTCCAAACAGATACTGGCTATTAAAAATCCACGTGGTGGGTCTATTTATATGAAAATTCTCCCTTTTTATTTAAAACTGCCAGATCAGTGGACAGATATGACTAATATCAGTGAAAACTAAGACACTTTCACTTGTTCAGGCACTCATTTGTCTGTCTGTCATGGGACATGAGGAAAGCTCAGAGTTCCAGCTATGATCCTGAGCTGAGAGTATCTTTCACTAAACCACTTGTCAAAATATGTATTATTTGTTTACATCTTAAAATGTAAAAGTAGTGTATTATTAGAGTTATCTTTTTATGTGGCACACAGCTGGTATAGAAACCTAGTTGCATAATGCTGTATGGGAAGTCAGACACCCCCATTATTAAAGTGTTAAGTCGCGTGTTTCCAGGGTCATAGATCTGAATGATTTGCCCCTGTGCGGTGCAGTGTTGGAAATATCCCAGCCTTGTTGGTATTAGTCTGCTCGTTCTCTTGTGAATCAGGGAGGTAATAAGCCTCGTGCTATAAAGAGGTAATAAGCGTTTTTCCAAAGGGAGGTTGGGCAGTACTTTTAGAAGGCTGCTTTCTTTCATTGCATAAAAAAACCTGTGAAACAAAGCCTGAAATTTGAAAAGGAACGTTATTTGTTCTTTGATATCTTGTTTGCAAAATGCCAATTTATCAAAGCCATTATAAAATTAATTCTGTCTCGAAATGTGCCAGAAAAAAAATATGAATGTGTTTTGAGAGAGACTGTTTTAGATTTTCGAAAACCGAAACTAGATTCATACCAAAACCAGCCACGAGAAATTTCAAAGAGGTACTTCCAAGAGGACGGGAACCGGGAGGAAGATTTCCAGACGAGGTGACGGGAGAGTTTTTCTTTTTTCATGAACAGCATGGACCCTGTGAGATGAAATGTCACGGTGACCTTCATTGCAGGCGACATTGCAGTCACTGGCGACTGCAGTAAACAGAAAGATTTCCTTTGAAGTGTAACCCTTGCTCCACTCTGCCTATCTTCAAAAGGTTAACTTCAGCTAATGAAAATTCTTGACTGAATGCCAAGACCAACTTAAATTGTGTTTGGCTTAAAGCCCAAAGCTGGCAAACTTTTAGAAAGTGTCAAAAGTAACGACGGTCTAGAAAACATCGGGATTCCCCAGATGGTTTGTTTTAGTACACTGAGGACCACGTGGAGGGGTAGTTAAATTATTTTCTTAGCTTCTGAAACAGATGCAGTGAAGAAGTATGCTCTTTTCTATTAGATGATAACCAGGTAAGGTGTGTTTCAAACTATAAAGCATTCAGCATACTCATAATGGATAAGTGGAAGTTAAAGCACTAATTAGATTCTTCTGTCCTGCATAGAGACACTTAACATGTTGCCACAGTCTGCCCAAGTAAAAAAGTATAAGATCTTCAAATCCCTTTGTTGAAAGCCAAAAAGTTACCACACAGCACAAGTGTGTAATAAATGGCAATGATCTGCAACATTTATAGCAAACAAAGGCTATAAATGTGACAAATGTACATTCGGCAATTTATCATTGACCTTCCGAATTGAAGTTGTGAGAGCTTATATAGTGAGATACATTTTCTTGTGTGCAGCTTTGTGTTTCTTCCTACAAGTTTCCGTCCTATTGGAAATACTCATCCAAAATTTCTCGTGTCCGTTTCTGGTATGAATCAGGGACTGTATTGTCCAAAAGAGAGACGTTCTAAGACACAGAATGGAATAATTAGAGTAATAACAATGATGATTCTTTTCCATTTGTATAAGTCTATTCCCCCAAAGAAACAGCCTGAAGCGCTCCACATCCAGGAAGTGACTCATTGCAGGTAATCCAGTACAACCCAGGCAATACAAACATTGGAATGCATCTTGGAGACCCAGGCTGGAGACCAGGGCTCAGTGTCAGTGTGCACTCTGAATGAGTGCTCACTGGTTTAGTCCTTGTGAGGCCGGAGTGGAGCCTTCTGGGAGTCGGTGCCAAAGTTCCAGGGGTGTCCCCCTAGGGTAACCCCTGAGTAGCACCTGGAGCTTGTAGATAAATGTACACAGGTCCTTTACGTAAGAGCCCTGCAGATGACGCCATGAATGTAAGGTCGAGCCTCGCAGCACGCTCTTTTCATTTGATCAGCCAACTCTGGTTTCCCTGCTCTTTCCTCATTCTGCAGTAGCATCTGATAAGGTATATAATGTGACTTCCCGCCTTGTGTCTGATACCTCAGCTGTCCCCTTAATTTTGTGGTTTGAAGTGTTAATTATACTTTGCACAACTCTTAGGCCTCCAAATTAATTATGATCAGAATCTCTAAGGTCAACAGCTGAAAACGGAGACGATTCCTTTGGGATTTTTGTTTCAGAATGAATTAAGGTTGGAGACGTACAGTATAGAAGCAATTGCATTGGTTATCAGTAGTGTGTAAGACTACTAGTTGTTTTTTTCATAGAGAACACCACATCAAAATTATAGACAGTGATGGTACTGAAGGTTTAGCTCGACATAAACTTCAAAGAATAATTAAATGTATGTGAAAAGCTTTGTAAACTGTCAATAGTAATACAGTTTAGGAAAGTGAAAAAAAAACATTTACAACAAATAGTGCATAAAAATTGACTGGATGATAATACAATTTGAAAGTACACCTTATTGGTAGGCATATGAAAGTCTTCATTCTCCACTAGAAAATTCAGCATTACAAAAACACGAAATGAAAACAAGGCACGGTCCCATTATTTTCAAAGTTATACGGTATGTCTTGCCTCTCTTATACTGCAGATAACTGTCATGCACAGCACTATATTCCACAGTGAGAAGCATCATGAGCTCTTGCTGTATTGAATGTTCGCCACAAGATGGTAGTGTATCATCGTAACAGACCTAGACTCACTAAACTCGCGATTCGCGGTAGAAGTGTTTTAAATCTTCAGGGATGTGGAAACAGAGGAGGGTTTCTGTTACATTAACATTTACAAGTTTACAAGCTGCCAAAAATGTTGTCGTGACAAAGTGAAGGGTATACGTTTTATACTGCTTCAAATAAAGTCCCATCTAGTACATTTCTCACGCACACGGTGCAACACCGTGGAGCATTTTATCAAGACAAGACGAGGGTTATAAAGTTTGACTTGAACAGGTACAGTAATTCCCTTCGGAGGTACAACAGCTGGTGCATTTCACCAGTCTGTGCAGCGTGCACGGGAAACAGCAGCGACTGTGGTGTTCCCGAGTGAATGATATAAATTATTGAAAAATTGTTTTGGAATGCTTAAAAAATATTTCAGTCCAGCTTTAGACTTAAACATCGATAAACCAGAAATCGTCCTAGCATGACGCCCCCAACCTCCTCCCCAAAATGACACATTTAATCTTTTTTACTTGGGCATTCTGCTTGGTTATCGTCAGTGCTCATGTCAATAAATTACGCATTTTAACCGTGGCACTGAGGTCAGATGTACAATCGCTCAACATACAGCACAAACTGCATTCCGCGGTGCCAGCTACAGTACATCAATTAACCTCAGGTTAGTGTTCATTAACTTGTTGCTGTTGCTGTTGTTATTTTGATGTGTCAGGGCTACAGCAGTGAATCTTTAACCGTCGATGTTGCTCTGCCTAGGTCCCGTTGTTCAGACACAAAAGCTCTGAATCGTCTGTGGGTGGGAGCGAGTGTCTGATTCCAACAAATTTATAGACTGGATCCTTGCATCTAGTCATGCTGACTTTACCGACACTATTTCCAGAAATAAAAAAAGGGTGTCTACTAATAAGGAAGAGACTCCTTCAAGTTAACTAGCAATCACGTTAAATCTTTTCGACATCCCTGTCCTATAAATACACCTAGGATGCCGTGATATTAATAACCATGAAGGGGGAAAAATGAAAGAAAACACTGCTGTACCTTTGGCATGAAACAGATTTTTGCTGGTTTGGAGAGCAGGAGGACTGCTTCTGAGCAAGGTTTGACAATGTTTCTTGTTAGACGCTGACAATAGTTTAATTCTCTGACATGTTTTGACAGTCCCTTAAGGGTATGTAATACGTTTCTGGCTGTAACCAACAGTGGCAGGCCAGGTTTCGCAGTTTTATTGCGTGGTTATTTCTCTAGAGCGCTGCTTCTTCTGTAAAGAAGAAAAGGCTCAGAGGCGGTTTGTTTTCAGCGCCTTCAGCCGAGAACGACGTCGCCATAGTGACGTGATTTTTATGTTTTTACATCAAATTTAGAACTTTATACTGTGTGTAGGCACAAAATGTTACTTGAAGGGTGAAATTCAAATATGCTTGTCAAAAAACAAATACTAACAGGCGTGCAAGACCTTTATTAAATTAATATTTCTTTTTACATTCCACGTGTTTAACGTAAAGGTACTGTATGTATGTAAATCTATGCTATAATTATCACTTTATACACATATCAGAGGCCTCAGTCGGGATCTGGACCTGTCTAGGGGGTTTTCGGTCTAACTGGACTCTCAAACACTTTATTGGCTTAATTAATAAAATGAATAAGATGAGCTTTTATTGAAGCACAGTCACTCTACTACGAAAACCTTTTCTGTTGTCTTGCCAAAGTTTTAAAGTTTCATACACAAGACAGCCATTAATCAGGATAAGCCAAGTACCCAAGTGCTGGTGCTTTTAAAAAAATGCTTCGAAAACCTGCAAATGCATTTTTACTTCAGGAAGCACTTGAACTTTGAGCGGATGCCCTGACCAGCATTTGAGTGTCCCTGTTTTTAATGAGTTTTCTTGCAAAACAAATGGAGAGACATGACTGAATATCTCATTTTTACATTTGAACGTACTGTATATGATTGCAACATGTTTGCTTACATTCATTATGCTGTTTGTGTGCTTGTGAGGAAGAGAAGTAGGAAGACAAGGCTGGCGGAGAAGGATGGATGTATGATGTGAAAAACTGGCGGTTCGTACATTTCTGGAGGCCAGTCGCTTGGAATTGCGTGAGCATTGTTCTGTCATCGTTGTTATGGCGATAGACCCGGTGAAATGATAATGATCATGATGAGGAAAAAAAGTAATCGAAAAAGCAAATCTTCACACTTGCTGGACCAGATAACAGTAAAATAAGCAATTAGTAAAACTAAAACAGCAGCTGCAAGGAGAACTGGGGTGAAGATCTTGGTGTCTAATGTCAGCTATTAAGAAAGCAATATTTTAATTGCGTCTTAAGTGTTTCCTGCTGAAGAGCCGTAGTTATCCTATTTTTTTTTAATGGATCGAGGACAATTGCCATTGTGGATATTTTTCAAGCCCTGTCTAATTTATGTAATGAGATAGGAAACTGGTCTGAAAATAAGGTCTCGTTCTATCATGAAGTGACTTCAGATACTACGTTCTTTGAGGTGTTGCTAAAAATATTGGCAGTTGAACATCTGTTGTAGTCTCACTGGTTAAGTCAAGCCTACAGCTCTGTATCTTGGTTTATCATTGCGGCAGTTAAACAGCTGCTTTCTTCTCTCTTCTTTATCCCTGTTAACTGTACAGCATATTATCCCATTACCTCACTGCTTGACTTTCTTATTATACATTAACCTTACATTTTGAAATTCAACTGATGGTGTAAGTTTTTACCTCAACGATGCATCCTCCTAAAGATCATGACACGGAATCTCCCTCTGATAATGCATGTGAATTCATTAAAAGCTGGATACGGTACGACCCAAGTACACAAGTACAGTACGTTGATCACCAACGGCAATTAGTGAAGAGCTAATTTAATGCAATTTTATTATAATGTTATGTCATTAGAATGATGTGGAACATGCAGCCTGCGTTTCTGAATAGAACACCACTAATAATAACTGAAATGCACAGAAAAAGATGGTAGACCTAGAGCATAAAATCTTTAAGTGCACCATAACTGCTTAGACGTTGCCGCAATACTGTAACCTCTGAGGTACCCTGGACACATACAGTAGTATATAGCAGGCCTTGACTCACAGTTCCTTAAGAGCAGACAGAGCTTATGAGTATAAGCAAGTGGAACAGAGTAAGATACATGAAGGAGGCCTCCTGTCTATACCAGTACTGACCAGGCCCAGCTCTGCTTTGCTACTGAGATTTGACGAGATCAGACTGTGTGGTAAAATGGCTTTTAATGACCCTTGAATAGGAAACAAAGAGAGAACAGCTCCACTGTATGTTTGAAACCTACAGAGACATGAACTTTCAGAGGCTAAGCACTGAACTTCCAGCAGAACTCAAAACCTGTTAACTGAGGTCGGATCTCCCTGCTGGGCTCTGCTAGATGACTTAGATCATAAGCCAAATGATAGCATAAAAAAGAAGGTTACAAAATAACTAAACGCAAAATCATTTTTTTTTGAAAATTTAAATAAGCTTTCTGTACGGATTTGAAATAAGTCCGTGACATGATAATGCACTGTTTTCAAGTCTCCTTATAATCAAATCACAATAGCTTTGGAAATTACCCCAAATACTTTAAATATTTATAAGTCAGAAAACACCTTCAAATTTTTCAGAAGTAAAACATTTCCACCACTAAGTATTAAGATCTACGGCAAACTGTTTGACCTTTTTTAAGAATGATGATATGGAGGTTTGTGAATGTGGTCACTTTCGCTTTGTTGTTGTCCTGGTTACCTCACAATAAATACTACGTAACATGATACATTTTATTGCACAAAATAAAATTTGATTTTATACAAGAAAAAGTGCCAAGTGTCATTTCACAGAACATGCTTACATAAGCTGCAGCTATAGCGCATTAAAAGAATTCTTAAGTTCCAAGTAAGATGTTTGTTAATGTAATATGAGATACATACAGTACAGTACTTCTGTGAACTTTTGTCTGGTTTCTCACATCAGTATACTTGAGCCTGACTGCAGAGTTCTGAAATTGTGTACTTCCTTTGCACATTTTTGCTGTTTTTCTCCACTTTTAGGTCATTTAAATGAATGCATTGCAACAAATAGAGTACACGGTTAACGTTTTTTTAATCTTTCCTTCATTTTTGTGAAGGCAGCAATACTGTGAAGAATATTCAGTGTGGCCCTATTAACTTGTACCCGTCTCCAGAAGCAGGCAGGAGAGTTGCAGCTTCATTTAAAGAAAAATAGCTCGGTAGCCTAGGGAAAGAAGAAGTGTTTATATTACTGTGGGTTGTTTTTTTCTGACAAACACGTAATAGGATTTGACTCTTGGGGCTGCTGAAATCTTATATTAATGTGAGTAATGTTAACAGCATAAATCTCCCATCAGATGATAGCCTAACCAAGACATTACGCTGTCAGCCTGATAACATAACAGTCTGTGCCCCAGGTGGGCTGTCGAGCAGGTGAAGCAGAGCCACTATCCAATCAGCAGCCGGACATCGAAGCCAGGCATGCAGTAACGATCACAGAGGAGAGGGGGACACCGGGATCAGAGAGCTTGGTGATTGCAGGAGCTGTCCAGAGAGAACGTGCAGAAAGACCATGAATAAAAAGGTGAAACCTGTGGGTTAATGAAACTCTGGTTTAGTGTACGTTTGGCTTGTAGGGTAGGTATATGGAACAGCTATCCCATCCTTCAAACAAGCCTGGAAAGAACATTATCGATACAGCTGTTCTCCCAAAAGGAAATGGGGTTTGCTTCATGGTTTATATGCCAGGGGACTGTGCTGAACACCGCGTGAAGGAAATACCTGCTGTTATTAAAATTCTTCATGTGGACAATCTCTCCCTTGCCGACGAGGAGAAACCAAAATCCCAATTGATTAAAAATAACGGTATTGCCTCCTCTGGTGAAGATCGCGTGTGTCATAAAAACATCAAACATAAGCCAATAAACGTATTTGTACACTGTTGCCAAATGAGTCAGCAATGCCTCCAGAAGCAGGCAGGAGTGTAGAAGTTTTATTTAAAGACAAGTTGCTCAGGGAAAGAAGTAGTGTTTCTATTACTGTTGTTTTTACTCAATTAGTGTCTCTTTAGCTGTCTTATCCTTGGTGTCTGAAAGGGAAAATAAAAAAGTGTCATAAGGTACAATGATGCAGCTGTTTTTACAAACGTATGTTATTTGCTGAAAAAACATAACACAGTTAAACGTTAATTACACTATAAAATGTATAGATTAACCCCACGGATTCTTTCCAACCTTTTATTGTTTTCACACAATAACAAATACACAACTGACATTCAGGAGCCTACATACACTGTCCTTCGTGGACACCCACCTGCATCCTCACACTTGCTTTGGAAAGTCTGTACAGGGCACAGAAACACAGAGAGGACAGAGAAGAGACAGGAAAAGAATGGCAGTGCTCTTGGATCCCTGGAATCTGTCAAGGAAGAGGTGCAGCGACACTCTCTATAAGGAATGGTTTGGAGGCATCAGGCTGCCAAGGGAAGAGGAAGAGATGTTAAGAGGAAGACCTGCTATTTATCACTTGAGCCACTAAGAACGGAGGTCTCACTTCCTCCAGTCTGAGAAGAGGCAGTACACAGAATCTCTGACCCAGTGAGTAGGAGAGGCCGGGGCAGCCTGTCCTCGCTTCCCACGAGCCGAGGCAGTGGGCCAGTATCCAAGCACAAGCCTGGGCACTGGAGATCCTCCCTGTCTGTTAACGTAAGTTAATTAGTTAGAGGCTGACGTTTTCGTCTATACGTGATAAATTACTTACTCCCTCACCTCCATGTGGTTTCCAGTTCACTGTCTAACTGATTAACCTTGTGCCCTTTGTGCTCGTCGTGACATTTTATGCCCACCACCGCGAAAATGGAGTTTATAAGGGAAAGTTCGGGAGGGGAGAAAATGGCCACGTTCAATCACACCCAGCCGTCAGTCGTTCGCAATCACCCCTGACGTCATTTCTTCACTTTTAAAAAAAATGAATTACTAAACGTCATCCAGCTATCACCTTCACCTGTCTCCTGGATCCCTGCTCCTCCTCGACTCCGCGTCTCGGTCCCCTCGGCCGGGGGCCAGGAGCTCAGCCCTCTGCCAGGCGCGTTAAGGCACATTTGCTGTGAGTAAAACACCCAACAAACCTTTCGGTACGCTTAGCTCTTGCTCTTAGTGAACATTGAGAGGAGAGCTTCCTGCAGGGAGCTGCGGCTGCATGTGTAGGCTGCAAAGGAACAAGTAAAGGTTTATTCCCCGCTGGAAAGAGAAGGAGGCGGAGAAGGCTCCACAGCCGGAACGTCGTGCTTGTCTTTTCGGCGTGGCATCAACCTTTACTAGTTCCGTTGAGAGAAGAGGCACGATTTAGTTTGCGTGCAGGCTATTTATACCGACGGCCCTTTGCGGTACCTCTAGTTTCTAGTTGCCCATCAGACTGGCCTGCTGCGATTGTCCTCGAGTCTTCAAAGAGTCGGCTCGGCTCTCATCACCCAGGAGGGACACTCGGACTCGGGAGACCTGCTGGAGCTCGTCTGAAGCGCGACGTCGTCTTGTAAACTGTTTTCTCCTCCCTTCACTCTCTATCTGGAAATCGGACATCCTGTACACTCGCTCTTTACTGGAAGCCAGTCGTACAGTCCGTGTACCGTACAGTATTGTAATGTTGGGTTTCAGGTTTGGAAGAGGAACTGTGGGGCAGATGTGTTTCACACGGAACCAGCCCAGGTAGCACAAGTCTTTCAGGTTTACTGCAGATATACCTTTTTCCTCATTATTGTGCTTAGTGGCAATCGCTGACTGTGACGCTGAGATGATGTCTCGTTGGAAATAATTAAAAATTCCCAAAAACCTTTCATGGAAATCGTGCACTTCAGGCTTCACATTTTTTTACATGTTAAATTCAATGCATAGCTATTTAATTATGATTTACAACCCGGGGCAATTTTGACACATCTCTTTGTCTTTATTGTTACTGCTAATAGTAATAAACACGAGGTGTCTGCAGTTCGTTTTGTTCAGTTATTCGCTTTCCAATAGCCTAAAAGAAATCGATTTGTTTTTCTTTATACAGTAGATTACAGCTGGTATTTTTTTCCCCATGTACTCCGCGTCTTTCCTCTTCTCCTGCCACAGACGAATGAATTAACCAGTACCCGAATGAATAAAGCATGCGCGACTGTGAACGAGCACCCGAATCACTACTGATCTGTGGTTTGGGCTTTGAGAGGAGTGAACTAGCTGGAGGAATTCATAGACGCGAATAAGGTTCCGCTCCGGCATCTGCCCACTTTGTCCACAAGGGGGCAGCGCTTCCCCGGTGCCAGGCAGCTCCACTCCTATCACAAATCGATGAAAGGCGAGAGGATAGCGCTGGATGTCACATACCAACAGTGTGATGGGCAGACACAAAGCTGTAACAGTGTAGTCTCCGACAACATGTGCACTTGAACCCCCCCAAAAAAAAAGTTAGCTGGCAAGCCGAGGATTTAAGTTACACCATGGCGACAGGAACAGGTCATTGCAGAACAACGCCTCAGCTTTGATTTCACATCTTAGAAGACACACGGGACACATGATTTCTTTTGCTGATTGAGAAAGTAAAGTAGACAAGGTAAAATGAGAATAAATGGGAGCTATCTGAACACCACTTCACTGGTCCCCCGGGAGCTAACTTTGAATCGCCCCCCCTGGGTCGCTACGACTTTGGGCAGCTTTCTGATCTTTACAATCGTGGTTGATATTTTGGGAAACCTTTTGGTTATATTCTCCGTGTACAGGAACAAGAAACTAAGGAACGCAGGTAAGGGGGTAACACGTTTAGCAAGGTGTACCTTCATGTGGCAGGCCTGAATTCGCCATTGAATTGTAATGTTGATACTGCAGTTTAATTGTGACTTTGTAAGCACTGTTTATTATTATTATGATGATGATGATGATGATGATGCGATTTTGAAGGCTCATTTGAGTTCGTTTGAAGGCTTTGACATTCCGATTTACTGGCTATCCAAGTTCAAAAGTAATGGTCATCTCGTATGATGTTATTTCGTGATTAAATGTTGTGCGAATGAACTGTACCCGACATCGTTATTTATTAACTTTACTCCTGGATGGTTACTGGGTTTTCCGGAGATCCCTGTGGGGAAGACCCTTGGCATTTTGTAAAGTTTTTTTTTCTTCCTTTTGCTAATAATTTAGATGTTTTATTTCAATTATGCGAACTGCTACTAATGACGACGGATATGAAAAAAAAAGTAAACGAATTAAGAAACCGCAGCTCTTTTTTTTGTTTTCCAGAAAAAGAATAAACATGCCGAGTAAACACATCAGACGCTTGTTTTACCAAGCATAAAGCTAACTAACAAATGGGTACCAGATTTCTGACGCGTAAAATTAAAGTTTTCTTAATGCATTATTCACTTTCGCTGTACTGTACATTCCGTATACTTGAGATTCTCTCCGTTGTCGGAAGACGTGGTGTGTCAAACCCGATGTGGCTGTGCAGATAACAAGGGTGCTTGCCGAGCATGTTTCAGGGTAGTTAAGGCTGTCGCCGATTTTCTGTTTTGCTAAAAGCGCTTTCTCAAGTAGCGGAGCGGGATGCTGACAGGTTTGGTTAGCGGTGATCGGCGAGTACAGTAAATGTCATAGGCGCGTATTTCCAGCGAGGGAGCAGGGGGCACATCTGTGAGCGAAGCAATGGGCAACATGTCGGGGTTCGCTAATTTAATGGCCAAATATGCGGTGGACAGCGAGCGATAAGATGCAATGCTTCAAGATGGGTGTCTTCGTTAGAAAAGCGCAGGTTCAATCTCAGAATATTGCTCAGAAACACAGTAAACCTACCGGGCAAAGTGTGAAGACGAAGATGGGCGCATGTTCCCCTTACGCTTGTAATGAGACCTGATAATACAAAACCTCATTTTCTGTGCACGTCGTACTGTAGCTGAACCCAAACTAGAGCCCAGCGGCCAGATGCGACAACATCACTTCGCTTACGTCGAGAAACGGCGAGACATTGCTGACGAGCAGAGTGTGCTGGAAACCGAAATACAATATGTCATTTTGCCTTAGACCTGCGCTAAAGCACATAGTGCTGTTCAGGATCATGATATGGTTTTTCTCCTGTTATGAGGAATTTCTTATATTAACGTTAAACAGATAAAGTACTCCCCCCCCCCCCAAAAAGTAACACGAGACGAAATGAATAAACACAGAAGATGGACTGGTTGAGCAAGCAAAACCGTAAAAGACTGATTTTAAAATGCAAATAATTCATTTGTGCTACTAATAAATTAATAGCTACCCGTTTCCTTAATATTGTGACCGTTATTACTGCTGTTGTTATCAGTAGTTATTCTGCTAGTACACGCAGTAGTTTCTATTGATTTGGTGGAGAAGTTATCTGTACGGTATGTCTAGAAATGTCAGCTGAAGGGAAAAGGAATTTGACAGGATTTACTTTCATCTGAGGCTTTTACTGAAATCAGCAATGATATTTATGAGAGGTCTGATATAGATTTTATCCATCAATATGAAATGCAGAGCTCTCTCTTTCAGAAGTTCAGAGCTGTGGACACGATCTATCTGAATTGTCTCGGTTTGTGTGTCGGTGGGGGGTCCTGTCATGTGATGTCAGCTCTCTGTCCCGTTACCTCCATATCAATCTGACATTTAGAACTTGATAATTATGACATCGCTCAGCGCAGCAGCAATAAAGCAGTCAAGGACTCCAACAGATCTGTGGTTAATTAAACTGTGTGAGCAATGAAAAAACTCGGGATTTAGGGTGTTCACTTTTTGGACAACATATAGTAGAATATTTCCCGTGTTCTCTCTGAAGTTCTTAAAAGATCTTCTTCAGCAGTAGCACAAGAGCCAGTTTTATATTCTACATAATCTATTTACAAGCCAGCAGCTGTGTCCACAAATGAAAACTTCAGAGGATCTGTATATCATTAAATGAGGCAATGGTTCCTGACGCCTGTACTAATCCCAAAGAGCTATTAAAAATTTCAGTTAAAAGCAAAAATAATTTTATTTAACTGCTGATTTTCTAGTTTCCTTGCTTTTCTGGTTTTCTGGGAAACAATTTTAAGCTTAAACTTTGATGGCTGCTGTAAAATGTTATCATTGGGTAAAACTGGAAAATAGACTTTAAGGGGTTTAACAATACTGTAGGTGTATGCCAAAAAGCAAGTAATACAGTTATGGTCACAAGTATTTTACTGAATAATGAGATTGGAAAGGTATCAAAGGTAACATGACAGTGGAGCAGCAACAGGAGAAGCAGACTGTGTCACCAAAAGTCTGAGATTTAGTCCCAGGCGCAGTGAGCAGAGGACTGGCCTCAGCTGAGCGGAGCTCACAGGAGGCAATGTAAACATGGCGGAGTTCAGAGATGTACAATGGGGACAGATTGTTTAGAGTCTTAAAAGTCAATAATAACATTATATTATTGAATGCATGACTTTATAAGCAATCAATGTAGAGACTTAAGTGTAGGAGTGATGTGCTGCCAGTGTCTGGTGTGTGTTCGTAATCTACAGTAGTTGCAGATCTTTGGACATACAGTATTGCAGCTTCCTGAGAAGAGTATTATGGAGCACATAGAGAAAAGAGTTGCTGAAATCAAGCCTTTGGTGTTATGAATGTGTGAATCAAACACTCAGTGTCGATCATTGATCGAAATTGCCTAATACGGGTAATATTTCTTGGGTGAAATAAAGATATCTTAATCATATTTTTAACTTGGCACTCCAAAAGCAGGAGAGGACCAACTGTGACTCCCAGATTCCTGGCTACAGCTGATGTGTGAATGGGGGAAGTCATCCACCATCACTGTGAAACCTTTATCCAGTTTATCCAGCTGAGATTTGCTGCCCACCAGTAAACGTTCTGTTTTGTCACTATTTAGCTTCAGGGAATTTTGATGTCAACCAGAGCTTGAACTCACGGAGACAAGAGATGAGTGATGGAGGTGGGAGATCAGAGTGGGAAAAGGTTTTAGTATAAATCGGAGTATCATCTGCATAACGATGAGACTGAAGACCTTGTCTGCATTTCATCTGGCCGAGAGGAAGCATGAAAATAACAAAAAGCCATGGGCCCAAAACTGAACCCTGCGGAACACCGTGATTGACTGGGGCCATAGGGGATTTATGAGAACAAAGGGAAACAAATGCTGCCTGCCAGTCAGACAAGAAAGAACCAGTTAAAGACGGTAATGGACAAGAAGGTTTGCAAGCAATCGAGCAGCACTGAATGAATTACTGTATCAAAAGCTGCACTAAGACCAAGAAGCATATGAATACTTACAGCTCCCAAGCCAGATGTAAAAAGTTGATCATTTACAACCCTGATAAGAGCAGTCTTAGTACTATAAATAGAGTGAAAAGCAGACTAGAATGGTTCAAACAAATCATTAGGTGTCGTGTGAGCCTGTAATTGATGTGCAATTACATGTTCTAAAACCTATATGTGATAGGATCACTGAGAAATTGTAACTATAACATAATAATGTTTGATGCGTGCTTTAATTCTGCATAGCAGACTGTGTAGGAATGAGGCAGAGCTTATAAAAGTGAATTGGGAACAGACAGGTTTAGTGGTAGAAGAAAGATGATCGTGCTTCAGAAACAATGTTGGAATTCAACACAATTAGAACTGCTCACGGAGAGGGAGGAAAGGATATTGGCAGGTGCATAAATACTCAAGACAGTGTCCACTGCATGCAAGATACAGAATAGGGTAATTCTGCTGGATAAGTACAAACATTTAGGTACCATGCAAATATGCAATATGTTCTCAGTTTATTAGTATTATTCAATCAATTTAATTCCCCTCAATAGCATTTAGTTAGTAGTCTATAGGTAATTCTCTTAGCCATTTAAGTTTTTACTAGTCCAGGGCAGAATGATTTATGCAGCATAAGGTTAGTCCGACATATGCAATGTTTACGTTGCAGATGGATATTACAAAAAAGGCTTTGTTTTTTTGAGTCCATTTTTTTTATTATTGCAGCTGTTAAACAAATTCAGTTTTTAGATTTCAAACATCATGACCTCCTGTCTGTGTGAATAACTCAGTCTAAACATTCCTGCTGTTATATTAGAATAATTCCAAAGTGGTCTGCCTGTCTATGAGCCAGGTCTGCTGATGGCCTCTTATTTAGGGGCATAACAACAGTCTGTAGCCCACAAAATGAAAAATTGAATGGAGGAAAATACATACTTATTTCTACTAGTAACTGGAATTATTGGCAGTTTAAACTTTGATATTCAGGATCAACAACATGTAAAACCACTTTCAATAGCACCAGCTTCTATTTTCCAACTCATGTTTAGTGCACCAATGCATTAATAATAAGGGAAGAACAGACCTTTCAAGCATGGACTTGTTTCAAAGTCGAATACCAGTATGTTAGTGGAGAAAAAAAGATAAAATAGCTTCGCAATTCATCCTAAAATGATTCTGCATAAACTGCATAAACTCAACAAACTGTTAAATTAGTTTCAAAAAGTAAAAAGGTTGATTTCTACTGGATTTTCGCTGATTGCATGCTGCACAAATTGTGTACTGCCAATTATCAGTTCAGACATACTATAGGTAAATAAGTTTTTACAGATGTATTACTCTGCATGTGAACCATTTCTATGAACACAACAGACAAAAGCTACATCAGTGCTCTTGCAATACAATCTACTAGTCAAAAAAGGAGTGATAGTTGAGGTGTGTGGAAAGCACAGGCACTGTTCACATCAGTAATTATTTCCAGCTTGTGCAGTTGTTTTTTTTCTGGGGTCATGTAAGGGTTTTATATCCAGAAGGATAGAAGCCATTTTGTTATTAATTTGAATGTGCTCACCGCATGCAAAATTAGCTTGGAAGAACATTGCATAACCACTTTGACTGGACTGCAAGACGGCAAGGGTGTTAAAAAGAAAGACAGCTCTGCAGACTGATCCTGATCTACTCTGGGTTTGCTACCCTGAGACTAATGAGAGAAAGAGCACATGATGGCATGAGGTCATGTAGCAACATCAAACATCTCTTCATGACTTTAATGGGCTGGCCTGACTTTACGCTGTGTTTGACCAAGAACAGTCTGTGTGATATCTTCACTCATTGCAAATAGGAGTGAATTCAACACAGGATTAAGCCCCAGAAAACTAAATCTGGAGTGGATCTTGAGATTATCACTCAGATATTGAGCTGTTTGTTCTAATTAGTTATTGAGTGGATACCTTAATATGAAGTGACTTGCAGCAACCAAGGGGCGAAATACATTTCAACAAACTTATTTCCTTAATGACACACATCAAATACTTATTTTCCTGTTCACATCATCAAAATCCAACCCAAAGGCCTTCTGGAGCACTCTGTCAGAAAAGGAACATACAGCTATGCTATAGACGTCTAGACTTACATCATTATAGTCCTTTTCCTGTAGGGTTTAGAGGCACCTATCACTCAGTACCTGATTAAGACCTGGAAACCACATCTGATATGTCTTCTTATCCACTTAATTAGTACAATTAACTAATTAAGGTACAAAATGGAATGAAAACCAGAAACATATAGGGCACTCAAGGTTACATATCACTGTCATACACTTTACACACCATTCCCCTATGTATATCTAACTTAAGTTCTTTGGCAGTTTTAGATTTGTCTCCTCGGTGTTAAAATGTGTAATATTCCTCTAAAATCAGCCTCATCAAATATCAACTTAAATGAGGTTGATCGGTTTCTACTTGAAGATATACAGTAGATTACAATGTTACATTCCCTATAAATACAATGGAATTTATCTAACCTAAATTTTCCTTTGACCAACCAAAAATGAAATGCCTTTCCAAAGGACATTTTTAGTGCTTAGTTCAAGTTTAGCCAGTTTCCTAAGCAATTGAATCTCTGGTCCCTGTATTATACAATAGCCTTTGTATGCAAACGGCATCTATTTTGCCTCAAGGGTCTTCTCAACTCACTGTGCAGAGACATGAAGAGCGTATTTAGAAAACTAAATTTGGAAAAGCAGTTTTCCCCCATACAGAACATGATAAAAACAATTTGCAGGACAAACAGGATATTATCGGTTATTAGTGGAGTAAATACTTTGAAGAGCAGTGATAACGACCCTGACAAATCCACAGTCTTGAATGCCTTTATTAATTGTGCGAAGACATCTAGTGTGGAGCATAATTTGTAACTGAGCCCAGCAGTAGCAAAATCTTATTTGCTGTACTACAGGGAGCACAGATGTATCCTTTTATAGAGTTCATAGGTATTAGTTCCCAGATGCAAGATGACGAAGTGAACTCCTCCTGCATTCAGGTGTTGTTGGCAGGTCAGAAACCCTGTTCTGGTTGCTGACGCGTCCTGGGATTGAAGCTGCTGGGTGTGGGCCAGCTGTCCTGCTTTATAGGCTTCTCAAACAGCGCTGTGTTTAAGAGACAGGGGGTCAAACTGGCTAACCCCCATTAGCTAGAATATAGAATCTTTACATTTTGCCAAGAAATTAAGTGAGTCCAATTTTTGCTTCACACCAGAAGTACAAACCAGTGACCTGCCACATACAGTAACCCTCAGCGCACCAACATAGGCGCTCTTAAAGTTGGGCAGTAAGCCCTGCCTCTTTGTGTCTGTTTTTTATTCGCTCAGTTGAGTACAGTAGGTCTTGTGGCTCTCTGAAGTTCCAGTCTCCCTGATGTGACATGAAGTCAGACAATCAGGCCAGCTCCCTTCAAGGAAAACGGCACTGGACTGAAGCAGTCAGAGAGCACGTGGGAGCAGGGATCACGGCAGTTTTCTAGTGGGTCACCCCTTTCTGTGCAGGGGAGAAGAGTCTAGATATGGTAAAAGCAAAATGGTTGATCAACCTACCTTATATGAATGGTATTAATCATAGGTTGCACAGGTTGAAAAGAATAGACAGTAGTTGGCAGGCGACATTTACCTATTGTACTACTGAAGATGGTATGGTGCTCTGCCTGCTGCAGTAAATTGTTTCCTGTAAGTGACAATTTGTTCTTTAATTGACTTATTAGCTACAATGAAGGACCTTAATATTTTTATGAGAGAGCATTGGGTATATTGACATGCACTGGAGGTAGGTGTCACAGTGAAAGAAACTAAATTGTGTTTTAGTCAAAGAAAGTCTTACTCCAGGCCCAAATGCATGATGTGCATTATGTTTCTAGTGGCCCTGATAAGAACAGTTATGGGAGAGACAAAGACTAGTATCCCCTGAACTCTATTCAGGCTTTGACTTTTGAAGTTTCATGTTAGCCAATTAAAATAGTTTATATACTGTACACTGCCTGTTGTCCTGTCTCTGCATTACAGCAGTGCTCAGTCTTAGTTTTCTGGTCATGTCTTCGCTGATATTCAATTAGCCTTCGCTAAAACCTTTCAGTCTTTTGCAGGATTTCAGTTTACTGAAACAAGAATAGTGTTGCAAAATCTGCCCTATTGAAATCAGTATTTCCTAGGTTTAGAAAGGAAGGTTTGTGTGACAGACATTAATAGGATAAGAAGTTACACCCATGAGTAATAAATACACACTGGTAATACTGTGTCTGGCATGATCTTAACAACCTAAGAGGGAAAATATTTGGTGTCTTTCCAAAAACAACTGGAGGTTATCCAGTGGGAAGTAAGATATTAAAAAGGATAATTCCTTATGCTCTAGAAGATCTGTAGTTATTAATGCAGATTAGTAGCTGAATGTAAATAAATGTAATACTTCTGAAATAAAGTAAAGTATTCAAAGTATTAGAGCAGAGAGATCCATCCATCCATTTTTTAAACTGATTTAACCAGCAGGAGAGCCAGAGCCTATCCTTGCAAGCAACGGGTGCAAAGCAGGAAACATCCTGGACAAGACACCAGTCCATTTCTGGACAAACACGCAACCAGTCAAATTCACACCAGGGCCAGTTTTCCCAGGAGTCAATTAACCCCCCAGTATGTCTTTGCACTGTGGGAGGAAATGAGAGCACCTAGGAAAAACCCCACGCAAACACTCAGAACATACAAACTCCACACAGACAGCACCCCAGGAATAGAACTCAGGACCCCAGTGTCACGCCCAGTACACCTAGAGGGCGCTCTACTTCTCTCCTGTTCCTAGTTCCCTGTGATTATTCGTGTCTTTCCGGTGTGTCTTGTTGTGTAGCCTATTTACTTCCTGCTTCTGCTCTGCTCCTCACTCAGCTTTGACGTTCAGATGTCCTGAGACTCACCTAGTACCAGGTCGCCCCACGTCCACTGCCTGAGGGCATAGGTTTCTATACGACTCCTTAACTGCTGAGCCCGGGCTAATCCCCTGTTCCGCCGCTACGCATAGGGTCTTTTTCCGCTCTCCTGCCTCTCCACGGTTCGTCCCTTCTGACGTCCGTGACACCCAGCTAGAGGTAGCATTGCTAGCCACTGTACCGCCTGTTTCAGAAACATATTCTATTTAATTCTGAGCGGACGGATTACAGACAAAACACAGATCTATGAGTTTCTGGAATATAGTTAAGCAAGCAGCATTTTAAGGGAGATTCAAAGCATAGGGGTATAAAGAACTAAATGTTACAAATGATAATAGAAACTGATGCAATAGCGTATATTTCTTACTGATGTAGCAGACTTCCCACATGCTCAGCGAATCTACAGAGTATGTGTTGTGAGCATACAGCTTACATGTGCATTCCATGCCTCTCTGCCATGTTTGTCACTGCCTCAACCCACTGCAAATCATCAGGCAGGTGGATTGTCAGTAGGAATTAAAACATGCGTCGATGCGATCACTCTGATGACATCCTGGGCCTGAAGCGATGAACGGCGACATTGGTGTGCTGGAGTCGGGGTGCAGTTTCCTGGCTTCCTGGAGGTGACAGCTGTGCCAAACCAATGTGGCAGAGGTCATGCAAGGTCACCGATGGAGCCTGGTGCTGGCTGAATGCCGTTCCCTCGGCATTCATGGCTGCTCAGCTGATAAACTCGGAAACGCCACAGGTGTCTGTGTCTCCAGACAGATGGCAAGAGAAATGATGTAGAAGAGAGGTCAAGGAGGCCAGTCACAAGAGCTGTGTGTTGTATACAGGAGAGGCTGAAATGTGGCCACATGTCAAGTAGGGTCACTTCTTTTCACAGGCGAGTGGCATTTCTCTTATGAGACAAAATGGAGGAAACCTGGAGAAGAGTCGGGCAATGCTTGCCAGGTTAGCGTATTGCAGTGCATGATGGGAACAAAGCAGGGTCAACTGTGGGCACACAGGCGTGCATAGAGATGAAAACTTTGACCGTACTGTGAAACCTTTTGCAGGTGCCAGAGGTCTATCCCATCTATCCATCGTAGGCTCCACTGGCAATAAATGAGATAGCATTGCTCAGTATAACATCATGGCCTTTACTGTTGTGCCTAACATTGATTTAATCAGATGCATTAATGAGATTGCCCTACTAATAAGGGTGTCCAAAAAGATATATTTTCTTTAATTCATTCTACCGTGAAGCTAAAATAAAATGGATAAGGTCGATTAACTTGGGAGGACAATTTACAGCCTAATTCTTCCATAAAATCTGAACAATTTAGGTTAAGCCAGGCTGTGTGTTGTGGTCTTTGCTGTGCTGAAAACCAACATATTGCTTTTCTCAATGTACAGGGAAGAATTGAATTTAATGTCATATTTCACATGATAAAATAACTCCAAAAATCCATAATCTACTGCAGAAACCTCACTCTGACTTTTTGTCTCATTGTATTTTCTTCTCACCCACTGACTCCTATCGAGTTTTAACAGTGTTTCACTTGGCTCTAACGTTTCCCCCAAATCCTTCTTGACCTGTGTACTAATAGTTTAGTATCCGGTGCAGGTGAATAAAGTTGCCAGCCGCTTTGTGGCTGCAGTCTGACCAGCCAACCAGAAAAGAGAATATCCCCATTGCAAATAAGATTAGAATAAGACAGGCAGACGAGAAGACGCCTGTGTTTAGAGCATAACCACCTCGGGACGCTCGCAGTGTACAAATCTGCCCAAAGCGCCCCCAGGGCAGAGCATACACGGGAAGCTAGGAACTGACCTCCAAAGGGTGATCTATACTCTGCGAAGGAAATTCAATAGGAGTTTTGTAGCAAATGTCTTTGTGTTCGACATTCTCGTCTGTGCTCGAGCTGGTACCCTCTGCTTAGGGTTTATATGAAGCCTGAAAGGAGAAAGGGAGCTTGTGCCTTTGTCTGACCTGGAGGTCAAACTGATGATAGACTGGGGACTGGTGTGGTGAGATGTGACATGGAATTAACATAACAGCAGGAAACTGATTTCTGTTTGGTCCTTTGGAACCATCCCTCTTTTAATCGTTTTGTATGAATTATTTCCTTTTTTTTCCCACATTGGCTTGTGAAACTTCTTATTATTTTCTATCGATTGTTATCTGTACTTCATGCTATGCAACCTGAACCCTTCTTAGAAGTGGATGCACTGTCATCATATTTTATTTTCTTATTGCAAGATAGATAGGATTTAGACCCACAACCTTATCATGTGATGGCATTCCCTGAATTTCCTTGTGCCTTTCGAAACGGTTAACTTCGGAAGAAGTCTTCAGTGTTCTTACTGACAAGGAAATACCTCTAAAACATGTCCTACCCACCTTTGTATTTTTTCCTTTGAAAGAGATGCTAATCTTATGATTAAATCAAGGGTTTCAACTGCAAGGGTTCCATTAATACATCCCCATACTCTAACCACAAGTCTGGTAAAGGAGTTGTTTGGCGCTTCGAGTCCTGTGAGTCGAACTTTTTTTTTTTTTTTTTTTTAGTTCTCCTTTAGAAAGATTAATGGGAGAAAGTGTGGCTTTGCTATGCAGTGGTTTGTCTTCGTGTGCAGGAGGCTGTGTAGCTTGGGGGTAAAGCACAACTGTTTCCAGCTCAAGGTGATGGCGGATCTCATCCTGTTCCATAAAGGAGGCTTTCTTGGCGTTTGATTTGCAGGTCTTTTTGCTGGAGGTGGGGGGTCGACCTTATTAAGATGCGACACGATAATCCCACAGTTACCTCCCAAGTGTCGTGATAGTGGCTTGCGTTGCTGTCTGTATTTGGATTGGGTCAAACTCAAAACTGTCTTCCATGCACCAGATGGAACTTAAGGGCCTCGATTAAGAAGTGTAATGATTGGTTTATGTGTCATCTCTTCCTTTCTTCCTGAGCCTAAAAAGAAAAAGAGAAACTATCTCACAATCTAACAGCACAGATTAAGATGGTGGGATAATTGGGATGCTATAACTCATAATCTCTGGCCTGGACTGTTTTTATGTATCTGACAGAACAAGTGTACCTATAAAAAACGTTGTATTTAGTATGCAAGTCTGTAGTCTCATCACTGTGAGAGACTTGTGATATGAAGAATCCCTTGTAAGACTAAAATATTTTAGGGAAACATACCTTTTTTGATATTCCATTCATGTTATCATGAAATTATATTGTTGCTGAAATTTCTCCTAATGCTTTTCCTGCATTTGCAGTGATAACAGCGACACACTGATTTTGTAATTAAAATGACCTGCTGTGAGAAGAGGACGAGAGCCCTTGTCATTCTGCTCAGCTGAGTCAGCTTGCAGTGCCATATCCAGAGCTCTGTGATCTCGGGTTCGAACCCGGGCCATGCTGCATGCGAGGAGCAGCTTGGGAATAGTCTAGCTGATCTCTCTCAGATCTCAGGGCCACAGCGACCCCTGGAGGCTCCCAGTACAGCCAGTGAAGAGGCTGGCCCTTCTCCAGTCGGTACTGAACTCCAATGGCCTGTGACATGTGACAAACCGAGCGGCTTGAAGGCGGACGCGCTGGAGGACATTTCCTCCTCCTCCCCCGTGTGCGGTCGCAGGGTTTATAGCTGCGAGCCCAGACGTACAAAAACACACAACCGAAACTTCAGGAGAGAATCGGTAAAAAAAACTGGTGATTCAATTTAAAGGAGAAAAATAACCAAATAAAAGAAGTAAAAGAACAGCGTTATACTGGAAAAGTATTTTACTCAACCGAAACAACAACAACAACTAAAAAGAATCGTTTAATTTGGATTTGTTATAGAATCCATAGCTTGAAATTCATTTCAGATACAATTGTGTAAATACTGTCTATCTGTTAAACCGGAAAGAAATGCTTTCAAATCGGCAAGATTTGCATTCCTAGTTGCAACCAATATAGAGTCATGCACTTTAAAGCTGTTGATAATTCAGCTAAGCCGGGCAGCACAGATGTGCTGTAAAAAATTTAAATCAAGCTGACACCAGGCTGCAAGCTAGATACGTTTTATTGCTTTACCAGTGAGCGTTTAGAGAACCACATACAGTAATTATAAATAATGCTGAATTTTAATTGAAGGAAGTATGCCCACTATTTTCAAAAATAGTAATTACTTCTGTTTATCCCTTCTGTGTGAAACCTGGATATACAGTATGTAAAAACGTGGACTGTTTTTAGTTGAAATCACTCCAGTGTGAAACCAAGCAGTTGGCTGTGATCCACAATTTAGCAGCAGAACAGACTGAAATTAATTAAGGCGGCAATAGAGCAGGAAAGCTTGCATGAAACAAAATAATTGCTTGCAGCATGGAGATTTTGTTTCGAGTTACTTAAAAACATGATTACCCTTATAAAATAACCCAAGGGTTTCTACAGAAATGCTCTCCACGAAGACGCACAGTATGAAAACTAGGGGTCATCTATAGGTTATTGTAATAAGGATAGAAAGTATCCAGTAAACCTGTCTTGGTACTGTATATACATACTGTACACTTCCAGAAACGCCTATGATAATGAAGGAGAAATGCATTTGCTTTGGAAGAAAGCCCCATTGACCTTTCTGTACATCTGTGTAAAACATTTCTGCTTTTAATCCTCAGTGATCATTGGGGCAACAAAGCCATTATTTTTCCACATCGACTGTCCCAGTGCAGTTTTTTTTTAATTTCCGGCAGTCTATAGGAAAGTGACCTGTGAAGCTTGACTTCTTTTGATGGGGTTGGAGCTACTCGAAAGGCAGCCCAGCTTAATCATTGTGCACAACAAGATTTTTTGTTGTTGTTGATTTTCCCTGTTTGGGTGTCTCTTACTGTTCACATAGCTTTCGAATTTGCTTAATTTTCTTCATCTCTGCCACTAGTCCTTTTGGATATAATACATTTGAGCAATAAAAAAATGCCCAGAAATATAAAATGAATTCAATAATAGTTATCATTTAAAATGTATACCATTATACTTTTGTATATGAATGAACATTTCTAACTTATGCTTATGGATTTAACTTAACGTTAAACCCATAAATCCTTTCGTAATCAGAAGGCCCCGAGGTTGTGTGCAACAGCGCACGACTTCAGGGCCTTCTGCTTATGAAAAAGGTTTGATACCTTTAAACTCCATAACGATCACTTGTCTATGACGTTAAGGGATTCATTCAGAGAACTAGTGCTCTTTCAGGTCTTCTTCGTTAAAAGAATAATCTAATAAATAATCCAATCAGCTTTTAAGGAATAGAAAAGTTGTTTTCTAGTCCAAATAATTTGTAGGGCCATCATTTCATACAAAAACGTTGGATTTTCAAACAGTTTAGACAGTTCAGTTTGGAGGCAGGCTTTGAAGCTGTTAATTACAAATGACTCAAACTGTTAAAAAACAATTTCCATGTTGCGTTGCTATAGGACTTCTTTCCCTTTTATTTGCTAATTATAAATCCAACAGAAGGCTGGGACACTGGTGAAATCATACAGTAATTGAGACAATGATAGCAGTTAAGGTTCTTGAAATAGTGATGATCACTATCTTTTCAAAACGAGTATTGCCTTGGTCTTCTGTAACCTTCTGGAAGTGAATCATCTTTAACAGTGTATTGTATTGCCTCAGGTTTCCCTGACTCTACAGTACATTTCATGATCCAAGTAGAATAGGAAATGCTTTGAGTTTAAGTCTCAACAGTTGCCTTTTTAACATGCATTTCAATCGTCTGTTTTGTTGATACTATTTTACTTTCCTTAGAAAAAGTTGTAGTATTTTTACTATTAAACTGATATTGTAAAGACGTGTTTTTAATTAATATTCCTTCCTAGCCAGGAGGAAAAATTAATGTGTTTTTTCTCAGTGGTAATCTGTCTATAGCTCATCTGTAACAAATATGTCTTGAACATTGTTAATCTTTTAATACCTTCTGAAGCAACATGAGCAAGTTTGCTTTCTCTTTTGTAAAACTAACCCTCTGGATATTGGTGTAAGTACTTTTAGAAACAAGTGCATATTTGGTTATACAAAATTTGAAGCGCTTCGTTTCCAAACCAAGAAAATGACCTTTCTCATGAGAACTGTCAAAATTAAGGCTCGAGGGAAATGTTATGCTTTTTGCTTTTCATTGGTACATTGTTTCCTAAGAAACAGCTCTGTTCTATGAAGCAGAAAAATATTGATTTCTCCATTGAAAATGGTTAAGGGAAATTCAGGCAACCAAAGTCACACATCTATTGCCTTTTTAACTTTCTAGAAAAATGTAGAATGGAAATACTTTAGTCGTTGAAAGAGGTCAAGAGAAACTCCCCTTACCCAACAATTACTCATTCAAAAAAGATGCTGAAGGATGACAAGAGTCAAAAATCAGTCATAAAAAATTTTAAACCAAACAGAAAGAGACAACGCCTACTAACTGTTTCCAACTTAGTCTTGCGATCAGTCTAAGCCTCAATGAAAGGCACACAATCCTAAATACCTTAAAGACTCCACGAGAAGCATGGCAAACGCCAGCTGCTCTCTTTCCTCGTGTGCTGGTGCAGTTGTTTGATTTGTGCTGCATGTGCTGCATGTCACACTGCAAAACCTCACAATGGACAGGTGAAGGCTCCGAGCGTGTCGACTGAGGTGATATACTGTATAAACTTGGGCAAAGGTTTTAGCCACAGAGTTCCAGTGTCGCAGGGCTCATGGCACAGGGGCAACAGGGTGTTCTCAATTTAATATTTATTTTATTTTCTGGTATAACACTGAATCGCATACAGGCATTGCTCTGATAAAAGGTCTACACAAAATGCATGTGGAACACTTTTCTGATGGCAGCCGAATAACTAAAGCATGTCCCAGGATTTACTTTTACATACTGTACATGTTAATTCTTTGTGAACCCAGCTGTGCCTTTACTACAGAGACCGAGGGAGACTGAATGAAGTAACTCTCCCAATGAACAGCCTGTGAAAAAGTGAACTGGGTCCACGAGTGTGGAAAAAGTGGTCACAAAAACATTTTGCGTGAAAAAGCTGAATTGTGAGTGTAGAACTTGTTTATATCGAGGATTTACTGTAAATAGTATATACAGTAGAATTCGTTCATCGTGGGGTCCAGGCTAGATACAGGACTGCATTCAGACCCTGAACTAGGATCATAGGCCTTGCCCCTTAACTCTTGTGCTTAACTAGACCTAATTAAAGAGAAAGTAATTTGTCCTTCCATTATACTGTATAGCCTGCTGAAACAGGTGGTAGCCTGACGGGCCTAGTGACCTGGAAACTGGGTTCCTGATGTACAGTACACATGCTGTCAGCCAGCTAAGACAGACACTGCAGGTATGGTTGCACATTGGCCCATGATAACACATGAAAGATTTTATCAAGTCGTGGGAACAGGAACGTTCCTGATTTCGACAAGTCATGGGAAGAGGAATTTCCCTGGATTGTTTTGTTCTTAATGTGCAATAAATGTGATTCAGAAGGCGGCTTCTTTCAGGGCACAGTACGTTTACTTGGGAATTGGAGATTCCCTGACAGTTCTTTGCTGTATCGGTTTTACTGCTGGCACTGCTAGTTACAAGAAGCATGAACAACAGAAAAAGCTGTGTGCAAAGGTTCTCAGGGGAAGAGGAAAAAGAGCTTTTTAACAAGATTATACATTTTCATATGGTAGGGAAAAAGTGAACCATGGAAATATACAGTATAGTCGTTTCAAAAGTGTTTCACAGATTTTGAGTTTGGGTGCTGCATCATCAGGTTTTGAAATCCGTGCAGAAATATGCAGGTGGCTTTTTTAACTTACTTTTTTAGGATGTCATAAAAGTGGATTAACATGGAATATCCCAAAAACACACAGACAGGGAACTGAGGGCATTGCAAGTTAAACTCTTAAACTCTTAAAATCTTTGTTGTGAAGCTAAAGGTTCGTGTAAACTGAGTTCATTAAATGTTCATTAAATGTTGCTGAACAAGAAATGTTATTGGACTGTACTGATCACAAAATGATATGAGTCTTTTAATTATTGATAATAATTCAAATAATAAACAGAACTTTGCTGTGTCAGGATGATATGCAGATAAGAACTCCCAGTCATGAGAATATTCTAGTTTGAGCGCTTATGATTGCTCGTAAAAATCCTATAATTCAGGCCTGCACATCCCACAGGTGATTGTGAACAATGGGCTGATTCCAGTCTGAAACCTTAAGCTGTTTCAGATCCTTCAGTTGTGAAGCTGTGGATCAATAAGTCTTATCTAAAGACTGATGGAGAAACTGATACAGCATCTAAGGACAAAGTCTAAAATAAATCTTACTAATGATGGATGAATATAACCACGCTTGACATACTGTGTGTTAATCTGAATCTTAAACCATGACTGACAAAGATATTGTCTTAATATCTTAATGTCATTATTATTCGTCCCACAAAAACACAGTGTGAATAAGAGAATGAGTCTGATATGATCTTTAACCTAGGATCAATGTTATTTTCTTTCATCTAAAATGTAGTTTCCAGCAGCCGTTACAGTTTTTATTGAATGTGCACAGACACTGGGTACCACAGGTTCCCCTGGACTCTCCTTGTATCAAAAGCTGGTAGAAACAGTAGCCGATGTCCTATGGGTCATTATAGTCATTTCTGCAATAATTTGTGGGGCACCTATCTTTAAGTCCGAGAGAAACTTTTTGATTTAAGAATCATTTTGGCAGTGCATCAGTTTCCTGTATACTGTACAGTAACAAATTCATAGAACCCTGAGCTAATTGAAAGCATCTATTTCAACGTTGTTTGCTTTACCAGTGTTCTGTATCCATTTAGCTTTTCGAAAACAAAATCAATTTTCCCCTAAAAATTCCCAGACTTTTATTTGTCACAGATCTTAATTACAATGCGAACAAAGCAATAAAACAGAAAGGAGCCTCAAAGTTTTGTTACCAGCTCACTTCATTCATGGCAGATATTATAAACGGAAGATTTCTCACCTGTAACCCTTCCGTCATAGACCAAATAATTTCAGAAGGTTGTAAAGGACTGGTTTGGCACATTATACAGCTGGCGAGTGTGGTAATATTGGTGTCAGTTGCTTAGCTGACAGAGGTCAGAGTCGGTTAACTCTATAGCCAGTGCATCTAGCTTTAAGATCTACATCCCACGCTTAAAAATATTCAACAGCAGGCTGGAAACACTAATGAATTACCTCTCCACAAAACATTATTCTTACACAAACATGCCCACGGGTCTGAAACCATGGTCCAATCTCACCACAGTCTGGCTGTTTTTACACTTAAATGATCGTTTGCAGAGATTAAGAAAGCAAGTCCTAATTAAGCAACTGAATGATCCAATTAGGTCGTTTCGGGCTCAGCATGAAAGAAAATCAAAGAATTTGTACATGCGTGGCAAAGAAACTGCATTGTTAACATACATAGTAGTGATTTTTAGTAATGCTGCGGCATATGAAAAGTTGTTTAAGAGCTATGAAATCCCAGCAGCGAAAATTAAAAACATTGTGATACTGATATTTCAGTTATTAGGCTTCTATGGTGATAAAGTTGAGGAGAATTGGCTTGAGTATGCTCTTATTATATTCCATTGAAGAGCTTGCCAGAGCTTGATTTCAGCATTAGATTCTAGTAGCTGTCTCTCCTCTAGTTAACATGACTTTTAATGTTTAATGATTTTTAATAACTTTTCAAAGAGAAGCAGTGTTTTTAATGTGATACTTTTACCATTTGTGATTTTAAGGATTATTAGTTTCTTATTCTCAACAATTTGAGCAGGAAAATATTTTATGAATCTACCATGCTTTAAATGGGAAAACCAATGCAGACTTCAGATGCTACATATGTAAATTCTTAGTCATGTAAATTCTCAGTCATTCACTTGAATGCTCAGGAAAACTGTAGTTTAATTTTGTCACAAATAAAAACCTAGGCTTTCCAATGATTTGTTTGAGATGAACGGGTTTTATTGTATATCCAGACAGGTGAGAATAAGTCTGTGACATCACTGCTGCAGACTGGGGTCTGTGACATCACTGCTGCTGCAGACTGGGGTCTGTGACTATGTTCATTCACTCCATAAGACTGCAAAACCCTCATGCTCTCCAGAAGGGGAGCCCAGTTCAGCATGAAAGGGAGACATTCATAGTTAAATGTTTCTAAATCATAGAGATGTTACAGGATTTAGGAAGCAAGTACTATGTTGATTAACTACAACTTGCTGTAGATCACCACATGTTCTGTTTTCATCTGTATCTCAGCTTTTTAAAAGCTTAAACTTGCTGAATGACAGGATGTGACTGAGTCTGACTAAAGTTATACATTTCAGCTTCCTAGGTTAGGGATGGCTTTGCATCTCTCCTTTTTAATGAAGATATTACTAAAGAATAATATTACTTTAGATAGTATTAAAGAAACCCGTGAACTTATATATTTGCTTTGGCTGTTTCTGCTGCTCTGAACTTCCTTTTGTATAGGAATTGTTTGGATTTTATTGGACTCGGAAAATAAAAACTGTTTTTGAATTTTCCCGTTGTGGGGAATGAAGTTTATTTATGCGCCAGCCCCCCCAGGAAGACAGCAGGGACAAGGGGATACAAATGTCGCATGCACATACACGAACTGTGTTTATACACCTCAAATGAGTTACAGTATATTCATTTGTTAACTGGTACCCTGAAATTCGTCTGCTGACAGCCATTGAATGCACTTTAGCCTTTCAAATAGGGCAAAGTGAGTAAGTAGTCTATTGCCGAGAAGAATTCTACAAAAATGAATAAAACCTCTGCACCGTTATAACTTATAGTATTTACTATTTGCTTTTTTTAAAAGAGATTTACCATCCAGTAAGCGAACAAAATAATGTTATTGGGATATTTATCAATGCAAATTACTTGATTCCATAAAATTAAGTAGAATCCATGAAGTTATAGTATTTAGTCTGCAATTCAAATTATTTTTTGACTATAACCAACAGGAATGTTTGCTGATGTTCTTCTTAACTGACAAAAACAAAGATCGAAATAAAGCTAACCAATTATCCACATTGTCTTCAGATTTTGAGTATATATAGCCTCTTAAGGAATCTGCATTACTGGAATAAGCAAAAAAACGCTGAAACAATGAGCAGGCCCACTTCCCAGGACTTTGTCCGGGTGCTTTGATTTCCTTCAATGGTTCAAAAACATGCTGGTAGGTTAATTGTTTTCTGGTGTGTCTGTGTGTGTCTGTGTGTGTCTGTCTGCCCTGCGATGGAATGGCATCCCATCCAGTTTCAGTTTGGCCTTGTGCCCGTTGCTTGCCAGGATGGGCCACAGCTCCCCTGTGACCCTGTATTGGATAAAGTAGTTAGAAAACAGATGGATGAATGGAAGATGTAAAAGATTAGCAGCTGATATGTGAGAAGCAAAATAAACATGAAGAAATAGTATCCTCTCTTTAAGACCCCCTTTTAATTTGGTTTGAGTCTTTAGTGCTCTTAGCTGAACTTAAAACAACAGGTGTCTGTAATCCTTCTAGGAAGGCAATGAGATGACACATTTAAGGGAATGCTACTTAATTAAAGTCAGTCAAGGTTGTTTTGCAAAACTCTGTGTGGCATCTTTGACAAGAAAATTAGAATGCCCCACATACAGATGCTTCATGTTGCTAAAGGCATCGCTTCAAAACCCCTGCTCAAGTTCAATTCATAATCATCGAGGTGAGTGACCGCGCTGCTGTGGAATGAAAGAAGAATAAAGACGTGACTCGGAAATGATGAGAAAAAGTAGAGCAGCCCCTTTTATTTCTCTCTCAAATAACACCCTGCAAACACTATCCAGCCAGATTCTACAACTTGTCAACACAATGCACGAGTATTTCCTTGTTCTGTTCATATTACTATCTAGAAATAAAACTAGTCATACTGCCATAACAGTACACTTTGTTCCAAATCTGTTTCAAATGCAGACTGAAATATAAGTGCAACACTACTGTACATAAACATCAGTACTGTAACAGACTGCGTTTCTGCTATAATTTGAAAAATAAATAATTATACTCCGTCTCCTAAAAACAAGTTAGGGGCTTTAGTACGAATGGTGTAATAACATGACGACTTTCAGAAATAGGTTTTATTAATTTATATAATAAAGGCTTTTATTGATTGTATGCACACAATGTTTTTTTGTGTGTCCCATATCTCCTATAATAATGTTGTTTCCCTTTCTCATTTCATAGGTTTACATCTTCTCTTAGTCGTTTCAACAAATATCAGTGTGTTGCGCTGCTGGGATGCTTAGTAAGAAAATAATTCAAACAAATCTACGTCAAACAATGAACGCTCCAAGGCTCCAAGGCTCACTCAGGGGAGTTCAGAGAAGGAAGGTCATCTCGAACAGCACAACTGCTCATATTATATCATCTTTCAGCTTAACTCTGTGAGAGGAGTTCATCCACTGTAGGGTTAGGCTTCAGGTGAAAACTTTCTTCCAGTGCATCTGATTTAACCCCTGCTTGGTTATTTCTGAGAGCCTCGTATGAAATCTAATGTAGTGTTAAGAGTTTTTGTAGTGTATTCTGCTGTACGGGGGTGCAGGCTGTGCTGTGCTGTGCTAAACTAAACCTTAATTATTCAATCTTAATTATTGTTAATTAATAATTTTCCTTTGGAGATTAAATGGAAAAAATAAGTCTGCATGACTTATTTTAAGTGGATTACACGTTAAAAGATTGTTTTATTAACTTAATTAGCTTTGAGTGTAGAAAATCAGCTAACGACAGAACAAAATGTTCAATTTAAGCTGTGCAAGGCTTGGTGAGGAAACGGGGAAGTCACAAACTATCAGTGCAGTACTTGTCAAGCTATAGTCGTGTGCAAAATGTACAGTGTTAGAACAAATCTGGATGTATCCTTTATTGAGCTTTGTGCAAAAAAAGAAAAAAGGTTCATTTGCTACAGGAATTAATTTCTGGAAACTTGGCTCACAAGGCACAAATTAAAACTAAAAACAGTTGAACATTTCTTGGACAATTGCTTGGGGTTGTTTGTCTTCCTGGAACATTAAATTCTTCCCAGTTAGTTTTATCCCAGGCGTAATGAGCTCGAATACCATCCTGCTTATCCTAATCCATGATTCCATCTGCTTTGACAGGCGTCCAATGAATTGCACACACTTAATTTGTAGTTTTGCATTTTTTTCATACAACTGTAAATTAAGTACACGTAACACTTTAAAGTACTCACTGATCTCCACATCTTTGAAGTATTTTAAATTATTTTTTAGTTTAAGAAGTGTGATTTAGAAAGCAAAACTATTTGCATTTTTATTTTGTTTCTGCGATTCTCAAGACGATTTATCATTTAGTTTTTAAAAAATCTCAATGAAGGAGGCTGAGCTGTTTTTCTCAGTTGTGGAGTCATCTTTTAGAATATTATGCCAACCACAGAGTTAAAAAGTAATACTTAAGTAGACCTCCATACTAGTAGCTCTGAAGTGCACTTTTTGAGAGAGAAAATTAATATGATTCAACCCGCCTGAGGTGAACACAATTGAGACCTACTGTATATATATATTTCTCTGCCTTTCTTCCATTTACTCAGCTTGTCTTCAGAGTCCATGTCTGCTTTAGGCAATAATAATGAAGCTGCTGAGAAAGTGAGAAAAATTAAAGGCATCACCTGTTGAAAAAATGCCCATAGGTTTGATATATGTAGCTTTATACAATATTTTATTAGTAATTTACCCAACATATGCATTACAAGAAAATTACTTTAAGGATTAAAAATAGATTCTGTGTAATACTGTGGACTTTCTGAAGCCGGTAATATCATTTTTAAGAATGGTGTACATACGTGCGATGTAGTGCATGTGAACTTTATGAGAAAAAATTTAAAATATTATTGGGTAAATGTTTTTTTTTTGTACATAGAAGACAAAAATGCATGTTTTAATGCCTATTTAATCTTTTTGTTTAGTTAAAATTGATATTAAGGAAACCACTTAAAATACTACCATAATACTTATTTTGAAAATAAGTAAATAAAAAAATAAAAAAATAAAATAACATGAATGATAGAACTCCAATTCTAAAAACAGGACGGACAAACATGGCATATTTTAGAAGACGTGCCTGACCACTCTTATGATCAACTCTTTATTTCTCTGTATTTTTTAAAAATCATTTATGAATCACAAAACGTGTATATTTAAATAACTTTATTATTTATATTTATTGTAAATATAAATAAATTAACAATATACAGTTCATTCAACTATGGCCTTTCTCACGTGAACGAACAACCGAAACATTTACGCAAGGTCTCTCTGTACAAGACAGACGGCTCGAATGCAAGGCGGCTTCTGCTGCTTGATGGCTGACCCAATCTTTTGTTTTCTTCGTTTGCAGGCAACATTTTTGTGGTGAGCCTCGCAGTCGCAGACCTGGTGGTGGCAATATACCCATATCCTCTGGTTCTCACGTCCATCTTCCACAATGGGTGGAACCTGGGGTACGTGCACTGCCAGATCAGCGGATTCCTCATGGGGCTCAGCGTCATCGGATCGATATTTAACATAACGGGCATTGCTATCAATCGCTACTGTTACATCTGTCACAGCCTCAAGTACGATAAGCTGTACAGCGACAAAAACTCCCTGTGCTATGTCGTTCTCATCTGGGTGCTCACCGTTGTCGCTATCGTGCCAAACCTGTTTGTGGGGTCGCTGCAATACGACCCGAGGGTCTACTCCTGCACTTTTGTGCAGTCCGTCAGCTCGGCCTACACCATCGCCGTGGTTTTCTTCCACTTCATCCTCCCTATAATGATTGTCACCTACTGCTATCTGAGGATATGGATTCTGGTGATCCAAGTCAGGAGACGAGTGAAACCGGACCTCCGGCCCAAACTCACTCCGCATGACGTTAGGAATTTTGTCACCATGTTTGTGGTGTTTGTGCTCTTTGCTGTGTGCTGGGCTCCGCTGAATTTCATCGGCCTGGCAGTGGCCGTGAACCCAGTCGTGCCCATCATTCCAGAGTGGCTTTTTGTATCCAGTTATTTTATGGCCTACTTCAACAGCTGCCTTAACGCCATCATTTATGGACTGCTGAACCAGAACTTCAGAAGAGAGTATAAAAGGATCATCGTGTCGGTTTGCACAGCAAGGATTTTCTTCCCCGAAAGCTCCAATGACGCAGCTGAAAGAATTAAAAGCAAGCCATCCCCTTTAATTACCAACAACAACCAAGTGAAAGTGGATTCTGTTTAACTATAAAAATCACTGTGAAGAAAATACCAAAAATGCACAACTTTGAGCTCGAGAAATTTCTGTAAACCATTTTAAATAATTTCTTGAATCCAGACAGTTGAAAAGGCATTTATGTATTTTTCTCAAAAGCACTATTATTGTTATTATTATTATTTTGAAGGCAATTTGCAATTCCTATGCCTTGGTGTTTGCATTTAAGAGCTTTTGGAGTTAAATTCAGTACATTTAATAAGAAAGGGTTAAGGGTTATGAATGTGGTATTTATACTTGTGCACTTATCTCCCTAAGACTGACTAGTAAGTAAGGTTAGAAAAACTACTCATCACAGGGGTTTCTTTAAGTACTCTAATGACCCCATATGCTTTGGAAAAAAAATAATTGGATTATATAAGAGAAAAAAGAATATAATTCCAATATACATGTTACAAATTAGAAACCGTCTGGCTCACGTTTAGTACTGTACATCCTTCACTCAGCAATGCAACTGCAGAACAGTGTGTCACTCCCTCAGCCAAACAGATACCTTCTGGAATATAAGCTGTTTCCAGGTCACAGATGAGATCCCTGCTGTGGCAGCTCTAGCTGAAATACTGAGTGCTGGTAGCAACTGAGAAGAATACATTTCCTTCACTGGCTAAGAAAACTGTTATTATATAACAGCTGTGTTCTAGGTTGGCACTGATCATTGATGTTTTATTTTTCCCCATGAGTTTCTCCAGACGTTCTGCTTAACAGCAACAACATATGATGTTTAATTGATCAGGCTCTCCTGTCAGTATTTCAGAAAGTTAGTCTGGACCAACAGGTGTGTCTGTATTCCATAAATGCTGATGTCAAAATCTCACATCAGGAAAGGAGGCAAGCTGATTACCAACACTTAAGCACTGTGCAACATTTCTTAATTTTTACATGTGTTCAGAATTGGCCCACACTTTTTCACCTGGTTTGAGAAGACGTGTCAGCTTCTGAACATACAGTAGCAAACTCCAACACCCTTAACAAGGCTGGCTTTTTGTCATGAACGCCTGCTGTTTATTAAATGTAAGGTGTACATCGTTATTTCCCAATAAGCTATAAATCTCTCTCAGTAACAATTCAAACTGTCACTTACTTCTAAACCTGCCAGAGATTGTCTTAAATACTTGCTATTTTTCAATGATCAAAAATAAGCAGAGCTGGTGTAGAATGTCTCTGCGTGTTATCTTTTGTGCATCCTTCCACAGAATGTAAATGCCTTACTTCTTTGCTTCCTTGTGTCAGATCAATCTTTTTCTCCACTGCAGGAAGTATACCTGTATAAATGTGTCATAATGATATACTGTATAAGGCATATTTATAATAATATCTATAAAAAGCTTAACTCCCAAAAATCTGCTACCTTCAACTCAAACCAGTGTTAATTCAAACATTACTGTGCACAAAACCTTTCTAAAAGCTCTTGAGGTGTGATGGTTCTGATACAAATTGACCCTTAATTAGTTCCTGTGAAATAATAAAGAACTTGTCAAACCATACATATGCAAATGAGCAAATAATTAATTTACTTATTTTTTCACTGCCAAGTGAAGAAATTTAGGTTATAATAAAATCTAATTTTTTTTTGATTTTTCAATTGCCTGATCATATTTGTGTTAAACAAAATTATGTGATCTAGTGGCATTTAATGTCTACATTATAGTAATTATTCCTTGAAAAAAATGAAAGACAAAACATTAAATTCTGGACTTAAGAGCCTTTCAGTTTCATATCAATAACTATTTGAATTTTAGACAAAGTTCAATGACCCTTTTCACATGATCAGAACTTATTGAGTTATTTAAGCCTGGAAGAGGCCTGAGCAGAGCCCCCCTTGTGTTGTGTGTGAGACCAACATTAAAACCAACAGCCTCACAGATGAGCACTGTCTGGATAGCACCGTCAGGAAGCTAAGGGGAGGAATGAAAAGATAGCTGTCTAACATGTGAGGCATTACATAAAATCCAGTTTGTTATTATTTACAGGCAGACTGCAATGGAACAGTTAATGATTGCTTTGACAGTGTGTTGCCATAACATTTCTAAACATTCTTGAAAACCTTCAGTATCTTTAAATTTATAATGTCAGTAATCTGATATCAAAAGTGGAAGGATACATTTTACATTTTATATCCATGTATATGGTTTACATTTTGGTTTGCTGTACTTGCGATGGGCATATACAGTTCAGGAACAGAAACAGTTCAGGCCCTCCATTATCGTCCTCTGCAGGCCTTTGCCCCTGCACTCTGTAGAGAGGAGACCCTTCCTCTTCACACATCCACTCTGTTGGTCTCTTTCTATCAGCACGTCGTTGCAGTTCACTGACTTCTCCGTCCCCTCCCTCCTTGGTTCAGGCCAGAAGACGCAACTTCTCACCGGGCCAACCGATGCACCAGTCCATATGATCCCCACCCCTGTGTGCTGGCGTGTGAAGGAAGGCGGGGGGGGTGTAAACAGTCATGGAGCTCAGCTAGGGAATCCCCCCGGTGTCGCTGCTGGAAGAGGGGTGAGAGAACACTGTGGCCAGTTCCAAATAACCTCGCGTACCCCTCGATCTGGGATTTTTCCAGTCACCCTGACAATTTTCCGCACTTGCTGACTGCCCAAGCAGCAGCCAGGCATGAAGGTCTTGTGTCACTTTCCTAATCGTTTTTTTAACTGACTGACTGAAAATAAATATCCACCAGATACTGTAGCAGGAGTGCATCCTCTCTTTCTGCTGCCAGACACATCAGCGCATACCGTTCCCAGCGCCAAACAGGGATAACTCCTTCAAAAGTTTCCATGTTCATTCTGGATAAAATCTCCACTGTGCAGGGTCTGCTTTTGGTGATTCGCTGTTATTATGATTTGTCAAGTAATGGGGAGATAAGGGACAGGAACACTTATGCGAATTTATTTTCATGTAATATTTAAAATATTCCTTCATATTTAAAGAACATAACTGAAATATTTATACTTAGAACGTTTTATAACGCATATAGTAAACGTATGATATAATTTCTTACTGCCTTACAATTAACAAGCAGTATATTGCTGTGCATGTCTTGTGTTTATTCTTCTTTATTTTTTGACACTTTCAAAATATTGCATTTCAAATTAATATCAGAAAGTATTATGGGATTATATATTTTCTTTTTTTAACAAGGCAACTTTATATCAATAGAACCAAAGATTTAGAAGTAAATTTTTGTGTATATTTTAACAATAATATTGGTTGTCCATACCATACTACAAAAAATAAAGGCATGCTACTTTCGTATTTGTCTCTCAAACTGTATTATACACTGAACTACGTTTTCATCAGAATAAATCTTGATGACAACAAGGTTTAACAATAGTAGAACAAAGAATATGTTTGTTACTACAATTATTTTTATTCATAGATTACTTAGGGATATGCTAATTTAAAGTGGTTTAAAAGAGAGTTGATCACTTTTTTTTGTTCACAAGTATTTTTTTCTTGGAAATGCACTTTTAAAAAGCCTTTTTTAGTTTCAACAGGAAAAGCCTGCGTAAAGCTATGTAATGCTTTCTGTCCTAAACTTTATTTCTAGTTGTATCCCACATATTAGTTTCGCCACTGATTTCGAGACAGTTCTCCGAGTTGACTTGATCAATGCCTTGCAGGATTTCTAAATAAATCCTAAGAAGAATTCCACAGGGACTAGATACAGGTATACAAAATTCAATCGTTGTCACAGACCAAGTAAAAAAATTGCAAAGTTAATATTTCTATTATTAAAACAGCGTTATTGACTGTGGGGTCAAACAATTGCAAATTAAGTGGTTCCATATCTGTGTATTACATGTATCTATAAACTGTACAACAAAACTGATAAATTCACCCTTCTTAATCAATTTCTGTCCACGTTAGCACCTGCAGGACACTTTGAAGAAATATATCCAAATAAAGCATTTATTGAAGAAAAAAAACCTAACTGTAAAACCAAAATGTTTAAATCCACTGTATTTCATTTAAAGCATTTTGATTTTCAAAAGTGATTTCTAAAACTGTGATATCTCAGAAAACCTTTTTTTCAGTGCATTCTTTCAAACTTCTGTAAGTTGTATGCAATATGTGCAACTGAAATAAGCCCTGGTCTGATACCAGAAACATAAACAAATGTAACATTTAAGGTTTCCTAAAAAACTGAGTTTCCTTTCATCTCCTCTACATTGTTACACATGGTGTAGGTCTTCAGTGTACTGTAGGTAAAGAAAGCCAGACACACTGATAGTGTTTTATTTAAATTAGTAATTTGCCGTTTTAGAGGAGCTGCTTCATCTCTTGTATATATAGAATTTAACTACAGTGGTGACAACAGTCCTGACTGTCCTGTTTGTTTCGCTTGTAGTTCATGGGATTCCTGGAATGGAATTTAACCAATGAGCAGGACATAAAATGAACAGAACAGAACTTACTGTTTCTAAATCATAGCCAGTAGCTCAGTTGATTGTAAGAACACACTGTAAGGTTTACAGATGAAAAGATGCCATTTTGTTAATTTCATCTAGTGACCATTGACCCTGATTAATTTGGCTTTGCAAGAGAAATTCACTGGAGTTGACTGATGAACTACAGAGACTCTGCATTAGGCACTGCTCTTAGTTTTGAGTCAGTTCTGCTGGGTTCAGCAACAAGTTATGTTTGTAATAAGCACCTAAGGTACTCATTACAACTTCAAAATGCAGAAAGATAAATTAAACTTTAAAGGCAAAGTACTTAACAGCAAAAACTTAAACAGCAAAGACATGCAAAAAGTTTTAATTCCAACACATTGTGAAATGGTGCACAATGTTATTGCAGTGAAGTTCACAAATGTCTGGTAACTGCACACTTAGCTCAGTTTTAATATCATGCCTATTGTCCTCACTCCTCTCGAGGCATTTCTTACCATTGTATCTGACTCTGGGGGTTTAGTTTTGGAGATCTTAATCTGAAATAATTTCATATTTCAATAAGAGATCTCATTAGTACTAACAGAATCTTTTAAAATATTCCAGTCTCAAGAAGCAAGTTTCTGTTTAACACCAGATTATACCTTTTCTTAAAATTGTCAAAATTATTACAAAATTCTTGTCAAAACCGTCTTGTTACTAATTAAGTGTCATAAGTTTCTAATTCAATATTATTCCTCTCCTTAAATGCATGCTTAAAATCATATTGGATTTCGCACCATTTATATTAAATATCTTGGAAAAGGAATTAAGTGTGAGGTGAGATGAGTAATTTCATACTTTGATGTATTTTTTGCTGATGAAGCAAATGTTTTTTCTTCTCTTGAATGTTTTCTCTGGATCTGTGAATTGGGCAAATTAATGTCAAAGTAATGACATCCATTTAGTTTAATATGCAACTTAATTATTTAATGTGTTCTTAAATAAGCCAGTTTTATTTTATTTATAATTCCTCATACATGTTTTTTTTAATTTTCTTAAAATAAATAAATAATTATCTACTAACCATGCATGACCGCGTCTTTGTTAAATGCAGTACATTGCAAGATGCTCATGAAGTCAGGCACAGTGAGGCTGCTGCAGGAGCTCTTTAGTGCTCACACAACCCTAATGGCCAAGGTCTTAAAAAGACTTGCGTGCCACACTCTATTAGTGCTGCTCCTGTTCTCCCAACACATTACACAACATGTGTGTCTGACAAATGTTTTGCATCTCGGTTTTACAATGCAAGTGAAAATGCCGTTGCAAAGAATCTTACTTTGTGGCACTAGTATAGGGTTATGCTGAGGTGTATAGGAGAAAAATGAGAGGTTTGAGCTGTAAACGGGGCTTCCAATTAACAAAGGTTTCAACACAGAAGTCATAACCGTATGAGTGCATTGCAATTCATTAGATGGATAAAAGATAGGATAATAGGGGAGACTTTGTGCAGTTACACTTGTACTATTTGCACCAATCAGAGTGTGAAATAGTGCTTCTCCAACTAGCACACTAACAAATGCAATACAGAAATCTTCAAACAAAAGCAGCTTTGTCCACGATTACTCCCTTGTCTAAACTAGTAATGTATGGACAAAAACATTGAGTAGATTTTCACTGATGGCTGTGTTGATTTTATCTATGTAACAGCAGAAGGTACAGCTGTATCAGATGCGACAAGTGGCATGCGTTTTTCCAGACGTGGCAACAAACTGATGCATATCTGCTTGGTCAGGGTTCTAAAGTAATGGACATTATCCCAAAAGCAATCCAACACTTAATCCAACACTCCTCAATCTACAAATCATTTACAAGTCTTATTGATTTCACAGTACAAAATCTGTTCCACTCATTTCTTGTCTTCAGTGAAATGTCTGTGTTTCAGAGCATGCTGGACTAAAAATCACTGGAACGCAAAGCAATGTGTGTCTCTACCAAACAAACAGCAAAAGCGCCTTATTGGGATGAGAGGGTTTGCTGAAGTTATGAATCTCTAGACTGGCTTGTGGAACCACATAGGGTTATAACGATCCCATCCATCCATTTCCCAACTCCCTCATCCAATACAGGGATGTGGGGGAGCCAGAGCCAATCCCAGCAAGCAACTGGCACAAGTGGGACAGTTGATAAACCCTTGATGGGAGGCCAGTTAATTGTAGGGCACACACAGACTCACACTCAAACCAGGGCCAATTTTCCCAGAAGCGAATGCACCTACTAGTGTGTTTGCACTGTGAGAGGAAGCCCAAGCAAGCGTGAGGGAACATACTGTACAAACTCCATGCAGCTCGCACCCAGAATTGAATCCAGGGACTCAGTGCCCTTGATAACAATTCCATCTTTATATTTTTCTGAATCCTCTTTTCCACCGATAGTGCAGTTTCCAACGAAGTGCAACTATGTTTGGCTTTGTGATTTTGTTTCATTTGCTAATTAAGATTTAGATGTTTCCCAGAAAGAAGATTAATTCTAAATTCTGATCTTCAAATTCTGAGCTACCTGTGTTCCGATACAGTATGTCTGAGCAAGGGATTTTCGGATTCTGTTAGAATCTTCAAATAATGTTTGAGAAAAAGAATGTGGAAAGAAGAAGAATGGAAATTATATTGTCTATGATTTCTCAAGTGCTATCTGACATTTAAATTGACTTGCCATTTTCCTCCAGTCCACAGAAAATGATTTGAACAAGTTCGGCATGAATTTACTGTGAAATGTTGGCGCTCCATAGTCATCAACAGCAGGTGATGAGAGTGTTACAGGTGGGCACTAGAGACATGGAGGTGTTTTTATTAATGCCAAACCACTGAATCTATTTAAGGAATATCTAAGGATAAGCACATATGCTTTTACAGATTTTTTTTTTGTTTTCCTCACTGTCTATGGTCATGCACTGTTTCTGCAGACTTGAATGTTGGCAAACCTTATGTCAACTCAGGTAATTTTCCCAGAGTCTTAATTTTATTCCCTAGGATGAATTTAACGGAAAAAACAAGGGAATAATATTGCTTCACAAAAGGGTGATAACAGTTTTAATCAATTAGGTAAAGTTCCACAGGGCCACAGATGAATGTCAATAATAATCTGAATTAAAGGTCAAAAGCATTTTACCATTACTTTATCTAAAAATTGTATTAAAAATCCCTCATTATTACTTGTTTAGACTTATTCCTGTGACTTTGTCTTTTGAGTGAAAAGACAACGAAAACTTCAAGTGTCTTACAAAGTCTACCTGCCATCTCTCTTACACACTATGTCCTGTATGTAATGTAACACAGGACAAAGAGTATGCCTGGAGAAACAGTCATTTCAGGCAACTACAACAACAAGGTTATAAATAAGAGAAGGCCATTCAGCCTGTCTAGTTTGGTATTGGCTAAGGAACTCACCCAGCTGTTTTATTGAAAGAAGCTAAGGCATTGGCTTCAACAACATGGCTGGGCAGCTTGTTCTATACATCCCAAACACCCTTTGTGTAAAAGCATGAGTCCTGTTTTTATCTTTAGAAGCAGTGCCAAATGCAGATAAGACCGTCAGTCATTTGACATGTATCTCCTTTTGTGCCTTTTTTAGATTGCTTACCTCCTTGAAAAGTTCTATATAAATGCTTTTAATTAAGGAAAATAAATTTTTATTTAAAACTTATGCATAATAAGTTCTGCATAAGTGCCAAATCACAGCAAAGATTATGTACAGTATACTGTAGGTTAAGTTTTGCTTCCATTCTCTGTCAGAGTTTAATGTGAGGTGGATCAAATAAAAATATTTAAACAATCACAGTTATCCTTAGATATGATGTTTCAGACAATAATGCACATCATTTGATGTAATAATCAGCTGATAATCAGCAGCATGAGTTGTTAAAAGCTAAAATTCCTATTGCATTTAAGACATCTGTTTATCTCAAGGGTTATGGGAAGGAAACAAAGTGCCTAGCTACTGTATATTGTTGAATCTGATTCCCTTGGCTTCTTTTACGAAATGACTGCATGAGAATAAGAATAATTCTTTGCACTTTATGTATGGCGCTTTTCTGGACACTCCACTCAAAGTGCTTTACAGGTAATGGGGATCCCCTCCACCACCACCACCAATGCACAGTACAGCCCCACCTAGATGTTGCAACGGCAGCCATAATGCACCATACGCTCACCACACACCAGCTCTCAGTAGGGAGGAGAACAGAGTAATGCAGCCAGTTCATAGAGGGGGATTATTAGGAGGCCAGGATTGGTAAAGACCAATTTAAAATTTGGCCAGGATGCCAGGATAACACCCCTACTCTTTTCGAGAAACACCCTGGGATTTTTAATAACCACAGAGAGTCAGGACCTCATTTTATGTCTCATCTGAAAAATGGAACCTTTTTACAGTATAGTGTCCCCATCACTATACTGGGGAGTTAGGACCCACACAGACTGCAGGGTGAGCACCCTCTACTGGCCCCACTAACACCTCTTCCAGCAGCAATCTTAATTTTACCCATCCAAGTACTGGTCAGGCTCATACCTGCTTAGCTTTAGTGGGCTACTAATTTTGAGTTGCAGGATAATATGGATCCTGGCTTAGTTCTTTGTATCAATTAGCTACTGACTACCAAATGGGCCAGATGAGGCAAATTTGTAACCTTACCAAATAAAAACAGAAAACACACATAATCTGTTAAATGTAAATGCTCAGCTAAGCTAAAGACAAAAATAACAAGGGGCTAAACATTAATCGCAATGAGGAAGGAGTTTTTTTTTATTCTGAACAGCAGGTCCATTTTAAAAGTACATGAAATGAAATATAAAATATATAAGTGTAATACATTTTATTTTACATTCCAAATAGTTCTTTTTATCAGACCTACTTTTCTCTTTAACATTCTATAGAAACACTGTATATGATGAAAGGAAGAAAGACAGAGAAATAAAGGCATACATTCAAGATAATTATATTGAATGATGTTTTACAATTAAATCTTCTATCTTAAAATGTTGTCTTGGATCATTTGAAAAATGCACTCTTAGCCGTGACATGCATTAAGCATTCTGTCAAGAGTGCAAGAAGGAAATCAGTTCATGTCAAAGGAAAAGCATATATTCAGCAGAAGTATATTTCCAAGGCATAGAAATATAGCATAACATATTATAGGGATAATCATAATGAAAATGCATGATTCAGTAAAATTACTTAAGGAGTCAGTATATAATCTAACTCTATAATTTATTTTCCTTAATTAAAAGCATTTATATAGAACTTTTCAAGGAGGTAAGCAATCTAAAAAAGGCACAAAAGGAGATACATGTCAAATGACTGACGGTCTTATCTGCATTGAAACTGAACTTCAAAGTCTTAATAGCTCAGGGGAGATGTAGAAATGTTTCCCCACTGCCATGTGGAATGTACATCTCTATTTTTAAAAAAGTGTACCTTTTATCCTAGGAGAGCTGCTTCAAGTACCATCTTTTAAGTAATCTAAAGAGTTGTATCTTTGCTTTCTCAAGCAAGTACATACAGTAATGTGAACAACATAAAACAAATGCAGACCAGATTTTTACAGAGATGACACAGTCTCCACTCAGTTTTTCAAACAAAAAATACAGTTTTGAAAGACTTGAAGTAGCATTTGTCACCACATCTATCAAATGTCAATAAAATATTGTCTAGAACAAGACTTAATTCTCCATGAAAGGCAAAGCACATTCAATCTGTCATAAAGTTATTTTGACAATCCTATTTTTAATAAATATGATTCTCATGACAGTGGCATAGTGAATCAACGATAAACCCTCAGCACTCAGGAATTGCATTCCAAAAAAACCTGTTCTACTGAAGACCGTCAGTTTCCAAGAGCTTGTTTCAACAGTAATGACTGCATTAAACACATTACTTTTGGAATGAGAAACATTTTCAAATCTGACGACTGGAGGGCGTTAGACACAGATTGCAGGATTTCTCTGTTAAAACCCCAGGCAGGGTTAGGGTTAGCATTCACATACTACTTAGACAGTTTTTATGCTCAGTGCTGGGTTTTGGGTCCCAAGGAAACTTCATAACAAGTGATATTTTGCTCCTGATTTATTTTTTTTCGGAAATTTTTGTCCGCCTTTGTTGCATATTGCAGTACTGAAGAATTGCATTCCAAAACAGAGTTAGTTCGAAAGCTGTAAGAAAACCTGTTATTCTGAAGATCATCAGTTTCCAAGAGCTTGTTTCAATGGTATTGAGTGTTTTAGACTCGTAGTTGATAGTTTGAAGAATATTTTCAAATCTGATGACAGGGGGCTTTAAAGATAGATTGTTGTTGAAGCTCCAGGTAAGATTAGGTTTAGTATTCACATGCTACTAAAGACAGTTTTTACGCTCAGTGCTGGATTTTGGGTCCCAAGGCAAGTGTAGAACATGTGATATTTTGCTCCTATTTGAAAATGTTTTTTCAGACACTTTTGGCTGCCTTTGTTGTACAGTATATTGCAGTACTCAGGAAATGCATTCCAAAATGCAGTTCGGTCAAAAGTTGTAAGAAAACCTGTATTTTTGAAGACCATCAGTTTCCAAGAGCTTGTTTCAATGGTATTGATTGCTTTAGACACATTCCTTTTGGTTTGAGAAACATTTTCAAATCTGATGATTGTAGGGCGTTAGACACAGATTGCAGGATTTCTCTGTCAAACCCCCAGGCAGGGTTAGGGTTAGCATTCATATACTACTTAGACAGATTTTACACTCAGTGCTAGATTTTGGGTCCCAAGGCAAGTTTAGAACGTGATATTTTGCTCCTATTTGAAAATGTTTTTTCAGACACTTTTGGCTACCTTTGTTGTATATTGCAGTACTCAGGAATTGCATTCCAGAATGGATTATGTACAAAGGTTGTAAGAAAACCTGTTATTTTAAAGACCATCAGTTTCCAAGAACTTGTTTCAATGGTATTGATTGCTTTAGATACATTTCTTTTGGTTTGAGAAACATTTTAAAATCTGATGATTGGAGGGCGTTAGACACAGATTGCAGGATTTCTCTGTCAAAGCCCCAGGTAGGGTTAGGGTTCCCTTTTGATGTTTTTTTTTTTTTCCTGAGACTTTTGGCTGCCTTTGTTGCATATTGCAGCACACAGGAACTCCAAAATAGAGTCAGATGAAAAGTTGTAAGAGAACCTTTTGTACTGAAGACCACTAATTTACAAGAGCTTGTTTTAATAAATTTGCTTGTCTTAGACTTGTAGAGTCACTCAGTGCTGGATTTTGGGTCCCAAGGGAAAATTTGCTCCTTTCTGAGTTTGTGTACGTGTTCAATTCCTCGGTTGTCTTTTCCATGTTCTCCCCGTTTTCGTGGATTTCCTTCAGGTGCTCTGATTTCCCTCCACAGTACAAAGACATACTGGTAGGTTGATTACTGTGATTGACTGGCTTCCTGTCCAGGGTGTATCCTGCTTTGCATCTGTAGCTTGCTGGGGTAGGCTCCAGCTCCTCCGCGACGCTGAATTGGAAGAAGAGGTTAGAAAATAGATGGATGTACAGAATCATGCAGCTCTGAGGGCTTTCACTAGGAATGTAACTTGAAGGGAAAAAACACAAACCATCTACAGGATACTGTATTTTTCTCTGCTCAGTACAGTTCACTTATTTAAACTGTTCTACTGCATCAGGTCCAAAATAAACTGTGGATGAAATTAAACTTACACACCATAGTTATAATGTATATTTTGATTTACACAGATTCCAAAATAAACACTGTATGGTCTTATATAGAAACACTGTATATGATTAAAGGAAGAATGACAGGGAAAGGAAGGCACACACTCAAACTTATTGCATGGAAGTTATTTCTTTAAAAAAATGAATCCTTCAAACTTCTTCTTGTTTAAAACTATCCTTTTAAAGTTTTAAAGTTTGTATTGCAGTACGAAAAGATAGTAAATGACTTCATATTAACATGCGGCGAAATATATATAAGAACAATTAGAAGTTCTTATCAGAAGTTAAGAACTTATCAGAAGTTAAGAGTCAGAAGTTCTGACAACGGTAGCTTCCTTTACCGTTGTCAATTTGTAATTATTTAAAAAATATTTTTCACTACTGTCAACTGGTCCTCAATGCTTTAGAAAGAGTGAGGGAATATGGACTTGGGACAAGTCTGACCGATAAAAGGTTTGTTCAGATTCCCTCTGGTTCATATTCCCACAGAAACTAGACAGACGAAGGGGACAGAGATTGATAAGCGATGGGTTTTTCGTGGGATTCGTTTGGGCTGATTGCTAGTTTTCGTAGTGGACTGAGAATGGGATAACTGACTGATTAGTTAGGGGTATTTGTTGTCAGCTTTGGCTACTGATCCGTATAAAATATTTTTATCCATTTATACAGATCAGTCACTTTGGCAGAGCTAGATAACTCTCCAGAGTGAGATGTAGCTTAAAGGGATAAAGAACATCAGGATGATTGAGCAGGTCAGAAGTAGATTCTATTATTTTTGGAATGGTTTTAAGAGGGCAAGGGGGGGAGTCAGGGAGTTGCTAGCAAGTTTTAATCATTATGCCCCCAGGGTTAATGTCAGAGAGAACTTTGACATCCTTAAAATAAGGACACAAATACTGTATCGTGCTATATTCAAAAATTTATATTGTAAGAAAGTCAATGTAGCACACTCGTGTTTATGTTTTAATTAATAAAACTCTGCAGTCTTTTTAATGAAATTATATCAATGTATAAGTATAGTAAAAGTATGCAGAAGATTGTGATTATAGGTGTAAATGAAGTGATGGCACAACAGTCAGAACAATGAACACCAGGACAATAATCTGTTTAAATATTTTCATGTATTCCCATTGTCAGGCTTTTTCTCTTTGAAATTCCTCTAAATCATAGCTAAGGGCAGTGGTTAATTTTCAGATAGAGGGATACTGTATTGTTTAAAGACTGATAATTTTAGATGAAATAAAAAAAATGTTAATATAGTGTACACAATACTTCATCATGCGTTAATGAGTCAAATTAAAAATAAAACGTGTTTACAAAGAAAGTGGATTACAGTAATACTACCAGCTATATAAATACATATATTTAGATCCTTAAATGAATATAATTTTTAATGTCTTTGGATACACAATTCCATATTATATTCCCTATTAATTAAATTCTAAAAAGTATGCTTTTTTTTACTGCGATAATGAGCGCAAATATTCATAGGAAAGGTTAAAACAGCTTCGAACATGTTGTGATATTTATAAATATAAAAAATGTCAATATAGTGTCCATAATATTTGCTATTTTAGTTTTTCAAATTAATGTTTTTGTTAAAAGAAATCTCATGGTGACAGCTGGGTTCGAACCCCCTGACCTCCAGCATGCAAGGCACACGCCTAAGCCACTACACCACACACGTAATCATGGGTGAATGAGTTAAACTGATACAGACATTTACAAAGAAAGTGTACTACCATGATAATTTGAGCTATATGAATATAATTATATTGTCATGAATTTCTTTAGATACGCGATTCCATATGTTATATTCCCTATTAATCAAATTCTAAAAAGTATGCGTTTTTTACTGCGATAACGAGCGCAAATATTCATAGGAAATGTTAAAACATTATAACTTTTCATGAAGCATATAAGCCAGAAGGAGCACGTAAAAACATTTCCAAAATAACCACAGTATGTAACCATATGAAAGACTTTGATGCTTAAAATGTTTAGGAAGAAAGTGGAATTACTGGCGTGTATTTTTTAAACTACCAATACCAGCCATATACAGTTTACATAATATGTTTATGTTCCTAAATTAATATCGATTATGACCTTCAGACGAGTTATGCTCCTCTACTTTTTATGCTGAGCAACTAAAATTTCCCTTTAATTGTAAAATTCCAGATTTATATTCAATACTAAGCGGATTAAAACATGCACAGTAAAGAGATTAAATGATTTAATTGATTCACTAACAACCAACGCACCACTAGTGTCCCTGTTGGTCATTTTGGCCAGCCAATCACGTACCGCGGTACAACGCGGTGATCTGTGGATACTTTTGCGTGGTACAGGGTTGTGCCGTGCATTTTGAATGGCTGCTTCTGTAAAAACTCCACGCCGATAGCAACCCAGAAACTGAACCCCTAGCCCCACTGCTACCTGCAACACCGCATGTCGCCCCCTTTTCAACACCTTCTTTCACAATGCTGTACTGAACTAAGATTTTGTTCTTGTAAAGACTTTAGAACCAAAACGTTGCGTTTTCTACTTGTAGCATGCATTCATCTGTCCTTGTTCATTCATACCTCATGAACCGACGGCTCCCGACTAGAACCTTTACTTTTATGTTGTAATAAATGCCAAAATATATATATTTTTTTATAAACCATTCAAAGTTGATAACATCACTCCTCCATTCTGTCTGATCCATTAGAAGTATGGCTCATATCTTTATCTTCTTATCATTATTTTGGCTCAGCACATGATTGTATCCTTTCTATCTGCAGTTTCTTTAAAATACAATTTCTAAATAAATAAATATTATTTCACGTATAGGCCCTGGAGAATGTCTGTATGAGATTTGCTGAGCAGATCCCCATCGTAGTCAATTGTCAGTGACTCTATGATCCATTTGTGATTTTGGATGCTTATTTGTGGAAGCTCTGAACATTGACACCCAGGCTATAGACAGAGGTTTTATTTTTCTCTTTACAGGGTTATATTAGTTCAATTAGAAAATCATTAGTTAAATTAGGAAAAAAATCACTTTGACTCTTGCCCACAAAAATGCTGCACTGAGTGAAATTCAGAGGACAGTGCAGCCTTCAGGGCTGAAGCTGATAAGCCCTTCACTGAGCTGTATTAGAAATTTAACTTTCAATGCACATACTGTAACTTGTTACATAAACCATCCCTCCCTTCAAGCTCTTTTACCCCTAAAAGAAACACGTCGGTTGCTTTTACACTAGAAAGATTATCTTCTTTTTACGATTTCAAGGATAATGTCACTGGAGAGAGAATGGTTTCAAGGATAATGTTTAATGATATGCTGAACATGAGTATCAGTCATTAATTATTAAAAGGTTTCCTTTATTAAATGCAGAACTTTAGGAATTAATAAAAGCATAATAATTAGTTTGTGTTTAGCATCTGGCCATTTAATGAAAAGATGCTTGTGTACAGAGCTGTGTACAGGGTTGACAGGGTATAACTTAGATTAACTGTAGTTTGTCTGGAGTTTCAAATTTGAGAATGACTGAAGTATCCCCCTGTTAATGAATATCATTTCTTTATTGCCAGGAGTAGAAACACAGTTAAGTATGCCCACCAGACCAGAAGTGATCTACCTTCCTTTTGGGCGATTCAAATCTTTATTTTACAAGTTTTTTTTTTCCTGTAAAATCAGTCTGTCTTCTTATTTATATGATACAGCCTCTTCAAAAAAGTCTGTTATCCCCTGCAGTTGAAAGAAAACATGAATTGGTTGGTGTTTTGCTTAAAGGCACTCAGGGATGTTGTAGTATAAATATTATTTGCAGAGGGGGCATATAAAATATGGACAAAGTAAATACGGATCCCTCTAGTGTTTCCAAACAACTATGGGGAATTTGTCTTAGAAAGCATGCCCAGGGTTATGGATGTGCAGACAAGGAAAGAAATCAAATGAAACTAAAGTACATTGGAGCTGTTGAAAGACAACTGTGGAAAGAACACAGTGGCTGTTTCGCTGACTATTATGTTTCTCAGGCCGCTGGGGGAGAAGCTCTAACACATAAAAACCTTTGCTGCAGAGACTGGGGGCAACTTTGCTGCTCAGATTTCACCCTTTCACATTGAGATCTCTGTTGCTTCCACGCAAGCCAGTCTGAAAGTGACCGTTTTCCAGAAGGACAATGCAAGATTACAGAATGCCAGGAGAACAACAGCACTACTTTACAACAGGGGCACAACGGGGCTGGCCAACCTTCGCCAGCTGGCTGCAGGGACGAGCATCAGAACACAGCAGTGTGTCCAGAGGCTGATCAGAACTCTGTGTCAACACTGCCAGGATTCTGTTAAAGCTCAAGGTCACACCTGAAACGAACTTTCTAAGATTTGTTCACGTTTTCAGATTCTTTGATGTCTGTGTTTAAAATGTTTTGCTTAACTTTTGTGCATCAGCATATCCTGTATCTTGTATGTATATAATGTAATGAGGAGGAATAGTTTTCCTGCTGTCGGCCACTGTACATTTCCATTTTCATAAGGGGGATGCATGTCACATCAGCAGTAATAAAATAAAACCCAGAGGCAGCTGCTTTACAGTGGGTTTAAATATATCCATACAATTAGAACTGCAGCAGATAAAATATATGCAGCTGTCAAACAGCAGACTTTAGCATTACATGTAATTGTATAACAATGGTTTGCTTATCAGTACACCTCTTCAGAATCATGCATTTTATTAAGGCTTTGTGCACGTCTAAATTCTAGAAAGCAAGACAATCCTTCCGGCAAGGAACTCTTGTTTCAAGAACTGTCAGTACATTACGCTTAATTGGATCTCATCTAGCTATTTCTTGAAAGAAGCCAGGGTATTGGCTTCAATAAATTGCCCGATAGCTTTTTTCAGACTCCCCCTACCCTCTAGGTAAAGAAGTGCCTCCTGTTCCTATTAGTTTCCACTTGTGCCTTCTTTTTTATGCTTCACCATTTAATCTGAAGAAGTTCACTATGTTAACTTTGTAAAAGCCTCTGAGAAATCTGAATACGTGTATCAGGTATCTTTCCCAGTCCTCTCAATCTTAACTAAAGGTTAAGTTTCTTCAGCCTGTCAGTGTAGGACATTCCTTTGAGCCCTAGAATGCATGTGGTTGCTGATTGCACACAAAATTAAACAAGTAAATTAATAAATGAAACCTTACTAGTAGATTATACAATTTTAAAACAACTACCCTTTATCTCAAATTTGCACTTTTCATAACTAGCCACTACAAGCTCAGGTTTTCCCAGATTTGTTTTTTATAGTTTATGATCTTGCTGCTTAGATGCAATATTATTCAGCACATATCTACTTTGAAGGCCAGGTGCTTGCCCAGTCTTGAATCTTATCTAAAAGCCTTTTGAATTTCACACGCTGCTTTTACAGTGTTTGCTAATATTGCTATTTTAGCATCTTCTATAAACGTGACTCGGCAGCCTTTGAGCCACTTTTCACACATCACAGGCAGCACAGTCCCGTACTGTAGGTTCAGACCCTTTTGGAGGAGTAGTGGCTTCCTCACCAACAGGAACACAAGCCTGCAGGGGCCTGGCAGGATATAGGGGTGGCAGTGTTGCAGAAAGCCAAGAAGATAACGCCTGTCAGCCTCATCCTCCCCTCGTCAGTGCTGAACCAACCGTGCGCCACTATCAAGGGAATCCCGGTCATGTCCGGAAAAGTGCTCAAACCCGAGGCGCCTGAGTTACTACAGGTCCAAGGCACTGCTGACACTCAAGATGAGGACTGAACCCACACCAGCCTGATGGAGCACCAGTTTGCTTGTCAAACAGAAGGCTGTGGATGAGGAACATAAGTGCAAAAGCCAAGCATGTATAAAAGAGCATGTGTTGTTCTGTATGTGCTTATTTCTCAAAGATATCAAAATTAGGTAATACAGCTGTTTTGGAGCACTGAAATTCACATTTCTGGTAATTTATATTTTATTATATCTTTGGTTTAAGCAGTTTCTTTGCCCTTTTTTGTTTTTTAAGCTTACAAAATTCCTTTTGGAAAAAAAAACAGAAAAGGTGTTTCTATCTACAGCTTTTCCTTGTGTTGTGATAGCTGAAACTAATCCTCAGTCAGACACAATTTTCCTTCCAAATACCTCTCCTTATTAGGAATTCAATGATTCAGTTGGACTGGAGCAATTTACGGTAACCAAACCCCATGACTTATACATTGATGAGTACCCACTGTAATAAACTCTTATGCAAATATACTGTCATAACTTTGCCTTGAAGAAATTGATACCATTTCCAAATGACCTTTATTTTAGATATAAACTTTGCAGTTGAGATCAGATTCTGTTATTGATCTACCATAAGAAACACTCTTCCATCTTGTAGTGTGTGTTAAGAGCATATCGTATTATGGGTATGGATATTAATTAGTTATGCAACAAATCACAACGATACAGAACAGACAGAACCCTTCTCTCATTGCATGCATTCTTGTATACTCAAGTGTACCTGAAATTGTAAAATGTTGATCACAAAGATGGAATGAGAGCCTATAAGACAGTTCAGTTTTCCATAGAAATGTATCCATCACGCATTACATTACTATGAACTATAATTAGGATTAATTATCTTCAGAATTATCTGAAACAGAGATGGCCTTGTTTAGTCCTGAAGGCCCAACGTATCTGCAGGTCAACACTCCAACCTAGCTCATAATGTCCCAGTTATGCTAATTATTGTCTTAACTGGAGCAGGTTACAGAACATCTATTCCCATCTCTTCATGAACAACTTATTTAAAGAGATGATTAAAACCTACTGGACTGTATCTGTCCAGGTCTGTGCGGGTACCCCATACTAAAGAGCATCCTCAAGTTCTGCTTCCTGTAGCCCAGCAAGTCAGAAAGGAAGGCAGACAGACAAATAGATCTTACATAACCAAAAAATTAAAACCAAAAAATCACTAACTTCTAAAGCTGTGTACTGGTGAAGGTCACAGCAGACCTCAATTAATGTGGTATTTTCCCAAAAACTAATTATATCCAGCTTCCCACAAACAGAAATCCCCACAGTGTGGGGAAAAGTGTATATTTTTGACAATGATTGCCTCCCACACGTCCAACATACATATTAAACCAAATGTGTTCAACTAGAAGCAGTTACCCAACACATTAAAAGCCTTGGAGTTCAGCTCAATATGTTTTTGTATATTATTTTTGTGGACAAATATTTGTGTACATTTTTGATAGCCTACATTTCATTCATATCATTGCTAAAGTGCTCAAGTCAAAATAGCCTAAAACTTATGCAATCTTATTAAATGTACCGATTTGATCGTATACACCTTTGGTATGTTCAGTGAAGCAGCAGGCACATGTGGTTAACCTGAGAGGGGAAAAGACCAGAGTCAGCAACTGACAATAAAACTTTGTGCTGGGTCTGTTGTTTCAGTTGATGCTTAAACTGCATGTTCTCAGCTAGCTGGACGTTGAGACGTGTATGCAAAATCAGCAGGTCTTAATGCCCCAGCAGCAAAATAATAACCCAAAAAACTCAAACCTTGATGCTTAAAGTACTAGCAATAAAACACCACACACATCAAAAGAATTGGGAGTGTTGAGGAATGTACTTTTTAGGCACTTTAACAGGGCCAGAGCTAGATAGTGTAGGTGGGTGTGGCTTGTACGTCATTTTAGGGATCGATGTAGAGTGTCTCCCAACAAACATTTCTTGATCGCAACATAATCCTCAGGAGAACATAGACATCTTAAGGATGTATATCACACATATCATACACAGGATACATTCAATTTTTAACACGTTGACTATCCTATTTTTTATTTTGACCTAATCCAAATGTTCCAAAAGGTTCCCAGTGTTCCTAAACGTTCCCTATTGATCTCAATGGCTGCAAAATGTTTAGTTTTCCCCAAAAGATCCCAGTGTTCACAACTGTTCCTTAATGTTTTCTAATTTTCCCACCACACCCAAATATTCCTGAATATTACCATATCTTCCCAAATGTAACCAAATGTCCCCTAGTTTTCCTCGTGACCCCAACATGTAACTATGTTCTAAAATGTTACTAGTATTCCCAAATGTTCCAAGCATTCTCAAATGTGGTGAAACGTTCCTGAAAGTTCCCTTCTTGTCTTCCTCAATTCCATGTATTAATGTTGGTTATGCTGGTTTTGTTTCCTCTTACCTTTGAAGGATCAAACACGTATTTCTCTTATTTCACTCATTTGCTTTTACTGTGTAAATAATTTCCGAACTATCCTGCTAGAATAATGGAAAATGACTAACTGCAACTTAAGCGTGAGCTGGCTCCGCACCTGGAACGTGAAGGGCAGAGTCAGCTCCGGGCAGCCTGACCAGATCTGAGAGTGTCTGATATCTGCTTAAGCCATGATTAACAAAATCTAGAGGTACATACTGTCTGCTTAAACAATAATTAAAAGGAACCCAAGAATATTCTTACAATTCTTACAGTTTATCACATAACAGGCCTTGGCTTTACACCATATATGGCATGGAATTGTACTGGAAATGTTCTGGGTGGGTTTTCTGTTTGTGATTTCGTATAAAAAGCGTCCTTTTGTATCAATAAGTTGAGTAAGTGCTTCATCGGCTTTGGCTCCCGTCTGCATACGTAATGAAGGTAATGCCTTTTTCATACACACCCGGATCGTGTCTCCTTTGTTGGACACAACGCCTTTTAAAGACATTCGAAACTGCACATGTTTTCGACTTGTGGATGTAGTATTTCACAAGAGACTCAGGGTTTTGAGACCTAACCAGGAATAACAAGCGTGCTAAAAATTGATATGGAATATAGGCTTACCTTCAGACAATCTTAAGTGTTGTGTGCATTTGCAAATTTTTTTTTTTATTTTTGCGCAAAACGATAAGCTTCTTGTTAGCTCATCGAGTTGTGTAAAATGTTTTTGGAAAGCACAAGAGTTTTGAAAAAGTGCCATTGCACAATTCATGGAATGCACTCAGCCTGCACGGTCCTTGGGCAAATTGGTACTTGAAGTTCAGCACAACCTGAAGCCTCCAGAACTACATGGAATTCTGCTTGAAAGCCTTTTTTGTTCAAAACCCTTTTTAGAAAAAACAGGAAGCTCTCACAAAGCAAAGCTTTTTGGTACAGCAGCTCTAAAGGTTAAAATTAGATTCGCTTTTTGCTTTGCTATATACTTTGTAACTTTTTTTGTAAGTCGATACCATCAAAAAACCTTAAAAGTTATACAGTGAAAAAATATGCATTACTCTTTGTAATGTGTTGGGCAGCTGTAGCATTGAAATGTAAAATAGAAGATAAATTATTAACCAGTACCCAAAAATGGATATATACTATTTATAGCACATGGGCAACAGATTTCACTTAAGATAGCTAAAAATGGCTGCTACTGTTGTCCGTTTTGCCGAGTTTAACAGTCATTACTGACTTTTTCCACAGTAAGATCAGATGTAACTACTTTGCCATTGGACAGTTTCAATAGCCCAGTGGGGATTCAGCTTACCAGCAAATAGTAATCATCTTTTGGCATCTTCACCAGTCTAACACTGTATGTGATGTGACGGCTATGACCTTTTGTGACTGCACATTCATTACTGGTTCATTACATCTTCCCTTATACTTGAATCTCACAGCACATCAGCCCTGGTGTTTTTGAATTCTGTTGAAATAATGCATTTTTATTCTGCTATTTACCTCAATCAGAAGGTGACTGCTGTGCAGAGACTAAAATACCATGTCCTCTTTTCAACAGAATACTTAAAAAAATATATACTGCAAAATGTATAAAAGATAATCATAATTTTCTGTAGTGTAGTAGATGGCAGCCTTTGAAGGCAACCCACAGTATTTTAATTAAAGAAAACTCAAGGAACAGTCTGTCCATCAGCCCAGCTTAAAACAGGCCAGCATAAACAAACATATTTCAAAAATGGATTTAGAAGATTCATCTATGACAGGATTCCCAGAGAATTTTAGAACTAAGTTCCCAAGGCAAGAAACAATTATAGAAGACCTTTGTTTCCCCCTGATTTTAAGCCATCCCTAGGAACGATCAAGACTGCAGATCTCAGTGATGCTGGGGTGTGATGCACACATTGAACCTCACAGTACTTTAATAAGCAGGGCCCTGGGCAAAGAAATGTCCTTACAATGCAACAAGCAGAATCACAAACCCAACACTACAAATTTCAAGCTGTTGATGCTGTGACTTCAGAAACTCCAAAGTAACTGTAAGCAGCAGGTTCCAGTAATATTTCTGTGACCATTCTGAAGTGGAAAAGAAGAAACTTTTTACTGCTGCACTGATAATCTATAAGGTCGTGATTTAATTGAGTGTGACCTTTCATAGCCACAAAAAAAACACCTTCATAACAAGAGTTATATTTGTATGTATGCGTCTTGTTCCGAAAGACATGACAGGTTCAGAAATATTGTTAAGACTATATAACACTTGTCACAGGAAAGGTCATAGAAGGTGTTAGGGTCAGTGTTCGAGTTAAACCCATAAGCAGCCTCTGTGTTTGGGCTACATCGGCTGCCTAAGTCTGTATTCAAAATGAGATGTGACCATCCATAGCAGATGTTAAATAGCTCTTCTGTGTGTTATGTTTGAGTGTCCAGATGTAATCTGAAACATTAAAATTGGAACACTTTTGACACTTTAACTCAAGTATTAATCTTTGGTTTGTGGCAAAGAGCCACAGAAGTCATTAGAATTACTTTTATTCTAAATCAGCTATATTCATTGTCATACCTGCAGTTTTATGGGGGGGAAAAAAAATCAGGGTGATAGAGGTTCCTGTTAACTATACTTCTCAAGTGTCCTCACTGAAATGAGAAACAATATGTATGGTTAACCCAGGCATATCAAATCTTCATTGTAACTTCTAAGATTTTTTTGGCTACTCATAAATTGGAAAGCAGCATTTTAACTTGAGTACCGGTGAACTGAAAACATTTAAACATAAATATTTAATAAAGGATATTTAAATGCGCTCACTCCTTGCTCCAAATGCCATGCCATGCAGAACAAACATCTATTTTTAGTTGCCCGTCTAAGCTGCACGTGAGGTGGTTATTTTTAGCACACTGTACCATCAGTACAGTATAAGGTGAAATAACTGAATTGGTCATTTCTTGGGGCTGATGTTATATATAGACATAGAAATACAAGTTGTTAAAATAATGATCCATATTTAAACCTCTTTTAAAACTTTCCTAACTGGCAATTCATCTCCTTACTGTATATATGACTGAAAAGTCCCATTTACATGACAATTGTGAAGAAAACATTCACAAAGCCATGGTCATTTGTGGTTTACATGCTGTAGCTCGAAAGGATATTTGCTCAGTGCTCCTCAAAAGGTTATTGACTCAGCGCTCAATCAGGCTAAGATGCTTATGTATGTTTTCAAAGGAAGATTTAAGTACAGTACACTTTTCACAAAACAGCAGAGCTTTTCCTATGTCCTATGTTTTACCACTTTAGATCTCGGACATTCATTTTGTCCCGACAAGTTGATAGTGTTCACAGAGTTTATCGGACATAAATTCACAGAGATAAGCAGTAAGATAGGCATAAGCACGTCTTTCGGGAGCGAAGCGATACTCAAATCAAAAGTAACACTTCCTCCATTTTCGATTTGCGATACAATATTGCTGCTGGATGGAGACGAAAATCTTTATTTTTAAACACTCCCAGCAGCAAATACATGCAGTTACGTGCAGGAATGATGCTAATGCCCCCATTAGCATCATTACTACGTGTTTTATGCATGGACCTTCTTTGCTGATAGCACTACTGTTGGCAGCACGCAACACAGCACACAAAGCACTAATCATGAAAATTGTCCCCATGACAGCCTGTCTGAATCTTTGACTTGTAATGCATCAGTCAAAACCTCTAATTCATGCAAAGTACATCACCAGATATCTTCCACCATGGTGTTTAATATGCTAAAGATGTTGGTGAAATGTTGCCAACTTTTGGTGTGTGGAAAATGTAGAACAGGGGTCCTCAGTTTGGGTCCTAGAGAGCCTGCATGTCAGCAGGTTTTGCAGTTCTCTTCAAAGCAGCAGCACCTGCAGAGCTGGGAGATGCTGTAAAACTGGTCCAATTAAGCCGGCTGAATCAGGCTGTAAAGAGCTCAGCTTGACTGAAAACCCATAAACGCACCAGCCCTCTGGGTCTGGCACTGAAGATCACTGATTCAGGACATACTAAAACCAGGTAGTATCTATAAATGTGTGATAGGAATACGGTGCGAAACATGAGAACGCTGGAGACGGGAAGAAAGCACAAAGAAGTTCAAAGAAAGAATATTATAAACCAGGGAGAAAGTATAGTCGTTTATAAAACGAGTAAGAGACATTCATATGTCAAATATGACAAAAAGCAGGTAGTTTTACAAACCTCGCACAGGCACTGATAAGCTTATAAGTATCTACATGTCATATTAAAGTAGGAAATCATTTAAATAGATTACACTTAAAATGTGCAAAAGGTTTATTTGCGAAGGGTTTAAAGCATTATTCAATAAATACAGGCATACTGAATGAACATGCAGGTTTAGTTCACCAGTGACAAATGGTTAAGGGAGCAGTCAGGAGAAGCTCAATGATTAGGAAATTGCTGGTTTCAAAGAAAAACATGCCAAACACACTGAGATCAGCTGGTTACTTCCAAAGAGAAGTTAATTATGTCTGCAGCTAAGATGGGAAAGAAGGCGGATGTTTTAGTTTTCTCCTCATTTTTTGCTCTTTCTGTCAAAGACTGTAGAAGGAGGCGTGACAGGAGGAGGGAATGTATGTCATCTGCATTTAAACGCCAGGCTGGGGGAGGTGCTCAGACACGCACTCCTTTTTACCAACGACCATCAGTGTCCAACATGACAGAGTGCCCATAAGCAGAGCTCAACATGCTTTACCATTCACCCAGAAACTTTCTACATCTGGTAGAATTATTCCAGATAACAGATAAAGAGCAAATGACCTGAGGCTCTGCAGTTTTCCGTATCATCATACCCAGTAAGCCGTTTGTCCAATTCGACCATGTCTTGTGAAAACGCAACTGGCTCCATCATGTACTGTACATCATCGTTTCTGGGAAGGACTTCACAAGCCACGTGAAATGTACAGAGCTACATTAAGAAAGCCTGTTTCGCTCATAACCATGTAGAGAAATGTTTGGATCTGGGCTAGAAATTAAAAATACATCAAAGAATGATGGATAGTTTCAGCTGCATCAGAAGGTATTTTTCCCAAGGGACCATCTATGAGAGCAAATCATCAAAGCCGTTTTATGTATGAGACCTAAATTTGTGTCCTGTTGGAAGTTTTCTTCATGAGGAATGTTCACATTTCGTTTGTCTAAAATCAGAAGTATGGACAAGTTGAAGAATGAGTCATGCTCTCTGATAAGAACAATAATTAACCTGTTTTTAATGTTTGTCTTAATTACTGGCAAAAATCTGAACATACTGCAGCGCCCACGTGGGGCGCTGTAGCCTTGCGCACGCAGGCTGGAAACGGCGGCTGAGGAGCGGAACTACCCACCCGAATATAGTGGGACGAGGGCTGGAGACGCCCTCTTCCCTCTCTTGTGTCTGTGTAGGTGTGGTCCAGTGCTGTATCTCCCCTGTCCCCGCGTGTGTAACGCCCCTCAGCGTCTTTAATAAATGTCCTGCCAACCCGCGCCAGAGCCTCCGGCCTGTTCCTTACCGTTGCTGAACACCGGGAGAGTTACACTGGTGTCAGAAGTGGGATGGAGACCCAGGGGCACCAGGTGAAAGTCCGGTGCGCGGACAGAGGCCCAGCAGACAGAGGCCCGGTGCGCGGACAGAGGCCCAGCAGACAGAGGCCCAGCAGAGGCCACGGAGTAGCCTGCTTGCGGTGCAGCCTGGAGGGTCTACCCACCTGTATATAGTAGGACAAGGGCTGGAGACGCCCTCTTCCCTCTTGTGTCTGTTTAGGTGTGGCGCAGTGCTGTATCTGCCCTGTCCCTGTGTGTATTACCCCCCCCCAGCATCTTGAATAAATGTCCTGTCAACTTGCGCCAGAGCCTCCGGCCTGTTCCTCTCTGTCGCCGAACCCCGGGAGAGTTACAAAATCAAACTCAAACTAAAATCCTGCATGTTGTCACTGAAAATAACGTCCAATACACGTGTCTTTGGTAAATGCAGCAGGTTAAAAACAGGAGCACAGGAATTGCCTGTAAAATGTACAGAAATGTAAAGCTATAGATATTTAGACAGTACATTAAATATACAAGTAAAAAGTATGTTATTCAATCTTAAAAGCTACCATACACAATAATGAAACATGATGAAAACATGAAACATGAAGTAAAATAAGCATTTATTCTCAAGGAACTGTTTAAGACACCAAAAAAACGGCCAAACTGACTTTGTATCTGCATAATTAGTTACATAATTAAGCACAGAGGTGAAATTGAAAACCATACACTCCTGTAGCTCTCCAAGATTGGAGTTGCTCTTCCGTGATCTAAACTATACCATAATAATTTCAGTAAAATGGGGAAATAGTTCATATGCACTGTATCTTTTGTTTGGTTCAGAGGGATATGCTGTATCAATTCAAAAAACACTTTTATACACTGCCGCAGTACATATAATGCAAATATCTCTCTCAATGATGTAAACGGCTCCACTGTTAAGATAGTTGCACCAACAGAAAATGAAAAGTACTTGGACTTTGCTCAAGTATCAAGGCCAACAGGACTCAACTTCAACAAAAACAAATGAGTCGTTTGTATGAAATAAAAATAGCCCCTCTTTGTACTTAAGTGTGCGGTACTGGTGCACGCTAAACCACATTAGCGCAACAATAAAGAGGTAAATCAGGATATTCGAAACGGCGGATAAGCATTGAGCGAAATGCTAAAGGACCCAAAGCGTCCCAACGGGGCGGCCTAAGTACTGCCTGTCCCAGGACTGCGCATGCGCGGCTCTCTGTGTCAGAAAATACCATTACGTGGGGGGGGGGGTAATGATGAAATGAATGCAAGTGATTGCATGGAATGATCAAAGATATTTTGTTTTGTTTTCTGTCAGTAACATGTGAATCGTTAACGGTGTGTTTCTGGGAGAAATAGTTATATCGGGATTCTGATAGTTATTCTTTATAACTCCTTTTTTGCTTTTTAATGGAACCTTCCAGAAGGTGGAGCTTCAGCCACAAAATAAGTCCCCCCCCTCCCGGAAGAGGATCAGTATAGGAGGAGCGTGTCGTCCTGCGACTCACTAGCTGGGAAGTCACTGCTGCTCAGCAGGTGTGAGCCGCGTCAGTACATGGATGGGAGACCTCCTGGGGAAAAACTAAGGTTGCTGCTGGAAGAGGTATTAAGGGGGCTCGTAGAGGGTGCTCGCCTTGTAATCTGTTTTGATCCTAATACCCCGGTATAGAGATATGGACACTATCCTGTTAAACGGTGCTGTCCTTTAGATGAGACGTAAACCCAAGGTCCTGACTCTCCATGGTCACTAGTTAACTAATTAACAACGCATGCCTTGTGAGACTCTGCACGGACGATAGAGGACTTGTGGTAGGTTAGTTATAACTACAGCTGGCCTGCCACACCTTGTACAGTACAGTAAGTCTTTTAATTTGCCGGTGCTTTTTTTTTCTTTTTTTTTTTTGCTCTATAGCCAAGCCACAGTGACACTTGAGAGATACGATGTCAAGCGTGCAAACAGGCAAGTCCACCATAACGTGAAGTCGGAGACCGAAGTTAAAGTGTTGCAGGTTTGTGTGTCCACAGCAAGTCATTTTTTTTCAGCTTGATTTAAGGAAGTTAGAGAAAGCACTCCAAGATCTAAATAGGAGCAAGTATTTAGAGTCAAAGCCTACCAGGAATAACTGTAGAATACTGTGGTGTAATCAAATTGAGAGTGAAAATAGATTTAGTGGTTTGTTACAATGGAAATCCAGAGTAACAGATACAGTTTTAAATCTTGATTGTCCTGAGACTGATACTACCAGGCATAGCTTAGCAACAAAGCATAGCAATAAAACACAAAGAGTTTTTTGGTTTTGCCGGTGGGGGGTTGAATTTGACAGTAAATGTTAAAAAATGAATAATGTATTAGGCTGATAATCTACCACCTACTGGGATGATAAAATGAGAGATGATTTTAAGTCATATTAAAACATTTAACAGTGGATTAGCATGGTAAACAGTAAATGTACTGTATAACAAAAGACCCCTTGCTATAACTCATTTTAGCTGTCTGGCATTTGTAATTTAAATGAACCTACATCTGTTATTCCTAGTACCACTGGGCATTTTTATTAGACTCAAGTGATACATTGGCTGTGTTCCTCCTAGGATATGAACCTGTTCCAGGTCCTGAGCTCTATCGGGTGCATCACACTGCTCCCTTGTTTACTGATGTCACCTGTAGCCCTTCCCAGAATTAAGCCACACCTGGAGAGTACAGCCCCATGTCATTCCCCCTCATGTTTGAATAAAAATGTCTGAATGAGTTTTGCAGATGCAGTTTAAGTTACAGTATATAGCAAAGCAGTGTTTATTTGACATCTAAATTTGACACTAAACCAATATATCTGCTGGATATACTGTACACCTCAGGTGCTAGAAGTTACTTGAATATAGATCATTTTGTTAGAATCCAACTTAAATTTAACTTTTAAATTGAAAGTGGAGAAATAAGGAATTGGTTCTGTCATTATGCTGGAAGGATTTGGAGATTACGTGTGATTAATTATGTGTACATTCATAATCGCTCTTGCATCAATTAAATCTTTTCACTCGGCAAGTAGTACCACAGGGGCAGAATATTTAAGCGGTTTGATGTTTCAGCACCTCAGTGCTGTGATGTCACCTGTTTGCCATACCTGACAAGTTCACTGCATAAAGTATTGATTTATTAACGGCACTTTACTTTTATTAAAAAAAGAGATTGAAATTGGGTGGAGGGGGGGATATAATTCATTGTTAATAATTGGAAAATTGGTGATTTAGCAGTAGAGGATATTCCGTAGACATACTGTAGGGTTCGACACTCTGTGCCTGAATTATTTGTTCAAAGTGCAACACAATGGATGATAAAGCAGGATATGACTCTTTTTTTTATAAAAAGAACACACAGCGGGTGCTTAGAAAATACCAGCAAAATGCCTATGAATATATCAGAAGTGTTGAATTCAGATAAGTGGGGGAAAAATAAGCAACAAGAGCTCTTGGAACAATAGGTAGTGTTTGAGGTGCACATCTCAAAACATTCTGTGGAGTGTAAATGACAATTATTCAAAGGGAAGGATTAGCCTCATTCATTTCAAAGACCTGTGTAAATGTCACAGTCATGATAATATCCCAGAAATGATCCAGAAATGTATCTCTTCTACACTCAGGTTTTCAAAAGAAATACTACAAATCCACCAGGTCCAAAATAAATTCTGTCACTCCAAATCAATATAATTGTTTTTAAAAATAGCCAGATCAGAGTTAAACAATGCACATCATATTTTTTGGGGTCTGTCTTTAAGTACTTGTTTATAGAAGTACATATTGAAACAAAATGCAGTTTGTTTTTATTAAAGACATCAACTTGTATTTTTTGGCTCATGAATTTTAAATCTCCTTTTACCATATTTGTAGCATTTGGAGAACCACAAAATCTTTTTCCACATTTTCTGAATTACTGTTATTTAACTTTTAATCGTGTTTATTTAGGTCAGCTCACATCATGTAAATATGCATCTTCATAACTCCTCAGTATATACAATTCTGAAACTGCACAGAAAAGGTAAACACGCCTGTCTTCTCTTTTCAGCTCTAGATATATTTTTAGGTTGAGTGTCAAAGAACATACAGTATATATTGATGCATCTTCCTGCAAAATTACAATGGTGTGGCCATTGACAGGCCTTGCATTTGCATCTAAACCATTGAATGCATTTTTGAAAGGAGGAATAACATTCTACTGTATGCATTTAAGCCCACATGTTGATTTCAAGATCACTGAAAGTGTGAAATGCATTTCTAAAAAAATAAATACTGTATAGACCTTCTTTGTGAATTTTAAAGTAGGCGAGATGCTTATAAAGCTGACTGAACTGGCCGGATGCACAAGGTAATACAGATCAAGCGAACTGCTTATAATAAAGGGCTGCATTTGTCACCTGTTTTTACAGTATCCGACACTTGATGGGTAACTGCATTTGGATGTTGCCTTGACGACTCATTATGTTTTAAATATAATAATTCGCAGTTTACACAATGTTAGTGTGTACAATTTGATAATTGCATGTAAGCTTCTTCATTCACCTTAGAATTAATGTGCAAGTTATTTAAATACCTAGAGATTACTGGATGCAATGTTTATATGCTGTAGCTGGAGTTAAATAACATACATGCTATTTGTAACAGATTCATGCGATTCAGAATGAGATTCTCTTTTCCTCTTTTACATTATTGTTCAGTCCATCCTCCTTAGCTGCCTGTGAAGTCCTTACAAACACAAAGTTGCAATAATCGTACACAAACTGTACATGATGTGCATTCTCTGCATTTTCATCTGTGTGCTGTTTTTTTACATTGGGTCGCTGTTCTTTCACTGTTCCTGTCTGTGACCCTTCATAACTGAGTATTTGAATATGCTTCAACAGAGTAATTTCACTGAATTTGTGTTTTAATGTGTGCAGTGTTGTCACATACTGTACATTTCCTAATTGCGCACAGAGATGATGCGGTTTAGTTTCCCATGAACTGTAAGCTGTGGCTCGCAAGACTTTGACTTTGGTGCCTAATTTGTATACAGTGTAGACGATCTTCCTCTAACAGAATATTTGGAATGATTTGGTAAGATGTTACAATCAATAGAAAGTCATTCAGTTCATCTTGCAAATACAAAAATTGAGTTTATTTAGTTTTTTTAATGCTGAAACTATTAATAGGCCTCAGCTGAGACACATTATTGCTAGATATGTACTGTAACATCAATGTCCAAGCAACAACAGCAGCAGCATAGTAAGTCAGTTATTAGTGGTAATCGTGCAACTTCAGATTGATGGAGCCTGCTAGCACAATCTGTATGTTACTCTGTACCCATATAGTGGTAGGAGCTGTGAACTGCTGCTGAATTCACATGCTAAACTCTAGCCTTCACGCTTGCTGTAGCACAGATGCTTCTCCCTCCCTGTACTAAACTCCCATCTTCTGTGCTAAACTCCCTGATGGGGAGTGTTTATACAAACTCCTGATATGAAAGGGATGTTTTAAGTGCTTTCTGAGTCCTGGAGTTTCTTGAGAAAGCTACCTCAAAGACAGGAGGGTGAGGGTGTAGAGTAGTGTGTGTGTGTGTGTGTATATAAGCTGTGTAGAGCCATATCCCCTTTGAACTACTATAAATACTGTAACTATTTTGGTTCCTTGTATGCATACAATAAAACTTGGCTTGACAAACAGACACTTTAGGCTCGAATCTCTTGGTTTCTACAAGATCAAGACAGAGTGACTCCTGTTTCTTGCAGTATATCCATATGCATGGAATGTAGTATTGCATACAGTTGTAGTAACTATACAGCTATGTCCCTATGACACATTGCAAGTTGCTGTTCACACGGTAATGTACTTCAAGCACAATTCTTTTTAATTTGACAAATCGATTCTTGTTTTGAGTGAAATTGTCCAAACCAGCATATTACAAAATGCTATTTTAAAATCTGATCGTTAATCTATGTTTCTGGATATGAGAAGCTTCATTCTCTCATTGACAGAAATGTTATGTTAACAACGCTATGTTTGAATACCCACACCTGGCTGAATTTGTTCTCTAACACTTGCTTCAAGTGATTCAAAAAGTCTTAACAGTTGAACACAAGAATCATTTTACCACATTTCTCTAATTCTGCCCGACAGATTCAGTTCATGCTTCAACTGCTACCACCAAACTGTTAGCAATCTTGACACTGAAGCAGCAGTAATATCACAAGCCCAGTGCCTTGTGCAGCATTTGCTCTGAATAAAGTTTACAGTACACAGTTATTTTATTGCATTATCTCATATGAAACTTACCAAAGAAATAAAATTAAGTAAAAATACCAACAGTACATGGGGAAATGTACACTACTGTATATGTCTACCAATATGTACACTATGTGTAAGGCTACTGTGTATTTTAAGGATAAATTTGACACCAAAGTTGCTAAAGCCTTCATTCATTAGCAGTATAGCTGGTAATAACCAAGTCTGCAGCAAAGAACTGTAATTTGTTTTTTAGCCCTGTGATTTTCCAAGTGATTGATATCTTAATAAACTTAAAGTTGTCAGATAATATGGGTGAACATGTACTGTAGGCGGATCCAAAACTGGCTTCCAGCTTGTCTTCCTAGAGGCCCACAAGGTTCCGTGCTGGAGGACTTGATCTTCCCAATATTGAACAGATCGGATGACTGGATGAATCTCAGTGTTATACACATCTGAAGTAAAGTTAATAACCAGCGACCAGTATGCAGCTGTGATGGTACAAAATCATTTGCAGAAGACTCTGCATTGGGGCAAAGGTATGGAGATCAGAAATTAATTTTCTGCTATCAAATTTAAAAAATATGGTATGAAGTGCACACGAAATGGCAAAGAATTACATAGCATGCAGAAGAAATTGTAGTAAATGGATCATTGTCTTCAGGCAGAAAATGTGAAAAAGAGCATGAAGATAAACCCCCCCCCCGAGTTGTAACACTTACTGTAGTTGGTCCATGTTAGGGGAACAGCTCTCTCAGTTTTGGTCCCCACCTCATGTAAGGAGACAAGAGCCTAATAAATGTCTAGTGACAAACTGCAAGTCATCGCATATATGGCAAAAGATTAGAAATATAATCTCCCTGTGACCAATAACGTAGAAGAGGTCGGATGCAGGTTTTCATCATTTTAAAGGTAATTAACAAGGTTGACCACAGACATGATTACGTTGAGTATAACTACAGTGAGTCTTCCATGAAAATATTCTGCATCTCAGAGGCAGAAATACTGGAACTTTAGATGCCCTTGTGATCTGTGAGTCTGTGATGCTTTTTCTATTTAAAAGATTTCCTTTAGTTCTTGATTAATTTATATGAATTGAATGTTTAATCAAAGGTTCTGATAAATGGAGTCAACTCTTTTTCAAACTCTCCTCCCCTAGAAACAATTACCCCCAAAGCCTCTTTTTCCTGCATTTTATCACAAATATATTTTAAATCGCCTAAAATTAGTATTGCGTAATTTTTTTTACATGATGTAAACACTGAAAAGGCAGGAATATTACTTGAAACTTTTCTACAAAGCAGGCAGATTTCTGGGACACATGTTCCAAAGCCAATTGACAAAGGAAAAGAAACAACCAAAAATGTGTAAACGCGTGTGTATTTATATATAGTTACAGCACTTTAAAATCATTTTCACTTAATTTAATTTAGGTATTTTGTTGTCCCAAGATAATCCTTGAAACTAAATGTCCTTTCAGGAATGTATTAGCAGTATATAGTGCCTGTGCTGCAGGAAAGCACCGCCACTATATTGTACTACTGACAATTATGAATCACTGGTTTGAACTAAAAATATAAGCAATATCTGTAATTTGGTGTTCCTTTAAAGTAAATTCCCATTTGCTCTTTTATTATGCAGAAAGGTTCGTATAAAAATCCATTCACATATGCTTTAGAGGGTCTTAAAAGATAATGAAATTAGACAAGGCAAGGTAGGTAAGAATCCTTTTGTATTTTTTAAATAGAGGAAAAATGATTAAAAGTATTTGCTTGGGGGTTATTTGGCTTCTGCAGCAAAAACGTCTGAAATGGGATATTTTGCGATTAGCAAAACCAAGCCAAAGATTGCTCACCATGAATTCATTGATGGGTTGATTAAAGCACACATTTTTAAATTAATTATTAAATGTGGTTATGAACTAATTAACATCCTGAAAGATTTTAATTTAGATATAAAAAAATATTTTTCTACATTATCTTTGTTTCGCATTTTTATCTTTGTTTTTATTCAGTAAAAAAAAATCAGTAATTTCTGTACGAGTTACTTCATTCCCAGTGAGGAAGCAGCTCCCGTTCCAACAAATTAGTTGCAAATTGAGTGATGTCCTGGACTGAAAAAAAATTAAATAGAAATCAAAAACATGAGATCCAGTGTGCATTGTAGCTAGGCTTTATACAGCTCACAGATCGTCTGCTCTGATGGTTTCTACAGACGTGAGTCGATGTACAGTAGGGAAGCAACATGGTCCAGTAAATGATACAGTAACTGGCTTTCTGTGCCCTACTTGCTTTATACATTAATCCCCTTTTTTCCCCATGCCCTTGTATTCAATGTGCAGTATACTGTACGTGCCGTATTGCAACGCTAACGGTTATGCTGAATCAGTACTGTACAGTACGTTTCTCACCATGATCGGTTACGAATTATTGCCATGTAATTTGTGCGACTGGTTGTGCAAGTTGTTCTGTTGTGTTATGCAGGCTTTATGAAGTAGTTAGGATGTCGGGTTTTAGACTCAATCCAGTAAAGCTTGACCCGTGAGTCCCGCATGCTGCTGCTTAAATTTGCAAAGAAGAGATAACGACCCGCCCCCCAAACCCACATCCAATAAATGTGTGGGAGTTTTATTCTGAAGTCAGTTCGTACGGATTTGCAGAGTTTTTTTAATCATTACTCATTTTAATTTTAAGTTCAGAGTTCAATAAATGGTCAGTCTTGAAGTCCTAACCTGCACTCTTTTAAGAAAACAAAAGGATACGTCAAGAATGCTGTAATTTTAAAATTCATTCATTTATACTTTCCATGGAATATCTAGTAATAGCACTGCTTCCTTTTCAGCAACAAGTATTGTGCTTAAAATGTATAGGAAGGAGCAACCCATTTTTAAAAGTTTTTCTATTTATTTAAATTTAGTGTCGGCAAGGACATACATGTATTTATATAGACAAATTACATGGAAAGAGCATGCTGCCATTCAAAAGGTTGACAACACTATGCACAGAGCAACGGTGGGAGAGAATGAGCAGGTCATAAGGATAGTCCCTTGCATCTGTGCAGTGCTTTACATCCATTTCACCCCACATCTGCAGCACTGACATGCAGCAGCCCCTTGGGTCCATGGGATCGATTTTACTAACGGCACACTCGCCCTTCCTAATTGTACAGCTTTCCTAGTCAACACGCTTGGGCATCTTCCAGATCGATGGCTGTGGCATCATCTAAAACAGCTGTCCCAGAGTTCGGAAAAGGCACAGTCTGCAGGAATGCCAGAGAGACGAAACATCGGGGAAACGGGAAAGGAGACCGGCAGATATTTCTATAAATTAAAATCCACGCTAAACCCTTCCAGTTTACTGCCCCTGACTTCCTTCCCTCTATTTCCAGTCTCAGTATTTTTTTATTTTTAAGTCCAACTGCATCGCACCTCTCTTGAACAAAAAAAATCTCTTTCAAACCTCTTTAAAAAAAAAGTCTTCCTTTGTTCCCTGTCTCTCGGAAAACCTTCCAACACGTGGAGATTTGTGAGGTCTTCGCTTTTCTGTGTGGACACTGACGTGCTCTCACTTCAGATCACCTTTCCTTCCCTTTCTCCTGCTTCCCGCCTTGTGGACCTCTCTCTCTGTTTCTCTCAACTCCACCACCTTCTCCCCCTTCCTTCTCTGCCAAGACCCTCTTCACTCCTGACCACCTACTCTCCTGTTCCCTAACTAAATACTTCTACACAAGCACCTAGGCCAGGCCTGTTACTGTCCCACCTAAACTACTATAACTCTGAGGCTGTCCTCTCTGTCTGTCAACACTGGTGCTAAAACCTTAGTTCTTGCCCACCACTGTGTCAGTGACCCTGACCTTCAGTCTTTTCTCATCCGGTCTCCCTCCTCCTCTCCTCTTCTGCCAGACTTTCCATACCCCCTCTCCATTCTCCCACTTCCTGAGCCCATTCATTCTCTACTGTGGCACCTCAGTGGTGGAACGAGCGATCCACAGAGCTGCCCAGTCCCTGAGCTCCTCCTCAGTGCCCTGCTTAAGGCACTGTTTAGACAGCACCTGTGATCTCGGAGCTCTCAGCTGTGTTCTTCAATCCCTTGTCACTATTGCATAATATTTCTGCAGCAATATTGCAGTAGTATTTTTTTAATTCTCAGATTGGCTGTGTGTTTTGTGTATTGCTCTTATTCATTAGGCTGCTTTCATTCCTGCTTTGCATTCTCACTGTCTGAATTCTGTCCTAAATTTCACTATTCCATTTAAAGCTCAGGTGGTGCATTACCACATTGATTTCTCTTGGTCAATGTATTCATTTATCTGCTTGTACTTACATTGCATCCTTGTAGTTACGACAAATGTTAAATTCACATTTATAATATATAACCCTAAATAAGGTTGCCTGCTGAGCAAAAACAATAAATGGTAAGACTCAAAATAAATTGAAACTAAGGGAAATAATTTTTCACAAGCAAGAGACAAGACAATTATGTGCTTTTAAAAAAAAAGTTTGTGGAGATGTAACATTCAAGACGGTAATCCAGACACTGCCTTATTTCTTTAAGGTGGCAGTGAATATCAAGATTCCTATCATGCAGTTTTACATTTGACTTGTTTATACTTCTTGTTTGTCCTCTGTTGTTTTGGTGATTTGGAAGATATGTGATTTCAGTCCTTGCTTCTGCCACAATTTTTTAAAACTGTTTTGAATTCCTCCAGAAATGATTGTGTCTCTCTGACAGCTGGGGTCACATGCGTTAGTGAATCACAGATGTGTGTCATGGCCGTTATCCGGGGCGTGTTTTGCTCCATCTCCTCAGGTAGTGTTCACCCAGAAGTCAGCACTGCTGCTCACATGGGTGGCTAAACGAGATGCTGGTGACAACAGCAATGTCACAGTGGATCCGCATTTGATTAGTTATGGTAGAAAAGTAATCAAAAATGACATTCATCAGCTCTCTTACTACAGGATTGTAGTTAAACAGGATTTATTGTAATGTGAGGGGTGAATGTGAAATGAGCATCTTGCCATTCCTGGGATCTGTGGGGATTGAGAAGAGATTTGACATACATTGCTTATTTTTTCATACCGGGATGACACTGCTGTGCTGTCTGCTCAAAATCTGTCTATCCAGTGAGAATTGGAGTAGATAAACTACATATTAGCTGTTCCTGTGAGTTTGGTCTGAAAGATTAAGCTTTTGCTTATTAAAACATTCCCTTTCTGTCTGTAAGTTCTACAGTATATTAACTGGGAACACTAGCAAAACAATCTTATCAGCCTTTAAAGCCTGTAAGCTGAATGTTCATGCAAAACTGTTTTACACTAAGTAGGGCATGTCATCAATGAAGGTGACTGATTTTAATTGGTCATGAGTTCTGTTTTAAAGAAAACATTCTTTAATATTCCATTGCACATTTAGTCTTCATATTCTGCACTAGCAGCATCTGTTAATCAGCAGTCTTGATTGTATTAACTGTATGTTTGTGCTCCTCAGATTTGAAAGTTCATAGCTTGAAACTGATAAGTTCTTCATCAGCAAATGGAAAAGTTACAACTTTAAGGCAATGGTAAAGCTAAAACACATTGGCTTTGGGGGCAGAATGTCACACTGCCTCCCCTGCAGCTGAAAGAAAGCTGGCTGGTGTGGGATGCGTTCTCTAGTTAAGACGTGCGCCCGAGGCACACCCGCCTCAGGATGTTCATATGAACAAGTCGACTGCTTCTGCACCAGATCCAGATACTGAGCACTAAGTATACTACTGGTGGGGCCCCAACCGAGAAGTTCCCACCTCGCTGATGAAGACGTCCGCAACATCATGACCCAATGATCTGGGTCACCTGAAGACCCCCCGCTAGACATGAAGAAGAGCGAGCTGAAACTGTCCAGGAACAAGACCGGCTGACCTGTCCAAGATCACCCTCCTCCTCTTCCTCCTCCTCCCAGGAAGCACAGGAGAGGGGCTGAAGAACAGGCAGGAAAGAGTGATGGGCTGTCAACACACTGTAAAAGAATGGACAGGAGTGGAATCTGTAGTGATTCAGACTTTGACACACAATCGTCGTGTCTGGGAAGACATTGGGTGGTTATTTATTTCAATCACCAATGCAGTGATGGAAGTGATAAAGACAGAGCTATAAGAGATGTTCACTTCTTAAGAAATGCCTTCTCTAATATGTGCTGTAGGCTTAGGGGGTCGATCAGATTGGAACTTGAACATATGACTCATCACTTTTTTGTTGGTCTTGCCTTTGCAGTTTATGTGGTGTTTATCATTATGTGATTTAAGACTATTGTCCCTAGCCACTTCTTTGAATCTGTCAAGTCTGCAAAATACACCCCGTGCAAGAAATATGAAGTTGTTAAAGCCAGTACTCTGGCTTCTTTCAATAAAATTGGGCATTGGCCCAATGAACTGCTGTGGCTCACGTCTGGACTTTACTTTTAATGATAAGATGTACAATTGCCATACATCGCTGCCTTTTCTAGTAATAGTGCTGTTTAAATTTATTACTGTACAAATGCAATTCATATTTTTTAAAAAAATCCCACTGACCTTCATTATAATGATAGCCGGACTGGAACAGTTTATGTCCACTTGTTATTTATCATTAGGAAATAATTTCACATCCTTGTGAAATCAGTCTCTAATAACACCCACGTAGGAGGTAGGATTTTATCCAAATCCCATTAAAGAACCTGAAAGGTGTCCATTGTCAGTCACCACCTCCATAACGTGTAAACACTTCCTCGGTCAGACACTACAACAGACATGCACATTCATGTGTGTCGTAGAATCACCCAGGAAATACCACAGTCACTATCCCGGTTTGCATATCCTGGAGCAATCAGTCCACTATTCAAAACAAATCTGCAGCTTGTGTTCTCTTGCATTCAGAAGCACATGCATGACAGCATAATGTTTCTAGCAAACTAATGCTATGCTGTTACACAGATATTTAAATTAAAATAATATTTTTGAAGCATCTTTCACTGTAATACATGATACAGAAGAAGATCATCTTTCTTTGATGTACAAAACCTTTCTTAAATTGCCTAGTTCTTAAATACAAAAATACAAGTAACATGATTGTTTAAGTACAATGGGGCTGCAATTGTCAATCTATGAATAATATTGGTTTGAAATGCATTTACTTTAATGAACAGCAACGCAATTAGAAACTTTCTTGCTTTTCCTATTACAAGTAAGAAATCTCAATTTTTATACATTTTATTGCCTGTTATAAAAGCCTTCCTTTGTAATCGTGTGACTTCTAGTGTTTTGTACTGGGTTTGTATGCATCTTCTGACAAGGTTTTTTATTTATGTTAGTATATTCTCTGTATTATCCTCAAGGTCATGCAGACTCTTATGCCTGTGATACTAATTACTGCTGAAATCTATGTTTTCCCAAGAAAGACAGAAAATAAGAAATGCTGCAGTATAGAACATTTTTCCCATCGATGTTTATTCATGTGCAATATGTGCAAATCTGGAACAATAGATTTTTTCCAAAAATATCACAAAAGCATCTTTTCTGTTTTCATGAAGCTGTAGCTAGGAAAGGCTGTGATTTGGAATGGATTTCCAGTGTTAAATCAAAAGGATGCAAAAAGATACAATCTTCTGAAGTTTATACCTAATTTTGTTGTTTTAAAAGACTAATTGCAAAGAGACAGATACATTTATCATTATCTCATCAACTAATAGAACCTTATATTTCAAAGGTACTGTATGACGTTAATACTGTCATCAATAGTACATGGCGCTTATGATGTCTAATTTTTCAGACATGCTTAATGACTGCAATGAATTCAATGTTATAATTCTCTCTAATGTTAATAGACCTTTGCTTTGCTTGTTTATATTTTAAAGAATCATCTTTTTAATTAATCAGCAGTTTCCTACTTTGAAGAAGAATCCTTAACTCGGGCAGTTTGTCTGGACCAAGTAATTAACTTCAGAAATTATATTTCCCCATTAGCTCACCTGCTGCATGGTTCATAGTAAGCTCTATAACTAATCTCTGCCCTGGCTAACCCAAGCATCATGGTGGTATCAGTCTCTAATACCACCCACTTAGGAGGCTTGATTTTAACAGAATTCCCTTAAAGCACATGAATGGTGTCCACTGTCACTCACCACCCCCGGTGTGCTCGGAGACATCCTCCTTCTGCTACTACAACAGACATGCACATCCATGTGTCATGGAATTGCCCAGGGCATGCCACAGTCTCTATTCCATGTTTTTTTTTGCAAGTAAAGATTCATTACATGACGATTATCCATTACATGATGCTAATGCATTTTTAGAACACACTATTCAAAATAGAAATTTGCAGAAAAAAAAACACATAATGATACGTAAACTGCTTTCAAAGCCAAGTGCAAGAAGCTAGATCTAAGTTTCCCCAACATATCATTAGCTGCCAAGCACCATGGGTTTACTCTTGCTGAGAGTTTTGTTTTATTCATGCTCTTCATGTTTTTAACCCTGGTTCGTAGGATACAGCACCATGGTCAAATGTAATTAAAGACAACGTAGACTCTGGTAATAAAGCACGGGCAGTGGGAAATGAATTCAGTGGGGTTTTGGAGGGGGGGGGGGGTTGTGAATGGGTTTCACACTTCTCAGCGAGAGCAGCGATCTGAAGTCCACTTAGCAGGCAGTCTGGGTTCAGCACCTTGGACAGCATTGAAGTGACATTCTGAAGCAGCAGCTCGGCACAAACTGCAGGCATGCTAACGTTTCATAATGGGTGCGAATTCATTACTAACGTCAGTAAAGTCCAAGACACAGCTGTTGACGGGGAGTCCAAGCTGTCATAGCATTAAAGACATGGGCGGCACTGTAACTTAAGTGCAGGGTCCTGTCATTCAGGAGATGCAGAAGTCTAATGAGTTAGTCTCCCATTACTAAATCAGAGAACCTAGGTGAGATCTTAATGAATCCGAGGCCCAGAGGTCCCTATTGTTAAACACAGATCATAAGAAAACAAAGATACAAAATATATTCCAAAGATGTCATTTGTCACTCTTTCTGGCTTCATACAATCAGGCTGATTAAAGTGAAACTATTCCAAGCGATTTTGTCACAATATTATGTGCATTGTGCATTATTGTTATCGGCTTTAGAAAACTGTGATTAGTTCATGCTTTTACTTAAGTAAAAAACATGTCATAAGAATAATAAAACTGTTGGAAGTTACAAAAAGAAACTTTGGAGCTGGGAAGCCAGATTACAGTTGTCGCTAAACTCTCCGGGTCAGAGGGTCCCCTTGTAGTTTTTTGTTGCAGCTAAGTTCTGATTTGTGCAATTGAGCTAACTTTTCTCTTAATTTGACCAAATTCGTTTCTTCAATCTGTCTAAAATCTGTGAAAGTATGAGACTTACTAAACAGAGAAATGCTGGACTCAAGCCACAGCACAGGTTTTAAATTGAAGCGGAATGCTGGCTCTCCGTTTGTGGACGACACTAAATTCCCATTTGTGCTGTCAGTCCGTGAATCAGTTTACAAGAAAGTTCACTCAAAATGTTGGAAATTCACCACCCATGATGTAATTTTAAACACCCTGGGCTTGAAGGATAGGGACAGACTGAGTTTTCTTTTCTCACTGTCAACCTAAATTTCTGTGCAGTAATTTTCCACATTGGAATGGAATAAAATTGGTGTGAAGAATTACACATAGCTGCGAGTTAGGTTTTCATTTAAGTCCCATTGATTAAAACTAGTAATGCCAAAGTCAAATTAATTTCACATAATTATGCTCAAGAAACAGCTTAAAGGTCTTTTGACAATCCGAATTGGAATGGGCACACAATTCCTAAAACTTGCAGGGTGCTGTTTGTAATATGTCAGGTTCAGAACATTTTAATTTCTGATTTTGGTTTTATGTTGACATAATTAAAGAAGAACCTGCAAAATCAAAATCAGTCGTTTTGTCAAATGGAAACTATGACAAAGCAGACCAGAGTACCCATTCAGACGTGGTGGGATACCTTATTTCAGTTATAAGGAGTTTTTTATTTTAACCTTATTAACACACTTTTGGATGTATACACATTTTGCATACACACAGTTTGTATGTATGAATACACACTGTATATAGATAGTCGTATGCATTTCCTCACAAAAGGAAGACACATTAAATTGAGTTGACATTCGCATTTAAACATTAATGCCAGCTGTATATTAGAAAGACAGGACAGTATTTCAGGAATCTAAAAGAATCTGAAGAGTGTAAAGTACTTTCCCCCCTACCTCTCTGCATGTGTTGCTTGCGAAAATTCATCTAGAGTATATAAAGAAGGCTGTCTGGTAATGAGTGGTTGAGAATTAATAAAAGTTAATGGTTATTTAGATGGCATAGGTTTATCTTTTTCTTCAAATTGTAACAGAAATTGTAATGTGATAGCTGGTGTGACATACAGTAGAGGAGATAAGACTGAATGGAAGAGAGAATACGTGTCCTGGATTTGGTCACCTGCTTAAACTCTGAATCCATTTTGTCTCTATTTGACAACTTGGGGGGGATTCTGTGTCAAAAGATTACACAGTAATGTAGTTGTCATTAATCATTGTACATATGCCGTTTTGCTCTGGTTTTTTAGAAAGGGTATAGGGTTAAAATCTGAGCAAATTTAATTTGGTGGTGCTTTCCAGTTGAACAGCTCACATCAGCACATGGATTTTCGTAAGCCATAGGGAAGGCAGTGACGGTAAATGTAGCTGCTGTTATTTACCCATTGGCACAGTGTAGGCATCATGAACATCCCCTTGCTCCAGTGTTAGCAATTAGATGGTGTTGTATGAATTAACAAAGGTCAGACAAAGCTGAGTTACTGTGCAGTAATTCACTGCTGTTTCATCTCCAAGCTCTATATATGTAAAATTTATACACACATCGGAAGTGGGTTTTATGATATTTAGTGTATAACACTAACTCACAGTTGGACACAGGAGCTGCCATCACAAGTTGGATTTTATAGCTGCCACGCTTAGTTAGGAGTGCGACACACCCAGGGGTGAAATGCTGTTTTAAATAGCAATCTTTTAAATAGACGGGTCTAGGTAAAACACACAAAGTCAGCTTTAAGATACAAAACCAGTCCTCCTTATTTAGAGTGCAAGAGGAATACAAAAATCACAAAACAGAAGCTTAAGGTCTCCGTTGAGATACTAACTAGACTTGTTCTGTTCCCTCACCACACACGCCAGGCAGCTGAGACCTCAACGACCACATGCTTCTGAAGTTTAGTCTCTCTCCAATACACTTCCCAAAGCCTGATATCTCTCACCGAGCCTCCTTAACACAAAAAATAAACTCACTTCTCACAAAGTATCACACTCTCAGGTCCATCCTCGGCCATTCACTCACTTCTCCCATCGCTGCCCTGCCACACAACGGCTCTGCCCTCTGTCAGCAGATATAGGATATAGGACAACCTGCAGGCTTCAGCTTCCTGGCTTTTTAGATCCTCATCTGAACAACTGTCTTCTCCCAAATGGACAGGTGACTGACCCCACTGCTTCACAGAAAATGTAGTTCAGACAAGAGCTTCCATCATGTCTGAACTTGCCTTCCTCTGACGGGACCTATCCTGATCATCTCTTGGCTTATCACACATTGCCTTTCTGAAGTGCCCTATCGATGGCACTGTGCACTGATGATTTATCTACTGTATTTCATCTGCAGCAGTTTACAGCTTCTTGTTGGGACACTGCAGCTTGAATCATAGCAGTACCATGTATGGTAAAGGATCATTTTGTTTGACTGATGTTTTCTCCATGTATCTCCTTAATGCCACATTTACTACACAAGTTCTGGATAAGAAACTGGGTGTGCACATGCAATTCAGGGTGTTTGTGCTTTAAGCACTTAAGCTCTGTGCTTTGTGACCAGTTTTGATCATAGCATGCAAAGTTTTGTGAATCAAGGAAATCCACTGGATTATCTGTTAAAAATTTAACTGTGTCTCAGTTTCTATTTTGAGACTGTTCATGTGTCCATAAAAGTAAATTCAAAAATAATTATACTACATGAATGCATACTACTTGCATTGTTTAATAATATACTGTAATAATAATTTATTCATCACAAGTCAGCATGTCAGTTCATCAACATGCGCTATGCACATGTCATATGTAAATAACGCATGTATTTGCCAAAATGACATGATCAAATACTGCTTGCATGTCCTAGATTTGGAAATAAATTCACATGCATGTTATGGCAAATCATCTGCATTTGAAGCATTCAGAACCAGCTCTCATGACAGTCTGCTCATGTTTTTAGGGCAGATATGCCAAGCCTCATCATCTCAGTGGCTATTCAGAAGCTTGCACTTTGGGGAGAATAGAAGTAGGGATGAATCCGCTGCACTTAGCTGGAGGTTTGGGAATTCGTCTTTCCCAGTTTTTTTGACTGATACAGTACGTCACCACAACAGAAAAATGTTACAGGGACCAGAAGTCGTTATCAAAATGTCATACTTACAAGATTATACCATTGCATAATGCAACACCCCTCCAACCTACTGTAATTAACACACTGTAGGAATTGTCAATGACTGCAATAATGCAATAACTTGAGATGGAACAAATGTAGTGACACCAACAGAAACTTGTTGCTTTGGAAACTCAGGTATTTTAAGGTAGATCTATTTTAATACATTTCTATAATTCATGTATTGCACATGTGTTAATGTACAGTCTCAATGATTGGTTTAGCAACATCAGTACCATTACTTGTAATAGGTTGGAAAAATTAATGAAAATAAGTAGCAAAATAATTGGGACAAATCAAACCGACTTAAATATCCTGTCCAAACAGAGCATTGTGAAGAAGGATAAGACCCCGTCTATTGTGATTTTACACTCCTCCCATCTGGGAGAAGCCTCTGGGTTGCCGGGTGTAACAGTAACAGTCTCTTATCAACAACGTGATTCTCTCAAATAACATAAAATAACTCTTATCTCCTGGAACACTATTGTACCGTCTTCTCTTTTGGAAACTTTTGTCAATCTTGTTGTATTTGGCAGTGCCGTAAAACTCAGATTTCCCCCAGAGGATAATAAAGCTTGAATTGAAAGTGTATTGTCCCCATTCAGAGTTGTAATAGTCTTCTGCCTGACATGCTGCAGGGACACACCAGAGAGCAGTGTTTACTGACACTGTACGGTGCCGACTTCAGCAGGTCTGGTTTCCAAGTGTCACGTTGAGTTTTTGTCATCCCTGTGCTGCCACACTTTGAACCCAACATGAGTGGCCCAGAAGCAGTGGGTGGAGCTCCACCACTGCAGGCAGAACAGCCCGTGACAGAACGCTGTGTTTTTCTGATGAGGCGTGTTTCTATGTGCGTGTGGCAGATGGTCATGTGGCGGGAGATAACACAGTGCAGCTCATTAGGCAGCACTAACACTCATTTAAGGGGACTTCTGATTGTACTAAGACAATGTAACATGTCGGATATGAATGAAAACAATGAGGAACTTGTTCAACATGTTGTTGTTTTTTTTTTGCAAGAATTCCCTTTTAACTCTAGCACTGATTCAGATAAATAGACATTTGACAGGTGTGGCATTGCATCTGACATATTGTATCACATAAATTAAAATGATGAAATTGCACAGAAATACAGTATCAGACGTACCAGTTGTTTATATGTAGTGCAACCCTGGACTGGTGATTTTTTTTTTAATTCGATCTTAGATCTGATCTGTGACAACCCCTTTCCATTTCTAACAGTACTGCCTTTTAAAATGTTCCCTTTACCAGTTGTAGCTACTCAGTAGTGATAGAATCATATGTAAATACTTTTCTTCCTAGAGTTTAAGGCACATTAAACAATGATATGAAGAACAGTTACACAACAGAGGAGGCCTTTCGGCCCATCTAGCTCCGTTGATAGTTTGTAGCGAAATTTTCGAAAGATCCCACCCAGCTGGCTCTGTGAAGAAACCAGGCTACTGGCTTGTTTCCATCCACACAAGAATGGAACCGTGAGCACTCCCTTTTCAAAGGATCTCCAGAAAGATGTGTAACTACTTGTTTCATTAGACATATTATACTAATATAAGTCAGCTTCTCAACTTGTGAACACTTCTTATAACTTGAAATATATCACACTCTGTGAGAAGAGATGACACTGGTCAGTTATGCTTGAATTGCTTAACAAATTAGTTAATTGCCTAGTTAATTATGGAATAATTGGTTTCAGCAAAAGGCTGGCTAATTTTGTGAAATTTGACTGAAAATGCACAAAAATGCATTTTTGGAAAATGCGGAATATAGATCTTCGACATGAATAGAATAGCTTGTTCTATTGTAAGTGTGGATGTCAATGGAGGCAACGTGATCCACATATAACAGCAAATGAGTTATGTGCAGTATGTGTCATATGTGAAGTATGCCAGAAATGGAGAATATACAGCACTGTGGTCCTATAACAACAATTGTTAACAGCTGGACTGGCTGACCTAACACCATGCTGTCTCCTGTCCCTTGCTCTCAGCTGGAGGAGGAAGTAATACAAATTATTCACATTCCTGCTACATTATGCTAGCAAGTTGAAAACCATAAAACATGACAGGCAATTATCATGTGAATTAATAGAATGTGAATGTTACTCGCTTACAATTTTTATTTATTGTTGTCTTCACTTATCTGTACACTGAGAGAACAAGCGCGATTAAGAATTCCAACGTAGTCGTTACAAAAACGGGAACTTTGAACTTCAACAATTCACCCAAAGCACTGAAAAAGGACTTCAAATAGCATGTACACTAACAACAATACCACATTCTCTAACCACTAAAGCAAGAGTGGAGCAATTTTTTATCTAGCAATTTTGCACATTATATTCAAGTATTGCTTCTCGAAGTGATATCTGTTGGTTTTATAAAAGTATTCAAGGGTTGACCTGTGGCAGCTTACTGAATGCATGCCTCATCACTGGTCACATTGCTGCTGAGACTAGGCTACCCCATATGGAGCTTCAGATGGAGGATAATACTGGCTATTCAGTTTCCTTTTCTTCTGACTCTTCCTGAACAGGTTGAATAGTAGTGTTTTTGTATTTACAGCTATCCTGTGTTGATGATATTTAATATTTTTCCGAAAGAAAAAAGGTGCATATGTCAGAATATTTTTTATTGTTATCTGTGTGCTGTATAGATTGTACATTTAATCAATTTTAAAGAATAGTGTTTGTAGGGTTACTGGTGCATGCCTGTATCTGCATTGATTTGATTTATTTTTAATGTAAAGGGCTACCAAGATCTTTGAACAACAAGCTTTAAACAAGCTCTCGATCGCTATCTCAGTGTAGGTAAATCCTATTTATATCTCATCTCCTCTTGGTTATTGTTAGCTCTGCAACCTCTGTTCTTATCCACTTTAAAGTAAAATTGTAAATTAAAAAAATAAAAATAAAATATGCAATATTGGAATTGTTCCTTAGTCACACTGCAACATACAGTACCCGCCTTTGTGTGCAAATTGAATTTTGATAGTAAAGTTGTTGGTGTCTTTGACTGCCTCATACATTTTTTAGCATTACTTTTCTGCTTTTTGATACTTTGAAGAGACTTGATGGATGGATTTAAAAGATCTGCTAATTAGTATCACATGATAGTGAAGTATTTAACAGTTTCCTGCTTGGAATTATTTCAGACAGTCTAGTGAAATTATTCTATAATCTAAGCTCTAGAAATTTGTAATGAATTCTTTACTTTTACTGTTCCAGTTATTTATTCCATATTAAGGCCAGGTCTTAAAATCTGCAAATCTTTCATTGTATATACATGAATTTGCATTTGCTGTCTGTTACTCATTTCATACAATCATAAGCCAAAATGACCATATTTCCTAATTCGAAGCCTGTCTTTTGGGCCTGTTTTGCTTCAGCTTGATTTTTGGGTCTACCACTGGCTTATTTTTCAATTTTTTGAAACCCTTCAGCACATAAAAATGATTGAATTGGTAAACACCTGACAGGTAGTGTCTTCAGATGAAAAGAAGAACAAACAATCTTTAGACTAGACAAAGATGAAAACTGGAATTTAGACAGGCTTGATGAGTTTATCCTAATATAAATGTAAGAAGGAAATTTGGGAATATAAGTGATCTTAAGGACATCTGAATCAATAACAATCGTATCTCCAAGACAGGTAAGATATAGACCTATATCTAACTGATTTTAAAGCTGAGACCTGTGGCAACCTGTTCTTCCTGAGGTAGTATTCGACAGAGCCTCAAATGAACCAATAGTAGAAAGTAGCTGGACAGTATAGAAAAATGTTGTGAATTCAGTATCCAAGTAAAAACATGGAGGGTTTTTTACTAACTGTATTTTCTGTATAACTTAAAAAAATGAAAATAAATAAAAAAAAATCAGTAACAGAGCCACACCGGTATTATATGTGTATAGAACTGTTTAGTTCGCAAAAAAAGAGAAAATTGTCATGTTGTGGAAGTTTGTGTGTTTTCTTTTATTTGTATGAGAGAGAGGTTAAAGAGAAAAAAGTTTTGGTTCTGTATTTTGTACTTTCTTAGATATACATGTTGTTTTAAATGTTCTATATACTGTATATACAGTATATAATAATTTGGTTAGATTGATCTTTGCAGACAGATTGATGTCATGATCAGTCATATCATGATGGAAAGAACACTTTCACCTTTTTTTTTTTTACTTTAACTGGTGTGGATGACTATACCTGGAGCAAGGGTGATGCATTTTGATACAGAATTCAGTACAAAGCTGTCAGCAGTTAGGGGGGAAATTTGTGTAACTAAAATAAAATGAAAGTTGGGGATGAAAAAGGGTTTTGCTGCTCTAGAATCGTTTCAAAGAAGAGCGACTAGGTTAACCCCTTTCTTTTAAAGGAGTGTCATCCATAAAGGGGTTAAATCCAATTTTCTTAGTCTTGAACAACAGGAGACTTGAACTGTGCACCCTAGTAGTGTTTCCTCTATGTAATGAACAACAAAAGACTTCAAGGAGACATAAAATTGTTTCAAATTTTGAAACGTATGAACAAGGTACACTCAGCAAACTCCTACGGTGGACGGCAACAGCAAGATTAAAAAAGTGGTCTTTAAGAGGGTGTGTGTTGGTATTTAAAAAAAATCAAGGCATGTTTTTCACAAATGGTCACAGGTGTCCGAATTAAACAGCCATGTTACTGTAGGAGAGTCCACAACACACTACAAGAAATGTGGGAGTGAGATCTTTGGATCAGTGAGTTGCTAGCAATCAAATGAATGGACTCAATGGCTTCCTTCTGTTTGTAATCCCTCTTTGTATTCTGTATTCTAAAACAAACTATGCTGAGAGCCCATTAGTCATTACTTTGTTCATGACTGTCAAGCAATGCCAATGAGTTTGCTCCAGACAGTAACAGTGATGGACTGCTGTTCAGGTATAACCTGTAATGTTCTCAGGATTGTCAAAGCAGGCTTCTGAAATGGATATGCTATTCTACAGTGTATGAGTATACAAGTATGTTGTATATTTATTGTATGAGTATACAATGAGTATCATGAGAAGGCACCTATTTTCATCTTCTGTAATGGCTGTGCATTATCTGCATAAGATAGCATGCTATAAGGTGATCAAACTGATCTCTGCATCTGTTGAGCTGTTTCATTATTGCTTACTGCTGAGAGAACATCAAAACACATTTTGATCTGCCATTCCCTTGGCTTTGTGGTGGCGGATTAATCTTCTGCAGTAACAGCCCTTCGTCTTAAGGTGCACGTGTCATTGCTGACCTCCTCCAGAGTGTGACTCAGCGGCTCTCCTGCTTATTCACACGGCATGAAGCAGGAGCCAGTCCAGCAATGAAAATACGCTTTGCATAGTTCAATACTTTTTAAGGCAAGTGCTTGAAACACTGTAGTTAAAAGAATCTCGCATTGGGTCCACAGCCAACTGAGACTCCAGTGTGCCATGATGTTTAGGGCGAGCAATGAATACAGATACTGACCAGGGAGGAGCAAGTCAGAACTCTGTGTTTTCATGCCAATGCTCAAACACCCAAAATTATACTTATAACCTGAGGGTCATGGGTTCAAATCCCGGGTGGCATAGAGCAGTTGTACCCTTGAGCAAAGGGTCATTCATGTAGATTTTTCCATTGAAACAACCAGCAGTATAAATGAGTGCAAATGTAGTGAATGTAAAATCCATGGCTTTTTCTCCCTATGTGGCGCTGAAAGTCAGTTTGCTTTGCAGAACTGTAAAGAAAGATGCATACATACAATATTACATCTAAAATGCAGGGATCTGCCTTCAGTAGATTAGGGTGACAAAGCTGAAAATGTTGCAGTTTCAGATGATTGTGTGAAGGCTAAATGTCCTTTTTTTTATTTCTCTCGAACCCTTGAGGCCGGATGTCAGCAGGAAGCCAGAAAGCTGGCTCAATCACTTTGCATGGGTGAACACAGCATGCCGTAAGCCATGATTCACTGCGCTTACAGAAAACCTGTAATAAAAAGAGGCATTGGTATGCCATCTCTTATGATTACTAGAGCCTTACACACAGTGAATGCACTCAACACGCACGTATCTGGTTAGAACATTTTCGGTACTAATATGTTAACGTCACATGTTCATTTCCACTCAATACCTGGAAAGAAGAGGTGTTAAAAATAGCATGAAATATACAAAACAATCTACACAGGGAAAAACAGGTCCACCTTCTGTAAAAAAAATTTTGGAAAGACGTTCAGGATTAGTATTACAGTGATGTTATGTCTTCAAAATTTACACGTGCTTATATTCTTCAAGACGGACCAATTGGACAACGTAAAAACTTACTTGACACAAATGATTATTGTTTTTCATTTTATTAAGCACATCTTATCTAAATTATCTTAATGACACTGTGGTGGCAAATCAAATTTCTCAAGAAATGACATAGAAAAGAGGCCATTGAGCCCAAGTTAATTGAACCAAGGGCCTTGTGCAGCTTGTCCTACAGTAAATATCAAAATAAGGGAACAGAGCTGTTATGTTGTGTAGGGCTGAACAATAGATATGGTGATACAGTATGGAATCGGAAAACTGCAATCCCGCTTTCGACTTTCATTGTCATAACTCCTTTTCAATTTGCAGCACAGGAGGAAAGAGGGAAAACTACCTATCTGCGGAAAGTCTGTAAGCAGGCTTTATATAGTGTTTCGTGCATGACAGTCTTTACTGTCTTTCATACCGAGGCCCAGTCTTGGTCACGTTTTGTTTCGTGGTTCTGAAACACCCTACAGGCTAATCTCTAACAGCTCCCTGCTTGCTTCCCGCTCACGTGTCCTTAACCTGCCACACTTGATTGTATTTCAGCAGAGGGAAAACGCAAAGCCGTTCGACCCGCCTTTTGCTTTTTATAAGCCAGGGAAATTCGGAGGTGCTGAAGGCAAGAAATGAACTGATTCATATAAATCAGTAAATGTATGAATGAATGCGATGTTTCTAAAAATAATACTGTTATTTCTGACTAAAACTCATTCATTCTTTTCTAATGTTTTTCTTCAATGGGTAATCTATACTTAGTCTCCAGATCAAGGTGAATTTTGCTTTTTCATAACACGGAACATACAGATTTAAATGATGTATTCTTAAGGTAATGGAAGTAATACCTCCAAACTTCTTTCCCAGAATTTTTCCATGTTTTTTTCTTCATTCATTTTCTTTATTTCAGTAGTATTTAAGTTTGTGTTTTCAGGGCTGTATCTTTGAGCCTAGTATCCAGCCCAAAAAAGCCTTAAATGAACCAAAAATGATTTATGATTTTTGAGTGTATTTATGTTTGAGGAAATGTTAAAATTCCATTCAAGATTAGATCTGTGTAAGGCGGAAAGGCTGAAATGTGGTTTTCCATTTCAATGGTCTTGTTCTCTCCCCCAGGAGGCTGGTCTTTCAAATACAGAAACCCTCTGGTCTCTATGCCACAGGAGTCCTGAGTCGTGCTCCATGTTTACAGCAGCACACAAATTCAAGCTTTGTGGTTCTGTGCGCCTGGCATCTCCTTCAACACCGTGACAATGTTCAGTAATATGTCCGTCAAGGCAGTCTCCCAGCATTTGTGGAAAACCTCACTGGCATAAAACTATGGCTACAGGGAGACATTGATGAACTGAGACAGCACAGACTGTATGCAGTGCCTTGCAAAAGTATTCACCCTTTTTCAATGATGTTCCATTTTGTTGAAATATGAGTCATGCACACACATTTTTTAAAAGTGATTATTTCCATCCATCTGTCCACCCATCCATTTTCTAAGTCCTTAATCCAATACTATCCCAGTCTATTCCAGCAAGCAATGGGCACAGGGCTGGATACACCCTGGACAGGACACCAGTCCATCGCAGGACACACACAGACACAAACACACATGCCAAATTATCCCAGAAGCCACTTAACATGCCAGTATGTTTTTGAAATGTGGGAGGAATTGGGAGCACCTAGAGGAAACACACGTGAACACGGGCAGAGCATATAGATTCCATGCAACTAGCAGATCAGGAAAGAACCCAGGGCTTCAGCACTGCGAGGCAGAAATGCTAAGCACGTCTCCACAATGCACCCCAAAAGTGAAAATGTTTATTACAAAATTGAATGCCCAGGCACAACACTTTAATGGGTAAAAGAAGTTAATGGTATTAAAAACTACAAAGGAAAAAGCAAATCTCAAACATGTTGATTGCCTTCTTATTCAAATCCCTGAGCCAATCCTTAGTGGAAGAACCTTAGCTTGGTCCTAATACAGACCCCTGTGGTACTACAGTACCTACACAACCCCCAACTTGAGCATGCACCTGTACTATTTGTTTTCTTTCCATTAAACACTTTTGAATTCGAAGACATGCATTTCCTTTAAAGCCTACAGCCAGCAATTTGAGAATTTATAGGTCTTCTGAAAAAATTAATATACCATATCTCAAGCTGTGTATCAGTTGCTGCTGTTGCTTGTTTAAAGAATATACCTAAGCAAAGCCTGCCTATTCTCAATCTGTTATTTTTGCCCTATAATCATACTAGTATAAGATAACCCTCTAGTTTTGTTCTTATTAAAGTTTCCATATCCCTAAAAATGATGGGGAAAAAGAGGTCTTGGTCTGTAATTATATGGTTTGGTTTTATTACCCTTTGTAGGAAGGGGTTATCTTTTGCAGACAATGGGTATTGTCTCCTAATTTGCTGTTGGCAGAGGTTTCTTACGGTCTATGGCTAACATCTCTGGTTTCATTAGAATACCATTAGGACCTGGATTTTTGTTTATCTTACCTTATTGTGTCTGAAACACCTCTGCCTCTTCCATGCTAAAAATGTTTAATATGGAACATTGTCTCTCCCTGGCCTGTGGCATGTTGTTGTTTTTGTCTTTGGTGAACACCTGACTGAATTATTAATTTATACATCAGCCATTTCCCTTGCATTGTCTAAAACATACCCATTATTAACTCTTAGACTTTAGTCCTTTTCTTTTCTTTCCCCTTTGTAATGTGAAACAACTTTTATTATTTACTTTGACCTTGATTGCAGTATAAGAGAGAGTAATCTCTTAGACTTTTGTACTGTCCATTTATGTGTGATTGAAGTTCTTTAAACACTGGATTGTGTCTTTATTTTCGTGTTCGCACCAATTCGAACAGAATGTCACTCAATTTAAATGATGAAACAAATGACATTCTATTTATTATTAATCATAGGAATTGCACACAATAATTACTGGCTCTGTGAGATTTCTTGTTGGTATTGCATTGTCAGTTTATGGTTATTGTTTTACAGAAATCCCCAAAATAAACATAATTCTCTTGACTGTAAGAAACTGTATCTCTTATTAGTGTTAATTTAGGATAATTTGTCCATTTAATTGTTTGTGGGATACCTTAACTGGATCAATGCAAATAGTATTGTGTTTACTGGTTGATGTATTTTATGTTTTATTTATTCAGTTATCCAAAATTTTTATACACTAAAGAAAAATAATATTTTATGGATTTATCCAATATCTTTGAAGCTGCTGCAGAAACAACAGCAGGTTTGCTTGAGAGTCTCCTGTATTATACATAGAATTGACCTTTTAAAGAAATATTTAGTTTGGTGTGTGTCTAGGAAGTGGGGTTGGAGGGGAAGTCAAACTAAAAGTTATTTCAACTCGAAATGCTTGGGGGTACAGTATATCTATTTTTGAAACGGCTACAAATAATTTTAACTCAAACAGTATGACCCCAGTTACACATTGCAAAAGAAGTTGACCCTCTTGTCATAAATAATAAATTTATTCAGAAAATAAAAACAACAGAGGTCTAAGAAATTGAATATAGTGTTTAGTCTCTTTTGTACCTTGAGGTTATATTCCATATGGTAAGGACCACATAACATAATACCACATTACTACTGCACTTAGAACTACAGCGTTGTTTTGTCAAACCTTCATTCAATAATGTCAGCAATGTTACTTTGTTCAGATTAAGTCCACCTCTTCTTATGTGCTACCGTCTTCTAAAGCTCTGCTCTCAGTAGCGTTGCTTATGATGGGGACTGTTTTGTTTCTGCAAAGATGTTTCTTTGTAATGCTCTGAGTACACGTCCCTTCAAAACGTATTTGCTGTTTTTTTAAGGAGATATATGATGTGCACGTAACGACCCAGGAAGGATATCCAAGGTACTGTATCATGCCCAGGCAGTACAAGCTGCAGCTTCTACCACTTCTACCACATCCAGACTGATGCATGACTCGTGTGACATGTGGCTCGCATTGCCGATTGCTGAATGTTAAAAATCGAGGTGACATTCAGCTCAGCCAATCAGTTGCCCATGTTCATGGTTCTACATTTGGAACCATGTAAAGATCTAAATTGCTGTAAAATGCTTCTTTAAGAGACTAATATGCCTCCGTATCAACTCCTAGATCCCAGGCTGAGGAAAAACGAGATGACCCGGATTACATTTCTAGAAGGAAACAGCTGATGGGGAGCAGGACTTTGCAAGCAGCCCGCAATAAAGTGGGGAGTTTTTTTTTTTTAAGATTTATTTTCTGTTAAACAATATGGAACATTGTTTAGAAATATATATGCTGTACACGTACAGCTCTGTGAACTAATCTCTTGCCTTACTAGGATTTTGTTTTGTGTATTCTGTGTCAAAACAGACATCTGAGTAGTTGGCTACTGTGTTTTGTGAAAAGCCATAAAAACATCTAATGTTTACCTTTGCTTCATGTACTACCCTCAGTAAACGTGACTGAATCACTGGATTCTGTGAGCTTACCTGTTCACAGATCTGCAACAAGATTTCAGCACAGTGAAATATTCATAGCAAACACACAACTGATATTACTGGGGTCAAAAGCTATTTTTATTATTGCTGGGAAAATTGCTAGAAGTACTTAAGGTTCCTATACAGTACAATTTGCATTCGTAAGACACCATTATAAAAATACTACTTAATCGGTTTAAAATAAAGAGTACACAGGTTTGTACTAACTGTCTGGTTCAATTACTGTCGCGTCTGGGAGAAGAAAAAAGCCTTATATAGCAGGTTCTTGGTTAAAGCATGGAATGTGTTTGGGCGACAGTCCAGTACATCTCCAGGGCAAAAAAATGCCAGAGAATAAAGTTGAATATTTCTTTCAGTCTAGCAAGCATTCAAAGACATGAAAGAACTGGAAATTCATGAAAAAGATTAAGTCTGTGGGAGCCATGCTTAAGGGGACATTCTTAATCCTTTTCTCTTGGCACTGTCACGTTTTTATTCGCTCTGTCATCTGCTTAGTTGTGTTATCATCAATGTTATCTCGGACCTCTTGAAGAGACGGTTCTCCGAATAGACTGAATTCAGCTGGCAGGTACTAAAAGGCAGTTTCAGACCACCCTTCACATTCTGCCAATCATTTGCACGCGTCGACGTGTGATAGGATGATTGAGAACATAGCTGCAAACAAGAAAAGGACGTACTAGGAAATATTTAATGCACCTTTACAAAAGTTCTTCATTTAAAGACGCGCGTTAGACGACATTTTGAAAGGAAAAACAAAATAGTGTTTTTTGAGAGGGAGGCACGATGGCACAGCAGTTAGTGCTGCTGACTCGCAGCAGCCAGGCCTGGTGTGTGATTTCAGGCAGGAGCACCCTCTCAGTGACGAATGCATGTTCTTGCTGGGTTCTCATGGGTTGTCTTCAGTTACTTCATTGTCCTACTGCTTCCCAGAAACACACAGTTATACACAGTTCATTTGCCCTGCAAGGATCTGCGATTTAGTCTAGGGTGAATTTCTGCTTGTGTGCTGCTATTCTTCCTACAGTATATACTGTAGGCTCCAGGTTCCCCCTTGCCTCACCACAGCTACATTCTGATAATGGATGAATGAATTGTTTCCTCACATGTGGTTGTGAGGCAAATAGTTGCCATTATCTCAGGGGGTGACCATTGTAAGTTATTTGGGAAAAAAATGGGACTTAAATCCAAGAAGCTTTAAACATTTTCAAATGTAGTAGTTCTGGATTTTAGCGTTTTATGTTAACAGTAACATTTTATGTTAACACGGTGTGTTTTTTTGTGAAAACGTTTTTAAGGAAAGAAAGGGCTTTAGGTGCTGTCTGAGGAACACTGGAAATTTATCTGGGATTAATGTGTGTTGTTTTTCTGCTTTGTGCTGCTCACTATTGCGTGATCAACAGCTCAAGTGTCTGGAGCTAGCAATCAATTTCATTGAAAGAGATTCAATGAAAACCTTCGATTCCTTTCAAATGTTGATTAACATCTCACTGCTGAGCCTGTGTACATGAACAACCCTTAATTTTCCAGGATTAATTTTCCTTTTATGTTTCTTATCAGGAACTCAGTGGTCTAAAGCATATCAGAGGTGGAAGATAGTGAATAAATCATCTTAAAGCCTTACACAGTAGTATCCGCATGGCAACTTAATTTTGTACCTGGAGCACACATATTGATTGAGAGATTCTTTTAAGATGACAAAGATCATGTTCTCCTCTGTGGAATACAAATGGAATTTCCTTCACTCAGTTTTGTGGTAAAGATTGTCTTCTGTCTCTTCAGAGGGCCCATAACACAGCTAATTCATCCTTGTGTAGCTTCTCCGTCTAGTGTGTGTCACTCTTAGCTCCATGGTTAGATCCATACTGTAGCATCTCTCAGCAGTGTACTGTTATGGGGCAACTGCTGTACTTGGCACACGCGCGTCAGGCTTGCAGGTTTCTCATCCACTTCCCTGGAAAAAGGAGACATTCTCCATCAACCCTCCTTCTCCTAGACATTGCAGTGACCTCGCCGCTTAAGTCCTGCTCAGGTTAGGTCGTGGAAGAGAAGTGCCCTTGTGTTGGAAATTTGGCTCATTTGGATGCTGTAAGTTCTTTTTTTATCCTGTTATTCATATAGGCCTGTCGAACAGTTATAACCCAGCTGTGGAAGTGATAGCTCACAGGCCATGACACGGACACCCAAGGTTGATAGGACATCCTTTTTTAGCCACTTCTTGCCTACAGTACATTCCTCTTAACATTTGTGTCAGAAATAGGATAGATTCAGAAAGGTAAAAACTTCGTGTCTATTTACTAGAACAAATAGTTGGAATTATACAGCAACTATTAGACTAGTAAGGCAATAAATGGCTATAGGGTCTTGATAGTATGTACAGTAAGCACTGCAACATTTTCCTTTGGTTAACTCTCATTTCATGTTGCAGCTCCTTGAGGCCAACTGTTCACACAGCTTCATGGCTCGCATGTGCGTCAGTCTCAAAAACCTTTCCCCCTTCTGTTTGTGCAAGCAGCTTTTTTGAATGTCACAGAAAAGATTGAGTCTGCAAAAGCTGAAAGGGCATCAAAGGAATTCTGAGGTAAGAATTTGCTTCAGAGGACATTCGTAAAGATGGCATGCTTTGAGTTTGAAAATAACTGCAGGAAACTTTTAAAGAAGCGATGAATTAAATATAGTAATGTAGCCTACATACTGTACAGTTTTGTCACTTTACTGAAAAAAAAATTAAATAGATCTAGCTATATTTAAATGTTGTATCACTCTATTTATAACTGAAAGGGAAAGCTTAAGTTAATAATAAAATTCAAGAAGTTTTGAAAAAGGACATTGTCAAATTAGGCACTGGGGCGGAGCGGTGGCTCTGTGGCTCAGGATCTGTGCCTGTGGCTGGAAGGTTGCCGGTTCAAATCCCGTGGCCAGCAGAGGAATCCTACTCCGTTGGGCTCCTGAGCAAGGCCCTTAAACCAAACTTCTTTCCCTGTCTGTGTGTCTCATGGAGAGCAAGCTGGGGTGTGCGAAAAGATGAATTCCTGATGCAAGAAATTGCGTATGGCCAATAAAGTGATCTTATCTTATCTTATTAAGTTACTATGTGATGTACGGTATGGACAGTGGCGATCTAATGCATCACGAAAAAACCTGCAGTTACCCTCATAGCATGATTGGTTTTCTTTTATTTTCACTCCTGTGTGACATAATGTGCACAATACATGGCAGATCAACCAGTATACTGTAGATCTCTGTCATTGGTCGTAACCATGCTTGGGGCAGCACTATCAAGGGCAGAGATAGGATTAGCTGGTTTGAGCTCACTCTACTATTCAGATCCCTTTATTAGCCCTGTTCAGTTTCTTGCATTATGAATTTGTCTTTTCGCATTCCCCCAGCTTGCTCTCCATGAGACACACAGATAGGGAGAGAGAAGCCTGGGGTGTTTATTTGCAGAAGTGGTAGCTGGTGATGTTATAATCTTGATCTAATTCCATAAATATATTCCTTTAAAAAGTTTACAATCAAGTGGGAATATCTTCTTCCATACTCCTATGTGTGAGTTTCCTCAGTATTGAGGAAATATTGAATGGTCCCTGATCCTTGTGGCTTTCAAATCATCACAGGCTCTTAATTAGTTGAATGTGTTTAATTATTGGCTCACAATAATTCAAAAAGCATTTGATGTCCTTGAAGATATGAAAAGATGCATTTATTTCAAGGTACAGTAGCAATGCTGCATTCTCTGAGCATGTTGGGGCAGAGGGGGGATTACAAGGTGAATGCAGAGAAATTGTAACTCTGACCTGTTGATGCCACATGTAAATCAGCATCAGTTAAAATAAAATAAATCAAAATTGCTAAATATTTTAGGGGCTATTTCACCCATCTTGAGGCTAAAAGTATTTAAATTGAAGCTAATATGTAGTAAAGTCAATGAAAACCTACAGAGAACTAAATATAAATATGGTATTAAAATTGCCATAGGCCCTTTTTAGTTTCAATAAATTTAATAAGCTAACCATACACTTTATTTTCACAGTGTGCTCCATGACAAAAATATTTACTGTAGGAAAGACTCAGCTTGGGAAGGTTAATTCAAGGCCACATGGCGTGGCTAGTTATTAAGCACTAATATTTCCTACAAGGGGCCTTGCAGACACACCTACAGTATGTAACACATAGGAATTCTGGCAAACCAGGGCGCATACAGTTCCTAAGTCATTTTAAAAACTCCAAAAAAAAAAACTGTCTGAAAATGTTATGTTAAAAATAAATAATTGAGGCGATGTAGTACATATTATTTTCAATTATATTAAAAGTTTACATGAGCAGAAATGATCATAATCACAATGTGAGATTAACAGTATGTCCTGATTCATGAGGTACTGTATTACTGCTCTGATTTGCATTGAAATTGGTGCCTTGATAGAATTGATGGCTCGGATTCCCAGTGCTAAACCAAAATCCCAGTTTATTGCATTACTGTGTGTTGGGTGGGTTTTCTCTGTGCAATTCTAAATTCCAAGAAGAATAATAGTTCCACTGTTATGATGGTTTTCAATGTCACCCTAGTATTTTCCCCTGATTGAATGATAATTATCATGTTCAAGCTGGTATCTAATTACAGGTGTTTTTTACAACCTGATAAATATGCATACTTCTAGAATTTTTATTCAAGTAAATTGACACAACTTTAAAAACAAAAATAATTTCACCTCTAGATGTGTCCATTGATAAATAATTGCAGTAAACCAGATAATATAATAGCTAGAATCAGAATTAATTAATATTAAACTGGACTTTTGAAAACAATACAGCTTCCCCTAGCCCAGAAACGCATTAATGACTCCCTCTGGGAATTTCAGTTAATCAAACATGTTTTACAAATGTCTCATAACTCATAACTCATAACTTTTCAAAAGCTTTATATTAACTTTTCAAAATGTTTCCTGTTAGTCAGGTTAACAAATACATTTTAAAAAATCAATTACTTAAAAAGATACAATGTATAAGAAGGCTTATCATTGCCTGTTGAAAAAACAGTTGTAGCCAGTTCACTGTGTGTGCTCATTCTTATCATATTCTTACCAAGCCCTCTGTTAATTAGAATTTGCTGACATTGGTAATATGCACGTGATCCCCTGTGTGTCTGGTATTCTCTGAAAACAGTGCTTCACATTTGCAAGTCAAACCAAAGCATTGTAATTCAGATAAACTGGAGCTAGAATTCTGAAAGTTGCTACAGATCTGTGAGGTAAATGTACAGTATATACAGTATAATGCATATACCGCTTAGACTAAATATACAGTATATAATCCATATATTTGCTCTTATAAAAAACCCTACCAAAATATTAGCATGTTGGTCCACCTCTGGTGATTATGCAAACTAAGGGGAAGTGCTTTTAAACCTGAGAACAGGGGACAATTTTTTTTTTACCCAAAGGGCTGTAGGAGTCTGGCTCATGTGTCATACACTCCCAGTCATGCCAGATAGACTCCTGCAACCTTCTGGGTGAAACGGCTTTGGTGGTCTCCCATCCTGCAAGAAACAGCAGAAGGAGAACCTTGGATAGATTTACCTGCCCGCAATCAACAAATCAGATGAGCTACATTTCCCCCACTTGTCTACAGTACAGTATATCATTTTCTTTGTTCTTAATGATACACACGGCGTTTTCTTTTTCATCCCACAGACAGCCTTTTCTCATTCCTATTTCAGTGCATCATGCAAGAAAACAGGGTTGCCTTCCTTTCACTAACCTTTCTTCTAACAATAGAACAATCGGCGTGGAAAATACGATCATCTGTGAAATGTGAGGGTAATAAAGTATCACGGTTGAAACAATACATACAAGATATCTTGACATATACACATCTTTTTTTTTCCACATCAGATGCACCAGACCCAATAGCTCCTGAGACAGAATGAACTGAAACGTTGGGGGAAATTGTCAGGAAACAACATAAATCAAGGCAAAATTTGAAATCGGGATCAAAGCCATCTCCACGCCAAATGGTTCGCCGTTCTTCGATCGTGAGCACTCTGACCTCTCTGTGTGCTTTTACGAGGATTGAAACCCCCCAGAGAGACGTCAGAAACCGAGGTCACGCTTAAACTGAGTTCACACATCCCCCCCACACTCACGAGCAGCACTCGCTTCAAAAACTCTGTCCGTTGACAGATCACACAGCCCCTTTGTTCCTCGTCTGCTGCCCCATTCCCACCACCCATTATTCTTTTATCTAGTCTTTTTCTTAATCAAGATTCTTGTCTGGACACCTCGGACGTTTTTACCTCCCTTCACTTTCGGTTCTCATTAGATATTGCTCTTGCTCTTTTCTGACTGGGGTTCGAGCCTCCTTGTCCTGTGGCCAGGAGGCAGCCCATTAACCAAGGGGGTTAAGTCAAGCTTTTTTGACCACGTATTTCAAAGATTCGCAAAGCATTCAATCCTTGGATGCTGTCGGCCGCAGTGAAATATTGTTGGTTTCTCTATAGTAGGATTGATGTTTTCCCATTAGGAATTTAATAATTTAGGGAAAAGGAAGAAATGAATTGGACAGCCAATACAAATCTATGCATTGTCATGTTTTAGCTTCATTTATATATATCTTAAACACAGTTGAACATAACACAAGGAATGCGTTTAACTTAACTTTTCACTTGAACAGTCGTTAAGCAGTCGTTTAAACAGTCGTTAGGCCAGCCATCTTCGATCTCACACACTGACTAGTTTATTTTAGGGAGTGTCTCACAATTACTAGACTAAAACACAAGGGAGTGTGTTAAAACTACCCATCATGACACGCATGATTATGAGATTCTTCCAATATTAGGTTAATGTAAATACATAAAGTCCCAGAATAAAAATGTGCACATACTGTACGGCTTGTAATATGGAGTAAGAATGTGCATCATGCAGAACCTTCAGCAAATTATAAGACCAAGAGCCTTCTGAGAAAACCTGTTCTAAGAAAGTTTGAAAGATGAGCTACACATGAGCTTATCCAAGAAAACAGCTAGCATACAGAACAAATGCAGAGTGGTTTTAAATCCAGACTCCAGTTCACCTGTAAGCCACAAATAATAAACTGATTCAATCCTGGTTGTAGTGCTGGGTGTCTGTGGTCAGGATACTTAGTAACATTGCTTATCGACCTGAGCAATACTGCAATTGGATAGGGGATAATTTCCAGGTTGATCCATTTAGGAGTCACTTTAGTTTTGTCCTTAATCAGACAATTCCTAACCTTGTACCCTTGTGTTTTTATACCTTGGGTCAAGGCAGGATTGCCTCTGGTCAATGCTATAAGGCACTTAGCTATGTCACTGCTATAAGTCCATATCACACTATACTGAATACAGAATACAGGCTTTGGTGGTCTCACGTCCTGCAAGAAACAGCAGAAGGAGAACCTTGGATAGATTTATCTGCCCGCAATCAACAAATCAGATGAGCTAAATTTCCCCCACCTATCTACAGTACAGTATATCATTTTCTTTGTTCTTATGATACACGCGGCATTTTCTTTTTCATCCCACAGACAGCCTTCTGTAAAAATCCAGAAGAAATAAACTACACGTACTGTAGGTGCTTAAGGTAAAAGCATGTTTCTTTTTTACTCTGTCGGATCTAAACAATTATGAACTGTACCAATGTACCCCCTAAAAAGGCTTAAGACCCAAAATAACCCCTCTAAAATGGTTTAAGACATTCTAAATTTGGCACATGCAAGCCTTCAAAATTTGTTTAGATGGAAAACATTGTATCACGATATTAAGCATCCACTGAAACATTGTGTGTGAGGTACTAACATAAGTATACTGTATACTTCCCAATATTTTATATGTGGAGTTTTATTGCAAGTAAAAATAATATTTAGTATTCTGTAATACTTGGAGTTTGGTGGAATGACTGGAAAGACCATGGAAAGTGTGGTGAAGTGTGCGTGAGTTACACATAACAAAAACTGTTTTTGCAACATTTACAGATGCTGATATACAGTAGTTGAGGATATTTCCATGAGGAAAAGTAAAAAGAAAAACATACAATGTTTTGATGGCGCAATCTTCTTCAGGTGTGAGGAGGGAGAAAGAGATAGGGGTCAGATGCATCCCTTCCTCATAGCAATCAAACAAATCAAATAGATCAGTTTAAATGCTTCTTCTCTGACCATTGAAGGATACACAGATCAGCTGTAATGGCTGGATATACACAGCAGTAATGGAGGAGTGGACTCTTGAGATGAGCCCAGTTGCAGTGTCTACAGCCTGGACATGTGATTGGAGCACTGGAATGAATGAATGGAGCCACATTTGAATAACATGTATATTTGTATGGCCAAAATGTCTTTTTGATTTTAAGGAAGATAGAAAAGATTAAGGATGTGGGACTATTAACCGTACGCAGAAAATTAATTTAATTAGCTGCCGGACTTTTCAAAGTCAGTGTTTTGTTAGAGTTGAATATTTTACAGTTTATATTTCGAAAAGCGAGTGTGTTTTAAAGATTCCAGTTTGTTATAAAGAGGACACGGACTCTATAACAAAAACATGTGGCATTCTCAATACTGCGCTCTGTAATTCTACAGTACATTAACTGTCTGTCCCATGAAAACTGTGAGATTTATAAGTAAATATTGCCACTCCAATTGAAGCTACCTAAAATAAAGCCCACATTTCCCTAAAACTCAAAAAGCTTTTTTTTCTTTTTTCACTGTTGTCAAATATGTTTAATTTACATTTTAAAATCCTTTTATAAGAGGAAGCATATACCGAAGCATATACAGTATACAGATGGAAATTCAAATTTTCATCCTGGTATATAAGGAAAAGGTGTTTAGCATGCCAACAATGAAACAGTTACTGCATTCTTAAAAAAGAGAATTTAAAAATATGTATATTTATTTTCTGTAATGAGGGACACTTAACCTTTCATGTAGAAAAAATAATTTTCGGTTGAAATATTCAGTAATGCAATTGTGTTTATTATCAGAAAGATAAGCAATTCCCACACTGATTTATTTACTGTGGAAGATTCCTTAATGCACTTGTGTAGTTATGAGGACTCTTGAACAGACTAGACTGTGTGGCTAATTTCCAGTTTCTTGACATGTTTTCCCTCATGAATGCAGTTAATGTGAATATTCAGAGTGGCACATGGTCAGTCTTATTCATTCTACCTTTACAGATGAGGTGAATATTCAGAGTGGCACACGGTCAGTCCTAGTCGTTCTACCTTTACAGATGAGGCGAAGATTCAGAGTGGCACACGGTCAGTCCTACCTGCTGTGCCTTTACAGTTAACATGCATATTCACTGTGGCACATGGTCAGTCCCATCGCTAGTGCCTATGCCTGTAACTACTGGCAGTAGTCTTGTGTCAGGGCTTTCACCAGAGAGCTCATACTAACGAGATCTCCTAGATCGGAGAGTGACAAAGAGCAAGCCATACTCTTAGTCATGGAAAATTACTGTGTGGTTTTAACTGATTTTTTTTAATTGATGATGTAGATGTGATTTAGATGCAACCTTTAACATTTTCAATGATGTCCTGTACGGTTTTGTCTATACCTAAACATCTGTACCAAGTTCAGGTCTTGGTAAAGACTCACTCCCTTTGGGTACGGTCCATTTTAAACGAATCATTACTAATCAGCACCTGCTGAGTGGGCTCCTCCTTTTTCTCCAGCAACCAGCTGGATTCCACTTGGGAATGCATGCCTTTAATAACCCTTAATTCTGTGATTATTAGTCTCCTGGAGTTCGGATGTTGCCATACAGTCTTCTGCTGCCCCCTTACGGTTTATCACAGTATCGTCAGCTTGGGTTTTGGCTAATCTTAGTTAGCATCAGTCTTTGACAACTGTAGGATGAAAGCCTCCTTCTCCAGGAGTCTTTCACTATCCCCTATTTTCAGCTACTGTGTACCTTTTCATCCACAATAAGCAAATTTAATGATTTGCTTTTGATATCCGACAGGAAAACCAGTGGTGTGGGTGAAGTGTCAAAACATGATTTGATCAATGTTTTTGTCCAGATTTTTGTTTGAAAGATTTGGTTCTATAAATAAGATGTAAGTCATGCCTTTCCTTTGTGTATTAGTGTATTTGAAACACTGCTTCTCCACCATAACCAGTTCAGTAGTTCATACAAACCCTAATCAAGGCAGAAGAAAGGCATGATTAAAAAATTCAGCTTTTTTGAGATACAGTAACTCAACTAGCTGAGGAGAATGACAACTTGTTTGTAAGATACCATCTCTTAAATGAAGGAAGAGCTTGCAAACGAGACAGCAAGAAGTGTGATATATAGTACATGCAGGCAGAAGAGGTTGAGATTAGGGTTTGACCTCCTCCTCAACATTTCTTTAAAGCTCCATTGCAAGCTGTGCTTGATTTTGAACTTGGACTTTAGTAAAAAAATATGCACTCATTCTTGTGAAGCCAGTGTGTTTAGGTTTGTGTTCCATCCAATCTCTCATTCATATAGTCGCTCTAATCATTAAATTAATTCTTATAATACTTTGTTTGGCTTTCAGGTATTTTACTAGCAAGTAATTGTACCTTTAATTAAGCAAATGATTCATATTCCAATACAGTATGTACTGTATATAAATGAGAAAACAGTTACGTCAGTAGTTAAAACAGCTACCAAACAAAACATGCTGCCAAAAACTGAAGGTACAAAAATCAGAAGACACTAGAGTATGTCCAATATCTGTGGGCCAACTCAGAATAATGTTGACTAATTATATATCTTTTTACCTTTACGATATTTATGTTCAGTATCAAGGAGTCCGAAGTGGACTGCTTAGGCCACTAAAAGGAGGATTAAAATGCTACTTTTCTTTTGCCCTGGACTGCCTGAAAAGGTCAATGATATTGTAACCTGTTGAGGACAGTTACTTGGACAGACAGTGACCTGGGATGATAGTCTCATAAAAATCTGCAGCTGTGGCTTCCAGTTTTAGGAGCGTAGCAGCTACTGCATCTCGTGAACGTTAATTGCACCTAAAACAAAACCTTATTGGCTTCTCAGTTCATCACTAATACATTGTAATATCCACTTCAGCATGAATGAGCTCCAGTATTGTGGCAGAAGTGCCTCCTAGTGGCAAGAGGAGCACAATGAAGGAATGGACTTCCTTAATCACACTCCCTCCCCAGACCAATTCCTAACCTGCAACCCACTAGTCACCCATTAGCTTTCTAGAGCACTTAGGGCATGTTATAGCCTTATATAAGGATATGAAATGCAATAGGTACAGTAGCACATTTTAATCTGCCTCTCCATCCCAAATAATATGATAATCAGATACAGTAAATGTAAATTCAAAGAAGGATTTGTAACTATATTTTCCTCAAGTTGTCAAATGTTGCAGAGGCAATTCAGGAATTGACTGTCAACGTTTTTACTTACAAGGGTATGTTGAGTTAATGGCAACAAATAGTAAGTCAAGGCACACGACAATACATTCCCTTCGTCTTGTCCTAAGTTATTCCACACAAGATTCTTTCCCCAGTTCTGAACTGACTTCCTCCCTTGGGTACTAATTATTCTGAGCCACGCAAGGGATTACTATTAGCAACCAACTGGAACACACCTACATCTGAAGCTCCGTTTGTGATCACGCCATGAGCACACACACTCGCTTTCTCATGCGTGAGAGCACGGGTGAAGTTCAGAGTTAACTCCCAGGAGTGAAGAAATGTCCCTTGCTGTTCTGCAATCTGTGCACGTACATAAAACACAAATCAGAGCTTTGTCTTTAAACAAATTCCAAACCAACTACACATCTGTCGTGATTAAAATGAATTTTGTCATGTGTGTATATATATATGCTGTATGTATCTCATGGGTTTCTATTAAGCAGTATCAATGCTACGTAATAATCCATTCACATTTAAGAATCTCTTGAATACAGCACATTAAACAAGTCCATCTAATTCTCCACTTCATCTGTGTTTCATCACTGGTGCGTTAATTGCCTACATCGCAATGACACATGTTATGTAATATCATTGAACAATAGAAAATACAGAAAGAACACAGTAACCAGTTGAAACAAAGAAAATGAAAATTCAACATTTTTTAACAATTTCACTTCAGATGATGCATTTGGGATTGTTCTGAGAATCTTAACTAGCCGAATGCACTAATTTTTTTTACTTAGAATTTTATTATACTCATGTTATGCATTTATGCATTAGTGTGCTTTGCAGTTTTCAGGATCAGATCACTAATTTAACTTAAGTGTTCCGTGTCACCTCAACATTACTAATGATAATCTCTATCAGTCGGAGTTACTAATTATTTCTTGAGGCACTTTTCCCTCTCTGCAGAGGTATCCCACCAAAGCAGAAGAAGGTAGCATATTGCCAGCTAAGGAATGGGCCCAGGGGCTGCTCAGATCTGTTTGGCACAGATGCATGACAGGACTCAAGCTTCAGAAGGAGAAGGCTTCTAGCACCTAGCACCCAGGGGGTGAGGTGGCTTGGGCTTTCTGTGACTGTTTTTGTGGCAGTGCCACACTCATTTGTATTTTGAATCACCATTCCACGAGAATGAACTGATTCCGTTTATTGTTCTTTGATGAAAAAGGCTTTGCTGTGGCTGTACGAGCCAATTAAGGCCGAACAGACTCATTATAGTCAAATGCTGTGCATTTCATGGTTCAGTAACTGGACTCCAAAAATAAGTAAGATCAAAAGTTGAAAGGAAACCTGTTCTAATTGCTAAACTCTATTACTTTTGTCACATAAAGTGCAACTAGAAGTATGACTGCAGTTGACCTGGTGCTTGTAACCCTAACCCTACAATGGCCAGAAAATCATGATCATTTAAATACATTTTTAACAGAGGTTTTTTTAGGTGATCCAAAAAATTGCCTAAACAAGATTAATTATTAAAAAGGAATCAATTTCCTAAGCTTTTATTCCATCACTTTCATTGTTTTAGACTCCTATTTTTTGGTTTCAGGAATATTTTCATATCTGATGGCTGGAGGGCTTCAGAGACAGATTGTAGAATTGCTCACTTGAAACCACGGCGAGAGTTAGGGTTAGCATTAACATAAGGCCAATTCCCATAAGGCCCCATAGGGAGCCCATGTTGTATATTGCAGCATTTAGTAATTGTGTTCCAGAACTGTCAGATCAAAAGTTGGAAGAAATCCTGTTCCGCTGGGTAAACTCTCTAAATTGTCATTTAACGTGCTAATAGATGTATATCTGAAGTCAATATTTAATAGTTTTTGTAACAAATTGTTCTCTGGCCTGAAATGTACGCTCATTTCAATATAAATTTTAAAGCATTCCTCAGTCGATTGAAATTGTGTCTTAAGAAGACACATTGTTGGAAGATGATCATTTTCAAACGGCTTTTCTCAATGGTTTTAACTGCCTTAGACTCACATTTCTGGGTTTGAGGAACATTTTCAAATCTGATGGCTGGAGGGCTTCAGACTCAGATTGCTGGACTGTTCTGTTGAAACCTGAGCTAGGGTTAGGGTCAGCATTCCCACACTGCTTATGCCATTTTTACCATTGTGCTGGATTTTGGGTCCCAAGGGAACGATAGGATGAGTCATAGTCATGAGTCACTTTTATTCTGAGACGTTTGGCTGCCTATGTCGTACAGTATATTGCAGCGTTCAGTAATTGGATTCCAAAACTGAGTCAGGCCAAAGATTGGAAGAAATCCAGTTCTGCAGGTTAAACTCTCTTAATTACAGTATGTCATTTAACTTACTACTAAATGTCTATATGGAGTGGGCATATTATGGTTCTTGTAACCCAACCCTATGCTGGCCTGAAATGCATGCTCATTTCAATACTATTTTTTGAGCGGTCTTCAGCTGGATGAAAAATTTGCCTAAAGATGACACATTATTGAAGACGGTCATTTTCCAACAGCTTTTCTCTGTGGTTTTAATTTACTAAGACTAAAATTCTTTGGTTTGAGGAAATTTGTCAAATCTGATGACTGGAGGGCTTCAGACTCAGATTGCTGGACTGTTCTGTTGAAACCCAAGCTAGGGTTAGGGTTAGCATTCCCACACTATTTACACAATTTTTAAGGTCGGTGCTGGATTTTGGGTCCCAAGCGAACTTTAGGACGAGTCATAATTTGCTCCTATCTGCAACTTTTTTTTCGGATCCCACTGTATGTTGTATATTGCAGCGTTCAGTGATTGTATTCCAAAACTGAGTGAGTCCAAACATTGGGAGAAATCTTGTTCTGCAGGGTAAACTCTCTTAATTATGTCATTTAACGTGATACTAATGTATATATGGAGACCACATTTCATGGTTCTAGCAACCCAAACCGTATACTGCCCTGAAATGCACACCCATTCTTATGGCATTCTTCAGCTGAATATAAAGTTTCCCAAAGAAGACACATTGTTATAGATGGTCATTTTCCAATAGCTGTTTTCAATGGTATTAATTCATAGACTCATATTTGTTGGTTTGAGGAACTTTTTGAAATCTGATGACTGGAGGGCTTCAGACTTGGCTTGCTGGATGGCTTTGTTGTTAGGGTTAGCATTTCCACACTACTTACACAATTCTTACGTTCAGTGCTGTATTTCGGTTCCCTATGTTTGATTGCTTTTTGGGGGAGAGGTTTGCCTGTTTACGTTGCACAGTATGTCATTCCACTTTGTGCTAGATTTTCCCTCTTAATTGTAGAAGTTTATTGTTTAGGTACCGTATGAGAACAGAACAGTCCCTCATTTCGCATGTGAAAACATCCTTGTGATTTGTCTGGATCATAACATACCGTAGTTTTGAATTACTACATAGGGAAGGCTAAACAAAACAAATGCATGACTGAACTAAACAGCCCAAAAGCTCCACACCAAACCTTTTATAGAGATCAGGCTCTATAAATATTATTCACCCCCTTCCCCCTGTGTGTGAGTTATCAATACAGTTTTGCACCTGAACTAATAAAAGGTTTGTCATAGCAATGGTGTGAATACTTGCAATCAACATATTATATCTTAATTTGTGTTTTTTCGTTGCAGTTTTACTGATGTCTGACTTCTTTCACTCATCAAAGTGTTCAGTTTGAGCAGCTTTAAGTTGTGATTAAAATATCCACTTCACAAAATTATGTATCATTTTTAACTCCATCATAATACTTCATAAGGAACAAGTAGTAGGTTTATTCCATGCTGAAAAAAAGAATTTTTTCACGGCCGAAACACAACGTTTCGGCTGTGGAGCCTTCTTCAGGTGTGAGCTTCCAGATCCCAAAGTTGCTCACACCTGAAGAAGGCTCCATGGCCGAAACGTTGTGTTTCCTTTCTTCTTTTTTTCAGCATGGAATAAACCTATTACTTGTTCCTTTGCAGCCTATGCATGCTGACGCAGCTACCCACCTGAACTAATACTTCATAATGTGATTTCATTACATACTGAAGTCTCCCTGGCAAGTCATATAGGTCCCAATTTGCTTGCAAGGGTTCTACCATCAGACAGATACTGATAGACTGATACTTAAACAAATTATAACTCTAGTGCAGTTACTCTTAAGATAAAAATGACAGTACATATTCAGTGCTAGAGGGATGAGACACTTAAATTGAAAAGTTCAAATTACAACTATTCTGCAATGGGCAGATTATGGATTTCTCTATTTCCGTGACTGTATATATTAATTTGACTCTAGATTTAAATAGCTTTTTAAAAAGAAAATGCATAGCTTTCAAATAATTAACTAAATAAAATATTGTTAACCTGATAAAATAACTCAAAAACCAAAAATTGATACTCTAGTGTTGTTGTGCCAGATGATAATTTCTTGAATCATATACAGTATGTTTCTCTGTTTTATCCTGGTACAAATTCCACAGCTTTTCCTCAGCAAAACCTTGAATGACTTTATTGAGCAGAATGCAAAAGTAATGCTAAAATATTTGAACAGTAATAAGTTGAGTTCTGTTTTATCCTTTTAAGAGATTGTGTCAGAACCTTTATGAACTCAAAATAATTGCTTTAAAGATACAACCTTTCCCTAATGTACTTTAAATCATGTTTATCATGTTTCCCCAGGGCATGTGTATCCTGTCAGAGTTTCATATTGGTGCTGGCCTGACTGTGCTGTGCAGCAGATATTGCTGAACTCAGTGGTATTGTAACAGAAATAGAGTTACTCTAAGAAGGAAAATACATTTTTCTGCTGGTTAGCCTCAACTAGAAAACAATATACATCCCCCAGGAGAAAGGACAGAAGATCATTGCAAAGATAGTTGAGAGAATATAAAATGGAATGCTGTATTTATTTGCTTCTTGGCATCTTACTGTAGTTTGAAAACCGTACTATATAAATCAGGGCACTAATACAACAGTGAAACAAAGGGTCATCTTTAAGACATAACAGGAACATAACCTTTCCTAATAACCTAAACCCTAATCCTAACTCTTTAAGTCTAGTATAAACCTAACCATAGCTCTAAATGTAAAATAAGCCATAGTATGCCATAACATGACACTTCATACAGTAAACACTGGTATAGCTGTTACATCTTTTGGAACAGTTGGCATTAAAGTGGTATGCAGCCTACATGAATCCTAAATCGCAGGAAGTATTCATAATTGTTCCTTCAACCCCTACTTTGGGATCTGGATAAAGCAAGGGGCATCATGAAAAGCCCAGTTATGAATAACAGTTAAAACACAATTAAAATATAAACAGTTACAGCTCCTAAATGTTTCGTCCAGGAATAAGCTTAAGACATTAATAATTATTTTTGTTTACTTCTGTAAACATCCCAGTCTGTAAAGTACAGTACAAACAGTACCTTATATGGGAAAGGCAGGTAACTCACATCTTTTCCAGTTTAGATGCGAATATCTGCTACATTTTGTTGCCTGTTTTAAGCAGCAAGCAATTAGATTTTGCTTTTGTGATCTTGCTGCAATTTTAGCGGAAAATGTTTTAACTGAAAAGAGACTGTATAGTTTCTAAACAACTCCTCGTGCTGTTGCTGAATGTTACTTTGTTCTTCCCAGTGTAATACAATCCTGTTCATCAGTTCTATGTTTCAACTATAATTCATAAAATATGCAATTCCTCCTGCAAATATTTTCACAGTGTGTTAATATAATACAATATTGTGTTTCTTTTGAACCTGTATTATCTGGCTCTATGGTAAAACTGAAAGTACTACTTGTCTTATGAAACTTATTTATATAGATATTTTATATGAATGACTTATTAGTGACTTGGCCTTTTTAACTGACACCACATATTTATTTCTTTGGTTCTATTTTGGCTGTTTTTGTACTTTCAGATGTGTGTAATTCAGAAATTCAAAATCATGACATCAATAATGTAAAGTGCACTAAAAACGCTAGCATGCTCTTAGATGGAAATACACAGGCAATCCAACAATATAATTGATTCAACTCACTGCTGACTTTCATATATTAAAAACACATTTGCCAAAGAAAAAAAATGAACTGAAATTAATAATAGGGATATATATAATTACGAGAGGAAGCTGAAATATGACACAACACAGATTTTTCTGTGTTCTATAGAGTATTTCATTAACCTGTAAATCCTTCATGAACTTTCTGAAAGTTTCTACAACTTATGAAAAAGTGTTGTTTTCCATTAATCAGATATGGATGAAATCATTCAATTCTCATTTGCAAGAATCAATTTGTTTTATGTGTTACAGTCGCAAACTAAGTATTAATTAATTTAAAAATGTATTTCTATTAAAATTAGCTCATGCCTTTATTTTTCTCTTATGAATTATCTATCCCTCCATTTTCTAACCACTTCTTCACCAATTCAGATTGAGCGAGAGCCAGAGCCTACCGAGCAAGTGACTGGCACGAGGCAGGGTACACCCTGGGTGGGACGCCAGTCCACTGCAGGACACACACAGACTCAAACACAAGCACAAGCCAATTAACCCACTAGCATTTCAATGGGCTGTTGGAGGAAGCCAAGGACTTGGAGGAAACCCACACAAACAAAGGGAAACATGTAAACTCTGTGCAAAGAGCACCCTAGGCCAGAAATCGAACCCAGGGCCCCAGCACTGCAAGGCAGCAATGCTAACCACTGTGCCACCCTGCTGCCTCATGTGAAGTATAATTACAACTATGTTCTATTAAAATATCTAATGTGGTTCTATATTTATACACATTCTTCATGTGTGCTTATGATCGTGTTCATTGGATCATTCCACCTAGTGTTGGCTGAGAGATCTGAAATATACCATGCACTGCTGAACCATTCCGGAGATGAGGCTGTACACACAAACGTTTAATTGTTTCCATTACTGAGTGAAAATGCTCCCCATTTACTGGGAAGCTCCACTAAGGAAGAGTAAAAGACATCAGCACCACAAAGACCAAGGAAACGGAAGAAATGAAGCTGAGGTGATCTGTGCAGCGTACATGGAAGTGGTGCTTTTGAAACATGAGTGGAAGTGTGGCATTTTGATTAGTAATCAATAGTGAGGTATGACTACATGGCCAGGGGAGTAATTTGCCACAGAAGAAATAGTGTGTGACTCCCCCAGCTCTTGCCCATAAACAATGTTCTCAAGATGAAGCACATAAGATGACATTATGTCATAAAGACATCTAGTCATAGCCTTGAGGTTTGATGCTTTAGGATGTGCAGAGAAAACAGTGCAACTTCAGCAGTTTTATGTAGAATGTTGAATCTAGGTTTTTAGTGGGGTATACAGTAGTTTAAGTACTTTTGCTGTCAACTTTGAGAGGAAAAATCAATATCAAGAAGATTAAAAACGCAATAATGAGCTTTTTGTATTCATTGGACCAAAATACTGTAGATGATTCCATTTAATTTTCATGATCAATATGTACAGTACAAGTCTCTTTACTTTGAGGATAAATTCATTTTGAGACTTTTAAAATCCAGCCTATTCCATTTTGTCCACTTTCCCATATTGATTTATTTTAAGAACATATACAGTCATTCTTACTTAATAAAATGATTTCTATTAAAATGTGTCCTGACGTATGAGCTTGCCATACCCTTTTTTATACATTTATGTTTTGTTCAGTGGACAATTACCGCTCTCTTTCGCTAATCATGTTTTGGGTCCATGGCAAATAATCTCAGTATGAAAGAGGGTCACAGTCACATACAGCATACTGTTCCACCACCGGCGCACAGACACAGATACCATTTTGCTGTGCTGTATGTTACTCAAACCATGCAATTGGCTGATGCTGTTAATCTGAATCTTGTCTGGCTGAGAAACATCAAAGGCCCAAGATTTTGCTTTCAGCTGAAAGAATCACTTTTACTTTTCTACTCTTAGAACCAGGGTGAAGCAGTGCCGTAGGGAATGAGACGAGTTTTTCATTTTCTAGTGCCTGGGGTAAAGGCTGGATATTGAGGCTGCTCCAGGATTGACACAAAAGTAAGAACTGAAGCTGTAATTTTTATATAGAAGGAATTTAATAATTTAAGTGAGTTTTAACTCAAAGGTGAAAGTAGTGCATGTCTTAAAATTTGCCAAATATGTTTAATCTATAGATACACAGTACTTTTATGCTATTTTAAAATGCCTATGGTATATACCAGTTATATAAGGTAAGTAAACAAATATTCTGTACATATAATTGTTTTCTGAAGGCTTCTCAAGAAGCCTGAAGCTCTGTACAATAACACACATGTCAAAAACAAAACAGAAATGGGAAAGAAGAGTAAAAGTAAAACCAAATTAAATTCTAAATTTTCTACAGAATATCAAAGGCTTTATTAGGCGTTTAATTAAGTTCTAGAAATGTGGAGAGTTATAGAGGCTCGTGGGTTCGGGTCTTGAGCTCTAGCTCGGCAAAGCTCAGAGAAGTTTCTTTCAGGGTCCTTGGATCAATCGCTGTAGCTACTGTTTACTAAACAGGCCCTCTTATGTTCTTATCGGAGTTCAAAAGCATGCCGTGTCTGATTGTCTGTAGTTAAATTTGCTCCTGTTTATTCTTCTCCTTTCAGAAAATGGACTATTTTCCCCCACTGTCCGGTACATTAACAGGATTTCATTATCTCTGGGTGCTCCGTGATTTGTATTGCCTCACTGCAATAAGAATAAAGATAACAATTTAGCATTTTCTTCTCAGCTCACCCATGCCATCTCACTTCTGCTTCCTCTTAAAGCTCTTTCGTGAGCACTGTTAAAAGTCTTTCATCTGCCCCATCTGTCTGGGTGGGTATGGGTAAATGACCGACTGCCCCAATAGATACAGTAGTTGTTTTGATATCTGCCCAGAGCAACCCAGCGTGTGAAGTGCCTGGGCATTATGGAAACTGTCCAAGATGCTCTGTGCAGTATATAAATAGCAGAATTCAGAAGCACAGTGTTAAATTATATTTAAACCATCAAAAATTATCTACTGTCTTTCAACCAACTTGATTTTCATATTTATGGCATTCATTATTCTATTCTAAATCCATTACATTTAACCACATAAGTTAAGAATATGGGACCAGGGTTTTTTTTTGTGTTTCAGACCAGTTTAAATGACAGTTGGCTAAAAAGACGCCCGGGCAATTATCATTGAGTGGATCATATGCTGCCAAGTGGCTTTTTACTTAATGCCTTCTGAGCAAACTGTCATTACAAAGAAAGCATCGTACAGTGCCCTTTAAAAGTCAACTGCGTTTATCCTGATCAATATGAAAAGTGCCCAAATGCACTGCCTTCAGTCACAGCAGATGAAATCCTCCCAGCTTCAAGTAAGCCCTTGATTTGGCATTTTTCTGAACAGACGCTGGAGTAATTTATTTAATTCAAATTATTGTTCCTTCCTGCTATTCAGACCATCAAACTAATGCCCCAGTGTGTTGACAGGGGCGGTGGGCTATAGGAAAGTTCCTTCCCTTGGATGACACTTTAAGCTGACATCCAGAGAACCTGGTCTATAAAGATGACTTAGGATTGCTCATGGAGTTGTCTTACTCAACTTTGGGGTGAACAGACCTGGCCTACCTACCCTCCGCCCCCCACACTCGCTCCTCCTCCTGAAGAGCCACAGCCCGGCAGAGGTACTGTAATTAAATCCCATGTGTAGGTGACAGTCTTAATGAGGCAGAGATCCCTAACTGCATCATATCATCTTTAGTAGACACTTGTGTCAAGTATCCACTTAATACATTTCGTCTTCTTGGGATATTATCTCTGAGACATTTTACCTCCATAACCATTCTTTCTCTGTTGTAGTACTAAAAACTACTAAATAGACATTGCTATTTATTTTAGCCTCCATGGTGCTTTCAATCTTAGCCTTTAAAATGCTGCATCACGAGATAAACTTGTAGAGACGTTTGTAAAGGAGCAACTTCATTCAATCCTTAAGTTCACACAGCAACCTGAGGAAAGCAACTCATGGTAGAAGAGAAAATGCTAGCAAAATATATTCAATTTCTCCTTTCCTAGATACAATAAATGTTTGTAATGTACTTTCACCTTCAAATAATAACACTAAGCACCCTGTAATTCACTGCCTTTTAAAGCTGCACATGCAGGACAGAATGTTTTTTTAATAATTCAGTGTTTGGAAAGAAAGAACTTGGAGTTTGATCCTCGAAAACTGTGCTCCAGACTGTGCTGATGTGCATTATTTTTTTGTGACCGAGGCCAAGAGCATTTAGAAAAGTGTGGCTAATTTTTAAGAACTTAAGACAGAGAAAATCCAACTTCTCTGTAAAGGCAGATGGCCATATTGAAGAGATGCCTGTCAAAAGGTTTATTTACCATGGTGCTGGAAGGAAAAACACAGTGTGGTACATTAAAATACCATTAAGAACTTGATGCATAAACATAATGTATGTAGATCAATAATAGGGCAGCAATAACTCCTTAAACTTAGAATTATATATTTGACTTTATCAAAAAATATATTATCATTTATTCAACATCAGTGACATATAAAGCTTTTCCAAATACAGAATGTTTGAAATGATGTAAGCAATTTCTGCCTGTTTTTAAAGGATGAGAGTGAAAAAAATGGGCTCAAGCTCACTCAGCTGTAATAATTGGTCAACAGGGGTGAAGCAAATTTTGCTCAGGACAAATGGAACAATATTGCATTTCTAATCCCATTATGGCTTAGTGTAAAATTAGAGCTGTAACCCGAACCATTTGTGCATTTTATGCTCTGCACTTCCTATATTGTATAATCTACTATTAATATTTATTATTTAACCCCTATGATAAAGTTGAAATATAGACAGTTTTACCCAGTAAATGTTTTTGTATTCTTGGGGTGTTCTGTCTTCAGTTTTCTTTGGCATGTGAAAAGGATGTTCCATTGGATTGAAATCTGGACATGTTGGCTTGGGCCGTTTAAGATTTCCCACTTTTTCTGACCAGCATTGGTTGCTTTGGCTGTGTGCTTTGGATCGTTGTCATGCTTCATGATCCAATAAGTATGAAAGCACTTTCTTCTACATACAGTAAGCGATCAAACGTTCCTGTAAACTTAAATTAATTCTATTGCTTCCATCATTAGTTACAGTGCACTGCCAATAAAGACAGACGACCCAAATCCAGAGAGTAATGATAAATTGATTGTTATTAGTTGTCATTGATTGGTGGTGTTGGTGCATGACTTGCAATTTGTGATTACTAACTACACACTGTAAATGAAGTATCTCCCACACGTGTTTTGGAGCATCCAAAATTAGGCCTAATTCACCTATTTTTTTATAGATTTGGAACAACATTCCTTGTGATTAATAATGATGCAAGGAATTTGTTCAGTAAAAGCAGCTGTATTCTTTGAAGGCTGAAGGGTCTTCAGATTTTTGGTCCAAATGATCTCTTAAATAAGTAGGTACTGTAGGTTAGGTCCCCTTTTCAGGCCATCAAGGCCCCTGGGGAATGGGGGGCAAAGGCCACCATTTTTTTCAACCATCCGCTGGAGGTGGAGGTGATGTGGTCAGCACCACACTCCAGCTGGCCTATTACCCCCAGAAGGATTAACCCCCAGTACTCATGTGGAAAATAAGCTGAGTGGACCTGGGAGCTGTCTGGAAGGAATTAAAGCTGCATTGCTTGCCCCTACCTGGGATTGAACCCAGGACCTTCTGGTTAGGAGCTAGACGCCCTTGCTGTCTGAGCTACCACAGGTCCAATCTTTTAGATACTTTTAACAAATTACTTGTTTAACTGAAAAAGTGAAATTTTTTAATCTCACTTAGAAATTGATTATTTATTTGGAGGGGGCTCTCCAAGATCAAGGCTGGAGACTTGATGTACAGGTGATTATAGAACATTAGTGCTGCAAATAATTTAAAAATGCTGGCTTCCCTTAGAAAAACGTTACTAGTACAGTATGTTGGACATACAGTAAGATGACAGTACTGAAAGACAGGTAAAGGTGAAGCTGAATGAAAACAGGTGGATGTGTGTCACTACTTTGACACATACCTATCAGCTCTTGTTATCAATATACAGTAATATTATTACCAGAACAAATGTTTCACATTACGGAAACAGATCATTGAGAAATGTGTATAGACTGACACTCCCCTTACGTCACTCCTGGCGTTGTCTGTGCTGAATGTATTTTAAATGAAGCAGAAGCAAATCTGTCCACAGTTCCTCCGAGTGGAAGAATAAAACAAAAGATTGCACAGTAACTCAGTGGGCCAAATAAGAGATGGGCATACAACAAACTGTGCTTCATTAGTCCAGAGATCACTTTGTCCTGTGATGACACATATGCAGAAATTGTATCTACATTTAAATTATGCATTATCATTAATGTACTAAATATTATACTATGGTGTACATACCCATGTTGTATATACAGTACAGGTAATATATTACAATTACTAACAGCTTATAGGAAAAGTGTAATAAAAACAATAGTATATATACAGTATGTTGTATAATATACTGTATATAATACAATATATTATGAATGGCTACATAGCTCTAGTTTATATTTGTCTGTCACACAAGCCCTCTAAATACAGAAACAGATGAGGCCAGAATATTGGATTCCACTGTGAATTCCAGCACTGCTAGAATTTCCACGGCTCTTATCCTCATGCTTTCAAGAATCTAATTTGTGTGTCACATTCTCAGTCCTACACGTTAGTCATAGGCATTTAATACAGATGGCATTTTGGCTCTGTCCCTATCCTATTCAGCTGATCATGCTCCAGCAATTTCAGAAGCTATGGCAATGACAACATAAATACAGCAGTGTGAAAGTAAAAGACAGTTGTGACGTTTGGCAAGGACAGTTGTGAACTTTCAAGAACAGTTTTTTTCTGTTCATTTGTCATCTTTGCTATTAGAAAAGAAAGCAGTGGGAAACACCTCTGTGGGAAATACAGCATTATCCTATACCCTCAGCACTAATTCAAAGAAGATTGTTACTGCACTTTTCATCTTTCATCATCTTCAGCAGAGAAGCTAGTTAAACATTGCAATAACTGTCTATACTGTAGGTATAAAAATTGCCATTTTTTAATGCAAGCATCATACGTTGTCACATTATCTACTTGTGGCCAGATCCTAGAAGCTAAGCAAGTGTGGGCCTGGTCATTGCCAGGTTGCTGCTGTAAGTGGGGTTGATGAACCAGCAGGTGCTCATCCCTGTGTGTCAGAAGTTTTTGAACTAATACCCCAATGTGGTTATCAGTGACTAAAGCAAAACTATATAGAGAATAACGTAGCACCACACCAATAACATTCTTGAACTACTCAGGATCACAGAGAGACAAGAACTGTATGAAAGGCATGTAAAAGTATTTCCATAGTGATTGCAATCATTTTTTTAAATTTAATTTATGACCTGATTTATTAGCTTTATAATGAATGTGCTGTGTACAGATGCTTTTCATTTGTCATGATTTCAGGCCATACCTGAAGTAATACAGTATATAACTGCAAATGCTGTGCAATTTTGTGCCCTGCCCTGCCTCATATGAGATAGGGCATCACCTACAGTACCATGGTTAAAACAATTAGATCGAGACTGACATGCCTGCAAATAATTCATATTTCACGAGACGTTAATGTATCGGACTCAGCTGCAAAACAAATGAAGGAAGTAATGTTATCCTCACAACAGTGGGCACAGATGTTTCCTTCTCAGTCAACAGGCAGCAGGGATCATTCTAACTCTACTTAGAAGATTTTTGAAGAAGCAGAAAAAATTAAGTGGAATTTGTACATGCCTAGCAGATATCATTGAGTATAGTATTGACAGCCCCTCTAGCACTTAACCGGTGTTAGATAACAGTGGACTTTGGGCTGTTCAAGAACACTTTCTGCCAAATAACAAATTGCACAAATGTAAAGAGTAGTTTATGAAATGAGGTGATTGTAGACTTTATAAATTTAGTTTAAGCTCCAGTTGTTTCCAAAATGCAAACAATAACCACATACTCTAATCTTCTTCATGGAGTTTACACTGAAAAATGGAGTTTGAGAGATCTGGTGTTTTTTTGGGGGAATAATTGCGACCTAGAAGCCAAAAGAAATGGAAATTTTAAGGCAGAAACAACTGATTAAGCATTCCTAATTAAATTTGCATTCTAGAATGCACTAGAGAATTACAAGCATGCTCGTCAGGGTGTGTGTAAGAGGAGGTTATGATTTTCAATTAGTTATAAACCCTCCAGGGTAGAAACATTTCTGATCCCTTGAAATCTGTCTCTCCACTCTGACAATAATTAACTTCAGCACCATTAACCCCAGTCCTGCTTTATCTCTGAACAACTCTGCATTTCAGGACAAACCATCCTAAAAAATATCCCAAAAAGTTCAAGAGGTTGCCCCAGGACTGTTACATGGCCAAGGAATAATTAATGAATAATTTTATGAGCCTCAGAACCACACTCAGGCTTTTTGACTCAGTGAATTATTGTCACTCAACATACATCAGGTAATTTGGAAATCTATGTGAAATGCCTTTGGGTTTGAATACGGTTTGCTCTGATTATTTTGACACATTTTCTTTTAGTTTTTTAATTAAGTTTTCATTCAGAGACCCGAATACATAATACACTGTTATAAAACAATCTGGCCTGCTACACAATGAAAACGAATCCACAAATCTTTTTAATGAAGCTGGTGTACCAGGAGGGCCTAGGGTGTCCTATATATATTTGTTTGCACTGCAATTGAGCTCTTGATCAGTGAATGTTATTGAAGCCTCAGTTCAACCAATTGACTGTTTTTTTTTACTATTTCCTCTGATAAAGACTTACGTTAGTCTCACAAATCTCCTTTGTGTCATTTACAAGAAATTCTGTAGTCAGAAGAACTCTAATTGTTAATGTGCGTTTGTGATGATCAAACACAGGTGGAAATAACACTGATATATAATATATATATGAAATAACTCCGATAATGGTGCTGATGGATCCAGTAGGTCACGCCAACCATATCATTGAAATGATAAAACTATGAGGGACAGGAAAGCTGAAACAGGCATTCATGTTAAATGCTAACCTTGTTTTACTATTTAACAACTGAGAAGGGTTTAATCTACAAGCAAACAGTGCAATTTAAGTGCTTGATGAGTCTTTTAAAATGAGGAGGAGACACAGGTATGCTTCTGACCAGGGCTGGGAAACACTGTGACAGAGTGACTTTGTGTGCTCACCCAGCTATTTTGAAGCAGGATACTGATTTAAATGTGCACTTCAGCTGAAATACATGAAATACTGATCAGCTGTTCACTGTAAAGCAACACCTGAAATTATACTTTGAGCCGACTCATTAATGTTGTGCAGATGTTTAATTGGCATTATGTAATTAGTGGAGTACCACAAGGATAAGTGGTGTTCTTCCTAATTTAGAACAGTGATCTAGATTCTGGCATAGTTAATAAACCAGTCTAATTTGCAGATCAAAAAACAGAAGTGATTAATTAAATTGAAAAAAAATTAGATAAAATTTAAGATGGGCAAGCACTTGGCAGATGTTGAACGTCAACTGCTGCAACAAGCAAGAGTAGAAATAATCAATAAAAAGGGAAAAGCTGAGCTGGAAGAAACTACCCATGACAAAGACGTAAACTACAGTTGGTGTTGAAGTTGAAGAGGTTTGAGTGGGGAGCTGTGTCAGTGAGCGCTGGCTACAGCAGAAGAAGTAAAGACTAATTCCGTTCTTAAAAGCAGGAAGAAGAAACAATAGTTCAGCTGTTGAGCCTTCTGCAGGTGTGAGGCAGAGAGAGTAATGTAGCAGAATATAGATTTGAGTAAATCAGGTGGGTAGCTGCGTCAGCATGCGTAGGCTGCAAAGGAGCAAGTATAGATTTGTATTTCTACTGTATAAACCACAGTGACACCAATATGAAAATGGGATTGTGAGTTTATGTATATCATAGAGTAGGACCTGTAGATACTCATGGCAGATGGAGCCACTCACAGAGTGAGACTTCAGGTGACCTGCTATTAATGGTCTCCAACACTTGTAAACAGGATCACTAGAGGTGAATTATGTAATAAGAGAGTAATTGGGTAAGGGTGGAGATTGCACTTTCTCACATGGGTGTTAAGTCAGTAAGTTGGTTTGGTTATAGGCCAGAGGATATAATGCATCTTACAGGTGATTATTTCATTTGAAGCCTGATGCAATACTGTTGCATGAATAAAAGAAATTTTGCATCAATTAATTAATTCTTTACACCTATATAGCACTTTTCTGGACACTCCACTCCACCACCACCTGTGTGCAGCCCCTCTTTTGCAAGATGTGCTACAATGTACTGTACATGCGTAAAAAACTGCAAAGCAAAGAAAGTGAAGCAGACATAGAAGAGGAAACTATCACTGAAGTCTTTCTGAAAAGTAATAACATGTAAAATGCATACAATGCTTTTCAGAGAATCCCAAAGTGGTTTGCAGAAATAAGAGCTACCAATGTGGCTAGATACTTCCCAGATGCTGTTCCAGAGCATTGGAGCACAATTCGTGAAATGTAACTGAAGTACTCTTGTGTAATTCCATGAAAGGAGTTACAATACGAGACCCTGTCACCCACAGAGTGTAGACGAACTTAGTAAACCAAAACTGGTAGAGCCAAGGTTATGTGGAAGGTAATACACGGATTACATATCAATTAGAAATGAGAGAGTCATGCCTTGAAAATATGCAGAAGGACTTTTAAGTTGAAATCTGACAGGAAGTCAGTGCAAGGACCCCAGGACAGGAGTGACATGATAACTTGCATGTACCCTAGTCAGGGCTTCAGCTGTTGAGGTCTGAACATAATGTAGTTTAAACTACAAAATCTGTAGCTTTTTAAGGTCTAGTGAAAGTAGGGTGTCATGATAATTAATCACTGAAAATAACCATGACAGCTTTAAATCACTCCTTTTCTTTTAGTCTTCATGCATATCGCAGAAAAGTGTTGCTAATTTTAGGCATCCATCTCCTCTATTGTGAACTGCAATATGACATGCATCGTCTTATTCTTATCCATGTTCAAGTAATGAGTTTTGTCTAGTTGTGAGTTTGTCTGCCTTGTGTTGCCTGCGAGGCCATTTCATTTTTGTATGTAGCACATGAGTTAAAAAGTATTTTTTTAAGTGCTGCATGGGTGTATTTCTGGAAACTGGCTCAGTGAAAGAGGAGACAGGCACTGGTATAAGTGTGCCTGAGCGAGAAATCAGTTTCACTCGCTGTTCTCTGGTCCTCTAGAGCTCTTTGTCCTTTAAATGTGCTGTTTCCCTGATGACGTTAAAACCCAGACCAAGGGTTTTTCCTCTTCCAAGGCTTTTGAAGTCCAAGATTTGCATTATAGCCCTTCAGCACTACTGTAGCAATGCACTGCAAAAACGTCAGATTTTTATATTGCTGTATTATTTCGGCAGCTTCTTTTCTCTTTTTTGCTGCTCTAATTTCTGTCAACCATTGGCGATATATTCCAAATTTACATTTGAATGTTTTTTACAAAGATAATTTAACGATCTATTAATATAACTATATTGTATGTTGAACAGTATATTGTAATTAGTATCCCTTTCAAAACAGTGTTGCTCTCACTTCATAAGTGATAGTAATTTTACTTTTTCTAGTCATTTTACAGACAGCTGAATTACAGTACATAGCAGTAATTCAAATTATACATTCTTATTGTAAGATTGCAATAGTATCTTTTTATAAGACCGTATCATTTGGTTACAATAAATTATCACCATGGGACAACTGAGAGCCAACTGAGTACATTCCATATGGAATATTCATTATACCTATACTGTAGATGCAAATGAGATGGCACTACTTTTACAGACATTTTTGTTGGTTTCCAAAGCTAATTGTTCCCCCAATGAGCAAGTGATCTTCTGTCTTTGATTGAATTTACTGACATGAGGCAGTTTATTGCTTCTAGATTTCATTATCATCGAGGATTCCAGGACGGACAGTTACTCATGCAGAAAACTTAATTATGATTAATTTTATTTAACCCGGACACCAATGGCTATCAGGTGACACGGCTTTTGACTTGAATTGTTTAAATAAATGTGTAAGAGTTTCAGATTTTTTTTTAATCTGAGAATTCAATTTAGTGAGGCTGCTCAAATTGCATTGCAAACGTCATCCTCAGAGAAACTAACATTAGGAAGGCCAGACTGTAAAATCACAGCATGGAATTAAATCAAGAAACTGAGAATAACATAAACAATTCTTACGAAGGTTCCATGGGATGTTTAATGATCAAGTAGTCGGAACCTCTTATGTCTTATTTGGAGGCTGACCCCTCCTACAGCACAGTCTGTGCTCTCTGTCTCCGCTCCATACTCCAACACCGGTTTAGAAACTCTTCTGCTCCGAAGAGTGCCACCTACTGGAGACTGGTTATCTCCATAACACAAATAAAATACTGCTTTCTGTGACCAGAGGCAACATTAGAAATAGCACAGTACATATCAAAATCACCTGTTTGTATTTCTGCAACAAAATGTTTTTCTTGCTCTGAAAGTCACAGCAATACTCTCATATTCTAAAGTGTTTAGAAAATCAGCAAACACAACTTATATGCCTATTGATTCCACATCTTTCTATCTGAATGAGCATATACTGTATAATTACTGTATGATTTCAGTAATGATACACCATTGTCTATCTACTACATTAAAGTAGGCCCTTATATCTTCATTTCAAGATAAAAAAATTCTATATTAGAATCCATGCAAATAAATGTGTGGTGTACTCAGAAAATGCAGTAGATGTCCTTTTACCAACAGGGTGTATTTATTGAGATCACTAAAAGGAAACCTAATTGACTTTAAACTACTCATGTTCCTCATAATGAATGTGCTCAAAAACTCAGTATACGTCTTCATTTCTGTGACCAGTTTGAAAGCAATTTCAAAGGTGTACTTGATTTTCAATAACAACTGGGAGACACTTCAGTGGATTTGTAGAAAAGCATTAAATCCCTTTTTCCAATAGAGGGGTATTCATAAATACAGTATATTGCCTGTGTCATCTTGACTTTGTTAAATCTTTTCCCTATTTTAGACATATCCCCCACCCCCCCACCCCCAGGAGTACAGAGCACAATAATCATGCAACTTCAAATCTAAAAACAAGCCTCTTGACCTTCCTGTGAGTATTATGATGATGAGGATGACTTCACTCTTGACTTGACAGCACCACAGTACTGGTCTGGCCAGCTTGAGTGTGTCCTTTGAATCTTCTTCAGCTAGCTCCTCGGGAGTGTTTCTTCTTTCTACTCTTCAGTAGAAAGTGGAATTAAGCTTTCCTTGTTCCTCTACAAAATAACATGCAGAGTAACTTCCACCGTATCACGAACACAACGAAACTATTTAGATGATTTTTGTTGTTGTTGTTGTTGCTGCTGCTGTTCTTTATTTACATTACAGCTTACTTTCCATTAAAACTACTCTCTGGTATAATTTCCTGTGGAATGTTTAGTCTTTTTTTCAGCACACACATCTTGGAGTTCGAGTTCTGACTTTCGTTTCCTTTTTTGGCACCGCAGACTTCAAGAAATCCACACCGCTCCGATCGGATTCATGTGGGATTCAGTTGGGGATTGAAATGTCTAATCCATACCTGTAATCGTCCTTTTGTGTGGATTTCTGTTGTAGACTTTGCTGAATGCTTAGAGCTCCTATCCTGCTAGGATTGAGCTTCTGTCATAGAGGATAGAAATATATATTCCTAATGCCTCACAGTATTTAATTCAAGTGATGATATACTGTCTCTGTTTCTGCCTTTTGTCAGTGAAACAATTAGGAATTATAGTACGATTGTTTATTTTTATTTCTCTAATACATGCAAAGCCAATCTTATTCTACTAGAACAATTTTTTGTCAAACTAAAAAATAAATGAAAGAAAGAATGAAATAGGGCTTCTAAAAAGAAGAACAAAGGTATTGTTTAATTGTTTTAGTATTTAAACTTTGCAGGTGTACTGTACTATCTTGCTGGTTATTTAATATCTTTGAGATTATTTATACAGTATTATGGGTCAAACCAAGCTCTATAAACATGATCTTAGCTATAAATGCATGAGAGCAAATCATATTCATGATGTAATTTTAAGCATTGTGAATCAATCATTTTTGCTTTATTGTGATATGTAAAAATAAAACTTAGATTTATCTTTATGAAATGTTGGTGCATGTTTAATTATAAATTACACAATTGTAGGTGTCAGAGCACAAAGAACAGCTCTGGATTTACAGCTAATGCTCAGATAACATTTAATCTTCTTTTGTCATGCATTCTGGGATGTCTGGATTGTCTTCATCATGACTAGTTTGCTCTTGTTTTGTGTATTAATGATGGAAATTCTGGAACTGGAGAACAAAGACCAATACGTTGTTTTTTTTTACAACGTTAGCAATAGTTTTTAATTTCATTATTTCAGAAGCTGACAGATTACACAGAAAATGTACACGCTAAATGACCACACACATACCCTTGAAACCTGGGTTTTCACATCTGGTCCTGTTCAGTTATGGGGGTGAAGGAAGATTTTCTGTCTGAGAAGTGACTTTTTAATGTGTGTAAAGCTCACATTCTGCCCTATTTCAAAGACGTTTAAACATGTTTTTCATTTGTTTTTTTACAAAAATGTTTTTTTTTTCTGTGGCTCTTATAAGATCAGTGTCTAGACTGCAGAAGAATAAATGTATTTTGATTAGTGCTGGCCGCCTGCATTTTTGACTGTTTTTTATATTCTTGGTAAAAGTGACCAAGCTATTCAATATGAGTTCATATTTATATATTATTTAATATAATCCATTTTAAAATATATTTTAGATTTGGATAGGTTGTCCAGCTAGTCCCAGATGGATATTTAGAGACATTATGGACATAGCACCTACTGTAAATAAATGCATAAAGTACATTACTTCTTAATGTCTTGCTAAGTTGGCATTGTTACTTACTGTAGTTTCCACTTCTGTAGCATGCAGCAATTAGACATTTAGTATTTTCAAAACTCACATATCTGTCCATTCATTTTCAAACCACTTCTTCCAATTCAGCGTCCAGGAGCCAGAGCCAGAAACGACATATTATTAATTTAACTGAAAAGAAAAAGAAAGAAGACGAAGAAACCCAAGACAACATCTGTACGTGGATTGAGATCTGGTGGACAAACAGGAAACAGCACTTCATTTTAAGGTTTATAACTTCTCATTAAAAGCTAACAAGCAGTGAAGGTGTGATGGGACAAGGTGTTACAAGACCATCAAAACACAAACCACTTTCCCTCACCGAAGTTCCCCAACAACAACAAATGAGGCATCACTGTTCTTTGGCTTGTCTGTTTTTTACAGTTATTAATTGCACAATAGGAATCTAGATGCCATGTTAACTGATGGGGCGAGCACCTTCAGAATTTAGTCCCAAGAAACACAGAATGTTCTATTCAGCAATGTCACCTCAATACCCTTCATATCCCAGATTGCACTTGCGCTATAATCGTTTATTTCCAATAATCCACTGAAGACCGTGACACTGAGCAGACATGGTCAGAAGTCTGCCGAACATGCGAGAGAAATTTCACCACTCAGCAGCCTCTGGATACATTCTGAAAACATTTATTCTTGCGCATTAGCCCGAGAGCAATTTAAGAACATGGAATTGCTAACATCAATTCTGAACACACCTCTCTGTCAAAGGCAAAAGGACAGTGGAATAACCTTTAAAAACATTTAATTTGCTTCTTATTTGCTGGCATGTCAAGTTGTTTAAAATTGCTTAGTGTAAGTAACAAATAACAAGACCATGCGTCATTGTGCGCTTAGTTTTAATCGCAGAAGCAAACTTTTCCAGCTAGACACACAATTTGCATGTACTGTATTTAATGGCTGATTCATACATTGGAATCTTTCAGAACTTTTCACAATTACAAAATCATGTTTGGAGATGTAATTGCGAACAACATAAAAACAAAATCAGACAGTGAGATATTGTGAGTAAATTATGGTTTTACCAGTTTTACCACATTTATAAATATACTTTCGTGGTCTTTTTTTCAAACCGTTTTTCTATTGTACTGTATGTCAAGCATTATATTTCTAAAAATAGTCATCTTAAGGTTAATCTCAATTCCTATGGTTCCTGAGTTGAAAATCACAATTTGGGCTGTGAAGTGCAATAAAACTCAAATACAGATTCTCATGCTTGGTTTCTGACATGTGTGTGATGCGGTGTGAGCAAATTTTTTATACAGTATTTACTCAAAGAACATGCAGCAGTATCAGAATACGCTATTAATTATACTATTTCTGTCACCCTTACCAATGACAGTTCTCTTCAGACTGGAAGCTGTTTACAAATGTGTTTTTGCAGTAGTGCGTGTTTAAAACTACAGTATTAATGAAACATTTATCTTATACATTACATCAACATGCAGATCATCTTTAAGAAATGTTTGAAGTTTAAAAAATGGTTATGAATGCAAGATCCAAGAAACAGTTACTTTCAGATTTGGAAAAGACAAATGGTTCTCAGAAGGAAAAAAACTGAGAAGTGATTCCATAATTTACAATAAAGCCTAATGTGACAACTCCCAGCTACTGCATACGACATCCCAGCTGAGCTCTTTACAAGGTGAGAATAATCAGCAATAGTGTATCATAATCCTGGTCACAGACATTTGTGAGGGAATATAGCAGAGGAGTGATAATCGAAGATTTCTCCATCCTGCTCTGATGCGTTTCCTGAAAAACAACTTTGTGGCATTTCCGGACATGTCCCTATACCTGAGCAATGATGCTTCTATTTCAAGGATTTTTTGAGGAACCAATATATTGTAGCATTTTGCTAGTGTTGAAGAGGAGAAATATAAATTTGTAGTGACATGAACTCTCGAAACTGAGTGAAACTTGCTATCAAGAGAATCATGAGTTACTCCAGGCAGTACAAGAAGGGTGTGGGACAGGATTTGAAGAGTATCAGAAAACTGAGAATTTAAATTTACACATTTACCTCAGTGAGCTATTTCAGAAGCTAGTAACATCACTGGCATATACTGTAGCAACTAATTTCTCACGGTTTGGTTCTCTTCTGTTAAATAAAACATTACTTACTGTAGGTGTAACTCAGGCATAACAGGTAGTTCGGTTTCAGATGCAAAGAACTTGTCCATCTCTGAAAACAGAGACAGAGACCCATTTCAACAAAAAGTGACTCAACACAACTGAGTTAGTAAGACTGATCCTACTCACACAGGCAAGAAATAGTTTTGTTCTCTAACTCTTTAATCTTGAACAGAGAATGTTGTAATTGGACCTGATTTAAGCATTCAAAATCCTCAAAAGCACTAGAGGATGTCTTTAGCTTTAATGGTGAAACATGAACCAAAGGCCAAAAGTACGAACTATTGGGGAGTGCATTTAGAATTGAGAAAAAAATCTGATTTTTTACACAAGCGATAGTGGGAGTGTAAAACAAGCTACCCAACTGTATTGAAGCTGATACACTGGCTTTTCTCAAGAAACTGTAGAATGAGATTCTAGGATTAGTTACCTTCCAGCAACCAAATGAACTAGAGATGGCTTTTAATCATTTACAAATGTACTTATTGTATGTTTCTTACATATCATACAGTAAGTATGTGCAAAGGCTGATATGCCAACACATTCTGTTAACGGTACAACTGCGTCAACCAAAAACTTTAAGATGGAAGTATAAAGGCATTTTTGTTGACAAATGTAAAATCACACATATGTAGTACATTTAGAAATTACAAATGTGTGTATGCTGTTCAGATGCTCTTTAAACATAGAACTTTATTTATTATTTAAATTATTTAGAAAAGTAAGAAGACTGTAAGAGATCTAAACATCTCTACAAGTGCACAGTGTCCCAGCACACTTCATTCAGCAATCATTTAGCGCAAATTATATGATGACATTTAAAACGCAATAACACCGGAGGGAACCTTAATGCATCTTTTTCAGACTCTGATTAACACAACCTCAAGTTACCTTAGTTGTCTATAAAAAATGGTAGTGAAATTCTGCAAAGGCTTTAGATAATGTGCCTCTACAACTTCGGGGAATTAGGTACCTAGGCTCTAGGCATATGGCTGTCTAATTTAGTTCAGGACGCTTGCAGTGATTCTGAATTTATCCTCTGCTTTCATGACACAACAGGGAGCAGAGTCATCAGCGAGCTTCCTCTAATAACATACTCTTCTGTGCCAGACTGCCAAAACCGAGCAGCCATGATCTCAAGATGGAGGCATTTCGCACCAGTGGAAATGAAAAATGCAAAACTTAGTCTATTCATTTTTCAGTTTTCTCTTTAACCCAATGCATTTAAAAGTGAGCCCACTAGGGCCAACAGCATCCAAGGATTGAATGCTTTGTGAAGGTTTGGAAGACCTAGTCAGAAAAGTTTGGCTTAACCCCCTTGGTTAAAGTGCAGCCTCCTGGCCACAGGACAAGGAGACTCGAACCCCAGTCAGACTGAGTGAACTGATGGGGAGATGGGGAGAAGAAGGGATGATTGAGAAGAATGTGAAGGAAGGGGCTTCAGTTCAGTTTATGTAGATACAGTAGTCTGGTAATGAGAGTGATTAGTGCAGCTGTGTGAGATTGTTATCCCTCTCAGCTTCAGTTAATAATTTCCATTTATTTTTCACTGTGCAAGGGAGATTTGGAAGGTATCCAGAGGCGTATTCATGAAAGTATCTTTGAAAACCAGTCAATGCATACCAAATGGTACTGTACATGGTTTTTCCCCCCTCATGAAAAAGGGAGAGACAGCAAAGAGCATCCATAGAAAGATGGAAGATTCACTCAAGTGTGAGCGCATGGCTGGATCAGAGTTTGTGGCTGAGTGAAGGGGTTAAAATTGTAGAAGAATGCGGCTGGATGCTTCAAAGCCAGAAAGGCTGAATACTACTTTGAGTGCATTCACAGAAAATTCCATGCTAAGGAGTGCTGCACATGGTCAAGAGATTAGCACACACTCGGTTGAGGAAATCACACATAAAGCAACTGCATATCTGTGCGCACTGAGTCTTGCAGACACTAACGGATCAGCACAAGTGTGACAGATTTGACTTCTTCAGGCAATCAGTACAGCCTTATAGCATGGACATATGAACGTCACCACTGTTATAATTGCAATCTTTCTTCCCATCACCAAAAACTGTTCAGGGCCTTATAACAGAAAGCTCGAGTAAGCACAAAGTAAGCACTGGAAATACTACAATCTGTAATATGCAGACATTGCCCATCTCTGTGACAGCAGTGCGTTTTTGAACAGTAAAAAAAGACCTGGAACAACTTCAACGTAATCAACTAGAGCGAGCTGTTTAATGAAGTAATGTGTAACGCAGCTCTGAAGACTCTTCAGCCCAAGGGTGCCAGAGATCCCTTACTTGAAAACATTGCTTACTGTAATTTCCCAAGTGTTCCAAAACTTCAAGAAATAGTTACAGTATTTGAGCCTGGCCTGTAAGACCTGTGAGTCTAATTGGACTGAGGCTCTTCTGAACCAGGAAGGAAGACAGGTGCAACAGCCACTGCTCTGCACCTCTATAGTAGAAACTGCAAACTTCAAGATGAGTGTGAAGATTATGAACATGAACCACCTACATCAGGCATGTGCGGAGGAGGGACTATGCCAAACACCAAATAAATAACGAAATAAAGAAGGCAAAGCACATCTCACCTCTTCTGTCATGATTAAGAAACACCGGGAGACAGCAGTGTTACCCCCTGTAGCCTGATTTTCGTCACCTCTCAGAAGGTCAGTACAGATGGGTCTGGTCAGGACTGGGATGGGAGACCTCCATGGAAAGCCAGATTACTACTGTAACTGATGTTGGTGGACCAGGAGATTGCCAGAACTTGGATCAGAAATTCCCACCCTGCGCTCCAGTATGGCGACCGGGAGCACAGTGATGCTGGTGGTGCTGTCCAGCAGCAGAGATGTTATACTTAACTGCCCCTTGGATGGCTCTGATATACCTGCTAATGGCTGAGAGCAAAACCTGAGATATTTTCTGAATGCTGTAGAAACACGAGTGGGGGGAAAAGCTGAAAACTGAAGGAATCGCATAATCACACAGTACAGTTTTGGAAATTGTCGAAAGGGGCCCGTTTAAATCCAGTGTGGCTTTAATAAGTGGCCATGATTAAAGCATTGCTTGGCAAGGCTCCATTAGGTTAATCCTCTGTTAATGTACGTTTGTACCTCTGTGGCAAACCTCTGTGGAAAACTATAGCAATATTAATATTGAGTTTTTTAGAATAAAATGTTCTGTGCTGAAATCAACATCTTAAAAACAACTTTAAATGACAGAGGCAGCCAATTATGATAATAAGAATTGAAATTCAGGCTGCCAAAGTAATAACAACCCAAGGGGCCAGGAGAGTCACTGTCATGCCTGCCAGTAAGAACAAGGGACATGTAGCGGCATTCTCCCGTAACATAAAAAGCTCCAGCACAGTAATAAAAGCAATTTAAAAAATGATTCTATAAACATATACAACTGATCGTGTTTATTATTCCTTTTTAAAGAATTAAGATTCTTTAAATCTTAAGAATAAATTCTTAAAATGGGAAAGCAATTAATAGGCAAAAAATGTTCGGATATATATACTGTAGCGATACATGTACAGTTGAAATGAAGAGATGTTGTGTTACAATTATCTAATTCACTAGCACAGCCTCGTTTCGAATATTGTGTACGGTTTTGGTTGCCTCTTTATAGAACATTTATTGCTGTTTTGCAATCAGCGACCTGATACATTCTGGGGCTTTAAGGATCACCCTATCCTGACAGGTTACGAAAACTGAAACTTTCACCTACGTAAAAGTCGATTGATAAGCTTAGAACTGCGAACAGGGGGCAAGTCTTTACCCAGAGGCCTGTGGGAGTCTGGAACAAGCTGCCCAGCCAGGCTGTTGAAGCCAACAACCTTGGCTTCTTTCAAGAAATGGAAGTTCAGGGATAACAACGACAAGCCAGTCTCGTAGAGATGTTCCTCGTCAGCGACATTACGAAAATCAGCTGTATATACAGTATCAGCCACAAACACCTCCCTTCGCATTCGTCTCCAGCATCCCTCCTCCTCCTCCTCCCCATCTCTACCCTATAGCTGCCCCTTGGTTCACTCAGTGTGACTGGGGTTCGAGCCTGCTCGTCCTGTGGCCAGGAGCCGGCCCATTAACCAAGGGGGTTAAGCCAGACGTATCTCACCAAGTATTCCAAACCGGCTCAGAGTTATTGAATGCTGTCGACCCAACTGAAAAGGCTAGATGAGATCCCTGGATGAATTAGCGACTGACGTCCGAATGGGCTAGATGGGCTTATTTGGCTCATTTTGTTTGTAGCTTTTCATACTGTATGTTCTATGATTCATTAAATTAAATGGCAAACTCCATTGGTTCATGAGACGTCTAATATATCCCCTTTTATAGGCACATGAAAATCTGTTTCAGTACTTGATCTATTTTTGATAAATCGCATTTTGTGAAACATTAAGGATTCTTTATGTTTTCGGAAACTGAAGTTAGGCTGACCTCAATCTAATGAAAGTGATTAGTGTTAAAACTACAGTTGCACCACACGAATAATAGTTTGTATTTCTTAAATGCAGTCAACATAAATATTTTAGGTTGGAAGTGCTTTTGAAGCAAATCAGGCATTTCATATGCGGGTCATCATTACTTCTGCTAGAGACACAAGCTCACAGATAACTATGCTTTCCATTTGGCTATATTTGTTTCCAGCACTCCAGAATCGCAGAAATAAAAATAACATCTTTTTTCCCCACACCCTGATATTTCATACCATCAAAAGCAATACTGATCTTTTATTTTAGTTTTCGATTCTGCAGTTTTTTAAAGATATGGATCCTGTATCAAACTAAGCAAGCTGATCAGGGCTTCAGTCGGATGAGTCAAAGCCCACAGTATGGACATCACAAAGCATCGATGCGCAATAGCGTCACTCACTCAGTAGCAGTGTACCCCCCAAACAAAAGCAAAATACTGGATACTGGTGTATGTCACGCCATACTTTTCAGCACCTGAAATCCCCCCAATATCTTAAAGTTCCATAGTGATGGTGATTTTTAAAAAGAACCATACAAAAATATAAGAAAATAAAATCAACTAATTGTTTGTATGTTGAGTATACGTTTGTCCATCATAAACTTAAGCATGTACAGTAATGTAATCATGTAATGTACAGAACTGTATATGCTCATTGCTTCTCTTTTCTGCAGGGTGACTGAACTGAGTTTCTTTCTGGCAACACTCGAGTCTCTCATAATTATTTCTCCTTTTTTAACCTGCTTGCAAGATGGTTTTCTTATTGAAGAAAATCACAACTATCTGTGAAAAACATACCCACCTGAATGAACGTAAAATGGCCTTTTTCTTAAAATATTAACTTTTCTGGGTTCACGGGCCCTTTATCACAAATTCATTACTCCCGACAGGCTGGAGAATATTAATTTCTGACAATGATGGATGGAAAGCTCATTTGTCCCTATGAACTTATTTGCAAATTAAAGAACTTTAAAGAGTAAAGTATTCTAATACAAACAACTGAACCCCCCCAAAGAGTGTGCCAGCTGAACAGTTTAGCTTTGAAACAACTCATGTCCGTACAGTACTTCTTTCTGTACTTCAGAAAAACTGCACCTCAGACCTCACTTGATTTGCAATCCATGTGCTTATTTTAGGAAGGGAGGATTAAACCGAATTCTTTATCTTCCGGATACAATTGATCCTTCTATCCTGAAGCTACAGGTAAAGAAGGAGTGTTTGATGAAGTGTGTGCTTTGAAGAATAGGACACTTAAAACCCTGGGTAATCTCTCCTAATCCTGCCAAGCTGTAATGACTGACTAGAATCAAATTCCAGCAGTGCCTGGATTACGCTTGAACTTCCGAGTATAACATCACTCCAGGCCCTGCACGGACCGCGTGGATCGTGTGAGGTGCCCTCTCTGGCATGTCAGCGTTACTTGACATCCTTGGTTTGGTGAAGTCTTTGCGTTTAAAGGTCTAATTTGCTTTTTTAGCAGCAAGCCACAAAATAGGTTTGACATGAAGGGCGATCTCCTGCCTCTCTCTCTATATATATATATCTATCTTTTTCCAAAGGCAAATTGACTTTATAGCCCATTCCACCCCAAAAAAGAGTTTCCCCTTGGAGAAAGAGTCAACGATCTCAAAGCAGCTTTGTCCTCTGAGCCCCTCTGCTTGCTTTGATCATCAAGGAGCCTGAGACTCCATTGGTTAAAGCATGAAATCAGCATATGTAACAAATGCTAATCTAGGTCCCCTTTTTACAGAGACTGCATGCTTCAAATGTCTGTCAGAACTGCTTAGTCCGGGTGGTGCATGCATAGCTTTATTATATACAGTATTGTGGTATGCAATACCTAACCATCGTGTGTGATGACTGTAACTGGCACAACTGAGCAGCAGGCACAATTCCCTGTTAGTATTCTGGAGGGTTGGACAGCAAGGTTGGACAGCAAGGTGCAGATGTGCACATTTGTGTCGCTACCCAGCATAACAAACAGGCATCTCTGAAATCTCATCTGACAAAGACTCGTGAGAGATATAGTGTCATTTACATGGCTGGTGGAGATGGTTCATCTGGTTTTACTCATTTTATTTTGCACATTTGTACAGGTGTTTACAGAATAAAAACAAAGCAGTAGCCTTCACACAATTACAAACCAGTGCAGCTTGCTTACCCTGGAGTGCTCACTGATTTGTGTGTTAAATATTCTTTATTTTCTTCATAGGCAGTGTTCACTGACCCTAAAGTGAAGTGTAAATTTCACAGCCTATCAAGGGAAAACGTGACAGATGTGATGAAATGTTTTTTTTTTCTATATGATCTCACATAGCCCCTTGAGGGACTGCCTGTTGCGCCCTGATACTGTCAGCAGCGCCATTATAGGGTGGTAAATAGGTTTCTCCTGGGCACTGCACGACAGCAACACATTAAACGCAGAAAAGGGGATGTTCCTAATCTCCATAGCCTTGGCAGCTCTCAGTCTAAATGAAACCAGAAACAGAGAATCGCATTGCACGTTTCAGTGCAAGAGACGGGCAGATGAAAAGTGCTTCTTCGAAAACTGAGGTCCTGCCTCTGTGGTCATTAAAAATCCCAGGGCGTTTCTCGAAAAGAGTAGGGGTGTAACCCGTAACCCGGCGGTGTCCTGGCCAATTTCCCCCTGGACTTTACCCATCATGGCCTCCTAATAATCCCCATCTCAGAACTGGCTTCATCAACCTGTTCTCCACCCCACTGAGAGCTGGTGTGTGGGGGGTGTACTAGAGCACTATGGCTGTTGCATCATCCAGGTGGGGCTGCACACTGGTGGTGGTGGAGGGGATCTCCATTACCTGAAAAGCCCTCTGAGTGGAGTGTCCAGAAAAGCGCTCTATAAGTGTCAGGAATTATTATTATTATTATTATAAATTCTTGTGCTAGACAAAAGACTCCGGGGTTCTGCAGGACAGCCCCTTCACCCTGTCACCTGCAAAGCAACCTCAGTTCCTCCATTCGTACGGGCCAGGTTTGCCTTATGCTTGTTGCTCAGCGCTCACGACCACAGGAGGATCGACCGGTATACCAAGAGCCTGATCCGAGAACTGCTGGTGGACACTGCTGGTGTCGCCCAGATCGACGGCCTGGTCTCACGTCACCGCCGCCGTGAACAAGACCCCCCAGGCTCTGTCCCCTCTCCTTGGGAGAGCCGTATCCCTGCTTTAAAGCTATCATTTCTGGAAATGTTGAAATTCTTATACTGTAGTTCACAGTTTTCTGGGGTTTTTTTTTCCTCTGCTGTATCAGCTTGAAACTGAGATTGGAAAATGCTTCCCCATCCAGTATCTGTGTATCCAAGCCCACTGTGAGCTTCTTTTCACCCGGTCCCTGCTTCTGGGGGAAACATATCAACAAGGACCACAGGGAAATAAAATAGAGGAATTCAAACAGGGACCAGTTGATGCTTCGATTTTTTTTTTTGCACTTGTAAAATTGGAGTTCTTTATGTAATTATTTTCTGAATGAATGATGAATATTATTTCACTTTTGCTCCTTCAGCAATTACAGCAATTTACAGAAAGGTCACCTAGTGGTCTGCTCAGACTGGTGAAAGACAGATTCTCAAGGAAAACAAATGGCACATTTCTGTTCTGTACATTACTTCTAATGAAGACAAGGCAATGTCATATAATTTGCCCTTTATGCTGCAATTTTAATTTAATTGAAGGAGACTTTAATATTATTGCATGGAATAATGTACATAAACCTTGTCTTGTCCTTTCTAGCCCATTTGAGTGTTTGTCTGCATTATATGGAACAACCTCTTTTTGTCAGTGCCTTCTTTTCAGACACACATGACAGTTCTTGTATATACTACCAGGTGTATTTGCTGTTCTCATGCATGGTGGCTGGAGTTAACACTGAGCTATCAAGAGTGGAACCTGATCGCACGCTACAAGTGTTCCTACTGATATGCGAACCATGAAACTGATACAGATTGTCACTAATTTTATTTTGTTCAGACATTCTCATACTGAGATGTAAGTACAGTACGAGGGTGCCCCATTGTGGTTAAGAACTGATACTATTAGCTAATGATTCTGAAATGCTTCATAACAGGTCTGGATTATTATTAAGGATGCTTCAACAAGCTCTCCCTTTCACACTGTGAAAGATCCCAGTATTGGATGTGCAGTCATCACCCTGTTTACCCCTGTACGCCTGGTTATGGATACCTCCTTCTGTTTGCCAAATACCCCTACAGTAATCCAGCTCAGCTTTGTCCTTCTAGAACCCCTGAGCTTATAGAAGAGGAGATTCCTCCCTGCTTAGATAATTAGTTATACGAGCCCAGCAACCCCCGTCAGCTGTTTCCTGTACCCCCTCAGTGCCTGCTGGCATCACAGCTCACTTGAGGCTGTAGTGTTTCACTGCAAACCAGCTTTCCAAGGTTACCCTTGGGTGGCCTCTTGTGGCTGTCACTTGTTACGACACCCTAGGGGGGCTGCCGAAATTCCCTCCACACACTTCCACGCTCGAAAACCGGCCCTCTAGTCTTAAACATACAGAAGAGCCGGTCAAGTACTACAAATAAATGAAACCTAAACCCCAAAATGTAATCTCAAAGATGAAGAAACCTGGTGCAGTCTGCCTGATGCCTCCTTGTTTGTATTCATCGGTTGTCCAGGTAACTGAATGTAATACGTATTGAAGGTTATGCAGTACTCCTCACTCTTGTGTGTGGAATAGCAGCTATTGGTAGGAAGACGTTCACCCAACAGCTTCTGCTTCTGGAATCGTGGTGCAGTTACTCATTCTGTTCCTTTCACATATCGATACCTGTTATTGCCTTTCGGCACTACTGGGAGAACAAAGTGAACTGCAGTTATAGGCAGAGGTTACAGGCTACCTAAAAAAAATAGATCTGTTGCCAGAAAAGGGGCCTACTGTTTGTTTTTAATATAAAAGAACTATACATATTAGTTTTGGACAGAGAAGATTAAGGAGGGGTACTGATACAAGTATCCCATATCCTCAAGAGCATAAAAGTCAACCCAGATAACTACTGTAGAAACCCTAACCAGAGGGCACCAATGAAACTGTGCCAAAGTGCCTTGAGAACCGAGAACAGGCGCCTCTTCGTTACCCAAGGTTCCTGAGAGACCGAGACTACTGCCCAGCTACATTATGGATAACATCACCATCCTCAATCAGCTAGTAGCAAGCAAACAGGCATGATGGGGTGAATGACCTCATGTTGTTGTGACTTTTCTTCTGTTCTTACCCGATTCAGGAATGCGTACATGTCTGGATGCCCGTGTTCAAGACCTATTCCTTCCGGACTTTTTTTTTCCCCCGTTGCCAAAATTTCTTACTTTCCACTGCGGTCCAGGGAGTCATTAGGCTCCCGTTCCCCGACTACCCTGAGCTGGACGCAGGGGTTCGAAAAAGGGTGGAGGGGTGTCTTGTGTCACAAGTAAGGGAAAGAAATACCTGGAGCTGCTGATCTTAAACCGCTGTTGAAATTCCATCATCTCTTCATGGCAGGCATGAAGTTCTATTAATAATGACATGAAGGGGCAGTGCCGGGCAATTCAGACAGCACCCCTCAGACACGTACTGTACAACGTAAGAAAGAGAGAGTGGCAGCTCTGTGATGCTACAAGCTTTCCTGAGAGTTTACAGGACAGTATTATCTCAAGCTGAATTCCTCAGTACCTCCGCTTCACTTCTGTGGATCTTTTCTTTCTCTTTTGTGCAACGGAACATAGCTTTGAGTTAATCTGTCATGGCCACATATCTGCAGATGAACAGGGAGAACATATTATTTTAATCCTGAACCTAAGGTTACAGGCAATTGGAAAGAACAAATAAATGAATCCTATTTAAAGCATCAGTTTTTTTTCAGTTATTAAAATATTAATTGCACCTCCTGTTTTATCTACTCCAAATGTATTTTTCCACTACTGGAAAGATATGCAAGAAGATCACAGAGAATATGTTAAAAGGATTTTATTTATACAGTGCTGTATTATGTCAATATACTGTTAGTAGCTATTACCAGCACAGATCAATCTGAACGCATTAATAACTCCATGATAAAAGAACAAAATTACCAGTCAATACAGTTTTTACAAAATATACTGTTTGTATAGTATATTTGTTGGTATAACAAAGTATACTGTGCGTAAATAATATGTTTTTGCAAAATTACAAGTAGATACTGTTTGATTGAAAGAGGGTGGATTTTTTCCCCGTTTACTTTTAATATGTCTAGTTCACAATCTGTGAAATGACTAGAATTAAAAAGCAGCAATGCCGAGCTTCTGAAGCTACTGTAGATGTTCACCCGTCATCAGAACGATGCTGTACCCTGGGACTGCCCTCCTCTCGGACGAGACACCTGTGTGTAGTGAGTCAATCAAGAACAGCCAATCAGACCTCACCAGCAGGAGGGGGTGGAGCAACCAGACTCCCTGGGAAGCACAAACCACAACGTGCAGCCCATGACTAGGCGTACTCCACCTACAGCTGTGAACACGCTGAAATGTAAAGAAAATGTATGATTCATCGCCACTTTCCTCAGAGTTATTTATCTAATTTGCAGGATCAATTTAGAGCAAACTGGCTTGGAAAAAAAATAACGCGCACCTCTTTTTTTTGTTTCAAAATAACATCCAGCGAACACTCCAAATCGCTGCTGAAGTCATCACTGTATTTGTCTTTTAACATACACACATTGTCTCTCGGTAGATTTCTGCCTTTAACTTTTTAACGTTTTTTACATTAAAAAATTAAATAATAGTAACCGATCAATCTGTTAATGTTCATTATTTTTTTAATTAGCCTTAGTGCACTCTAAAAATGTGGCATTTCTCTACTTCAGACCATTTTACATCTCTCGAAAAACACTATCCTCATTTTTTTTTATCACCACGCAGAAATAGAACATTGTTTTAGTAAAAGAAATAAAGAGCACTGACGAGGTTTATATACTAGGAGGAATTTAGTTTCATTCCCCAACCATCATCGTACAGTTCCTATCTTCTCTTTTGAAGCTTAATCCAAATTCCCTTCTCCGGACGAAGGATGAGCTCTCCCAGAAGTTGCAGTTCCTCTCGTTTCTGGGAGGACTCGATCTGGAAACGGCGTAGCACAGCAGAGAGGACAACCTTCTCCTCCATCAAGGCAAAGCGCTGACCTGCGCCCAGAGACACACACAGGTTGGGTTTTTTTTTTTTGCCTGCTTTTTGATTCTTGTGTTTCTACAATTTGAGAAATCCAGTAGGATGCAGTATTTCCAAATGGCAGTGAAAATCGCCACAGGAAATCATCAAGATATCCACAGGACCTTGATAATAACTACAAGCAGGTACTTACATGGGCAAAGTGTAATTATAAAGAGGGGAACAGTAGAGTTTCTGGTGATATTAATGCCTTTAATATATCTATGTATGATAACTATAAATTATAGGGTTGAATTAGTCAGTCTTTTATGTGTAATAAATGTATTCAGGGTCTTCTTGTTAATACTTTGGTAATACATGAAATATAATAGTCTGACAATGTTCTGATTGGTTGCTATAGATAAACAAACATACCGTTTAAAAATAAATCAGGATTTCAAATGTTTTTCTGAGATGCAGTGATCTTAATAAAGTTGTAGGATAAAAAAAGTGCCTCCATTCTTCTGGAAGGGAACTTCAAAGACTAAGCAAACACCTGGTCAAGAGATCATGTTTAATTTCTTCTGACTAACTTCTGAATTAAGCTCATGGGTGTTAAACAGACCAATCTGTCGATAACAATTTACAATTTATTGTTTTAAATGCATTGTGTTCAACTTTTTTAATCCCTGGGGCTTGTGTTTTGTTTCTCTGGCTGAGGGAGAAGCTTCCTGTAGCCATTTAGTGTCTTAAACTAGTGAAACGGGACGTTCCATCACTCCTCCATGAAGACCCTCCCCAGCTCCTCCCAGCTGGGCCATCTACACTTGTGATCCTCAGCTCTTTTAGAGGCTGTGATGACCGACCAAGAAATCAAGATTATAATTTTTTTAATTTTGTGGTCATTGAAATCGATGCAGATTTTGTATTATCATGTATTACACCAAGGCACCAGTTTATGACAATCATTTCTTGTTAACTCTAGAATCTGTCTTTTCCTCTGTTATAATTAGGCCACCAGGACCAGAGGATACAAACCAACCCTGAAGCAGAACAAACCCGTTTCTGTTCTTCACATCCTTTCTCAAAATGAGCTGCGGCTGTCTGTGTTAAGCACACTCCTGGTGAGGCTGTCGCACACCATGAAAAACTCAATTTGTGCTTCATCTAATCAATCATGTGGTCCTATTGGACGTGGGAGTCAATAAGTTATTATTAAGCTATTTCATCATTCCTTTTTCTGTTCCCCAGGGAACTCTGCCACTGTCGCCAGATTCCCGAAATCAATCTCGAATGATAATCACTGAGGCCCTGCATCATGAAGATGCCAGTGTTTTCGAGTTTCTCAGTTGTTGTCCTTGTTTTCGAGTCGACCTCCCAAACCTGACGGACTGCTCATCACTTTCTTAAGTCCTCCTCCTCGTAGGATATCAAACATCCTATTAGTAACGGACACTTAGTAATGGACATCACAGTTGAACTAGGATACCTGACGTATTTTGTGTAACCACTCCTAGATTTCTTGAGATTGGTCACTTTTTACCTTACGTGTTCAGACGACTCCCTGACTTTCCCCTTGCTGAGCAGAACCATGTTAGCATAACTGTACATCCCTATAGCCTATAGTCTGCCTTTCCTTGTAGCCTTAAATAACCAAATGTCTTACTGGGCATGTGATTTTTAAATTAGGGCACGTACAGAAAGTATCCGACAGATCATGAGACGGCCCTTAATCATTGTGACAAGAGCTGTGGTCAGCAGCAACACATCAACAGAGGCAATAGACAACACGATAACCAAACAGCAGGAGAATGGCTTTCAAAAACAGGTACACATTATTCCTTAGGGACATTTGTACATACCGATGCAGTTCCTCAGTCCTGCAGAGAATGGGATAAACGCATAGGGATGCCTGTTGGAAGAATTCTCCGGGAGAAACCTCTCTGGGTGGAATTCTTCAGGATCTGGGAAGTAGCGAGGATCACGGTGGAGAGAAAATGGGATGATCACAGCATTGGCTCCTTTGGGCACTTTAAAGCCATCTGTCCAGAACAGAAATTCAAGTTACAAAATAAAGGGAATTAAAACGATCCAATCAGCACCTCACAACACACAGAAAGCAATAGCTAAGAATTCTGCTACTGTACCTGGAATTACTTCATTTATGAAACACTGGTTTTTCGAATTCACATAAGGATAGCACTGCACATCCTTAATGCAGAAATTAACAGACTTTGCAGTTTCCAAATTAAATAGCTTTAGTTTTAATCTGTATCCTTACATTAGTGGATGTAATGTAAATGTGTTGTTGACTTGCAAAATTAAGAACATCTCAAAGGCCAGTTCAGTCACTAAGCCTTGTGAACTTCACATTGCAAAGTAATTTCAAACATTTTCAACTCAAATATGCATTTAACAATAAACTGACTCCGTCTGACTTTATTGCATATCACCTTGCTTTTTTCCTTTGTTCCCTTTTACTTAACTGTTTTGATCACTTTTAGCTCCCCTGATCTACAAGGACTGTGCAAAATCGAGAACATTGTTCAAATGAAAGACCCCCCTGTAAAGCACAGAAAACGGTCTTCATATGACATAACATAACATCACTTTATTGGCCCAATACAATTTCTTGTATTAGGAATTTGTCTTTTCACAGACCCCAGCTTGCTCTCCATGAGACACACAGACAGGGAGAGAAGCCTGGGCTCAGAGCGCAGGGTCGGCCATTTATACAACACCCCTGGAGCAGCTGGGGTTAAGGGCCTTGCTCAGGGGCCCAACGGAGTAGGATTCCTCTGCCGGCTGTGGGATTTGAACCGGCAACCTTCCAGCCACAGGCGCAGATCCTGAGCCACAGCACCACCGCTCCTTTGCGACATTAAAAAATCCCCCCCTTCTTCCTTCACTGCGGCAGCAGCCCAGTGTCTGTGCAGGAGGTTGTACGGCAGCCTGTGGAAATACAGTACCGCCACCAGATCGCAGTGCTGGTACCTACTGATGTGACAGTCTTCACAAATGCTGCGGGCGAAGAAAGGAACAGAGGGGAACAAGCGCAGGGACTCTTTTATGGCACACTCAAGGTACCGCAGCTTCTTCAGGTCATCCGCTGTGACGGGGCGGTCAGAGGCTCCTAAGGCAAGCAGGTCGTGAGAGAACACAGAGAAATATAATGAGCTGCACCATCACGAGGTGAAACTCGGTCTCTCTTAAAACGGTCTCTCCGTGGGCGGATCACGGGCACGGACGCCGGCAACGCACCAAAAACCTCATCCAGCTCCTCCTGGACCTTCTTCTGCTCCTCTGGATGACAGCCCAGCAAGTACAGGACCCAGTTCATGGCAGCTGCCGTTGTGTCGTGACCCTGAGGCCAGAGGAGAGTGATGGTGCTAAAAGACGGCTCATACACATGCAGTATGACTCGTGGCACAGAGGTTAAGACAAAAGTGGCTGCTTCATTTGACTTTGAATATATCTTTTTTAGAACAAATACAATATATGCAGCAACCGACCGAGTAGTGATATTCACAACTCCAAGAAACTTAGGGTAGATTAAACCATGCAAGAGCTCGCTATTACCAGCACATTTGTAACCCTGGCAACTAACATTACAGCACATGTAGTGAGCTTTTTGCCTCTTACAGCCGTGGGCTAATGAACGATTGCCTTCACAATATTCTTATTCAGCCATATTCTTGACCCTTTACTGAAGAACATGTTCACATCTGAAAAATAACAAAGCCTCTACAGTATAACACTTCGTAGATGTATAAGAATGAAACAAGGGACAAGGGCAGATTTTAATATTAGTCCCTTTTTACATATCATAAAAATATAGCAGAATTTACAGAACAAAAATGTACAGAGCTCTGTATACCGACTAGTTTGTATTAAACAAAGGAAAAATACAGCTGAAACTTAAATATAATTGTTTTTAATAGCGTTGACTTTTAATTAAATGTGTTACTGCTTTTTTTACGTTATTTTGCTATAACAGGATGGGTCAGGAAATGACTCAAAACTCAGCCTACCTACCAATAAAGGCTGTTAATTGCCTTTAATCACTTGAAAATAGTCACACTGGAGATTAATTAAGTAATAATGCTCACAACAGCGCAGTTTATATTTGGTTTTCTATAAAAAAGACTTGTATGGTGATAATGGCTGTTTTTGAACAGCAAGTCTTTGTGTTTCAGAGACAATTTTTCCAAAATAAAGTCTCCTTTCACTGTACTCTTTCAAGCCAGCAGCCATGTCACCCTGCAATTCACATCTGGCAGCCAACTGAAGCTCAGCAGGTGTGAGCCTGGTCAGTACCTGAAGGGGAGACTTCTGGGAAAAATTAAGGTTGCTGCTGGAAGAGGTGATAGTGGCGCTCACCCTGCAGTCTGTGTGGGTCCTAATGCCCCAGTATAGCGACAGGGACGCTCTACTATAAAAAGGCACCATCCTTCGGCTGAGACGTAAAACCGAGGTCCTGACTCTGTGGTCATTAAAAATCCCAGGATGTTTCTTGTAAAGAGTAGGGGTGTAACCCCAGTGTCCTGGCCAAATTTCCCATTGGCCTTTACAAATCATGGCCTCCTAATAATCCCCATCTATGAATTGGCTTCATCACTCTGTTCTCCTCCCCACTGAAAAAGCTGTGTGGTGTGGTGAGTGCACTGGTGCACTATGGCTGCCGTCGCATCATCCAGGTGGATGCTGCACACTGGTGGTGGTGGAGGAGAGTCCCCATTACCTGTAAAGCGCTTTAAGTGGAGTGTCCCTCGAACCACATTATTGAGGTTAATGCATTATGTACTGTACAAGCCCAGGTTACAAGTCATTGTGTTTAGGTCTGCACATTTTGTGCTTGGACATGTGCAGCAGTCACACATTCAGTATTGCTAACTGCACAAATGTTTTCGTCTGCAACTATGACTTGTTTTTAGGGATTGGCTTCTCTCTCAGTGCTCCTCAAGATGTACAGTCGACATCACTATACAGACTCGTGTGTGCACACTGCACCAGGATGGGATTTTGCAGCACTTCATGGTCTTTGAATCAGAGGGACACCTGCTGTAGCGAAGCTATATTGCTATATGACTTCTAACCTCAAACATGAAAGTGTCGACTTCCTCTTGGATATCCTCATGGCTCAGCTTCTTTCCATGCTCATCAGTGGTGCTCAGGAGCAGGTCTAGGAAAGCTCTCCTTTTCCTTCCTGATTTCTGACCACGCTTGCTGTCACAGTTTTTTGGTTCCTCCTCAGGGTTTTCTAAGCTGCGTACCCTCTCTGCAATCACCTGTAGAGTGAACAATCCAAAAGTGCTGACATGCATTCATTGCAGCACTCTAATAGGTTGGTGCACGTTTGCCTGCTGCTTGGCAATTCCCCTTGGTTTAACAATGTTACCCTGCATACAATGGGCTAGGGCAACTATGCATTTTAAAATATGTTGGAAAATAATCTAAGTACACCTGTACAAAAAATTAAACATTAAATAACTGTCCACAAAAAAGCATGCACAGTACCTAGGAGGTGTGCATCACACTGTACATAGGGGCAGGTCTTGAATACATGTAAAATGAAACTGTTCTATCTTATGGTTAAGGGTAATAATAGAGAGTGCATGCAAAGCAGTGTGATGCATGATAAACTCCCCGAATTAAGGCATTAGAAGGCTTTCACTTACACTATTTGTGAAGGAATGTAAAATTTCCAGATTCCTGTCATGCTCCTTTCCTTCACCAAACATGTAATAGACGAAATCTAACCATAACCATGGCATCTTCTGTCTGCGGTGGATGATGTCGCTCATCCTGCGCGAACAGAGTGTCCTTGGGTTAGTTCCTGACGTGCCAAACAGAAGCTGAGGCTTTACAAAAACATGCACGCATTCGAATCATTTGTACGTGAAACACACTGTTAATACTGTAAAAATTGAATGTCAATGTTACAGTACATTAAGGGAGCAGCTGCTCATCCTGCGCTGTTTAGCAAATAAAAAAAAGTGACCAACAACTAAATAACTTGAAAAAGTGTTGTGGAAGAAAACAAAGCTTTGTTTTGACATGAGTTAACCGTGTGACGGTGATTTAAATGGTTATGTGCGACGTCTGCTTTTATTTATCTCGATTTTTAAGGCTTTCTCTTGCTTTTAGATGGAATCTGGACTCTGAACACTGCCTAATACATCTGAGCTTACCCAACAAATCAAGATACTGCTCCCACATTAATCTTGGAGCTCATCAGAAAGCATGAGCGCACAACAAGAACTACCACAACTCGGAATTAAAAAAAAACATTTAAAAAAGAAAATGCATCATACTGCTGCAGCATGACTTACTGTACACTGTATAATATAAATCATCAAAATAAATCCAGTTTGATAGACTAAATTTTTGAAAAACTAAAACTGAAAGACTAAAATTGAAAAACTAAAAATCTTCAGTCTTAATAAATAAATGCGGGGACTTTGAAAGTAAACACGATTCCAGCTCACTAAACATACATTGATAGCTACAGTACTCTTATTTACTCAACGTGCCTGCATGAAAAAGCCAAAGCATGAACCTGTAAACACGATCAATGTCCTCAGCACACCATTCCTGTCCGATAAACCTGAAAAATCTGATCAACTTTTATTCCGTTAAGCATTAATCGCACTTACTTGTAAACACTTCGGACGTACTCAGAGTCAGAGTTACTCTGTGCACAGACTGTCTTGCCCATTGCAGTTTCTGAAAGAAACCAATATGAATTCAAAGAAACACAATGAATAGGGAGCTAGTTTTACAGTAGCTTGCACAATAGCTTTTGGCATTTTATATCAGTGAGGTTTGAAAAGAAGCAATGTGGTGAATGGACACAACTGAATACCCAGATTGCTCAAGCAAACCCCGCTAAATAAATGGGTAATAATGTTTATGTTAAAATATTTCAAAAGGTAAAAAAAATAAAGGTATCTCTGACCTGTGCAGGTCAGGCTGGATTAAAGAAAAAAGCATAAATAATTTATAACTTACCACATATAATATCCAATGCACAGAGAGTGATGTGATTAAAGCAGTTAAAATATCCCTGGCCAGCATGCTTCTCCAGTTTCTTAACCAACACAACTGACTGCTCATTCATCACTTCTAGAAACTCCGTCAAGATTGAGAAGTGAAATGTTGGAGTTAACAACTTTCTCCTTGAACGCCATTTATCTCCAGTGCTATAAACAGAGTGCAGATAAACATCTACTGACAGATATGTGGATTGATACTTCGACATAAGCATTACAGCTTTGAGAGTACTCGCACAATCTGGAATACAACTAAGAAGGGAAACACTTAAAACAATTTATATGAAAAATACTTTACTTTCTCCATGAAAGTGCAACAGAGGACATGTTTTGTGGTTGTTCTCCTGCACACTCTAGGTATTCTAGTCACACATGTTAAGCTCTAAGCATTGTTTTATATTAAGTGGTAACAATTTGCTAGACAGTATCTGGATGTGCTCTTTTAAAACACTGATCAGTCTGGCTCTTCCTGCCTCTTCAGTGCTGTTGAAGTCAGATGAATCTCATCCTGCAGGTGTGCAATACCAATGAGGTCAGATGAATCTCATCCGTGGATGTTCAGCGGTGTTGAGGCCAGATAAATCTCATCCTGCAGGTGTTCAATGCTGTCGAGGTCAATGATGACCTCATCAATGATGACCTCAAAGATGAACAGCTACTTTGGTAGCCCTGTTGTCTTTATCCTTCCTTTCAGCAGTAAGATTCAAACTGTTCTGAGCCAAAAGCAAACACTTCATCCTTTATTGCACAGGAGAGTGGACTAACATTGTTCTCTTACTGTATCTTATTGTGTATGAAGGCTTCATTATGCAACCTGCAGTATGTGTTATATTAATTTCATTAAAGGTTTTTCCTTTACCTTACTGTTTACTTTAATACTGAAAGCTTCGTTGTTCCTTGAGTCTACAGAACTTGATATCTTGATATCAGCTTTTATACTGTAGTTCACTGTCCATTATGTCAAGAGCTTTAAGAGACACTGAAAAGGAAGAATGGAGCCCAGCAGGGAGAGCAAAACTAGCTGTGACTCTCACCAGGACCAGTGGATGGGAAACAGACTGGCTGATGGAGGGAAAACAGGAACGGTGTTGCATTTTCTTTTCAGGCAGCTCCCACACTCACAAATCAGTCGCTAGTTGGGATCTATCCAGACACAGTATTACTTCAGCAAGATTGTCCAGGTGACTCCAGAGAATTGACTGCCCTCGTAAACATATCGTGCATTATAAACTGAAGGTGCTGGCACACGAACGACTTTCAATTTTTTATTTCTCACTCTTAAAATATGTCTGGCACACATCCCTGGAAGAAGCACCAGACCTAAGTCATTATATAGTATATATTGTATACTGTATTTCTTTTGTGGCTTACAATGTGTGTACTGTCGGTGCCAAGGTGATAAAATAGTTTCTACTTATGATAAAAACAAACATTTTACACAACTGCTCTCATTGTTACGTGCAATCACGTTTTTGTCAACTTACCTCGTTAACAAGCCTGTACCAAGCCAGGGGTGTAAAAATTTGTAAGCATAGGCTTTATCTATGTGCCTTGAACTGCTCAGTATCATCTGAAAAGAGAAGCAGAGAAGGGACTAAAAGTAAGTACAGACACAAACTGTTCCTGACTTAGAAATAAGGCTCATCAGGACAGAGGTACACTATACACCGGGGCAGGGCAACTAGCTCTTTATTAAATCAACTGGGTAATTTTATTTCAATAAGAATATCTTTTAATAATCAGGTGTACAACGTTACAATAATTTGTTATTCTCGATTTCAGTAAAAAAGAAACCTACTTGTTTTATTTAAATGGAATTGGACTCTTCAAAGCGAGGTGTACTTGTCTACTTGAATGAAAATTAAACGTCACTCTTTATCAAACAACATAACCTTTTGCTTGCCGGTGCCGTGTCATGTCTGGTAATGACGTGTCAGTATGGTCAGGAAAAGCTGTTGATCCCTGACCACAACTCCACACTCCTCAGCAGGCAGACAGACTCAGATTGGATGGTTAAATGAATTGGAATGCCAATTAAGTGTGAAACCTGTAAACTGTTCTTTAGTAAGCAACCCATTGTGGCCTAGGAAAACATGATATTTTGAACAATGGAGTAACTTAAAAGTCAGTTGAAACAGTATGTAGTATTATTGTTTTTGCTGCTGCTGCGTATATTTTAATTTTGCCTGCTCTTGGCGGAGGTTCAGCATCCTGGAGCAATTCTGGCAGAGCTCCGGCGGAGAGACAACGCTCCCCTCTAAAAACACTCTCACCTGCGAAGGGTTTCCCTAGAAACCTGAAGGTTCGCTAGCCAATTGCTTCCAAATCCCAGCAGTTTCTGGCCAGTTTTGAAATCAAAACTCTCAGTGTGGGGAGGGCTTTTGACTTTTTAAAATAATTCTCCCTCAACCTTTTCTTAGTTTCAGAAAGCAATCCCTCGTGCAAGTAAATTGTATCAGTAATGGATTTCTTTTTTAATGTCACTTCACTGCACACCTGTACTTTATTTCCCTCTGAATGGTCACCATAAGTGAGCTGTTTCAGAAGATTAGTAATGTTTGTAACTTGACAATCAATTGCCCAAACATTTTTTTTTTCTAATTGAGGCAGCTGTGGTTCTTAAGGCCTGATGATTTTGTTTTCCATATGATATCTCAATGATTTAAAGCACACATCTGCAATTGCTTCCAACTATAATGCAGAGAAACCGATGATTTAATGCTGAACTTCAGAACCTTCTTGACTCGGGCTCTCCAGCGGAAGTGATGCACTTGATTGCTTGCTGAGTTGCAATGAGGGTTTATATCATTATCCAAAACATACTGTACTATCCACCCATCAATTTTCTCAACCACTTCATCCACGGTGCAGGGCACACCAGAGCCTAACCCAACAGGCACCCTGGAGGGAATGCCAGTCCATTGCAGGGCACGCACACACACAGACACACACACCAGAGCTTATTTTCCCTGAATCCAGTTAATCTTTGGACTGCGGGAGGAAACCCACACAAACATGGTGTGATCATATAAACTCCACACCAACAGCACCCCAGTAATTGAACTCAGTGTGCCAGTGCTGCAAGGCACCGGTGCTAACCACTGATATGTTTTTTTCATGCACCAGCAGCAGAAACACAGGTTCACATTGAAAAGACTTAACGAATAGATGCTTTTTTGTTCTTATTACTGGATAAAAACCACATGTATCGCCCTTTGTATGTAATTAGCTGTTCATAATTTGCCCCTTGTAAACATAATTATCATTATACTCTTATCTTCATTGGATATCATATTTTCATCTCCTCCTAAGCGTAAAGGTTCACCCTGAAAGTGGGTCATCTTTGATCTGTTTTTACCACACTTAGTGACAATTCAGTCTTCCATAATCTGGAAACTATTTAGCACATTAAAGCTTTTTACAGTCTATTAATAATTACACTGAAGTTTAACACAGTCTATAAATCATTGTACAGCATACTGAGAGGCAATAAAAATGCAATGATAACATCTTAAGGGACATCATGCAATTATTGATCAGTTTTGTTGATTTTTTAATGTATTTTGTTTGACAGCAATATCATCCACTACAGACGCACCCCGAACTGTTGCAGAACTATTAAAAGGTTTTTCAAAAAACACATATGAGAGGTCTGTCACTCAATGCCTCATTGATTTTATGTACAGTACAGTATGCGTCAGGTCACACCCGATACTAGGCAGCAACAGCCCGTCCATACAGTAGGAGCTGTGGTTTCTCTGATTATTACATTCATAAACTGAACCAAGCAATGAACTAGCCATGCGAACCTTCACTGGGTCATAACAAGTCACGGCAATCTGGAGTACAAACTCAGGCAACTGTGCTTTTATTGCACTTCAGTACAGATTATTTTCTATTAGCGAAGAATAAATCCAGAAAATAAAAATTTACTGTAAGTCAAATAGCAATCAGTTCTTCTGCATAACAATTTGTAAGGAAACAGTTGTTACAGTACCTCTATATTTTCTGCGTGGTACAGAATGACAAAAGGTACTGGCCCAATCCATAGTTTCAGCAAGGGTTCATTTCTGCGTTCAGCTGTAAATTCAATCAGCTGGCTAAAGAAATCTAAAGAACAATAAGAATTGCTCAAATTTAATGGCAACTTAGTGGTGAACATTTAAGCATTTCATAAACAACTTTGTTAAATAACACACTGTAAGAAATGTTACTGTACAGTATATATGAGAGGAAACCTTTCACCCCATCTAGTCTGTCTGTCTGTTAGTAACTAATTGATCCCAGAATCTTATCCAGCTGTTTTTACAGCATGGCCAGGCAGCTTGTTCCACACTCCCACAACGCTTTGTGTAAAGAAGTGCCTCCAGTTCAACACTTTCTACGAACAGTTTCTGCAAAAAATGTTCAATTTTTGAGAATTTTGAATATTTGCACGTCTCCTCCGTTGAAGAACAAAGGTTCAAAGGATCAGACAGGTTTCACTGAAGCATGATGCTCTGAAAGACTGTGTTCATGATGTGATTATTAACAAGACGCATGCATGCCCAGTGGTCTTTTTTCCTCAGATAAAAAAGAAAACTTTTAAAAATGCAGTATCTTTGTTGGGACTCTGCTTCTGTTGTGAAGTTCAAGTATAAGACTCCAAATCAAGCAATTCCCTAAACAGCTGTGAAAAAAAAGTGAACCTATTGTAATGTGACTGAAATTAAATTACATCAGAGTTGTCTTGGAGACTGTTTGGTTGCAGTACGAGAATAGTGTGATGATAAAATAGTTTGCCAATAAAGTCTAAGAAAATAAACGTACACCGAGTAAAGAGACGCTAGCCTTTTAACGATCTATGCACATTCGTCCATGACCTCAAGAAGCTAATGTAGCAAACCAATAAAAAGCACGTTTTTCCTGAACATTTGTTTCGTATCACGCGATGCTCGTATTGTCCAGTAATAAAATTAGTATAATTACAGTACCCTTACCTCCTCCGTTTCTTTTTAAATGAAGTGCGTTGCCTACGATGGGGTAAGTAGGGCTAAACCCAGGAATGGGTTTCATCTGCCTCCATTTTCTCACGTAGCTGCCGAGTAACTTATAAGTTAAAAGGGTTAGGAAGAGGGTAACCACTGCGGAGCCGAGCAGCAGCCCGCTGATCTCGACGGCCATCTCCGTTCTGGTGCTGGACGCCCCACGAACAGTTACAGGAACTGTTTCTGCACACGACGCAAATGTGGGAGAGGCCACGACCGAAATCTCTGGGCTTTATACAGTAACTGTTTCGTGGGTAAGGAAGCTATGCGGACATTTATCTGCGTGTTCTTAGCCCCTTTTTTGTGTACGACGCCGGGGGCAGAGCTACGGTACAGCTACGCTGCAATCGAATCCGTCAGCGCACTCGGCTAAAGCGGTTTACCCTGCGCAAAGCTTGCCGCCGACCGTATCAGCTTAGAAGCCCCGTTTTGGGTTTCTTTTCGAAACCCGAGTTGTTGTGCAGGGGGCACCGGTGCCCCCAGCCACAAGAGCCAGAGCTGTATCCGATTGGCTGCTCGCAGCTCTGCCCTGTGTGGGCTGGCCAAGTTTCCGAGCTCTCGCCTGTGCCATGTGCGAAAGCGCACCCGAAGCGCCGGGGCGTCTGTGCTCCCAAGCGAAGAGGGTGGGTTTTGGACTTGTGAACCAGACGCGCTGGTCGGAGCAATGATTCAGGGATATATATCTTTTCTGTTGCGGCGCACTTTCATACCCTCTGGGTTTATTATACTGTAGCAACCCACGTGTACCGTGTTCTTAATACATGCGTGTCTTTAGTAATACGAAAACACCTGTCGTTTAAAACCAATTCCACGTTAGTTGGGATTTGGTGGGCTGCTCAATAGCGAATCTACAATCAGCCTTCCCTACTGGAGCTACAGTGGTTTGAATTTCTAATGTTTTACAGGATATTTTGATAGTTATTCGATCCACGTATCAATCAGCTATCACAAACAGTTCAGAATATAATTACTGTCATTAGCACATATATTAATATTTGTATACTTCAGTGTAATTTCTGATTTACACGTTTACAGCACCGTCAGATCCCTCAAGAGACGTGTGCTGTGAATGATATTAGGCTGATATTGTCTGTAGTGGTGTTAATAAACAGCAACGAAAGTAGTACATCATCCAGGTAAATAGTGTTATGTGGATTAAATACTGTATATTCAACAGACTTTTATTTATTATTATAATACAAAACTGCTTTTATGGCTTATGATAAATACAAAACATACAAAATATTTGAACATAAGAAATGCCGATCATACATGTAATACAAAAGACATTTGGCAATTCACATGGAACTAAATTACTCTCATTTTGTAAAAACAAAGGAGTGCTACTGTATAACTGTCGTTTTCCCAATAGTAGGTCATCATACTTAACAATTACACCTCACTTCATCCACTAAAGTCACAGCTAAAACAGTCCCCCAGTAATAATTACAAGAAAGGCATTACAGCACACATCAGTTTATAAATGCATAGACACTACAAAGGCTTCAAAGCAGTATTCTCTTTTGGGCAGTTCTGTTTCTTCACTGAGGAAAAGAACAACGAATCTCAGAGATTTCACCAGGTCATTGTAAATCTAACCATTTCAGGAGAGTGAATCAACTTATTTACCTCAGTACTCCAGTTTGATAAAATTGCTTCAGGCTCAAGTTTGGTTGGGAATTTTGGACAACTGCTGGTTTCCTGAAACACAGCCCTGTGTGATTCTGCACAGCACTGGTTGGATGGGAAATTTCACCAAAAACAAAACATGCAAGATTAAGAATTTGAGAAATCCATGATAACAGAGTATAAAGACGTCTTGAACTTCAACATTTAAAAAAATTGCTAAATTGAAACTGACGAGATAAACTGATAGATTAGTGTGGCTATTCCATACTGCTTCAGGTCCAATCAAAGATGGACTTTACATTAAGGTACCCTGACACCATGCTGCAGGTGTCTAGGTTTTAATTAGATTGGCTCACACAGCAAAAGTATTTAAAGAGGCCAAACTTATGTGGAACGATCCTGGTGCTCCAGATTCACTAGCCTGATCAGACACCCACCACTCGTTGTGTAAAGCAAAACGTACAGTATGTCCAGTCCCACACACTTCTCTTTTCGAAAGGCCTCTGTCCTTGTTCCCTTGTGTATTACTGAGCGCACTGTAAAAAAATCAATCAGGTGCCCCAGTACCTAAACAAAAAGTGGTCTGGTTGAACTGCACTCTTGTTAATCTTTTCACACTTTTGCTCTCAACCAATTAGACAAACCCTTATCCATTGTTGTGCAACTAATTAGGCAGATTTTATGCTAAGCAGCCATTCCAATTAATAAAAACCCTCAAGGAACAAATATCTGAGCTGATGTGAATCATAATACTGGTACAAACTCCCAGTACGTGTATCAAAAGTATATATCAGACAGATACACTTTTGTCTCCCTGTAAATACACAAAGTATTCACAAAGAAAATCTGTAATCCATAATTAAACCACCGCATGCTGATCACGTTTATATTAAATACACAGTGTTTGTGACTGACTCTCATTCTGCCAAACGAATCATATCATATCAGGAAATCCTGTAGTTAATACAGGATGTAGCATTCACAGGTTCCAAACATCATGTTTCTACTTTACTCTGTAATTTTTTTTTTACCCAGCTGCACATAAACTATGAGGTAAATTTGATTGCTTGCATAGTTTTCACCCAATCAAACAGTATAAGACAAACTGATTTATCAAATACACACTGCTCTTAACAAAACATTAGCGAATGGTAGGTCCCATAGCAGTGACCCAGTCTGTTCGAAGTGCTGCGCTGGACAGTACGCCCTGTGACTGGGCCTCCTCTCAGCGTGCTGGGGTGGTAAAGACAGCAGTGGCACTGTGAGTGAGGGCCCAGGAGGCACGATGGCTGGCGCAGGCCTGGTGACCACAGCTGATCTGACTAACGTCTGATTCCAGACGTTAATAATAATAATAATAATTATAATTAATTAGCTGCTTACACTTATACAGCCCTTTTCTGGACACTCCACTCAAAGTGCTTTACAGGTAATGGGGATCCCCTCCACCACCAGGTGGATGAATCCTGGTTCTCGAGGATTTGCAGGAAGTGTCCATCAGAGAAAAAAAACAACCAACAGGAAGGGGTCATATTTGGAATTAAATTTTTCAAGACCTTCTGACACAGCTGTAACTGAAAAGTTAGTCCTGCCTTGTAATCACCAGCACAGCTGAGGGGTTTCCCTACAATGATCCGGTGTTTCTCAAACCCTGTGCTCCGCAATAGTGTTCATCTTGCTTACTGTGTCCTAAGATGAATATTTCTTATGAGGATCCCATCTGGAATTTCTTTCTGTTGGTCGCTGGTTTCCTACTGAAAGCTCTAGGCTGAAGATGAGGACCTGGAAGGGGAAAAAAAGTATCACTACGGTAAAAATATACTGTCGCCATCATAACTTGGATTTTTTTTTCTAAAGTTGTAATTATAACGGATCTGGAGGACTGCTTCTCTGCTTTGAAACCGTAGTCCCCTGTAAAAACGTTTTAGCGTGCTTCGTGCTGCTGTAAATCCTTTAAGGATTTTAAAGACATGTCAGACCCCAAACCATGAGTGACACAATAGACTTGAAAAACACAACAAGATGATCCGAATTACAGTTACCACACTACTTTATAGCAGTTGTTTAAGAGACTGTTGAGGAAGGCCTCATCTGTACATATTGTGTACAGATTTGGTCACTGTTACAGAGAAGATGTTGCTGCTGTGGAATCAGTTCAGAGAAGAGCCACCAGATGCGTTCTGGGACTTTCAGAGAATGCCCGACGCTGATGGGCTGAAAGAACTGAATCTCTTGAGTCTCGGACACTTGGGATGGCAAGGGCACCTGATACAAGCATTCACAATCCTCAGAGGCAGGGACAAAGTAAACCCAGTGGATTTCCTCAGAATGAGCAGTGTGACGTGAAGCACAGGACACAGGTGGAAACGCCATGGAAGTGTATTTAAAACCAAGAACTGGAGGGCTCCTCTTCTCCCTCGTTCGTTACCCAGAGGGTCGTGGGAGTCTGGAACAAGCTGCTCAGTCATGTACTGTAAGTGAAGCCCTGACCCTGGGATGCTCACATCAATTACTTACTACTTGGCGAACTGGTTACAGGGGCTGAAGGGCCTCCTCTTGCTTGTACCTGTTCTTCAGTTCCTATGTACTGAACAACGGGCCTGAAGCATGTGACACTGTGGTCAATACATGTGTAAACTAGGTCCCTAGCAATGCAATAAACATTATTTAATTTCGATAATGGAACTACCTATAAGGTGAAAGCTGGAAACGAATACTGTGCCGCATGAACATTTAAGACATTTCACATTTTGCTATGGGGTTGCAATTCTACTAAAGATCAATCCTTTTATTAATGGCATTGAACATTTCTACTTGTGTTGGGCTCCTATTGCATATTTTACAGCATTAGATAAGAGGCTCTGCATGCAGGGGTGGATGTTTCAGAGGGTAATGACCCTAAACTACTTTGCCTGTTCCCAGCAAAGTCCATGTGGCCAGCAAACCTGAACTATACAATACAAAGTTAAAACCCTCAGCAGGGTTTCTGTTCCATTGACAGGGGAGTGTGAAAAGCTCTTAATGACTCAACAAGCAAGGTCTGCACAGTGGCACAGTCAGACATAATTCAAGCAGCAGAATAAGGCAGTCCATCAGATGGTGTAACTAACCAATACTGATAAATATCATAATAAAGCCTGTAAGAGAGTCACAGGCCCTGCATTTGTTTTGGAAACTGTAACTTTTAATGCACATCACAGCTTTTAAAATTTTATAAAGGACTCTTAGAAGGCGATTTTTATGATTTCTATATTGATGTTTTTTTTATTTGCTGTTTTTGGACGAATGACCCACATCCACTGAGACAGCGAGAACGTTTTTCATGGACAGTCGCTACAGAGCTACAATTCAGCAAATTTACCATTTAAAATGTGGCCACAACCCTTCGCGCGGAATGGTTTCCGTACAGCCTTTCCGATGAAGTCACAGGTGACAGTGGCGCAGTTTGTTTTTCGCCCACCTTGCATCAGAAAGCGGCAGGTTATTGAAGTTGCAGCAGATTGGCTGTGCGGGACTTGGACTTGTAAAGAGGCTGTTTGGGAGCGACCCCTGTGATAGGAGCGCGGAGATTGTAAAGGTGATTACCCCAGGACGGCTGGCACTCCTCTGCCGCTCCCTCACCGGGGGGGTGGCTGCAGTGCCCCTTGTGGGGGGCGGCGCAGTCGGAGAGGCTGCTGGCCGTGGAGCAGGAGATGCCCACGCTGACCCCAGTCACGCCAATGCGGGAGCCCCCTGCTGCAGGTTCACAAGCAGGGCCGGCGGGGGCACGTACAGTAAGAAGCAGAGGACAATGGCTTAGAAAACGTCCCAGAGCTACAGCATACACAGCATGTTATCGCATTTTGTACTGTACTGTACACAGGGGCAGAGGGCAGTCCCTCGTCATGTATCTGTGACGGTCCCTGACTCTGATGCTTGATGTGTCTGTCATGCTAAGCGTGTAGAGGTGACGTCTTGCAACACACCTTTCATTTGTACCGTAGTCCAAAACAAAAAAAAAAACGCGATCGCTCTAAGAAACGACCTTCGACGATGCCCCTTAATCGGCTGATCGAGTCGTGAATTGTGGGAAGCACACCACAGGCGACTGCCCTTTGGTCGTGTGGAGGATGTTTTGCCCTTTTTCTGGTGAAGGGGTGTGGGTTGGGGGGGGGGGGAGTGTGAACTCACACTAGGAAACTTTGACCTTTTAATTCCCGTTAAGATTTCAGATAGGAGAAGTGAGGCAGTTGCCAGCAGGAAAATCAGCTCAAAGGGAGAAATATATGAACGGTTTGTAAACAATATTTAAGGTTAAACAGGTTACACTGAAGATTGCTGCTTATAACTGTGTTAATTTATACTCTCACACTGGTGTTTTTACAATGCAAAGTCCTGTGGTATCAGAGTATGTCAGAGCTGCAAAAGATACTGCCCTGAAGGGATGTGCAAATTTTGATCAAGACTGATTTCCTGATCACACAGTTTGGCAAATTTATGACAGGTACCGCTTATCCCATGCGATGGCAAAGAGACCACTATAAACACAGCCGCAAACTTTGGGCACACCTCTTGGAAAGTTCACTGTTCACTGTGCAATCTGTAAAATTAATATTCAGTTTCTGATTTTAATACAGTCACTCCATAAAGGAGACTGATACCAATTGTACCCTAAACAACTTAAACATTTTTTAATTCTAAATGAAGAATACTTTGCTTTTCATATCTTTAAGAGATTTATATACTTTACATCTATTGACAGAAATGTACAAATTCCAAAAGGGGTAAGGAGAGGTCAATTATAAAGCAATCTGAGAAGACTCACTCCAAATTGCTTCTTTTTTTCAGACCTACTAAATGATCATTTCTACAGTTCACAGCCGATAGGGAATGTGAATTTAACTGTCACCTGCAAAAGGTCCTCTTCCAATCCGAGTTTGACAAACAAAATCCACAGGAGTAAACAGTCTTTTAAAGGATGCGTCTGACTGTAAGGGAAAGAGAGACATTTGTTTTTATGATGATATGGTTTATTCACCATTACATCGTGTGCGCAGTGTTCGACATAACACATGCTGTATGCCAGAAAACAGAAAGACCCTAAAATACATATTTAGGCATTGTAAAACCTTAATACTCAGGTTTCATGCAAGTGACAACTTCCCCATTTCTCACCCTCCTTCATGTCTGCCAGTTCTGTTCATCTGGCCCAGTACTGTACTAGCTATCAGCTCTAAGATGCTTTTCTCTCTCTCTAAGGCAAACTTCAAACTTCAAACTTTTGTTTTTGCCAGCGTCTATGTCAGATTGCCATGCATTCCATCTATATAAACCTCTATGCTCTTGTATATTTTTATTTTGTACATTTTTTTCTTTTTTGTTATCACTATGCACAGCATCCTTGGGTTTGGAAAGGCACTTTCTCATTAAACGTTATTGTTAATGCAATCAATTTGACTTAACAAAATTGACCGATATTGACTCAGTAAAAGGGAAGTCTCATTGAAGGAACATGTTTGTCTGCAGCGCAGACTGCACGTGCCTACCCTGAATGTGTAGCTCGTTCTGGGTCTGGAGAGGGGTTCGAGAGGCAGGGCCTGCCCCCTGGGAGCACGAGGGCCTGAGTCTCCCTGCACTGCACTGGACACCCTGCTGGACAGGTCCCTCCCTCTCCTCTAGAGTGGACAAGACAAGATTAGCGCTCCAGCTGGAGCAGGAACAGGTACCGGTATCTTCAGGATTACTCTTAATCTCGTGTCAGTGAAGAAAAGCTTTGTTTTTACACACAGCCACGTGTACATACACTGTACAGCAGTGTGCATACAGTATCTACATACACACACATTTATTAGTCCAACCTGCAGGTGTCTGGAAGCAGGCACTGAAGGACTCTGCTCTGGCACTTCGGAATGAATGGGTGGAAATTTCCTGTTCCGCCTGGCACATTCGGGTGACAAGGACAACCCCTCCGGGAGGGTGCACCTGGAACGGTGAGGTCGAGATCAGGAACACTTATTAGTCCTGTCACGGGCGGTTTCTGGAGCAGCTCAAGACGTGCACTAAGCAAAATTCTGGGAAGAAGTGAAAAGGGTGCGAGGACTGTGAGGGGTTTGTTGAAGAACCTGCTTACAGCTTAGTGCCCTTGAGGACCGCGCTCCTGCGGAAGCCCACCGTGTCTGGCGGGGGTCTAGGCAGTCTGCGCTGGGCTGCCGGCCTCCGCGAGCCCACGCACGGCGCTCTGGAGGGGGAGGGGATGGCGTGCCCGGTCGCTCCTGCCTGGCCTGTGCTGGCTTGGTCACGGTGCTCACACCTGCCGAGACGCACAGTTCGTGAGGGGCCGTGCTGCTTGATAAAGATCGGTTCCTTTGACTTTCTCTGACAGCATAATTCCTCTGCCACCATCATTGTCTTGTTTCTGTATACCAGTGTTAGAGTATGCAGCCACATAACTATTATTATCACTATCATTTATTACACTTTTGCAATCATTTTTACCTTTTTAGTTGTAACTCTGTAACTCTGGGATGCTACTTGCTGAAGAGTGGAATTGACATTATCTTTATAATTTAATTGTGATAATCTTTACTACAGTATTTTATTGTATTTCCAGTTTTGCCTCAGAGCCCGTAGAGTTGGACAGATTAGCTACCGGAAGGGGGTATTGATTTAAGTACCTGTTAATTAAAGAAGGAAGTGGCAGCAGGCGAGGTATTTTATTTTTATACATACTATAATTTTTTCTATTTTTACTTTTTGGATTGTGCATTGATCTGAAGAGCCACCAACAATGGAAATGTTTTTCTACTGCAAAATCTTCATACTCTAAAAGGATCATACTGTTAAATTGTTATTTTCTAGTGACCCAACTTACTGTGTCTTCTCCACCAATCCACAGTGCCTGTGTTGGAGAGGTTTGGCTTGAATGGTCATGACTCCATTCAAATTCCTTTTTAAGGCACTTGGGATGCGAGGGGCCTATAAGAGCAGAAACAGAGCAAAGATGAAAGAGGTTTCTTCAAAATAAAAGAGGGATATTGATGTTAAAGGCTGGTGAGACTGCAGCAAAGCAGGCGTTTTTTTAGATCAGTTGTGACAAAGAATAAGCTAAAAGACTCTTACTGTATATTGTTTCAGTTGTTTAGCTATTTCTTTAGGTTCTTCTTTTTAAGAATCCTTACCTGCGCTGAGCAGGTGTGCATACTCCTTGTCTCTGAGCCTCTGGAGGGAGAAACACTGAAAGCCTTCACCGGAGTGTGGGACACAGACTCAGAGAAGTCTCTGCCACAGTGCTGCGAGCTGGCTGTCTCCATGACCTTCCCTGCAAGGGCTGTACAGTGGAAATGAGGAGAAGGTAGAAAAGCCGTAACCATACAGGATAATAGCACCTGAACAGGATGGCATGGAGGTCTCACACCTGAAGAAGGCTCCACGGCCGAAACGTTGTGTTCTCTTTCTTCTTTTTTTCAGCATGGAATAAACCTATTGTTCGTATATTCATATAGGTTGGCCATGAAAGTAGATTAATCAAAACTGGATGCTCTTGTAAAGCATGCCTTGCTATTATTTGTATTACACATATTTCTTAACTTGTCCTCTTCCTTATGTATTACTGTATACATAATTTATCAGACATACAGGAAACTACATCCTAAAATTCCATTAATCATTCTTTAAGCTGTAAGTCTATGTCCAGATAAATACCTGTGAGATCACTCTCCCAATGTTTCTGTATGAGCTCCATTACAAAGTGCACAACATCTTTCCAGACTTCATCAAACAACTCTCCAATCACTCCATCCTTAATGCAAGCATGGGGAGAAACTGGAGGGACACCACTGTTAATCTTCAAAGCTTTCCTGAATTCCCAACCATCTTCTTCCCTAGAAGTAAAGAGCAATTTGATGGTATCTGGTCAAAATCGCATATGTTTCTAATGGTTCATAGCAAGATGGGAAAACAGTTCATAGTGCTGTAAATACAATAGTGACTGATATTGCAAACATATTTAGTATGATATTGTACATATATAGAGTATGTGTGTACAGTATGTGCCTGTGCATTGCGGAATGCAAAATTAATTGTAACACAATACTTGGGGAAAATGTGATGTAAGATGCTCCCAGTGTGGTTTGACTAATAAACATGCACAAAGCACAAGATTAGCTCTATGGTCCAGAAAGCACCAGACTAAGCTGGTCATTAGCCATTGGTCACCAGGATCCCCAAGAGCCAGGGCACAATTAGCTGGTTGGGTTAGATACATCATCGTCGGCACCACTTCTGATTCCTGCCGTATATACGCAAACTTGCACGGTGCAAGTGAACCAAGTGAGAGGTTCCCCACTGCACAAGTCCGCACCCACTGTTTTTTGTGACTTCATCAGGGCCGGATTTTGGTGTTCGTAGGCCCTAGGCACTTTTATTCCGAAATGTGCAAAAAGAGGGGGAAACGCCAATTGAATGACGGCGATGGACATGATGCAATTTAAACTATTCAGTTGCTAAAGCACGTGATTGGTGGAGCGAGTCGAGCAACCATCACTTCGATACTTCTAGTTTCTAGAACAGCCGCTAGATAGCGCATGATTATTGATTTGGAGCACCTAGAGTCGATCGCAAGCATGTTGTTTCAGCTTGTTTTTTGTTAGTCATTAGCGTTTTCCTCCTTCATAGGCCCTAAAAATTTCTCTAGGCCCTAGGGACTGTGCCTACAGTGCCTAATGGGAAATCCATGAGTATGAAGCTACAAACAACTATCTTACACTTCTTTCAAGTCATAGGCGAAGAACTCCTCTATTTGTCCTTCTGCTTCATAAGTCTCTTCCTCAAGGAAGGTGTAAGGAGAAGGCTCTGAAGGACTCCGTCTGCAGCCCAGTGTACCATGTAGGGGTGAAGTAACAGGAACCAGCTTCCTCCCCACAACAGACATACTAGGGAGAAAAGACAGAAAAGAGGATTTTCTCCTGAGCAAGTGTATTTCCTAAACATATCTGAGTTACTGGAAAAAAACTGGGATATAGTCATGGGATCACTAGGAACTGTAGCAGTGGGTTTGCCGCAGGACTCTTCCTGTCCACTCTAGCAAATCGGTCCCTAGTTCTGCTACAGAACAGGCACTGAGCCTTCAGCCAGCTCAGCTCAAGCAAACACTATATTCAATACTAATTGTTAGAGATGATACTGTATGAATATTTCAACGTTATTTATAGGCAAGGTAATACTGATAAATATTGTATAACTTTATCTCTCACATCCTCCATAAAAGCCAGCAGCATACACACCATACTACATAATATTATATCATATGAATAATATGAAATTTGATATTTTGTAACACAACTCCAGCAGCAGGACATACTATAGAAGCAATCTGTTCACAACACATGAAGCCTTTAAAAATATAAGGCCTCTTTGTAAATTATCGTAAGCCATCGCCCTTGCAGTTCCCCAAGGAAAGGCCTGGTGGTTTTTAACCTCTCGCTGACCCCAGCACTCGCCCTGGATCTTCCTCTGACAGAACCGCTCTGCTACCTCTCCGCATACGTGTAACCAGTGCATATAGAGGCGAGAAGGACGCTTAGACTGCAGGATAAAACAGTGCAGCCGAGTAAAACAATTGACTTCAATAAGGCAAGAAACACTACTTTCTTTTACTTTAAGCGATCTGTGAATAAGCATCAAATGCATTTTCAGCAACGGTAACAAAACACAGGGCCTTACTCTTTGTTTTCTGCCATGGTGTCCTGGCAAGGGTGCAAGAGTGCACTGTCAGGAATAGAAGCTCTTCTCTGAAAGAGCCGAAATCCTTCATCTTTGGGCTCTGCTATCTGACTTCCCAATATCCTGTATGCAGCCAGCAAAAAGAGGCATGAAAGCAAGGTGTTAAAAACAAATTGCTCTTCTGTTGTATGTTTCTGAGTTACAGCATGAGACAGACTGACACTCTGCATGTCAATAAGTCCCTAGAAATAAAAAAAATGGACTTTAGATGGACTTGGAAGTGTTATCAAAGTTCTTAAAGACTGTCGAATGAAATAAAACGCTGTTCTTATGAAAGTATCACAGTACTAAATACGCAATGGTTGACCAAACTCGTTAGTTTTTAATTTAATCTTGATTTTTCAGTTAATTGTGTTCTGCTAAAAATGTCATTGACTATACATGACAGTGTTAAGAAGTTCAGTTTCGATACACACAGGATGGGGGGCCATGAGGGCCAAGAGTTTGGTGTTGCGGACTTGCCCGCTGCTTGCGAGGGACCACGTTTCAAATCCCAGGCCTGACAGCACACACCACGCAAGAACAAGCAGCCACAGGAGTCCCTGAACGGGTTTCACACCGTACCTAAGATGGGGTGAGTTTTGGTTCCACTCCTCGCACTCGGCTCGCAAGCCCCGCGTTCTGGCGTTGACCTTGCCTTCGTACAGCATCTCATCAATGTCCCAGAACAGCTGACAGACCCGCTGGGTGTTGACTCTGTCAAACTCCTGGAAGACACGAGCTCCAGTAAAAGCCGAGCCGAGGAGAGCATCGGTGTAAACAAGACTGTTTGAATTGTTCGCTCGCTGCACATACATCATCTCTCCAAGAGAAGACCGAGCTCTGTTCTGTAGAGAGTCCTGTTGCATAGCTCTGGATCCCTGACCACGAGTTATGGGGATTCGTCGGTGTTGTCTGACCACTGGATGACTGGGACAAAGTACGGATACTGACAGAACAAGCACAGGAGAAATTTATTTAAAGAACAGATGTCCTAGCTAATGTCTTCTCATGATATGAACAAAGTCATTTGCATTCAAATTACCTAACATTAAGTAACTCACACTTCAGATTTTAACACATCTACCTCTAGCTTCCTGGACATGATTAAATAACGTGATTTCACAATTTCACACACACTTGACTATCCTTACTGCATGAAGAATAACAACACCCAAGAATTAGATGCACTGGGGGATGTTGATTTGAGTGCTTATGTATAGTGAGATTTGGCTTAATTAATAGGTATAGTGAGATGTGGCTGAGCATCAGTCCATACGACAGGGAAGCCAGGATTCGCAAACGAACCAAGCAGGACGCCAAATTCATCAATTCAGAAATGGAAAGATGAGGAAACCTTATGGCCTTGGGTTACATGGTCTGACTGGTTGTACTCCTGTGGAGGGTTAGATAGAAAGTCAATTCTCATTTTAGGCTATCGGAATTGGTTCTGATGTACAGTACACATTAATGCCACCGATGACCCGAAACAAAGTTGCTTCGTCGATCCTAAATGACTGGCCAGAGAATTGTTGTGCGGAGAATGCGGATTTTGGAGAACAATACTGTACCTTGTTTGGTGATATGGATGTCCGCAGAGCTGTCTGAATAAATGGGAATGGATATTTGTTGCCAATTGTAGCCCCAAAGAGAGCCATGGCAGTTGTGTAGAATTTGAATATGTTGAGCAATACTCAGAAGATGAGACAGAGGAATGCCAGAGTGCTACGAGCCAATGACCTTGATAACATGATAACAGCCTCCAAAGCCAGTGGGAGGGTCTGTGCCTACAATGGCTGAAGGCTTTTGGGAGACGACAGGAACTCATCATAACAGAGGGGGCAGCCCCAGCCGAGGATCTGCCATGCAGTGAGGGTCACACGGTAATGGAAGGAGTAGACTGATCAGCCGAGGTAAGATAAGACCTGAGACGAATGCCCGACCTTGTGGGATGATTCATATTAGCATAGCTGAGGTAATCGGGCAACGACGAGTGCTTGGCCGCGAACCTGGAAGGCAGAAAAGGTAACCGATCATCACGAGGCAAGGATTCAGAAAAATCTTCGGAACTGAGAATAATCCCGAGGAATGTAGTGACGACGGGTGCCTTGACCGTGGCAAGAAGCACCACCCAGGCTTTGAAAACGGAGATCAAAGTGAGCGATGCTCTCGGGGGGGTGTGCTGGGCAAATCCTCAGGAAGATGAAGGAGAAAGAGGGGTTCAGAATTATTTAAAAGGATCCAGCAGAGTGCTTCAACTAGGGTGTTAAATGTTTTGTTTTGAGCTCCTCCTTCAGCCCAAGGTTAAGTGATCTACGTACATTTCTGCAAACCTGTTCATTTATTCCGTTGCTTGCGAAGAGTCCGTTGCGGTTTAGCTAGTCTCCGAGAACAGAAAGGGCAGCAGTGGAAGTGATGAGTCAGGAGCTGTGGCTCAGCAGCAGTAAAAAGCAGGTAAGAATAAAATTGCTGGGAACAGGGTCCACCCATAAGATGAACGTGAAGAGAGAGGTTTATGTATGTTATATATATAGTTGTCAAGAAATAACATCAGGAAGACTTATGATGTATAATTGCAAGGGTGAACATGAATCGGTTGTCATTATCCCTCTGAAACATTTGTTCACTCTTGACCTCTTTGCACTGCATGTTTTTCTACACTTAAAACTAAACATTCTTATGCAGCATTTTTATTACCACCACATCTTAAGAGATTTGCCAAAGTAGGCGTGAATACCTGTGGTGACTCTCGATTGCTCCGACGACACTCTTGGTGATGTGAACGGGGAGACAGCTAATGTTCTTCTCAGGATAACTTGGCCCAGGAACTTCCTTTGACAGTTTTTTTCTGAAATAAGAATACAAATAGCAGAGACACAAGATTTGTTAGACTAGGTTTTTTTTTTTCAGATTTAATTCTCAGTGTTAAGAGGTGTAGTGATTCCAGTGTTCCATCAGGTACAAGCCTCAGCATTCATTTCGGATAGACTATCGTACAAGCCTCAGTGTTTGGTCAGGATAGGCCATCGTACAAGCCTCAGAGTTCAGTCGGAACAGACTATTGTACAAGCCTCAGCATTCAGGTGGGATAACTCATTGTACAAATCTCAGCAATAGGTCAGGCTAGTCCACCTTTCAAGCCTCGGTATTCGATAGGGATTGGTTATCATACGAGTCTCAGCTTTTGATCAGGATAGGCTATTGTACAAGCCTCAGCACTGAAATGGGTTGGGCTGAAATGTCATACGAGCCTAATGACACCATTCTAATCATGTAAATTTCCACCTTAATTCAACTGGTGATGTGGGACCCTTCCTGTATGCAGTATAAAGGACTCTGGAATCCTTTGTGGTGAAATGTGCTATATAAATGCAAGGAATTTGTGTTGAAGCAAACAGGCATACAAATATACTGGTATTAAATTCTTCAAAAACCTTTTTCAAATACCTCATGCGAGAAGGTTGCACTTTCAGTTGCTTTATTGTACCTTTTTTATCTAATTAATCTTTTTTGCACTGTACTTGCATGCAATGTACTGTACTGTAGTCTTTGTTTACCCATCGCATGAATGGCACACCAATGAAAACCCCTCAGTCTCCTAACCACTTCTATCCACATACAGGGTTGTGGGGAAGCCAGAGCTTATCCCAGCAAGAACGGGTGCAAGGCAGGATACACCCTGGACAGGACGCCAGTCCACAACAGAGCACAAACACACACTCACTCACAACCATTAAAAACCTCTTTCTTAAAATCATGGACCTCATGTGTGGAGCTGCAGTATATATAAATACTTGTCTAAAGATTGCTCATTGTACAGTGTTTAATATACCTAACCTATTCTGAAATACTAACTACTGCACTTCAGAAAATGCTGTAAGTAAAGGTTTGCAAGTGGTTGAAGTCTCAGAAAGGAGCAAAGTAAACAGTGTAGCTTGGATTTCAATAGCTGGTTAACCCTGTGAAACACAGCTGTGTTTATCTTTCCTGAAAAAGGCTGCACATCAATTCAAACAGCCTAACCCACTTGTGTAGTCCTTTTCAGTTCTTCATTTGCCATTTACACTATTCATTTACATTCAATTACATCCTACAAATCTCAGATCGATGACTGATGAAACGTCACACTGATTCAACTACAGATTAAAAAAAGATTACACAGAAACATGTACATACAGTATGGTGTATATCAGCATGTTGCAAGCTTTTTTACATTAATAAAAGGCATGCACTTTTGTACCTTTCCACTGCTATGTTATCCCTTGCTCTCTTGCTACATTTGTGCCTTTAAACTTTTATATTTAGTTATAGAAACCAGCAGTACATTTCACGCTCGGGTAAAATGCTGTGAAAGCAACATACAGGTGGTATTAGGGTTTTAAAAAACCACATGCAATAGAAATTATGGTCATGATTAAAATTCAGATTTTTAAAGCTGGACATTACATTCTAATAAAATTGGATAGTGAAATGTGTGTTAATACGAGTTAACTTTTTTTAGGCTCGAAAGATTCTTTCCCAAAAGTGAAAGTACCATGAAGTTCTTACAAGGCTGAAAAAAATGAAGAGGTTAAAATTGGGATGATCTCCTGTGTTGCTGTGTTTGTCTGTCAAGGTGCTTCAGACAAGGATTCTTCTTCTAGTTAAACGAAAACATTCTGTAATACTGTATGAACACACCCTTTTTATCTCTGTTAATACTGTTTTACAAATATCTTGTGTGACACAATTATAGTGCTACTGGTATAGAAACACAAAAATAATAGCAAATCCCAAACAGCAATAGTGCCTGAGGGACAGAAATTCATCTTAGGCACAACATAATAAAGACTGCAAACAATTCAGCCCATTTGCTTTGAAAGTATAAAGCTTTGTTTCTGAAAGAAGCCTGGGTATCAGGTTCAACAACATGACTGGGCAGCTTCCATATTTCTACCACTTGTGGGTAAAAAAGTGGCCCCTGCTCTCCGTCTTAAATCCTCCATCATTTCCAGCTGTGTCCTCTGGTTCCGGCGTTTCACTGTTGAATCTGGGTGGACTTCATCAGTGCCTTTGAAAACGTCAAGCAGGTCTCCTTTCAGTCTTCTCTGATCACTGAAAGGTTAAAGACTGAAGACTAAAATGTTCCCCTTCTGAAGTCTGTCAGTGTAGGACTTTCTGTTAAACCTGGCAATGTGTTTGTTTATCTAACAACAGAAGCTAAAGGGAACTGCTGAGATTAACACCAGCAGAACGCTGTGCTGCTCATTTAGCCAGGCTCCCATTACCCCTCTACAGGCTAAATGCTCTTTAAGCAAAACGTGATATTTAACTGGAAATTTACACAATGAACTGCCTAAGCGCACAAACTGTTATTCCTGCCAAATGTCGATTTTCACTCGCTCAATGAAAATGCTCCGCCTGGCTCTTACGCCATGAATAATTCAAACATTACAAGGCAGGAGCACAATTAAGTGCAGATGATGAATAATGTAAATCACAACACCTGCGACTGTTGAAAAGTTCTGGGAAGCAGCCAGTGTTTTCTGGACCTATGCACCTATTTTTGGGCATTTAGATAATAATGATAATTATAATAATAATAATTGCTTACACTTATATAGCGCTTTTCTGGACACTTCATTCAAAGCACTTTACAGGTAATGGGGATCCCCTCCACCACCACCAGTGTGCAGCCCCACCTGGATGATGCGACGGCAGCCATAGTGCGCCAGAACGCTCCCCACACATCAGCTCTCAGTGGGGAGGAGAGCAGAGTAATGAAGCCAGTTCATAGATGGGGTTTATTAGGAGGCCATGATTGGTAAGGGCCAATGGAAAATTTGGCCAGGATGCTGGGGTAACACCCCTACTCTTTTCAAGAACCGCCCTGGGATTTTTAATGACCACAGAGAGTCAGGACCTCGGTTTTACGTCTCATCCGAAGGACGGCGCCTATTTGTCAGCCAATGCATACATAAAGTATTTGAAAATTAATCACAGCCTGGTAAGAATACGTTAGGAGTTTTCAGATCATTTTTTAAAATATTTTTTAAAAATGTTAAAAAAAATAACTTTAAAAGAAATAACCAGGGATAAACTACAAAGACTTGTTGAAAAGAAACTCAAAGTGCAATTCATTCACCTCTGAGTGGAGAAATTATCTCGAACTGGTCCAGTAAAATGCCCACCTGTATAAATAGGTACAGATATAAGATCCCTTGAATAAAAGCTTCAGTAAGTAAAAGCCTACTGTCAATAATCACATTGATGAATGTGCAACAGATGCCACATTAAGGTGATTAAAAGTCAAAGGAGTAATACTTGCGTGATACGTTTAAAATTCAAGAAAAATCTTCCACAGAGAACCTCAGAGCAAATAATATTAACTGGGAAGAAAGAGACGAATACGATCTTCAGTCATGTAAGTCTGCGGTACAAGGAGCCAGTCCTGCTGTCCCAGAATCAAAGCCACTTACCCGATGACAACGAGCCCAAGGTCCGTGTGCCCCTCCCCTGCCCCGGTACCGTCGCTGTGAGGCAGCCGGACCTGAGGACCGAGGCAGGACACCAGGCTGGTGGCAGCGAGACGCATCGGGGCAGAGGGCACAGGCGGCCTGTCCAGGAGAGGCTAGGGGCCCCTCTCTGTCATTCCCCCCGCTGCCTGGCACCGCAGCGCCCTACACACCACTGCCATTCCACACTCGCCAGCAACCAGCTGTCCTGAGCAGAGTCCCTGCAGGATTGGCTTGTGGATTCCCTCTGAGAGACCTGAAGACACGGAGCGGCTGCGGGGGGGGGAGCCAGCAGCGGACAGCTCATCACCTCCAGTTTTCGGAGATCCCTGCGACTGTGGTCTGCGTTAGCTCCTGAGAGCGGCCCCGCTGCGCTCCAGCATCTGCAGCTGGGAACCAGCCCACTGTGACTCACTGGACTGGTGCTTGGACTACGCCACAGCGCATGAGGTAGGGTTTCATTACCATCCTGGGAGCCTGTCTCCACCCACCAACCTAAAATGTCCACACCAAAGCAACAGCTGAGCTGGCAGAAGCTGCTCTGACCTGCTCATCTGTGAAAGCGGAATGCTGAACAGCAGAAGCAGGAAGGGACTCTCAGCGCCACAGATCAGGAAGCAATTACAGGTTGAACTGAAAAAGCATGAAAAAACAACCCTTCTCTCGGTGTAAGATCCAATTAGCTTATGTCCATGTTTGATCTGCTTTTCTCCTCAGGTAACAATCAAAGGGCAGCAAGGAGTGTTGTTTTTCGCTACAGTAATTATATTGCAGACGGCTCTTTGGATGCCCGTAGGGAAACACTGGACTCGAATTCAGCCTCAGGCTCTGCTCATTACATGCAGTGAACAGCTGAAAAGGAAAATACGATTGTGAGGATTTTGGAGTTCTGGTTGCTGTTTGCAATTGTGGGCTTGTACCAATTGCTGTATCTCCTTTTCTCCCTCGTGAGTGGACGTCTCCTGTGGGCATCTGTGCATCAGGAGTGTCTGTGTGGCAGTACTCACAACACTGTGCACCTGTGTGTGTGTGGTGCTTCCAGTGTTTTTCCTACAGCATCTATGTGAAGCGTTTCCTCTCTCTCGGGTCACGATTGTAAAAGATATTGATTTACAAGTTAATTTTCCTGCAATGAGTAGAATATATTATTCAAAACCCTTGCTCTTTTAGATGTCAATAAAATATAAATATTAAAAACAAATGGTGTTCATGTAGTTAATTAAACTACATCAAAATGTGTACGCCTATTTAAATGCACATTTTTTGAGCATTCCTTTTATTTTTCCTTTTTTAACAACCAAATAAGAACTGTAATAGCCCTCTATATTTATAAACAATGTTTGCATATAATCTAGTCCAGGGAAGCTGAGAAAGATCGTCTCTCTGCCGTAGGAATGATGTCAGTCTCAAGGGAACAGAAATCCACTGGGGGTCAATACCTTGTTTTTCTCTTTATATCTATATATCAGCCCTATAGAAAAGAAGCTACTGAGTGGCTACCAACTGAGAATATCACGATTAGAGGCTACTGAGCCAGGCGAATTGACAACTCGTCCCTTCTCCAAAGCCCATATAATGAGTTTCACAGATCTGCTAAGCTTTTCAAGGCACTTAATAGCAGCATAGAGAATTAAAAACATTTTCTCTGATCATTATGACTTTGCTCTGTAAGGACAGTAAACTACCTTTGACAGAGCAAAAGATCTGTTTGAATATCTCCGCAATATAACAATAAAATAGCCCCCGAACAACGGTGAAAATGAACAGCTTCTTCAACATTTAAAATAAAGTTGAAATTTATAATAAAAAATAAAACGGAGTTATATTGGTTAGAATATAACATATCAAAACTAGTGGTCAGTAATCATTGACAAAGGATGCAAATTGTACCTCATCTAATCACTGTGATATTATGATTTAAAGCAATGATGAAAAAGTCACACAATCAATTAAAACCACAAAAGTCTAGCACAGATGACATTCTATATCAATACAGATGCAAATGATATTTCCGTATTTTCTAATCATTTTAATGCTTTTCATTTCCAGTCTCATTGTCCTGACCTACTTATCATCCTCAGGCACAGCACTGGTAATGTCAAAACAACAACATAACTATACTATCGGCCAGGGAATATATACAGTACTGTAGAGTATAAAGATATCTCAGGGCCAGTTAATCTGTCACCAGCTAGTTGTTATCTGCGAGTCTCCACAAGTGGGCCAGTTGATTTTTATGACTTCATAAAGTCACTGTTTTTAAAAGGCTTTTCATTACTGTTAAAAAATAGACACCAGCACAGTTTTATCTTTGTACCTCTGTACATCTCTAACCATGAATATCAAAAAGCTTCACTGTCTCTAAGTTAGTTGCATGTTTGTTTTTATAGGAAGACTAATGCATCTTAAAGCTAGTGTTTTTCTTTGCTTTTCTAACATAGAACTCAGAAAAGCTGAAGAGCAAGGGGCCCAGTATTGAGCCCTGAGGAACACCAGACTTAACAAGTCCAATTTCAGACCTATAGCCATTAAGAGAGACAAAGTGACAGCGATCAGTGAGGTCAGATTTGAACTTACATTTGAAATGAAATCCAGAGCAAACCCAGCTTGTGGCTTAAGCAAAAGAGGCCCTTTGTAGCCCTTCAGTCCAGCCCATGCCTGTCGTGATCTGGGCCATGTCCTAAGCTCACCTTGAGCAGGATTCTCAGAAGAATGGTGAACACCTGATAGATTGCTTCTCTCGCGACTTTGCCATGGTGTCTGTGGTTTTAGCTCAACAGCGCCCCACCGTGGTTTTGCTGGGTGCCTGCAATCTTGCAGCGCTGTCAGCAAGAGCCGCACCACACTCACAAACTAATACAACTCTCATTTTCGCCAGAGTCTTAAACAGCACAAAACGAAAAGGCACCTGGCTCTAGCCTGACATCACGAAGCACAGCCCTCATCCCCACACGCTAGCCTGAGGGGAGCTTGCTTTGGAGAGGAGTATGAACGAACAGCTGGGGATTCCCAATCAGGGTTGTGGCATAAATGAGACAAATCTGTCCATCATACATTATCCACCCATTTTCTGACCACTTTATCCAACACACAGACACACACGCCAGGGTATTTGGACTGTGGGTGGAAACCGGAGCACCCGGAGGAAACCCACACAAACACAGGGAGAACAAGCGAGTTCCACACAGAGAGTACCCCAGATCTGGAACGGAACCGAGGACCCCAGCGCTGGGAGACAGCAGTGCTAGGAGCATGCCCCACAAGAGCAAAAGAAATGGGAAAAATAAAAGTGCAACTAAGCATGGAAAACATCCAGTACATGTAAACAGATTGAAGGCCCTGGAAAAAAAACTATAACAGGAAACAGGCATTGAGAGTAACAAAACCATCTTACTTTATCAATGAACACACGCTTTGCAAATATAACAGATTTTGTATCGCAGTTATGTACTTGAACTCAAAACAAATGGTTACTGTGTTGTATGAGTAAACATACAGTATCTCCTGCCAAGCGAGAGATATGAAATACATACAGCAGATATCCATGACGACAGCCTTCCATAGCATAAATGGTCATAAACAAAATACATTTTAGTGCTTTTTTTTGCATTAAATATTGAATAAGCCTGATCGAATGCAAAATGCTTTAATCAACTGGTTTTCAGGAGGAAGAAAAAACTAATTAGGATCTGAGTGAAGGTTTCAATGGCCTGTGAAGTTAATGAGGAAGCCCAGCACACAAGGGGGATCATGTGTCTCTGAAAGAGCGAACACCAAATAAATTTGCTGGATTGCATCCAGGGCCTCATAAAAAATATATTGACAGCAAGGATAAAGAAAGGCCCACACTACTGAAATGGATCTACTTTTCTATGGGCATTTATGCTGAAAACAATGGGACAGTGATTTCACGGTATGAGCATACACACAACTTTTCCTTCATGTCTGGCATTCTTTAATTACATGATCCTCAAAATCTTGTTACCTTTATGCCATCTTCCAATTTTTTTCAGCAACCAAATGCTGCTTAGATTGCGTTGCCTGGACGAACACAGACATACAAAACAGACTGGCATTTTTCCACTCTGTGCCTTCGTATTACCTTGCGAAAAGCAATTAGAAACAAAGCATCAGAAGCTGGAGATGGAGGCGTTTGTCATTTGAGTCAAAGCAAAACAAAGCCATCATAAAAAAACAGGGAGAGTGCTTGTTAGCTTCAGAAATATGGTTTGGGCTCCTGTACACCATGCATCCTAGTTTTCTGTTCCTTTCATTAGGCAACAGCCCCAACAGGGTGCAATGTTGTCAAGCATACCCTTGAGCTCCGGTGTACATGACAGGACCTGTGTTATGGAGATGTAAGGATAGCTTTTAGGGTACAGCGCAATGTAACGACCAACTAACAAGCATGGCGAAAAACATACTCAGGCTGTAGGAGGCACAGACACTTGTCAGAAACTACAGTGGCAGACTTACAGTAATTCTTCACACATTTAAACCGAAATAATCTACAAGCCTCTAAGCATCTATTTTAAGAAAGCTCGTAACTTCTAAATTGAATGAAACGTTTGCTTGACTGGAAATGTGTCTTTTTTATAGGTATTCGCACGTTAGTGGTTTTAAATGAGACCGATAAGACATAAGACAGAACAACCCACAGTCCTTGAGATCCTGGGGTCTGAGTTCAAGATGAGCAAAGCCCATGTTTAAAATAAGAGCTTGAGCTGTGTATCAGTGAACCTGGAAAGCAACTGAAGTGCCTTGCAGTCTACATCTTGGCAGGAAAAGAGATAAAAAGATAACAACTTTAAGATTAAAAATCTTCTCCCTGGAATTTAGGTGACTGCTATTATCCAAAGAGCAATGAGGAAACTTCTGTCTGGAGCTGCGGCCAGCTAATCTCCATTGTAGCCTGACATACAGTACATGTATTACAGCCTTAACATTTATTTTATTTGCAACAGCAACAAAATGTACATATTTACATAATGAACTTCAGACTACTTTTGGTACAACAAAAATCATGCTATTTGCTTTCAATGATTAAGTCCATATAGAATGTGCTGTATACGTGTGAATGTGTGTCTGGAAATATCACACTTTTAGGTTCTGAACCATGGTAAATGATGTTTCATTATTTAGATAAATACTATAGCTTCTCTGAATGTGGGTATGGTATTGTTAAATCACTGAGACTGCTGGAGCACAGGCTGTCTTCCGTACTCAACTGCAGAGAACTCTAATTTGAAGGCAGAGCAGTGCTGGTGAAACTTCCATAAAACAAATAGTTTGAGTGCACATTTCCCAAAGCTTAAGGTGCATCTAGGTGGTCCAAACCAACCTGCTTCTTTGAGACAATTACCTCCGTCTGGTCAAAATACAGTACAAGCTAAATGCAAATAAAAAGACAATTCTGACAACATGTCCCAGCACACCCACCTGCGTGGCATTTTGTCTTACAGTTGGGTATATGATGACTTTGTTAAGAATGGGGTACTGATCTCCGGGAGGGAAAGGCAAAAGAAAGAGGATCTTTGAGAAAGGACAAATGCCCGCATCCTGTCATCTGCAGACGCAACCACCAGGTGTCAGTCTGGCACCACTCTGAAACGCGCAGCTCTCAACCGTGAGCAAATTGTGCCATGACATCGCTCACTTGTTTTTGAGCAGCTAAATAATGTCTCTCTATTTTCGTTTCTATCATCCTAAATTTAAAATTATACAAAAACTCAGTTATGAGGTTCGTACAGAGCGTACACTGTATACACATGAATGTGTTGAGGAAATATTCAAATGTTAGGTGCCAGACTAAAGTTATAAATAAAAAAAGATTAATACGAAAAACCTTAGAAAATGTACTAGGAGAAATGTACAAGGAACATCTAATCACACACATTAAATTATAATATTTTCATTATCATTTGTCAATGCATGGCATTTTCTTTTTTGTGATTAGTTTACAATAAAAATCTTTATTTCTTTCAAATATTTTAGTCGTCGAAATGCAACATCTAGGGTTATTCTGACATGAAAGCATTGTTTACATGCGAAGTGGATAATCTTGTCTTGGGCGTGGATGTTCAACCTCAGAAACGTAACACGAGTAAACTCTAGTCATGAGTGTTCAATAAACCGATAACCTATTTTGTCAAATAAGTATATTTTAGTCCACAATATTTTTTCAAGAATTAAGAAGGTTTTAAAATGGATTTTCCAAATACTTATATATGTGACTTAAATCTTTTAAAATGTTAAAATATTAAGATAAAACGGTTTTGCACTACAGCTCCTGTTCAATAAACAAAAAAAATACTCAAAATTGACAAAGGTTATAATTAAATTGGAGGTGTAGAAGGAGCAATTAGATACTGCTTGTACCCAAGGAAAGACTATACACTCCGATTCTTCGACATAAGCATTTTATTAATTAGTTATCTTGAGTCTGGCTTTTGTGGGGATTATGTAATTAAATATTGAAGTCCACGGTCACAGTGCCAAGATCAAGTAAAGGACATATTTGAATAAACCAACAGTACAGTTGTAAGCTAAATCTCGAGTGCCTGTGTAGAATTTAATGTCATTTCGCATACTGTACAAATGTCAGCTGTGTTAAAGGAAGGAACTGCCCAGACAATATAAAATATACAGGAGGTTGGAGACCTGAGCAAATGTTGTTGGGCGTACTGATTGTGTAGCCAGAAGAAATCTAGGACCTCGCTTCGGGAGGGTGGTGTGGTCCCAAGCAGGAGTCCATTGTTGAAAACGGGATGTGAAACGGGTCCCTGTCAGCGGCCCCCATCCATCTTACGAAAAGAAAATTACAAAACACCGCAGAAAATAGCTTCTCTCACTGCACGGCATCAGTACTGTACATTCTTGAATCTTAGGTTTGAAGACGTGTTTCGTAGAGGTTCTTTGAGCAACTTTTTTTATTATTAAAATCCTCTTTAATCAAAATGCGTTACGATGAATACCCGCCCAGGCGTCATGCAATCATTAAACACAGACAAACCTCATTAGATGTTCAGTTTCTTTTCTACCACAGTCCTTCGTAGAAACCCGGTTTTGCGTTTGACCTCGGGCACAGGCGCGTACACAGTTGCTTGGACCGTAAGACTTCTACAGTATTTAACGCGTAGGTGATTAAAGGTATCTTTTGAAGAAAGACGTGCTTATAAATAGCTATCCGTAGGCTTTTATCAGCTTTGTTTCTTTTAAATGGCTGTGACATTGTAAGATTTGAAACAGATGTGCAAAATCGTGGAGAATTACTTTGAACTGTCCTCTTAACAATTACTATTACTACTCCTATCACTGCTGCAGCCGCATCAGAAAACAACCTGAAAGAGGAACAACTTACGTCTGACTGTGACTGGCCTCGGGCTCTGGTCCTCCGGTGTCCCGCTGTATCAGCGCTTGTAATTTGCTAGAAGCTTTCCAGGACGATGAATCGGGTAAGATACCTGTAGGTGTGGGTCTCGTTGTGCCGACAGTCCCGCTGGAAACTGCGGAGCTGCGTTTGGCTGAACTGAAATGCAAGGATTTCAGACTCTGGAGTGGGTGGACGTGGGCTGGGATCTGCGTGAAAGCGCCCGAGCTCGACCCACCGGGCTGTGCAGGAGGGAGAGCCCGGCTCCTCACAGACACGGCTGGGCTGCCCCCCGACGTGTGACTCGGGCTAGACACGGGAGACGTCCTCACTGTCACGGCGGACACCGAAGAAGTCAGCGACATCCCCTTAGAAACTGCTGAGAGGACCGAGTGTCTTGCGGCGTTGGGTGTTTCTGAAGCGCCGGGCGGTGGTGAAGTTTTGAAGATCTTTTCAAATATGGTACCCAGGTCCAGTACTGCAATCTTCATACTTGAACCGAAAACCAAAGCGGTGATTTAAAAAAAAATGATGGTGGTAATAGTAGAAAATAACCTTAAGCACCCACCAATATCGTATCTTTTTCGATTTATTTTTGTTTCTGTCTAGGGAACATCTCAAAAAAGAAAAACCTCCCGGTAGTTGTATTTCAGCTACAAACCTCACAGCTTGTGGGTATCCAGGTGTTAACCTGATACTGCGCGCACCGCTCCAGGTTTGCCGCTCATATACTATTACCGATTTATATCTGATAAGGAAATTGTAGCTGTCTGTCAGTCTATACAGCAAAGCAATAACTGTCTTGAAGGAACAGGAGCTTGCCATCATACTCCAGTGGCAGGAGCAGGACCCGTTGCTATGCACAACAAAAGCTGAAGTCCCGATTAGACCTTCTCGCGTCTTAGTGCTCTTTTCCCTTCATCCGCGCGAAAAAGTGTCGGGAAGCACAGACATATTCCGGCGATAGTGAGTCCGTACTTCATACACCGCTAAAAATGGATCAGTAATATATAAACCATCACAGTTAGTATTGCATATTGGTCTAAAGTAAGTAAACAAAATCAGTAATGTACTCTATGTGATGTATTAATATTTACATTATATAGGAACGAGTAATAGGTTTATTCCCTGCTGAAAAGAGAAGAAAGGAAACGCAACGTTTCGGGCGTGGAGCCTTCTTCGGGTGTTTTACTATTGTGCTGGAAAACAATTTTCTCAGAAGCAAAAGAAGTCCTTCCTTTTCTAACGTGCTTCTCCTCGCACACCTGAGGAAGGCTCCACGGCCGAAATGTTCTGTTTTTTCTTCTCTTTTCAGCAGGGAATAAACCTTTACTTGTTCCTTTGCAGCCTACGCATGCTGACGCAGCTAAATCATATATACTGTGCATCTATAAGTTTAAGATTATCAAGATCAAGAATTAAACACCGGAGAACCGCTAAGGGGAAGGTGTGAGCCTATTTGACAAGTGCGCAAACAGGAGATGACACTGTAGGAGAAAACAGAAAGCACGTTACAAAAGGAAGGACTTCTTTTGCTTCTGAGAAAATTGTTTTCCAGCACAATAATAACTCTAAACACATTTCAAGAATTACTCACGTACCTTAAGTCAAAACACAGAGCAGAAGTCTCCGACCATAGCGGGTACTCGAATGGATGATGACGTGAATGGCTCAATTTGTATTACAGAACCCTCTGGCAGGCACAAAATGGATCACGAAAAAGTCCGCAGTTAAATGGCAACAAAATCAAAGTCTTTGAAAAAGATTAATATACAGTAAGTCCAACTAAATCTATATTGATTTTTATTTTCCCTTCTGTAATTGTAACCCCTGCAGATATCCCCATTACGTTAGCTGTCCACGTGTTATACAGTATAGACAGTATAGGAGTGAACAGTGACCTTTAAATAGCTCTGTTTGCAATTTGCAGTCTTTTCTACTGATGTCTAGTTTGCAACAGTCGCCCGTCTCGGCTTTCCTGGTATTAAAATAGAACAGAAAACTGTCACCTGGAAACAAAGGGAGCCGGAAACCCGATAAGCAAGCCTTTCTGTACAGATCATGTTTTCACCAGGTTAACATCTTCAGTTATCAGCATAGCTGTAAACTTAACCTCCCATTTTAAATAAACCGTCCAGACAGCTACAACCAATTATACCAGTGAAAGCCTAACCTACAATATGTTGAGTCTGTTCACAAATATACAGTTTATTCATAATTTTATCATCACAGGCTGATTGATCATGGCACAGCGATTGCTGCATTCTTCTCTGCTGCTGCATTTTAGAAAGGGTTTTTAAATACTGAGCTTATTTGCATCCAAATGATGCAGCTCCAACTGCTGAACACACTTAATAGGTCAAGGGGTCGTGTTAAAAGACTCATTTTCAGGTATAAGAGTGTTTCTAATTCATATGCACTTCAATATCACCTTTTAACGGGCTTCCATAGGCTTGCATTTCATTTGCTTTCACCTCGAGCCTCAATGGCATGAACCTCACAGCTGCCCAGAGGCGACAGCCGTATCAGCTGCTTGAACCATCAACCACACGTCCATACAGTACAGCATCCTGCTGTAGGTTTATCCACACACAGTACATTCCAAGCAAGATCCTGCAGCTTCAATATGCCAGCAAAAAGCTGTGACTGTGAGGTTTCAGCTTCCTTTCCCAGTCCCAATACTGGTCTCAGCCACAGAACCATGAAGGGAAAAAAAGGAAATCAGTCTTAGATTATCATTCCATCATATTTTATTCTGCACTGCAATCTCTTTGACACTGAGAACACAAATGGTATTGTCCTATATTGAGGAAAACGACCACTTGACACAGGAGCAAATCCTAAGCAGGGTTACTGTTAGAACAATGCTCTCAGACATAATTATTAGTCCCATTAATGCAGAACAGCCCCGTGGTGCAAGGATCTCTATTTCTTTATTACTTCTGTTCAGGACTTTAAAACAGTTCCCCAGAAATGATTTTCTGGCCACAGCAGAATACCCTCAAACATGTTATTCAGCTTTGCTCTGTAACAGGCTGCAGCCTGACGCTTGGCGTGTTCTTGAGACGGAAGTGCACTTGAACAACATGTACAGTACAAGCTTTGTGTAAAGCAGGTGTGTGCTGACTTTCCCTCTTTGTGAACTCAAGAACACCAGCTTCTTGACCAAATGAAGAGAAGCACAACAACACAGAAAACAAAAGGGTTAATGCACTCTGTTACTCAAACCCAGTGCCACCTTCAGATGCTGGTGAAACGCTGGAATGCGTGTCCTCTGTAGGGGCCAGTTTAAAATGCAGCGCGACTTCAGCATGCCCCGCCGGATATACAGACACTGATTTAATTTGTAGTCCGGGATGTCGTCCAGAAAGATCAAAACAATCGAGTCGCGGCTCTCCTCGACTACCTGATGTAAAGCATGATGAACCGTAAACCTGTGGAGAAAAACCACAGGCAGACGTCACTGACAAGGGCTGTTTTCTTAAGAGACAGAGACGCTTCAAATCTGGGTCATAATGATCTTTTTGACTACCTTTTTTCACTGTGTAACTTCATCTTATGCTGCCCTTTAAATTATTTAGTTTTTAAGTCTCATTACGGTTCCATTGGAAACTTCACCTTTGTGAGCATGTTTTCTAAATTGAAAAAGTATACCCAACAGTCAACAAACATCAAGCAGAAAAACAGTAGCACCAGTTTCAACAGTCACAGCCAAAATGTTTTCCGAGACATTCTGATGAGTTGATTATTCATCTATCCATCTCTGAACTGGCTTCATTACTCTGCTCTCCTCCCCACTGAGAGCTGGTGTGTGGCACACTATGGCTGCCGTTGCATCATCCAGGTGGGGCTACACACTGGTGGTGGTGGAGGGGATCCCCATTACCTGTAAAGCGCTTTGAGTGGAGTGTCCAGAAAACCGCTATATAAGTGTAAGCAATTATTATTATTATTATTATTATTATTATTATTATTATTATTATTATTATTATTATTATTCATGACTGCCTGTAATACACTCCAGCAGCTTTTACCATTGAACAAGCAGAAAGTTCCCACATCTGTGTGAGATTTCATTGGGAACAGGTGATCTGTTAAATGTCAAGTCTGGTGAAATTCAAGCAAGAAAGACCTAGAAAGGAACCAATATACCCCACTTATCAAGAGAGCAGCACCTCTGTTCCTTTGCTACACTGGAGCAGAACCTCTAGGGACCCTGCAGCAAGTGGAGCCCTGTTTTTACAGCAAATCAATGTTTTATGTCAACCATCCTGATTCATGTGATAGTGGTTCAAGTAGTTTTTACTAACCACCCTGACTGATGTTAGTGTGGTCCTGATGTTTAGTGTCAGCCACCCTGACTGATGTTAGTGTGGTCCAGATGTTTAGTGTCAGCCACCCTGACTGATGTTAGTGTAGTTCAGATGATTGGCATGAGCCACTCCTATAGGCTGTTGTTTACAATTATATATCAGTGGTCAATGATCAGAAGTAATACATTCATGGTGTCACTTACCTTCTGCATAAAGGGTCCTTTAAAAGAGCTTCAGTTACAACAAATACTATTTTTCTGCACTGGCGAATTGTCTCAACGATATTTTCTAAGTGTGGTGTACCAGGCAGAAAGTCCCGATCCTCAAAGCAAAATGTAAAAGGATTTTCTTCTAAGGGAGTAAGATTCCTTTCCACCCATTCCCAGTCTTCTTGGGCGTGGACTATATAAGCATCATATTCAAACCTGTTTTCCCCCAAGTCAACTTCCCTGTACCCAAGAATCCGATTACCCAGGACATTCCAGAAAAACTGGATTCTCCACCCTTGGAAGTGGATGAGAATGGCCATTGCCATGAATGTGAGCAAAAAGCTACTGGTGGTAACGAACATGGGTTTGAATGGGGCCTGGTCCTGACAGGGCGATGTGTCAAACAGGACAAGTGAGCTGTTGTAGTATTTAGGAGGTGTGTTGCAAACGTATTGGGAGCTTAACTGAGGAACACTGGCATTGGTCACATTGAGCCAGTTGACAAACCACAGGACACTATCGCAAGTGCAATCGAAAGGATTCTTCTCTATATGCAGCACGCTCAGATTGCGGAAGACTGGCCCAAACACGGTCTCTTTCACAGACGTGATGAAATTCTTCTGCAGCTTCAGCACTCTCACGGACGTGAGGTCATTAAAAACGTTGTCCGGAAGTACATTCAGGTAATTCAAACCCAGGTCGAGCTCCAGAAGGTGAAATAATCCTTTGAAGCCATCAACGGGGATTTCATCAAATCCATTCGAGTCCAGCTGAAGTACTTCAAGCTGAGGCAAGTCCTTGAGAAAGAGTACAGGTCCCCCAGGATTGGCCTTTTTCCACAGGCGAGCTAAATTATTATGCTGTAACTTCAGAATCTTTAGATCATGAAGGCCACTAAACAGACCAGCATTTATGTTAGCTAAATTGTTATTACTGAGATCCAATACAGTGAGATTCCCTAAAGGCTGAAATGGACAAGGATGCAGGTCCAGACTGTCAATCAGATTGCTTCCAAGCATCAGGGTTCTCAGAGTGCGGGTGTAGTTGAAAGACGAAGGGGTCAAAGTGATTTTTTGGTTGTAAGACAAGAAAATTTCTTCTATGTTGTTAAGTCCTTCAAATTCCCTTCCTTCTAAGACCTGTGAAATTTTGTTTTGACCCATGTACAATTTACTTAAATTTCGAAGCCAAAAGAAAGCTCCAGCATCCAGGTACGAGATTCCTGTTTTCGTTAGGTCAAGGATCTTGAGGGGAGACTGGGCCAGAGATGAAAACGTCACATTAGTCACAGTTCTCAAGTTAAAATAACTGCGGCTCAAACTCAGATACTTTAGGCTTTTTAACCCTGTGAAAGTGTTACTTGTGATTTCTCTGAATGCATTGCTTTCCATAGCTAGAAACTCCAGGTTCAACAGATTCTGAAAAGCAAAGTCATCAATCACCGGATAAGAAGACGACTTGTGCTTTTTAAGGGACTTGGTGAGATTTAAAAATTTTAGGCTACCCAAACCAATAAACATGTCCTTAGTAAAACATTTAAAGTTATTCTCTGCAAGGGATAGATTTTCTAGACTGTGAAGCCACTGAAAAGAAGAACGCTGCACTGCAGGTATTTCGTTTTTAGAGAGGTCCATAGACGTAAGGTTAGTAGACTGCAGTCCTTTAAATGTGGTGTTCAGCAAGGTCAATAGCGAGGTGTCCTGCAGCGAAAGGCTACGAATCTTGGTTTCCGACAATTCAGAGCACAGCTTGGCCGTCAGGGGATGACCCAGTTTACTGCCATCCATAACAAGGACACTGATTCTTCCAATGCACTTGAAGCAGCCCGGCTCAAACTGAGAAAAGAAGAACACGGTAGTTAGAAAAACAATGATCTTAATCCGACAAGGGATATTATATCTAATAAGGAACACGTACGCAGTCCGTCCTGCATGATAAACGTCATAGAATCGTCTGACCAAACCAGACTTGGGTTCCATTGCATTTGCACATACTGTACTCTACAAATTATTTTATGATTATATTCACTTGTGTTCATGAGGGTGTTCATGAGACCAGCTGATTAGCAATGGATTAGCACCTGCTTGACTCTTAAAATCTAACCTGTTCATAATCTTTTTGACCTTTGAAGGTAAATGCCTTGAAGTGGCTAAGAAGAGTGAGTTTGACCTGAATGGATAAAATTGACTTAAAACACTTGCCGGAGATGAGTGGTAACAGCACATCACATTGAAGGTACATTTAAATACCTGCCTGGTAAAATTCCACTTGCTTTTTCTTGAATAATCTGTTAATGTTTACATGTACTGTATATTCTAACCCAGAGAAGCCTTCAGTTCTACAAAGTTGTCTGGCCATGCAAGAGAGGTGTGGTGCATCAGTATCCACTATAGTGCATTTGAAAGGCTGCAGGCTGGTATACTAAGCCAAATAAAATTAATATACTGTAAAAAGTTGCAACTTATTTCTTGCAGGCTATCTCTATACACTGTTGCTGTAATACAATGCATATTCAGAACATGCACAAACACAATTACTGCATAAAACCCTCACTTTCACAAAAAATTCTACTTTTTACAGCTACCTTAACTGCAATCTTCTTAAATATTAACCCCACAACAGGATAGAAAGCACTACCTTTTTAAGAGGGAGATCAGATAATTTCAGGATCTTCAGTGAGGCGTTGCTGAGGTAAGAGAAGTCATCGGCCTTGAGAATGGAGATTTTGTTCCCAGACAGTATGAGCTCTTCAAGGTTCAGGAGCTGAGGATGTGTGCCAAGCTTTGCAGAGGTCAGGTCATTGCGAGACACGTCAAGCCTTTTCAAATTCTAACAGAAGAAGAGAATCACAATACACAGTGTGAAATGCAGCTGGTGAATTTGGGTATGATTTTACCTTGGCAATATTTGTTACTTTCAATACAACAATTCTTTTTAATCCATTATGAAACTTAAGTGACCTGTTTTGCTTAAGAAATGTTTGTGAACCTGGATTTGTGAAACTGTGGATATTAAAAATATGTTCAGAGAATCAGAATTTCTTAGGTCCCTCCTTTTGGGAAAAACAATGTACTGTTTTAATTCTTGCCAAGCAAAAAAAAACCATAATGGAGTCTCCTACCTGGAGACTTTTAAAAGGTTCGCCTTTCGGTTTTAACCTGTTGCTCGCCAAGTGCAGTTCAGTGAGGTGGGTGCAGTTCTGCAGCATGGCCTCCGTCAGGACGTGCACTTCATTGTGGTACAACTTCAGGACCTGCAGTTGAGGAAGTGTAAGGCACAGCTGGGGATCGATTGCCTGGATACTGTTAAAACCGGCATCGAGATAATACAACTGGTGGTACCGGGACAGGGCCGAAGAGGGCAGTGTTTTCAGCTGGTTGTGAGAGAGGTCGAGAGCCGTGATGTTCTCTGGTAGATAAGAGGGGACGTTCTGAAGTTTCAGATGAGTGCAGTCAGCCTTTCGATTTTTAATCTCGCAGTGGGTCTTTTTCTGGTCTGCGTGGCAAACCTTTGGTGTGAAAAACGCCACCTCAACAATCACGAGAAACAGAATCATCTTCCTTCTCCCGTGATCTCCGAAAGGCTCACCCTGAAAGATATCAGTAAGAGCACGAATATTATGCATCTCAAATGAACTAGTAGCGGTAAAAAACGTAATGCTGTGCAGGATACCGCGCACAAGAGTCATTTTTAAATTGACAGTCGTTCCACTTCAGGTGCTACAAAGTTAGGGGATGCTCATCTGCTTTGCGTCCACCTATGATCAGAATGCAGTATCTTCCTGGTCAGAGTTGCGGGGTCCCAGACTCTATCCCAGAAGCCTATAGTGCAAGGCAGGACTGCTGCCAGGATTGTGACAGCGGTGTTTTGCAAAGCACACTTTAGAAACACCACCTGCCTTTGAGAGGAGGGAAGAAACCAGACTCACACATACTGTACACGAGAGAACATGCGAGCTCAACCCAAGGTTTCCTAAACCACAGTCAAACGCAGAACTCAGGAGCTGTGAGGTGGCAGCAGAGCTAACCGCTGTGTACAGCTGCTGTTAAGTTTCGTAATTTTCAGAGTAGCACCTAATCAATGATATAAAATAAAAACTTTACGAATATAGTCAACGTTAATGACACCAGGGCATAAATAACCTCCTGTAAATCTTTACAATAATTAGTACAAGAAAGGACTGCTTTTAACAATTCTTCATTATACTGTACGTCATCGGAATCCAAAAGCACTAATATTGCTTCCGGACGCTTTTGTTTTCATCATAATATTTTTCTGTTGCCCGGCAAGCAACAGACCAAACACTTTGTAACAGACGCAGCGCCGTAATGTCTGGGGTTTTAAAGAAACAATAAAATAGACATCGTTAATCCCCCATCAACACAAAACGTCTAAAATCAGTATTAATACAGTACTACTGCACACAAAAAAAACGACAGCAACACAACTAGTTCAGCTCGGTTCAAAATGACCCTACGAAGCTGAGTATTTTCGTTTTTTATTGAAAACAAATGCAATCGAAATAGGTTCTTTTGACATTTTTAAGCGTCCCCACCCCATTCTGAGAAAGTAAAAAAAAACAACTCTCATTTTAATATCTTTAGCTGCGGCGCACTGAAACTTGTTAGTCTGGGGTAACAAATGCAAACTGAGCAGGCTACTGTATGCCGACAAACATTCGTTTTCATTATCCCAGTCGAGGCCTAAAACAATTTTCCTATTAAAACAAACACGACCCATCGCCTCCACGTTTTTCGGCTCTTGTTCTGGAATGCCAAAGCAATAAACAGGAGGCTCTGCACTTACCTCTGGAAACGAGAATCACGCTTCTCCTGCGAGTGGCATTAGCTTCAAGCTTTCAACCGCCTGTGACTCAGTATTTAGAAAGCGGGCGGAGCCGGACTTGGCACTTTTGGGCACCAGAGATCCCTGCTTCTATGATGTAGTATAAAATATCCAAAGTTAAAAAACTTCACGGCGTTGCTGTAGTCGTACCCGATCTCGGATGCGCTTCCAGTTACGCAGGTCCTGTGAAGTACCGGAGTACCGTGGCTTCGCTACAAATTGTCTAAAATATTGTATTAAACAAGATGAACCAGACGTCCTCTTTTCCCCCGCACATGTACTCTTTTTGGGACCAAAAATATCGGTCCGACCGGGATTTATAAAATTCATAAAATTGTCCTGGATTTTGTTTTGCTCGTTACTCAGAATTTACACACAGAGTACAGTAGCTTGAAAACTGTGTGTGTGTGTGGCCGTTTTTATGGCCATGAGAAATAACAATGTTTAACTTGTTTCATTATATTTCAGAATGTTTATTTAAAATTGTTAATTTTTGCAAGCAATGAGGACTTCTCCTAAGCTATGATGGCTTCATTGTTTCCTCAGATGTTAATACTTTTGTTGTGTTAAAATGAAAAAAAACAAGTTTAACATAGGGCTATATTCTTGGTTTTTTCCTTGTTTGCCGTTATGGAAGAGAAATAGCAATTTTAATTGATTTTTTATTAGAAAAAGTAATAAAGATTCATTACTTTGGAGGCATGTGTCGAGTGACGATTATCCCCCCCGTCCTCTTTTTTGAAAACCAAAATACAGTCTAATTAAAATTCTAATTAAATGGCAGTGCTGAAGAACCCCGATACCCAACCTTAGGATAAAAGTTAAGAGACATGATTAAACATTTTAGCTGTACATTAGAAAACAGTCTAATCCCAATTGTCCCGTGCGTTTTTTTAAATTTCCCCTTTCTACGTCCGTTTTGCGGAACCGCACGGGCTTCAGTAAAGGCGAGATCAAGCCGCATCTGCAATTGTTCAGAAGTTAAATTCTCGTAACCATAAGCACATCAACACCTTCTAACGCATCCATCTAAAATTCGTGACATTCCCTTTGCCCTTGTTATACTGTAAGGGCCGTAGGCCGGCATTAGTCGTGTCTCCAGTCCTGTCTGCTGATTCCGCCTTCACCTTTTTCTGGGGATTTCAAGGGCTAACAAAATATGGCGAGCGAAATAACTGTCATTTACTGTATCCTTGTCTTCTCAACTAAGCTTTATTTTTTTCCGCTTAGTGCTAAAAACCGCGATAAACCATCAAACGTTTTCAGAACCACAGGTGTTGTCGATATGTTAGTGTTCTGAGGATGTTGTTAAGGCTCGTTATCTCCATCGTATGTGTTGCTTATCAGTGTACAGTACATTAAGCTTCCTTTTAACCCACTCCCACTCGGGAAACTCTCCAGCCAAGCCAAGCCGAGTCCGGCGTCGCAAATAACCAGGGCCAGCAGGAACTAGGGCCAACCTCTGATCTCACCAGCAAGCAAGCCACAGTTCCTCATTCTGGCACACAATGATATGACAAAGGGGACCCGAGATAAGAAGAACTGCTCTTACAGGAGTAGAGCTCAAAGTTCTCACTGTCCAGTGCATGCGGATATAAAACACGCAAAGCTGTTATTAATAATGATCACAGGATCGTTAGTAGTGCCAGATCCCTGCTGATCCGATGTGGGATGAAAGAGGGTCAGTGACCAAGAAGATCCTGACTGTCTGCACAGGAACTGAACATTTGCCATATCTAAGCCCGCCGCTGTAAAAGTGAAAGCGGAATCAGCGCTTTAGTCGGATATATAAAGTACGTATTTTCATAGGCTCTGTGGGTGTGACAGGAGTTACAGTACGCGCTGGCGCTGGCGCTGTCTAGAGAGTGGCTCTGTGCATGCTGGGAGCCCGGCAGGAGCAGGGGGAGAGCTGCACTCATCTCGCCACAGCAAGACAATTTCCACGATCAGGGTCAGCACGACGGCGTTTGTGTCTAAAGCAAATAGTGGCAACACAAACTATGTACTGTATACTGATGGAAAAAAAGAAACGCAACATTTTCTGGAATGAGAAGGCTGTAGTTGTAGCTTAAGTACTTTCACAAAAAGTTGTCAAGTTGTTTTTAGCCCTCTGACTAGCAATACAGTTTGTGCAGTGAGGCATGGCAATTTGCCAATCACGGGAAAGCTCGTTCGGTGCACTTTTACCCCACGAGGTCCAGGTGGAACAATGCCTGATCAGGTCACCTTTAAAAAGGCCTTAATTCAAAGCTTAGGTCACTGCAAGAAAAAGGCCTCACTTAGTCAGTTTTCTGTGCATTCCATAATGCTTCGAATGTCACCAGAAGCAAGGGAGAGGGCCATTGGCATGCTGCAGGCAGGCCTGTCATGTGCCAGTGTTGCCGGACACTATGGAGTAAGCTGCTCCACTGTGTCCCGACTGCAGAGAAGGTTTCAGCAGACCAGCAGGACAGATGACCGTCCAAGATCTGGTTGCCCTCGAGTGACCACACCAGAGCAGGACCGACACATCAGACTGGTCCATCTGAGAGATCGTTTCAGATCTGCCACCCGTACTGCTGCTGAACCTGCCGGCAGACACAATGCTCGCATCAGTGACAGGACAGTGAGGCTCCATGCTGCTGGCCTTAGAGCAGGGCGACCTGTCAGAGGCCCTCTGCTCACAGCTCCTAGACGTCACACGCGACTGGCTATGGTCAGACAGAGGCTGCGATGGACTCGTCAGCAGTGGCATCAGGTCCTCTTCGTGGATGAGTCTCTCTTCAGCCTGTTCCACGCAGACGGGGGGGCCAGAGTGTGGAGGAGGAGGTGTTGCGCTTCTTTTTTCCATCAGTATCTATACTGTATCTCTACTCATTCCAGTGTAAACGTCAGAATAAACAAGTGGTCTCCAGTGACTTAATAAGACTTTAATTGCAAATTGCAAATTCAAACTTTATCATCACCCCGCAGGGGAAGTCTGTTTTGCAGCAACCATACAACACAACAACCATCACCAACAAAGAGGTCAGGGCAAATACAATTTCTGGAGCACACCCTATGACACCTATAATAAAAGAGATAATTATTTTACATTGCTCAAAAGTGAAATTACAGAGGGGGATAAACAATTTCCTAGATCTATTACTGTTTCAGCCTGGGGTACAGAGGCATCTCTCAGATGTGCATAATGCAAATTGCACAGGAAAGAGGGTGTGTCACAAATTTGGAATGCATGGAGTACTTTGGAGTAAGCCCACTGTAATATACAGTATGTCAAATTAATTATATCATTATTACTGGGTTATCAGTAGTTTCCTTATGCTAAATGCAAAATGAATCAAAAATTTGTTCAGCTCCACTACTAAGCTCTGATCCTCTTAACTCAGAAATATGTGACAGATGTGTAAAAATGTGTGTAAGCTGAGTCAGCTGAAAGTGCCCACTTGCAGTACATGTAGCAGCAGCTGGTACATTACTGCAGGGTACTGCTCGCAGTAGTCTCTGTAGGGATGTGTAGTCAGAATCAAAAAGGTTACCTGTCTTACTGCACTGTATCCATCAATTGTTTTTTCAAGGGTGGACTTGAGGAAATTTCTACAGCACAACAGAAGTTTTACTTCTACATTCTTCACCCATCTGTACTTGAAAAGTTTCATTTCTTGGTCGAGTGAGAGCGAGTGGTATTTTTAAATGCAAGTAGAAACTGCAGAAAAACGTGCTTCCGCATCCTCTTTGAATCCCAGGGTGAGTGTTCAATATAAACACTTCCATTGTTGAGACAGGCTGCTCCTCTTTACTGATTGACCACATGTCTAGATTTCTAGAAAAATCTCCGGGCTGTCAGACAATAGGACAGGGGCCTTAGAGAGAAAAAAGACCTTTCTGTTTGCAAGTGGCGTTTTATGGAAATGTTAGATGAGGTGCCCTAATTTTTAATGTATAAATCTTCCTGTTGAGTCATCCACTAAAGAACATTGGATTGTGTCCTTTCTTCTGGAATTTTGTGAGATTGTCCTTTCAGATTCAGGAATGCCTGGCCTTGAGTTTCTTGGCTGCTACCTTCACTGGTACACTGGCATTTTTAAACTAACAGGAAGCTCTTTGAATGTGAACATGAATTAATTTAAGGTTATCTGTGAATGTCCGGGGAACGATTTAAAAGAGCCCCGCGATGAATAACAGATTAGCTTAAAATGCTGCTCATTTGGAACTATCCAACTCACACAGTATCACATATATCCCTAAAGGAAATTGTGTCTGTGCATGTGCATGTCATGACACGGGAAACAATCGTACTGTCAAATCCCACAGAACCTCCTGCAGCGTCAGTGTAAAGAGCAGATTGTATGGGAATATCAGCGTTTTTAAATGCACACATAATAGTGTCAAAGGAACAATAGGTTTATTCCATGCTGAAAAAAAGAAGAAGAAAGAAAACACAACGTTTCGGCCGTGGAGCCTTCTTCAGGTGTGAGCAATTACTTGTTATTACTTGTTCCTTTGCAGCCTACGCATGCTGACGCAGCTCCCCACCTGAACTACTGTACATAATAGTGTCTACTCATAACAATCAAAATGAGCAGGAGTTTTGACTTTTTTCCACAAAGAAAATATTCTCATGAATTAAAAATTTTACGATGCTCAAGCAGAACATGAAGATACAGTAGAAGTCCGTTGTACACCTATTGACTGCAAACACCTTTTTTTTCTAAAAATCAAGAATTGAGTGCCTTTGTTTATTTTTTGCAAAAAGATGCTTACACAAACATTTGTGTCATGTTTATTGTGAGAATGGAAGGTCTCGTGCCTTTTTTGCGTCTTATCGCCCTATGACAAGTTCTCGCGTGAGCGTGCTTTGGAAGCTGCGGTGCAGGCTGGGAGATTTTCCTTACCGGCAGGTGGCGCTATTGCAGCAGGGCTTCTCGGACAAAGTGGGATTTGCACTGTGTGTCAGCGGCTATTTGTTAAAGTCGTACACTTCACAATGTTTATTCGACTCCATTACAGTGTACGCAATGAGATCACTTCCCGTAAGAGATATGTAAAATGAACAAACTGCTGGTTTTCATTCAGAGGAGTAAATACTGCGCAATACAAAAAGGAAAACTAAATGGAATATTGTCTACTACCTGTAGTGCACAAGTAGCCCCAGCAGATGGAGCCCGAGTCCTATTAATAAAACAATTCAAAACCTGAAGTGAAAAGGTATAAAATAATCCAAAACCTAGATAAATTTGGTATAATATGGTATATGGTATAATAATGTTGAGTTTTTTTTCAAATTCTAAAATAAACCACCCCCTGAGACACAATTTATGTTTCTAATACGACATTTTGGACATCAAGTATTGTGTAAAAGTACCTAGCATTTTTTTTTTAGTTTTGATGGGATTAATCTCTCCAATATCCGTAGTTGCGAACTAAGTAGGCTTTCGGTTTACCGGAAACGGTTGGGAAAACATACACGGCGGTGTTTCATGTACCAAGATGCAATATGATATCCAAGCGTGCCACAATCTCTGTTTTTCTCTCTTCTATACTGAATGTGTATTTAAACATCGTTGTTATGGATATCATTATACTGTAGATGGCCTTTTCTGCACTCTGAAAAACTACTATAATATATACTGAAAAAAAAACTGACTACTGAGTTGGAATTACAAAATAGGAAATTAAATAACCACTAAAAAAGTGCCTGTAATCTCACGAAATCCTCTGAAGAGAACTCTTCCCCCCCAGACAGACTTCCAGCTCACAGAGTCCATGAGAAAGAGAAGAACACAAAGTTCGGGAAACTCCTCTGTGCCCTGGTTTCAAAATACAACAATTTATAGGTCCTGGTTCAGCGACAGTAGGAGAAGAGACTCTCAGTTTGATGTGGACCAGGAGGGGCTCCCCGGCGGTTTCATCCAGAGGGCAGGCTGGGCGCCATTGTCTGCAGCCCCTGGGTTTGTGCCAGCCATGCCAGGGGCTCCCCAGGGGCCAGTGCGCTACTGTCCAAGTCCTGCACCATCGGGCTTCTGTAAGCGAACGAGTAGGTCTGAACCGTGTGCAGGTTGCTGAGAGAGTCCGATTGTCACGAGCATAGTCCCTCCTCCTTAAGGGTGCTCCAGCCCTTTCACTTCAGACTTAATTCTGTGCACCTGACCCCTTTTCCCAGCCCACCTTAAAAGCCAGGCGCTGACGTTCATCCGGGCTCTGCATCTGGTTTCCGCACCGTGCGAGTCCGGGACCTGGAAGCGCCTGGTCCCGTTCCCTGTCCGCCGGTTCCGACCCGGTTCGTGTTTTTAATTCCTTGTTTGGATGGATCTCCTGGCTATGGACTTTCTTGCGTTTTTGGATTCTCTCTATGGATTACTTTTGGATTGTTTGCCTCGGCCACACCTCCCCCGTGCACCAGCGCACTTTGGACACGCCCCCCCCCCCTGTTTTCAGCCCCGTATTCCTGCATGACTTTTTCCTGGTGTTTCCCCACTTCTCCGGATTGTGTCGTCCGCATAGGGTCCGGAAAGAACTGTTCGTTACACCGATGGCTACGAGCCCAAGAGGAGCGAGGCAGCAGAGCGCTCGGTAGCTCCAGGCTAGAGGTCGCAGTCCGGCTGGAGAAAGCCGCGAGGCAAACAATCCCAAAAAGGGGCGAGACGAAAGGGTTGTCGAGGTCCAAGGCTAGAAAGGTCTGTATTTCGGTAGCCAGAGGGTCGAGGACGTTGCCAGCTCAGGTGGCGGATGGATTCCTAATACCGAGCGATGTTACCGGGTGAGCTGAGGGTTTAAAGAGTGAAGGAAGGGGTGTGTGAGGGGAAACTGGGTATTGAGGGGTTAGTTAGGACCAGCTGCTACCGTAACAGCTTCTGGTGAGCCGGGATCCGTTCGGGGGTTCTCCTCGGCCCGCGGCACGAGAACAGCCCTTGTGGGTCTCCAGGCGCCTCCGAGCCCGTGGCGCGCGCACAACGGTACGAAAAGCAGGAAGGCTCCAGACGAGAGGAGGCCACGCAGCCCATGCGGCTAGTCTGGCTGCTGGCAGCTAATTGACGTGAGGCTCTCGTCCAGCTGTCGATTGAAACGAGCCTGGGTATCAGCTTCGGCAAGATGGCCGGGTGGCTTGGGCCATAATCCCACCTCTCTTTACGGTGAAGAATTGCTGTGATCCTCCTCTCGTTTGAGATCTTTCTTATGTCCTTAAGTCCACTTCTCCGTGGTTTCCACATGTGTCCTCTCTCGCTGGTGATTCTGAAGATGATGTCCAGGGGCTGGACATTGTCCAAGCCGTTGTCGAATTCATGAACATGAAACGCAGGAAGAGATACCGTTCCTTGAGCCTATCAGGGTTAGACATTCCCTTAGACTGCATCTGACGGCTCTTCACCGAGCTGATTCCAGAGTGGTGGTATTTTTTAATAACGGGGTGACCACAATTGCACACAGTATTCTACAGTAAATAAGGTGTTACCAGTGGATTAGAGAATTTCAGTATGACACCCTTCCATTTATTTTCAATGTGTTTATCTATACACCCCACCATCTTGTTTGTCTTTTTTTTATTGCACCTTTCTGAGAGAAAGTTCTACCTTCTCCCCTGTGCAGATTCTGTGCAGGGATAGAAGGCGGGGACATTTCATGATTTGACAGGACACTTGCTGTACACGTCTCCTGCCTTCTTCCCTTCTTCCTTTGCTAGAACAAGGACTGCCTTCGCTGACTGTTGGACCGATGGAAGAGAACCAGCAGACATATCAAGATAAGCAAGCTGAGTACTGTTCCTGCCCCTCCCCAGCGATGTCGGCTGTTAATCGGGTAGAACGTGCCACATGGGGGACTGGGTTGATACAAAGACAAGGTCAAAGGTCAGTAACGCAATTGAACATGTGACACCACGCCAATAACTAATCTCACAGCACCAGCTCACAGCACCCAGCGATTTTGATCGGTCTATTCCAATATTAAACGTGATCTGGAGAAAAAGAAATCAAATAATCACGGTTAATAAGCCAATAATAAACTAAACAAGAAAGCAAAAGATCGATATCCCTTCCCTGTTGGGGAGAAATATGTCTGGGAGTATTTGTGGAACTTCTTTTTGTGTTTGTTTTTTTTTTATTAACTGATTCTTCCAGGAGACTGAGTGATGCAAATATCAAACCAGTAGGGTGGAAATGTGAATTTAGGCAGACCTCATGGGAAGAGGTGTTCGTTAAGCTTTGCATCAAAGTAAATTTAAGGCCTCTTTTAGAAGTATTTGCATCCTCTCAAGGAGGCCTGTTCCTTGAGCAAGACTCCAGACCTCATGAAATTGCAAATGACAGGAGATGGTAATTTTCCTGTCAGTGCAAACATACCTGTAATTAATTAATAAATTAATGCTTGTTATCCTGCTTCATACAAAACCAATATGATGTGATTAGAATTGAGAAAGGCAGCAGCCATAGTTTACGGTTGGCCTGACTGCATGTGCAATTGTTTGAGTGACTGACAAGCTGTTTTTACTGTAACATGAAGTAGAACACTTGTAAATATTAATGCCATTTGCTTTTCACAAATGACTGAGGAGGACTGTGCCTGGACTGAGTGACAATGTCAGCACATTGTTGGATGGATGCCAACAGACACTAAAGGGAGTTCTGCCATATTGATCGTCTTTGTACCTATCGCATGGACAGCCTTTTCTTCCAGCCAGTGTGACAGGTGTTAGAAATGCATTACTATTACATCATTTCAGATTTCACATTTTTAGTTTTTGTGTAATTAAGAGTACGCGGTCTTACAGATTTAAGTGGCCTTCAATATGAGGATGTCCACTGAACTGTTTGTTTCGATAGCACTCTGAGGTATCTGGACATCAGGACCTATGAGCCTGGATGACTTAGACAGAAGCTGGATGTGTCATATTTGCTGCAATCTCATCACAACAGCTGCATTATAGTCAGACTTCAGGCTATTTCCTGTAGATCAACACCAGCTGCCCACAAGTACAGAGGTGTAATTGCTATTGGATTTTAACACATAAGTGGTGTTTTTATGTTTATAAGAAAGTGGTGTCTGCGCATGTAATGGAAGGAGGTTTTTCTAATTGATAACCTTATTAAAATATTGCAGATTTGATTTGACTTAGCTCCTCATTTCTAACTTTTTTTTTCTAATTGCCATGACATGATTCCTACTAAAAATAGTCTAAATTAGACACTGGAAAAAATGGTAATGAGTGCTGTGTTTCTAATTTATTAGGAATGATCTGAAAAACTCGTCTAAGAGCGTATAGTCAAAGCTCCATAAAGGCATGCAGTTAGGAGCTTTACGCGAGATATAACAGCCATCTGAAATTATATGCCTTTATGAGCCATTGTTATGTTCCTAAGCAACAACCAACGTAATTGATAGAAAGAATCAGCAGGGGCTGAGATGACTTTAATTTCAGGACGGCCACAGAGGTACAAAGCAATACAAATGTTTTTATTTTTATATACAGTATATAGTTCCCCTTCGCTGCCAGAGGCATTTCAAAGCATCCCTGCTGAATGAATAACGGGATAGTAAAGACAGGACAGTAAAAGCCCAGGGGCCAGTATTCTTCAGCTACAGTACAAACTGGTTCTACAAAAAAAAATTCATTTTATTTTTCAATTCAAACTAAATCATTTCAGCTTTCCTAATTTCAGCTGGAATGGAGTTCCGCAGATACGGAATACGTCCTTGATGTGGAGCAACAGCGAAATACACGTTGAACTCCTGGAGAAGTATTTGATCTGTGGAGTAAGAAGCTGCTGGCTGGAGGAGAGGCTATCTGATATCATACTGTACCTTCTGTCTGTCTGAGGATTGACACACTAGCCTCGAGTTCAGTGAGACGTGTGAAGTAAGCAGTCAAAACTGCTCTTCAGACCTGAAGGAATCCCAGGTTGTTTGGCATTGGATGGACTACTGGAACCCCACCCGTAGGATTGCTGGTAGGCAATCATCACACAGCTGGAAGAACTGGAGTTTTCAGGGCTGCTGGGATCAGTTATTCCCAGGGCGTTTTCTTAGGCCAGGTGCCACTTCAGCCATTTTCATATCTTAGGGGAATCCTACTTGATGCTGGTGAGGCGGGTGCCATACTGGTAAGGGAACTGCCAATTTTTATGAGGCTATTGATCCAGGCTATTTGTAGTGGCATAGCCTTTAAAACAGAGAGGAGCAAAGATGAGCAAAAAAAATCCATCCATATTCTAACTCATAAATCATCAATTATCCCATTAAGGAGAGCCAGAGCCTTTCCATGCAAGCAACAGGGTGACACCCTAGACAGGCCAACTGCACTGCAACCCATGCAAACGTGGGGAGAACGTGCAAAACTCCACACAGACAGCACCCCAAGGTCCAGGATTGGACCCAGGGCCCCAACACTGCAAGGCAGCATTTTAACCACCACGCCAGCCCTGCAGACAAACGCATCCAAATGAAAAACTGACCATAATGATATAAACTTCAACCATCTTTAATTATTGTTATTTTTAACATAAGAAGAAGAATAAGAAGCTTAGACAAATAAAAAGACAGATCTATTTATTTATATCTACTGTACATAATGATGTTGAGTCTTTCATGGCAGTGGAAGCTCTATGTATTGGTTATTTATTGGTAATGGTCTCTGAGCCAAAGGATGAAAATGACCTTGTTGTCTGTTGCTTGTCAGAATCCATTATAACATGGTTGAAGAGCACATCGATGCTCCTGCACTCTGTACTGCATATACTGTAGCCCAAGTTCAAATTCTGGATGTCAATGGAAAGACGGCAAAACAGGTTACTTAAACATTCTGTTTCATTTAGTGTCTGATTTTCATTTGTTTCATATTTTAATGCACAAGTACATATACCTCTATAAACTGTAGCATCTTATAAGTTTTTTTTTTTATTTTTATGTTTCAAGTATGTATTTATTTGTTGGAGAACAAGGAAAACCCCATCACAACTACCACACATTTCATTAGTGCTTTTTCCCTGAGTTGTGAATATGTAGTTGCTTCTTCACTTTTAAAATTGATTCTCTTGAATCTGCAAAGTGTCCTACATGCCAAGATCCTTTTATATTAAAATGCACATAAGCTGAATTTAGTTGCACGTACCACATTCAGAATGTCAGAAGAAAAACAAAAGTTAATTTTAAAATGCATAGTTTATATTACAGCATCATGTTAACCCTAACTAACCTAGTGTATCTGGCATTGGACTGACTAAACTAACAGCAAAATAATTATGGGTATGTATTTCTTGGTCTTGGAGCAATATTATAAAGTAATTCACAACCAGACTTTTCAAACTTGGTGTTGGTTATGATGTACATTAAGTGGATTATACAAGACATCAATGGCTAAAAATATCATTTTTCTTGCACTTCACAGCACTTTTGTACAGGTGACTTTGTGTCATGGCTCAGTAAATAATACCTTCCATGGATCATTGCACAGAAATTTTGGACTGCTTCAGAAAAATGTAATATTATTCGTTTTGTGGTGCACTTCTCACTAGTTCATATGCAGCTTCATAGTGCAAAATAAAATCAAACAGCAGCTGATAATGTGATCTAAGTCTTTTCTTTTCTCTTAAACTGCTCTCTCTTAAGCAACACTTCAGATGGGCGTATTTTTGAATCTGGAAAAAAAAAACTTTATTTCACAGCTTTCAAAACTGAACCTAGAGTCACGCAATTAAATGCTGTTTTACTGTGTCTTTGATGCACAGAGGTTGTTAGGAGCCATTTAGACACACTAAACACAGTAAAGTAGGTGGAGGTGAGGCTCCATCAATTTAATTATAAGGGGAGCTTTAGGGAGGCTACATTGCGAAAATCCAAAGTGCAATTGAGCACCTTACTCTTTTGTAAAGTACCATGGGGTCTTTTAATAACAATCATAACCCTTGGTTTAATATTTCAGTTGGACACCTCCTACAGCACAGTGCCCCCAGTCGAGCTGGGTCCAATGGTTTTGAAACTACTGATCCAGAGGGAACAGTGCCACCTGTTGGACCACCAATGTCAGTACGAGTGGAACACGGCGCACCACAGCCTTTGATCTGACGTGTGAGCGAACCTTTAAGAAATGTGAGCCAATATGAAATGATCACGTGCGATTTACTGCTGGCACATATCCTGAATGTTATGTACTGTAATTTACTTTATTGCTGGATGTTTCTCGAAATCTCTTTCTGGAAGTACTTCTTTTTAAATGTTGAAATAAAACCGATGCTACAAAAGGTTAAAACAAACTCTGTAAATGTTTTTTTTTTTTCTAAAGTACTGTGATGGTGTTATGCAAGGAATCCACCTACACAAAGTCATGCTTTACCTCAGTTCCTTCTGCACTGATACTCCCCCACTCTCTCTCAGCATATTGAAAGACACAGGCTTTTAGAACTGTAATTTGATAAATGCTGCTAAACTGCAGTCTAAGAAACTCTGAAACCGCAGTGGTATTAAATTCAACATTCAGCCTCCTTAAAGGGCACCATTTCTGAGCTTTCAGAGTTTTCGTAAAAACTTAATTCACACAGACCTTGCTCAAGGGTACAGCACAGCAGCGTCCCACCTGGGATTCAAGCCTCCTGTTTGCTGAACCGGAGTCAGGGCCCAACCACTGCTTCCCAACAGATTAGTTCAATACGGGTTATTACCATGAAGCTGTAAAAGTGGAGTGATCAAGTTAGGTGGGGATATTTTACAGTAAGTAGTCTTTTACTAGTGTTTTACAGTATATCACTGTGTTTAAAAACTCAACAGTTACTTTTTGTCCTTCACCCAATGTCTTCACATTTGTATTTTGTCACTCTCGATGTTATGTTAAATTTAATTTCACATAATTTTAAATTCATTTCTGATCTTTTCGATATGATCTTTTTAACAATTTAAAAAGAAACCTATTCATTACCGCACAATTGAGAAGTCTGGACCTTTTGAAAATGGAACATTTTAGGTTCAGGTTGGGTTTTCAGTTTGCGTTTTTTTACCTATCCAATCGTAACAAATGGCAATGAATCATCCAGACATGTTACAATATATTATATTGATCATTCTGCAGAGGGTTTTTCAAAATGATTGGAATGAGCTGTTGTGTTCAAATAGCACGATTATTCCCAACCTTTTCATAACATAGACGTAGTCCACTGCATACTGTCTAATACAAAAAAATAATATACATACTGTAGAAATATTCTATATAACATATTATATTGTAATGAGTTAAAGGGACTGTGAATAATTCCATAGAAGAAACGAAGGGGGAGGTTACAATTTTAAGTCAAATTAAATTGATATCAGATCCTTTATTGGTTGCAAGCAAATTTATAAACATTGAGTTATACAGTACATCCCTCATACTGTAGTCAGGCAATACTGAGGTACTGTACACATTTTGGCACATTTTCTTTTCGTTCTTCGGCACAGTATAGTGCTGACAGTATTTATCTGCCAAAATATTTGCAATATTTTTCTACAAAAGTAAACAGGCTGCAATGTTAAAAAACAAACCATTGATTTATAATACAATGCACATGGTGTTCAGAGCACTTATTTATTTGTCTAACACTTTTATACAAAGCAGCTTGTATTTGCATCCATTTATACAGTGGGCTTTTTTACCAGAGCTATTCAGGTGGAGTATCTTACTCAAGGGCTCAACGGCAGCGTCTCACCTGGGAGTGGAACCCACAGACGTCCAGGGGTAAGTCCAGTCCAGAACCCTGACCACTCCTGTGAATGACGGGTTTTTACCTTCAGTTGACAAGGGCATATAGAACTCCACCTTGCAATGGAGGCACGAATGCTGTACAACGAAAAGAGGAAAACCCTGCCTTCATAATCCTACTCAGTACTAAATTTAATTCTTAAACAGGTGCTAAAATTATGCAACACTAACAAAACGAGGTATTTCTTTTTGTTTGGTGAATAAAACGGATGGGAAACCAGCATTTCCATAGGTATAAAAGAATAGTCCCTTATTTAAGGCCTTAAGGCGGTCTTTTCAGTGCTCAGACACCTGGAGGTTCTGTAGTCCTGGTCTATGAAGGAGATAATCCTCTCATAGCCCAGTCTCTTCTGCTCTCACTTCTAGTTGTTACTGTATATCCCTTATCTCTACTTTAACACTGTCTCTATACTCTACTTTATCTCTAAATTTGATTTCAGCCTGTATTCTCTACTGATGCTCTTAGGTTTGAATGACTTAATTTTTTATCCACAACTGGTTGGTTACGATCAGCTATGACTGTTTGGTTATGTTTACTGGTTTAAGAATCATCGGATTAAGACAGCTGTGCAGAACTGAATATACAGTATACATATTTGAGCAGCTGAAGGTCATTTCAGACCTAACATGTTTTAACTTTGTCCCCTGGCACCTGTTCCTGGGATGCAGGTTTTAGAGGTCTGTCAGAAGGCACCTCTGCACAACACGAGTTTCAAAAACAAGATGTTAATCAGCTGCCACTTCTGACAGACTGTGTGAACTGCCTTGATCTTATTCATACTGTTTACAAATCTGTGCCCCATGTCATGGGTCACTTAGGTTTGCTTAATTATTTTCTACGAATTATGACATTTTGCATTCAGAAAATTCAATACCCGGAGTGATTATGAACATATTCAATCAGGGCCCAAGGATATTTCACTTGATAGTTTTTATGATGTAGTATGGTTCTTGTAAATAAAAAAAGAATAATAAAAGTCCATAACACAGTTCCGTTTTTATTGGCAAACAGCAACATTTTGCTCAGGAATTTCTTAACTCAAAAATGGTACTGCTCAATAGCTTCAGTGTCTGAACCCAGTCTAAGATGGATTACTCAATCACACTTGTAACTGAGCAGCTCGCCACTGTTAATAACCTCACTAATATATTCTGTCATTCCCATCTGCTTCGATCTAATGCTGATTACTAGACCTTCTCAGAAGCCCCAAAACCCTGATTGGTTTAGCGCTGCGCTAAGCTAATTCAGCTTACAGTATTTGCAAAACAGGAAAACATAAAGACTGCTTTTGTTACTGTAAGCATTTCTTTTGGTCTTTTTTTCCCTATACTTGTGACTCCGCCAGCTCCGCTAGCTGAGCCCTTACTGCAGGCTCCGTAAACTGTCAGAGATCTGAGCCTTTGCTTTTTCTGCAGCCTAGCTAACCCATCACCACAGCAGAGCTCACTGACAATTAGTTTTCTGTTTCCTGTGGGAAAGCCACTTTACACAGCTGATGGTTGAATGCAAAGGAATTGCACTGAGTAGCTGGGGAATAAGAGCAATCAGATGACACTGCAGATTGGATTCCGATAGACAGAATCCAGACTGGAACCCCGGTAAAACTGATTACCATGCGCAAGACTGACACGCATGCAGAGGGTTTGGTGTGTACTGCAATCCACTGAGGGGCAACAGCTTCATCGATGAGCACGTTCAGGCCATGTTAGTCATTGCATTACCCAGACCATACCAAAAAATCCACTGACTCAGTTGCTGTCTTGCAGTGCTGAAATGCCGTCTCGCAGAGGTAAGCATACAGTATTGTTCTATAACGTCGCTTCTCTTGCTACCGTGTAGAGGATAAGCTGCAGAAAGTGCATGGTTCTCATTTTCATCTGCTGATGGTTAGTTTCTCTAACATGAGCATTTGCTGTGCACCAGTATTGAAAGGGACCGTGCTCCTATATATTTGCTGTTAAGAAAGATTTTAACAGGCAGAGGTAAATTGGTCCTTTACTTCTCTGTGCCTGTGGCCGGTGAAACTCTTTAGATTCACATTAAGACAAATAAACTAGCACTGCATGGAGTAAATTGAGGTCTTCTTTCTGTATTAAGCTCTTTAAACAAAAGATGACATAAACACCCTGTAATCCTGAATGAGAAGTGCTCTCCTTTAAGGAGCACATGTCTCGTCTAGCTTTATTTCAGATGCTTAATAGTAGGATAGTCTGTCATTTGTTAGAGACAACACAATTGCTTAATTAAACATGGTAATTAAAATGACAGGTAGAAGAGGGCTACCAATTTGCAAGCTAGCAGAGAAAATGAAGATGGAACTGTCAGAACTCTGTGCAGAAGAATCTCTGTAGCGGAGTCTTGCTCATTTCCACCTCTCTGCTGGAGACCCCCCTTGGCTGATTCCTCCTTCCCAACTGACAGATGACATTCAGAGGTCAGCTTCCCTGCGCTATTACAGTATTTATGTATTATTTTGGCTCCATTTTCAGATGTGAATTCTGTAATAGCCCACAAAAGTCACTCTTTTTATTTTCTTAAGTGATGAGGGAGTTTAACCTTAGGATTTAATGGTTAGTGGTTATAATTTATAGCAGTTAGAAACAGAGTTGATCAATATTTACTATCATAAGACTTACTATAGGCAATATATTACTAGAGCCTCTTTCTCCCCAGTCTCTGACATACAGACAATTGCTTAGGGAAAAGAACACACAGTGGACAGGGAGTCAGGATATTTATACTGCACGGAACGAATACTTATTTACAACTATATACTGTATTTTAAAAGGTGTTATGTGCTATTCATTATGTAAATCACTCCAGTCAGATGTTCACAATTAAAATTGTCGCTGCTGATTCAGTTGTCCACCACAAAGAAACCCAGGACTCCGGGGATAAGAAATCAATATCTGCTAAAGCTTTGCTTCACAGAAAGCACAGCAGCATTCAGCTTCAAATGAAACAAGAATTATTTTTCACTGAGAAACTGGTGTTATCCTGCTAGAAGGCTACCTTTTCTAAAGGATATCAGGGTGAAAAAGACAGCCCTTTAAAAAATGAAGAAGAATAAAAAAGAGAAGAGCCAATATTTGTTATTGTTGCATAACAGAATGGCTACTGAAAACAATGCATTTTGTCTGAACTGCCAAACTCACGCCTTTGTCAAATTAGGTGAGGTTAAGCATTGTCTAATGGTTGCAAATTGGTGTCTGCACTACGTTTGCTGTGTTGTTTAGTTTTTCAGACTGAATTAAACCAGTTTAAAACTTTGATTGCCAGCGATGCACTGTCTGCAGTCACAAAAAAGCCAACTCACTGTGCAGCCAATAGAAGTGTATTCCTGCACTTTTTCAATGACATTTTATGGGTTCATTACCTGACAGCAACATACAGTACAGTCGCCTACATAACATAAGATCACTTTATTGTATTAGCCATATACAATTTTTTGCATTAGGAATTAATCTTTTCACATACCCCAGCTTGCACTCCATGAGAGGCAGACACACAGACAGGGAGAGAAGCTTGGGGTCAGAGCACAGGGTCAGCCATTGTACAGCACCCCTGGAGTACTTGGGATTAAGGGCCTTGCTCAGGGGCCCAATGGAGTAGGTCTCCTCTGCCAGCTGCAGGAAATTGAACCGGCAACCTTCCAGCCACAGGTGCAGATCCTGAGCCACAGGGCCACCGCTCCACCCCAAGGAATAGAATTCCTTGCAGTCAGCCCACAGCCTGGGTGACGAGACCACATGGCTTCTGTTGAAAATGTGATCTTGTTAGGCCTTATCAAAGGCATGAGAACAAATCCCATCGCCAGACAAAATGAATATCTTCCTGTTACTGACGTGGACATGTCTCTGCAGTGTTGCAAGAGAGAATAAAGAAACGTGCCATGAGCAGGTAACATCATTACCTTCTGAAGGGCAGCCATCAGACTTGTGGCATAAAGTAGGGCCTTATTTTACTTCTCTACCCAAAGGCCAAGAGGTTCAAGAAGGAACAGTGATGAAACTGCGGGAAGAATCTGCCAAGTCAATAGTTCTGCTAGATCAAGCAATCCCCAAACTTTCCCTTCTTACCTTCTGGTAATATAACAGCTATTCACAAAAATACCTGAGGGGAAACATCTCTGTCTGTGATCATTAATATATAAATGGCCAAACTCTAATTTCTTTTGGTCGGGTTATTTTAGATTTGTGCATTAGCTGGCATTTTGCTTTAGCACACAACAATAGGAATCTAACTAAGAATACCAACTGACACTTATTTCAAATTTTTTTCAAATCCATATCCTCAGTGATAGAGGTATTTACAATTGACTTTGGTTGGGGTTTTTTTGTTGTTGTTTTTGCAAGTCAATCAACTGTAGTTTTAATAGTTGTGAATTATACCGGATCTGTGAAGGAGGAAGTAAAGCATTGAAAATTGAACTGAGAATTAAGAGCCCGGCTTGACTCATAATTTGTGACATTTATGCATTGCATCTCTGGATCACACTGAAATTTCAGACGACTAGCTCTAAGGATTGTATAAACTTATTTTTTAGCTTCCAGGACTCAAAGGGAATCGCACTTCATTATAGCTAAGTACTGTATATGAGCTGTGAGCCTTTATGATTATATTACTCCTAGATCCTTAATATTCAAGGCACGGGATATTCAATCGGCTCGAAATCTCTCTTGCACAGCTTGGCTTTCACACCTACACACACACACACAGCCTGGTGATAAGAAAATGTGCAAATTCGCGTCTGAGAGAAAGCACTTTCACAGAAACTGCAATTTGGATGTATTGAGGAAAATACAGTAATTGGCATATTTTTACCTAGAAGGAAAAGAGTTTGTTTTAAGCTCAGGATATTAAAATAAAGACCCATCTTACAGAGTGAAAACCGCACACCTAATTTCCTTACTGAGATTTGGTATGAAGAGGATGCTCTAGTGCCAAGCAGCCTAAAACTGGTGATGTCATTCAACATACGAAAGTACGGCTCTGTTTATCCACTCATTTACAGTATATAACCCTTTCACCTACAACAGCTGTACGGCCCTGTTCATCCACTCATTTATATAACCCTTGCACCTACAACAGCTGTAAGTAAAGCTGGAAATGAGGGTGAACTGTGATTGGGCAAAGGAGCTTTGTTCGTGAGACGCACTGTACAGCAGTCCATTCAGAAGTATATTTAAGTGATGTCGATCCTGCCGTTAATTGCTCCCTGGTCCATCCATTTCAGTTCTAATTGTCCACTCACCTCTTCAGCATGAGGAAACAGGGCTACAAACAATGGTGCTCACCATATACAAAGACAGTGCAACTATTTTTTTTTAATGACAGGCTACTAGATTCACTTTTATCTACTGCTGAGATAACTTCTAATCAAACCGATCCTGAAAATTAGTATCGGGTGAACATTCAAAATATTCTTTTAGTCTAACAATACAACCCTAAGATGAGTGCTCCTGGATTGCAGATGTTCCACTCTTCTTCAAACATTAAATATGGACAGTCTCATTAGATTCACGCACAATGAATAACCCAAGGCCACAACTAACAGCTACCTGCTGGCAGTGACTTATGGTGGAAGGACTACATCACTCACTGCACAAGGCATATCTGCTTAATAAGGTTTTTAGTAAAGGGTATCACCCTAGTACATCGTTGTGAGATGCCAATCAGATTAGAGCAGAAACCACTGGCTGGACTGTTCATTCCTCACTGGCCAGCTAGTATGTTTTTTATGTCACAACATCAGAGGCTTCTTTTGCAACAGTTTTTTAATCTTAGCTGAAAGCTGCTCTGAGATTGGCTGAAGCACCTTCTAAACCCGCTTTTGCTAGTGGTTCTGGCTGTTTTCCACTATTCCTAGGCAGGTTTGCCCTGAGAACAAACAAAAATATTTACTTTGCGCATATTTCATGTCACTCCCGATGTTAGTTAGTTATTTATTACCTTCGACTTAAAAAAAGATCTGCCTTTAGATTGTCTTGGACAACGTGGCACGGAAAGTTTCTCTCATTTAATGAGTAGTGAGAATGAAACTATGCATGTCAGTTTTTTTCTGTCATGCCAAGGTTTTTATTTATCATACGCTTGTCATGGCTCAGAAACAAAACAAAAAATATCCAGATCAAGAAAGCACAATTCCATTCATGCTTGTGGAGGAAAGTGGGCTATGCGCACAAGATCACGTTTTCCCAGTTCTTGGCTGTTACATGATAAAGTACTGCATACAGTATTTAATGCTGTGAAACAAAACGGCAGGGTGAGTGATTTGGAAGTGTCAGGCAGTGTGTCCCTTCACAAGAAACCTTGCACCTCACCGGTCTTATGTACTAGAAATGGGAGGAACATGTGCACAACTCCAAACAGTAAACATTGGTCATCAGTAAGAAAATCACATTGAACTACAGCTTGCATTCAAGAAGCTGTAACGAAAGCGTTCTTTCCGGACCCTATGCAGACGACACAATCCGGGGCAGAGTAAGGAAAACACGGGGAAAAAAGCATGCGGGAGTCGGGAATGAAAACAGGGGCATGTCCATGGTGCGCTGGTGTTCGGGGGAGGTGTGGCCGAGGCAAACAGTCCAAAACTGAGTCCAATGGGGAATCCGAGGAAAGGCAAAATCCAGAACCGGGCGGGTCCATCCAAGACAAACAGAATTAAAACTGGAACCGGGTCATAACCGGCAGGAACAGGAACTTAAAAGCTTGACAGGGCCAGGCACTTCCAGGTCCCGGACTCGCCTGGTATGGAAACCGATGCAGAGCCCAGAACAGAGTAGGCGCCTGGCTTTTAAGGGGAACTGAAAAGGGGGCTGGAACAGGGAGCAGGTGCGGGAGATGAGTAAAGAACAAGGAAGGGCTGGAGCGTCCTTAAGAGGGGGGTTTACGAACGTGACAGAAGCACTTAAGAAGCAGAAGCATACAGCATCTTTTAAAGGGGTAAGGAGCCGTAAGAACACTTTCAATTCTAATGCCAACTTTCCCTTCTAAAAGCAGAAAAAACACCTGCAGTGGGGGCCCTCATGTGACAAAGAGAACAGTTACTTGTTGTCCTCTGTGGTAAGCTAGTTCTTACTGAGAGCTCAAACAGGGCACTGAGAGCACAGGGCATTTTCACAGAGCCTGAAGACCATTTCCCTCTCCAAACGGAATCACACACTAGCAGCCGAGACACTGGAAAGCTGGATAGGATTACCTGAGAGTCTGTCGGCTTCAGTGACTCAGGAATTCAGAGAGCCTGCGAAGTTCGAGGACTTCGTTGTGTGTGGCTTTTGCATGGCAAGATGTGACCTGTTTTTTTCAGCCTGTTGGTCGAAAGTACGGCACATCTCTCAGCTCCATTGTGAGCAACTAGATTCCTGTTACAACTGGAAGAGGTGTGTGGAGCCCAACAAAGAACCGCTGGTAATGAAGTCATAGAAATGTGCAGACAGTAGGTGCTCTGTGCTGGAGTAAACCGATCCTCACAGGGGTCACCTGCAATTGCCTCACCTTCGGAGGCCACGGTGGTTCAGGAGAAGGTGGAAACTGGCAAAACGACACCATATAATTAAGGAATGCCAATGTGTAAGCCTCTGGCAGAAATGAAAGACTTTTCAACTTCACAGGAAAATATCTCAGGTAGGCTTCCAGCACTGATATGGGCACATTCCTAGAATACCAAAAGTCAGAACAAAAACAAAATTATTCATTTACGCTGCTGACACTTCCATCCGAAGCAAATTACATGTGTACAGTACCTATTGCTGTAGCTGGGCGTTGTACCGGTACGATATTACACTCAAGGGTACAGCAGCAGCAGCAGAGGATCTGAAGCCTCAGCCTTCCAGATACAAAGTCCAGAGCTGTGGATCACTGCCATAGGCTGTTTTTCAGCTGCTATTGCTCTTCTGTAAGCGATGCTGGAAAGCAAAGCACACCACGCATGTTCCATAATTTCAGATTTCAAGATTTCACAACATTCTGCTACCTTGGTCAATGGTTCACCCACATTTGTTTGAGAATGGCCATAATTGTTGACCTTTTTTTTTTTTAAGTTTAATTTCCTAGGGACTTGTTTGCTGGAACCATTACAGGGTGACTGTGGAATTGATCAGTGATTAGCCCTTTAGCAATTGTTGTATAACCAGTGGCTGCTTCCTGCAGCATTTTGCAGGGCACCGGAGCAAAGACTGTATCTAGGATACAAGCCTGACCAGTGATCCACTGCACTCCCCCGCAGTCCACCCAGACTTCTCTGCAAACTGTGAAGGCAGCAAATAATAATAATAATAATTTTGATCCTTCTCAAAAAACGTTTAGAGGTGCAATGCACTTGTGTCTCTTTACTGGAATACTGTGCCATCATGCTTTCAATTCTACCGTTCCAATTAAAAAATTGGAGTACAAGACCCCAGACCCTTAAAGCTCATTTAAAGAAGCTCACAGTTTTGACACACGCACCTGCATTAGCACAGACAAATCCAAAACCATGGTTTTACAAAAACATGTTCTATATGAATTCATATTCTCATTAAAAAAAAAATCAGTTTCATAATAATTTTATTGCATAGACATGATGAAAATGTGATGAAAATAATACCCCCCAAAAATAAAATGAGTTCAATATTTGAGCATCAGAAAACAACAGATGCATTTAAAGTGCCATCTGGGAGTTAGATCTATTGCATATTCAATGCGCCAATGTGTAAACAAAAAAAAAGCTTTCATTAAAATCGGAATAATAAAATAAAAGTTCAACTGAAAAGCATTAATTCCAAATCAGAGCAATTTTGAAAAACACTCGGTTGTGTGAGCAAAGCTTATTCTTTTTTTAATTAAAATAACATTATGAACAATGCTCCGATTCTTTCTTCTGGCTGTTGTGATTATTGTCATTTTTTCATTCTCTTTTGTAAAATTTAGTTCTGTATCCACAAAAATAAATTCTGCTCAGCTTCTGTAGGAAACCCTAATTTCCCAGAATAGTCTGTACATTCCAAACCTTAAAGACAGCATTCTTAACTTTACAAAATCCAATCAGGCATCTGCTTCCTGAGGTTTCGGTAACAAAATTAAAAATGTAAGATCAATAATAGATCATAATGACACCTGCCCATACCCTTATAGTTCAATATTTATGTTCTGTGAAAGGTTTTTATCAAAATCAAGTCCATTAGACAGAGGTACCATTTACAGTCTGAAACTTTCCTGACCTCCAGTTAAATGAATATTTGAATTTATTGTGTAGCTTAGACTTCTTTAGACCCCTAATGAAAAACAATAAACAGGAAACTTTTAGATTTTAAAAAGTCATGATATGATGAATGGTAAAAGTCCAATTCTACAGCTCTCCTGCACTGCAGGCCAGATCTTGCACATCTATTCCTTGAGAACTTGTGTGTAAAAGCTCAACATCCATGCAAAACAGCTGTATAATATACTCAACAAATACCTCTTGGTCATAGTACCCACTGAAAAATATTTAGTGTTGGTTAGATCATTTTTTTAACATTTGTGGCTGCTGGCAGTCGATTTTCATTCATAATTTGCATTACCAAACATTTTTTCAATTGTGCTATCAAGCAATTGTTGAGCCCCCTGAGTAAAAATCTACAAACAGCTCCTTCTTCTTACGTCATGTAAATTTGTCACTCTTAGCAAATACTGTTCTATGACCTTAGAAACAACCTTTGTTAAGCCATGAGATCTGTATTGATCTAGATATATTAGACCCGATCAATCTGGTTGTGCTTTTCATTTGTGCAACCAGATGTTACCTCTGCAGCAGCGTATTGAACCTTCAATCAATCTTAAACATTTATTGCACAATTGGAATTGTCAGGACTCCCATTTTGCTGCTGCAATTTTTGTGCGAATTTCCTTGTCAAATCCAACAGCTTCAGCGTGTGTCTATAACAGAATCCCATTGTAGCTTATCCCTTCCAGTGGGGTTTACCTGTCCGATTAAATGACCGATCAATTCAAGGATGGATGCAGCATGAGTTCTCCAAAGACTCTGCAGGTGTTGTGCCCTGCCAGAGGTAACTGATGTAACTGTGGTGGACACTGGCAAACAGAAAGGGAGTGCCGGCGAGAGCTACACACCAGGTGCGAAGCTCCTCTGAATCAGCTTCGCAGTTGCAGAGAGGTGTAATCCTGCCTGTGAAAGAAAAGAAGGCACTTGTATGAACAGCTATCAGAGGCTGTCACCTCTAAAAATGCACGCTTCCTTTTCTCCCCAGACATTCTGTGCAAGCGCAATAAATAAATACACAAAAAACGACAGAGATCCTAAATCTGCAATCTCCGTAAATCCCCTTTTTGCTTCTTGAACTGGAAGAACTACAATCAAACTAAACACCGCATAAATCATGCTTTCATTTTTCAGATCAGATGATATTGAATATGATTATCATTTCAATGTGTGTATGATTACTGTGTGATGAATAGAGTGTAACTATAGTCTGAGCAATTGTGTGTATTCCTACAGATGTGCAATATACAGGTACCCTGATGTGTTACACATAGATTTAGATCATTATATAACTTTGATGTTAGTCGCATTTGACAGAAAAATCAGAGGTGAAAATAAGTAGGTAATATACAGTATTTGTGGCCGTCCTGGTGTTCTATCCGAGAAGAAGCTGATTAAGCATTTCGCGGTTAAATTTTCCAAGAAGATGATAACTTCAAACACCCTTATGGTAACTGAGGAATAAAACCAAAGGAATTTCACCAATGTCTGTAATATTTATATCAGGGGTCCCCAACACTAGTCCCTGGAATACAGAATTCATTGGCTTTTGTATGTCTCTCAAGAAGGGATGAATTAGACCAGTTATGCATTAATTGGATCAATTTAACAATTCTCACAGGTGAAGAGATGATTATAATTTAAGAAGACACAGAACAACCTGAATGCTGGAAAAGCCTGGTTTTTCTGATGCTCTATCTAATGTTTTGCAAATCTGTGTTTTCTCCTTGAGTGTTTTTTAAAGGTTTAGTAGTCCGGGGCTTTGTGTATGCATAGCAATGTGTTAGATATAAACACAATGTTTTGTCCTAACTCTCCCCTAGTGATTTCTAATCCTCGATCATGTGTTGTCAGAATCTGGACGTTTACGATGTTGCATTCTGACAGATGGACTGGGGTTCTGACTGTGTCTTGACTTCACAGTATCAAAGAACAGAGCAAGTCAGGTTGCTGCAGTAAGCCTCTCAGTGCCACCAAAAAAAGAACATAAAATCACTGCAGTGCCTTCAGAGGGCTAGAAATGCTATTTTGTCTTGCTTTTCAGTCACAGCAAGTGCCATGATTACTGTACAGTATATTTGACAGAAACAAGCCTAACATTTGATTTTAGCAGAATTTGCTTTTTAGAATATACAAATAGAGCTGTTCTACACATAAAGCTTTTTACATTATTTCAGCTTCTCAGCAAGTACCTCACCCTGTGATTTAACACCCATTGCAATCAATTCAGATGGAGGCAGACAAAGCCCTTCCACATCAGCGCAGTGCCGCAGGGCGTGTTCCTCTCTTACATGGCACTAATGACTCTGTCAGCAAACATGTGGCTCTAATGCACTTTGGGGAACATTATCTGGTACATTCAAATCACTTTCAAAAATGCGATCTGAAGTTTTCGCTTGTCTGCATTCTATTGAAAAACACAGGTTATTGACTCAGTTCTTTTTATCACCTCCCTTTCCTATCCCCCTAAATCTCCACCATTTCTCCTATTCCTGAGAGAATATTTCTATTTAATTCAATAAATATTAGTAACTGTAGATATGTCTTCACATGTGTGCTGTAAACGTGGGAAGGAATCTATTTACTTCCCTGAGGATAATGGCTCTCCTTTCTATCGGAGTCAAGAGAGCTGGTCCATCAGATGTTGATTATTTGGAACTTGAGGTTAGAGTGAGGAGATGCAGACGCTGGAGAGCCCAGAGAAACGAACAGAGGCCCAGTGTTTGGGCTACAGGTCCCCTTCAGGCGTGTGTGTGAGCGAGGGGAGCGAGCTGAGGCTGAGGCTGAGGAGCGGGGAGAGCAGTGAGAGTGGGATGAGGGAGGCGAGAAGGAGGCCAAATGGCCCAGGAGACAGAGACAGAAAGACAGCGTAGTCATGGTGATCCTACGTCTTCCCTGGACCCCTCTGTCTTCTTCCTGTCTCTGTAGCGGAGCTCGTTTGGGCACGGCGACGTCATCGCCCTCCCTGCGCGTAGCAGGGACCTCAGCTGCCTGTGCTGGGGGAGGTCTCCTTTAGCTCGCTCGGCTGGTTCCCTGTTTCATTACGCCGGAGACCCGGGTTCGCGCCCCAGGTGTTGTAGGACGAACCAGTGGCACCCCGACAGTCACATCTCAGCATCTTCCCTGGACCCCTCAGCCAGTCTTCCTCCCGTCTCAGCAGTGTAAATGTTGGAGTAGGCCCTGCAAGAGCTGCAATAACTGCGCTGATCACTGTGCCTGCTGTAGACCCCCTGGGTGATGTTGAAATGGCCAAAGGAGGCCGCGCACATGGGTGCTGCTGGATATGTATGTACAGGAGATACTGCTGCAAGTGTGTGGTGGGGTTCTCTAAGGATGAGACTGCACCCAGCTCAGAAGGCTGCTAAAACACTGAACCGCGATTGCTCTATTTTACCAGCAGAGGGTGGCGTTAAAATGCACTGCACTGTACTGTATATTATTACACCTGCACAGTATGAATAATATCTAACTTTAATTATATGAAGTTTTATATGGTTAAGCTAAATTACATTTTTTGGTTTCGAAATAGTGGATAGATAGACACTATGAACACACAAATTTCAGTTTTATTTAGATGACACCAATAACAAGATGTCACAAGGAGATATTTTCCTTAAATGATTTATATCTTATTGTTTTGGGAATGTTTTTTAACAATCTCCATGGATACCACCTTAAAAATACCTTTTTTTCTGTGAAATGTGTTTTTCTCTGCGGAGCAGCAATTTCATTAACAGCAGCGAGTAAAAAATGGGGTGTCAAGTTCTAATTGCTATCATCTGCAGTGTTAACAATTTTCATGCCTGCCAGAAGGATGCACAGCCTTTATAACGACATGCAGGAATATTTTATTGAACGCTTACATGTGCGATATGAGGACAGTTTCAAGAGACCTTTCCTGGTTTTCTTAACTACAAAGGATAAGTGGACTGGTCTGCAGTCCAGTTAAAAAATTAAAGAAAAAAAATCTATCAATACAATCAATAGATAAGGAAAAGTAGCATCTTAATGGGAAAGAAAGGCCTTTCACATTTACAAATGCGTAAAACAATGGTAGTATATTTAATGAATGTGTCTGTACATTAAAGAAACACTCTGATTAGTATTACCTAACAAATAATGTACATTATCTATTACAATAATGCAACATATACAGATATGTAATTTTATACATGACAGACAGATGTAACGGAGAGCAAACTGGACAAATCATCCCAAGATGTTTGTCCAGGAAATTATAACACTATCCGTCTACACATCTGCTTGTCCTGAATGTGCTCGTCCTCGTCGAGATTAATAATTTTCTTATTTTTGGTCTTCAGATTTAAAAAGTAAACAAATACAGCCTTTCCCTTCTATATTTTTATACCTATTGTTTTTAACACGAAAGTGTTCAAGAAATCTGCTTCTACGGAAAGTTACTCAGCACACAGAAACCACAGCAAAAAGGCCAGTATCATCATAGTAACCTGGTTCAGGAAACATAGCTGTGGACATTGAAAGCTTTTTATTTGTCTATTACACAAGTGGCTTATCACTGTGCCCCAAGGTCGGTTAGAGCAGTTACTATCTTACCAGCTTTAATATTCTACCACCATTGATAGTGGTTTTCACCTGGCATGAACTTGATGGTGCAGCATAGCCTAAAGAAGGGCACGTTTTTATTACAAGCCCTAATGTTGCAATGTTCCTGCTTTTAGTGCCCAGTTCGTGAGTTTAAACCTTCACGTAAAAAAAACCCCACTACGTTTGGTGTTGCCCTTCATCTTGAGTACAATATCAGTCGTAATTTAGTAACTGGAATTAGTTATTAGTTATTGGAATGAAACATTGACAGTAGCTGTGCAGAGAGGCCAATGAGAAGTATGTGGAAGTGAGCCAAGCTGAATGGTGAGCCAATACAGAAAAGAGGACAAAGTGGGTGACATTCTCACCCAGATTTGACACCCAGATATTAACAAATGCGGCATGCATTCAAGATCCCCTGTGCTATGACTTTGTTCCTTCTAAAGTGTGTATATACAGTACATTTATGGATGTGATTAGTGCACAGGAATGATGTACTGTAGCTCATGATTGTCATTCATAGCAGAAGTATCACACCCAGGATGACATATGTTTCTGCACTTGAAATGGTAACATATGAAAACCTGCACATTGGATTTTGCAATGGCTATAATTTAGGTGGAAATACTTTTCGTCGTATGTGACAGTCGGAGTAGGGAAAAAGTAACAATTTACCAGTGTAAGAGATTACTTAAGTTTGGGGGAACTGTTTTTAAGAGTAACTGTTCAAGCACTACATAGATCACTGTACTGTAAGGGATGGTTTTATAAAATTATTGAAAAATTAATCCCCTATACTGTACAAGTATCTTGTTACTGTGTAACTGTAAATGATTACGTTTTTAAACATTGTTTGAAAGTTACTTTCCCCAACGCTGGTGACAAATCCAACTGGAGGTGTACAATTAAGGAATTAGGGTAACTGGTGCTGGAGGAACAATCTCTGGGCGCTTGGTGCTCTCGTGGCAGGAGGTGGAAGGGAGAGCAGATTTGTGAGGGCAGCGCTGTCATGGACAGCCAGCTGGGTCACTGTGAGGTTTCAGAGTGAAGCAAGCTGGCTTCCTGCGATCACTGGTCACAGCTGGTGCGGGGAAGAGATGCTAAGTTTTTTTTCTCTGTTGTTGAAGTTAAAATACAAGTCATGTCTTCATAATGACATGCTTGGATCTCAGTTCACTGCTAAAACTTTTCACATCGGAATTTGCCAAGAGTATGTGCTTTCTCGGTTATACAAGACCACGCTTCCTATCAAGATCCCTTGAATCTGGGCATCATCAGCCACAATCCCACACGCTTTCTAGGTCTCTGTATATCATCGGCAGCCTGAGACCAGAGGGAGAGAAACAAAGGGTACAGTTAAGGTTTAACAGGCCCCATTAACCCTTTTCCAAACCATTTAATTATTTAAGCAGACCAAGAAGTTATACTGAACTGTGGTCCTAAGAGGTAAGAATTGAGAGGCCCCTGGCTTTAAATTAATGAATAAAATATTAATGTAACTTCTAGATATACATAACATTTTTTGCAGTAGGTCACATGGTGAAAGTATCTTTCTCTCCTATAATAAAAGAGAAAAATGTTCATTTCAAAATTTGCAGAAGGCTGTATTCTGGGAAAAGTTACATTACAAAGCTCAGCAGTCCCAGTTCCTTAAGCCTGATAATAATTTATAATTAATTCTTATTATTCATAAGCCATTGATTCATTGACTTCGGCAGTCTCCTCTCAATGCAGAACCAACGGCCCAGTGGAGTCTGGAAACTGTTCCCCATCACACGCTATGGGCTCTAGGGTGCCGGGCCCCAGTAGTAGAATAAAAAGCCAGAAAGCTGTCACAGAAACCGCAGCAAGTTACTGCTCTTGAAATAAAGATGTTACTGTTATGAGATGTGCTGAAGTGAAAGGCAAAACTGCCCATGTTGGAGGTTAATCAGGAAGGCCAAACTGCCCTCCTGCGTGCCAGAACGTGTCGTTTGTTATCTTTCCTGCACTTTCTCATCTGCACTTTCCTGGTAACGGCAAGACATGCTTGTTTGCATTGCAGAATTAGCGCTGCGTCATTATTAAACTATGCGCACACTTTTTATAGCACCAAGCAGCACAGTGACCTCATTTATCTCGTGGACTGATAACTTTGAAGCACTATCCTTTTCCAGGCTACAAGGTGCAATCAGAAAAGCAGTTGATATCTTTGGCAAAATTATCTGTGTAGTTCGGTGCAGTCTGAGAGGCACAGCAGCGCCACACTATTGTCCTGGAAAAGGAGACAGTCTCCCCTTCGCCTCTAAATACTTTAAGCCAGGGGCGTTCTTTAGCTCTGGACCTGGAGAGTCATACCGTCTTCTGGTTCAGGCCCATTCTGCTCAGCAGAGCTCTGGGTGACTTCATTGGATCTGTCCACCTCTGTGGTAGAAGGAGTGGTGTGCTTTCCAGACCTCTTTTTGTTGAGCATTTAATGCTGCCATTAAAACCATCAGGATGTGGCTCCCTAGGACAAGTGTTTTAGACCCCCCATCATAGAGAAAGGAACCCCGTTCTCCTTGTTATTTAGTATTGACCATACAGTGTACGGTATACAGCTAAATATACGTACTGTATCCGTGCTCAAAATATCTGAGACAGGGTGAAAATACCTGAAATAATGAAATACTGTATCTTATGTTTATTCATTGATGAAAGCAGTGGTGCCCAAGCACAAAGTAGTGAAACCTCTTTTTTTCACTCAGTGTCTGGACACCAGCTTTTCATCCATGAATATGGTTTTAATTTAGTCATTCTAATGGTTTTGACAGAACAAGGATCTTTGCCCACTGCAGAGCAGTGAGGATCGAGGATGTCTGTGGGTATTTGTGAATAATTTCTGGTAAAGAGACATCAGAAAATCTTGGTCCCCAACGGACGGCTTCTGAGCTCTTGGTCACCAACGGACGCTGCCCTGATCCCTTGATGAGCGGAGCAGCTGTGAGCCCTCCTCGGCCTCTGAAACATTGTTCGTGAGGGATTTGGTGTCTGCAGTCTGGACTGTGCATCTTCAGAGATTCACGAGAGTCGTCATTTCTCAGTCCCTCTATCTCCCGGTAGAATAAGGCTGTTCTTGTGCCCTTTGCCCTTTGCTAAATTGCCTAGTTTGGGCATCTTAATACAGCGGGGCAACATGCCTTTATTATGGAGAGCTATAAAAAGATACTTCTCAATTTTACAAGAAAAATGAAAAAAAAGCCCCGGCCTCTCTTCCCATCAGAGTTTATTTTAAACTGCTCGGCACTGCAAGATGGGTCGAAAGGATTGCAGCCAAACATCTCCAGAGGTGAAAAGTGGGGGGCGAGAACTGTAAAACCTCTGTGAGCCCACCCAGAGGATTTCAGCAGTCATTGGAGAAGATTTTGAGAACATAAAATATCATAAATCACAATATCCTGAACATAAAAGGCATGGGTCCTGGGCCATAAACACAAACTATTTTTTGTTGTATATTATATTAATTTCTTGCATTTACAGTTCATAGCATGCTTTGTCCCAGATGATCCAAAGGTGCTTCACGTATAGGAGGGCACCCTCCTCTTCACCAGCCACCTGTACTGCTGCCCATTCTGCACCAGCAGCCCCACCACACGGCAGATCAGGTTGACGAGTCTGAAACTGCTTCTCCAATCGAACGAAGGAGGAGCTTTAGGAAGGCTGGATTGTGCAAGCCTGGAACTCAGCCAGGACACTGTGGTTAACCCCTACTCTTTTGAAAAGAGGTCTGATTCATGGGACAGCGCGGTCCCAACCAGCACACTACAGTACATCTTCTTGAATTGGCCTGATTAGACCTTCGGATGACCTGTGTGACTGTCTGAGTATGCTGGTTGTTTTAATTCTAATAAAAGTATGCAGTCGGATGCTTATCTGAAATATGCATCTATCATAGAAGATTAAATCTTTTGATTTATAGAGTGTCCTTTGTTCAAATGACACAGCAGATTACACTGCATACCTCTTAAGAGCAGAAATGAGCTGTAATCTGCCACCAGGGATGCACTTTGGGTTAATGGGACCTTGGCAGTCAACATATGATGAGGCAAAAATGCCAGATCCTCTTAAAAAAGATATAAGATCACTTTATTGGCCATATATAATTTCTTGTATTAGGAATTTGTCTTTTCACATACCCCAGCTTGCTCTCCACAAGACACACAGACAGGGAGAGAAGCTTGAGGTAGGAGCGCAGCCATTTATACAGCAACCCTGAAGCAGCTGGGGTTCAGGGCCTTGCTCAGGGGCCCAGTGGAGTAGGATCCCTCTGCCAGCTGCGGGATTTGAAACGGCAACCTTCCAGCCTCAGATCCTTAGCCACAGAGCCACTTCACCAGCCTTTTTTTATAGATACAGTATCATTTACATACTGTATCTGTGGATGAGCATATTACCTAGGTCTCACATCTGTAAGATGAATTAAAATATTGCCTTACGCACTTTGTACTGACATGTGTTGCTGCTTTTTTGCCCCCAGAAAATCCGAAAGCAGCTGCTACATTAAAGCTGTATGTTTTTTAATGCGGTGTTCGCAACAGGATGTGCTGATCTGATCGGAGCCGAATAACAGAAGCAGCCCAGCAGCCTGAGAGGAACAGCTGTAGTGCAAGAGCTCTCAGTGCCGAAGGGGTTGTGCATACTGTATTTACCATATTCTCTGTCCAGAGCAACTTGAGATTTCGATGGAAGTTGCTTATTTCCAAGACAGGTTTTCACCCCAGCAGCACACCTATTACTACTGTAATTAGTTTTGTTAAAAAAAATACAAGGTCATTGCCTCCTCCCTGTCTATTCAGCCCTGCTGCCAAACAGATGGATCTCCTAACTACCAAAGCTGGTTCTTCTCACAGCTCACCGCCTGAGCCTTCTGACAGAGCTGAGGGATGGAGCACAGCCAGCACTTCGCAGGCAGTGCCCCCTCACCGTCTGGTCAGCACGCTCCCTGCTGAGCCACCAGGACGCAGGCTGCGCTGCACCACCTACAGAAACGTCTACTGCACACTGCAGAACCACACATTTGACAGATGGGTTTTTCCTTTTGCTGATGGGTTATGGAAGTTCTGCTTTCTGAAGATTTCAGATTTGGCATCAGTTCTTGGGGACTATAAAGCCTAAAGCAGATGTCAGACATGTAAGTCAACATTCACAGCTCTCGCAGGATACCTACTGTATAGGATGATCAACCAAAGATCAACCACCCTGACACTGAACCAGAAAAGGGCCCAACATCCCTACTCATCTTTGCAAGCTGGTGACTTAATGGTGACCCAGATAACCTGTGGGACTGGGGCTCTCCAGGGACAAGCGTGGGAAAACCCCGACATGAAGTAAGAAACAAATGAAGGAAGCAAATTCAATTGACTGATCAGATAAACTTAAAACAAAACCCTGAACGCAGACCGTTGAGCCTGACATGCCAGGTGAAGGGTTCAGTGATACAACCACATTTTTTTTAGATGCTGAAATTCAGTTCTAATAACTAAATCTTCACCTTTGTCGATGGCTGAGTGGAGCTGCCTTAAAAACTAAATGCTATTACATTACACTATTCCCCAATGAGAGGCAGTTCACAAAACCTTAACTTGATCAGGCTTTACTTTCAGATGGATTATAGACATCCATGATTGAATTTCACAGTTATTTCTGTGCCCGACTGCACTGGAATTGTGAACGGACCTGTGTATTATCTACGAAGAAATAAAGGCCACGTTCATTCTTTCCTGACAAGAAAACCCAAGAGGAAAGATACAAACAACAGCAAGGGGCCCTGGGGAACTCCTCACTGTACATTACCCAGTTCAGAACAGCAATACAGTACCTTGAGGCATGTAATTTGTTGCAAGGCTAATAACACTTTTATGTAAAGTACACTTATATATAAAAATAACACTTTATTAATAATGCACACTGATTCTTCAGATAAACTGATAGGAGGATTTACAGCAAAGTGCACCTTTCACCTTAACCTTCTTCTACTGCTGGTTATTGTATTTTCTAGCTGTTCTGCACAAATGACATTCCAAATACAAGTACAAACATTTTATCAGAGCCTAGATTTTACAGTAATAAAAGCAAACCGATGTAACAACTGCAGGTTAATCCTCCTACAGGATAATCTGAGTGTGATCCTATTTTGAGTACACACCTACACACCTCTAAAGAAACTGAAGATGACCAGGAAGATGGACCTGGTGGAACATTTTGTGGAAACAATCTATAAAGGACAGAAAGAGCTTGCCCAGTGTCCACATGATTCAGATACTCATGCATCAGGTGTTACAGGCTCTTTCTTGCTCCTTTCATACTTAATATCCCCAGATACTACAATGTTTCTAAACAGTAAAAATGTTCAGACCAGGATTTTGGCCACAATCAGTATTTTTGGACAGTCCCTCTTCCAGGAGTCTACACAGCGTAATCTGTGTAAGTTTGTAAGTGTGTGCTACCCCTTTTTAAGAACATTAAAACAACGACTTTAAAAAGTGATTAAGCAAACCTATTGTGTTTTGTAAAGTAGTGCTCAGCAAAGCAAAGCATCTAGCACCAATGCATTGTTTGCATTTTGCAAAGAAAAGTTGAGTTTTTTGCTGATATTTTTTAATATGAAAGTTTCAACAAAGTACAGTATTACAGCATGCAAAGCAATCATTGAAACAAATGCGGTCCAGTAAACCCAGCAAGATGCAATGAACTGCAGGCAGTTTTCAAAAGTCACAATGATAAGGAAAAGGAATTTCAAACCATTTAAGGTCAAGGGTATTATAATTGCTGGAAAGGACGGTTTTTGTTTTGCTAACAATCATCAGTAAAAAGCTTGTTCAGATTTGGAGTAACAGGCATGTCACTGGAAGGTAAGCAAACTTCAGACACACAGACACCTGGGACTGGAATTGAACCCAGAACCTTGGCAACGTGAAAGAGCAGCACTTACAGTACGGCTACACCACCCCCTTCCAAATGCCTCTGTCACTGCCATTCAGTACATTCCTTCATTCCTCCAACCTTCATAGAGCGTCTTGTCTACTTCAGGCCTTCAGTAATTGATCAACAGTCTAGCGTGATGAGCACAGCTCTCCCTGCCCCTGCCGGAATTCGAACCCAGGTTCCGAGCACGCAGAGCACTTCTCCCTAGACAGAGGATAACTCTGCTATACCAGAAGGCCAAGCAGGTCCTCTGCCACAGCAGAGCTTTACAGTGTCTAGATTTCAGAGAGGGGTGATGTCACTTCAGTAACTGGCTCAGTGCAGGAGCCCTGGTATATCCTCCTCTTCTCCATATTCTTCTGCAGCACAGAAGACAGACACCAGTCTGAGAAATCTGAGTCATGGCACCAGGGTGAAGTGTGTTGCTCTTCCTGTTTGCTGGGATTCGATCCCGGGTGCTTGCAAGCTCTCAGCATACACAGTGCCCCTCCCATGATAACTCTGTCACACCAAAAGACTGCAGCAGAGTTTCACACTGCCTACATTTCAGAGGAGAATGACTCTGCTTCTTTGACTGGATCAGTGCATGAGCCCTGGTACACCTACAATCCAGCACTTTCAGGACTGTGGCTTCTTTAGTTTTCAGGAGTATTCTAGCTTAGACTACTGCTCGTACTTTATGCTTCTGAGATGTCTGACCTCGAAAACTTTAAATAAATGGTCCAAATCAAAAAAGGAGTCCCCTAGATCTGGCAGGGAGCCATTTTTTTTGTTATAAAAAGACAGATCAAGTTTAGATTCATTCATGTTCATTAATATTTTATTCTAAGATATTTAGTCTCATATTGGCCTAGTACAGTACGTACATCAAAGTCTCTGCTGCTTACGTACCTCAAAGTATGTACCTCAAAGTCACATATAAAAAGCCATATACAGTATGATTAAACCATTGTGAAATACAGTAAAATTCCTGATAATTAACAAGGATTCGAAAGTGACAGATTCGGAAAATCAGTAATTAGGAGAAAAGTGAAAAAGGCGCGGGGGGGGGGGATATAAGTTTAATGGAAAATTACCTGAGCAATAGGCTGTTTAATCCTGCTGTCAAGAGTAGCCAATAGTGGTTTACAAAGAGGGTGAAATCAGAATCGAAGAATAGGCACTGTCTAGCTCTTAAGGAAAACTAGAAGACAGTGGCGATACAAATAGTGCATGGAAAGGCTGCTTCAAAATAAAAAGAGATTTCAACGGGACATTGATCACGGAGTCGTTCTTGTTTTTAAGACACGGTTTCTGCATTGAGAACAATGTTGTCCGAAGAGTGAACGTTTCACCAGCCATGTGCAACATTGTAGAACCAAGAAAGCCTATCTGATAACTGAGGGAAACTTTTACAGTCAGCATGTTAGTGATTTAGGATGTCTGAGAAGCAGTCTTTAGGATCACATTTCAAGTTTACCTGTAAATACTATAAAGGTGAGATAATAATACAACATCTGTGCGAAGAGCAAGTTGTAATTGACTTTTCCTGTCTTGCTGTAACCCCTATTATTCTCGAGGTGCCATTTGTCTGCTTGGTTTGCCATTATCACCTGTATGGCTGAGGTCAGTGGGAGCTTTTGCCAGTAAAAGCAAATTTCTAAGCTTCACACTGCAAACACCCTTAGAGAGCAGAGAGTCTCTGCAGCTCCGCTGGTTTTGGGGTGTCTCGTGTGTCATTGCTGAATTTTGAATGCACAAAGGATGACTGTCTGATGGCCATGGGAAAAGCAGAGGTTAATTCCACACTGAAAAGTAAAAGGAACAGGAGTAAAGGTTCAGCCGCGGAGCCTTCCTCAGGTTTGCTCAGTGGAAACAGAGAAGCCCTCACGTTAAACTCACAGCTCCCTGCTCTAACATCTTCTGATACGGAAGGGTTTTTTTTTGGAGATGGGCTGCCTTCATCATGCTTTGCCCTCTCCCTAACCCAACACATGTGGAGCCTATTTTGCTTCAGAGCAGTGAAGAACAAGCTGAGGGGTAAAATAACGCAGAGACTCATCTGCGCGTGATATCCAGCCTAAAAGCATCACCCAGTGTAATGCCGTTGGGTTACATGTTGTTGAAATAGCAGACAGACAGGTAGCAGACAGTGCTACTGCACTGGAGATTCTAGTCAGAAGAGGAACTCCTTGGGCTCACAGCAGACCTAGCACTGAATTCAGGAGCAACGCAGCTCTATCCCAATAATACCGAGAGGCCCAAGGGTCAAGTATCCTTGCCAACCTTATTCCTCCAAACTAATTGTACATCCTTGGGTCTCCTGGCCATGGCTGGCTCACAGCCCGAATCCAAACAGGCAGTATCTGAAATGGAGCACTGAGCCTAGGCTCCAAACAGCTCCTTACCCTACACCAAGTCATGTGGGGGTCCGGATGAGACAAGGTTCCAGCACACAGGCACTTATGAACGATGTGTATTTACTTTGTGTGGCGGCACTATGTTTATAAAACTTGAATACATTTATGGATGGAGTGCATTGATGAATATTAGACACAGATATTTTTCAAGTGTCAAATGCGGAAACAAGCACCTTATTAAACGTTAGTTTCTTTTGTAGACTTCTTGTGAGCATACACATGACATTAATCTTGAATTCTATGGGACATTTTTCAAGACGTTTTGGGTTTTTTTATCCAACATTTGCAGCCCTGTTTGCACAACTCCAGTGTCTGCAAGTTTCCCTACCACCTCTGCTCTTATTGACTTGATGTAGCTGATCATTAGATTAATTGGACCAGTTTAACACTTTTCAAAGGTCTTCAGCCGTTAATAATGTAAAGAGAACTGGAAAACCGGCTAGATTCTGGCCTTCGAGGACTGGAGTTGTGTGCCTATGATTAAGGATCGCAGATCTGGCTTTATTGATGTTATCAAAGAGTGTGCAGGCTGTGTTATTTCAGAAACTTTAGGACACTGGGTTTTCTTCAAACACAGGATTTCTAAGACTTAGCCCTCAACACCCTGCTGTGTTCAATCTTGTGATAATGAAATTTAGGATAAGACTGGACTTGTGGCTTTCTTTCCACTGTCTTTTGTGAATGTAGGGTATTAATTATGGTATTTGAGGCAAAAATATTTTACTACATTTTTTACTTTTATTAAATGTAATAAAAATTGATTGTTTGCTTTAAGTAAATACGTTTCAAACTTTTTACTTTAACTTTAAGTAATTTTTACAACAAGTTGTATTCAGTTTGTGAATTACAATTCATACTCAAGAACTGAGAGTATGAATTCAGAATAGAAATGATTCTGAATTGAGAAATCGAAATTACTCTAGCTCACTCACTACTGTATATACAGCACAGTAAAAGAACAAATAACTTGCTCTTGTGAGATGGTAACTCAATGGTAACGAGGTAATTGTTATGTGGTAACACAATGGTAATATGATAATTGTTAAATGGTAACACAATTAATTGGTACATTGTTGGGAAAGTAGCCACACATATTATAAGAGTCTTTAATTGAAATCAGCCTCTTAAAATGTTTAAGAAAACATTAAGCACTTCATGTGACACAAGCTACAAACCTCCATTGTAGTACACAACTTCACAACACAAAGAGGTGCTGCAATTAATTCCAGTTGCTAAACATTGACAGAAACTTGACAATTGAATAATAATTACCATTATTCAGTAGTTGTTAAGCAATGTTAATCCCCGTGAAGAAAGGTCTAATGAAATGATATGGTAATATTAATCCAAATTGTAAATCCCTAGAATATAATTTCATCAGGCAATAAAATGAAACATAAACTATGGGGCAACGTAGCTTTAACTCCATTTGAAAGAAAGCAGTTGGTTCTACATGTTAAGATAAGGTGACAATATCAGATGCTTGGAATGTTAAACCTTTTGGAAGTAAAGAGCATGTGAAAGTCAAAGATAAGAATGCTATTTTTTAGCAGCATTTATCACATCACTGCTTGTAATACGTACCGTTCGAATTGCCGGAGTCTGATGCTGGGCAGTATTTATAGTTGAACATGAGATAATTAAAGATATACTGTAGCCATGACCTCATCTTTAGCCGGTTGTACTAATCACAGGCTTCTTTATGGAGCAGGTCACTGCAAAGGCAAAGAAGCTGTGGTGACCTAGGCTCATCAAACAGCATTGACTTACAAAAATAACAACAAGAGGCTCATATTCAACGTGTTTCATATTGAGAGGCGCCAGTCGAGTCCTAGATTTTCACTGGACGTCGATCTCCGGGAATGCTCCAGTCACCTAAGTATATCCAGCATCATGCTGACATTCCTGAGTGTCTCGTGTAAGGTCCACATGCCTGCCGAGAGCAGATTCGCAGTTAACAGGGCAGAAAGCAAACCTGAGAGGGCACTTCATCGTTGCAGTAGGTTTCCGAATTCAGATTGCACAGCAACAGAGTCCAGAAAGGTCACCTCACATGCTTGATAATCTGGAATCTTCATCTGTGCTGAAGTGAATGGTGGGAACTTTGCAAAGACAAAGGGCAAGGCAGTGGAAAATATATAATGTGGGAAAAAAGTTTTCTTGACAATATTTAAAAAAAAAAGATTTTGTAACAATTTCTATTTAAAGAAACGGATAACAACGCTGTGAAGCCGATTGATTACCAAGCCATACCTTTGCTATTTTTAACCAACAGCTTTTCATAAGGCTTTTCTTTTATTTGAGGGAAGGGTGGGTCAGTCGCATTTATTTCACTGACTCGTTTTGTTTAAGAGAGAAATGGCATTTTGAAAGTGTCTGAGATCATGTCAGGCAAGCTTATTGGACAGATTTCACCATTTTTTATTTTAACGATAAAAAAGAACATTGCAGTTTACTGAAAAACCAACAAAACAATATAAACATTAACAAGGAAACATTAACAATTTAATACTAATTGTATTACATCAGTAAATCATGTGCTGGCTGCAATCAGTGCAGACTGAAAATACTAGCTCTGCCATTGCATTGTGCATGTTACGCTCCCTGACAAAATTGTCAAAGCATTGAAAGATGTTGTACCTGTACAGTATGTGCTCCAGTTCTAGATGTGTATTGAGAGAAAAGACGTTAAGTCATTCATGAGTTACAGTGGTAGTGAACTCATTCCTTCAGATCTGTACATTATTTATTAAGGTGCCAGAGCAGCTCCTTCTGCTAGGGGTCAGCAGGGACATGTCTGAGTCTTTTTGTGATTATTTAGGCCATGCCATTTCATTGCCTATCAATAATGGAACGAAGTTGTGTTTTGTTCCGGGGACTGCAGAGAAAGGTAGACTTGGAAGAAAAAGCACTGTCTCGTCTTTGTCACAAGAATTTTTCTGGGGCTTTCATTAGTACCAGTGCACACTGTTCCCCCAACATCCCCAGTATACTGTAATTCATTAGAATCTGTTTGAGGTGTTACTCAGAGGCCTGTAACTTATCATACTAAAAGCAGTCTGAAACAAATATTTGCTACACAATTGCTGTACGTATTCAGGAATTCTGCTGAATTCTACACAACCTATTTTGCACTACTGTATGTACAGTACATACAAAATACTTCTACACTCTACAAATGTGTCAGACTGTACAGTATGTCAATTTATGCAATGTGTCACAAACACATTTGAGATGTATACTCTGGTTATATCTACAGCGTACAGTACGTGGTACCGTAATAGCTTAATAAAAAGCAATGAATTCCGATTTTTTTTACCTTACGTATTCTGCAAATTCTAAGGTAGAAAGAAGAAAGGGAATTTATTTTAGAACAATCTTTTCAGTTTAGAAAGACTAAACGAATTTTAGTGTTTAATAAACGAAATATTTTCTTTTACTTTAAGCGTGTTTCTTTGCAGCCCGTGCGTGCTGACGCAGCTCCCTACTGCCTACAAATTCGTCAGCATTATGATACGAATATTGACCTATTCGTAGTGGATTTCATCCACTTTCAATGAAATGAAATGGAAAGCAGGTGTTGCAATAGGCTCTGATGAAAAATATGTGCTGCTCTCAGGCAAAATTAGGCTGAAAATACACATAACTGTATACAAATTTGTTCTGAAGACCCAAAATAAAACCCGTTTTTTTGACGTCCCTGGGCATTTATACTTGTTAATGCCTGAAAAAATGACACTGCTACTGTATATGCTGACAGAGACCTTGTGTAGTTTTTTTTAATTTAATGTTTTACAGCATTTAACACAATTAAAAGTACCAAGCGTAAAACACCCCCCTTGATTGGTACAGCTTATCGCAAGACAGCGTCCCAGCTTGAACTGCCCGAACAGCAGCTACCAAGCTACCTTATCTGGGTAATGAATTACCCGGAATTACGACTGTTACATTACACAAAACAGAAGAATAAAACTAAGCCGGCACAAGGAAGTGTTTAGTGTTACAAAACGCCGGGTTTTTGCGCTATTCTCCGCGTTGACCCGCACACGCTCAGCCAGGCCCACGGCACAAATTGAACTTGTTGGTCGTTTCCATGACTACGAACCCCCCCCCCCCGATTTAAGCCAATGAGCAGGACCGCAGCGCCGCTGAAGGCACCAGCCATCTTGCTTATTATGGGAGCGCGGTGTGGCAATATTCCCCCTCTTTATACTGGAATAAAATAATTTATTCACTGGAAACCGAGGGCTGAGGGGAGCACGTCGGCGGGTGATCGCGGGCACTGAGCATGTTGTTACTGTGCTGCCACCCTGACTATCCGGCGACAGCTCGCGTCTGGACCCTATGCTGGCATGTAGGATGCAGAATAGTAACGTGACTCTGCGTTATCTCCTGCTCTGCCAAGCACCTTGCAAGCCGTGTTTTGTCTTCCTGTGAAGAGACGGCGTTACTGCTGCAATGCAATATTAGCGGACCGCCGTCCACTCCGCAGGAGAGGAGCGAGTGAATCCCAAATCCGGGGGGGTGTGTGTGTGTGTTTCCCTGCGCTCATATTCTCGGAGGAGCCTCTGTGGGACCGACGCCACTGGGAGAAGCAGGTGTGTGATTTTCGCTCGGGCTCCGGTGTGAAAAGTGGACTGCAGTCCCCGCTGCAGTGAGTTTGCATGGACCTAACCTCACTGTGCTGCAAGTGCGCTGGGTCCTCTTGACTCCCGAAACGCAAGCAAGCTCATTTTCCTGGGATAACCCGGCCGGCGCTAGGTAAGGGATAAGGTAGCCCAGATGCGTCCTCGTCTGCCTGCGAATCCCTTTCTGGATGGTGGAATTCAACCAGATTTCCACCTTTGTGGGTTAGATATCTCCCCCCACACCCCCGCCGTGCGCCTTCAGCTACCTTTTAAAAATAGGCTACTGCCTTTGTTACATGCTTACTGTTCTAATGTATCATCAGATAAACTGATACAGTAGCCTGCCGTTTGTCAGTCACCAACCGGCGCATTATTAAAGGAAAAAAAAACATAGAAGAGGCTAGAGCCATATGTACTGTTGCAAAAAGAAAAAGGCAAAATAAAGACATTTAACGACACGGTGTTTTTTTCAAGTGAGCGGTGCTGGGCATGCATTATTTATTTTTTACTTATTTATTTACAAATACTCGAATAATGGAGCTTTTCGTCATTCCGCCGAGTTCTGCTTTACAATGCGCTGTAGTTATTGTCTCCGCCAGGCAAATAACTGGGACCGCATTCAAAAGCCTTCATTGTCAGGGCTGCTGTTCGCGGTGGGGTCTTCAGTCGGCGCTTCGGGGTCGGGTGTTTTGAAGTCCGATACACGTCGGGGAAACGGGAGAGTTCGGCCGTGGCATTCATATGAAGCACTTTGATCGGATACTGATTAGAGGTCATTATCTCGCAATGCTCGCGTCGTTTCCAGTGGCACATTGACGGAGGGAGGTGTAATAAACCGGTTTTCATCAATCCGATTGTGTTTATACGGTCGGGTTTGAGCTGACTGTAGGTCACTTCCACAGCAGTCGTCGAGCACTCCGCTGTTTATGTGTATAGTGTATAGTTCGCTGATTACTGTAGATGTATTTGGGAGAAAGTACTGTAGATGCCGTGCTTATTCCCAGAGAACTATATTTTGTATCTAGCCTTGTGGATTTACAGGAAATGCTTTAAAAAAACTTAATTTGCCAGAGGAAACGGAACACGTCACCTTAAAACCATTAATCCTGATTTTATTATTAAAATTGCAAAAGATATGGTAGATGTTCCCTGCCGTCTGTTGAGACATATTCAGTTGCTTTCCGGAGTTTTTTTTTTTAAGCGTTGAAATTAGGTGATCATTTCCAAATTGTAATGTTTTCAGAGTTATAAAAGTAAACTAAATTTTAATAAAGGTATTTGTAGGTTGCTTCGCCCCCCCCCCCCCCCCCCCCCCGATTTAATCTGTGTTGATAAATTTCACACCTTAACTGAAATCTTATTTGAAATTTTTATTTGTTTCTCATTTAAAAGCGACTGTAAAACAATGACGTAGATTCATCGCAGCCTTTCAGCAGTTTATATCACGTGATCGGATTGCATTGCATTATAATTTCTGTCAATGCCAGCAGCAGCAAATCAACTTATTTTTCCGCTACCCCCCCCCCCCCCCGAGTTGTAAAACTTTAAAAGTATTTACCTTTTAGCACAGGACAGGACAGTAGTACAGGACACTGTGTAGTAATCACTTTGGCACGCTGCCTTAATGTAATCTCATTTAAAATTGTATTCGTAGTAACGGTACGGTATTGTCACTGGTTTTAACAGCATTGGTCTTAGATTATGGTTGCTATACAGTCTATGCACTGATACAAGAAAAATAGCCTTTTTTTGCTGCTGAAATTGTTGGGGATTAATTGCAGAATAATTAGTTTGTTCTCAGGCATCTCTAATCAGTCACCTGAACTTTATGATAGAAATTCTTAAATTCCCTTCATTTCTTAAAATCATAATGTACCAATGGTATTTTTTACCTTACCAACTTAATTTAACATGTAAGTTATATGGTAAAGCTTATATACAGTATATAGCTTACATATCAAACAAGCAATCTTCTTTATCAGTATTTTTGATGCTCACAATGTACTGTACTGATGCTCAATGTGGCACAATGGTTCGCAATGCACAAATGATTAACAATAGAAACAGGTTTTTACACAATCACTGAAACTGTAAAGACTTAAAGCAAATGTTATTTTTATGAGCCACTAAAAATGCATTTGCTTAGCAGTATTTACAGAAATTGCCAAGTCTCAAGTGCCATTCTCTGAGATCTGCACAAAGCTTCTTAAATTATCCATATGTCAAAGATGCTTTGCTGTCATCAACACAATAAGCATGTCAGTGATCACAGCTTTGTGCTATGAGCTTGTAACCAAGCCAGGCTGCTATACTGCGCGCTGTCTTCGCCAGCGACAGGATGAGCTGGTGCCGTCTCCTCCACTCCGGCTGTCCACCTGCTTTTTGTGTTTCCATGCCGATGTCATATGTGTCAGGAGCCTCCAGCCCTGGCCTGAGGGTCATCCTTCACGGCGTTTGTCTGGACAGGTGCTGCTAATATGGCAATCTTTTGAGGCCCGTCGTGTCAGGTCCACGAGCGTCTCGGCTTTCAAGTTTTCACACGCACCACGGAGGAGTCCGTAGCTCCAGGTGGCCTGCTTCTCTTGGTAAGGTAGTGTAGCAGCTGAGACTTGCCAGACTCTGGAACAACACGGGGGGCCTTTTAGAGAGATCTCGTGCTGATGCGCATCACTACATCTTCTGTGAGCTTAGAGTCTGCCGAGTACTGTGGAGGATCTGCTTTACTGTCACGATCCTTCTTAGTGATGCGTCAAGGCAGATATTTATCCCCGTGGAGCTCCACGACTTTGTGTGTGTCCCCACCCTCATCGCCTCAAACACACATTTACTGACATCCTAAGGAAAACCACCATTACGCTTGCAGAAAAATACCTTTTTAAACGGGAATTAATGATTATTTCTTTTTGTTCAGTAAAGCAGGGTTCTGATTTTTTGTTTTACTAGTCCCATTCCAATGGCTGTGGGTTTTTAAGTGGCAAGTGGTGGTAGGACTGGAGGCCAGTGCCAAGATGAGAATCGTGCGCAAGTGTGGGTGGATCATCTGAAGCGCCAGAACACTTAGCATAAAAACGGTGTCACTAAAGACAAGCACAGCTTGTATAATAACTTTAAGCAAAATGTTTACAATGCGTGAGTGTATATTTACCTCCAGCGAGTGATGTCTCATCGTCTCCAGGCTCTGGCCTCATCAGGAGCGAGTCAGATGTACTGCTCTGCACCAGGTTATTAGTCCTCGTGATGTTAACATCGTCACGGCGGACGATGGGGCTAGATTTTGCCAGGCTGATGCTATGGCTTAACTAATAAGCTAACGCCGATCACTACTGAAATTAAACTCCGTCTTCTGTCTTCAGCTCTCGCACTATTACTTGTGACTTTACTTCCATCCTTTTGGCTTCTGCCACTGACTGAAATTTTTTAAATTTGATGTGGTGCTTTTAGGTCCGCTAAAATGATCGTCTGGAAATTATAGCTGCTTGAATTTGTTTTGTAGAACAAAATAATAGATTAAAAACCTTCAGGTATCAAAAAAGGTACCTTTTTGGCTGAGCTACCACATACAGTGGATTATGAGTGCACAAAGCAGGCACTCTTTCAGACACACACCTTCCCTTGTTTCCTGTCCCGTTACTAATGGATAATGTATAATGGATCATAAAACCTATTTTATTAACTCATATTACTACTAATATGAAAGTGTATTAACTGAAAGTAGGGTAGTTTAGAATATTGTCTACAGCTTTTACTGTATTGCAGTTCTGGAATCAGTCGAGGGAAGAGCAGCCAGATGCTTTATCAACTTGATGTTATGTCCTACAGTGACAGGCTGATGGGTCTGAACCTTTTTAATCTTGAACAGAGAAGATGACCGGGGATGTGATACAAGTATGCAAGATCCTCAAAAGCATTGAGAAAGGCAGTGGTTTTCCTCAGAATGAACATGTGGTTGAAGCCAGTATTCAGTGTTCCTTCAAGAAACAGCTGAATAAGATCCCTGGACCAATAAACTGCTAACTACCTAATGATACAAATGACCTCCTTTCATTTCTAAGCTTTCCTGTGTTCTTTGCTATAAAGCAGTTCACCTGACCTTGACACATCTCCATGTTTTGTAGTGTTTCACTTTGATTGTGGACACACCACTACCTCGTACAGCCCTTACAGATGATTTCCTGCTCATTAATAAATACTGCAGTTGGTGCTTCTGTCAGCTACAGCTGACACAAACCCACTGTGTTCTGTTAGTTCTGCTGCTTAATTGCTCTCTTGGATGTAGTCGTGACAGGTGCAGTCATTTATGTACTTGAGTTCGACTTTGCTGACTGTAATCTGCATAAACTGGCAAATTTAATCAAAAGTGGTTCTTCCTTGGCGATAGAAGGCAATGCAAGAAGAGAAGTAATGTCTTCATGAGAAATGCTCATCTTCGTGTCTTCCCTTGTATTCCTTCCATTGGTGTCTGCCCAGGTTTTTTTCGGACTTCTTGACCATGTATGTGTTTCTTGCAATGCATAATTGTCCTGTTTTATTTTGGGGATCTTTACGGAAAGAACTTATACCTCCCGCCCGAAGCCTTAACGCAGTCTGCGATCTGCCGGATGTTCAGGGTGAATATGTGATGAACCCAGAGAGGCGTACAGTAAGTATGCAAAGTCAGACTACACCCTGTATCAGATGCCTTACAGTCACAGGGCGTGTGCACACACACACACACACCGCTGACAGAATCCAGTTAATCGGGTCAGCATGCAAAGAAAACCAGTGCACCACGGAGAACACGCAGAATCCACACAGATCAGCAGCCTGCAATCGAACCCAGGGCCTTAGGGCCGTGAGGCAGCCACAGTAATTGCCTCAACCCCATGCTGCCCTTGCCGTCTCCTCATGCTGTGCATGAGGTCATTTGTCTCCAGCTTGACTAATTACTCAGATCGGCCATATTTTAAGAGGAAAACGTGCTGGGCATCTTCCCAGCCCCACTGCAGCTTTGCCACATCTGATGGCAGCGTTGTTGGGGTGGAAACGGAGGAAGAGTGAGAGCGGGGTGAGACGGGCTCCCATGAATTTTTTTTTTCTGTGTCGCCCTGGAAATTAAAACTGGGGAAATGTTGTGCTTTACTGGAAAGATCAGTTAGCAGAATCTGGGATGAGACAAAGCAGTCTGATTAAAGCATAGAGCCTTGCCTTGTTTTAGAGGGGGTGATTAGTTATAGTCAAAAATCAGATTGTCCATTGGGCTCGAAGCCAAAAAGTAATAGACTCCGTCAGGTGTCTTTGCTTGTCCTAGACTTCCAGTGTAGGGATTTTCTAAACCCAGCATACCATATTTTAAATACTAAAATATGAACAAAAGCGAACTGCCCAAGAAATGCCAATCAGATGTCATTACTTTGCTAAAAATAGTCATTGATATTGTAACATTCAGTGCGTGGATTCACAACCGAACGCTCCCAGCAATCGGCCCAAATGCTTTTTTAGATGTAGATTCGTACTGCACAGTTTAAAGTGATCATGATTCAAGTTTTTCCCCAATGAAAGTCTGTGTTTTCTTGTTTCACCAGTTTGGTGACCTAATATGTTTCTTTTCAACTGAACAGACAATAAAAATAAAATATGATTAATGGCATTTAAATTAGTCATGCTGAAAATCTCATTAAGCCATTTTGACTCCTCATTTTCCATGACCAGACGCACACAGCTTTTTCTCACCACGATTGATAATATAATGGTTGGGGAACCTTTCTGCCTAAATTTCAGATTCAGTTATCTCTGTGATGTATTACAATATACAGCATATGTGCAGGTTTTATTTGATATCTGGTAGTGCATTGATCTTTTGTTCACTGTACATCTAAACTGCCAGTTACTCCTGAAGACGGGTGCTTTTTTCCATTTTAACTGCCCCTAATCAATTATGAGTGCATTTATTTTGGAAAATATTAAATCTTTTCATCAATTGACCAAAAGGCACATGCTGTACAGTTTGTAGAGTAACTGCTCTTTCGTTTTAGATCTCATTCTGTTAAAGGCACGGGCGTGGAGCAATAGCAAATATCCGGCACTGATTCACATTTTGTAATTTAATTTCTCATGCAATATAGAGATTTTGACATTTCAAAATTCTTCATGTATTACTTGCAAAGAGTAGGTCAAATTAATTAGAATGCCGAAAGACTTCTCCTTTGTGTCAGTGAAGAGCTTGAAATAGCAGAATTCAGGAAAACGTAGTCTTTCTTATCCATGTGCTGTGTCAGCTTTTTTACTAATAATGCTAAGACTTTTCCTTTTGAAATCAAGAAGGCCTTTTCATTGTAAAAGCTGGAAACCTGTCCCATTCCATTTCTGATGTGCTGTGTTTTCAACATGGGGACATTGAGCACTTTTTTGCTCCTTCCAGGCAAGACCTAAAAAATTACTAGATTTACTCTGGCTTTTCCCTTTCCAATTATACAACTGACTGTCATTGCTGTGTTAGCAGTTCAGGGATTTCATTGCTGTGCTAGCAGTTCAGGGTTGTGAAAAAAAATCATCAACCATTTTTATTTATAGTTCCTCTGGAAGGTTTGAGGAGCACGGACCTAAAAATTTTCCTGGTCATCTATACTGCATGTCGGATTTTTGTTAAGATCATAATAATGCACGTCGGAGCCTGGTTAGAGGTATTGCAGTTATGCAGTTCACTAAATCTTTAGACCAGTTATGTACTGTAACTGAGAGTTCAGGAACAAGGACCTGAAGACACCTCTGTGATACGGGTTTGAAAACCCTGCACTGAAGGGACATTCTGACTCCCCCATCCAGTCGAAACTATATCGCAGAAACGCAGGGACTTAAGTTTTCTACTGTTAAAAATGAGAAGTGAATAGAAAATATAAAGGTATATGACTAAAACAGCACCAGCATCCACTGGTGAAGCACAGCCCTGAGTTTTGAGAACCTTGCAAAGGCCCATGCTTTTAAACGGGGAGTTTAAAAGGACACAACTTGTGTTGTAATTGTAGGTTGGAGGTCACGGGTCGAATGTTTGCTGAGTCTTAACTTAGCCATAAAGGCGTCACAGGGACCTGACTGTTTGGCTTTGCATTCCAATGTTATAAGCGTCATCCCTGGCAAAACTGTGCAGAAAATGTGAGATGGTCAGTTGTGGAATTTTATGAAATATAGTCAAGATGACCCTTAGAATGCCACCAGTTCTCTGTCAGTCCTTAACGGCTCAGTTAGTGCTGAAAAGTGAGCACAGTGCTGTATGAGGAAGCTCTTTTGAAATCTGAATCGGCAATGTCTTTTTACAGCCCAAGTCTCTGTTTGACTTAAGACTGATGAAATGTTTTTAATTTTCTTACACAGGCTAACATCTCTAGTCAGTCTTTTGATTTATGCTTTGTGCCTCCTAAGAGTAACGCTTCCAAGGAGACGAGCACTACTATGATCTTCAGTGCAGATTAAATCTCTTACTGTACAGCAAAGCTGTATTCCTACAAATGTGTTGATGCTTGCATTAATACATTTGCAATTAATATTTTACAGTAGAATGCCTGCTGTCCCCAAACTTGTTTACATTTTGTGAGGCATGATATTCATTTTGGTATTACAGTTAAGTGTCTTGTTTTTTTTCATGTCTACAATATGAAAGTGTCTAGTACAGTATAAGCTGCTGCATACAAGTTTGAACACACTTTTTCTTACATGGGTGGGCAACTCATTTAAAAAAATCACTAATTTAGAAGTTACAGTGGATATGCAAAGTATAGCATAATATTTATTTTTAAGGTTTATTTTTTGTACTTGTATAATTACTGTAACTGGGCATGTGGTGCATATGTAACCTGTACAGGTAGTTCTCTTTGAATGAATCCTTCTCTGATTTTGGTTTGTTAGTAGCCAGGTGGATCTTTCTTTAAGTGATAGAAAGGGACTTCCTACAATGATTCTGCAGTCTAATAGTTTAAGACCATGTAATATGGGCTATACCAACATAAATGTGTATAATTTTTTGGCTTATTCAAGCCTGGAAGTTATGACTAACAGGAGCTAAAGTATTTGCCATTTCAAAATGCTTATTTTGTGTGACTATTACATTAGCTTGACCTGCCAGTCACACAACAAAATCACAGGGTGATGTAAGATGACATGTCTGACATCTTGTCCATACTGTAGAATGGTTTGACTTCCTGTAGGCCCAGTTATGCAGGTTCATTCACACAGAATTCCTTTTCATTCAAGGTTAGCTGTCCGAAATGTATCCCCTGTAACACGATCACTGCTGAAATACAAGACTGTGCTTCAGAATACCTTTGAATTTGAACAGAGAAAGGGTTAGGCTGTTCAGTCACTGCTTAAAACTCTTGGGGGGGAAAAGTTGTTTGGCTAACAGTGCGCAGTTAGGAATTTCTGAAAACCATTTGCAGACTCCATTGAATTTGATAATACTGTGGCTATTTGATGTTGCATTTTAATAGAGCTACGAAAAAAAATTATTTGATTACACCTGCTCCTTGCCAGTTTGCAAATAATACAGGGCATTGTGTGAATAACAGGGAATCGGAGAATGCCACCCATTTGTCCAATGGGAAGAATGCTAAATTCTGCGGCCTGAGATGAAACGCATCTTAGTGTTGTTTTTTTTCATTTGCATTATAAGGCAGACATCCCCTTGGTTTCTTTTCAGGGGCTCAGTATCTTCAGCTTTGACCCCCACGTTTTTGAACACTACACCTTAGAAGGAGTTTTTTTTTTATTGTCACCTCTTCTAGCCAATGAACAAAAGAAAATACACTTTTTAAATTAAATTACTGAAGCATGAGTGGTTGTTCTCGCCCAAGACCCGAGTGGCTTTTCACAACGAAAGAGGTAGGTTGCCGGTGGTATCTCTGTCTGAATGAGGGGAAACGGAGTTAACTGTGAATCTGTAGAGTTTTAATAGTCAAGCTATAAGAGTCCAATAGCGAAATCAACCTGCCAGCCAGGATTCTGATAGATTCAAGCCTTATTAGAACCTGACATCTGCTAACAAACAAGACGCAGACGCTGGTAATGACTACATTTTGGTAGCAATGGCTAAAAGCTATCATAACCGCCCACCCCCCAGGAAGAAATGCTTGAGTGAAAAAATTGAAAAGAAGTGCTTTGCATGGAAATGTTTTTGAAATTACAGTTATTTCCTCGTTATTCTCCACAGTGAGCTTGACACATTGTACTTGAAAGGCATTACACCTGAATGTTTGAAAAAAACACATTTTTAGAGAGCAATAGATATACATTTACTATAAACACAGAATATTTTAATTAGGATTGGTTATATGTTTGTACATTTATGACCATTTGTATGAGTATTATACAGTAAATTCAGCTTTATTGAACATTAGCAGATTTTTTTAAGTAGGTGGGTTACCTTCGGAATTCCAGATGATATAGTTATCAGTATTGTATTAGTTGTCGTTCTTTGATTTATTGCACAGGTACACCCTGTATTGTCTGTATAGATGTCAGTTGATTAAACCGCATTTACCTCGTTGCAATCCAGGATTACTTGGTCTTTGTGAATGTCCTCTAATGATTGTTTGGGGGGGTTATCGGCAGTGTTGGTCTTGTGGCGAAGATAAAGTTGCATTGAGAATTCAATGTCCGTTTTCCCATCGCTCATCACTGTAATGGATGTGCAGTGGGTCACGTTCCAGCAGCTGGGCTAATGTGACAAACCTTGCAGAGTCTTTTAAGAACTGCGGCGACATTTTACGTCTGAAAGCTGAACAGTTTGGTTTTGCTTATTTGACGCAAAGAGATCGGCTTACCATAAAAAAGCAGTCACTTGAAATGTGCCACACCACTGAAGCAGGTGCAAAGCCCCTGCTGACACCCTTGAAGCACAGGCCTGTACTCACTTGTGTCCTGGAGTTGGACAGGGACACAAGGAGCTTAATAACTTGTCGGGCTGGAATAACAAAGAGGGGGGAAAAGTCACGTCTGTGGATTGAGTGTGAGAAAGAGATTAAGTCTATTTTTGTTTTGTGTAGGTTTGTGCTGTTGTTCATTGTATATTGGCATCTACTTTTATCCAAGGTTAAATGCTGTTATCTGATGTGGTGCTGTTTAAAGGAACCTTGCAAAATCAAAGCTCACTGTGAACAATGTACAGTATTACCGCAATACTGAATAGAGTGGTGTAGCAAATTGCAGGAATCTGCCTGCATCTCTACACTGAGAAATACAGCTAAACAGATGCTCACAGGTAAAGTACTGTACTGTACCTCATGCTTCTTTCCCTCATTAAGTGTCTAATTGCAGGACAAAATGTCCAGAGAGCAAACATACAGCAGGGGAAGAAGATGTCTTATTGAACATTTTTACGGTTATGTTGAACAATGATTTTTTTTGGTTGAGCAAACCTAAAGTTTTATTGTTTCTGATTTCCAGGGGGTTATTTGACCTCCGTAATGAGGTCGCATCTCTTACTTTAGTTAAACCATATGCTTTAAAAAAATTATCCACATACTGGGAGGTTTCTTAGCCAAATTTCCAATTGCTCTTTTGCTATTAAGCAACATGTATGGATTCCAAATCTGTATTCAAGAAGAAGGATGACTGTTTGATGTCTGAAATCTGCCTGTGTTTCCGCAACACATTCATTATTTACATCCCCTTTTTGATCAGATTCTGCTGTAGAGTAAAGATACTTGAACTGTTTGGTTTTTTTTGTACCATTGTATATTACAAAAGAAACTCCTTTTATAGAAAATCTGCAGCAGTATTTCCTTTTAGGACCGTCCACTCGTGCTCCCTTTCTCCTGTAGCAGTTCAATTATAGGTCCTCACTAGGCCATTAACTATGTTTACAGAGCAAATATAGTTCTGAGCATATAAAACCCAATATTGATGAGGTTTCTTTTCCCTGGGATGCAGATACGTGCTGTACTACTAGGAGTGTTTATTGTGTAGACTTCCTTTTAATTGTAGCTATTTATAATTTAGCGCAAGGAGGTTAATGAGACAGCATTCCTAGCTTATAACGTATTGGCTGTTGAAACCGAGTCAGTAAGATGATGTGGAAGAGCTCTGCCTTCTGCCATGAAGTCCACAAGGGAACTATCTGGATGTACAGTGGTGGAATGTGCCCTCAAATTAAAGGTCCTCAAATTCATAAAGGGGAATAAGGCTGAGGTGAAATGAGAAGTTTGGTGATCAAACGGATTTATCAGTTTGGGAGAACATTAGTCACTGGCCTCCTACTCATTTTGTGGTCCTGCTTTGTACCCTACTCTTTTAGGACAGGCTCTGAGTAAGTGCACCCCTTGCTAGGAATTAATGGTTTTCTGATGATAGATGGATGTTTTTCATACTGAAAATGTCTTAGACCTTCACCTCTGTGAAGTCATGGCTTGTCTGACAGCTTTTATTTGTCAACAAAAGACACGAGGAAGGCTGCAAGCAAGAAAAGTCCACTCGGTCTGTCTACCCTATTAGTTATCGGGTGATCCGACAATCTCATTCAGTGGTTTCTTGAAGCCAGAATATCAGCTTCAAAAACATGGCTGGGTCGCTTGTTCCACACTCCTGTGCCTCCCGTTCTCAGTTTTAAACAGACTTCCACAGTGTTCGTTCTTGATACTGAAGAACTCCAATAGTGGACTGTCAGTGTCTTTGGGGATCTGGAAAACTTGAATCAGGTCTTCAGTTTAGTTAATTTCTTTAAGCCTGTTGGTATAGGACATACTTCCCTGGGCTCAAAGGAATCTTGCCCCTCTTCTCTGGACTGGTTCCAGGCACCAATATACTTTTTTGCGAGTGTGTTTACAGGCATGTGATGCCATTGGTGAAGGACACATCTCTGAAGGAGTGCTGAAACTCTGCTCTAGAAGTGCGTTGACAATGACAGGTAATGAGGTAGTGACCATCTTCATGGACAATATTCTTAATGAGGCCTTACTAGAGCTTTGTCTTTCTCAGACCTTTGATCTAGTGTAACCTGTCTAAAAATGTTTCTAAATATTTGTGGGGGAATAAAGCAGTAATATTAAATCTCACCTTTCAGGTGCCCAGCTGTTGCCAGCGTTCTCATGTGTTTTATACAGTGTGGCCAGAGCTGACACTTGAAAAGTGAATGACAGTATGCATTTTAGATCTTCCTGAAGTCTTTTTGTCTCGTGTTAGACAAACCATTGTCCTGGTTGCCATCTCTTCTGGGGATCATTGTTCTTCATGATGCTTGGCTATTACAGATCAATGCCTTGTGTGCAGCAGCAGCTCTGTGCATTAATTTGCCCTTTGGTTATGGACGTTCGGATTTCCGTCTTGCTCTTTGAATTTTTTAGTGGTGGTCTCAAAACTCAAGATAAACTTCGGAACATTAGATAAGGGAAAGTGTATCCCCCCAAGTACAGATGACCTCCCTGTCCTGCCTTCAGCACTATCTCAATACTGTCCACAATGTGATTTTACTTACAGTACACCAGACGTGGGTAAGCCGAAGAGGTCACCTATGTTGTCAGAAGGACATGCCCTGTCTCGCAGTCCCACACTGCCGCTCACTGCTGAAGGCAAGCCTGTGCTTGACCTTGCAGCATTGTCATACCGACTGCAGTGGTTCCTGCAGAGCTTTTGGAAGCTCTGGCAGATCTGCCCTTTTGCAGGATCCTGGCACAGAACCCGAGTCATAAATAATGCATAGCCGAGATCTATTGTTTCTCATGCACATCTTCCCTTTCAGAGTAGCAGGGAAGCTCTTGGCTGTGCCTTGATAATAACGATGGCATGTTTTGTTTGTCGTCACAGATCCTACACATCCATTTTGCTGTGGAAAACCTTTACACTTCAGCTGTACTTTTACTCTGGTTGCTGAGAGTTGTGAAAGATTAGTTTTATTTCCACTTTGTTGTAAGACCTGGAAGTTTAATTGAAGAAAATGCCTTCGCATTGAAATACAATTTGGCAATTGAGCACCTGATTGCACAAAGGAAGCATCTCATTCCCACTGGTCAACCACTTACAGTGCAAAAGTAAAACAGCTGAGCAACAATATTTAAAAACTTGTCCTTGTTTCACCAGTGAAGGCATTGTTTTTCAAAATCATTTGGCTTAGATTAAACAGCACAAAATGTTTTATATTGTGGTCTGTACAAATAATAACATTTGTTGAATGGGCATATTTTGGCCATTATGAAAGTCCTAAGTAAAAGCTATTTCCACAATGAAAAGTGTAAAGACGTCTTTTGAGTCAACTCGGTGTTTCAGCTGTTGCGTCTTCTTCAGGTGTTTTCTTGTTCCACTGCAGGGAACGCATACTGTTAGAGTTCCCCATTGGATTATGCAGGTTGGAAGAGGGTCAGAACCCACCATATTGGAGCAGGGCGGTGGGACCAAACTGAAGGGAGGTCCCAGGCTTTTGTGGGAGCTGGCTCAAGCTTATACTGTAAATAGCAGTGAAGCAAGCTATTTTCCACGTCTAGTCTGGGGGGAATTAGTGATTTTTAATCCCGTTAGCAGAACAAGCCTGAGGGAAGCCAAGACTGCACTCCACACCTCTTTGTCGTGACAAAGAAAATTGTTTTATTTGTTACAGGGTATTGTACGTGGACAAAAATCAGATCCTACAGGCACTATTGAAAGACTTTTTTTTCTTTATGATTTTTAGAGTAGTACAAAATAATTTAAGTCTTCCTTCATCCTATAAAGATGGTCAAGGTATCTTGATTTACCTTTGTCAATTCCAATTCCTTGCTCATTTTTAATTATAGTAGAAAACTCACTGAATTCTTTCTTTCCAATGTTTATCTTTGATTATCTTGGTCCTATTTTAACTCAAGCTGAGCATTTATTTTTAAGTGCTGTTTTTTAGGAACAAAGGCTTACACACCAGAATACTCTAAAATCTCTCTAGTTGTGTTAATTATTAATTGATTAGTGATCATATTGATTTAAACTTACAAGTAAAATAGAAGACATAGAGCAAGCAGTATATGTTTGTGTAGGAAAAATCATCATCATCATCATCATCATCATCATCATCATCATCATCTTCAATAACCGCTTATCCAGTTCGGGGTGCAGGTGGCCTGTCCCGGGAAACATTGGGCTCAAGGCAGGATATACTGTACCTGGAGAGGATGAAACAACACAGAGCCCATCAGAATGCTGAAACTGGCAGTTGTCACACATAAAATGACTACAAAAAAACTCCATGCGCAAATTGCAGCCGACACAAAGATTTCTGGTTGCTTGGTGTGGGTTGCAGAGCTGGATATAGAAGCCTAGTATTTATATACCACTGGTGTGAAAACACTACAAATAAAAATGTTGTTCTTTCTCATTTGATTGTGGTTTAGCAGATGTAAACGCAAATGGAGATTTGTTTGAGTTCTTAGCTCAGACTACAGTACATTTTCAGTCATTCACAAATGGAAGTCCTGGTTTTGGGATAATGGATCTGGAATTGCAATATTATAACCCTGTATGTCACTGAAGATTACAGATGATCATTGTGTTATTGACTATTATTCACTGCTTATATACAGTATGTGAGCACTGCATTATTTTGCTTAAAAAAAACTAATTGGTGGCAGGCGTCATGCAGGACAGGGCTAATTACAAACACTGACACCTATCGTGTTTCTCTGCACTAAGGATTGATTGAAAAAGCAACATGGCAGAAAAACCTCAAGTGGAGAGTTAGCAAAGTATGACATTGAAGAAAATCACGCCGTTTCCATGGTCTGTCTGCAGACCTTGTGTATAGTGAAGGACCTGCTGAACTGCTTCACTCGGTGGGGTGGGTCTCTAGGATAGAGTGATGGCCTGACGGGTTGTGCCCCACCAGCACACCGCTGTAGGTGCACTCTCGGACCAGTCAGTCTGACAGCTTTTGCCAAGGGCAATCTCGGGCTCCAGATCAGCTGCTTCTGATTAAGGAACATTTTGTATCAGTCTGGTGTTCACAGCTTTTGAGTGGATCTGTGAGATGCAGAAACTAATAAGAATATATACAGTATATATATGTAGGGTATATACTGTACTTGCTGTATAACTGAGTTTAACTGTCAGTTTAAAAGTAATTTATAAAACAAACTTTTTTTTTTCTTCCAGGGAGACATAAACAACATATGTTGAACAAGAAAGGGTCAGGCAGTCAGCTGTGAAGCACAATACTTTCATAGGTTTGAAAGACACTCAAAGCACATATCCAGAACCCTTTCTTTTCTTGTTTGTGCTGGTGAAATTTCAAATCTGTATAAATTGACTTAAAACCGCCACTCTGTGCTTTTTAAAACTTTTGCGTCACGGGTTTCAGCTGCAGAACTTTGTTCTCAGACCTTTTTGGCATATGTCGAAATGCTGCGATTCAGTAGTTGAAGCATGTATTGTGTATATATAGCTTTCCTGCATTCTTCAGAGTTTTGGTGTACTAAGTGAATTGGTTCGGGATTCAGCCCACTGGTGGTTTGGTGATTGCGTTGCTGGTTAAGCCCTGATTAAAAAAATTATGCTGACTTGGCTTTGTTTTCTCCTCAGTTGCATTCTGTAGATGACAAATAGTTTGATCTGGGCTAGTTTTATTTTGGATTTCTCTGGGAAGCCGCCCAAAGCATGCAATAATTAATGACCACATGTGATCAAAAGCCAAATGTAAGAGTGAAATTGAAATGGCTGTCTCACAGCCCTCCGGACAGCCAGGGATAAAGATGCTCCATGGTGCTTCCACTGGGTGTTTTGTCCACCTGGAGCAAGCCAAGCCTTAACTCCTGACCCGTGAGTGTGTGCCTGCAAGGAGTACTGAATACACGGGACCGCCTGGCCCCGATAATTAACGATCCGAAGTGAGCAGTCAGTTCATTTATCTTTACACGGTCGCAGTCCGACACAGGATTACTTTCTTGACTTGCTCTAAACGGTGTCCGTCTCGCTGACGGATGAGCGCTGCCAACAGCGTGAAGCTGTAGCAGGTAAAAATAGAACCCATGCCAACCGACTGAAACATCATATACTGTACAACTTTAAAACCCCTTTTGTCAAGAAATCCTGCTAGCGCTTCGGCAGTGCCGTCTAAATAGAGGGCTGTCCTTTTACGAGGGGAAGCTCTGGGGTGCGCATGCTACAGTACCTTTCAGGCTGCGCAGTCTGCCAAGGCAGAGGTGAAATCAGAACTTGTTCGTAAAGCGCTGCCAGAGTTATCTTTGATGGTTTCCCGTGGCATTAATCTCACAAGATGCATGCCTAGTTGTCGCATAGCTGAATCGCTCCCATACTTCACACAAAGTTGGTCCTGTGTATGTGTTGTCACTTTTCCCCAGAGCGCTGGAGTAACTTTCCAGCCCTGGATATATGGGTCTGCCTCTGAAAATAGCGCAAACCACACAGACTACAACTCCAGCAGGAACTGCGATTCTCATACTCTCTCTTTTGCCTGCAGTCACCAAGAGCGGGCTTGAGTCTAAACCCTGAAAAAACAGTCAGATCCTTTGAGCAGAAGGGAAGAAGCTTCATGTGGATCTTGACTGATGTCCAACCCTCCAAATAAGTAGCTGAACAGTTTGGTAAGATTTATTTCTTTGTGTTCTTTTGTTAGGCTAGTTCCATTATGTTTTTGCAAGATACGTTTGAACACAACTAAGTGTTCTTGCATTGATCTGATTTGTGACTTGATCTGATCTGATCAGTGGCTGGCTGACTGCTGTCAGAGGGTGTTTTTCTGTGTACTGTAGTTGACAGTTTCCTAGTGCATCGTGTAGTTTTATGCACAAATGAACATTTTATAAATTACATGTAAAATAATTATAAAAATATAAATAAATTACTTTAGTTTGAAAAGCAGATAAGTGGTTGCAGGATGCTTTGTCTACTATGCTGCGATACTGAACAGTGTTTTGTGATTGCATACTATTAGACCATATGGATGCATATCCGAGATCCAGAAGTCATTTTACTTATTAGTGTCTCGTGAAATTATCCTTCAGTAAACAAATACAATCAATTAAGTTTTTTTTGAAAAAGCAAACTACAGGTGAAATATTCCATATTCTCTTTTTATTACTTTAATTGCAGGAAGGATTCCTTCTTGAAATTGTTTTTCTTTCTTAAAGCTACAGTAGGCGAAAGTATTTTAAGTTCATGCTTAACCCAAGGCACGAAAGCATCTTATTTGCAGTTTAAATCATCGAGTCTTTTGCCCTTGATACTGCTATTTGCTGCCTCAGCGTACTTTCCGTCAGGAGATTTGTTGTATCAGGTTATTGCTGTGTAAAAAGTAAAGAAAAGAAGTGGTTCCTTGTCAGTAATTCTCCCAGTGCTTCTCCACCTGCATCCCTGAGAAAGGTTTCGATTCCGTCGCCTGACTGACGGGGATGTGAATTTCGAGGCTGATTGTAGACTCCTGGAGACGTGTTGGGAGAGGTCACATTCCCTGTGGTCAGGGATTTAATTCTTCCTGTAGGAACAAAGCAATTACTAAATGGTCCTTCTTTGCCACAGAAATAACACGGTTGCTGAAAAAATCTGCCATTCTCTGTCCAGAAACATTCGATTATATATGAACTTTACACTTCATATTTAATGTCTTGTATTTGTCTTTAGTGAACCATTAAAAATGTTTAGTAAACTGCAGCTTGCATTGCTTATATTCTAAGCTAATATGATGTTCGTAAGAAATTCAGTGATTTAGCTTATTTTATGTCAGTGTAATGCACCACCTTGACATACTTTATGCAGTCTTTAGAGATGTAGAAAGCTTTCTTAAATTGTTTTTAAAGATCTTTTTTTGACTTGACACCTTATGTTTAGTTTTCAGTACATTATCCCCAAATCACCTGAAGATGAAGACAAAGTGAAAACCCTGTATTCGCACAAAGAAAGTAAATAATTTACTTCCTCAAAGCCATATCACACAAGCTATTAAGTAAGCAAATGTTGCTGCCTTTTTTCCCTCCCGTCTTCCTGGTCCCCTTTGTGCTATTGTGTTGTGCACACAAATGCTGTACGTGAGCCTTTTACTGCTGCACATAATCGGGTTCAATCAGGGAGTTCCCAGAGGTCCGGAGGAATTTCGCCTTCTCTTTCAATACACGGTGCCGCTTTCCCCGCTACACACAGTAGCGCTCTGTGCCAGGCCTCCGCTCGCTCAACACTGCGTCTTTTATAGTTGGCTGCAAAAAGTGACGTTAAAAATCTGCAAAGACAAAATAAATGTGCCGGGCTTTGTTGACACAGAGTGTGTCTGGAGAATTTAGCATCTCTTTTTTTTATATATAGCTTGTGAAAGGTGAAATCGTACATTTACAGAGTACAAAGGGGCATTGATACGCGGCGAATGTAGTGTGAAATACCTTGTAAGGAGGAGTGTATCGTGAATTATTTTTTTCGGGTTTTTTAAAGCTTTTCCTTCCCCCCCCCCGTCAAGCAGTTGGTCAGCAAGTTACTTTTTAACACTTCAACAAAAAGAAAAAAATCTCAAAAGAGACATACAACTGAAGCCTTTTCTTACATTCGGTTAAAAATCGAGTTCTTTTATTTCTTTTTTTCATCTTCTAAAAAAATCAGCTACAGTATGTACAGTAAAACTAAATGTTGGAAGTTCCATGAAGAGAGAACTGAAAGAGCTGCACACCTGTTGAAATCACTGTGTGCCGAATGTGACGGTGGACTTGGTGTTAACTTGGGTGTTTATGGATTTTAAACACGTTGGTGTGTGTGTGTGTAGCTTTCCTTCAGTCTCGATTGAGCTGTTTTGCAGAATGCGATGTACTGTACTGTACCTTATTTCTTCTTTCCACTGGCAAAGAAGTACTAATAGTACTGAGTTTTTTCTTTTTGATAGACCTCGTAACCATTTTTCCAACTGACTTAACAAATGGAAAACTTTTTAATTTGTGGTCCTTTTAATATTTTATTGTCATTTAGTAAAGGAATTATGTTATTACAAGACTGATATTCTGCAAGAAAGTAATGCAAACAAACCTAAAAACAACACGTGAGAAATGTAGATTATTACCAGATAAATATTTAGGAATTAAACATAGCCTTCATGTTTGGTCTGAGCCTTGAAATCACCTTTTTAAGAAGTCTTACTCTTCGTTTAAACAAGAACCCAGTTTAATGCAGTTTTCTTTCATTGTTTTGGAAAACAATGTGTTTACAGTAAAATCAGAAAAAATGTTTTCCACACGAGGATTATCGTGTTACTAATACAGCTTTCAAATTCTCGTCGTGCTCTGAGCAGCAGGGTGTGCATAACTCCTACTGAGCTGCTAGGAGCTGTCAGATTACTGTATGTATTTCTGAAATCGTGGTTTACTGGTATGATTCTGAAAGCATTTAACATGCGTTTCAAACTCTATAGGCTAGATGTCAAAGCTTTGCTTTTTAAGCACAAAGCAAATATCAGCTTGGTTCTATAGGCCCTGGAATTTACTGTTCCTAGTTTATTACTCACAAAGCAAAGACCCTGTCTTCATTTACAGGAACACCACTGTATTGAAGTAGTTTCTGACTATTGATTAATAAGTTTCATGGCTCATTGATTTGACAGAAAGCACAAGATGCTATTAAGACCTGATTTATAATATTATGCACAATGTTGGTCACCACTTTTGTAAAAAAAAGATATTGGAGTAGTGAAGACTGTTCAGGCCCTTCTCAGGCTTGCAGGAAAGATCTACACTGGTAGGCTGAAGGAAATGAATCTTTTTCAGTCTTGAACAGAGAAAACCACATGGACACCTGATCCAAGTATTCAAAATACTAAAAATGGAGTCTTTTAGAAACGAAGAGTTGACTGCATAGTTCCACAAAATTGTATGTAGAAATTAATCACAAGACTGGTGGGAGACAGATTGCAGCCTTTGGCAGAAGCTATAAGGTCACTTAGTACATGATTGTGATAAAAATGGAGAGCAACAATGACGGCTTTTTCCCGGTATCGGGAATAATGTGGTTTAGCTTTCCTTGTTCATTTCCATGGAGATGTTGTTAAAATGGCTCACCGTTTAGATTGTGTTTCACCTCCCTAGCTAACACAGAGAATAAAAATATCAAGTCTTTCCTGATTGTCATTGGTAAATGACGGTGAACCAGCCATTTTATGAGTGGCTGACAGCAGTAAGTGATATCTGGTGCAAAAATGTCTCGGTCTGCAGGGATATTTTTTTCAGATATGCATAGAAACGCAAGAAGTCACACACTAAAATAACCTAGCTTTTTTTTTTTCGACAAACTAGTTAATTTGCTCATCTTATGAATTTGGTTCATACATTCTAAATTGGTGCTGAAAACTTCCAGATCACATTTTCTGAAAGTAGTTTGCAGTATATTAAACATATGCAGAAGTCTACATTTTTCTGAAGTGGAAAAGGCATTGTTTGTACATAAGCTTAAGAGAAAAATCTTTAAAAAGACAGTCCTTTTAGTCTCTTGGTTCTTTAACTTCATTTGAACTGTTGACCTTTCTTGTTTTTTTTGTATAAAACCTCAGAGTGAACTGTTGTTAACAATTGACGGTACCCTTTAAAAAAGTGCCATTCATACCACTGCTGTTAAAGGAGTCAAGCAGTTCCAAATCACGTTTAGCCATGCAGACACCCTTAAAGAAGCCAGCAGACTTGTTTTGTGCTCATGACCTTGCTTGGATTAGGATGGTGTCTTAGCTCCACTTATCGACTTTAACGACTAGAAATATAGCTTTGGTTTCCTGACACTAACAGATTTGAGAAAGGAATTTACAAGTTATACCTGTACTTTAGAAATAAACGTGTGGCATGATCGATGTTCAAGTATAAATTTCTTGTCATTGCCCGTTATTTTAAAATGCTATACGTGTACAAGATTTTTTTTTCCCTTCATTTTCATTCATTAGCACAGCGGTGTGACTTATTCACTGCAAGTTTGAATAGTTCTTTCATAATAAAAAATATTGCAGAAAACCTTAAATATTCTAAATGGTGGTATTGTGAGACATTTAATGAGCCTTTCAATTCCTGTGACATGTGCGAGTATTACAGCTGTCCTTGATTCCTATGTCACTGAAAAAATATTTATGCTGGCAATTGACTTCACATCTGACAATGCTTCAACAGCTAAGCTAAGAGTAATCTGCAACACAACTATAACCTCTGAATTGCTGTTAAATTAAAGGCAATTTGTTTCAGATAGTTCAATTTTTTTTTAAATTGAGTCAAATCCGTTCTGGGGTTGGTTTTATGTGTTGTATCTGATAATCTGTCATTTCTACTGCATGTCTAACGCGGCAGTTTTGTTGGTTCATGAAAACTGAACAAAAACCTAATTCTGTAGAGCTAGGTTCGGCTTCCATACTGTATTAGTGCACGTTTTAAGATGCAGGTGAGACTCAATGCAACTCCTCAGAAGAAAAAAGTGATCGTGCAGACACAAACCCAGAATGCCCTTCTTGCTTGTATTTGCACAGGGTTCAAATGTGTGTGTGATCTGTAAACCCTGTGGGTTTTAGAAACGCAATGCTGGACCTGATTGTTTTCTCAGCAGCGGTGGTCTTCTCAGAGGCTAATTAATGGATCGCACATACAGTATGGACACAAGGCCTGATGGAGCACCACACACTCTGCACATGTCAGTCCCTTTAAATGTTGGGCAGATATCGTGAAGGGGAAAATTCCACTGCAGTGGCTTTTAAGTGGAAGTGCTTGTGTGTGTTCCCGAGCTTTATCGCATGGCTTTCAAAAGGGTCAGAGGAAGTGGAGGATAGGAGAAGAGGAATGCATTCTTGTGCTCTTGGCCACTGGAGGAGTCCTCTTGAGAAGCTAAATGGTGTCCCTTCCACGAGTGCATACAATACAAATGAAGGAATGTACAACAAGTGATATAAGGAATTTAAATTAATGTGTTCTGAATGACCAGAATAGTGTTAGATTTTTTTTTTACTTTTTCCATCTAATTAATTTCCCTTAACCAAGCAGCTCAGACCCAGTTTTTCATATAGGTTATTGCATTTTTACTGTAGATATATTTTTCAGCTGGTACAGTATGTACATGAATTCATGCAAAGTAAAAGTGGGCAGCAGTGCAGTTCCTGCAGCTCTTGCGGCCCGAATTGCCTCTTACAGGCAATTATTCTTATTCCAAACATTTGATTGCGTCTCTGTATATATGAAATTTCTGTGCTCTAGCTACTGTATACCCAAGCCTTGGCCTTCCAACTGGAAACTCATGCATATGCCTTTGTTCGCATTCACTTATGTGGTGCCTGTAATGTCCAGAGTGATGGAAAGCAGTGAAAGTATTGAGAGCTGAACAGTGCCTTTGACATTGCTCGCAGACAGATGATGTCCAGATGGTGAGTATGCCGAGCTGTGAACAAGCAGCGGTTCTAGACAGTGGGTGTGCTGTTGGATGTGCAATGTTCCTTTTCATGTGCAGCAGGAATGAATAATTGATTAAGAAAAGTGTCCCTGGCGATCAGTGTGAAACAGCACACCCTGTACAGTGTATATATATGTCATGGTCCTGATAGTGCGGAATGATGTGAATTGCCCAGACGAGAGTTTGCTTTGGAAGCCCTTCCCACCCCATTTCTGTTCATTTTCCCCAAACAGCCCACCCTGAGGAGAAAAAAAAATATCACGGAAAACATTGTGTACATTTTAAGCTCCTTGAGGGAACACTTTACGGAGGGCAGAATGCCACCCGGTATGGTGATCTTGATTATGCGCCTGTTTAGCTGGTGCTGTTGTTTCAAGCAGAATGTCCTACAGGAACCTGTTCCATCCATTTTCAGAAACATGATTCTTTTTAACAGTGGTTTTCAACGTTGTAGGTCTGAAAACTCACTTGAACTTAAAAGTACTTAAAATGAGCCCTTTACGAACTAAAAGCTGTTAGCGTGAGGGTTTTGTCTGTTTTGCAGCAGAACACGCTGAGTGACTGTGGGATTGTTGACGGATGTGCTCGCCGGCCATGTGCAGCCAGAAACATGGCTGACAGTGGTGAAGCATCTGTTTCACAGGCACATCGATTAAAAATGGTTCGTTTGGATTTCTACGGACATTCTGGTTTCCTCTCGCCTTGCATGAGAGTGTGCGTGCCCTACAGTGGACTGGTGTCCTGCCCAGGGTGTATCCCGCCTTGTGCCCCTTGCTTGCCAGGATAGACTCTGGCTCCCCGTGCTGCTGAACTGGGAGAAGTGGTTGGATAAGGAATGGATGGATGGTGTAAGCATGAGGAAATACCTCCTGTGCTGTTTTTGGCTACTTGGGAACTGACCCTAATCAGTTTTCTGCCTTGTGAGACTGAAGTTTCAGTGGGCTACTGTTGGAGAGCTTCGCAACATTTCTTTCCGTTTTCCCTTTACAATTCTTCTTTTAGACACCAGAATTGTAGCCTACAGTATGTTACAATAAATATTGTGTGTATCATTTTCAAGTGTTAATGCTAAACACATAATTTAATGGCAGCCCATTTGTGCTTAACTTATGACCCACGATGGGGTCCTGACCTATAGGTTAAGAATCAATCCCTCAGCGGGGGCAAGGCTACACCTTGAGCAGGGCAACGGGCTGCATAAGGGCACACATACGCACAGTAACGAGCACAGCCTACAGTAACTGGAGCAGGGCAGCATTCCAGTCACCTCTTCTAGCTATACAGTAGTTACAAGCAGAAGGAACAGATGAAAATGATAGTAAAAAAGAATGTGTCCATTAACTTGGAGAAAGTGGATGGTGTTATAAGCCATTTTGTCAACATTTCCAAACTATTTTAGGTACTTCACATTTTAAATAGTCTTACATTAGTTAATGTTTCATGAAATGCACCTACCCAACCCAGTTTTTATGTCCTTGAAAGATGAAAACAAAAACAATGTGCTTAATTCTTATTTCCATAGAACACAAGTTAGCAGTTATGAAACTGTTCAAGAAAACCCAGATGTCCAATAAGTCAGTTATCCAAGCTGGACAATCCATTATCCTCCCCCACAGTTTGTGTGTATTTGTTTCAGAAAACAATCTCAGACAGTTTTTTGAAGATGTTGGGGTTTTGTTTGCAGGATTTCTGAATACATTAATACATTACTATGGCTACTTTTCAAATGTTTGGAAGAGGTTCCAAGACAGGCCTAAAATGTGTATCTACAGGTAATGCACAAAAACAACCTTGATAAATGAGCAACATAAAGTACTGTATATTGAAAGCTTCCACGTGGGTGTGGCTCATTCATTAAGCAAATAATATCCCAGCATTCTTTGCGTCATATAGAAAAATGCTGGACAGGCCTGTTTGCCCATAATTATAGCTAGTATTGCTGCAAGAGGAAACCTCAGTGACTTGAAAATTGTTGGGGCTCATTGGCAAGAGCATCAGTGAACAAGACCAAATTGCTGTTGTTTCACAAGCAAGGATGTGTAAGCTGATGTTAGCATGTCTATCCCAGTGGAAAAACATCAGCAAAGAGCGACAATGGGATGAAGGAGACGCAAACTCCAGGATCAAGCGTTAACCTGAATGCAAGACAAAAAAAAAAAAGAATTAGGAAGTGCAGATCAGGTAACTGCAGTTTGACATGGTGAGAGCATCCAGCTGCATTAAAAAATGGGTCTGAAAAGAAGTCCGCACAGTAGGATATCAGTCAGGTTTCCATGCACAAACCACTCAACACGACTCGCAGTGCACATTGGTGATTCAGTGGTACACAGATCACAGCCAGTGGACTACTGCGCAGGGGTGAAATGTGATATGCGGAGATGAATGATCCTTCACCATGTTCTCCACAAACTGATGAGTGCGTGTGTGGCGCCAAGCTTAAGCACAGCACACCCTTGTGTGCTTGGTTTCAACAGTGAAGGATTCTGGTGGCTCTTTAAGATTATGGAGCATATTTTCCTGATGTGATCTGGGCCAGTGACCTGATGATCAGGACACTTGAGTTCTCCATATGTCTCAGTCACTAGATATGACCCCTGTTTATGGGATGTTCTGGAATGATGCCTGAGATGATGCCTGGCATTCTTCACTTTCACCTTTATCAACCAGGTGTGAGTTGACTGCTTTCTTGTGGACAAATGGTGCTGCGTCCTTCTTCCAGATGCTAGGAGACTCTGTGCCACAGCACATACAGGTTACTTTGGCCACACATGGTGGCTCAGCACCCTGTTCAGAGATTTGTCATTGGTGGTCCATGTTTGTTTTTATCCACTGTCTGTATTTTTTGTAAAGGCTAAGTGCAGGAGTTTATGCAGTTGCTAGAATTCTTTAAGAAGTCTTTAAGCCTTCCCTTCCTTAAGGTGTAATCATGTTTATATGCAAAGCTATGTTTCCCTGCATTAAATGTGTAAAAGAGACAAACAATGCAGTGAACTAAGGATTACAGTCATGAAACTATAAGAGTCTTTCTATACAGTATATGGCAAATAAATAAATTAGCCCATTACTTTATAGTAATTGATACACTGACAGAATATTCAGTCTGTGTCTCCATGGACTCTACTATAGCTGCTGTTCTAGAGCTCCATGTTTCTCATATTGTCATAATGTGAACACATTTAGGCTGGTGAGATTCCTGGAATCCTGAGGCTTGATTTAAATTCTGCTCACGTGATTGTGATCACCAGAGCGGGCGCTGTGATTCTTTCAGCTATCTAGAAAATCTGCTCTTTTAAAGCAGATGTCTGCAGTTAAGCTCTCAGAAAGGGTGTTGTCCATCGTGATAAAGATGTGTCTGTCCTGCTCAGGGCTTCAGCTGTTGAATTCTGTCCAGTAATTACTTCCCATTAGCATGAAGGACTAATTAATTTCTTGTTCAAGAGTGCGGTCTGAAACTGCCCTTGAACGATTGTTTTCAGCTAATGTGCTGTGCCAAAGAACGCAAGATATGCAATGTTATATAAAATAATGGACTGTCTTTAGTCCTTTGGAATTTGTTGCTAAAGATTTTTCATGTTCATGATTTGACACTTGCCCAGCAAACATGGAGCACAAAGCAGCATTAACCCAGTTGAATAGTGAATTTAGAAACAAGGGAAACCCTTTGCATCTTGTGTTGTCAGATCAGTTCCTTGTCAAATGTTGAAGAATGTACAATGTTGTATTATGTTGTATTATGTAATTTCATTAGTCATCTTCCTGTTTGCTGTTAGTTTTACTTACTTCACGTGTTCATGGTGGGTCCTGTATGATTGTGGATGTAATTGTAAAACAAAGATTTAATCTCTATTTCAATGAAATGTGTGATTTGTGTAGTGTGTCCTAGCAGTGGATACAACACAGTAACTTGCTTTGTTTTTGGATGGATGAAATTTCAATTTTCCCCTATTTGCAAAGATTGATTTGGAAAAACTGCATCAGCTGTTGTTGTCAAATGTAGTTTTTGTTCACCATTCAAATTAGCTTAGCTCTACCAAAACCATTTGTCAGGATGATATAAATTACAAATAATTGAACTCCAACTTAGTAGATAATAGTAACTTCCTCCTAGTAATAAATGACAACTAAAAGTAACTACAGCTAAAGAAAAATAGAAGTAGGTTATTTTCTCTGCAGAAGTATGTGGAAGATCTTTACCTCTACAGTTGTTGTTGTACTTTATGTAGTCACTGCATGCAGACAGTGTACTGTATAACATGATAGTGTGCTGCAAAATACTCTTTGCCCTTGTATAGAGCAATGGGCTGGGGTTATACTGTAGTTCAAGGCAACTGTATTGTAATTTCTGCTGCAATCCAACTGCTGTATTCCCACATTTGTGTAGTCGGTTGGTACACTTTCTTTATCAATCACGGTTGTTCAGACAAACAGATTTGCTCTGTACTGTAGGTTAAGGGTCAAAATCATGATATCAACATTCTGAGGATAAGGGATTTTGTGTTTTAATTTTTTCTTTGAGTGTTCTCCAGCATTCACGATCATGGTTTGAAGTTACAGATGAAAAGATCATGTCAAACCGGTATATTAAAGTGGAGAAATTAGTTTTCGTTCTTTCATAATCAAATTAACAAACCTGCAGCTTGTATTAATTGTTAAAGGTCTGCTATAGGGCTTGTTGAAGGTGACATTGTGCTTAAGAAGGAAAAAAATCTGTTGCGTGTTTGTGATCAAATCTAGTTGTCAAGCGAAACAGACTGGCATGGTCTGGATTTGATTGTAGTGTTAAAAATCAATATTAATAATCTAATATAACTGATGGCGGAAAAACCAACAGGAAATTGTTGTGGAACAGCTGGTGCACGAGCTTTGATTTAGAAATTGTGCGATTACTCTGCCTGTCAGAATGAGCTTGCATTTGACATTGGGTCAGTAAGCCAAGCAGTGTTAAAGACTGCTAAAGGCAAGTGATTTAGATCTGAAAAGTGATGGAATATATGAGTCTTGTACTTACCACTGGAAACTGCATTTAAAAGCTGTAGTAAACAAAAACATATGAAAATGGCTTGCAGAAATTAATTTTGATCAGTATCACTGTCTTGCATAACTGCATTTCCTGCATTTCGGTGCCTAATATTTCTATATTTCCTGATTCCAACCCTGCTCTCATTACTACCATTGTTCTACTAAAAATGGTCATTGTGACTTCACAATATGCACATCCTGGGCACATTTTCTGAAGTGTATTAAAATATATATATATATCAATGATTAAAAGGCCGTTCTGCACTAGAAATGAGATATCGCAACGAACTTTATTGTTGTCTTCTATAGGGAAAGCATTAGCTCTTCAGACAAAGCTTGCCTGTGATACAAATGCCATTTTCATTTTAACTGAAAACACCTTTAAAGTATAAAAATACTGTAATTTAACCATTTACAAATTAATCCATAACTTGTCTGTCTGTGTGGCAGCATGTTCATGCTCAGTCAGTTCTTTGTTTTCCAAAGTCAAATGTTATGCTTTTTCTTTATCGTGTAGCTATTTTTTTATAGAACCCCTTTCTAGAACAGTATTTGTTTGCCGCAGCAGCAAAATAACCTCTACAACTGAAGCAGCTCACAAACCTGCAAGGTAATTCGCAATTCAAGAAGAATTTTTTTTTAAATCCGTAGATGGTTTTATAAGCCAAATCTCACGAGTGACAAACAGGCATAAATTAACGCTGTAACAGCAGCACGTTACAAAAAAACAACACTAGCCCTGCTTTTCCACGGTCCACATTGGCATGCTCTCCCAGATTATTTTAGCAATTATGGTAAGTGGATCAGACCTGGAATCCACATCGCATGTCAGAGTGCACCTGCAGAAGCAGAGCAGAATTCACAACAATGCTTCCGAAACTTCAGTGCTTCTCTGTCACTCTAATTGGGTAAATGGGAGTGGCCGTTCTTTCTTAAGAGGGACATTTCTCCTCTCTGAAAGTCACGACGGAAGGCGAGAGGTGTACCCCCAGGGGGAAGTTATTCAAGAGAGACTTATCGTCTTGCACCCCTTTTACAGTGCATGACCCTGAGCTTCAAAATAGTCCTGCACCCAGGTCTTGTGTTAAGTTATCCAAACATTCCAACATTCTGATTTTGTGGACATTAATAGTAAGAATTCTGTTACTGGAATTGCTTTCCTTGAAGCAATATTACACAAGCAAGAACAGTCCAGCTACTAACTAGGTTAGAATGTTTTTCTTTTTTCTTTCCAATGCAGAGTTTAGAAGATTTTAAATACAAAATGTGACATTATGGTTTTTGTACAAAATGCAGTTTGTATGGAGTGGTGTGAACAAATTAAGATGAATTTATGGGATCATCACAATAATAATAATAATAATAATTAATATATTTTGAACTGAAGATGAGAAATATCTAAATATTCTTGATGGTTTAGTTCTATTTAAGCAAATTGTGTTAATTTGATGTTCATTTTTTAATATCACTTTTTTTTAATTGGCTGTTCTTACTAGTGCGCAGTGCAGCATGATACTGTACCACATCTGATTAATACCTTTTAATAATGAGTGGCTTGCTTTTAACCTCTTTTGAAATGTGAGATTCGATCTGCTCATTTAATAGGAAATGAAGTGCAGTCTCAAGAGAGCACTTAGAAGGCTAATGAATTACTATTTTTCCTGGGGTTCGTTTGGGGTTATGGAGATTGAGCTGCCTGTTAGTCGTGTTAAGGTCTCCAAACTTCATCAGCATGTCATAGGAGGGGGGAGTCGTACAGTATGTTTGGAATCCCTGCTCTCAGATAATTAGGGACAGTAATCCAGGACTCGCGAGGCCTTGACTGGGACCTACATTGCAAATAGAGGGTAAACTACTGAAGCAAAGTGATTAAAACACATGTGAGACTGAGCATATACAGTGGAGAGAAATTACCTCCTACCATACGCTATATTTTAAGAAAAACCAAGAGCAGGTTTGCTGTTTATAGATTATATTCCTAAAAGCTTTTATTCCCATTACAGGTGTGAGTGATTACCGCTGTGCTGATCAGAAAACCACCAGCTGTTTCTTGCAATCAATTGCCCTTACTTTATCCTTACTCAGACCTGCTCTGGCATGCAGTATATAAAAAATATTAACAGATCTGTGCACATTCAACTTTCGTTACAATAGAAATTCACGGGTAGGGTAAACTATATTTCACTAAACTATATTGTCTTGAAAGCATAAAAACACTTTTTAGAGGATCGAATGGAAGTGAAATTTCGGTGCTACTGAACAGAGAAAAACCAATAAAAAAAGCCATTTTAATTTCTAGATACCACAAAGAAGAACCAGTTCAGATCTGTTTCCAGAGGTTAAACATGTTAAGCCTGTTTCATTAGAGGTGGAGCTCTGTATAATAAGAAAATCAAATGGGTGTTTTGGTAATTTATGGAGAGTAACAGGCTTTGTTCAAACTCAACCATGCAAAGAATTCTCGGCTGGCTTGTAAATCTCCTTAAGTGAAACTTGTTCCACTATAAATAAAATCCCTATTCCTTGTAGCCATAGCTTTCACAGAAATATGTAACTAACTAAAGGGTGCTCAGGTCACACCCAGCGCATGAGAACTATACACAGAGCTAGTATTGTAGATCTGAAATGAACATGGAACAATGGTACAGTAGATCTGTATAACTGTGGTACCATAGTTGTTCTAAAGGATACAGTAAAGATATCCTATAATCTGTAATGTACCTTCGTGTAAGTAGGTTGAGTCCCTTCACTCCTCATCTTATCTTTAGGCTATCGTAAGAGGCAAGTGTAGAAATAAACATCAGACATAAACTGTGTCAAAGTGCAGTTCAGAATGTATTACATCATTGTAGGATACCCATTTGCTCCAAGACTTATACTGTAGCACATTGATTGACAGAACATGCCCTGCTTGCATATTGCAGGGACTGTGGACACTGTGAAACAGCCACACAAACACTTCAGGCAGGGAGTAACATAGGACAAAACCTCATAAATCAACAGGAGGCCGTAGTACACATTCAGAAATTGACTCTGTCCTCCATCCTTCATTTTTACAATCTGTATAGCTGCTTTTAACTACAGTAGGTCGTATATAACATAAACTTGTAGTATAGTGAGTAAATAAGATTGGAAAACGAATAGAATATCGGGAGCCAATTTAGAGAACATACAGTATTGCACTGTATGATTACAACTGTGGGATCAGAAATAGGCCAACGGCCATCTCTGCTCACGTTTTGTGGGCCTGGAGACTACACAGGAAGGACTGACTTTGTGGTGTTACAAAGCTGTATCATCATCCTTTGTTCCAGATCTTTAATGTAATGTGCTCTGAAATGCAGTTAGGTGTAGTTCAGACTTTTGTTTCTTGTCAGATTTCCTTTAAAATTTATTTATAGAAATTTATAAAGAAATTTATTTTATAGATGGTGTTGAAAATTACGGTTGAACTGCTAACATCACATATACAGGTATGTTTCTTATTAAAGAAGTCAAGTAGATTATCGATTCTCTGGAGCCAGAGGGGGGCAGGAGTTGCCTTTCATAAACAGTGGACAAAGCATCAGAGCTCTTTTAACTGTTTAACTTTTGCACATCCTTTTATAGAAGTGTGTTTTAGGGTATAGGGCAGTATGAATGTTTTTAGTGTTCTTAACTTCTTTAATGTATAAAAAGGTTATGAATTAAGTATGGAGTACAAACAAAAATGCAAACAGGCTACATACGGTACAGTACGTGTTTAACCTACTGTACATTACCTGTTTAATGAGGAATGAAATATGGTTTATGAATGCTGTATGACATATTTTCACCAGATCACTTGAAAATGTTGGAAGATGAATTATCGTTCACCAAATAATCAATGATCTAATGTAATAGCATGTACTGTAATTATTAAGAATCTTAAAAATAGCAACTTTACAGTTGTTGCACTTCTGCCCCGTTAGTATGTGGCCCTGAATGTCTTCCAGTTACAGTATCTTTACTCTGAACGGTGTCCTGTAATTGCTAATAGCTGATGGGCACTCGGGGACACTGACCTCCTGTGACCTTTCTAAGGATGCTGCAGTGTGAGAACATGAGGGCAGCTCTCCTTGCCCACCCAGTGCACTGTGGTAACTGAAAACAGACTATAAATAAGACTAAGCAGGGGACAGAGCAGGGTTACCAAGGGAGAGCTGACCAGATTCACAACAGCAAATGCAGCAAATGCCTTATGTGCCAAGAGCACCAATTTCTTTCTTCCGGCATGGAATTGTGCAGTCTAAGCTTGGATTTCTTTCCTCACCTATGATACCGTTAAGAGCATTTAATATCAGTACTGATGGCTAGTGAGTGTAAGCAGTAAGAAACACCTTACTGATACCACAATGTAATGCATTCAATACGGGCCCTCATTGAGTTGCCTGTAGCTGTGCATTGGGCTCTTGAATTATAGCACTCCTCATTTCTTGCATGAATAATTTATATGCATACGTTAGGGTGCCATTTAACTGAGAATTTTCAACGAATGGCTGTTACACGCAATTCCGTTCAGCACTTCTGAATTTTGAGGCTTTCCCACAACTTTCTGAAATATACACGTTCTGAAATTTGAAAAATGAAACCAACTTGTGGAGTATTACCTCTTTGTATATTAGTTGTAGATCAATTGGTTTTTTTCTCCCTTATAATGATATTGTCATTAGCTGACCAAATACAAGTGGGAAGAATGTATACAGATTGTGGCTCCTTGATTACACAGCTGTGTTGTACCAAGTAACAAAATAATAATTAGCTATAATGGTACAGACTGTGTTGTAAGTTTGTATTCTAAGAATGAATGAAAACAGATGGCTCACTGGCTGACCGTTAAAGGTTTGTGCAGGCATGCAGGAATGCAATGGAAATTGCAAACTGGGAGTACTAGGGAAATAAAAATCAAACGGGGAGAACCAGCGTACATTCTGGAGGAAAGCGTGCACCATTCAGTATCTCCCTCTGTTTTGATATGAGGGTCACAGGGATGTAGCTGAGTTAAATCAACAAGGCAGTTTTCTCAAAATAAAACAAAGGGCCCTACTATGATCTTGTTGAACAGCATTCTTATAGGTTTTAGAGTAGCTACATACAGTACTGTCAACGAGCTGAGACCTAGAAGACCTAATAACTTGTGCTAATTAAGGCACTTCTTAATCGATTCGGAGCTGGTGTGCGGAATGAGAAATAGACTCTCTGTGGTTTTCTTGGAGCAGCGTTTCAGCGCAGGGCAGCAGCCTCCGTCCGGAGTTAGAGCTCTTTACGGCACGTTTGTGTTTCTGCACGCCAGAGGCTGCGTCTGGAAAGAGCACAGTGGTGCTGGAACAGCAAAATCAATGAGCAACACTGAGCGGATAGCAGCGAGAGGGGCTGTTGTTGTCGTCTTGAGGGTGCTTGCTTAGTCCATTTGCTTTGGTTCTATATATGATTGTGGTATTGACCGGCTAAGCTGCTTGGCTGGCAATTCATCAGGCCCTGCCAGCGCAACCCGTACAAACATAGCGTAGCGGTTCAAAATAAATCACTCAGTCAGTGCTGGCAGAGAGGGCTCAGTGGCGAGTCTGCCCACTGCTAAGCATGGCTGTCAGGGAGGATGAAGAGCTGAACAGTTGATGGGCTCGAAAAATGTTTCCATGTTCTTTTCATCAGGAATTTTAGTTTAACCAAGATTCCACGGCGACGTTGTTTTTTAAAGTTTAGTGATTGGCTATCCCTTTTCCGCCTACCACATCTGTTGTCTCTAAGGCTGCTCTCCTGCATTAAATGCTGACGGGTCTGTGCGACTCTTTGATTAAGCTGGGCATGTTTGGTGTAAATAAAGTAGTATTTTGTGTGTGCTTTAAAGATTTCTGGGGAGTTACATGCGAGATTTGATTTTGAGGTTGTGTTTAGATTCTCGCCATCTTTAGGCCTCTGTGAGAAGCAATCTTTCACTTAGTTGAGCGTGGCCCACGTGTCCGTTTTTGTAACTTGGAATTTTCTCAAATGTATCTGCTATTAGAACAACTTTCAATGTTATTTCAGTGTTTTTTCATACAGCTCAGTCCGGTGAAAAGTAACTTTGCCTGTCGTTTAGCAGTTATAATTCACATTGACATTCGTGTCTACAAAAGGTGAATTGTAGAGCCAGCATAAGGTATTGAATTGCTGTTGCTAATCCAGCACATTGACCAATCAAATCCAATTGCCTTATCCTTAGATGACCATTGACTTCAGTTTTCCTATTCAGTGCTGTGAAAGCTCTTACAAAGTTTATCATATACTGTATCATTATATCACCACCATCAAAATGTCTGTTGACAAAGAGGAGAAAAATACTAGAGTGAAAATAGTAGAAAAATACAAATTGGCTAATTTTTTTGTGTATATATTGCAATTGGAAACAGTAAAGGCATCAGTGCTATAGGTTATAAAGTAAAGATAAATCATAATGGTAATATTCCATCAGTGATTAAAAGCTTTCCTCCTGGTTATTGTATCGCATGTAGAAGCAATATGGCCTACTGTGTTTCCCAGTAAACACTCACTTTTTTTCCTCTTGAGGAGAATCCAGTGTTACCAGGTTGTGAGTGGCGTGAATTTTATGTTGTCATCCTCGTTGTTGTTGACAGTGGGCAGTAGTCAAACTTGTGACGCTGCGGACAGTCTGTTAAAATGCCAGCGGGCAGCGTGGTCTCTTTCCACGACGTCCCCGCAGCACACGTCTCTCTTCGGGACTGAAGGCACACTGCAGAGAAGGAAAGGAGGGCTGGCACTCTGACCTACATTTCCTCTGCGTGTGTGCCCGTTTCTGTTCTGCTTGAACGCGAGCTGAACATCACCCAGATTCTGCCACAGGGACATTGGCTCTGGCGTGGGGAATGGCTTGTGTCTGGGTTGAGGGCTGTGAACGGGGGAGCTACAGATGAAACTCGCCAAATACGAGGCCAAACAGGGGCATTGTATAGTGTCGCTCTCATTTGTGGCAAAACTGTTGATAACAATTGGTTCCCAAAATGTGAAGTGTTAGACCAAAGAGAATCATCATTGAACTTAATATAGCGAGAGATTATACTGCAATGTCCTGCTTATTTCACCCAATTTATTTCATACAGTGTGCACTTGTATGGGGGAGCTGGGCATATTTGATCCTAAATGTCTCTGGTGATCTCAGTCCCCCTTCCTGGGTCATGGTCTGCAGAACCTAAGTCAGGAAGTCTCTCCGCCGAATCCCTACTCCCAATTGCCTCAACTTGAGAGAAAATCGCTTTTTTTTAAATATAAATCATGACAACAATCTGTGTTCACTGCATCCCATGAGGTCTGTGTTAGACTGAGTCCCTCTCCGTCCCTCCCTGAGTGGCGATTTCAACCTGCACAATAAGGGACCCTGCTCCTTCTCTCCATATCGACTCATCAGTGACTCCACAGCAGAGTGGAAATTTATCAGGGAAGACCAAGACATACAGTACAGTCACTCAGTAGTCCCTTGTCGGCTTCTCGGTTTCAGACTTCCCTGGCTGTCAAGTTATACATCAATCACATCTTTTGGGCCTCACACCGACCTTATGAAGCCATCTGCGTGGAAAGTATAGTCCCTGCTGCATTTTAATAGATGGGTGGTGCTATCTCAAGATCAGCTGCCTGGCTCAGTTGGAATATCCCTGTGAACATCTTCAGAATGAACAGTGAACATAAACCAGGGGTCACTAGTGGAAACTACATGGAAGTGTCTCTAAAACGGAGAACAGGAGGTACTTCTTTACCTCCAGTGCTGTGGGAGTCTGGAACACGCTACTTTCTTTCAGGATGCAGCTTGAGCAGATTTTAGGGTCAGTTACTAACTACCAAATGATATAGATGGCCTGAAAGGCCTCCTCTCATTCTTAACTTTCTTCTTTTCTCTCGTTGTTCTGATGTTCTGAAATGGTAAAGCGTCTTGTGAGTTTGCTGGGATCTCTTCATGTTGTTTCCACTGGTCTGATATTTACTGGGCATGCAGGATGTCACACTTGAAAACAAACCCAGTCGCTGGGTGTGAAGACACAGAGTTGGCCTGTTTCCACACAGCCCACTCTTCACACTTCACACAAACGTGTGACATGGCTCCAGCCTGCCGCATTTACAGCTTAGGCAACTTTTTTTATACCCTCAGTGGTACCGAATACTTGTGTGTAGCCAGATTTGCTTTCCAAGTTTAAAGTGCAGTGCCTTTGCTATTTGTACTCCAGTGCTGTCACACGACACTGCGTCGCCGTGTACTAACTGGTACAAGGAATATGAGAGTACTGGTACAGCACGGTATGTCAGTAGCAGGGTCTGCTCACATGCTGCCTTCATTATATCCACCATTCACTTCAGGGAAGGATATCAAAATGTATTCAATGAATGTATTTCCTTTCAGTTTGGTTGCGAAAAAGGAAAATGTACCATGTCTTTTGGCACTAGAATGTTAACTAGCTGAATCCTAATTGAAGCTTTCGGCGTTTCTTGACTTTAGTATGCAACAAATGGATATTAAATCCACAGCCAAATCACAAGGTGAAGGTGATGTTTGTTCTGTACAGAAGTGTGAGAGAAGATATGATGACACAGCTTTTTAATTTCCAGACAGATATCAGACCTGAACACGTGCACCCTTCTGTAAGACGTAACTTATCGATCTACTGTATACCAAGAATACGACTGGGTGCATGTTCATCTGCTACCGTAATTGCTCCTTTAAGTACAGTAAGTTGCCATTGGCTTGCCGTACAGACGGTGTGTGTTATTTCAAACCAGGAGTCAGCAGAGAGCCATAAGGCAGGGATGAAGCTCCACCTGGTTTTATTTTAGCTTTTCATCCAGTTCAGGTGTGTCATACCGTACAGTATGTCATTCGAGTGACACTTGCCTGTTATTTTGCTGAAGCCACCTTTCCCCCTCGTAATCCACCTGTGGCACTAAGGTACAGTGACTCTCCACAAGGCCCAAGGGCTAAGCACTGCCACCTTTCTGCTGAAGATGTACCAACACACTGACGCAGGAGCAGCAGTAACATCACAGGCATTTGAATGCTCTGAAAATATGACGGTTTAGTTGGGTAAATTGAATGATGTAGAGACTTGTAAAAAGTATTGAATTAAGTTTTTTTAAAGTATGTTTTTTGTTTTTTACAAATTAGCTCTAATAAAAAAAAATACAACAAATAGCTCCATAAAAGAAATAAAGCATTTCATGTGATGCTAGCGTCTTTAAAGGCGTCTTCTCTGATATACACAGGCTTTCCTACAACCACAAACATATACAGTATGTGACGTTAATTTAATAACTCTATCCTAAGCTGCTTAAAGGCGAGAAGAAAGGAAGAAGAGAATCCAAACAACCATAAAGTACTGTTTAGGGAAAGGCAAGGGGCATTTTTAAGACTGAATTTAGTTGTATTTTTTTGTTTTCTTGTGCTTTCTCCAGCAGTTGCTGGAGTTAAAGCAGGGGCTGTGCTGGACGTTCCTTAAATAGCTGCACTGTCATAACTCATTAGGCTCTAACAGACAGCAGGAGGTAATGGATTAGACCCTGCTTACATATTTGTACACTCGGGCAGCCTTGTACACCAAGCATGTCTCCTGTCCCGGGGTATTTTCACACAGCTCTGCTTGCGCGAGTGCTGAAATGCAGGCAGTCCTGGTCTCGGCATCGCTGCCGCCTTCAGCTTGTGTCCCAGGTCAGGCGTACTCATATCTGCGGTCTCTCCAATCCATGCCATTTCAGGATCTTTCTGAAATCGCTGGCAGGATCAGTATTGCAGTTAAAGGGCTGGTAATATCGGAGCGCTGCTCTGGAGTGGGTCGGCTGGGTTGCAGGTTGAGTATCCCTGCACTCACAGTAAATCATGGCGAAGCGCCGGTCCTTCATCGTGTGTGCTGCAACGTTAACGACCTGCAGGGACCCTGTAGACTAAACATTCTCCTCAGTCAGGCTGACGGAATGTAGCTTGAGACTGTAACCGTTCCAATCAACATGAAACATAGATGTTTGGATGTGGACTTAAACTTAATTGCCACCAATCTTGAGAGTAGCGCAACTTAAATAAAATAATTTACTTGAGTGTTTTTATTAACTGCACGTTCTCGGTCCAGACTTGCCCTGGTAATGTTTTCGCTGCCAGTGATTATATTTTAAAAGTGCACCTGGCTGGCTGGAAGCACCCCAATGTAATTTGTTGCTGATTTTAATTTATTAGGACTTTATATAGTAGATACTAGGGTCTTTTAATTCATGAGCATTTAAAGAAACGGCAGGGTAAGCCTGTTTTAATATCCTGGAAATATAGGTTTGTTTAAAGAGTGCCTCTTCAGAGAACTTGAAAATAACCTGAATAATATGGGCAGAATTTTAAAATGGCTTCTCGAGCAATTTAAAAAAACGTATTTTATGTTTGCAGGTCAGCATTTTTTAAAATCTTCAGTGTGTGTCTGTTCTGTATATAATTGTTACATATGGTATCAAATTGAAAGAATTTAGTTTGAGCAGAAGTGGATATTCTTGCATTTCTATACAGTAGCCCATGTAGGAAAGGAAATAATTCTGTCTGTGTGATGTTTGTAATTATGTCCAGAGATAAACATTCTCCTTATTTCTTTTTGTAGGATCGCCTGACGATTTACAGTATTAAAATAAAGTGACAGATTCACCATGAATACAGGTATGTCAGTGGCTACTGCTGTTCGTTTGTTTTTTTCAGTTTAGGATTAAAAATGTTTAGGCTTTGTGCAGCAAAAACAGAAGTCTAGAGTGTATGTTTTTTTATTGAAAGTTACTTCCAGGACATCATACTTTATAATGATGTTTATTAATTTATTAATTTCATTCACAGTCTGTTTGCACAGATCCACAGGCAAAGTCTTACAGACAGTGATCAAAGCGATGGGTTTACTGTGCATAATAATACAGTAAAAGTAAAAAATTACATTTGATATACAGTAGCACCTTTTAAAAGCAATCATGTTTCTTAGTGCTGCAGTATCTAGTATTCTTGAAAAACAGAACATATAGAGAATTTGTAGTGATAATTGTCCATCTGACAAAGAAAATAGTGTAGTGACCATTCATGTGCTAAATGTGCTAAAATAGACAAAACATGTTCTGGGAACATTGTTATAGTTGCTGCATTATTTTCATAGGAAAGGTTATGCTTAAGTGTTTTAAATGTTAAACCAAATTGTATGTTCAAACTAAAAAATAGCAAATATTCTTTCATCAAGAGATACAGTATGTGAATGATCCTGCCATTCACAAAAGTCATTCACAAAATAAATCTACAAAGTAACAGCTTTAAGCTGTGAATTTTAAAATGCATTGAAAAGAAGGAATTTTCAAAGCCTTAATATTTTTCAGCCTAATGGTGGCATTGAACTATTAATAGAAAATTAACTACAGCTAAGAGATTCTTTTCATATTTCATATTCACAGGTGTCTCTTTTGTGTCCTCTGTAGTGTTTATTTTGCTTCAGCTTCCAATAATGTCAGCTTTCTGTACATCATGAATTATTGGTTATGCACAAGAGCGTCTTGCAGTTGTGTCCAGAGGTCAGGGCTGATGTCAGTCACAGCATGTGCGGTGAGCAGCAGAGTCGGAGGCCCTGTATTCTCAGCACACAGTAAAGTGAACTGCAGTGCTGTCTATGTGTAGGAGCAGAGTCAGCAAGGGAAACAATGATATCTTTCACAGGCAAATAAACCAGGCCGTTTTGCAGCCGAAATCTTGGTAACTGTAGTCTGATGAATAAAAAGATTTTCCTTGAGGGAAGGTACAGTAGGTTTGGGATATAAACACCTCTCCAGACCTTGTTGGGAAAGCAAGGAGGCAGTGTGGGGTTGAGTGATGCCTTCAGGGCAGAAGCTGGTTTACCCCTGCTGGAGTAAGAGTTTGAATAAGACCAAGAGGTTTAAAAAAAAAAAGAAACATTTTCTCTACATTTGATTTTAATGTGTACCGTGGTATCTGTGCAGTAGGAGCATTGTGTGTTATTCTGCATGACTGCTTAACTGAATGTGGTCATTTCTAAAGATTTGTATTTGGCTTCTCCTGATCACATGTTCTTTGCTAAAGGCTTTCTGTTTTATTAATGTGACTATTGTTTAGGTTTTTTTTAGCGTGAATCCAAATCATTGACATTCTTTTATTCTGTTGATTTCTGAACACCTCAAATTAAATAGTAGTTAAATAGTTAACAAGATTTGCCTCTATGGTGTGTTAAGATTTCTAGCCTTAATGATATGTCTTTAACCCTGTGCTAATCCTTTGCATGCTGTATGATTTGAAAACAAAAAATGTGGTAATGTGTTTTAATTTCAGTGGAATTTGGCAGGCATGCGTGTTTAATCTGCATTTCCAAATGAATTTGTTTTGCAATCAGCAATAATGCATGTGCTTGCCTCCTGTTGCTGGGGCGTGCGTCTGTCTGGTGCTGCGCTTTCCAGACAGTGGTGGATGTGCTCGCAAAACTGCCGCCGTGTTTGTCACATTAAGACCTATGAAGAGAGTCCAGAGTTCTCCAAACCTGTATGTGGCCGCAGGTATTAACTCCGACCATTAACATGCATGCTGATAACTGACAGAGTTCCAATTCACCCTTTATTTATTCTATTTATTAGCACTTACTTTGAACCTCAGTTTGAAAAATCTGAAATGTTTTTTTTATTATGATTGTGAGTAATTTCTTTACAGGCCCACCTGCAAGTGACACAGCATTTTACATTCTAAAAAAATGCGCTTCAGATGTTAAAAGCCCATTTTGCAAAGCGTGGCCTGGTCCCTGGCATGATTTGCTTTCCTTTTTATGGAAACAAAAAAAATCAGACGGCAGTGTCCCCACATTCCATTTTCATCTGTTCCTGTCTGCTCTGTTCCTGCAAGGGCTGTTTGTGCCTGTCAGGCGCTGCCATTCCTGACTACCGTGAGATCCTTTTACCTAGAAGCAGCCACCTAATGATGTGAACCGCTGGGGTAGTGAAGGCAGTACAGTGGGTTTAGAGGTTGGAGCTTTCACGTCTGGAATCTGCAGTGAAATTAAATGGGTCAGGATGGGGAAGAGAGGGCCACTAGATGCCTGTGGTAGTGGTAGCTGACCTGTAACTATTGTCGAACAGATCCATGGCAACCGTTGTTTGTGAGGTTTTTTTTCCCTCGTCTCCCTTACTTCCTGTCCGTAGCCCCTCTTTGTTTGAGCGGTTTCGTAGACTGGTGGAGTTTAGAATGACATAAACTGCCAGGTAGCTTCGGATTGGGAGTCTTCTGAGCTGGTCGCTAGCTGAAATCCCTGGGGCACCTACAGGATTGAAAGGGGTTCTTGAACCTCATTTCCTTCAGTGCCTTTGAGTGACTCCTAAGCAGCTCGGCTGCTTCAGGATGTTCCTAATAACTTGGCGATCACTAGTTTGATTCCAGTGGCTGGTGAGATCTTTGCTGACACCACAGTAAGGGGGGGGGGGGGGTTGGATTCTGGGTGAATCGCACACCAGACACCCCCTGAACAGGCTCCCACAAACGTGTGCCTGTCTCAACCGCTCGTATGACGGGCAGGAAAGATAGCGTGGAGCTGGCACGGAACTGTGCGTGGACTGGGGTCTGAGTTTGTTTAGTACAGGGAGGACTGTGTTTAAGAAAGAAAAGAAAAACAAGCAGCATGTATTTACTGTTTTCCTTGTTCCTTGACTTATACTTCTGAGTAGAACTCATAAAAGTAATGCCATCTGTATTATGAAAATTGTTTTTAGTTTCATTTATCCTTTGAATTTTTAAAAGGCCATAAACCTTCCATGGTTTAGGAATCCAAATTGCTCAATTTTGCAATGAGTGTGATAAGCCCACTTCTGGAAGCATGGGCAAAGAGGTACAGAAGCTGCAAGGAAACCGTTAAGCACTAATAACACAAAGTCTGAACAGAATTAAGGAAACAAATATTGACTGCCAAGTTTCAGTTTTTCCCAGTCCTGATAAAAACTGGAAAGTATTGAGTGTTTAGAATAGGTTCCATTTTACTCAGCAACTCTTTGCTTTGCTGGTCCATCTTAATTAAGCTCCTTAGAGACTAAACAGCAGTATTTACAGTAGCCTGTGGGATTTCAAGCCTTTTCAATCCTAGAATATTTTTTTTTGCTTTTCTTCCCACTAGAACATAGAAACAAAGCAATTTTACCTGATTCAAGCACCTTTGAATGGAGGGTGCTTTCTGCAATATAAAATATAAACGGAGAGCACCCCACTGTAATGTTCGAGGTGCTCAGAGGGTGCCTCCGAGAACAGCACTGACTTTCGTTCCATTTCTTCCTTTATTACCCCACTGCTGACATTAATGCCTTGGAATTCTGCTGATAGCCTCCCTCCCCCGAAACCTCTCAACAAAGCAAAAGCACACCAATTTGATTCGCAAGTGAGAGGCACTGATGAGGCCAGGCGGTCAGTTTCGATCGCAGTGACTGTGGCCCGCCTGGCTCTCAGCAGAGTGGTGTCATGACCTGTCCCACACAGGTGTGTGTGTGTGTGTGTGTGTGTTTGAGGGTGGGGGTGCCCCGATTCTGTTATTGCAGGGGTGCCCCCGGGCTTAGAGCAGGTTGGCTTCGATGATCTGCTCTTGTTTGCAACTGTTCCACGTGCTGCTCTGAGCTTGGAGTGCAGACGTCTCCACTGCCCCTCCTTTAACTTTGGAAATGGCTCTCTTTTGTATTTTGCATTGTAACTGTGTATTTACTGCATGGGTATCGCTTGCAAATGTCACACAGTCATTTCGAAAGTTTCTGTTGCACGTTTACAGTAGATTTTATTTTTTAGTATCCAAATTAAAAAAAGGTTGCAGGGGAGCAAGGGAGCAGTAAAATTGGGTTGGTAATGCCCCTGATAGAGAGTCCTCCTCTTTCTACACACGAACTGAACGGGCGCTCATTAAAAACGATGCATGCTTTACATGAACTTGCTGGGTGTTTTCTTTTGGTCCATATCCACTAACCCGTCTGGCCGTATCCCAGATTCCCACCTCCTTGCATTCCTGAGGTCTCTGTGAGGGGATGAACAAAGCCACTGGAATTTTCCCACAATCTCCCAACCCTGTCGAAATAATACTCTCGCTCAAAAGCCCACTGAGCAGGTGAAGGCCCAGATTGTCTGTCCCGCTATCTTCAAATCTACCACACCTTTCAGTACCGCATTGAGCACTCATCCCATCTCAGGTCTTGCCAGTACAATTCGTCTAGTGGCTTAGTCAAAGGGCCATTTGTTGTCTTTCCCTTTTTACTGTATAATTCATTATAATCTGAATAGATTTTCTTTTTTCCAATGTCAGAAATGTGAACAGCTTTGTACATTAGAAACCTTGAAACAGCCAGATATCTGCTGTGTCACGCAGACACTTGTTTGAAAAATTAAAGGCTGAGTTTACATTGCTCGTTCTGTTAATTTAACATCCGACGTGAAGCCTAATGTTTTTCATGTGTTGTGTTGTTTTAGGTAATGACTCACAGTCATCGGATTCAGGTAAGAAATTATGATGTAAACAGGTATGTTCCCACTATGTACTGTATGAAATAGAGCAACAGTGCCTTCAGCATTTTGTTGTGTTTACAACTGTCATAGATTAAATCTAATAAAACATAAAAGTAAAAAGTACCTGGGGCAGAAAAAAGTGTTCTTTGCTTCTACAATGAATTTCATTATTCTGTAGATGTCTGGAGATCCTACAGTGTGAATGACGGACTTAGAAATGGTGAGGCAAGCAGTTCCTCTCTGGCTGCGAAAGGCTTCAGAAGTGTCAGACCGAATCTCCAAGACAAGAAGTCTCCAACACTGGTAAATCTAGATTCGGTGTTTCCACAGTGCCTTTAGTTACTGGGGGCAGCAGGCTGCTGTTCCCAGCTATTAGCATTTGCATACTTGTTTTGTGAAAATGCTACAGTTGTATACTGTTGTTGGAGAGGCAAAAACCTAAGAGTTTCATACTCAGTTAACCTTCCAACCTTTCCTGGGGAAAGGACTTGAAGTACTGTGGTCACTGAGCCTGTACTTGGTTTCACCAAGTCAAGAAATATTGAAGGTCTGAAAGCCTCAATATCATGCCCCTCACCAAGCCTGTGAGGAAACATTCTCTACATGAGAGATGCGCTTTTCAGAACACCTGCTGCTGCATGGGCTGGGCCACTCGGCTCACTCAATGTATTTTGATTGATACAGTATGTCAGTACGAACAAGAATTAGTCACTTTCTGTGATTTCACTGTGGTGACTCATAAAAACTGCACTTGTAAGGACTTCTGGCCCAAACAGTCATCTCCCTTTTTACTCTTCCTCCTCTTCTGTGGAACCTCATCACCACATCTCCCGAATCACGCAGCACAGCAGAAGTAATGAAGTCTACAAGCACTCAGCGTATTGCCTTTTATGTAAACCTGGATAATGCTTCCTTTTCAGAGGAATGTTTAAGGTCAATTAAGCCCAGCACAGCTGCTTTAAGGCTTCATGAATTTTATTACGATTTTAGCAGGGGCATTATGCCGACTTTGACCTGCCCATTATATTACATACATGTATATGATGAAGTCTGAAAACGCTTAGGAATGTACTTGTATGTGTATTTGGTTGCAGAGTGGAAATGTCTATGGCTCTTTATTGCTAGCATGTATTGTAACAACCAGTTCTGAGAATATACCAAGAATTTTCTAGCAGTGTACACTGGCACAAAGTTTTAATGGATTACCCTTAATGTTTAACGGTGAAGGTGGTGAATTGTTTAACAGTGACTGCTGAAATCCATAAATATTTTCTTTTCCAGCTCTCATTTATTAGCATCATCCTTATAAGGGCAAAAGTGGACAATATCACTCTGTCTGGAAAATATTTCTGGTCTTGGAAAACATCAGCTGCATTAAAACCTACTTTTCTTTTTAAGGTTTGATCTGACTATATCAAGAAAGAGCATGGACGAAGGGCCTTGTATTTCAAAACTCTTAGGATCTTAGCAGCAGTGGAAATTTAAGCACTTAAGTGTCATAAATATAGGGCGCTCAGTGTTCAAACAGCTTGGAACTATACTGTATTCTCTGTGGGCATGATTTTAGCGGTAAAAGAAGAAAAACATCACTTTTCATTCTTTCTCTTTTGTCTTGGTTGTCTGCTGTGTGGATCTCTTTTGGCTTACAACTAGGCGCCACTCCCACCTCCAAGGAGAGACAGTTTTCACATATCCCCAATAAGCACTGTTCCAAATAACCCACCTAGTTACATCCACCAGCATGTGCATGAAGAGGCCTTTGGGACACTGTACATGAAGAAAACCAGGAATGAGAAATTTGTACAGAAGGAGGCTTACTCGAGAAATACAGGCTTGTCGTTCTCCCACAAGGAGGACACCTCTGTTACATCAGAGGCCACTAGCTCCACGTTATCTGTGCCCGGCACTAATATTTCCTCTCCATCTAGCGGAAGCCAGGTTCAAGAGCGTAGAGTTTCTTCCCTCAAACTAACATCCTCAGAGGGTCAGAGTGCAGCTAGCACTCCCAGAGACCAACTGACACCTGCGAATGTCACGAAAGCGAGCCCTAAAGAGCACCGACCCCCATCACCAGAGGCATCTAGAAGCCAGCCTGAGAAACACACAGCTTCTCTTTCCATCCAGATAGCTCCACAGGCCGCTGGTCATAGCTCAGTGCCTGGGCCAAAGAGTACCCAGGGTCAGGCCTCAGCCACTTCTTCAGAAACCAAAGGGATGGACTCAAGCGACAAAGGACAGAGTTCGTCACTTCCTTGCTCTCCTGGGGCTCACGTGGTACAAACGGTTTACCCCGTCTCTGAGCTAATCCGCTTCCCACATGATGTGTCCATCTTCACAGCAGAACGACCTACCTGTGGCACCTTTGACTAACCTCCCACTTCCACTGTAGATTTCAAAGGCCAAAATGCATGTTTACAGCTTATTTGCAGAGATGGCTGGTCATTCCCAGAGGTCTGTATGGTGACATGGGCTCGAAGAATATACCTCAGTATACTCGTAAACTATTACATTAAACTGATAAATGTAGATGCTTCTGGTCAAAAGGTAAGAACCTGTGAGGTCATCAAGGGACACACCTCTCCACCAATGTGCACTGACTCTCCTGTCAGGCGCTGTTGAGTTGGTGTGTCAGAACATGAATCCTCTAGCACACTGATCTGTTAAAAGCAAAGTGTTCACTGGTCCTCGTTTTGTCCACAGACCGCAGGGCTTGTTGCCAGAAACTCAAGTCTTAAACAGCCGATGACATCAAATTTGTTAGGTATACAATAGCTCCAAAAAAGTAATGGACAATTCTAACACTCTACAGGTTCCTCACCAATGCATCTGTGTCACATACAGGACTCGCTGTGAATATGTGTTTTGGCCTTTGATCAGGACTGCCAAAAGGACTGCTTGAACTTTGCCAAGTGAAATCAAAGTGAGATTTAAATTGTTTTTTAAAGGAGTCTTTAAATGAATGTAACGGCTGACGTGACTCGGTAAAACGTTCCAGCAGTTCCATCAAATCTACAGTGTAGTTTAGCATCACTTTCACAATGTACAGTAGTTAAGGGTGATAGTCTCTATAGTATTGCTGTGTTTGTGCTTCACACTTACAGTAGTTCATTTCTTGATTTCATTTATTGCAGACTCTTTGTTTGGTTTCTGGATTTAGCTAATATATTATAGTTTCTATCTGTGGTTCAGCACCACTTTGGCAAACTGAATTTTAATTATGGGATCCATAAAGGGCTATTTTTTCGGCTTTGCTACAAAAATCTTCTGGATCCAGACCATTAAAGAACTCCACCTAAAACCAGAAACTAAAAACAGTATATTCCACTGCTTTCTTTAATCCGATTTCCCCTCCTGTCTGTTCTTTCAAAGGCAGTAGTCCATTTTGGCTATAAACAATAAACACAGTGTCCCCAGTTCTACAAGTACCATTACTTTTAGAGAATTTTCAAAACAAAGCATTCATTTTATGGGGTTTCACAACCCTGATGTGGTCATGTTGACTGCAATAAATACAACTTCTTAACATGGTTTACGGTAAAATGAATATTTTGTGATTGTTGATTTCATTATAAAGTACTTAGATGGTGTCCTCTATCTCCCCAGCAGGGGTACCGTACTACCACTGAGCTTCAGCTCTACCGATTGTACAGAACATGCACAATAGCCACTTCAGTATCCCCTGTATTCCTAGCCTGTCAATTGAGTCGTACAGCATTAGTTTTTACATGGCCTTTTCTGCTTGCTTGTTTACTGAATCTGTACGTTTTTTCCCCACCTTCAGCTCGGAAGCCCGAATGTTTCTTCAAACACTTCCCAGACGCACCTACAGCCATTGCCGAGCCTGTCCCATCCGTCCTCCCTGCCGCCCGTTAACAGATCCTGTTTCCCACCCGAGAGCGGCACCCGTGTAGAGTCTGCGGAATTGCTGCCCGCTCACCTGCACAAAGCCACATTCCCAGTCCCTTACTCCCCTTTCGAGTACAGCTCCCCTGGCCCAGACATCACACTGCATCTGAGGGAAGCCACTTCCCCCGTCACAGACTCCTCGCTCAGCGAGCTCTCCTCCCGCACCCTGAGCGAGTCGTCCACAGCTGTTCTGGAAGAGCTCCAGATCTGTGGTGCTGGCACCAACGACAGTTCAGAAACACCTTCCCCAACACTGAGTCAGATGTCTGCCGTCACTGACGACACCACCTTAACCTCCACCGCTACAGTAACTAATGTAATTATCCTTCCACCTTCCTGGTTCTTCAGCTCCATAAAGCAGGAGCCCCGTCACCAGTCACTAACCCGGGGATGATCTTTGCTAACGTTACTGTGCTGGTTCTCCTCACTTTTGCCTCTCACCGTCTCGCCTTGCGAGAGAGATTATTAACGCCTACCCTTGTGTTTTATCAACCCTGCCTTTCTAATTCAGGTTCATGGAGTAAAGTCCAGCGTGCTGCAGGTGTTTTGGCCCTACAGCTTCTCTCAGTGGGCTGTGTAGCTAGTAACCGTGTATCTGAGTTGTGGTGCAGAATCATTTGCATGCTGAATGTACTTTGCAATTTATATTTTTGTTCTTTAACAGTCAATGAATTCTTAAGGGCTGATCACCCAATTGATTTAAAGTTTGTAATCTGTTATTGTAGTTCCTGATACCAAGAGGATGCACTTGTCTTGCTGATGGATGACTTGTAAACTACTACTATAGTGAATTGAATTTTGTCCATGATATGCCAACAAAACTCAGATATCATCCCCGTTATAAAATACTTGGAGTTTATTTTCTGCTGCAGCTGCATAGGATCTTTGTCTTTGTACCAATATTTGTACAGCAGCAGGCAAATTAAACTATACGAGAAGCTCAAGAAATGTACACAGCCAACGTGCTGTGTTAACTCGTTAATCTTTTAACCCTCTGGCCCGTGCCGGTAACTTGTACTCTCTCCATCAAAGGAGAAGAAACAAAACCAAGGTGATCTGTTTACAGCTCCTGTTACAGAAAAGCTTAGAAATTTCCCAAGCATTGCAAAATCACCTGCAAATGGTTTTCTGCTCACTAACCGATCGCGGGGAAGCCCTTATTCCATGAATTAATCACCGTCTGTCTTAAAGCCTGCATCATTAATGGAATGTCCTGGTGGAGTTTTTTCTTGGCTATTGGTGTCTTAAACAACAGCAAAGCACCCTGCCCTCTTCCCTGTAACCATGGTTTCTTTCTTAGCACTATTTTTTTTTTCCTGAAATATTTGGGAGCTGACATTCTTCTAATGCTGACGAGACTCCAGAGCCCTGTTTGTTCCCTGGTGCTTGGGGAGGTGCCTCCTTGTGCAGTGCCAGTGACTCTGTGTTGTCCCCCCCCAGGGCCAGATGACCGTCAATGGGAGCTCCGCCACGGCCAGCAGCCCCCTCAGTCATGTGCAGAGGTCCTTCTCCCCCCCCTCCTGCCCCCCCGCCCCCCCCTCTCTCAGCCCCAGCATCGTTGTCATGCAGCACAGCCGGAGCATGGGTGAGGAATGCCGCGCAGAGCGCGTTCTGCCAGGATTAATTAAACTCTCAAAGTTAATTAAAACCGAACAACGAGCCTTTAGGTTGATTTTAAAACGTAACAATGCACATTCCTGGGGTCTTTCAAGGGGTAGCACAAAAACCCAGCTGTCAGTGTTACGAGCGAAGCATGGAAAAGAAGGAAGCCTCTTTATTCACGATTCAGAGTGGTATCGGTCAACCAAAATGTTCTGGTATGAAACTGTTGCCGAAATTGCACACAGTCTTGTTTCTTTGAGTTCTTTTCCTTTTTTCAAACCCCGTTCTGCTCTTCATACCATGCTGGTCTGAGTATCCGTGCAGATGACTTGGAACAGAATGAATGTCCATTTGCTGAATGTATTCAGGGTGCTGGCATGGACTTTCTCATTTTGCCATTTTGGCGAAATGGCAGTGCCTTGCCATTTTGTAGAGCCTGATCAAAGGCTCATAATAAGAGCAAGCCATCATTTTTACAAACACACTGCATGGGCAGCGTACTAGCGCCATGTCACCTCCCAGCTCTGGAGCCGTGTGTCCGACTCGAACCCGGGACAGCTGTCTGGGTGCAGCACGCTGGTCCTCACGGGACATGGATGGGTCTCCTCCCACTTCCAGAGTTCTGCCACAAGCACACACCGGAGAGGCTGATTGATCTTTCCTAACTGTCCTTTGAAGTTCAGCACATTTCACCGATTAAAAAGAAAATGAAAATGAAAAGGTGATCACACGTTAAAAGGATTATTGTAGCTCTAACCTGTGTGAAAACGGGAATATCTGCTTTACACCTAGAAATGAAAGCAGGACTCCGAAATGTAACCTTCAGAGTTTTATTTTTAAATATTGCTGTTTCAAGCTGGTGCAACACCTAGGTTTCATTTTTGTGTTTTCAGTTAATGCGCAAGTTTTTTTTATAGGCATGACATTATATTGGTATTTTTCCAGATTGTCAGCAAGCTTGTTCAGGATATTGTGCCTACTGTACTGTAAATGTGAGCAGTTAAAGTGCCTTGTGTTTGTCTACTTTAGCAGTTTGCTTATTAGTAAATGTACAATATTATACAATTTAGTTTATATTAATACACATTATAATCTAACAACAAATATCTAAGAATTCAGTGTATACTCTGTTTTAGGAGATTAAAGAATTCAAGTGAATTTTTGGAATCAGGTTTTCAACATTTTAGTAGGAGATACAGACACCTGTCAGTTCAATTTAATTGTCATTGTTCCAATGTAAAATGAGAATGGCATTTAGAAATCTGTTATGTGTAGGTGAATAAGTACCTTGCAGTGCAATTCTGTGACACAACATTTACTATGAATTACTTTTATAAGGCTTTAATGAAATTTCACATACAATGACAATCTAAATTTATAACCTTTTCTGCAATAAGTTTAGGCAGTTTTCTCTATGCTTTGTGTCAGATATATTTTCCAATTATCCTTGGACTGATCTGATAAATCAGCATGTTTTTTTACAGTTAATCACTTACAGAGGCTTTTTAGAGTTGGCTGACAGATATTTATGTTCATTGTTCGTTTTACAGTACATTGTCTTTCCTTACTTTTCTGGCTAAATTATACATCTAATAACCTTAAGAAAAGCAATGTGTTTTTGTGCACAGAGTGCACTTTTCATGTGAAAATGCTGTTCACATCAAAATTAAAATTAATTTAATGTAACTGTTAGAGCTGCCTGTTTGATATTTCATCAAGACGGGACACCAGAGTACATTCACATCCTCAAGACACTGACACAATTGACATTATTCGTTCTACTTTTCTTACTATGATTTTATGATTTTGTTGTTGCTAAAATATTAGACTGACGCACATCTTCAGGATAGGATAGTTATTGTTAGGAAATTACTGCTCCGAGTGAAATTACTTATTTCGTCTGAGACTGTATGTTGCCTGTCTGCCTTAAGTGATCACTTTAATCTCCCTCACCAAGCAGCAGGGATTACCCGTAAATCTGTGTGACAGAGTATTTTAGGAAAAAGGGTCTGGCACACTGGGATTAACATGGCTGCGTCTGCAGTTTATTCTCTGTTGTCTGAAAATCATACACCGTCTTCTTTTCGGGTGAAAGATATTGTGGATTTATGCATTTAAAGAAAGGCAGTTGCAGGCAAGTGAAGAAAGTAAGTGCCTTCCGCAGATTTTTTTCACTTTTGTGCTGATATGAGGCAAGTCTTTTCTGGGGGAAAAAGAAAGCCAGCAAGGATACAGGATACAGCACGTGGCTACCCTACAGCAGAGTAGGGTACCTGAGTGTTCTACGCTTCTGTCATAGACATGTTGGTAATTCAGCGTGTGACATCTAAGCACCTTGCTCTCATGCCCCGTTTCAGTGGCTTGTTTTGTGTTTCCTTCTGCAGAATCGTCGGAGTCCATCACCCACGAATCCCTCTCTCACAGCTACTCCACTGTGAGCACCATTCCGATCGCTAGGTCTTCAGAAGAGGAGAAGAGAGTGTCTATTATTAAAGCTCCCCATTATGCAGGAATTGGTCCAGTGGATGAATCTGGAATTCCAATAGCAATCAGAACGGTAAGAGAATTCCAGGTCTTTTATTACAGGTCTAGCATTTAAACAAACTGTAGGAAAGGTTACAATTGTGAAGATGCCATATTAGGTACATTGTTAGTAGTAGCACTAGAAATTGTTAGTTTGATTTTTTTTTTTCCCTTTCGTTTTCTAAAAAGCTCTCCTCAGCCACAGTGTTGATCAGTACAGATGCGTTTCCTTTAGTATCCAGGCATTGAGAAAATCTGTGGACTAATACCCAGTGTAGCAAAGTATATTTTTTATTACATGTCTCCACATATTGTAATTATCCATTATCAGTCTTCACATTTAACCTTAAAGAAACTGTACATGTTTTGTAGAAAGACTAACACAAAATATCCACTTCTTATTTTGTACTGTTTCAGTTTAAATAAACGTGTGCATTGGTAGAAGATATGAAATGTTCTCCAAAACATGTTCTCCAAAATGTTCTCCTGAGAGGAAAAATAATTCTACCTTCTCTGCTTGGATGTGTTCTTTGCTTTTATTTTCCTAATCTAACGACAGTTCTTTTCTCAATTACAAATACTGTCGATGTTTGAGAAGGAATATGAACTGGTGTTTTGTAATTCGAGATTAGTGAATCATTTTAATTTAACCTCTAGTTTATTCCTGTATTCCTTCTTTGTTATTTTGTGTGGCGTTTAGTGCAGGCCTCATAAGGAAATGTTTCTGTCCTGCACACAATAATCCAGCCTTTGTTTGCAGTAATCATAGACTTGGTAAAGTTCTTCTGACATTCCAAAGATGAAGTTGTTTACATTTTCAGCCACCATAGATATGCATTTTTGCACTTTGAATACAATACAGTTGATTTTAAAAGTTACTGAAAGCCCAGCATTTAGGTCAATCTTTATTACAAACGCATCTTGGCCATGCATTCAAAATTTCATTTCAGTTGGTGTACGGTATTTGCATCCTAATGTCTCAGCAATCCCTAAACCAGTGTTGGCTTTTCCTCCTACTGTAGCTACAAAGTTGCATCTGAGTGTTATTTAAACACGTAAGATAGTCTGTTGGATTTATTGCCTTTTCAACTTTCTTCAGGTGTTGTTGACCTGAGCCAGAAGCCAACTAATTTATAGTCCATTTCTCAACTCAAGACACGGGCATTGGCAGACACTCCTGGGCAGCACAGCCAGTGAAGGTGGCTGCTTACAGCGCAGGCTGAGCCATGTAGGCTGGGTTGTCACTGATTTGATTCCAGACATTGGCAGCTGTCTTTGGGATTCTCCCAGTGGGGCAGTATAGCACCAGTTAAATGCCAGTGTGGTACATAAGAACTGTTACAATCAAGAGACCGTTTGGTCTGTCTAGCTCTTTTGGTTGTTAGCAGTTCATTGATCAGAGGATCTCACCCAGAGGGTATCCGCTTCAACCACATGGCTGGGCAGCTTGTTCCAGGGTAACACAATCCAGCCTCCTGTTGTCGGTTTGAAACGCACTTCCACATCTTTCCTCTCATGTCGTCTAGTTCGTGATTCAAACTTTATGCTGACGTGAGTTGGGTGGGCTTGAGTGGGCAAGAGTATCTTTGGCCTACTGGGTCCTGTGCTGTTGTTGAAGGGGGCTTTACTCCTTCAGACGGTGCTCTCTGCTGTTATACTTGTGAGGCAGGGGTTTCATGTTAATGGACAGCTGGGGTTGCGTGATTGGATCTTAAAAGAAGAAAAACTTCTTATTGTCATTTGATTTTGTATGAAATAACTTGCAGTAGATGGTTATTTTGGTTATTAGGTTGAAAACCGTAAGGAAATTAAAGTACTGCATTTTTTTTGTTTGTTTCACTTAACTAATAAGGATGTTGAATTTGTTGTTTTTTCTTATTAGACTGTGGACAGGCCAAAGGACTGGTATAAGACCATGTTTAAACAAATCCATATGGTACATAAACCAGGTATGTACATAAACCCAGTTTGCGGTATAAAACAGCATGCAATATTTCTGTGATGCCCAAAACTTCAGCACATTTACATTGTGTATCACTGGACATTAAATACTATGGTGCAACATTTGTTTTTTGTTTCTTAGAATGTTTGCATACTGTAGCTATTTTAGAATTTACATTTGACCAGTGACATTTTGAGCTTTTTTATTTTTTGAGCATTGTATTTTGCAGAATGGGCGTGCTTGCAGCTCTTCCATTTTAACTCTGTGTTATTAATAATTAATTAATAATGATTAATAATTATATGACCCTGTATTTACTGTAGTCTCCACAATCCTCCACTCACTCCGTGTACTGTAAGTGTGCCTTCGTATGCAGGGTAGCTTCTGCGCTGTTACTAACTGGTACTCTGAAAGGGGAAGGCTGGGAGGGAAAGGCTGTTGCAGAAAAAGAGTAGCTGGCCTTGTGTGAGCTTGACCTCGGCTGCAACTTCGCCCGCTGGCACGAGGATTGTGGAGACGGCTCTAGCTGTACCTGTGTGCTTGTGCCAGACCTCGTTAAGATAAAGCTCCATGCAGGCAAATTATGCAAGGGAGGGGGTAGAGGGGAGTGATTGGTATGAAATTATAGGGTCAAGAGTACAAAATAAAAGCAGTATGTTTGAGATGCATAGAAACCCTTTAAGAAAAGGTTTTAAAGAAAGATGGGTTTTTTTTTATCAAAGTGTCAGTTTCACTTTAGAAAAGGTTTGGTGAGAGTTGATAGTGCTTACAGGGTTATATACTGTATATATAGTAAAACTTTCTAAAGTGGACTAGCTACAGCAGGGTAGCTTACTGTCTCAATTCACTGTGCTGTCTCAAGCACCTCCCATCTACTTCTGAAGAAGTGGTTTTGTAGTAAAGGACTATTCTTAACTTTCAGCTTCACCATTCTCTAATTAGTGTGCACATGATTTGATCCACCCGGTGGTACTGCGACAGCACTTTGCTGATGAAAGTATGTTTAATGGGTTTAGACTTCTCCTCCTTACTGCATGTAGTAAATCAGGAATAAACTGGAATTCTGAAATGGTCACTCTTGTCTTTCTGCAACCCTTATTTTTTGCAGGGTTTGTATTAAAATAAAGTTTAATACAACTTTTTCTAATGATGCAGCATGCTTATTAACTCTTAGAGTTCTTAGCAAAACAGATGTTGTGAAGTTCCCTGAGCTTAAAACATCCTACAGCTGAGTAGGTAGTAATTATTTGGAAATTATCAGTGTCATATGGGATTAATCCCAGATATTTCTGAGCTGCACCTTCATTTAGACCCAAAGTTAATCACCCTCTGCACAGGATCAGAGGGATTTAAAAAGATAATAACAGTGACGTTGAGACTGTATGTTAACAATTATGAATATGGCACTATGAAGGTAATCGTTTAGGAATTTATTCAGTTTTTAAATCCTTTTAAACGCTGGATTCTGATGAATAGTTGAGTCACCCTTTGTTTTCAGTCAGTGTTCTGGACTGAGGCTGTTTGGGGGGTGTTGATGCTTGTAGCCTTTTTTTTTATTAACAGAAGTAGAATACAGTTCTCAGAAGTGGGTTGAGGCTGTGGAGGTGTATAGTGTTATAGAGTCCCTCTGGTTTTTAAGTTCATACAGGTCAGTGACTATCATATTTAGTAGTCTCAGGCACTTGGTTATATAGGAACACTTCGTTTTTACAGTACTGTATATCCCTAAAGCAAAACCGGTTGCCATAATTATGTGAATGTGTTTTGTGAAACATTTAATTTCCAGTGAAACCTTAATGAGAAAACTAAGCAGAATCTGAATATAGCTGATGACGGTTCTTTGTTGTCCCCTGTGGGCCAAGCGCAATCTATACAAAATGAATTAATGGACACAGCACCCAGGTTAACCATAGGCAGACCTGGGCACCATTCTTCTCACAGTGCTGAATCTTTTCACTGATCCTGTACATTACAGTGGACTCTCCTTTTTCATGTTTGCTCTCCAGTTCAAATGGTGTCTTAATCTTAGACTAGGACACAACCATGCTCTGTACCTGTGTGTCATATTAGGATGTTGGACGATGCATGATCAGCAGAGTGACAGGATAGTCAGCAGTACTGTCTCGCTGTTTTCTCTGTGTGCATTCTGCTCTGGCCCTCCTGCAGTCCGGACACATGCTGTATGTGTTAATTGGCAGCTTGGCATTGTCCCCTGTGTGATTGCAATAGGCAGGTGCCAGCTGGGTTGGGCTCCACCTCACCTCGGCACTCTTGAGTTAAAATATTAAAAGGGCTCAAACTCAAAATGGGTAGATAAAAGGGCAATAGATCTACAGTAGGTTGCGTTAACCTTTTTTGGGAAGGAAAAGCAATATTATTAATGATCCATTCTGTTTCCTACAGATGATGCAGATGGAGACACGTACAATGCCACATATGCATTAGTAAACACAGGTAAGAAAGTGGAAATGATACTTTTACTGACATTATTCGGCACTCCCATTTCCTTGAAGAACTTTAAGCTTTTAACGTATTACGTTTACTGAAATGTGAACAGTCTGAGATGTTTGACTTTCAGCAGTTTTTGTTAATGGGATATATAACCTTGTTTTTTTTCTGTATAAAGCACAGCTGCTGTTTCCTAATCACATTTGAATATTTGGCAGGAACAGTAGATGAAACAGTTTTGGATGCAGGCTGTTTTATTAGTTTGAAGTGGTACAATATAATGAAGTGAATGCCTTTTAAAGTTATAAGTTTTAACACTGCAATACATAATGCTTGATTTGGAAAGGCTCGTGACTCTTTTATTTTACCATACTTCAGGACGGCAATTTTTTTGTTTTCTGTGATGCAATTATAAATTTGTTTTTTTTCATCCACCAGATTGGTATAAGCTAGACATCAGTGTTCTGACCTTATTTCTAGGGTTGTGTAATCACCTACATTTTGTAGTATCTAGCCTGCCTTAATTTCTAATTGATTGCTTGGTTTTAACTTGTTTAATGGTTTATTTAAATATGGTGATTTTATTTTTCCAAATTCTGCAGAGTCCATGTCCATAGATTTTAGCTGGTGAGAGACCAAAAGCAGAGGAAAGGTGCTTTAAATTGAACAGGCATATTTTTTAGAAGTGGGTGGATGAATTATATTTACAGAGACATGCAAAAAAAGGGAAAGAGAAACAAGAGAACAGTGGATAACTTACTGAAATAACAGACTATTGGAATAACGTTGTAAAATTCTATGTAGAATTAAAATTCTGTGTAAAAGTCAATTTACAGAAACTTTACTGTGAAGACAATATGATGACTTCAAAAATAGGCACTGCAGCACAAGGATCATTTAACAGAATACCTCATGCATTGTAATTTTGCATTACCTGTGTATGATTTAATGAGCTGGGAAGGTACATTGCTTTCATTTAGTGGGCTGCACAACAAAATTTGATTTTTTTCAGCCCTGCTCTTGTATTGTGCTTTGGGGACTTATTTATTAATAGCTGTTAAAAGAAGGTAACTGGCCTCCAGAAATTCAATCTTCTGCTTAAACGTGGGTGGGAAAAAATCCTAAAGCAGGACCATTGACCCAAATGAATCCCATTTTTCAGTCAAAAATCCTGAACAAAGCATAGTCAGTTGAAATTTCATGTGTGCATCCCAATACATTTCAAATTAATGTCTCAGGGGAATCAAGTTGCCTGGTAAATTCTCCTTCTCTGACAAAATTTTGGTTTAATGTCAGGAGGGTCAGTTTCTGTCGGTTTTGACATTTGAACTTTGTGCTGCAGTACTGAGAGCACAATTGTTGATGGGTGACAAGCATTGCCTGGAAATCTCTAAATGCCAGTTAGCATTGTGACTAGATGAAAAAGAATAACGTTTGAAACTGCGTGTGATTTAGCCCCAGCTTATAATTATTGTTCCATAGAGGACTTAAAATTTATATCTGCTGTGATAGCAGTGGCAGGCCTTATGCCTGAAATAGGAGTTTTGTGCCTTTTCACTCTTGTAAAAATGTGGAACGTTGCCCGATAATTGTAATTGACCACGCACACAATAATGACAAGTTAATTCACCGTATTCACACTTTTCCAAAACCTGATCCTTCCCTGGGCGTGAATTAAAAACCAATTTCTTGAAGGCTACGTCTCCGCCCGTCTTTTCGCCTTCCAATACAACGCCAGGTTCTGAAAGCGTGGGCTTGCCGCTCTTGCAGATACCTACGGCATGCCTCAGCCGGTCCAGGCCCACCCGGCGCCGAAGACGCACACGTACCGCCCCTTGTCGAAGAGTACCTCAGACAACGGCCCCAGTGCCTTCAAGGAGTCTTCGCCCGTGCCCCCGCCTCCTCCCCCGCCCGTGCCGTCGCCCTCACCCTCGCCCTCGCCCTCGCCGTCGCGGCCGCGCGACAGAGCCGCGCCGGAAACGTAAGCTCGGTGCCCGACGACCTGCGCATGTCGGCGTCTCTCGGTGTAGCTTGCCAGCTGGGGGGGGGGGGGTCGAGTACATCGAGCCCAGTGAAGCAAGGCAGTGGCCGTGGGAAGAAACGGCAAAACCAACACCTAGTATATTCCCGGGGGGAAACTGTGGGGAGGACGGCATAGTCGAGACTCATTCGTAGCGTGGTAAACCACGGGAAAGCGCATGCTGTACGATCGTATGGTTCACACCGGTGCGTCTTTCCCGCCTGGCAAGTTACAAGCTTTAAGGAGCCATGATGTTTCAGTTTCGTAACATAGCTTTGCTTCCCCCCCCCCAAGGAATGAATGGGGACCTCCAGACAGAAAAGTAGATACCAGAAAATACCGCGCTGAGCCCAGAAGTATCTTCGAGTACGAGCCAGGGAAGTCCTCCATTCTGGAGCAGGAGAGACCAGTAAGTATCCTTAACATGATCTCAATAAATATTCATCTTTTTTTTTTGTGTGCATATCATACATGTTCCATCTTAACTTCCTTCTTCACAGGAATGACTACCACCCCTCGGGCTTACTGTAACAGGGGCAGTGATTCAGTAGGGATAATTGCTGTTTCTCTTGGCTTTCAAGTAGAGGTCTCCCTCTATGCGCTACCGGGTTAATGATAAATTTAAAGAGTTGTTGGGTGGTGGGTGGCACTGTGAGGGGAGCAGTACAGCAGGAGGCGACTCCACTTTGGTCAGAACCGTTAAAGAAGGGAAACGGGCACTGTGTCAGGGTCACCTTGTCAAGGGGCCTATGAAGGTCAGCCATGACATGAAATGTCATAGACGATCAGTGACCTGTCCTTTCGCCACTAGTATTATTGCATTGTGTTGCATTCACTCCTTGTAATCAAGAACGAGGACAACCTTGACAACTCGGTTCTGTGCACTCCTGTACTAATCCGGTGTCTGCCAAGGCTGTTAATTAGGAGTTATACAACTTGAAAAGTTGCCTGGATTATCATCTTCCTCCTCGCGCATTTATGTTTTCGCAGATTTCAAATCAAATTGTACAGGGGGGAAAAAAAAATCCTGCCATCTGTCCCAAAGCCTTTTGAGGAGAGTTACCGTAGACATAAAATATTGCATGCTGCCTTAACTAAGAATACTTTGGCCAGTGTATCTTTGCATTAGACAACTACAACATCTGCCATTTATTTGTCCCATGACTTTATATCACTTGCAAAGACAAAAACATTCTTCTTCCAACATAAGCACAAAATATTTAATATACAATGTGATAAGAGCCAAATCACATTCCTTAAGTACATTTAAAAAGGGCACAGTGCAATTAAACTATTTCATAAATGTTATTGGAATTTTACAATAAAACAGTATTACAAAAACAGTGCTATCTGGAATGAACATTGCCAGCAATTATATGATTTGTCTTTACTAGCAGTTCAGGTAAATGTTTATGGTTGTTAATAGTCCAGTTAACACAATTTCACATGTGAAAAAATACAATTGAAAATAAAAAATAAGAAGGAATGTTACCAGCCATTAACACTGAGAAAACAAATTAAAAAGCGATGGAAATGTGTCTCCAGGCATTTGTCCAGGACAGCCACCTATGTTCTTTCGTACAGCTGAGTGAAAATAAACCGTTTCGGAATAATATAGAACACTGCTGACTAAATTGCAATGTGAACTGTAATCTTGAGTCTTAATGACATCCTGAAAGCAAGATCCGGCTTTCCTTACTCCCGCGGAAGGTGTTAACCCTTGGTAGGAAGTGTGCATACCTTTCTCATACAGAGCCCTCTGGACATGTTTTGGAATCTGAATTGTGTAGCGCCTTCTTCAGGCAGGAATGGGGCACCAAGCAGAGCAGTGCAGCTGTTGATGTCAGGACCGGGGGAGCTTGGGATAGTTGGCAAATATCAGGGCATTGGGAAACATGGGACAGCCACACACGCACACTCACATACCATGTACACAAACCCCTGTCCTTCCCCCAAGTCCCAGGAGTAAGCAATGTCCCTGATAGTTCCCAGCTATCCCAGACAAGTATCCCAGCATGCTCTCCTGGGGCTGACATCACCAGCTCCACTGCTTGTCTGCCTGACGAGGGCGCTACAATTATTTCACATGAGTCACATGACTATCTGGATTAGAACCTAGTTCACAAAGAAGGGTACAAGGGACACCCTATTGTAATAACGTCACGTATACAGTACGTGGATCTTTTGCAAAATTCTCCTTTCTGTTTCCATTCCTTTAATACTACCGAATCGGTACGTGCTTCTGGACGTCGTAATGTTTGCTGCAATAATGTTCATTTTTATTTTTCTTAACAAACCTAACAAGGCTGGTATGTTCTGATTAATGTGTTAAAATGTGTTAAAAATGGCGGGTATTTTGAAACGGGTATTTTGAAACCTCCGTTTCTACTGGTTTTGGGGAGGGAGGAAATCTGTCCTAAAAGATTCCAGATTGTCTCACCTTTAAAAACTGTAGAAAAATTACTGGATATTTGGAGGAAACAATGATTAATCCCATAAAACCAAGACAGACAGTTATTAATTATTTACCTTTAGAAATTAAAGTTCTTGGGGATCTTTTAGCCTCTTAAATATGTCTCTGTAAATTATTTAATGGCTGGAAATGCTGAAACGCTCCCTAATGGATTACAGGCTTAACAGCGCTCGAAAGGATGTCATTTTATATTGATGTGCTGAGACAAAAACATTCGTGATTTATGACAAAGATCTTGCAAGACAAGCGCTGGAGATGTAAAATGTGTTTTGCCTGTGCTAAATTATGAATAGGAGTGCCATTTATCTGTGGATATTTTACACGTCTTTAAAGCTAAAATATATTTTTGTTTACATTGTGCTAACATTTTTGTGAATGCCTATGTCACTGATGCAGCATTCAACTCTGATGAATTTAATGAATTGTTTCAAATGATACTCACATTGGGGAAACTGTGAAGACAAATACATATTAAAGAATGAAGTGTGACACAAGTCCAGAATGAAAACATTACAAAGTTACTAAGGATTATCCTGACCTCCCTGAGCATGAGCACAGTGGTTGCTTTTCTTTGGACTGGTCCCAGAGAAGCTATGTGTCTTCTATCACATGGTGACCAAAACTGGGCAAAGTGACCTAAATGATGCTGGTCTTACTAGTGTTTTATCCAATTTTAACATTACATCCCTTGAATTAAATTCTGTGCTTTTAACTATATAACCTAGCATTTTGAGGTGATGATAGTCGGGTATTTAAGCAGTTCTGCTTAAAAGCTTGTTTTAGACTGTATTATCAATTAACTCCTAACTAACCAGGTTGGACAGACCGAATGGCCTTCTTTCGTTTGTAACCTGTGGAAGGATGGAAAGATGGAAACACAGCTGTAGACTGTTACCTTGATTCCAGGTTTTCAGAGCTGAAGCAAAGGAGCAGAATGTGAAAGCCGACTACATTGTGTGATTCTCCTTACATGACCCGAGTTCGGAGGTGTTTTAAGCAGCCATTGCAGGGAATTTCAGATTAAAACCAGCTTTGATTAAGCTTTTGGATTTGTGCACTGATGCCTAACAGAACCTTCTTGTACTTGTAATTATTTAATAGTTCTTCTTAGAGAACTTATTCCATGCAGAGTTTTAATAGTTTATAGCTGGTTACAAAATACAAATCCCATTTCTCAAAATCAGCCTGTCATGATTCATTACATCGGTGTACGAGATGAAAAAGATTTTTTTTTCGGCAGCTTTTCCCTCAGCGCCCTTGTAAACAATACAGGGACGTTTTTATCAAATGAAACACGACAGCTAACATTTTCTCAGCTGGACTCCAGCTCAGTTTAAGGAACATAGTTGTTTCCTTCCTGTTGGAGTTTTTTTTCCCCACTTTGAAAAGAAAAAAAAAAGCTCGGCCCATATTTTAAAGTATTTTTAAGTTAAATGTAACATTGCTTAGTAAGCACAGGAGAAATCAGAGTAGCACCATCTCCATATTGTGTGGGTAATGGGATTTGATAATGTAGTCAAGAGTGCATGGGTTTGCTAAAAATTGACATATATTATTTTTCTAACAATTCATTGCGAGTGGTTTATACCCAAGTGTTCTGTAAAGGGCTGAGGTGACTGTTCATCTACTTCCAAAACAGAAATCTAGGGATGTGTTAGTCTTAGGATCTGATATTAGCCCTAGTTTTTTTTTCAAATGATCATTTTGCAGAACAGTGTTTAAAGCTTACTCTTGTAGCTATTCGTTTCTATGTATTTTTTTAAAAAAACAGTCTCTCTGTGAAACTGTATGTTGAGCTTCCTCATGTAAACTGATCTGTGTTGTCAAACTGAATGATTAATGCTTCTTGTATTGCTGCCAGTGTGACTGTGGGAAGGGGCAAAAATGACTGTGCTGCCCTCTGGTGCACAAACTGTGCTATAACATGTTACCTTGAGAGAACTTATGAAGAGGCTCTTTGGTTACCACAGTGCTCATTGCCGAGTGTCACAATATGCCCATTTCCAAGACTGTATTGCACTGTATTTGGTAGGATTGGGCTTCAAACCACTTCAGACTTACGATTGTCGGGCTTGACAACTCAGTGTCCACAAACCCTGTGGGGTTGATCTCCCAGTTAGTGTCTGAGTGACGCCCTGAGAACTCTGTAGTAATCAATAGAAATTACTTTTGTGCCTCAGTGAATTACATCAAACATTGCTCCTTGGAATAACTCCTTCACGAGAATTGTTCGCGTATGTGGTACACTGCTCTGCATTCTTCTGTTTGTTGTCGTTCTCTGTCGTGTGTCACTTTTCTTTGCCGTAAACGCGTTGCATACGTTAGGCTTAAGATTTATGACAATCCATCTCGCTTAGTGTGCTTTTTTTTCCCCCCTTCCTCCCTTCCCCCTTCCTCCTTCACCTCTGCTCCAGATTAATGACTTAAACCCAGACGATATAGATTTAGAAAATGAACCCTGGTATAAGTTCTTTTCCGAACTGGAATTCGGACGCCCGGTAAGTGTGAAGGCCTGTACAAGTAAACCAGGTGCTCTCGGTTTGCTGAGGCACTGCAGAGCCAACCGGTAGGGCGGGCTTGCCTGCAGCTGAGGCCGAGGCTTGGCATGCTGCGAGAATGGGCCGTGGTGTGTGGGTTTGCTTTGTGCAGTGCACTAATGGAATGGCGATGTGCTTGTCGTGGATGGCCTCTAGGCAGCCCACATACAGTAGTGCCGTACTATGAAATGGCTGGTAGGAATAGGCAAACAGCGTGGCAGGTGAAATCGGAAACTTGCGCCCTTTTAATTTGAACCGTGCTTTGGCTTGGCTTCCTCTGCCACCTGATGGGGTGTGAGAATTTACTTTAGAAGAAAAGTTCGCCTTCGGTCCAGAGAAGGCAAAGACATTTTCCCACTTGCTTCTCCCAGCTTGCAAGCTGTGGGGTGGATGGCTTATGTTTTTTGTATGTAGACATGTGAGGTCGCCAGGTTTATTTGATATGATTATACCTAAAACAAGGTCAAGCTTGCGATTTCAGTGTTAAGTGAAGGCACATCATGCTGTTTTTATTGTATAGTCCTGTTGAGCATGATGTGTGGGCAGCAGCTATGCTTTCCAGACAGGAGAATGAACAATGAATGCAAAGGCACAGGAACACAGGTGCAGTTCAGTTTCATAGTGATGACTCGTCCTCACTCGTGTGGAGAATAAGGCACCCAGCGGATCAGTAAGTGAAAAACCAGACTCGGATCACAGGTGGCACAGCAGAATACGAGGGGGATCTGTCTGTGAAGAGCCTAAGAGCCTGCTAAGAGCTCTGCCGTTGTTTGGTGGAGCAATAATGGAACGCTTATTAAGCCTCATATTCACAATGATATGACATAATTCTTAATTTAAAAATCTCCACTTTTTTTTTCACCACTTGCTCTACAATGGAGCAGTCAGGTAGTCTTGTCTTATACATAAAAGAAAATTAGCGCATTTTAGACAGGCTTGTGGTTTTCTTCACCTTCCTCGTTATCATAGATTAGACATCAATGTTCTCTTAATCTATCTGTACCATTGATTCAAGCAAGAACTGGCACAGACAGCTGTTCTCAAGTCCAAGATGACAATAACTATTTATCCAGTAAGCCAATATGCCAGATCATATATTCAAAAAATATATAGATTCTTAGATTGAAATAATATTTATGTAAATGTGACTCATATTTTAATAAACTCAAATTGGCTTCACTTTACTCCACTACATGTGACCGTTTCTGTGCTTAAAATAAATTAGTTTTTGATTACTGCTGTATGTAGTATTGAGGGGGTGAATGTTTAAATAGATCTATTTTGAGTTTAATTTAGGATGAGTTACCTTTGGCTGTACTGAACAAGGGCTCTTCAAATTCAAGTCAGAAGTCATCCAAAATGGTGGTTTATGTCTTGTGATTTTAGTTGACGGACACAATAAATTTTCAGCTAGTGCAGCCTGTCTGAGAGCAAACAGGGGATGATAATTCTTCCCTGACATGTGCTTTCATATCAGAGGAGATGATATGTTTTAAGCCTGGATATGAACAGATTTATCAGATGAAAGTTCTGTGGAAGTATTTGTGTAGATATTGTTTCCAGAATGTATTATAACAGAAAATAGAAATGTCAGGGGAAATTATCATGCCCTGATGGTTTGAATAGCTGGAATAAAAGTCCTATTTTTAAAATCTCATTTTTGCACCAGCCATTTATCTGGGATCTCCTTGCTTCACTTTGTCGCTTGTTTTCCCACTCTGCACGTGTGTGTTTGGCGTCTGTCTGCTGCTGTGTGCGTTTGGCCTCCAAACTGCCATGTTTGTTTTCTAACCATGTCACTTTTTCCACGTTTTTTTTCCCATGGTGCCATTGACTTTCCTTCACCTCATCTCCGCATCTCTTCCTATACGCTGCTTCCGGCACAAGCCTCCTAAAAAACTTTTGGATTATATGCCTGAAAGCTCGCCGTGCGTCTCCACTGAGGTAAATTTAGTTATTAGCTGCGTCAGCTTCAAGAAAGTCTCTCGGATCTGTCCAAATCCTGTCGTTGTCCTGGATCAGAAACTCCCTGGTACTTCCGCCAGGTTTGCTTGGAGCTGCCAGTTGTACTTGTGGTTAAACGTGCCTGAAAAACATGGAATAACTTTTAGTATGGGTTTGTGTGGCAGTGTGTGGAGCTACAAGCGTGACAAAATGTTAGCTTTTCGTTCCCTAACCCTAAAATAGTTATTGCTTGTAGTCTCTGTCCTCATTTTCAGCTGTTAAACAATTGAGAATATGATCGTGTCCCTTCCTTAGCTTCAGAGATTGTAAGAAGATGCTCCGTTTTTAGCGGATGGGGCTGGGCACAACACAGAGCAAAATTACTTTTTTATGGCTTTCAATTGCACATCCCCAAAGGTACTGAAAATGAGGAAAATAAGAAACTAAAAGTTTGTTGAATCCTTTGGGCTTTGAAGCACTTCTGTGAGCTGAAATATTAACCAATCTGACCATAAACAATATTACCGAAAAGGAATAGATGTTTCCAAATATGAGGAGCAAGGAAATTGTAGTAGTGTTCTCACTTTCATTACGTCTTACAGGATAAGGAAAACGCTACATAATCAAGTCAGATGCTGTTAAAACCGGTACATAGCCCTGAACGTGTTTAAAATGGTCCCCGCAGCCTTGCAACCCAATTAAGAGATTGCTGTGGAGGTAGTTGTCACTTAGAGAAGTATTTATGTTGACAAGTGACCAATGTAATCGAGTGACTCTGCATTCCAGAAGGTGAAGATCACTGCTACTTTTAAAGATGGTTTAAAAAAATGCATCAGGTCTTGTTTGCCTGAAGAGCCCCACTCAAGATGAGCGGTGCTGGGCTCAGCCTGGGGGAGGATGATCGCTTTTTCAAGCAGTGTTTACAAAGAGTTTCCTGCTTTATTTGATCTGGAGACACTAGTGAGTAAATTCCAAGGCTGTGTCATGTTTTGGGTATCAAGCTATTTTGACAACCGGTTGCTTTTCCTGCCCAGGCAGCAGGAGAATCCTGTTAACTGTCTTGCTCTCATTGCTAATACGGGTTCAAGAATTTATCTTTCTGGGTCACGTCTGCCAGCTTATTTGCTTGATCTCGGTCAGTCCTAGACTGCCAGAGGAAGCTAAGAAACTTGCAAGAAAAAAATCAAGGAATGTTATTCACTGGAAGTTAATTTTCTGTTTGTTTTTTTTGTTTCCACAGACTTCATTATATCACTCTTCAGCAGACAGAACTCCAGAAAGACCGTCGAGGTAAGCTTCTTGTCCGTTTTGATGTAAACCTGGAATTTCACTGGAATACATTTTAGCTTTTGAAGAAAAACTGACTTATCGCCACCTGGGCATTTGTAATCTTAGGCTTTGAGAGACGAATTTGCTTTATGGAGGCAAAAATGTCCGTCGCCTTTGTGTCTTATTTGCATAGTTGTTGCTCATGGTGGTGTTAATTGCTTATTGGCAACAGTGAGAATTTTTGTGCTTGATGAAATGGATTTGTACATTTCTGTTCTCTCCGGAGGAGTGTGTGTGTGTGTGGGCCCACGTCTCTTCTCGCAGTAAATCGGGGAGGTATTAAATGTCACTTTGCACAGACAGCACTGGTAGCCCTGTCCTTATGGGCTGTCAGCTTCGTGTCTTCCATCGCTGTGATGACCTGTCTTTCCTGACCTGTCCTCCCCCCACGGTCATTTTCTAAAGCATTAATGTCCCATAAGTGGGCAGTATTTCGTGGCCAGAAACTCGCATTAACATACTCCTTCACGCACAGCCCGTGCTTTGTATGCACATACATAAGTAATAACTAACATGCAGAATTGTTGTTCCTGAAAATGTGAAGACTCATTCCCAGTTCACATGTATGGTAGGGGTCATGACTCTCATTTACTGTGCATCACAGTGGCTGATTTAAACTAAAGGTGTTTAACGTTTTCTTCCTTGAACCTGCTCTCAATTACAACACCCACTGCAGGCGTGTAACCAAGCTGAGGTCCTGATACTACTACTACTACCACTACTACTACTACTACTACAGTACTAAAGTACAGTAAAGTCACAGCTAATCTGTTGTAGAGACTTTGGCTGCAAGGATTTCTCTTGGAACCCTGGTTAAAAACAAGCCTGGTCTTAATCACCCTGGTGACAGAAGTCTTGTCATGCCTGCTCGCCGCTGTCATTGTCTGTAACATGGTTCTAACATCACAATTCATATTGTTTTACAGCTCAGCAAGTGATTACAGAAAAAGAAGGAAGTCTGAGCCTGCTGTAAGCCAACAGAGATCCCAGAGTGATCACAATGCAAATCAGACTTCACCAAGGGCTGCAGACCCACATAGGATTAATAGCACACTCGGAAAGCCATTGACTAGTTCCTCACCCTCATCCCCATCTAGAGCAAAAGGTAGGCATTTACAGAAGTGTAGTTTACAAACCTTTTGACTCACTGCATAAGACGTGCCTTGTATGGGTAAACCGATGCCTTAATATGCAAATGAATCTCCCACCAAAGATAATATTATCTCATTATGAATGGTAATCGATTTTATCTCTTCATATTATCTTTTCGGCCCTTATTCTGTATGACCTTCTTTAAATGGGTTGTAGAATAGGTTTTGGGCATGTATGGGAATCAACAGGACTATTCTTACTGAGTTTTAAAGAGAACTGAATAGTCATTTTAATACTGTCCACCAGTTAAAGAGAGTTGTTTATTGAGTTGGCTTTTAAGTCCACTTCAATAAATTAAACACCGTTGCTTTTTAAGAAATGTTTTGGCCTCCTGGAGATAGTTTCACTTGGTATAGCTACATTGTGGGCTGGGTTGGACGGCTTATTCCTGCCTTTCATTTTACTGCTTTACTCTCTGAGAACACTAACGCTCTTCTTTTCTCCCTGCTTTTTATACGTGATTGTCCTTGCGAACCTGTTAATGTCTTCTTGTATCTCTCTCTTGCCATGCTGCTCTTGTGGATATCAAAGGTGGGGATTTTAGCAAAATGCACTCACCCCTTTTAAGTTGTTCAGGTCCCAACCACAATGCCTCGCATGAGTCGGACTACAGCTGCTGCAGCGATCAGTCTTTCCCCGTTATCCCTCTCGGCTCGAAGAGATCCATCTGCTTCAAGAACGGGTGGCAGAGCCACCGCCAGAATGCGGAAAACTGGAGCAGTGCGGAGGAGGCCGTCTCCCCAAAGCTCAAGTCTCGTAGCTGCGACGACCTGCTGACGGACGAGCGCGACAGCTTGACGGACACGCAGACGCGGTCGGAGAGCGTGGGCTCCCTGCTGTGCGACGAGGAGGCGAAAGGCGCCTATCGCGGCTGCCGCGAGGCCCCGGACTCCCAGAGGCCCAGAGCCCGTCACCGATCCGCGCACGACGCGCCCGGGTTCCTGAAGCTCTACAGGAAGATGCACCACATCAACCGCAAGGATCTGCTGACCTCCGAGGTAATTTGTTCGGTCAGGTCCCGGATATTGCAGTATGAGAAAGAGCAGCAGAAAGACAGGCTCACGGGATGGAGAGAGTTCGGTGACGAGGTGCCCAGGGACATGGTGCCAACGAGGATTTCTGAATTCGAGAGGCTCATCCAGAAGTCCAAATCCATGCCAAATCTGGGCGACGAGATGCTGTCGGAGGGAACTCTCGGGTCCTCTAAAAAGGGAAGCCGCCCGAGGCGTCGCTTTTCCATCGAGTCCTTGTTGGACGAGGAGAATCCCAACAGGAATCCACCCGAGGGCCAACCTCAGTACTTGAAGAGCAAAGCAGTTGTGCCAATCCACATCGAAGTCACCAGCGATCATCCGCAGCGCGCCGCGTCCCAGTTCGACTACTCGGACAGCGAGCACGAGGCAGTGGTGTCCGACCTCAGCGACTTCATCCAGATCGAGGGCTCTTCCTTCTGCAGCGAGAGCGACTTCGACCATTTCTCCTTCACCTCCTCGGAGAGCTTCTATGGGTCGGGGCCCCATCAGCACCACCACCACCACCATCATCACAAGCACCTGGTCAGCTCCTGCAAGGGCAGGTGCCCCGCCTCGTACACCAGGTTCACTACCATGCTGAAGCACGAAAGGGCTAAGCAGGACAGGAAGCAGCAGCTGAAGAAGGAGGAGGCGGAGTCCAACCTTTCCAAGTTAGCATTCCTCGTCAGCCCAGTGCCTTTCAGGAGAAAAAAGTGCTTGCCTCCTCAGAAACAGACTCATAAGCCAAAATCTAAGACCTCAGTTTATGAAGCGCTGGACTCAGCTCTGAAGGATATCTATGATCACATTAAAGCCGAGAAGAGGAGAGGAAGCCTCCCGGACAACAGCATATTGCACAGACTTATAGCAGAACTGATCCCAGATATCCCTGAGAGAAACTCCTCCCTCAAAGCCTTGAGGAGGAGGAGCCCCGAGCAGCAGCCTTACCTCCACCCGCCACCAGATGGCGGCGTGAATTACACCTCATACCCGTCAGATTATGGAAGATCACCCTTCAGTGCCTCTTACCAAGATATGGATGCCAACAACAACCAGGGGAATGATAATGCACGCTTCTTTCAAGGTTGATCATACGGCCCCATTTTTGTTCGTTTTATTTTTTGCCATGTCTGTCTCAACTTGCCGAACTTCACTGAAACCCCATTATCCATCTGTCGTGTGAAAGTCTTGGGGATAGTGAAAAGTCAGCTCTAGAAAGGGGTCTTAAGGAATTTTTATATGAAGTATTATTAAAAAGCCCCTACTGCTGATATGATGGTTTGTTTTAATTGCCATTATATGTAAATGCTGGAGTTGAAGACGATTAACTGCAACTGCAAAACAACAATGAAAATGTTTTTTATAGGCATACCGAAACCATATTCGGATAATCGCCTCGTATATATTGTGAATGAGCAAGGATCTGTCTATATTGTGTTTTTAACTTCAGTAGGTAAACTCTTTGAAGAGTTTAGAGTTCGTTCTGTCCTCCCATCGTTACCCCTCCGTTTTTACCTTGTCTGCAAAGTGAGTTCTAGTGAAAATAGCTCTCTTCGGTGACAGCTCAGAGCTGTCTGGAAGAAATAATCCAAGTTTAAGATCTAACACACTGCTAGTTTTATTTAAAAAAGAAGGATGGACACTTTCATTTCCACTCTATTTCCCATGTTGTCATCACCCTGTTCCATCGTTACGTCGCATCGCTGGGTGAAATGTAGAGCATTTTATTCCGTTCCTTTTTCGAGCATCCTCTTCGTAGCTGCCTGCAGCTGCTCTGCTGCTTGCATGTGTAATCACAGTCTTCAATTAGGGGGTTGTTGGCTAAGTGTTGTGCGGAATGTCCCTCTGTCTTGTGCGTGTTGTGGTTCTCCATCATTATAAACAAACGAGTACATCGTTCAGAATAGTCCTTAACAGGTTCATACTGTTTCAAATTGACTTGTGTGTATATATACAGTACATGAATTATTGATGACCTGTATTCTTTTATTCCTGTGCTGATATCAGTGTATCGTAGCACTAAGCACAAAACAGAGCAGGCATGAACACAGCCGTATGTGGTAGTTTAATGTTCACAGCCTCTCACTTGCAGCATGTCTGGTCCTTCAAAATGTTAAGACAGCCAGAAGGTATTTTCTTTGAAAGACTTCATAAGCACATAATGAGAGGAGTCCCTTCAGCCTACCAAGCCCTTTTCTAGAGTTAGTAGCTTATTGAGCTGAGGGTCTCGTCCAGCCTTTTCTTGAAAGCAGCTGGGGTTTGGGCTTCGACAAGTTGGCTGGGTAGCTTGTTCCAGACAACCCCAACTCCAGCATCCTCCTGAAATACGTTACAGCCAACAAACACTGCGCGAAAATATATTCAAACGCATTATCCTCGCGCTATGCGTCCTTTTAACAAAACGCTTTCGCTTACAGAAATAAGCAGTGACATTTGATAAGTGCAGATTGGAGCAGCTGAAGTCGAGTTTAGAGCTACAGGGAGTCTAAACTGGGGCTTGGGTTCTGGCAGTGACTGATAGTTTTGCTTCAGCTATTTTTAAGTCTCTTTTTTTTAAAAAAAAAGAACCCCGTGCTGCCTCACTTTCCCTCTTTGGTGAGCACTGTCTATATTTGAAAATTTCCCTGAGTGACGGACTGATCACTCTAATCATGGTGAGGAGCGCCCTGCATAACTTAAATATATCTGCTATTCCTTTATAAGCTCTTGAAGTATCCAAGTACCCCAATTAACAGTTAGCACTGAGCTCTGACTCTGGGGTCACAGGGAGGACCTCCAGTAACACACAGTCTCTCCAAGAATGGAAAAGCTGACCCAGCTGCAGATGTTTAAATTGAGCCTGTGAATTATATTTAATAAGTACCGCGTTTAATATTGGCAATGAAAAATTGGTTCAATTTTTATCCTTTTAAGAAGGAAATGAAATGCAGCAGGATTCTGTGGCTGACATTCTGCCTGTGTTTTTGTGCTTGGTCCTTTCCAGCAACATGGAAAGAAAGTACTGTCGAGCAGCTTTTCAGTGTACCATAGAAAGTCTAAAAATACTTTCTGTAAATGTGCTGAACATTATTTATGGATGGGAACCCCATCAGATTCATAAACAGGTCATATTTTCCCTGTCCTTCATGCACTGATATTGATCTGAAAAATTCCTAACACTATATAAGTAAAAAGGGTAGTCTTTAACCCTCTGCTGCACATTGTAGCTTTACATTACAAAGGAGAGGAGGCCGTCTGCCCAGTTGGTAATGAGTGGTTAATGGATAGCATGTTCTCATACAGCCAGGGTATCTGCTTCAACAACATGGCTGGGTAGCTTGTTTTATACTGTCACCGCCCTGTTTGTAAAGAACTACAGTACCTCCTGTGCCTCCTTATCTCAGTTACAAATGCAGACTTGCATAGTTTTCTGCTTTTTAAATTGTCCGAGCAATATGGGTCCATTTAAGTCAGAAATGCAAAGAAAACCTCTTTCCTGAATGCCTGCAGCACAGAAAATGCGATGTCCAGTTAATATTCATTTCCCAAGTGTACGGCTTTAATATAGAGTCAGGCATTTTGCGCATTTTCTCGGTACTTATGGCTCTGTGATACACTTGTAGTCCTTAGTTAGATCCCAAGGAACGTGAATGGGTACGGACTGCCATAGTGCAGGACACAGGATTCCTGCTCACTGTGTGCCCTTTTATTGTGAATAGATCAGGAATCCTCAAGAGGCTCGTCTTCTTTGCCTGATGTGGGTCAGTGCACTCCCAGAGACAGAAGAGCTACACCAGACAGAGAGGTGAGGAGGACACGGTGTGCCTGTGCATTGTTTGATTTATTAAAAATATGAGTAGCTGACGTATGCTGACATGTAAGATGTAATCAGCACTTTTATTCGCATTTACCATGATGGAAATTCGATCATGTTTAATCCTCCAGTAATTTAAAGTGCAGTATGCCATGTTGACACTAGAGGGGGCGTTTGCACAGCAAAAAAGTTTTGGCAAGTTGATAGTTTTGTGCTTAACCACTGCTCTGTTATTTTCATAGAGTGATGCCTAGCTAACCTTCCCTCTTATTTTCATATGATCTTTATTAACGTTAAGCCTTTATTTTATCCTCGACAGAAACAGCCTGCCAGAGCAATATATGACTTTAAGGCACAGACTGCAAAGTAAGTTTTATGTGCTTTCCTGATGTACAAGACGCAAACCAGATAATATCTGAGCTTATAATGCATTCTACAATTTTGCAGTTTCTGGTTATATCTAGTTATTTGTGTCGTCAATACATTCTGAATAATATTTTAAATCGGTAGCAGACATTGTAAAAATGTATCAGAATTTCAAAGTGGTTATGTTTTGTAGAAAAATCTCGCTTGATTGCATAGTTTAAAATTTAATTTCATGTAGCTAAGGTGTTTGGCCATTTGTGTGTCTTTTCAGTAAATTCAGGTCACTAATATTTTGGTAACTTTGCAGACTGAAAGAGTATCAGTTCATTTCGTGGTTACATAGGATAGCGCAGTTGTGATGATATCACCTAGTACTGTGCAATATCCATGGTTAATCAGCTCTATTTATAAATTGTGGGGCAGAGCTTTCAGAAAGCTATTAATCATTGCAGGAAGAAAAAATTAATAATCTGGGGCAGCAGTGAGTTGGAAGTCCATGATGTGTTGCTCTTTCCCATAATGCTCAAACCTTGCCATTCTCATGTGGAGCTGAAAAGTGGGAGTTTATATGGTGAGGAGATCTGCACCATATCGGTCGTTGGATGGAACAATAATGTCTTCTAGGGAGCTGACGTTCAAGAAAGGGGACACGGTGTACATCCTCAGGCAGATTGACCAGAACTGGTATGAAGGAGAGCTCCGTGGGCAAGTCGGCATCTTCCCCATTTCCTACATAGAGGTGCGCCAGCCCGAGAGCCACTCGACTCTGTCGGCACGTTTGTCCGCCTCCGGCCGCCACATCTCCCTCTGTCCCTCTCTCTCTGCGTTCCCGCAGAAACTCTCGCCCGCAGAAAAGCGCCTGCCAGCACGGCCGCCCCCGCCAGCACAGGTCCGAGAGATCGGGGAGGCTGTGGCCAAGTACAACTTCACCGCAGACACCAATGTGGAGCTCTCGCTGAGGAAGGTAAACCAAGATCCTGACTCCTTGAACCCCAAGGCGTTTCTCGAATAGAGCAGAGTTGTAAACCCGGTATCCGGGCCAAATTTCCCCCTGGTCTTTACCCACCATGGCCTCCTAATAATCCGCATCTCTGAACTGGCTTCATTGCTTTGCTCTCCTCCCCGCTGATACTGTACCTGAAGTGTGGGGAGCAGACTGGTGCGCTCTGGCTGCCGTCACATCATCCAGGTGGGGCTGCACCTTGGTGGTGCGAGTGGGATTCCCCATTAGCTGTGAAATAATTTGAGTGGAGTGTCCAGAAAACCTGTACGTGAGTGTAAGGATATTATTGTTATTGTCATTAGCCCTGGGTCTCCTATTGGGTGCCGTGGATCTCGAGTGTCCCAGATGCGAACAGCCCTCGCAGGTGGCCATGCTGGGGGGCGTGTCCAGGTCCCACTCTCGCCCGCATGGTTGCAGGACCCCTGTGTCAAACTGAAGTCAGGAAAGAAGCTGCGGTTTTTGTCGCGTTCCGATTCCGACAGCCTGCCTTCCTTCCAGGGGGAGAGAGTCATTCTTCTGAGACAGGTGGATCAGAACTGGTACGAGGGGAAGATCCCAGAGACTAATAAGCAAGGCATCTTCCCTGTGTCCTACGTGGATGTCCTCAAAAAGTCCCCCACCAGGAGCCCAGGCCACTATCCTGACCCGCCAATTCCTCAGAGCTACTCCAGCGACAGGATACACACCTTAGGATCCACAAAGGTACGAGGCTGTCCCACTCCCTTTTAAACCAGTGTTTGTCTTGTAGGAATTCCGGTCCCCGGAGGTGTTCCGTAACTGAGAATGATCTGAGTTTTCTAGCACCAGTGATTTTGTCTGTTTCACATGTTGCCTCTCCCGTCCAAGATCTTGGTACAACACGTTTATCAGAAAAAGACAGGCGCCACTCAAGAGTGAAGATGTAGCAAATGAGCTGTAACATTCAGCAGAACGGAAGAATGAGATCGAGTTGACGCGTTTCGTTTCCTTTGTTTCAAATGCTGGAAAAAGACCATCACTGCACAGACAGACTGGTTTAACTATTTTACTTCAGACAACAGCATTCCAAGCACTCGCATAACGTATTTAAAATTTCACATGAAACCAACTGCTCTCAAACTGCGTTGCGATCCCAAAGCAGGTCAGCCCTTTTGATTTCATAGGTTGGCCTGGGCAGTTTTTTAAAACCGCTGTCAGCTTCAAATGCCACTATAATTATATGAAATTGCAGTTTTTGTGTTATCGTGCGTCAGTAGCCCTACGTCTGCCCTGGTCAGGACTGACTGAGACCATTGCCTAGCAACCAGCTGAGTAGGCTGTGATTGAAGACCATTTGAGAGGCTGCTCTAGAAATAGTTTTTTGGGTTGGGCTGTTTTTTCGGAGGAAAGGGTGAAGGAAGGAGAGTATACGAAGGAGAGACACCTACCACCTCTAGGAGAAAAAGGGGCTGGCCGCATGATTCGCACAGAAGTAAAAAAAAAAAACAAGAAACGGCAAACATCATTCAAATTATTTGGAAAGTGGATGGTGATTGTTCTGAGGCGGACCCATACCCACAGAGTGTGGCTTGATGTGTGGAAATTCTGGCAGAATTAGACAGCTCTTTAATGGAAAAATAAATACAGGGCCCATTGCGCTCTTGAAGATGATGTTACACGGGACCCTGCTTCGGGGCTCTGCGCTCGTCCGTACAAGCTCACCTCTCCCATAACCTGCACGTTTTTTACCTGTTACTGCTGGAAATAAAGTTTTAGACTGCGTTTTTTGTAGCTACTGCCTTCTAGTATAATATTGCATTTCTTGTTGAAAAGAGTATTAGTGGTTCTCATCCCACAAAGGATACTGGAGTTGTGTAGTAAGTTTTCGGTATCAGTAATACACCAATACCTTTTTAGTTTTTTTTTAATACTTCTTTTGTCCGTATTTTTGGGATTAAGTCAAATGTTATAGCCAAGTGGTAAAGGATGAAATGTTTGATAGCCATAAAACCAGTACTGAATATAACCATTTAAAAGGCATAAGCAGTGCAAATGTATATGCTTTTATTTTACAGTTATTAGAGATAAATTAAGCATTATCTGAAGTCTTTTGATAAGTTAATTTCACTTTTTTAAATGTTGCTGGCATTAACTGATTGATGAAGGTCTTCCCTAGTGTATAACTGACAGAGACTTCGATTTCATATACACCTCAGTCAATTTCATTTCATGTCAACTCCAGTCGAAAGTAGAAGGGATAAAGTGAATGCCCAGGTACTGATACAGCTTGCATGGATTTGAGATTAAAAGTATTACTCAGATTAGTTCTAAACGCATTTTGATGCAATGCGAGCATGTCTTTTAAGTTTCCTGCCATGTGGTCATTCGAGCTGCTTCACCTTTGGATAATTTAGTCCCTCCATGGCCACAGTAATGCTGGAATTGTTGTTAATACCTTCTTACACTGTGACTAAGCTGTTTCCCACTGGGAAGATGTGCACTATAGTCAACATCCACAGTCATTTAACAGTCCCTTACCAGCCAGGGGGAGACACGAGTTGTTTAGTGTGGAAAGTGCTGGACTTGGAGTATCTCTTGACTCGGTGTGATGTTTTCTCTGTTTCACAGAGCAGCTTAGCTGAACGCTGGGGATCTAGCTGCTGAAGCACATAGAACTCAGTAGTGCCTCCCAGTGCAGTTCTGTGCTTGGTTTTCCAAGAATTCTGAGCACGGCATATAATTGTAGGAGAAAGGCAACAGGATGGGTAACAGGTATAACTAGAAAGTAGAGGTGATCCTAACTGCGTACACCAAGTTTCTGTACTTCTCCCTGTGCAGTCTCTCTGAGCCGAGCAGCATGTTTCTGTACGGAGCAGATTCTCTAGATTAGAAGAACATGAATTTCTCTGGGGATGTGTATTTCTCTGTCACATTGATAATGAGCCTCATCCTTCAGTGTTTTTTTGCTGCCTGCCAAATGCTAAGACCAGCTGCATGAAACCAAAGGAGGCTTTTCTCTGAACGATCGCAGGTCGGCGTGCCCTTTGCTTTCCTGCTTCTGAGGCAGTGTGGTGTTTTCCTTTATCTTGCCTTCTGTTCTCCTCCTTCCTAAGCGCCTGTCTTCTCTCTTCCAAGATCTCGTCCCGCCCGCGGTTCAGCACCCCATCCCCCACTTTCAGACAGCGCTCGTCCCCGTCTCTAACCCCGCAAGGGGCCCACCTGCAAGCTGTCACCAACGAGTGGATTTCCCTGACTGGAGGGGTGTCTCCCTCCGGCAAGCCCACGCCCACTCCTCCCCCTTTCCCTCACAGCTTCCTGTCTGACCTGGAGGACCTTGATTCTGTAGCGTCCCCAGCTTCTGCCCCTCCGTTAGGACCTTCCGCCTCCCGGAGAATCATCTCCTCTAGAGTCGAGGAAGGGCAGTTCATCCCCATCGCCTCCCCTGAAGCCTTCTCCAGCCCGCCAGAGGCGGCCCCCTCTCCGCTGCCCTGTCCGAACGGCCTGAGCGAGGCGCAGAGTTCAGACTCCTCGCGCAGGAAGGAGGGTGGTCCCACGGGAGTGGCCGGGCCCCGCCGTCCCGGCGGCGTGATTAAGTTTGACTCCGATGGGCGTCTTTCCGCGCGCCAGGGACTGTCCCCCGCGGCAGACCAGGAGGAGGAGCTTTGCCAGGAGCTGCTGCCCATCACCCCAGCCAGCCAGTCACAGGGGGAGGTTCAGCCAGGGGCGGGGTCTCGCAGGCGAGCGCCAGGTGTGCTAGGGGAGCTTCCTGAGCTCTACATAGAGGAAGAGCCGGGCGAAAACTCACAGGCTCCCCCGGCGCTTAAGAGCCCGGCCCCGGTGAATAGCGAAGATTCAAAGTCAAAGCAGCAAGAGGTATCATCTGCGTTTTTTACATACACCTGTGGTTGTGCTTTTCGTCTTCCTACAAACCTGCATACCTTAACCCATTAGGTCCAGCAGTTATTGAAGTGAAATAATAATTCCTCCTTGACGTAGTGTACCTATGTTGGGGCAAGTATGAAGTTTTTGTTTTAACCAAGCATAGCGTCCTGTGATAGCCTTTGTGGGTGAGGCAGAAGCTCAGCATTAAAATAAGCACAGCGGACTTATTGCGATTGAGGGAGAGCAGTATAGTAGAATTTTATGCCTAGTGTTTGGTGAACTTAAACAGGCACAGAAAAACTCTGATTCCCTTGTGCATGTTTAATAGACTCAGGCTAGTTTACATCTTCAGAAACTAGTTGAGTGCTGTGCTCTTTGTTGCTTTCTCCATTGCCTCTTTCACTAGGCTGCTGCTTCTTCAGAGGCGCTGCCGCCTGCTCCTTCCTCCATTCCTTCACTGCCTGCACCCTCTTCGAAATCATCGTCCCCCCCTCCTCCCCGCTCCACGCCCCCCCAGGCTGCTGTCACAAACTCCCCCCCTCTCTCTCCAAAGCACTCTCCCCGACTGGAGTCTAGGTCTCCCAAAATTAAGGTAAAAAAAAGCTGCTGTGTTTTTTCCCCCGTTTAACTCGTTTGACTGCACCGCTTGATAACACCCTAGACATGTCTGTGGACTCTGTCTTTGAAATGCCGTTTATTATCCGAGCATGGCTGTGAGTTCACACATTACCTGTGTTACTCTGGATTCCTCACACTACACACTGCAACACTGTAATACATAAATAGCAGCTTGTACTTGCCTGTTTCTAGGGCAGTATGTTCAACAAGATTAACTGAAACTTTTATTGTCAATCTTAAAAGTGAGGAGGGTGACCCACACAATCATGGGTGGAGAAAATATTTGATAATTTGAATTTAACGGCTTATCTAAACAATTATTTAGTAGGCTAAATAAGGCTAGTGCTTTTTGTTGTGCCGAGTGATTTATTTGCCTTAGAAAGCATGATTTCCATCTCAGCCCAGATACCACTGTAACTAAATCACAGCAGTTTTATAAGTTTTAATTGTCCTTCTATTTACAGCCTCCTCCGGCTGCCTTTGAAATAGAGGCTGAATGAGCAGGAAGCTGTCTGTCTACTTAAAATTTAGATAAGGATATTGAACCATATTTAAAAACTAACATGCATATAATGTTATTAATTTGCCCTGCCTTCATAGCTCAACCTTGCAGATTAATAACTTAATAAAATACAAACACATGCCTACTGTTTTGTTTTTTTTCCAGCAGGTGATGTTGTACGTTTCCAGTTTAAATTTGTGGACCTTACTGGACAGTACGATGTGACTTTGCTGTGAAATTGCTGTGACAATAAAACCCCTTTTTGTTTTTCGTCCACAAAATCATTCCCAGCTTGTTGACGTTGTCCTTCACCGGGAATCTTCAGAGAATGCTCCCGGGTGTTGTTTGGAGAAGCATGTGCGTTCAGTGTGTGTGCCCCTGCCAGCTGTAACGTTCACGGGGTGTTCTGATTCTTTCAGCACGCTCTCAAACGCGATGTTGTTGTTGTCGGTAAGCCTCCTCGTAGCCCAGTGATGTCTAGGAGGTCCTGTGGATCGCCGGTTAGAGGTCAAAGCTTTTCGCCATCACATAGGGTATGGGGGATGTGTCCTCTGAGTGTGTCCTTTCCGCAGGTGTGGTCGTGGGTCTGTCGCATTATCTTTAAAGTTCACGTATCCCTTTTTTCACAACTGTACACCATACTTCGTAATTGGTTTACTGGAGTTGATTCGGGGTTTTGTAAAAGGTAGCGTCAAATTATTCATTTTGAAATGTTCTCTTTTTGTGGATGCGGCGCTGGGATACCTTCAACTTTAATGACTCGTCTGCGTGTGTGTGTGCGTGCTTTGAAGCTGAGCATTGTGAGGAAAGTAAAGTGTAACGCAGAGAGGCTTTCACGGGCTGGGAAAGCACAAGAAGGCTGTGCTCTGGGGGGAAGTGGGACTTGTGCATGCAAAACCCACGTGCTGGAGTGAACCTGCATGAGTCCTCTCAGTGACATTGGTGAAGTCAGTGTGGACTTTGGGAAGTGTTTTTTTAACTTCTGCTGTACTCAGTAGTTGAATTGTAAAGGGCATTACAATTGTGTTGCCTATTTCGTAAGTTGTTTTTTTTTCCTTTATGATTTTCTTGAGAATCACAAGGCATGTGTTTTGGTTGAAGATAGCAGGGCTGAATATATAAATCAGTAGCAAAGGGTTTGGCTTGCACATGGTAGACATTATCCTAAAAAACAATATAATTTTGTATCTACAGTATATGAAATGTGTTTTTTTCATCTTAGGAATGTTGAATTATGTTTTCTGTGTACACAGCTTAGACATGGTGTACCTGCCAGGTCCAGACAAGCAGCCCTTTCCCCAAAATTCCTTCCAAAAAAGGGGAGTACAGTCCTCATTGTCAGCATTTGGCTTTGTCCTCTTTGTGCTTGCACAAGGCCGGAGTGTGCAGTGGCTCTGGCTTTTCTGTCGAATGCTTCAAAACTGTGCTGTGAGACGTTTCAAGTGAACTGTTGCACGCTCGTATAATTGTGCATTTTATTTTTCAGCCACAGCGTCCGGCGTTCGTCCAAGATGCTTTACACAGTGGCGGAGAACCGTGAGTGTCCTTCGCTTTTCCTGGAAAGATTTCGGAGTTGACCTTATTCGACAGCTTACCAAACAAATTTTACACTTCTAATTATTTGGTAGATCAAGGTATAGATATACTGTATATACAGTATACTGTATGTTATTTCCACTCCATAACATCTTGAAGCCTGTTATTGGTGTAATTATGTGAAGAGGGTGGAAATGTACTCTGCTAGTCAAAGGCCTGGAAGAAAGCAGCGATATTCAGTAGGCAGTGGTGGGTGAGAGCACATGCTATCTATTCACCCCTGAACGGACAAATGTGTCCTCTTTAAAAGTGTGTTGAGGAGGAAGTTGTACGATACGAGCCTGATGGTTGTAATCCTTACTAGGAAAGCTGTGGAAAGCTACTTATGTGGCATCGCACGCCTGCTAAAAAGACCCATTGGGCAGCCATCGCACCTACAGTACGAGACAACTTCTTTGGCAGTGTTTTTAATATGTGTTAGAGATGACACCTCATGCTATCTGTTGAGGGGGTGAAGAACAAGCAAAATCAGTCATTTATTTGGCTTTTATCCCGATTGACTTAAGTTTACAGCTGTGAAAATACTGCAGTGAATTTTACCGGAGCGATCTGGGTGAAGCTCAAGGGTTCCATAGCACGGTCTCACCTTGGGCATTGAACCTGCAGCCCTCGGTTTAAGAGTCCAGAAGTCTGACCACTGCTCCACCCTGCTGGACGCGGCCCCTCAGTCCATCCACGCATCATCTGTTACTCCCCAACTCTGAGTCTCGTTAGGCTCTTCTTTAAAACAATCCTGTTTTAAAGATTGTTTTAAATTCTCAGTGGTCACATGCATGTAATTTGATAGCTTTGTGAATATAAATATGCTCTTTTGATTGTGTCATGTAAATACCACTCTTGCTTGTGTGGCTCCACTGAGCTCTGTAATTATGTGGCCCCTCCGGTCCCCGTGCTTGATCCTCTGAGCCCCAGCGCATCGCTTTCTTGGTCCTCTCTCCGGCCAGCGCCGCAGGTAACCGGGCCCACGATCTCTCTCTCTCTCTCTCACCCCCGCAGGTTTCAGGCTCTGTACAACTACACACCGCGGAATGAGGACGAGCTGGAGCTCAAGGAGGGCGACGTCGTGGATGTCATGGAGAAGTGCGATGACGGCTGGTTTGTTGGTGGGTGTCGCGAGGCCCAGCACAAGGCGGGTGGTCCTGGTTCGGCGGGACTGGGGCAGCCAGTTCTTTATCAGGCGGCCCCGCACGCCGCGCCTGCAGCCATTCCTCCGCCATGACGCGGGCCGTGTTTCCAGATGTAAGCTGATCGGGGGCCCCGCCAGGTGGCCTTCGTTCTGTCAGAGCAGCTGTTGCGAGCCGGCAGGATTAACGAAAGAAACGCGCAGGGGCGTGGGAAACGTGAGAAGCTGAAGAAGGCTGCCGAAGGCCTACTCTGCCGAGCTTGTGCCGGCCTTGCCTTCTCACGACTGGTCCTCACGCCTCTTGGCCAAACTGACATGCTCCAGCAGGGGGAGCTCCTCTTCATGCTGCTTTCCCTGGAGCTCTTGGTGTCTCCGTACAGCATAGTGTCGCCTGCAAGCGACCAAGCTGTGGATCAGCAACATATACCCATACTACTGTAGCTGGATGGCATGTTGCCTGTAGCAACTTAGGTCAAGTAGAGGTTGAATCAGTCATTGTGTGGTAGTCACCTGCGATTTCTGTGCAGATCTGCATGACTCACCAGTCCCAGCTAAACATATTTAAGATGAAGGTACCTGAGCGTGTAAAGAGGCTTGTGCTTTCTTTCAACACCTGCTGTGTTTCCTCCCTTCCCAGGAACGTCAAGGAGAAGCCTGTTCTTCGGGACCTTCCCTGGGAATTACGTAAAGAGGCTGTAACATTACGGATTCTTGTCGGTGATATTCTCGCCTGCTCAGCACAACTCCTACAAGACATTGGATAAGAACAGCCGGAGAAGAAAAGGAAATACCACACAGACGTGTGGGTTTTACACTGAAGATAACCTTTAGCTATAACTAGCCATCTTTCTAGAAACGTAGTACGGTAATGTTGAAGTAAATTGAATTATGTTTCAGTCATCAACTTAGCCAGGGAGAAATACAATGGAGAAAAAAAAGGATGGAACTCGTCCCCCAGCTGAAGAAAGGAATGAGACCCCCCTCTATCTCACCACAGTCCAGAGGGGTAGTGCTGCTGAAAAGCATTTCATCTCTTTATTTATTAGCAGTGATGTGTGAGATGTGGCTGTTGCAGAGGGCAATGAGTATGAACGGTTCGGCACAGGACGATGGAAAGCTTCTTTGTTCGATATCGTTCACTTTATTAAGAATCTTCAGTGAGTCTTGCTGATAGATTCCATAACTAGGATATTGCCTTGTGCATCGTTGCCTATTTTCTTTCTTTTTTTTGTGAGGCACAATGTAAGTTAGTATATTAGATTACAGTAGATACATCCTATAGCTTTTCACCATATGGAGAAAAAGGTTCACGTTGCGTCGGATGTAGATGGGACTTTGGACTTCAGACTGAATCTTCATGAGAGAAAACGTAACCAGTATGCAGTGTTATATTAGTGCCAGGCATTATGGCTTTCATCTAAACCATTCCTACATTTAAGTTCAACTACAGTAGATGAAGGATCTTGAAATCTCGTTACTATAAGAGGTACAGTATCAGAGGTATCAAATTGTACTATAACTTCAGTGCATTAAATGAAACTAGTCTGGTGAGGAGCATTTGGAGATTTAGAGGTCTGAAAAAGACGTCTAAGCTGTTTTGAATTGAGATTTTTTTTTAAAACAATTCTTACCAGAAGTTTCTAAAAGTATTTTACAGATAATAAAGACTTGGGTGCTCGAGGTTAAGGATAAACACCTGTACATGAACAAAAGCCAGTTTGAAAATCCTATCTTAAAAACAGATTGAAAACTCCCTTTTTTTTCTTTATCTGAAACCAAAAGCTGTAATAGGCAAGGTTTCTAATGACAAAACTGCCTGCCATCTGTTTCTAAGGTTTTTGTGGAAGATGATTTGGGTCTCGTGTAGTGTTCAAACCTACTGGGGTGGGAGGGCACCTTTTTTAACTAATCTTGTTGCATTGCATTTGGCACTTGCTAATGCAGATTGGAGTTGTTTTATATGTTTTTTCCTGTAATTGATATGACTAGACAAACTGGGGGAGAGTATACCTGACTTTTAAGGGACAACTTTGAATTTTTTTTTAAAACAAGAGTTCCTTAAAGATCAGTATAAAGCAGTAATCTGGTCATTGTGCATTTCTTTCTCATGTCCAACAGTCAGATTCCTTATATATATATGTGTGTGTGTGTGTGTGTGTTGTATGTATACGTTAATTATTTAAAACATTTATGAGGGACGTAAATCCCCAAAGTTTATTTAATTGTTCGGTAACTTGTTTTGAACATTGCTTGACACATTTATTTCTTTACATATTGGAGAAGAAGTAACTTCCTGCCACAGCAAGGGTTACACCAAAATCTTCTAGGGAGTGATGACATGAAAGCCGTGGCATCCCGCTAATTGAAACAGGAAACAGAACTGTGTTGGTTGCAGCTGAATGGTTCACATTAACACCACGACTTCTCTCATCTTTTTCTACAAGAAGCAGTAGATCCCTCGACATGTGAAATAATACTGTGTAGGCACTCAGTATTGAAAGTGGTGTGATTGAAAACACAAACTACACGTATGGCAGTATAATATTTTAAGCACCTTAAAATGTCATTCTTTTGGTTTTCACATCCTCCTAATGCCTGAATTTACCATATTGTCTGTAGCGTTTTGTAAGTCTTTTGTATGGAAGAATCCACTGCTTTATAAAGTATTTCTCACCCAGCATCAGTTTCCTTTTATTTTATTCCTTAAAATGTCTCATGCATCACATTATTCACATTCACATCTAGATGGTCCAAATCTGCAAAATAGATTTATGCAAAATTTAAATCATTAAAAAAATATGAACACTAGTATTACCAGCAAAAAAATAAATAAACTCTGTACATAAATCTTTGTAAGTATTGGGTTACAAGAAATTAAGAAATATACGGTACTCTTTTACAGTACAACTTTGTTACAGCAACTTACAGTGCGTAAAGTTTTGAATTTTGGGAGATTTCAATTTTGAATGAAAGCATGCAGCTTTGCTACGAGAGTCACCTCTGTCAGTGGCACTCTTTATAATGAACCTGCAGTGTTTTGGTCCGTTCCAGCGAGACTCTTTTCATGTTATTTTAGAAGAGTTCTTCATCTGGTGAGCTCTTAAGGAAATGATGCAGTGGCGTTCTTACAATCAATGTTTTTTATGTTTTCTTTTTCTTCTTTTGTGGAATTGTATACCTAATAAATTCTGCCTGATATGTTTTTGCCCTATTTTTATTTTGTATCGGCCCATATATACGATTGGCATTTACTCACGATTGGTCCAATACTAATATTTAATGCCCCTTTTCTTAAATATGGATATAGTGTAAAAACCATGCAAAGCCAGTTACAGTTAGCTCATTGCATGATGTCTGGGAAAGCTCACGTGGGTGTTGTGTTTGGGATAAGTCACTGGAAATAGCTGGGCGCCCAAAGGGAGTTCAGTACTGGCACCCTCAATCGCAGGGCCATGCGAAAACAGCTGGACCGATTTCCTCGGCTGTAAATTACTGTGTGTGCCCTAGCATTCACGAGCTCAACATCTGAGCTTTCTGCAGGTGGAAAGGGAGGAGGAGATCTGCAGATAGTACATGCTGAAGAACGGAAACAAAATAGTGCAGCTGTTCTGTATCTCTTTCACATGGAAAGAGACACAGAACAGCTGCATTAGGCACATTGCATTTAAGTGAAGCATTCACTAGAAAAGCGATTGCATTTGTATAGCCCCTTTCTTCTCAAAGGATACTAAAGTACTTTGACATATATAAAAGAGAACCTGCTCGATCTGCTGTCAGCACTTTGTTCTCCCCTGGGTGATCCAGTTCTCCACCAGGAGCCCTGCTACACTGCAGATCAGGTGGAGAACTGAGAGGTTACCTCACCGATTGAATTGAGGGAGAAATCCTATGAGGACTGAACTGAGGTTGTCCAGGTTCAAAGTGGAAATTAGCCAGGACACTGGGTGAACACCACTACTCTCATGGGCAGTGCCTTGGAGTCAACTGAATCTAGGACCTTGGATTAAGGTCACATTTGGAGGGTGAAGTCTCCTTCATCACAGTGTCTGCTGTCAGCATACGTGAGTATCTGTTTGGAAATCCAGACCATGGGAGAAGAGTGCCACCTACTGGTCCACCAACACCACCTACAGCAGCAAGCTGGTTTCCTCAGGGCTGCCCGGGACCAGCCCAGCTTCGTGCCGACGATGGGAGGGATTGGGTACGAGGCGCTAATGCTCTGGATGTAAGTGAGAAGGCACACCTCAAAGGTTTTATTATTAAAAAATGACATTTTTATAACAATACACTGTTATAAAACAGGTTTTATATTGCTGTCGTTTTTCATCGCTGTGAGCAGAAAATCTAAGATAATGTGTCTTGGTTTTAAAATTGAAATGGAATACAAATCGTACAATTGTGCCTCCTACAAAACTAAAGTGAGTTTAAATTCACATTGTATTAAATATTATTCCTCAGTGCTTTCTGCTACCTTGGGACACAAATATTTTTCCAAAGTTCTGTCCTCTGAAACTGAACATTTCTTCTTTTATTGAACTTATACCCTTTCTTAATCGCTGCAAAGAAGCCATAAAATATTTTATGTGAAATCTAGCTACAAACAGGGTGGCACAGTAGCGGAGTGGTCAGTATTGCTGCCTCACAGAACTGGGGCTCTGGGTTCAATTCCAGTGCTGGGCTGCTGTCTGTGTGGAGTTTGCATGTTCTCCCCGTGCATGCATGGGTTTGTTCTGGGTGCTCCACTTTCCTTCTGCACTCCAAAGACACGCTGGAGGGTTGATTGGCTTCTGGAAAAACTGGCCCTGGTGTGAGTCTGTGTCTGTGGCCTGTAGCTGTCAAGGATGAACCCTGCCTTGCACCCATTGCTTGCTGGGATAGACTCTGGCTCCCCTGTGACCCTGAGTTGGAAGGAGTGTTTAGAAAATGGATTGATGGGTAAATTAAAATGTTACATAATAAATGGCTTAAATATTGTATGCCTTCAATATTTTTATCACATCTAATACAGTTTTTTTTGCTGTGAACTACATTATGAAATTGTCTCCTTCTGTAAAAACTGTAGATCACCGCTCATTAATATTTATTTTAGTTTGTGTTTTTTTGAAAAATCTCTTCAAAACCTGATGACCACTCATGTGCCCATAGGCTGTTTCCCAGAAGCAGTACCAGCTTTTCACATAGGCGTATTGATGGACGCTTCTGTCAGCAAAAACAAACCAAATCGCTTAATTGTCTTCACTTTACCTTGAGTGTTCTTCTTTCTTTGAAAAACTTGGTCGTGTCTCAAAGTGACTAGTAATTCTGGAGACAGGAGGCAACCCTAGCATAACCTTCCTACCTCACCAGACACGCAGTAGCATTGCTACTTCTTGTCTTCTTGGCGTGTTTATCACATCCTAATCCTTATACTCTGTGCTCCCACTTCCGGATACTGATCTTAACCGCTGGACAGGGTCCTCCTCAGCACCTCGCTGGTGGGAGTCTCCTGCTCTCTCTGCAAACCACTGTCCTTAATCCCCCTTCATTTATGTGAAGACTGTTTGGCCTCTGTGCCTCCATAGCAACCACTGCTAAATAACTTGAGTCCAGAAATCCACTCCAAAAAGACCTTGGAAATCTGTTTTTCCTGTCTTGGAGCAGAGGCATCGCAAGGACTTTGAATCGGAAGCGAGCACAATTTACCAATTAAAAACGGTTAAATTTTAAGTATGAAAAGTTTTACTCTATTCAAGAATAGCTGCCATTTAAACATCCCTTTGTTTAAATGTACAAAGATTTATTATGCCGCTCGCAGGACCATCAAGCAGGCTAAAAGCGATTTTCTCCTTGTGGTGATTCCTAATGACAAAGAGGAGCCCCACAAGGTACTGTACACACACACCCAGGGGATTAATGGAGGAGGAACCACAACAGAAATGTGACTCTGCTGCTAACCAAAGGATTTTGTGTGTAGGAATTCAAAAAAAAAATCAATGGCATGTGCTAGTTAGCGATTTTTCATTTAGACTCCAGAGCCTCTTCAGAAAGAAAAAAAAAAACTTGCTGGGTTTGTTCCAGATCAATACGTCAGGAATGTGTCTGCATAATCTCAGTTGCCTGATCAAGCTTTAACTTCAAACCAAATAAGGACACAAGTTGCCAAACTTAGCAGAGCTGTTTAGCCTTGGATCTGAGGAGAGGGGTCGGCCCCTGATGAGAGAAGAACACTTCTGATGCAGAGCCTCTGGAAAACAGAGGGCGTTTCAGCAGTCAACCCTCACCTTTTACCATATGTAGTGTTATTTCATTTTACCCATATTGTTTTTGACTGACAGTTTATACTGTAAGATCCGTGACAGGATGGCATTTGTTTTCTGTTTCTTAACCAGCTCGTTCCGCACCGCTGGTGCTGTGTAATAGTTTTTCTGAACCGGAGGATAAATGACATTTGGTGTTTTCGCACGGGGGTGTGACGGCAGTCCCCTGCCGGGTTCTGCTCTGTGCGCTGAAACAGCGATGCACTGGGGATTCTGAGGTGGGAGAAGAAGCCGGATGCCGTGTTTGTAATATTTCAAAGAAACCTACGAGTTTCTATTCCATTTGGAGTCCTGGAGCCTTCTGCAAGTACGGTGCTGGTGTAAAATTGTAAAACATCTCAAATCTTGTACGGGAACATTTTTTACCATTTCATGCAAAAACCCACCTCTGGGTGCCTCAGATCAAAACTTTTGTTTTCAGACATCATTGTTTAGGCTTTATAAGAGTGAGTGAAGGGGGACCTGTGGCGCTCCTGCAGTCTTTTTCGTCTGTGGCTAAGGGCTGTTAAGTCGGGTGTGCAGGTGTGCTCGCTGCACCTGGCTGGAGGTGCGTGGTGCTCACACGGTGGGGCTGAGGGGCCAGGGGCTCAGAGAGAGCAGGCCAGGGCTGCAGCAGGTCCTCGCTCTGCCCCATGAGCTCACTCGCAGGCAGAGCCCCGCCTTCTGCCAGGGAGGGTCTCGGAAAGGGCCCAGGGCTTAAGAGCTGCTGCTCAGCTTCGGAGGGGAGGCTGTTGCTGGAGCGAGGGCTGCACTGATCAATTGCTCTGCCACAGGCCGGGAGGCGCACACGGGACCCACGCAGAAAATGCCACAGAACGTGGTTCTAGAGGGTCCAGCCCCGTGGGGATTCAGACTGACAGGCGGAAAGGACTTCAATCAGCCTTTAACTATTTCAAGGGTGAGTCCCTTTAAATCCGTGAATCACAGGGTTCTTGATTAAGGGCTCTTTAGACAGTGAATACGAATGTGTTGCATATGTGTCTTTTTCTGTTTTCTGATCTTGCTGGTCCTTTTGTAAGTAGAGAAAATTGACTAATAACACGATAAACTGTCACCCAGGATCTTCAATTACGGAAAAGGTTCCAGAACTGATTAACGACTTAAAATGCATTAATACAGGAGAGGCTGTCAGATAAGAGCAATATCCACAGTTCCAGGTTCTGCCGGTATGCATACAGTACATACTCTTAACAAGTTTGAAAAAGTGTGCTAGTTTGTTGCAAAAATGTCTCAACCAGCAGAAAGACAACGATGCAACAGCAGAAACTGATAAAACATTGTCGTGCATTCCCATTTCACCTTTTATATTCTACAGCTCCAAGCTCCCTTTTGAGATTTTGTGCAATGCCTTGACAGTAGCAAGAGTTGCAATTTCTCTTATTTCTTGAATATAATATCTGCAAACTGGGGTCACCATGCAGCTTTGTGAATTGGTGATGTGGCTGTCTACTGTCATCCTTAGCAAACTGAGATTTTAAGCTACATTTTGGCTAAATTATTTGATTAACTTCAAATATTGTTTTAATTGATTTCCGAGGACAAAGGAAACTGAATACAGATTGAAATCAATTACATACTGGAAGGATTAGCTCCAGTAAATAAGCTGTAAGATAATGCAGGATAAGTACAGGGATGTAGTACATTCAGTAAACTGACAAAAATGTATCATCAAAGTAAGACCAATAATTGCAATCTTCTTTTGGAAGGTCTTACTCAGATCTCTTGGTCTGCCTTAGATAACAAACTGGTCTAGGTATTTATATATTAAGTTTTTACTGAACAGCAGTTAATAAACAAGAATGTTTTGAAACAAAAGTGTGCGCCTTGATTAAATGTAAATGTGTATATTGCCACTGATATGATATACTCTGATAAGAAATACACTGCCCTTCCCGAAATATCAGAGATTGGTGAGTTCTGTAGGAAAGAAAACTTCATTCCAGAATATGGTACATCCCAAAATTCCCACAGTCTGATAAGCAGTAGCAAACCAGACCTTTACATCAGCGTGCTGTGCTATGTTCATGTAAGGTACTTCCAAAGAAACTCAGATGATGGTGTCAATTCCTCTGATGTACCTCTGAAGGAAAAAGCAGACTGCCTAACGTATCTATCCAGGCAGCACTAGGGTTAAGAGGCAATATCTGATGGATAAAGACACCTTTGCAGAGTCCAATTCAGGCAGAAAGACGCTCCTGATCTACTGTATAGATTTCATGCAGATCTCCATTAACTGTCACTGTATCTCCACAGGCACCTGAATCTTTAGTGGAATCGATGCATTTTACCTGTTGCATACCTGCATACCCAATACCTGTTGCATTTCTGGTCGCTACGCGAGCCACTGTCTGGGTAGAAAGGTGTAAATGAGTATATCGAATCCTCACTCAAACATAGAGCAGAGTGCAAGAAAATGTGTAGATCGGGAATAGATAAAACTCCTAGCGTTAGATAGTAAGAAAATGAAAACTAATGATTAAGAATATACGTTAAGTCACTCATAGATTTAAACTTGTGGGTAAGGACGTGAGTTTGGCTAGGTGTGTTTTTTTTTTAATGCTAGCAGAGCACAGCCCGACTGTATCTTTTCTTAGTAGATATTGAGACACTCGGTGAAACTGGTCTTCAGAATCATGCTTGAAATATCGCCTTTACGACAGGTCAGCCAGGAGCACTAACGAAAATAGAAAAGCCACATCGCACGATGAACGGCTTTTTATACCGCCCTCCTCCCTTCAAAATCACACCAGCCCAAAAGTTTACAAAGTGAAAAAAGACGTCAACAATGCACGCCTGCGGGGCGCGATAAATGCAGCAAATGGGTTGTGAATCATTCTCGTTTCCTCTGCCATTTTACAGTTAGCTGCATTCATAAGATTTTCATAAACAGGAAAGACGGCGTCTTTCTATAAAAGGCACTTAAAACACGTAAAAGGTAGATTAAAAGTCGCACTGACTGCAGAAGGGCCTGTATTAATAGAGCACACGCGGTGAATCTACTTTTCTTATGCTCAGCGATTTCGGTGACCGTGCAATCCAACAATTAATACGCGAGGGCTAATCCTGTTCTCGAACTGGCTATATATAGGCATTTTGTTAAGACCCTTGCCGAAAAAGCTCCATGCTCTCACAGGGGCGTAATGCGTGATGTTTGCTCCGGCGGGTGAAATGAAACACTGCAGGAGTCACCGCACCTGTTTTCAGAGCAGATGTCGGTCCCCCTAGCCGCTCTCGTTAGGCAGCCCAAAGGCCGTCAGGCAACACTAAACAAGCTGCTGGACTCAGTGTTGAGCCAAACACTAATCAGGCTGTCCCCTGTAGTAATGAGGTCGCAGTGCCTTCCTGCAAGGCCAGCGACAGAAATGGGTTCTGAGGGGAAATTAACGAAGACAGACCAGCTTGTGTCTAACAATTTTATCCAACTTTTCAGTCATTTGGGGGGAACATCCTCCTTCGGCAGGATCTTTAAGAGAATCTTCCCTTAAAAAAACGAATCAGAAAATAATACACTAAGCGAGTCTTCCATATTTTTTTCACGCTAGATTTAATTCATCGGTCCGCGCAGTGAGTTTTCTTCTGTTACTTTTTTCCCCATCGTGTCCTTGTTTGGTAGGACCGTCCAGAGGACTGTAAGCCCCACTTTTTTATAGGAATCGAGACGAGGCTTCCCATAAACTACACGACTCTGCTTTCCTTCAAAATGACTTTTATTGGCTAAAAAGCCTCAGGATAAGAATCAAACTGCGGGCCGACGGTTCGAGTTTGTGGCGAGCTGCGCTTCAGGTTTGCGAGCTGCTGGCGCTGAGGCCGAGTACCACAGGACTTGTGAGAAGGGTTTGTTTTGTGTTTCAAATAGAACCGCATAAGACAAGCACTTTCCTGGCAGTAGCTCTCGTTTTTACTGCGTGACTTTAATTTTTACGCCGCCTCCCGAGCCACAGTACACGATCATTCTACGTGCAAACAAGAGACAAACAAAAGTACGGCACATACAGTACTGCACATGAAGCTCCCACTTTCATTTACTACTGGATAAGATTTATTTTTCAGTTCAAGAGCAGGAGGGCAGTACAGATGTTCAAAGCACTTTCCCCCAGTGTTCCCTTTTAACGCGCTGCTCGTTAAGAAGCTCTTACTGTACCTGCCACAGCGTCTGGACGAGCAATTGCGCCCAGTCCACGCCGCAGTATCGGCGAACTTACTGGAAGATCCCGGTTCGGTTTCAGACCGGGAGCTGCTGTCTAATGACGGATCAGGTAGCAAAGCCCCAGCTGTGCTTGATACCGCACAAAGGAAAAACCAACAGGCTTTGGCAACCAGCCCCTAAATCGTTATTGGCGTTTTGACAAGTGCCAACGGGCTCTGACCTTACACGGTGTTTCATTTTTCTGACTCAGAAATGCCCTCCGTTACAATTCACAGTACCCACTGTATCATTACTTGATACAGACATCCCAACTTTGAAAAATTGACTTCCAGGAGGGGGGGGGTTGTGGTCACAGCTATATAATTAAATAATTTGCTGATAGATACTATAATATATATGCAATACAATACACTGTAGATACCATAACTCACCAGTCCAGTTGGATCATCTCACTCTCTTTGCAAACTGTCGTTGGACAGAGATACAGAGGCTTGTTCAGCACATTTGAGCAGATTCTCAGACGGCTCAAGGTCATGTTATATAATTAGATAATTAGATCATTTGCCGATGATTTTTTCGGACCGAGGGTGTCGCCGACAGAAAAATTGGGAGCCGGGGGGGGGGGCAATTTCCGGGAGATTATGGATCACCTGTGGGAGTCGGGAGGACACGCTGATTTCTGGGAGACTTGGGATGTCAGTTGATAGACGTTGGGCACAAATGGCAACCCAGGGGGAATTGTGACCACAATGACAGAATGACACAAGAGGGACCTCCATATCAGCTCAGTGTGACGACTGTTTGTATCCATGGCGGCTCGTACTGTATGTTACTACACAGGTAGGACATACAGCGACCTCAGGTGGCGCAGTCTGCACACTCACTGTCTGTTGAAACACGCTCCCCGTTTCAATTGGGCCCATTGAGATCTATCCATCCCTCCATCCATTCTCCACGAAGAATGCTGCTTACTCCTGGCAAGGTCCGTGACGACCCTGAGCCTGCCCCAGAAGCACAGGAGACGAGAAGGACCAGCACCCAGAATGGCACCCCAGGCCTCTGCCTGGCGCGCACGCACGCTCATTCATTCTGGGTGTGCCATGAAACCCCACCAGCATGTGGTCAGGGAGAGGAGAGACCACCGGGAGTGGAGCACCTGGGGGCGAGCACGTGCAAGCTCCACTCAGACAGTGCGCCGGTCTGGAGTCGAACCCGGGACCCAGGAGCCTCATCACCGTGCTGTCCAGCCCTCTGGCGTGTGTGCCGGATCTCACTGCTTCGGGACGCAGAGTCCTCCATTTCATCGGAACAAAATCCGCCTGGATTTTATTTGTATCGATGGTTCACTGGGGTTAGGGTTAGGGTTTGGTATCAATCCAACATTCGGCTTGACTTGAATATGTCATGTGCATCATCTTGCTCATCAGCAGGGCCATACTTATGAGGGCCAATATACTGTAACTCTCTGTTACCTAATTATTCTGGTGTTTGCAAACGTTTACGTCTCAGTTGTTTTCCAAGCGAATTGGCTCCAGTACAAAGAACATAAGAGCCCACCTGAAGTCCCTACAGTATGAGTTGACCTCAAACATAAATGGCTTCTTTGTGCTTTTACAAAAACCTGCAGCGAATTAAGCGTGAGTTGTTTTCTGTACAACATTGGGGAAAATTGTTCTGAAAACCTGTACTGCCCCTCTGCTGTCTAACTATAAAATAAATCTTATCCAGTAAATGAAAGTGGGACCTTCCTGTTCAGCCTGTGCCGTAGACTGCTTGTCTCTGTTTGGACTTATAATTTTACATTTTTTTGTTGTTTAAAATTCGCAATCTGAAGATTTAGTATGCTCTCAGAAGTTTATAAAACCTTCTCTAACATGCAGTGACATGTTTACTAAACACTGTTTTTCTGTCTCATTACAGATTTCTCTGTTGACCAAAAACAACGATTAACAAAATAGTTTAAGCATCAGTTCACTGTCTGTTTGTGGCCTTAAACTTTTATTTTTTAATCTTAGAAAATACACAATCATTTAGAACTGTTCACTAACAATTACATTTTCGGTTTTTTTACATGCTCTGTCAGTTGTGTGCTTTCTGCCATAGAGACTCCCTGCAATGGGTTTTATACAGTCTGGTTGCCTCATCGTGCTGTAAACAGGAATTGTCTGGGAATAAGCCACAGCCATCTGAAGGACAGACACGATAATCCCACTCTTCCCATAGCTCCTGGAGGTGAAGAGCCGCACAGGAATAGCAGGTGAAAACAGGAACCCTTGACAGGTCTCTCAGCAGCGCCACCTGCAGGGGTTCCTTTGATAGGCAGCGAGGGCTGAGCCCGGCTGTCTGCAGACTCGGGTGTGTTGCGATGTCCCGCACAGTGAACTTGCAAAGGGATGCGATGTGATGCAGCGCTCTTTCTGACAGCTTGTTACTCCACTTCTGAAAAACCCAGCTGGTTTGTCGGTTCATGGGGCTTCATTCAGATTCTCAGTACCGTACGGAGCAATAATCTTGACACCGCATGCAATAAAGAAAAAGTTTTATTTATTATAATGCAGTAATTCAGTCCTTGCATTTGTGTAGGACTTTTGCTTCCCAAATTCTCCCAAAGTACTTTAAATATACTGTAAGAGGGAATCTCCCTCCACCACTGAGGTGCAGCAAATGCCTGGAAGAGATCCTGAGGTCGATCTGCTGTCCCTCCACACGCAGCAGATCAGATGCAGGAGTGTGGGATTGCTTCACTAGTTGAATTAAGGGTGAACATTAGTTGGGAGAGACTGTGCTTGCTCAAGGAGGAATTTCATCAGGGCACTGTTTAAACCCCTAATATTCCGAAAAAGCGTCACATGATCTTTGAAAACCAAGTAGTCAGGAGCTTGGATTCCTGTCTCAACTGGAAGGTGACACATCCTACAGCAGTGTCCCTGTTCATCATACTATGCGGATAATATGTGGTTTGGAAAGTTCTGCTCCAGGGGTAAGATCGCCCCCTGCGGGTCCACCAGCACCACTACGGGCAGCGACCTGGTTTTCCCTGTAGGTCTCCTATCCCAGTTCGTCCAGGCCCAGCCTCCCTGAGCCTCTAAAGTCTGCTGAGATCTGGCCAGAATGTGGTAATGCAAGACGGTGGAATGAACTATTCTACAATAAATGATTACTTGGGAGGTTTGGAAATATGCAGTTGCATTCGGTTCAAGTGAAAACCAACAACAACATATTCCTGAGTAATTTGGATACAGGAAAAACAAACTGTCATGTCTAACTTTCAGACACTGAGCCGAAGAAATACAATATACCTCTTGGGCAAACCGGCACAAAACTACAAAATAACATCATGTTGTGGTTCAGGCAATGATGGGCTATGTTAAAGTGTGGGATTTGTCCAGAGAAGCAAGAAAATTTCATATCGGAGCCTGTCACAAATCTGAAATAAGTTAATGGAACTGCAGTATGTAGGCTGCAGTAAATACTACATTATATTAGCAGATGCAGGGTATTTTGCTGCACAAAAGTGTTTGGTAATGTATTTTATTATTATAAATCAGTTTTAATTGTTTCTGATTTGAGCTATTCCCTTTACTGTCCTTTTTGTTATTCGTGGTTACCTATACAGTGAGAGTGGTCTTTCACCTTTTTGTTAATATCATTAATCACCCTAGTTTATAATGATTTTCCTGATCAAACTAGTTAGGTGATCAGCTGTTTATATGAAAAACAGACCGAAGAAGAGGCATAAAACCCAACTCAAAATAAAAAGCTGTTGAATCACACACAGCTGTTTTGATCTCACGATACATAAATCTGCTTTAAACCTTAAAATAAAAAGTCTCGGTGACTCAGAAGACCTAAAAGGGACGCGCTGTCATGAACAGGAGGCCCAGACTTCTCCAAAAGGTAAACTGATGAAGACGAGCAGCTGTGCAGAGAAAGAGAGGAATGCCCGGGGAGCTGTTGAAGGCAGTGTGAGACGAAGGACGAGGATGATGATGTCAGGCTCAAACTGTGGCTTTTGCAGTGTGAGGAGCTCTGTCTGAAGGCAGGATAAATGCCTCTGCGATTAGATCAACGGCCGGTCAATGAGAAACTCCCTCCCTCGTCTTGTACTGTAGTATGACACCGCACTCAGATGAATACATCCTCACTGATCTATTAATAGTTCATTTTCAACACAGAGCTACAACAACCCCTGAACAGCTATCGCTCTGACCTTCTTTCCATTAATTCCGTGTCTCTCTCTAATAATTGGCACAGTAGAAATTCTAAGACGAATTTAATTTCTTTTTGCATCAATACTGACTTGACTGAGCTGATTCCTGGTCTACAGTCATTGCGGAGTTTGTGTTCCCTATAAAATCTTGTTCTGCCAGACGATGAATAAGAGGAACCTGCATAACATGTCCAGATGACCAGAAACAAGATTCGAGAAAGTGATTCTGACCAAGGTCTGTGAGATCGTACACATTCAAAGACCGTGTGTTCATGATCTGTCAAGAGATGGATTTCCACCTTTAGAAGTCTTATAGGGTTGTTAAAGGGGGAAAGTCAACGGAATATTAATTTCTTCCTCCTGCACATCTCTGCTTTTCTGTAGATTACTCCAGGAAGCAAGGCTTCGCTAGCTAACCTCTGTCCAGGAGACATCATTCTGGCCATTGAAGGGGTTGCAGCTGAGGGTATGACTCACTGTGAGGCCCAGAATAAAATCAAGGACTCCATCAACCAGCTGAATCTGAAGATTGAGAGGTAAATATGCTTGTTTGGGCTCCCGCCACTAAGGCATTTCTGATAACAAGCAGAACGGACGAGCACAGATGGATGATACTGTTGTATCCACATCACCCAATGGAATCCTCTGGGGCTGCAGTCTGAGGAGACGTGAGGCAGCCACAGCCAGTCTGTCTGTGCTGGGGTCGGTCATACACGTCCTGATCACACTATCTAACACTGCATAAGCACGTTTATGTTGGCAAAGTGCAAGCACACTTATGCACCTGGCTGGAGGAGCGAATACAAACTCCTAAGTCTAGTCAGTGATGAGGGCAGAGTGGTGGGACATTTCCATGTGGCGTCTTCTCCAGAGACGGGCAGTCAGCTTTGAGAGCTTACTCAGTGTTTACCTGGTTGTCAAGGCCGAGCTCATCCAGCCTTTCTCAGGCTCCGCCCAGTGAGCTTGGCTGAAGGTTTGCAATTGCATTCCTGTGTCTTCATTCCTCCCCTCATGAAATCAGAAGGGGAAAATAAATGTTCCTGTTGAGGTAGGGCTCTTTAGGGCAGTTTAAGGTTGCAGCTCAGGGATTCCTTGGTCTTTTTTTATGTCTCTCTGCCAGCTTCCCTTAATTAGTAGGCCAATGACCCTGTCCCACAACAACCTCGTTCACATCTTGGGGCATTTCGCTGGGAATCAGGCTCACTGTTCTTTGTTGCAGACCGGAAACCGAACTCTGGTCTCCACAAGTCACAGAAGATGGCAAAGCGCACCGTTTTAAAGTTAATTTGGAATCTGAACAGAAGGTAAGTAGCACTACAGTACACATTGGAACTGTAAGATTTTTTTTATTATTATCATCTGCTCCTCTGGGCAGGGATATATTATTTTTCATGGAAAAAACGGTGACATAAACTTTCACCTTCGTATTGGCATTTGAATTTCGTTCAACAGAAACATCACAACTTTTTTTCCACCTGCTCTTCTAAGGCTCTTGCATTTCATAAAAACGAGACTATTGTTAATACCTTACTTGGAATATCTCTAATGTACTAAATATTGATCTCTGAGAAATGTAGAGAGGGGTTTAAGGTTCTCCTGTTCAAGTGTAACCCTAGGAATGGTCCAGGTTATCTTAGCTCCAGGGTATCTTTAGAACTTATTCTGTGAGTATAATGCAGCTCTAATCTGAGGTCCGCTGATTCATTCAAGACTAGGACCCAATAAAAATGTATATGCTGCACCTTGTCTGTGTTCAATCTAGTGTCCTGACTGTGGTAGTTTTTTTTTTCATTTTCCAAATTGTGTCATTTGTTCAGCCAGAATATAACAAAAGAATTGTGGGAAAGACCCAGAATTTAAAATTACAACCAAATCCTTTTTAAGAAAGATTCTTGCAGAGATTACTGAGTGCACACAGCTGACTTGAATGTCCGATGAACCTTAACCAGTTATGCAAGATTGTATTGTGAAGTTGACCATTTACAGTACATAAGGTTCTTATGTCAGCTGCAGATCTGTCAGTGTATGCCAGTGATAACTGGCAATTGATCATTTAAAACTAAGAAAGCTACTCTGGTATTTCCAGGAATTTAGACCGAAAAACTCCTGCAACTGTGACCCTGCAATAATTCTGTTTCTTTCTCCCAACCGGAATTGAATTGTTTGTTTCAAAACATTCATTGCTTCACAATAACTGAGTAAAATAACACTTACACTGAGTCTTTGTTTAAGAAAAGCACTGCACATTTCAGAATACATTCTTAGGTAACTGGTTGGAACTAAAACCTGGACAATTTACAGAGGCCCCAGGGTCACGTTGTCAAAGAGCCACGTACAGTACTCAAGTGCTGGGCAGTGTGAACTTATGGTTGCGTCTAACAGTGTTACATGTTCTGTGTTCCGCCCTGGTGTGTGCAATAACTTGACAAGACCAGTGCTTGACAAGAAAACTCAACATGGTACCAAGCATGTTTCCCGTCCAGTTCGTTCAGGGTTATTTTCAATAACCTCAGTGCATCAGGTATTGAGCTGTAAAATCCAGCTTGTCGTTGTGCTTAGGCTTTTGAACCCATGGTAATGTTAAATAAACACTGTGTGACCTTGCTATATGTTTTCTATAGCGTCAAGACTGAAAATCTAATTTAATTAAAATTATTTGATCCATTCCAGGTAGTTTTTTTACTCAGGAACACTATATTTGTTTGCTTGGACATGTTAACTTACATCAAGCACCGCTGCAATGACATGTCGCTCAATTAAATGCTGAAAATATTCAAAAATGCTGATAAAAGGCTTGGAAATCACAGCCCTTTCTGCTAATATCACCTATAACCCAGCCATGTTTCTAGAACGCTGCCAGAAGCTTTGACTTACATTGTTATTCATTCCATAGAATGTTTCTTGAAAAAAGAGATATTCTATAGACCTTCTATTAATCTTCTTCCATGGATAAAATCAATCTGAATTTATCATTGTCACTACCAATTGTGGGTTAAATGCACATGGAGTGACAAAAAACCTGTGGAAGGATATTTCCCCTTTACTAACTGACTAGTTATTTACTTAGTTCACGCAGGGAGCTGCGTCAGCTTGCAGTAGGCTGCAAAGGAACAAGTAAAGGTTTATTCCCCACTGAAAAGAGAAGAAAAGAAACACAACGTTTCAGCTGTGGTGCCTTCTTTGGGTCGAAACGTTGTGTTTCTTTTCTTCTCTTTTCAGTGGGGAATAAACCTTTACTGGTTCCTTTGTAGTTATTTACTTATTCCTGGACTTATTCCTGATTTAACTGGACCAGTTTAACAGCTCGCAGCTCTTCAGACGTGTCCAGTCTCCAAACCTAGAAAAGGGCTCCAATCCCCACATTCGCCCTGGACCTTGCATTTTAGATTAATAAGGGAACTTTTTATCACACAGTTCTAGTTCCCAGTGTACATAAAATACATACTCTACATTTTTAAATGTATGCAGTATTCACTGACTTATAGTCTGTTTCAATACAGATGATACAGATTTTTGGAAGACAGATAAGCGCCACAGCCTGCTCAGAGACGGTTTAGGTTTCTCACCGCACGGTAGAAACATGTGCTCCGTGTACGGCTCAGCCAGCCTGCAGTGCATGTGTACGGTTGATCACAGCATGGGGCTTTGTGTGTTTCTGTCCGCCTCCACGTGCAGGAGTATACACCCATTGGCACAGCTCACAACAGGAGAGCCCAGCCATTTGTCGCTGCCGCCAACATTGACGAGAAGAGGCAAGTGGTGAGCTCGGCCTACAACTCTCCGATAGGCCTGTACTCTGCTGGCAATATCCAGGATGCCCTGCAGGGGCAGCTGCGCGGCCTTATCCACGACAAGCCTGAGGAGGGGTGAGTCCTGTGTGTTTCCTTCGGTCTGGCTGGCATGCTTCCCATCGAGCCCTGAAGCCCAGCTCTTGAGCCTGTCATCCACTCTACTTCAGGCCTCCTTAACTGTGGAATGCAGGCCATGACAACTGTGGCCATTAACTGCCCTACTCATCACCCTAATCCTCGACCTCAGCATGTAACACAAACCTCACCTTTTTTATGTCTTGCAGGATCTTGGCTACTTCGAGCACAAGTTTAATGTCAGACCAAAGCCATTCAAACTTTCAGGCCAAAGCAGGTTACATGCATTAGACATCCCCTGCCAGCACGCAGTCTGTATTGTGTGTCTGTCAAACCATAGATTGAAGATTGATTGATTGATTGATAAAAATATGGAATGAACGATTCGCTGCTGAGCAGAAATGCAATTTAGGCACTTCTGACAATGAAAACAAAAAGGAATTCCCTGGGCCCAGTAAAATCCTGAGGATGGATAACTCCAACCCTCCTCATTTTCATTTAATAAACACCTCTGATGATTACTAGGACTTGAGCTATTGATATAGAAAAGAGGACAACTTCTTTCTTTCAGGCTTTAATTGGCTGCTAACTGACGTACTTGTTACACTTGTAGGATTCTGTAGGACTCTGGGCCTGCAGGGCTGGTTTAGATCAGTGTTTCCCAACCCTGGACCTGGTGACCCACACAAGCAAACCCTTTATTGACTTAAGAATAATAAAATGAATTTGAAATGCTTGTTCCTCGCTCTTACATATGTCAGAGTGTCAGAGTTTAACCATTGTATTTTGTCAAATCTGTGGCTAGAAACAAAATGCAAATATGCCATTGAAGCAATGTCTTAGATCAATTAAAGTTTTAATTATCTAACGAAGGAGGCTGGAATGAAAACCAGCAGGCGTGTGGGCCACTAGGACCAGGCTTGGGGATCTCTGGTGCGGACCAAATCGAATCAATCAAGTTCGATAGCTTAATTTGTGAGATTAAGAAAGAAGTGCCCTGTTCTTCATAAATGTCCTAAGCTCACGCACTGCCACAGCATGATGGCTAGCTGTAACAAAACACCAGGCTGTAAAGCATTGCTGCGGTCTACAGGCCCCTGAGGCGATTTTCAATTTCTTCTTTTTCATATTCCCTGCTTCCCTGATCGATAGTTATGGCCGTTTAGCAACAAAGTAAATAAGTCAGCTATTAGCCTGGAAAGCCTGGGTTCAATCAGAATAGATATCCCCCTAATTGTTACCGTACAATATATAATAATCAAGAAAGAGCTTGCAGATCAATTAAAATTGAAATAATGCTGTTATTATTATGATTTTGATGCAATTAGTGAAGCTCGCTTGCAGAGCTGTTTTTCATGTGCATGACGCATGCCCGCCTTCACCGCAGTGCCCCGAAGGCTCAGAAAATGTTGCCGCATGCTTAATGAAGCTTCTCTGCAAAGCCTAAAAGAAAGTATTTTAACTCTTCATCTCTGACCTCTAACTTTCCATGGTTCACCTCGTTTCGCTGTCCCTGGTCCCCGCTCCCGTCTTCTCCTTGGCTGGTGTCGCTGTCCTGTCCTGGTCATTCAATGTCACCTCCCTCGTGGCCCCACTGCGCCCCTCAGCGGTTTCAGCAAGCCCATGGCCTTGGCTCAGCTGCCCCCCCTGGTGGCTGGTAGCGCCTCCTGCAGTGCCTCACAAGCAGCACCCCCTCCTGTGAACTGCAGGGCCGGCCCGACGGGGGCTAGGGTCCCCAGCTCTCAGTATAACTCTCCGCTGCCGCTGTACTCAGATGCCACTATTCTGAGCACGCTGCAGGGAAAGACGGCGACGTTAGGCGGGCAGGCCCATCTCAGGTAATCACAGCTCTGAGAGTGCCAGGACTGTGGGCCTGCACGGTCAGTGCACGCTTGTGCAATGTTTTCAGTCTATTTCTCCTCTGTTGTATCTTCCTCCAAACAAAGAAACGGTTCAATTGACACTGGCGTCACTGGCATAAGCCTGTGGTAGTTGGTAAATGCTCTCCAGCATCAGACGCAGCACCTTTTTGTACGTCAAATTCTCACTCAGATGAAAACGCAGAAGATGTGCCAGTCTTGGGTGGCACCATCCATGGGGAATATACAACACCGGATTTAAAAAAAAACAACAAACAAGAATACATTTTTATTGAAGATACCCTTAAATAGAGACACTACGTAGGCCTCAGCTTTTGTCTGGGGCGTCTGTGCATGACACCGGGCACCGGCAGAAAATGAGTTCTGGAAAGGTGTGCAGCACTGCGCTGGCCTGGCGTCCCGCACAGGGTGCTGCGCCCGGTGCTCATCCGGGATAGACTCCGGCTCCCCCACCACCCTGTGTCGGATAACGCAGTCAGAAAGCGGCTGGAGGGATGGAAGGCGTTTTCCTGGTGATCGCAGGAGTGGCTGCTGGAAGGCTGCCCTGCAGCCACCCGCTCACGCCCGTGCTGTCCCCCGCAGCGCGCCTGCCACGTCCTCGATAGAAGACTCCCACGTGTACCGGATGCTCCAGCAGAACCAGGAGGAGCCTCATGAGCCGCGCCAGTCCGGCTCCTTCAGAGCCCTGCAGGACTACGTGCAGGACGGTGAGGACTTTCACGCGCGGTCAGGGCTGCTTTCGTTTTTTTTCCGACTGCTTCTTCCTTTTGTCCACAGAACACAGAAAGCATTCTGGTGCTGTAAAAATCCCAGACGCATACCCACAGACAGGCAGGCCCTTTCAGACTGAGCCTGTTCAGGCTGTAGTTCACTGTGTTACCAGAATGACAGCAACACGTTAGATAGAGGGTCCCAGATTTAATTGACAAATTCCTTATAGACATAGAATTACAGAGTATTAATAGAGTGTTAATAACTTAGTAATAAATGGTCCCTAGTAATGATAAATGATATATATTAACTAAATTACGACTATTGTCAGGCGTTTATAAAGTGTTATTTACAACCCCTAAAGTAAAGTAATTTAGTTTAATCTGTTCCTATTGCTTTTATTGCTGTCATTTTTGGTACGTGCCATTTTTTTTTCATTTTTTCCATTATTTCCTTTATTTGTCTTGTCCCTAAATGTCGGAACATGCTAAACCAGATATGTAGTAATCATCGGCACGAGGAGTAGACCGTTGTTCTGAGCCTATTGGAAACGGAAACAGGTTTTTTTCCATTTTCTTCCGGCCTTTTAGCGATGTTTCTGTTTCATCAGCACAGATCCAGAAAGTTGAGAGTGTAGTCACACTCGGTTTGCTCGCAGACATCCGGCTCCTCTTGAACCCTGACTGAGAGCTGCGCAGTGATTTCTGTCTCAAATCAAATCAAATCAAATCAAAGTTTATCTATCAAATGCACAACAATACAGTGTGCAGCAGTAGTTGCTGGCAATGAAATGTGTTTTCTGCGAGCTCACAAGAATCACAAAAATCACAAAATTAAGGTTACGAAGATAAGGTTAGATCATAATGGATGTAATAATGTGATGGAAGAGGTGTTAGTGGGGCCAGCAGGGGGCGCTCACCCTGCGGTCTATGTGGGTCCTAATGCCCCAGTATAGTGACGGGGACACTATACTGTAACCAGGCGCCATCCTTCGGATGAGATGTAAAACCAAGGTCCTGACTCTCTATGGTCATTAATAATCCCAGGGTGTTTCTCAAAAAGAGTAGGGGTGTAACCCCGGCGTCCTGGCCAAATTTCCCATTGGCCCTTCCCAATCATGGCCTCCTAATAATCCCCATCTCTGAACTGGCTTCATCACTCTGCTCTCCTCCCCACTGAGAGCTGGTGTGTGGTGAGCGGACTGGCGCACTATGGCTGCCGTCGCATCATCCAGGTGGGGCTGCACATTGGTGGTGGTGGAGGGGATCCCCATTACCTGTAAAAGCGCTGTATAAGTGTCAGGAATTATTATTATTATTATTATTAATAGAAACAGAACGAAAAGAGCTGCTGTCTCCCCCGGCAGCGGCGTCCCTTCTTTAACAGCCCCGCCTGTTTGTGGACTCCTCCGTCAGGCACGCGGCCCAGCGGGATCCGGAGCGTGAAGGCCCCCGTGACGAAGCCCCCCAGCTCGAGCGGGACCCTCCAGAAGCTGCCCATCTGTGACAAGTGTGGCAACGGCATCGTGTGAGTGCCCACCCTGTCCGCCCGCCACTCGGAGCCCCGGAGAGCCATCCCAGCGCCGGGCAGCGCCGGCCTCCCTTCCTTCCTTTCCGGGAAAGAAACCAGTAAAAAAAAAAAAGCAACGCGGCCCCAAATAACACCTGCTGCTCGCATCAAAAAGTTCCTTTTTTAAAAAAAAATCTCAGATTTGGCATTGGTGGGTTGAAAGAGAGATTTGGGGTTAAATCTTTGGGGGAAACGTCAGGAGAGCAGGTCATAGGCAGTGAAAACGCAGTCTCTTTTGCGTTCGTCTACGAGCTCGTTGGGCATTTGGCAATGCAGTCTCCCTCCAGGGCGAGATTCCGTCTCAAACCCATTCTTATTTTCAGAGGAGCGGGCCAGTTTCTCTTTTTCTCCGTCTGGGCCTTGACACTTACCACGCGTCGTTTATGCTGTCTGCAAAAAAACGCCAGCGAAATGGACAACGCGAGGCAAATGTTTTTGTCCGTCGGTGCCGTGACAGTAAAGATGTCTGGGGCGTGGCGTTATTTCCTCTGACAGAAACCACTCTCCTTTCCTCCTCACGCAGAGGGACGGTGGTGAAGGCCCGGGACAAGTTCCGCCACCCGGGCTGCTTCGTCTGTTCCGACTGCGACATGAATCTGAAGCAGAAGGGCTACTTCGTCGTGGAAGGTCAGCTGTACTGCGAAAATCACGCCCGGGCCCGGATGAAACCGCCAGAGGGATATGATGCTGTCACTGTTTACCCTACAGCTTAAAACAGACTCCGAACTGACTCGTCCAGTCTGACTATTGCAGTATGTCTGTTCAACAGGCCATAATCCGCACACACATAAAAACCAAACTATTAATATAGCTGAGCTGTAAAAATCTCTTTTAAAAATAAGTCCAGCTGCATGGTCGGTAGGTATCATAAGAAGGGATTCAGGCCGATAGGTTTTTAATCCTTTTGAAATGCACATAGGTTAACATTGAGTCAGGCTGGAAGGTCGCAATCTTCATACCTTATTCAGTAGACTGACAAAAGTCGGAGGAAATCAACATTTGTTTCCCTTAAGTGTCAGAACTGAGAATGAATCTTACATGCAGTGGCCAGTCTGTCAGATACTGTATATTGTATAAGGTTACATTCAGCTACAACAGGAAAGGCTGTTTTACAGTAAGCAATTTTATTAGCATATGTATTTGCATGTGCTTAGATTGAGTTATCCAAACCCAGTACTGAAATGCGATTTCTCTTCTCTATCATGAAACACTGCCTCTTGTTTTGTTTTTTCCAGTAACTGAAGTAGGTATGATTTGTTTTTCTTTGTTTATCCAGAACACAAATCACTTCTGCAAACAGCTTTAATGAGTAAAAGGTATATACAGTCTTTAGAAATAGTGTAATGCAAGAGTTTTGATGTTGGGAATGGCAGAAGCATGAAAAAACATACAGAATTCAAATGTTTAATGAAACGTGCTGGTTTTCCTTATCTCTAGGTGCTCTGGATGCTGGTTGTATGGGCAGGTACTTCAACACATGTAGCTTCAGAGAAATTTAGTTTTGCTTCTTGCCAACATGTGAAAAAAAAAAGCAAATAGGCAAATAATCTGCTGGATTATTATGGCATCTACTTACATATTTTAAAGTTGCATTTTGCACATTTAGTCTCATGGAGAATGTATTTCATTTAAATGAATTTCAGCTGTTGCTTCCCTTCAACAAAGCGATTCAGACTCTGTCGGTTTAATCCTTTGTTTTCAGCACAATAGCAATTAAAAAAGCAGTGATGAAAAGGTGATGGCTTGTCTTTCTCTGAAGAGCATTGCATATCCAAAACATCTGATATACAAATAGCCGCGCAGACCACAGAGTTGTGTTGTCCGATCATAAGGCAGGATCTGTGTCACATTAGAGAGTTCCTGTCTTGAAAACAGACGTGATTTTATTATGAGTCACAGCCACATGAAGCAGCGTCAGGGCTAAATATTATCAGGATTCTGAACATCAGTTTGTGAAAAAGCGTAATATATAGTGCTTAGTATACTCCCTGTGTTCTATTTAAGATGCGCCCATCCACGATGTATCCTGCCCAGTGATTTTGTTTGGCAATAAGTGTTACTGAAAATGAATGGATGTTCCCATTTAAAAATGGACACCGAGCTGTCACATCAACACTGAGACAAAATAGGACACAGAGAGATGTAGCAGGAGCACATAAAGAGGTCAACATTAATTCCTGCTTAAAGGGCTGTTTACATATCGAACTGGAAAAGATTTAAAACCACATTTTATATATACTGTACATATGAATCAAAGGAAACATTTATCGTTCGGCTGCAAGACTATTGAACGTATAAACACTTGAGATGATGGTTTTCCAATAACTTTGTGTACAGTGGAAGTGGGAGTGAGATGAATTCTGCTTTACCTTGATGTTTAGTCCTGTGCTGATGCTGTGAAAGTCTTCCGCAACCAATACGTTAAAGAACCTGGCAGTCACTGCAAACCAACCAAGTGCATAGTCACACCAATGCTCACACAACCTCAGTGTTTAATAGGCCATATCCTCTGTGTTCGTAGGAATCAGGTCCATTCACGACCAACATCACAATAATGCCTTGAGAGCCGTCAGAGATATTCATATGCTGTTCTTGTAGTGGTCACTCAGAATGAATGGAAATTTTAAATCCACAATTTGAACGTGTATTATTATACAGTACCATTACACATCATCCCTTCATAGGCAATATACTGTGCTGTATGTCAAAAAACATTATGACACCTCTGCGTTGTGGAGGTATGAAACTAGCTGCTACTGAAGACCCCCATCTCAGGTCAATGGGGGCACACCGGAGCACACTATCACTGATGGGGCCCCAGAGATCTAGGATAGCCTCTAACTTTATTAACACATCAGCTCTCTGGTGCATTAGCTGTGGGCTACTGAAGGCACTCTCACCCAGACTGAGGCGCCTTCCAGCCGAACGAAGCCAGAGAGCGCACTTACTCAGTGAATGACACTGATTACAAGAAGTGTCCTTTCAGCTGAGGCTTTGGCCTGGCCACTACACCCCCGCATTCCCATCCAGTCTGCACAGTCGATACCGTTCCCGCAGGCCAGGGGTTCCCCGTCCCGGACAGGGGGGACCCCTAAATGTGCTGGTTCGTGTTCCAGCTGAGCTCTGAGTCACCGGAGTTTATCATGAGGAGGGACAGCAGCCAAGTTCACTTTCACCTCAGCTGCCCTAACTTGTAATTATTCCTGAAGGCGTTTCCCAAATTAAAAAAGGCCTTCAATCCCTTTTGCCCCTTGAGCCCCTTCCTCTCCCCCTCTTCACCTCACTATCTGCCCCTTGGTCAGTTCTCACTCTGCTTGGGGGTCTCAGCCTCCTTGTCCTGGGGCCAGAGTTAGGGGGGGAACCTTTAATTAATCTGCTGGCTTGTTTGGACTGTTTAACACCTGCTTTAGCGCTGAGTCTTTGGTTTCAAAAAGACTGGAATCAAGTGCATTGCTTTCAACAACCTCAGCATACGGAAATGAGCATGAAGAAGGCTCCACAGCCGAAACGTTGTGTCTCTTTTCCTTTCAGCAGGGAATAAACATGCACCTGTTCCTACACAGACAGTTATGCAATTTCTCCCCAACAGCTCTCAAGAAGTGACCAATCGACAGACATAGGTGGGGAAGACAATGTGTCAAGCATTGTCACAATAAGCATTTCTGTTTTTTCTGAAGATGTGCAGTTGGTTAATGTATGAAGTGAGTTCTGAAACTCACAAGGGCTCTACCAATTTCAAATACCAATCTACTTTTTAAAAGCTGAAAGCAAGTTTAAAAAATAGTGTTTGGTATATTATACTATCCCTGAGCTGACTGGAGTGTTTAGAAAATGGCTGGATGGAAAGATATTCTACAATATCAACGCGTTGGCCTATTGGAAGGTCATACTGGAAAACAGAAGGAATCTGTATGACTTGGTCTTGGGCTCAGATTGGACACCTTCCCAATGAATGTCAAAGAATTAAGGGATTACAAAACCGGAAAAACATATGGTTGTTTTTGGCAGTAAATCTTCTTTGAAGGGACTGTTCTCCTATGGGTATTTGCATGAGTCTCAGAGCTACATGAAGTGCTCTAAGGAGTGTTGCAGTCGTGTGGGGTTTTTCACTGAAGGCAGCGCTAGATTAGAAAAAAAGCTTAACATGGAGAAAGGAAAACACGCACATCCTAATATCAGATGGGAAACCCAGGAGACAAGCCCTCAGTTCTGATTAATACCCTGTGGGCATCCCTTTGGCCTCATAAATGGTGTAGTGTTACAGTATCCATAGGAAAATATTATCCTTAAGCTTAAATCCTTCCTTGTCACCAGTGACCTGGGTCACTCTCATTTTCAACCGCTGCCAGGCTTATTCCTCTATCCGAAAACCATCCCAAAGATCAAGTGTCAGGTGTATTCCATAATTTCACAGTGAATTAACCTCTGGGGCATGTGTAATTCTATTTGGACAAGGTTGCCTTGGTGACATGCAGTGATGACTAAACGCTGGTGTGAAAACTCTCACAAGGATGTATGAGGATATTTCCTGGCCTGCTCATTCTGCACAGCCTGCAATATGAATGAAGACGTACTGTTTTTTCTCCCATAACCACTGTTAAATCTACTTAAAATTCATAAAACACACTTTATCCTTTTAGCTGTGGCCTAGATGCACAAAAACTATATGGAAAATTAATGCTACATAATCAATAACACATTATTATTACTTTTTCTTAAGACTCAGAGTGGATTTCAGGACAGCTACATTGCATAGTAAAAGGTTAAAAATCCAAATTTGTCAAAAAGTTTATTTCTGTACACTATACAAAGAACACACTCTTTTGATTTTTTTACACTACTGCTCCAACAGCGGGTGTCAGTCAAGATGGGGTCAACACCTGGTCAATACGTCTCTCCGGTCAATCGGTGTCCAAATCAAGCCAGGCCGCTTCGGTCAGAGCTCAGGAGAAACACTGACAGCTGCTTTGTCACAGCAAACCAAATACAGCAAGTTATTCTGAGGAGCGCCAGAAAACACAAATTAGTTGGTAACAAATACTTCATATTTTTATGTTCATTAAAAGATGAGGCAGAATATAAAACTTCCTGACAATCACTCCAACACGCAAAAAATCATGCATATGAAAAATAAAGCTACATATTCCCTTAAAAGCAGATACCACATTAGATGCACTAGGCATGAAAAGGGCCATAGTACATAATCATTCATCGTTAATGAAAAACAATTTCAGTGACTGGAGGCAAAGTGCACAACATTAGAAAGGATGCAAACAAGATGAGGCCACGTTTGCACAGAGTTAATGGATCTTAGAATCTCAAAGAGCTCTTCCTGAATGAAAGCAAGGTATCATTTTCAGCAACTTGACTGGGTATATTGTACCAGGCTCCCACAACCCTTGGTGTAAAGACGTGCCTCTTCTACCTGTATCCTATGATATGTACTTCACCATTATTCACTGATGCCTGGTTTACAGCCTAATCTGAACAGATGTTTAAAGTATGCACTGGTACATTGCTGGTCCTGTATAGACCTCTACAGACCTTTATAAATTTTTGGGTATAGTTTTCCAATCACAGTCCAAAGCAGTTTTGAATTAAGACATGGTCCCAGTCATTCAACTGATGAACAACGGCCCCAGTTTTTATATTGTCCCACACTGGCCCTGGAAGTGACGCTCCTATTTAATCACAGTTAAATGACCAATTTCAGTTATATTACACTAGTTTCACTTGATGTTACAGTATAACAAAGCGATAGAATACGACTAAAGTAACAGAAATCATGGGCTGTATTTTGGAAAGCTGGAATGTAATCAACTTCGTGCAAGATCTCAATGACTTTGACATTTCAGGCCAGTGGTAAAATGTGATTAGGGATACTATTAATGGGACGGATGTTTTTAAGTTTAAAACTGTTTTTTCCCTCTTTCAAATCCTGCTCCACAAAGGAAGTTTCACATGCTCCCAATTTAGTAACATCTTGTATTTCTGACCCCGAGGACAAATACTCGAAGACAGCCTGCCAGAAAAGGATGGCTGTAGCCTTTATAAATAGCTTATGGTAGCTGACCATGAGTACTTGTAATAAATAAAGCGCTGGCATCAAACTAGAAATGCGCTCTCGGATCTCCTATTCGTGTCATTCCTCTTTGGTCACATAAGGATAAAAAAGACTCAGAAAAAAATATTCCTCGGAGGGCACTTCATTTCTGCGGAAGACCCGGCAACAAATTATTTATGGAAGTCTCTTTGGGAAAATTCTGAATTGTGAAGCATATATTCATTGAAATGGAGATTTTATTTTTGCACATCTTCCGCAAGTACCTTTGAAATGTAACTTGGTATCCGTTTAGCTGGGGGTCACTGTGCTGGCAGGCGGTTGTGTCCACATACTTTTGGGAGAGTGGTAATGGCCTAATTAAAAGACTTTAACACTTCACAAGGCAAGAAGTATGAAGGGAAGCCAGTGACAGTCTGTATACACTGTTCCAGCGACTACTAGTGTACCTCAGTTGTCATCACACCATTTAAGTGCTTTTGAACTTCATTTTCAAGGAGGAAAGACAGCAATTATTCTTTCTCGTATTCTTCTTATTATTATTATGGAGTCCTCAGTTCCATTCTGGACCTAGGGTGCTGTCTGCATGGAGTTTGTATGTTCTCCAGGTGCTCCAGCTTCCTCTCACAGTATGTCGCAAAGACACACTGGAAAGTTAAGTGGCTTCTGGGAAAATTGGCCCCGGGTGAGTGTGATGCGATGGACTGGCGTCCTGTTCGTGGTTGGTCCCGCTATGTGCCCCTTGCTTGCTGGGATAAACTCCAGCTCCCCTGCAGCCCTGAACTGGATGAAGAGGTTGGAAAATGAAGGGACTCTTATCCAGGTCTCTTAACATACAAGAATTACACTTCCTTAAGAAAAAAAAACCACATAATATTATTGTTGTTAGTTTTGCAAGTTATAAAGTGTACTTCACAACCCTGAAGTCAGCAGAATCACAGGAGGGTTATATTGTACCCACATGCTGTAAATTTCAAGGTACTGTAACCTTATTGCCTGTGTTATTGTTGTTTTATTCAGTTACCCAGTTTAAAATATTTTGAGTTATATAGAATTCTCTATTTCAGTTGGTAGTTAGATTTATGTTAATATACTTTTGTTTTGTTTGTATTCTTACAAGTTTCGGGATAATGTAACTAGAAAAAGGGTGAGATCGGGTAGAGAGAGAGTTTTGAATTATCCAAAGAATATTCTTCCCATCCTCACTGGCAGAGTGTTTCACCACCATCGGCACGAACCCTTCATTACTCGGCCTCCATCGGCAACACTTGGCGGCGCAGCTGGCGGGCTTCACCCGCGAAGAGCTGCGCTGCCACAGCCGGGCGCCGCGCTCTCCCGGCCGGCGAGGCTCCACCGCAGCTCCGCGGACGCAGAGGCCGAGGCCGCGGCCGGGCAGTGTTTGCGTCACCATGGCAACACCCCAGGGGGAATCCACCAGGACGGGAGCTGTCAGTTGCTGGGCCGGTGAGCAACGTGAGGGTGCTTGAACGGCGAGGACCGCGAATTATTTTGCAACTTAAAACAGCAGAAAAGGAGTAAAAGCGACAGGGTCACATGGCATTGAGAAACTAAGGGCACTTGGCTGTATTTTTTTTTGTGGAAAAGGTAAGACACTTTGCGATTTTTTTTTAAAAACATCCCAACTGATATTTGTCCAGGGTGTTTAGGCTGAAGATGAGCAATTGTAATGAGTTAAATTTAACTTTAAGACGCCCCGTTTATTATTTATTCTGAATATTAGTTTTTTGGTAAATAAGTGCCTGGTGCTTGGCAAAAGTTTATTCCTGTGAGTGTTTTGTAGCCGGAATAATAAAAAAAAAGCTAAATAACCTATAGTTTTGCTGATTTTTGCTGTGTTTATAATTGCACTTGATTGGTTTGCGCTGTGAAAGCCAGATGCCTCTTCAGCAGGATAATTTGTTCGTTTTGCATGTGTTGAAAATGACGGCTGCCGTCTTGTGTCTTCCCTGGACTGAGATGGAGAATCAGGGCGACTCAGCCTTGAAGGTATGCAACAATTGGATCGATACTTCTTTTTTCAATCGGAGTGCCTGAGAAACGACCCGGAGATATTGAAACAATATTTAATCCTCACATGATAAATACGTGGTCTATGATAATATACCTATTGTGTTGCTGTTGTTGCGTGTTGACATTAAAAATGAGGAAATCTACATACTGTCTTTAAGCAAGTTGAAATGACGCTAAGAATACTGTATCTATTACTGAAGTTGAGATGTATTTGAAGATGTCTTTGCTGCTTTATCCACATCACTCGTAAATCCCAATCTGATTTTCCGAGGGGGTCGTTCTTCCTTCACGTCGTGCTCATGTCTCTTGTTAACGCACCCGCGATACAGGTACTGCGACAACAGCTGGAAACGTTTGAAGCGCTGCGTCTGCAGACCTTGAAGACGGTCTCCTCAGTGAGTAAAACCCCACTCCGGGATGATCAGTTCTTGCATAGACCCAGAGCTCCGTTACAGGTCCAAACTGTGACCGCCGGCGGCTGCCTGTGTGCTTCAGAACTACAAAAGCAGTTCTTAGTCAGGCAGGCTGTGACCTGAGTACAACAGGGGGGGTGGTGTCAGTACTGCGCAAGAACAGAGAGAGGTCAAAACCAGAAGAGGCCATTCAGGCCAGATAAGGCGTTTGGCAGTTAGCAATAGGTGGCACGGTGGCTGGGGTCCTGGGTTCAGTTCTGGGCCCGGGGTGCTGTCTGGGTGGAGTTTGCATGTTCTCCCCGTGTTCGCGTGGGTTCCCCCCAGGTGCTCTAGTATCCTCCCACCATCTAAAGTTTTCAACTAACAATAATCGTGCCTTGGCTAAACCTCAGAGGCTAGGACACCGCCACTGCACAAAGACGTACACAGTCTAAAGAGGTGCTGGACGGTTAACTGACTTCTGGGAAAACTGGCCCCGGTGTGAGGGAGTCTGTGTCTTTGTGCACCCTGTGATGGCCAGATGCTTGCTGGGATACTGGGAGAGGCTCCAGCTCCCCTGCAACCCTGAACTGGATAAAGTAAAGTGGTGTGGATTTTTCATTTTGTAAAGTATCAGGTCTCCTCTTAATCTTCTCTGGTTGAGACTAAAATGGTTCAGTTCTTGTTTCCTGTGAGTGTAGGACATTGCTTTAAGCCCTATATGGTATCTTCTCTGGACTGATTCCGAAGCAGCAATATTTTTTTTTTGTGGTGATTAAAATTGTGCATAATATTCTAAATGTGGTCTTACTAATGCATTATCCTTTAAATATGATATATCAAACATGAATCTTTAACATGATTTTTTTCTAGGTCCAGTCAGAAATTAATGAAATATTGAGCAGTTCTGAGCCTGAGTGCAGAAGTGATCGTGCTAGCCCTTCAAATCCCTCAGGTTCTCCAAGGAGGGCCTTGCAGGTACAGTATTCTTTTTCATCTAGCTGTAATTGTAATTTTTAATAAGCAGATTGAAAGTTACTGTATTTTCAGATGTTTTAAAATGTTAGAAATGCTTTATTTTCAGGGCGTGCAAAATACGCTTTCTATATCTGCATTACAAATTCAGTGTGTTAAGTATTCATTAATACCGATTTCATAAATTACATATATCAATTATTATTAAATTAATAACCATTTGATTAGTTATTACTGACCTCTTATACTGTAGGCTAGCAAAATATTTGATCAGCTTTATGTTTTTATTTGAATGTAAAAAGGAAAGAAATAGGTTCTAACGTGTTTGATGTTATTTTTCCAAACTGCTTCTAAAGACTGGAAGAAATGTGCCAGATTCACCACAAGGGGGAGCCGTGGGACCTCTGCAGAGTGATGTTGGGAGCAATATAACGCCCGTTCCGTCTTTAAAGAACAGCCTCAGCCATGCGGTGACCTCATCTCCAAGGGAGTCTTTCGTCAGCACTTTGTCTTTTAAAATGGGAGGACAGGAAATTAAGAGCGCCTCTAACGAAAACAAATCAAACAGACAAGAACCCTTACACTGCCTTGCTGATGCTAGTATGTATCTGGAAAATGGTGGAGGTCCCCAAAACCGACATTCGTCAGCTGCATCCCCCACAGTGGGCAGATATCCCTTGTCCCAGGCTTCTCCAGACCGTAACCAGGACCTCTGGAGCACCCTGGAGAAAGTCGGCATCGCCAGCGAGCTGATGAAAGAGGAGATGGAAAGGTCCCAGAGGCGGGAATTAGCTCTGGCGCTTGAACTTGAGTACCTCAAACAATCCATGAGGCCTTCCTCCAAAGGACTGAGTGATGATGAAACGAATCACAGTCCAAGGGGAGCATTTAATCCTGAAGGAGACCTGCCAAATGCGTCAGATCTTCCATTAAACACGGATGGTAAATGCGAAAGGATTGCGAAGTTAGAAAAAATGGTAGAGAGATTGCAGAATGCCCAGGTTTCCCGGGAAGAAAATAACCTGAATCTTAGGAGGCCGGTCAGAAGAAGCAGTGAACACCAGATACCTGCGGATTCCAATTGCACTAACCCGCACGCTACCCAGGACACAACACATACAGGACAAGGAATGGCTGATAATAGGAACCTCATTCCCAAGGGCAGCCAGATGCAAACAGCACAGTTCTGTGTTTCTAAAAATGGTTTGGAAACACAAAGAGAGGGCCCAGGCAGTGAGGCCAAAGGTGATCGGAACGAGACCAAAATCCATGTTAGCGAAAGTGAAACGCCTGTGATGATGAACTCCTTGCAAAGTGATAAATCCGAAAAAGAGGCTGAAGACATGTCAGCACTGAAGGGCCTTGAAATTGTAAGGCCTCGTGAGCCCTTCGAAGAGCAGAATCCGGCAGATGCGGACCAAGTCACTCGTCTCGAGAAGGAAAAGCAGGACATTGAAAAAAAGTTCAGGACGATGGAGGAATATAGTAAACAATGTGTTAAGGAACTGAAGAAACTCTTGCAAAAATATGAAGACCTGAAAACTCATAACAGAGCTCTTGATGGACAGAACAAGCAGCTCTTGTCAGAAAAACAGATGTTAATTAGCTTCCTTGACGCAGTGAAAGAGGAGAAACAGAGAGCTCACGACAACACGCTCAGCATTTTGAAGGAGAACGACAATATCAAAGACTTGCTGGACAAGGCGAATCAAAGCTTTGCTCAGCTGAGAGGCGAGAAACAGCAGCTGCAGGGCAAGGTGGCTCTTTTGGCGAGTGAAGTGAGTCACCTGACAGAAGCGCTTGGAACCAGTAAAGTGGAAATCCAGAGACTTGAAGGGAAGGGCACTCTGCTTCAGCTGATACAGGAGGTCAACGAGGAGATGCCCAGTGCTGATCTGGCCGTCCAGGATCCTGACAATGTGAGAAGGATCCTGCAGAAGGAGGTGGGGCAGCTGGTTTCCCAAAAACGAGCAACCGAGAAAAAGCTCCAAGATGATATCCAGACAGTCCAGGCAGAAAGAGTCCTGAACAGCGTGAGCAAAGAGTGCGAGGTGCTGTCTGTTGTGGTGGCCAAGCTGAGGGAGGACAATCACGTCCTGAAGCAGGAGCTCGAGCAGAGCGCTCACCAGAGCCTGCTTCTCGAGGGCACCGTCAAGGGACTGAAGGAAGAGCGAAGGCTGTTGGAGAGCTGTCTCTTCACCGTGCAAAGCGAGAAGGAAATTCTGCAGCTGGAAGTTCGAAAGCTCCATCGGGATTACCTTGATCTCAGCAGCACCGTCGCCGTTCAGCTGGGGAACAGAAGCCTGGATGTGTCCAGGAGTTCTCTGGGCTTAAAAGATTTATCTGATGCTAAAGATGGTGACTCCATACATGATGGCCCAAGAGGTAAGGTTCATGTTGTTTATTCTTACATAGAAATACTATTTCATCACGACTAATAGTAAATTATTATATCATCACATATGGAACTGAAATATTTATATTTTATATATGTACATAATAAGCGCTGTTTATTGCATAACAAATTTAAACTCTGTCCTTGATCAATTCTCACATTTTGATGAAAACAAAATCGGCATAACTGTTGTACATTCTCTGCCTTGTCACCCCGTATCAGAAGATGAAAACATTTATTCCAAAGATTCTACCGTTATTGTGTTTTCAAACACACATTTTTATTTTTTAAGGAATTTAACAAAAGCTTTTGCTTCACAGAAATAAATAGGACTTGGTTGTTTTTCTCTGTTTCAGAATTATGCAGACAAAGGTCTCTACAATACGAATGTTTTTTTACAGTGTATATATTTTGCAGGCAATAAACTATTTAAATTCTTTGTGCTATCAGTTCAAACAGCTCAAAGCACAATCTGTCTGTTTGTCTTCATGTCCAATTTCTTTAACATTGAAAAAAACAGTCTTCCCCACTGAGAGGAAAAGCAACACACAAAGCTGCTGAGCATTTAAAATAAACATTCTTCATGCACAAAATAGGACTGGTTTCAATTCAAAAGCTTCTTCTGAAAGGTCTGATGTGGTTGTGATCCCACAGAGAAACTGCAAATCGATCTGATAAGGAAGCGGTTTGAGGAAGAAGAGCTGAGAAGAGAACAGAGGTCTAAAAGTACTGCGGGTCGGTGTGACCTGAGGCTGGAGAGAGGCCAGGCAGACAAGGATCCGAGCATCACGTAGCCCCTTGTCAAATCGCCACCAGCAGGAATGAAGAAACACTCCAACCAAATAGGCTCTTTTCAGGATTTCAGATGAGCTGAATGAAGCAGCATGCTCTTAAGGCACCAAACATTATTTTATTTTCCAGCAGCAAACTACATAAATAAAAATATGTGCTTTTTTTAGTGACTTTTCTTTGTTTATCCATTGCGCAAAATTCCGTGAATCAGGGTGATGCTTTAAGTTCTTCTGTATATAGAATAACGTCAACCCCACTCTGTGCCACAGTGGCTCACTGGGTCAGAGCCTATCCCGGTTTCTTTACGCTCCCAAGGAAACAAGCATGTTTTTGCATTCACAAGTCACTTAAAATGCGCTTCATTCAAGTTGCAGAATATGAAAACAAGATAAGTGATGTTACAGGTCTCTTAGAAAATGCTCCAAGAAGACTTCTGAAATATTGCCTTGTTCAAGCTTCCTATGGCACCTTTACATTCCATAACAATCTTCCTGTTTCCTCTCTCCAACATTCCTGTCTGACAGAATCAGCCTAATTTATCAGCTATTTTGAATAACATGTTCTCAGTAAATAGATCTACTCTTTAAAACATAACTTTATTTTAATAAATAAAGTGAAACAGTCTCCCACTGACTGAAGTGGTTCAATTGACACTCTTTCACTGTGGTGAGTGGAGGAGAAAGGTTCACGTGAGCAAGAGGAAGAGGTGAGTGCTGTGGCCACGTCTTCTTCAGAACAATCCCAGGAGTCTGGGGATCAGTATGCCATTACAGCAGGTATGCTCATGTAGTTCCCAGCATGCACTGATCTAAAACAAATTGAAAAAGCCCATCACATCTGTGTTAGTGAACAAAACAGTGCTTTACTTCATTGCCTACCTGCAAACCTGATAATAAGACATTATTTTCAAAAAGTACATAAAACTTTTCATTCCAAAGGACTCCCAAAGTACTTCATAATACAGTAGGAAGGGACACAACCTCTCATGGTCTCCACCAATCAATAGCAGCAGCATAGCAGATCAAGTCTTGCCATTTGAATTAAGGGGAAAAATGAGGGAGACCAGCTTGCACAAGCCCAGAGTGGAATTAAACCATGACACCAGAATCAACACCCCTACTCTTCCGAACATTAGCTTAGTTTCTTTAATGACATTGATGTGATGAGTCAGCTCATCACAAGAGCAGCACTTCCTACAAAGTTCTCTCGCTGGTCACCAATTCAGCTTGAACCTGATACATTCCAATAATTTTTTAAGTAAAAAAAATACCCATGTTTTCCTTAAGAACAGATTTAAGTTGTTTTGGGATCGCCCTGATTGACTATTGAAATAATTAAATTAAACACCGGCATCCTCCAATTGGTTGTTTTGAGTTTACCCTGGTTGACTCCTGAAATAATCAAATAAAAACTGGAATCCTTCAATTGATTGTGTCCCATACTCTCATATGAACTGCCAGACACACTCGTCATACAGGATGAAAAGTAGCTTGGAAAACAGGGTGCACCACACCAGTCTTAGTCTGACCTATGTCAAGAGCCAGCTGTGATCAAGATTCCCCAAGCAGCAGTATATTACAGGACTGGGCGGCCTTGTCTTGGTGAGAGTGTGGGACTTGAGAACCGCGCCCTTCACTACTCCTGATAACACTAACGCTCAAGTGGGCGCTGTGAGGCTTGCGCGGGATACTCCCAGCAGCCCTAGTGCTAGTTCTGGCCGAAACTGCACAGTCTGTTCCTGTCCTGGCGGGAGGTTTGCAGCCATAAAAGCTGTGTCGATTAAGAGATGGCGATTCAAAGGTGGCGAGGACAACAACAAAAACAACAGGGGCTGGTGATTCTGTTATTTTAAAGACAGGATTCAATTCAGTGTAACATATGTCGTGAAAAACAATTTCCTCCAATACTCACAGTTACTCACAGGGAAGCTATAGTATTTGGGGTCAGTATCTCTCTTCCACTTGTACAGATATGATATTACCTCCTTATTGATTTGTACCATTATTCCAGAATGTCCAGTATACTGCTGGTTAAACTTCTGACTAGGAATCTTACTTGTTGACGTTTGCTGTGATGATGCTTTTCACAGGCATGCTCTTAGGCCCAGGCGACGGGTGGAATATCTTCCCCTCCTTGTTGGTTGTGGCAAATTTGGGCTTCTTCACGATGTAGAGGTCTGCAGAGTGGGAGGGATACGGATCGAATGTGCCTGATTTCATACCACCAATCTGGAACAAGAACAAAATGAAAAAAGGCTCATTTTCATTTAGTTATATACTGTATTTGTGGGGAGTAATCTATCAATTGCTTTTATAAAAACTCAACCAACTTGTAAATTGCTCTTTAACCAAGCTTAACAATGCCCATGGCAAGGAAGCATGACCTGAGCGCTCCTGCAGCATGCTTACCTGGTGTGCCTCCTGAGAGCATCTTGACCTGGTGTGCCTCCTGACAGCATGCTCACCTGGTCTGCCTCCTGACAGTATGGTCACCTGGTGTGCCACCTGACAGCGTGCTCACCTGTTGTACCAATTGGCAGTGTCTTGACCTAGTTTGCCTCCTGACAGTGTGGTCACCTCGTGTGCCACCTGACAGCTTCTTGACCTGGTTTGCCTCCTGACAGTGTGCTCAACTGGTGTGCCACCTGATGACACGTTCTACAGTGCCTTACAGGAGAAAGGATGCCGACTGGAGCACAAGTGTCATTTCTGAGTGTGAAGCTGAAAAACCATGGATGATCTCAGCCCACATTACCCTAGCAGAGCTTTACCAAAAGTGGATCACTATGTGGGGATTCTGGCAACAACTCATTAATGAGAGTCACACTCAACCTTGGACTTGTAGAAACACTTGAGAACCCCTGACTTAATTGATTGAATCCTTTGTACTGTAGAATTCCCTCAGACGTATCTCCTCTACGGTACGATTGCAGGCAGATAAAGAAGGCAGAAGACCTGTTGTTTGACTCTGGGAGTGACCAGTTCACCTTACTGAAACAGCGTGTGACAAACAGTTGTACATCAGAATATATAGTCTGTGTTGGGGTTTACAAATATTCCTATACCCTATACTAATGTATATGTGCTGTTACATTCTGTGTTTAAACACGCAGTATGCTGTATCCTTATCCATGATGTGACATGTATGGTACACAGGAAACTCACAGGAATGGAGCGGTGTTTGGATAATGAAAGGCCTTGGAAATGGCCTTTTTATTTTAGGTCAGAGCAGACAGACAGAGCAGAGCACTAAAGTACATTGTGCTGTCTTGCATCCCCACTGTATTGTTAAACTTACAGTGAAATGTGTAAGGACGGATGCTGTTCTTTGGGGGCCGATTCTGTATGAAGAAATACTTCCTAAGCTCAATGAAATACCTTTATCTGAAGAAATGTCTTACCTTTTTGGCAGGTGAGCTTGGCTTAAATGGCTGTGTCTCTTTCTTCTTCTCTTCTGGCTTCTTTACAGGCGGCAGGGGTTTATCGAACTTGTAGGGATTGGTATCGAAAAGCTCCTTTGGGTAAAGGTTTAAACGAAAGGCTCCTCCCTTGAGCATGGACCTGTGTGCTGCCACCTCTTTCTGCAAAACAATATGGCTTCTTTGTTCTCAGGGAGAAGAACGGTAATTTACAGATGTGAAGCATCGCACCTTCAGTCCCCGCGTTGTCTCCATTGTGTTCCTTGAAACCCGGCAGCAGCAGACGCCTGTCCTTCTTCAGAGTTACGATCCATCCACCCGTTCCCTAACCACATGATCCAATTCCGGGTCATGGAGGAGCCGGAGCCTTCCCGGCAAGGAACGGGCGCAAAGCAGGATACACCCTGGGCGGGACGCCAGTCCATCACAGGGCCCACACAGAGACACGCAAACACTCACACCTAGGGCCAATTTTCCCAGAAACCAATTAACCCACCGGTCTTTGGACTGTGGGAGGAAGCCCACATGAACACGGGGAGGTCATACAAACCCAACGCGATAGAGCGTCCCCGGTCCGGAATTGGCTTGTTTGCAAAGGGCTTGGGTTTGAGGGGACATAGCTGATGAGTTTCAAACGATACATGTACATGAGTTATCTAGCGCGTTGTCAGGGGAATCCTGATCCTGGAGAGCTGCAGGCCTGGGGGGTTTATGAAACACCTCAAATTTCCAAATGCCTGAGAGACATTAAGTGCAAAACAATATAACGAAAGAGTCAGACCATTCAGCAACTGACAGGCTCAGAGAATGAACACCCACACGTACACAAGACTATATGTGAATCAGCAGCAAGGAATTTATAGAACTAAAGCCAGGTAGACTTCAGCAATAAAAAAGTGATTTAGATGAGTGGGGTAAAAGTAAATGTAGCTCAGTTTACTACCACGTCTTGGACAAGTACTCCTGGATAAAGCAAGAACAGAATCATGAAGCAGCTGACAGGAGTAATAAAAAATGCCTGGACAAGCACAAGTAGTGGACGTGCTCCTCTATTCCATCTGCATTCTTTGTGTCTTTTGTTTAAATCTGTTAATTGGGTTTGCAACAGAAAAACTACAGCTCTCGAGAAATAGCTTGCAAGCTACTTCTCTGTAGGTTAAGAGGTAGTTTTACATGGTCAACATATAAATACTCTGATGCTAATTTGTTCGAATTACTTAATGACGGGATTTTATGAGTGCTTTTTCATAATTTAAAACATTTGTGTTGGAAAGACATTGTTCCTAAAGAAACAACTGCAAAATAATCCCGATATCCTTGTCCATGATGATATGTTTGCTACCATCCATATGATAGCTGTTTTTTTAACAAACCAAGCTCACCTTCCTGATTTCTCTCGCTCTATCAAAAGGGTCAGCAGTGTATGGGTACTGTTTAGACAACGTGACATTGGGATACCTGGAAGAAATGAGTTAATAAATAAGAAAATAAGAAAAAAACAAACTGAATATGGAAGTCTAACTTAACGATTAATTTATTCTGAATTAAATAAAATTGTAACAGAAAGAGAAAATTGAAACTGTGATTGCAAACACAATGCATGGTCCTCTATTTCTTACCCGTATCCAGTTCCCATTTTTAAGGGGTTAGTTAAGATGTTCTTTCCTGGAGACTTGTAGGGCTTCTTGGGTACCTGCAGTGCACTCATTGCTGCAACAGGGCCAGACAGTGTTCCATAGCAGCTGCCAAGTCCTGACCTTGAGCACACAGAATCAACACGATTTAAGCCAGAGTTGCCACAGTGACTACAGTACCTGAAGATCTGGGTCTCCCTGTGAACCTTTCATCTGTGTTTAACAGATGTTTAATCATGTGACCCAATTCATTTTAGTTGTCACTATGCCTTGAACTACTTACTTTTAATCAGCTGTGAAAAACTTTGTTACAGCAATTTCCAGCAATAAAATTACAAAAATGAAAGCCCCGTGTTTCTTTGGCTACCTCCTCGCAGGCAACAGCATGGGAAAAATGCTCCTGGCATCAATAATCCAAAATCAACTGATAACCTGACAGGCCCACTCCGACCAAGAATATCCAGACATCCCGTGTTTGCATAAAACAAGACTTGAGCAATGGGCTGCAGGGGGCGCAGTGATGATCACTGCTGCCTCGCAGTGCTTGGGCCCTGGGTTCAGTCCTGGTCTGCGTGTAGTTTGTAGTGTATATTCCCTGTGTTCACGTGGGTTTGCTTCAGCTGCTCCAGTGTCCCTCACATATCCCAAAGATATGCTGGTATGTTAACTGGGTTTTAGGAAAATTAGTCCTGGTGTGAATGTGTGTGTCTTTGTGTGTGCCCTGCGATCGACTAGTGTCCTACCCAGGCTGTATCCTGCCTTGCGCCCATTGCTAGCTGGGATAGGCTCCGGCTCCAGTTAGAAACGGATGGGTGGATGGAAGTATTTATCAGTGCAGCAAGGCCTCGGACTCTTCATAATAATCTCTAGTTCTGGCTCGAATGAAGCTTAGCTGTGCCCTCCAGAGTGTTTAACAGAAGACACCACAATGCACACAGTTCACATACAATAGAATCAGTTGCTCCCATTACCTGCGAGTATATCCCTTCAAGCACACAGCAATGTTACTTTTGTGGCTTCGAATTTAGTTTTTCAAATGGGGATATTGGGACCACAACCAAGCGCGTCATTTATACTGTCGGCAAACACAGAAGAACCCCCCCCCCCCCCCCATGTGTAAAGTTAGGAAAAGGGAAATCCTTACGGTTTCTTCTCTCCGTTGCTGGGAAGAAAGGCCTTTCCCATGTTCTTCTTGGACTGCTGCAGCCGGAACTGTCTGCGGAGCTTCACCGGGTCGCTGTAGGCCTCTTTCTCAAAGATTCGCTTGTACTGGGAGTCGAAATAGCCCACCTGCAGGGCAGACTTCACCTTGGTGCCGCCTGGCATCATCTGCTTGCTCTTCTGGGCAGATTCATTGAAGGGCCCTTGAAAGCCAACAAGTAATAAGTAACTAATTAGAAACGCTGACCGTAGGGTTTCAATCGGTTTATGGTTGGAAATATATTAGGCTGCAAGAAATAAATGTTAATGACTACAGGAGGATTTACATACCTTTATATGAGAATGTACCTACTATATGAGAATTTACACCTTGTTACATTATACACTGATGGTTCTTACAAATGAAACGTGTGACATAAGAGCAACGTCAAGAGGCTGTATATCTGTACGTGTTCCTCTGCATAGTCAAATACGTCCAGCTAGAGTTAGGCTGGGAGTAGGTAGGTCATGAAATCCTTAAACTGGCCAGTACAGGACAGATCAGTTTACAATTACTGAAACATATATATTTTGTTTTTTTTTTCTGACAAATTTCAATAACACAGACAAAAACTCACAATGGGAATAAAAAAGCAAACCCAACTGTTGTAGGAGGAGGTGTATTTGTCTCCAATGGAGATGTAGCCCATCTCCCGGAAGAGACCGATCCTCTCCATGTCTGACTTTCCTTCCTGAGGCATGGCTGGGGAAACAGACCGCTGTGGCACAGAGCAACACCGAGGGGGGCTGTTCGGTCAGGCGGGTGTCTGTCTGGAAACAAAGCGAATGAGACCAGCTGCCGCAAAAAATCAGAGCTTTCACCATTTCTCAAAAGGATTGCTTTCCTATTTGCAGAATTAAATGATTCCCTTTGCAATTCAGCAGCATGGATTTAGATCCATGATTTAAAGATTCTGCTTTGCCATATTTATTATTGTATTTATATTTGTACATTGCTTGTACAGTATGTATTATTTGTATGTATTTCAACTCATCATTGATGTCACATGTTTATGTTGTAGACAGGGAATTAAATTAATCCTTTAATTATTAAGAACTTCACTATTATACATGAACTAAGTCAGAAAGGAAGACAAAACAGCATGGGTGTGTTTCCTAAAATAAAAAATAAGAAAACATTTTTTAAATACCTTGTTTAAAAATTAGGACCTATCACCACCTGCAAAGCGTCTGTAGTCTGTGAAGATGAAATAATAATAGTAAGACTTTTAAGCGAGTACCTGGACCAAGTAGATTTGCAGTCAGAACCAAAGTGTGATTAAAAAACAATCAATTGCATGAGGTTTAATTAGGTATCATTATCATGTTACAATCCATACAATAAGCAGTATTTATTTTCATTTGCCTATTTTCAGAAACAAAGGCAAAAACCATTCAAAACAGCAGGAAATCTCACCAGGGCGATTCAGTATGTTTTTTTTAAGCTATTAAATGAAAGATACTCTGCTTTTTCTGCAGCACTTACCAGCCGCTCATGCCTGAAGCAGATTGAGTCTATGTTTCTTGCTGGCTTCAGATTTGTTTACACCCTGTTACCTTGGAGCCGGACCGGCCCACGAGAGTATGGCAGTCAAAAAGGATGGGGGTGAAAATGTATACCACGTAAAAAATTAAGGAAATTACTAGAATATTTATAGACGATTACTGAATATTTAGTATTTAAAATTATAATTCTAATGGTACTAGTGTATGTCACATTTACGTTTTCTGTATACAACAAAAACAATTCTTTATAATATAGTCTCTACCACGTCATACGCTTTGGTCTTGTCCAAAAGGTCAGCGGTCGCAGTGCATTGTGGGAACTGTAGTCCTAACAATAAATGAGTTGATCGTAGCCTGCCGAGAAAATCTGTATCTTCTCAGTTGCCATTCACAATCAGTCTGGGTTTCTCACAGCGCAACCTTACAAGCCTGAAGGTATACTACTGTTCCTGAAATTTCTGGATATGCTTTGCGAGCCGAAACACTACAAATACCATGGGAGGCGTGTCTCTCCGGTACTGCGTAAAGGACACGTTGAGTAAGTGTGGCTACGTAGCATGCCCTCTGCTTAAGGGCTTTCATGTTCTCTGAGAAATAATATTGTATTTAGGAAAACAGAAATATCCGTTGCAGACTGGAAAATGGTATGTCGTTTTATTTCTTAAAAAAAAAACTTGTATCTGCATGCAGTCAATTTATTTAACAGAGTGCCCACCCTTGATTTTGTGTTTCTAGTACAGCTGACGTATATATTTCCTTACTGCTGTTTCCTGTCCAAAACAGTGCAGTTGGCTGCTGCCTCCGGTTTCAACAGACTGTCAGGTTAAAGCGTTGCTGTAGCTTCATATCTGAAGCTCAGCTGCTTCTCGATTTCACCCTTAATAGTATCAGCTTTTTGGAAATCATGCTTTGATAGTTGCTGCAGATAATCTTGGAGCACTGAGTAGGCAGTAACACAAGACACCAGTTTGCTTTCCGGTATGATTTGTGTCTGCACTAATGATATTACATGTGTAAATGATATTTAGAGGACTACTATGATGGACGATATTTTAGATGGTCTGTCCTTACTACGATGTGATAATAATTCATTTTAAATAATGAGCAGACTATAACTTTTATAAGATCTATTTCAGCCATGTTCAATATTTACAATCACACATTATTTTTGGTAAAACCATAACCGTCTGGGTTTAAACCTACAGCGATCCACCTCCGTTTTGAATGTTTTCACGGTCATTCCAGGTCGTATCGGACCCCTGCGATGTCAACAGCATTATTTTTCGAGTCCGAGGAGGTCTGGACCTGAGCTGTCGGCTGGACAGTACCGAGGGTATGCGTTGAATTGATGGAAAATACTGACGAAACGCTGGTGTTGTCTATATTATTAAATTAAATTTCCGCACAGAAATAATCCGATTTTGACCAAGTAGTCTAATGCATCCTCCTCTTTGTATCCAAGGACGTATAACTCAAATGTCTGTTGAGTAAACGTAAATTCACATCTTACCCTGAAGGTCTCTGGTCACAGTGCAACAGTGGTGTACTTACCGTGAATAAGCACCCGGCGCTTGGCGGGAGTGTTATAAAAGGGGGGTTATTTAAGGTGTCAAGCTTTTCCAGAGAAACAACATCTTACATACAGTACACGAGTCGCAAAGAAGTATCCTGTAATACAAGCACAATAGTTGCTTTTAAGGATGGAAGTGGCCTTTAATTATTTAGCTGGATGCAGTAAAGATCAAATCAATAATTAAAGAGCCTGGTGAAGCGCAGCCTTCCAGTCGAGAGGATTCCCAGAACCCGAGTGTCAGTCCCGGAGCCTCATCTTCTTCCACGACTTGTGAGAGACGGGCTACGTGCCGTGAATTGCCTCGATTTTTTTTTAAAAAAACAGAAGCCGTGCAGCGAAAGGGGATTGCAGTAAGACATCCGTGGCACCTGTAGAGGAGCTGTCCGAGAGGGCAGAGACTGCCACTCTGTCGTGAAAGTCGAACGCTCGCCAGCACAGCTTTTGGAAGAGGCCTCCGGAATGATCTGTTGCAGAGCAGTTCCTGTTCAAAGCAGCGTTTTTATACACCTGCTCATGGATATTGCGGTTTTGCATTTAATACTATGCATTGCCTTTATGTTGTGGTGTTCTGTAGTTATAGTGCGATCCAGGTGTAGTTAAGTAAAGAGGACTCAGTGGGCCAGTGATTTCTGTAGCGATCAGAGCACATGACTCTCCCTCCGGGTGGCACACTGGTCCCTTGCAGGGATAAACCACCCAGCAGTGCCAGTCCCCACTCATACAGCAGGGTGGGCTGGAGCCACTGGGGTATAGAACCTCACTCCAGGGACAACGGCAGTGCCTGCGGTGAACTGAACCCCCAGACTGTCTCATACACGGCTCACCCCCTGAACTACACTGCCCCCGTCTGTACAAGCTGGAAGTGTAGTCAAAGCCTGGCGAGGCCTGAGGCAGAGCGCCTTGCATGACTGCAGAATGCGTATGCGTGGAAAGAAATGTAAGTGAAATAAAATATTATGAATAATGAATAAAACTGTCCTGCCAGGTTTTCCTTTCATTGCTTTTCCATCCCACCCATTGCACGGCCGGCTCCTGTGTCGTTTTCAGAGTCCCAGGTGAAGGGGGCCCTGGCCAGAGCCTTTGAGCGCCTGCGTGCTGAGCTGACCTCCCCGTCCCTGGTCTTCGGGGTCTGTAACAGCTCCGTTTACATATGGCCCAACAGCAACCTCCGCATAACGCCAGCTGAGGTGACTGCTAACACGGCCTGCAGGGACCTCCAGCAGCATGTCCAGTGGGTACCACCGTCTTCTGTTAAAACTGTTGCACTAAAACACCATCTGCGTGTTTCAATACAGATTGGCCCGTTTTTACTTCCTGTTACAGTTGAACTTGGTGGAATACTGCTAGGTGGAAACCGTGCCCCCCCCAAAAAAATTCTCTTCTGAAATGTGCTGAAATGCACAGAACGTCGGTTCAAAACTTGATGCGAGAAATCGTATGGTACAGGAACAAAAAGATTTCTCCCATCATCGGATTGATTTGTTAATGAAGTTTGAGTGGGCAGCTGTGTCGGCATGCACAGGCTGCCAAGGAACAGGTGAAGGTTTTTTCCACGTTGAAAAGAAAAGAGACAACGTTTCAGCTGTGGAGTCTTCTTCAGGTTTGCTTTTTTTTTTCCCTTCTGCGTGAAATGAACCTTCACCTGTCAGCTTGTTCATGTTTAATCGCTGTGAAACAGAATGAAATGGACTGTTAAAGGTTTTTGATTCATGTACGGTTATAGCCAGTTTTCTAGGATTTGGGATCATTTTTCAGTTCATCTAAAATGTTTTAATCGTATTTTTAAAGCTGCTTTTTGTTTTAAATTTGTTTTACCAACGATTTCCTTCTAGGGCTGATGACAGCGATGCTGCCAAGAGACCAGGGAAAAAGAAAGACAAGAGAAACTCAGCTGCTGTAAGTGTTTCAATTCTTCCTTCTGTGCTGGGGGGAAAACAATATTGCTGCTACAGATACTGAGAATTGCATTCGGCTCCTGTCGTTTGCTGTAAACAAAGCTCACTTTCCTGTTGCCTTCAAGAGCCGGAAACGTTTTACGCGCTCTTTGGTTGCAAACACGAGCGGGCTGATCGGTGCTGCCCTCCGCAGAGCGTCGTGAAGGTGCAGCTGCTGGCGGAGGCGACGAGGCCGGCCCGCTCTGCGGCGCCGCTGCTCCTGAGGGCCGGCAGGAAGCACCACTGGCTCCGCGCCACGCTGCCTGTGGACGCCGCGGTGTCCGTGCACCCGCAGGAGACGGTTGGAGGGTACGTTACCCAGCACTTGTCTTCTCGTGCCCTGAAATCTCAATGCAGAAAAGAGCGACGGTTTTTGTGAAGCGTCTTTTTTTTTTTTTTGTAGTTCAAGTACAGTAGGTGGCTGCGTCGGCACGCGTAGGCTGCAATGCAAAACGGCGAAGGGACAGCCTACAACGTGCTGCCCAGCGTGTTCGTAACAATTAAAAGGACAAACTGCGATGGCAAGCGTTCTAAACTGATATTAATTGTTTTAATTATCCATTTAGGTAATTAGAGTTACCTAAAAGTTACCGCGAAAGCTTTCAGAACAGCCACACACCTGTGCCATTTCGGTCATGGAACTTCTTGTGCTGTTGTGCAGTGTGGCAGGCCGCCTGGTGGGGGCGCTGTGTTCCCAGCTGTCGGACATGGAGAAGTCGGCTCTGCAGTACGTGAAGGGAACGTCCCTGCGGGTCCCCCAGCCCTTCCACTTCCTGCTGCCGGAGCCTGCGGGGCTCGTCACGGTTGTGTATCCGGCAGGGGTACCTGACAGCCGACTGGACACGGTTCGGCAGGCAAGTCCCGGCGCCGATTCCCGAGGAGATGGAGCCGCAGAGAGAAATATTGTCACCCCTGTTATAATAATGAGCCTTATTTTATACAGAGACTTTAGAAGTGACTTGTCAAGGTGCTTTACAGTAAGACAGAAATGCACACTATGAGAAGAGACAGCAGAATTACATCATTACAGTAAGGGAATACAGTGGGCAGATACAGAACCAGATAGGTAAGAAAAAGGTATTGAGTCTTGATTTGAAGGAAAGGTGACTCCCTGATATCCTTGGGGAGAGAGTTTCAGAGCTCTGGGGTGCAGCAGGACAAGGCCCTGTCGCCCACAGAGTCTAGACGGGCTTGAGGGACAGACGGGGGACCAGAATTAGATGAACGAAGTTTGCACGGTGGGCAGTAAGATGATACGTCCTAAAAATGTTCAGCCATCAGTTTTGACTTTTTTTAGGGTTATTACAGGGACAACACATTTACTACAAAGACGTCATAATGAAGAATAAAACAAATCGTTAAACTTTTCCGTTGAAAAGTTCTTTTTTTTTTTTGGTGGTGGTGTGGTTTGGCTGATACGCGTCGAGAGTTAGGGTGGCGCAGAATAGTGGTTCGAGGTTGAAATCTTCGAGGTGGGTGAGGAAGGGACTCTCGGGGTCGCTGCTGTTGTGCCCTTAAGCAAGTTACTCATCCCTTGGCACCACCCAGCGGTGCCACCGCTGGTCCTGATGATGACGAATCTAGGATGATCTCTGTCCCGGAGAGCCACTAGGCAGGAGTGTGTTCTTCATCTGCCTTTTCTTTGTTGTGTTGCTCGAACAGGAGTTGCACGCCAAGTTTCAGCTCCCACAGGACAGACCCTACCTGAGAAGGGCCAATGCCTATCACTTTCCCGACGAGCCTCACAAAGACGGCTACCTCAGGAATCCCCATTTATCCCTGCCTCCGCCCAGCCTGGAAGACAGTAAGGTCTGTGGTGTAACGTGTAGAGGGCTGTGCAAGTGTGTGCACAATTATAGGAGCTGAAAATCACTTCTTGGCTTTTGGAGTTCCTGTTTCTGTAAATATTTAGTTGATTAAAGGAGCAGTGTGTTTTGCTCCACTTTTAATTAGAACTTTCATCTGCACTTTCCTTTTTCCGTGCTTCTTGAAAACGCTTCTTGGCCCTCATTGTCAAGCAGGATTTTGCGGAAGCCATTATTGTTCCGCACTGGCACATTTAGTAAACAATAAATTAGCTGTTGGAAGGCAGGTTGTAAAACGAAGTAGATGCATAGTGAATGAATGAAATTTGAGTAACATCTATCTCAGTGGTGTACTGCAGGGGACCATTTTAGGTCCACTGCTCTTCCTGATCTTTGGGATATAAAATCCTAATGGGTATAGGTAGGGTCACAGCAGGGGATTATTTCAGGCTCAGCAGTGAAACGAGGACATGGTGTCACAACTGGAAACTGAGAGGGCTTTCGGTTAGGATGGAGAAAGCATGCCTTTCCACACGGAGATCTATCTGGGTGTCTGGAACAGGTTTCTCAGAACATTTCCCAGAGATGCTAAAGGAGAATGATGCACCCACATGGCCCCTCTTTTGTAGCCATTCTTAAGTTCTGATCGGTGATCCCAAGCTACACACAAGAAAAGCATTACAGAAGGTCAAAAGCATTTTCATTAGAATTCTAGAAGTCTAGAATTGGGTCAACACTGTAGTTTAAGTAATGAATGAAACTAAATATCTGTGCACCGTGGGTGATTCTGTACTGTAAAAGCAAGAAGGATCACATTTAACATGCTTACTAACACTGAGGTGATGCTACAGCTGTTGAATATATCTGAGTGATTCTTTTACAGTCACTGTTTAGATGTGCCTATAAAAGGTCATAGGTGTTTTTATATTAGATTTTATTATTATTAAATATTTTACACATTTGATCTCTTAGGTTGCCACACTAAATTTAAAGAGTGTTTCCAGTGTTTCTCTGCAACACACGCTTACTGAGCCCATCGTGTCTCCTCCTCCTCTGTGGGCAGCTCTATCTGGTCCAGGGGGTGTACAGCTATCACCACTACATGCAGGACCGCGTGGACGACAGTGGCTGGGGCTGTGCGTACCGCTCCCTGCAGACCATCTGCTCCTGGTTTCAGCAGCAGGCCTACACGGACAAGTGCGTGCCCACCCACAGAGAGATCCAGCAGGTATGAGGTCAGCGCAGGCCAGCAGAGCGCAGCGGCGAGAGCTGGAGGCCCTGTGTTCTGGGCGCAGGTGATCTTGTCAGTGTGTGAGTGTAGTGGATGCCCTGCACTTTCACAGTAGTGCTGTAACCTGCCCAGCACTTCCAGTTAAAAACACTCTTAGTGTGTGTGCCCAGAGCAAAGTTTTAAAACCGCAAATTTATCACGATAAGAGAGCTCTAAAGGGGAAGTGGTTTTACTTTATATCATCAGAACAAGATAGCAGATGGATTCCAAAACCATCAAAGGCCTTGCTTCGCTTAAGGAATCATTTTGAAGTTGCAGTTGTTTGTAGGAGAGGGCTATCCTGAAGAGGTGGTTGACGTAGCCCTTTAGAGTTGTGCGTTGTTATGTTCCTTATGCACGTTTTTAGAGTGGAATAAAAATATGTAGCGGCAAGTGCTTTTTTATCAGATTTCCTAAGCTTTTCGCTTAAGTGAATTCAGCCTTAATTTGAACCAAATGAAATTAAGCTATACAGCCTTGACATCTTTCTGTACGTGTATCGAGATAATTTTACTGTATTCCGTAGTGCACAGTAGCAGTGTAGTCTTACCAAAGTTTGTAAAACAGCAGGCAATTATTAAAATCTAGGAGCGTTTAGATTAAATGGTCAATGGCAAAAGTTGTAAATAACGGAGTAGAGTTTGCGATTTTGTTGGGAAATAATTACATTTCAGTGGTTAAAAGTCCACTTCTTGTTTCAGGATAGCTGTCTGAAGTCTAGGTATTCACTACACAGACGCAGCCTGCACTACAAAACTGAAATAATGTCAGCTTGTCTCATGCAGGCTCTGGTAGACGTTGGGGACAAACCTGCTGCCTTTGTTGGGTCACGGCAGTGGATTGGGTCCATTGAAGTCCAAGCCGTATTATCTCACCTGCTGGGGATCAGCTCTAAAATACTCTTTGTGAGGTACAGTGCGTCTTCGTGCAGAGCATATCGTGTGAAAACACGTGATCACTTGACCGGCACTAAAGAGGGAAATGTGTTAAATTTGTAGATTAGATTCAGGATTACATTTTCCGAGACGGAACACCTTGGATCCAGTTTATTTTGTTTCCACAATAGGAACTTTAAAGGATGGAATAGAATCTTTTAGAAAAATAAAATATCGGTATGTAGGTTTCCTGTGTTTTGTCGTTGTTGTCCCAGCTGTAACACGTAAAGCTCCTTTATTTCCCGCTGATGTACATGAATCTAATTCGAAATTGTTTCCCCAAAGCCAAGGGTCTGAAATGGCATCAAAAGGAAGAGAACTGGCAAATCACTTCAGTACGGAAGGGGCGCCTGTCATGATTGGTAAGTCAAATTGCTAAGAAAGCCAGTAATTAGAAAAAACCCCCACCATTGATCCACTGAAAACAAGATTTACGTTTTTGTGATTTTTATGTGTTATATTTCCTGGAGCTTTCATTTGTTCTTCGATGTGAATTGAATTGAAAATGTTGCTGCTATGTAAATGTACCTTATTTTACTTTAAGTACTGGTCTTACTTGTTATTTATACCATTCTTAAAATTATCCCACGCTTTAAGAAATGTAAACCAAATGGACTGTATTTTCTCATCATGAGAGACCGCACGTCCAGTGCTATTAATTAAGATTTGCATACTTTCTTACAAGAATGTATACAGCGTGGATATTTATTCATGTTACGTGCAATTCAGCATCTTACAAGATCACTAATTCACCCTGAGGTGACTGAGTGTGGAGCACCTCCTGCTTGGAGGTGACTGGCCAGCTGCTCCACTCCAGGGTCTTGCATTTAGAGTCAGTGTGTGTGAACAGACATGTGCCCTCCAGGTCTGTGAGGGTCTTGTCTCCCCCGTTGCCCAAAGATACGCACTGTAGTTTGACTGATTATTTAAAGTCACAGGGTGTCCTGCCGTAATCCCAGGAACTCTTACAGGTCCCCTAAATCTGTCCTTCACCTGGAGCTCGGCAGCAGTTGTTTGAGTGAATGATCGATTTAAATAATTAAATATTTCAGTGGAGTGTGCACTTGTCTTGAAGGGGTGAAGAATATTCTGATTTTCATTCTAAGTGAACTGTAAATTACAGAACTGAACTCACCCACCGCCTGTTGAACGGATCGTGGTTAGACTGTTCAAGAAATTCAGAAAGCATCCTGTTTGTTTCTGTGCCAGGTGGAGGGGTGCTGGCGCACACCATTCTAGGAGTGGCGTGGAGTGAGACCACAGGACAGATAAAATTCCTCATACTGGATCCACACTACACAGGGGCTGAAGACCTTCAGGTTATTACTGAGAAGGTAGGGGAATGACTCCTGACCATAGATCAATATCAACTAGTGATACCATTCCAGAGCCAGGAAACCCCTTCCTCATTAACTGCAAAGCAAGACCTGAACCACATTGCTTCTAAATACGTCCCGTTCTCCCTGATCCATGGAAGATGGAAGCAACATTGTGCGTGCGATACAGGAATTAAATAGCATGTTGAAAAATGTGCAGTGAATTTGTCAAACTACAGCACAGAAAGGCAGGAATACTCGATTCCCTCAACCGACTCAAATGTTTTTCAAAATATCACTAAAACTTTTAAACAGCTTTTTCTTTAAAAGCAACAGCTGTAGCTATGGATAAACGGTGCTTGAGTAGCTGATGTCACGTTTATTTGCCTTGAACAAAACGTTTCCTTTTGAGTGTTCGCTTTCATGAAATGAAGTTTTAAAACTGTTTTGTGATTTCAGGGCTGGTGTGGATGGAAAGGACCTGACTTTTGGGATCAGAATGCATACTACAATCTCTGCATGCCTCAGAGGCCAAAGGCTATATAGTGTGGTGCCCACTAACTCAGGTGTTGTCAATGCACCTGCAGAATACATTTTTTTAATAACATCAGAATATACTCTGGAGTCCAACATAAAACATCGAATAAAAAAAGTGTAAAATTTTATTTAAAGTAGCAGCATCATTTAATCATCAGACCTCAGTCTTGTAGAATTTCCTTAACCTTTTTTACAAACACTTAACAGCAATAGATCTGACTCAAATCATCTATAAAAGTGTTTAAGTTAGCAAATTGTCATTTTCTCTCCTGAAATCTGAAATTACACAGGTTTGTCTTTAAATATGCTTCAGGAAGGGAATAATACACACACACACAAAAAAAACAGCTCAAGCCCATACAATGGGCCAGTAAACAAAAATAGTCACAAAGAATTGTGACTAATTCCAATGTTGCTAATTTAAAGAATACATCTCTAATTTCCTGTTAAACTATTGCTCTAATTTTAATTATGCACAACACCTCATTCCAAAACAAAACTGTATGTCTTCTTCATGGAAGAAGAAAACCCTGTTGTTCCAGGATGGAGTTTGAGACGGGCTGGAATTCTGCACAGATGTTTAACCCAGGGGTGCGTCAGACAGAGACAGGCACAGTAAAGTGACTTTGATTATTTCGGCTGCTCCAGGCTGAAACTGGGTTGAAAAGTGTGCAGACTTCAGGCAGGAGGACAGTTGGGTCTCTGCGGCTGTTCACATTTAAGTCATAGAGGAGCAAAGCGCCCTGCTCCTGCTCCTGATGATGCGAGTCTCCAACCCTCTTCACCTCAAACCCGCCCCGCGGGACACCTGCTGTACAGTTTGTACAGAGGCGGTGTGAAGTCTCCTCCGGTTTGCGCGATTTGCACCTCCTTCGCAGGTGAAAGCTCTTGGGCTGGAAACGGGGCGAGCTGACTTGCTGCGGGCAGTGGGGGCCAGATGTTTCACCAGTCCCTGGCCCTCTTCCTCTCGCCCTGCCCGCTGTCCGCGCCGCCTCGTTTCTGCCCCGCCCTGTGGAGCTCCAGGGGCGCGGTGTGGGCCGGCGCTCTCGCGTTCAGGCTCCGGTTGCTCCTCACAGCCGCCAGAAACCTGGCACAGTCGCTGCAGCCGCTGGCCCACGCCAGCTCCTCTGCCGTCAGCCCGTCGCTGGTGCACAAACTGACGAAGAGAGAAACGGAAACTCATTTATGCGGGCAAGACGCAAAACGCATCCTTCTCCCAGTGCAGAGTAAGATGGAGAAACTGCGTGAAAGTCACACAAAGTTAAGACACCTCACACACAGACCGTCCACAATCTGGATTATTTGCGCATGGAGCCCACTGTCACTCTCCCTGCTTACTGAACACCACTGTGGCTGAGCTCCTGCCAGCGAGAAGCCCCCCCGTATCCCACCGCTGCTGCACAAAACCTAGGAGCTGTGCAGGAACCAGGACAGCCTTCCAACAGGTTTCTGCTCCTGGTTCTCAGCGGAAGTAGCCGGAAAACGCTCAAGTTGCCTGCCCTCTCCCGCAGCACTGGGGAAGCGATACTCACTCAAGCCGGGCATCGCTGGCGACCAGGAGGCTGACACACTCCAGGCTCCCCGCCCTAGCGGCCTTGTGGAGCGGGGTCTCCCCAGAGCAGTCCTAAGAACAGAGGCGGGAACACACGTCAGGAACGAAGCTCAAGCAACGCAATTGGGCGTGGTCGCGCCTTTTATGGAGAATGGGAGTATCTAGACCAGCGAGCGGTCCGGCCCTTTCTATGTTGCGTTCCTGTTCTTGCGCAGGGGAAAGCAACAATTGCAAGCACTTCGCCTTAAAATAATACGCGGCCCCCTGGGTCTCTCGCAAACGCCCTGCGACTGTGGTACGAAACCAGACCCCCCCTCGTCATGGAGTGCGCCTGGCGAGTTTCTTCCTAAAAAAAGCGGGTTCGGTCACTGACCAGAGCTTGGCTGCACCGGGACAACAACGGGAAGACGGGGCTGAAAGAGCATCATCACCTGCTGGTTCGCGTCCCCTCCGGTCTGCAGCAGCCAGAGCAAACAGAAGGCATCCCCTCCAGACGCGGCCAGGTGGAGAGGGGACTGGCCGCACGGGTCCCCGGCGCAGTTCACCGCAGAGCCCGCCTGCACCAGGCCACCCCGGCAGTCCAGCTGTGCCGGCAGAGGGGAGCACACACACAGCGGGCGTTACTGCAGGAAAGGGTGCTCTCAGAAGACCGGCGCTCGGCAGCGATCAGGGGGGGGGGGGGAGAGCACGCTCTCCAGACATGAGAAACAAGCTTGTCGTTACTTTAGCAAGAGGCTAAATTCATTAATTTCACATTCCACTTTTTTTAAAAAAAGAATTGCATGTATGGACACTCTTCAGTTACAGTTAAATCCCGTCTTTTGAGTCGTTTTACCCCTCTACGATTATTTTTTTTTCCTGCCTTTTAAAACGTTCTGCAGTGAAGTTATTTTTCCAGGCCAGTAAAGACGTCGGGCGTGGATGACTGCAGCGCCAGACACGCTTTAACGGTACAGGGGACACCGACTACGCTTTCCGTTTCAGAAGAGGTCGCCTTGCTACAAGGAACTCGCGGCGCTAGAACCGAAAACAATAGGAAGCAAAACACGACATCTATTTTTTTTTTTTTAAATCTTGGATTATATCGGCCACCACAGAGCCCAGCAAACAAAGTTAAGAATGGGGACGACGTTCACCCGTGGTGAAGGCTGACCTGCGAGTCCGGGTCCAGGAGAAGCATAGCTGCGGAGCGCGTCAGGAGCACGGCGAGAGCGAAATGGCCGGAGAGCGGTGCGAACCGTTCCGCTTTCTCCTCCTATAAACCTCCCCCCTCCGCCTCCCCGGCCGGCTCACCAGCGCACGTACACAAACAAACGCACATGGGGGGACCCGGGGGGCGGCTGCAGGAGGACGCGTGCGCGGCGCGCTCTCAGCCCCGCCCAGCCGCGGGCCGGAGCCGGGCGCTGTGCGCTCAGACACGTACACACACGCGGCCCTGCTGGGCTCCTGCCAGAACAGGGAAGATGTTCATCGTTCATCTCGGAACCCTCCCCCCCCCCCCCCCCACCCAACGCATCCTCCAATTAACGAATAATCCGCTGGAGAAGTGGAGTTTTGTTTTTTTTTAAGTGCAGAGCAGCACTAATAAATTCCGTTTGGGGCTGCAAACTGGTGGGGGTGGAGGGGATCCCCATTACCTGTAAAGCGCTTTGAGTGGGGTGTCCAGAAAAGCGCTCTATAAGCGTAAGCAATTATAATTATAATGTAGCGCCACGCAGGGCGCACGCAAGGCGGGCTGGGAACAGGGACTACGGGACCATGCATGTATATCGTGGGGCGGAGAGTGGGAGACAGCCTCTTCCCTTCGTGTGCGTGTGTGTGTCAGTGAAGGTGCAGCGCTGTAACCCCTGTCCCTGTGTGTGTGTGTGCCTTTCCCCGGTTCGAGTTAATAAACGTGTTGTTCAGCCCCATTACCGAGTCCTACGCCTGCTCCATTCCATACCGAAACCCGCGGTCGTTACAAAAAAATTAACAGCAACGCTCTTAGTCTGCAGTCTTCTCCTCTTTTCTAGGGCATCAGAGATGGAAAAAGGATCGAATCCCTCCAATGATTAACGTAAAAGAACAAAGTTACGGTTCAACACGTTGTTGTGGCGCGTTTTCTAGACGTTATCGAGGAAGACCTCAGGAAAGATTTTAGCAAAAGCTGCTGAGAGACCCAGCTCCACCGCGTCACTTTACAAAACCGAGCCGGCACCGTCATGAGGTCGGCTTAGAAAAGAGAATTGAAGGCAAGAAAAAAGGTATCGGTGCTACTAAACCCATCTTTACATAACCGAAATGTGTATATTCCGTTATTAGAAGACCAAAAATGTTCTATATACATACTTTATATAATAGGGAGGACCTATTTTTCTATTTGAAGTTGAGATTAAATCACTCCATTTATATTAAAAACACAAAAACGACGAAGAATGACGTAATTCAGAAACAACAAATGCAGGGCAATTATTGATAATGGTTAACAAGAAGCGCTTTAAGTGCACCTTAATGCGATATGAGCCAAACAAATACGCAGCCTTTTAAATGTGATGACTTTAAAACTGGACTGAAATGAAGCCTGAAATACGATTGTAATGACTGCAGTCTTGTGAGCGGTCGTCAGGGAAAACGTCACCTGGCAACATCATAAACGCCGCTCTGAGTCACCGAGAAGTGAATAAACCACGCTGAAGAATGGATTTGCGTGGACTTTCAAACAAACCCAAACTCTTCTTTTAATGCACGGGAGGTAAGACCTTTTGAAGATTTAAACACCGGCTACAGTGAATCCTGAAATCTCCACTGGAGCGCGCACGTCCATTGTAAAAGAGCGCTTTGCTGGAGTGATACGAAGACGCGCGCTTTGAACCGTGGGCCCTTCTGACTTCACTGTACACTTCTCTTAAAGGATCTGAAACGGCATGGAGGCAGGTTGTGCTCCCGGACCTCTTGCAGAAGGCAGAGCAAAGCAACTCCTCCAGGGGCTGGGAAATTTCGTGTCGACCAAAAAGCCAGGTAACAGAGTCGGCACCGAGCTGTGGCTCAGATCTCAGGCGCTGACCACTCCCTTCTTCCCAAACAGACACCTTCCTGCCGGGTTCGGGGATTTCTAGCCTGCTGCAAGTTTCCCAGCATGTTTACAACCACATATTATGGTATATACGGTGCATCTCTCTCTCTCTCTCTCAATATAGCGGTTAAGACTGTGAACTGCACTGTACACGCCCAGGAGACAGAAGCAGAGATGGACATTTACTCGGGTAACTATACGTTTGTTACATGACTTTTGGACAAAAAAAGTATAAATAAATGAGTTAAAACGTAATGGCAGAAGCTCAAAGATGATTTTGTTGTGCTTTCTCATAAATACAGTAATGAATACACACAGCAAACACAAGACTGTTTTCGCAGGGGTTTGGGGGAGATTCATCATCAGTGCAGGGTAGCTGTGATACCCTTGTGGTAGTTTTTACCCTACTGTATGTGTCTGAACTCAGGCAGTTGAATACCCTAGCACATGCACATCGGTCACAACATACAGTATGAATGCCGGGAACCCCTGAGGTTCATTTCAGAAGGACAGTTCCTCGATGCACCAGCGGCTGGCCTGTCCAGTTACAGAGTGTCCCTTTGCAGCCCTGAGACCAAGGTGCGGTCTGTTAAGCGCGTATGGAGCATTCCTCTTGGAGCTCCTGAAGCATCCAGGTATTCAAAATGCCCCCAAGGCTCAGGGGTATCCCAGCGGATTCCCACCATCAGCAGCACACAACTGGAAACCGCAGTCACAGGGGCGAATGGGAGGGATGGAGGCGGGGGCCTGGAAAAAGCTTCCCCCTGAGGCTGGACCCCGGGTTCGATCCAGAAGCAGCCGGGCGAGCGCCCCCGACCTGCGCCCCGCTGAGAAACGGGCTGAACCGGGCCGACTGGCACCCCCCTCTCCTCGCCTGAACCCCCTCTCTCGCGTCCTCGCGGCAGGGGGCTGGGCCCGTGTGGCGGAGGAGACCGAGGAGCTGTTGAGGCAGGCCGAGTCCGGGGACGAGCAGGCCCTCTTCCTGCTAGGGCAGCTGTACTTCGAGGAGGTACGTGCCGACCTCCCCCTCCACCGCCCCCTCCACGCACCAAAGACCCCGCCCCATATCCATCGACCCCGCCCACATTCCCCTCCCCTCTGCCAACCCCGCCCCACCCACAGACCCCGCCCCTCTGCCTCTGTCTCTTCACACCAGCACCCTAGAACCCCACAACACTGTTCTCTTATTCCTTCACGTGCAACATTCCCAGCGGGAGCAAACGGAGAGTATACAGCACATACGGTGGTTCCACTCAGCAGCGTACGGGGAAGCCCTTCGGTTGTTCAAGTATTGCTTTTCACTCACTACGCAACATCCGGCGTTTGCAGCTCTGTCCCAAACCGTTCCGGGACCGAGCCTGTAGTTTTAAAGGAAAGATGGATTTATATTGACACTTGGAAAGGAAGGGGTTAAAGAATGTTCACTTTTTGGGAATACTTTTGGGAAAATGGATTATTACTGTACTTTTAGGTTAATGTGAGGTTGATCAATGTCAACATGTGAATTGTTTTTTTATTTGCCATAGGGGTTGTATGCAGAAGCTCGAGATGCGTTTGAAACACTGAAGGACACGGACTTAAGGGCTCTTTACCAGCTGGCCGTGATGCATTATGATGGACTGGGAATGGAAGCCGACCCTGTAAGTGAGGCTTATGGCTTCATTGCACCCGGTCAGAACTGGAATGGGAGACCTCTGAGGGAAACCTCTGCTGGACCAGGGGGCGCCTCCCTCCTGGAACAGAACGTTTCCTCCAGTGCCACAGGTGACGGGGGCCTCCGCGCTGTGCGGAGGTGCCGTCCTGAGCTGTTATTAAACCGAGTTCCTGGCTGCCTGGTCATCAGTAATCTCATGGCGCTGTTCGTAAGTGTAAGGTCGTCAGTCCCAGCGTCCGACAAGAAAAGAAACACAATGTTTCGGCTGTGGAGCCTTCTTCCGGTGGAAAAGAAAACGCACACCCGAAGAAGGCTCCACAGCCGAAACGTGTTTCTTTTCTTCTCTTTTCAGCAGGGAATAAACCTTTACTTGTTCCTGTGCTGCCTATGCATGCTGACGCAGCTCCCTAGTTTAGTTTTAATAACAGCAGAGTGTATTGGTCTATAATTACTTGATTCAGCTTCCTCACCCTTCTGTATAAATGGGCACTGCATGAGCAATTCTCCAGTCCCTGGGTAAGACTGCTGGACTAGTTCTGTCAGTGGCTTCTGAATAACATCTCTCGTGTCCTTGAGTACAACTGGCAAGATACTGTCAGCCCCTGGGGATTTCTTCATCTTGAAAGCTTCTACCTTACCGGAGACACTCCTGCCTCCTCTCCACTTCCTTTGTGAAGATGTCAACAACAGCCCTTAAACAGTTTAGTACTTATAGCCTTGTGCAAGTTTTAAAAGGTTCGGGATGCACCGCAGTGAAAAAAATGGAAGAAACGGTTCTCGCCAGCCTGTTTGTGAATCCGACAGGAGAGAGCTGTGGAGTACATGCTCCGAGTGGCCTCTTCTGACCTGCCTGAAGCTCAGCCGTTGAGATGCGCTGCACTGTACAACGTGGGCAGAGCGTACCTGGAAGGATGCGGTGTCCAGGCCTGTGACGCTGAAGCAGAGAGGTGACGAAAGTTAGCTCTGTCCGTCTCTCTCTGTCCTGTCCCGATTACCCCCGAACAGCCTTACGACTTTCCAACAGCACCTGTTACTCAAGTAAGCACGATAACGGTTCCATTAAGGGGGCACTAGTGCTTTGATCTCTAAATTACTACATTTTAACTGATCACCTACTTATTTTTAGTACAGCTAATCCCAGTTTTTAAGAAAGGATGAATTAATGACATCACTGCACCAGGGCTCCCCAGGACCCTCCAAGTTCCTCTCTTAAGGAAGGTTTATTCTGAGATCCACAATAAAAAGCAAAGGGGGGAAAAAATCCAGTTTTGGGGGCTTAAAAAATATTTTTTTAAAAACCCAACAAGATGGCAGTGGGAAGAAAACCAAAGAGCTCAGGGACTCAGACACCCTGCCTTAAAAGAATACTCATTTTCCACACCTGACTGAGGCTTGACTGGAAGTGTCCCGTTTTTCCTTTGCCTGTCCCTCCCAAGACTTTGGCTTCTCGCCGCAGACGACGGAAACCCAAAAGCCAGCGTCCAAGCCCAGACTGCCCTCGGCATGTTTTACAGCCGGCCCGACTCCTTAGATCTGGAAAAGGTGTGTACGGCGCGTAAAACCCGCGTTTCATTTTCATTTGAATCACCGTTTCGGACCTGCCAGAAGACAAACGCGAAAGCCACGTCAGAACACGCTAGATGTTTGTTTGTTGTTTTTTTTTTAAAAAAAAAAACCAAAACAAAACAGGAACTGGCTTCAGCTAACGAGCAAGAAATGAAAGTTTCGATGTGTTTAAAAACGGCTTCACAGACGGAGACGGGGCTCTTGTGTTCCCTGCGCTCCAGGCCTTCTTCTGGCACTCCGAAGCGTGCGGTAACGGCAGTCTGGAGTCCCAGGGGGCGATGGGGGTCATGTACCTGTACGGACAGGGAATCCGCTCGGACCCCCAGTCGGCCTTCGAGTGCCTGAAGGAAGCGGCCGAGCGAGGGAACGTCTACGCGCAGGGACACCTGGTGGCCTGCTACTACAGGAAGAAGCTCTTCTCCCGGGCCGCCGAGCTCGCCAAGAGGTAGTCTACAGCGTCGCGCAGCACGGCGTTCTCTCGGGAGTTCTGGTTCTGCTGCACAGGTGGTGTTTAATTTCGGGGGAACTCAGAAGTTCAGTCGGGCCTGGCCGGATTTTTCTTTCCCTCAATTTTTTTTTTTAACGGATAGAAAAGAATAATGCCAGAGAGCTCCCTCAGCTAGCTAACCGAGCCGAGTATTTGAGCGAACAAATAGCAAATTGAAAATGACCCCCTCCTTTTTATTTGTCTCCGCAGACTTTGAAAAGCGGATGCTAGCGGTTACATTAATCGCGCCCCCCCCCCCACCAAACTAAAGTCAGCAGCTTTAATTAGAAACCAAAAGGGTTGGTGAAAGATCAAATTCCATTCCCCCAAAAAAACAGAGGCAAAAAGCAGAAAGAGAGTCCATACTGTGCAGTGCTGTGACCATTGCGTTATTGTGAAATTGAGCCTTAAGTAAATGGGGTTATCCGTGATGGAGGGATTCCGGGTCTCAGTAAGTACGAGGAAATACCCAGCAAGATCAGACAGATCGCACAGGGGAGACTGTTAGATGCTGATTGGCTGTTCCAGTTCAGAAGAGCCTCAGCTGATACAAGGACTGGCCGCCAGAGAACAGGGATTCGAGTCACTTTGGGCCTGAGGACAACCAGAACCGGGACTGGGAGATTTAGTCTGGGAGCAGAGGAGGAAGGGCAAGACAGACAGACAACGGGACACGGGGGCAGAGAGAGGGAGGGGGTCTGGACTGTCCTGGGGCCGGTGCAGTCACGAGTGGTCGGCCAGGCTATCCTCTCTGTACTGGAGCCCTACTGCCGGGGGGTGGAGGGTCATTCTGTATTGCTACACCCAGACCAGGCTGTGCCATTAGGGGTACTCCACCAGGCAACCACTTAACTCCCTAAAGCACATCCTGCTGCACGTCCCCAGCCACCCGAATGCAACGAAAGGCAAGGCTGCAAACTCAAGACGGTCAGCTGGAGCTATTACACGTAAGGACACACCGACGACCAAACAGGGCCGAGGGCGGGCCGAGCTGAAACATTTAAACAGGAGGTAAACTGGAGCAGATCTGCCCCCCAAAATATGTGTGGCTCTTAAAATGGGAGCGCAAAAGAATGTTCTGTCTTCGCTTCCCGCCCAGGGTAGCGGAGTACGACGACATCCCGGCGATATCGCGGCTCACCGACTGCCTTCCGGAGTTCATCGCCAAGGGCGTGGCCATCGCGCTCTTCTGCTACGCCAGGTGCTTGCAGCAGGGCCTGGGGGTGCAGCAGGACAAGGCGCAGGCCGAGCTCTACTTCTCTAAGGTACAGTAGGCGCCCCCCCGGCGGCCGTCCTGCCCGATCAGGGTGGTGCTTTCACCGTGTCCGGGGGAACCCCCGCGCGGTGCCTGGAGCGGGCGATGGCGGTACACAGCCCGAGCACGATTATCGTCGTGTCTCTAGGGTGGCGATAATTCCTCACCTACAACCTCTCCCAAGATAACCTGAATAGCTGAAGTGGGTCCCGATTTGCTTTATATGCACCAGGTGAGGAAACTCTGGTTTTTGCGAGAGAATCTGACCGATGAATTCTGTTTCCTAGGCTGCTGTGCTGGACTTTGACATTGCTGCCGATTTACAGCTGGATGTCGCCTACGGAAGAATTTAGACGAAGAATAACTCCTCTGCAGCTGGTTCTGGCGCCTAGTAATGCTAAATCAATTGAGTACTTGACACTCTTATCATCAGGAAACAACATTAAAACTGGACAATTTAGTAGATTTTGTTTCATGTTGAACTACTGTATGACTTTAGATGTCTGTTTGACATACAGTAAGAACATAAGAAAGGTTACAAACGAGAGAAGGCTGTGCAGTACTTAATAGTCAGTTGATCCCAGGTTGTCCAGACATTTAGTCCAGACAATATGGCTCTGTAGCTTGTTTCAGACTCCCACAACCCTCTGGGTCATCATGTTTGAACATTACTTAACCCAGGAACTGCTGGGCTGTGGCCCGGAGTAGAAAAATACAGTAGGCCACAATCCTCGCAGAAGTCAAATCTAGCTCGCTGAATATACCTGTACCTATGAGTGGTTTTTTTTTGTCTGACAACAAATATTTCATGTACTGTTATTAGATGAATAGCAATGATTGAATATCTAAAACTAATTTATATGCTTAATATGTATCTATATAAAAAAAAGTGAATAAAGGTTTTGTAACCAATACAGCCAATTAACTTTGTTTACCCTTACATTTCAATCTAGTGATTCGGTGTTATAGATGAAAGTTTATTTTTCTAAAAAGCATCAGTGTGTGCTTGCCTTGTCCCTTGGAAAATCCAAATGAAAGTGTTTTGAATTAACTTTTGGGAAAGCAGGTGTTCTGTGTTTTTAATGCCCCTCGGATAGCTGTAAAAACAAACCTTACAGCGTCACCCATTTGTACGCTCAACCTGCGGCGGAGGTCCACGCCACTCCATGTCTTTTAGCAAGGCTGTAGATATCTGGTATAAACCTCCCTTTTTTACACACTGTGACAATGCGGCAGCGGGCGAGCCGCAGCGACACCCCCTGTGAGGGGCACCGGTGTGAGGTTAAAGGAAACCGAAAGACGACGAAGCAAAAAGGAAAAAAAGAAAAATGCGCCGTTATGTGAAGCGGCGCTGCGCCGTCGGGGCAGAACAGCGGCCCCGGCTGGACTTACCCCATCTAATTTCCAGCCAGGAAATAAGACCCCGCTTGGCGGCGGGGACCAGACTGGACTTAACCCCTTTCTAGCGAGGTCCTGTCTGGGAGCTCTGGGAGCGCAAGGCTGAAAATAAAAATCAAACTTGTGAAAATGGAACAGCCTGCCCCGGTGGAACTGCACAGCGGGACAGGCGGGGAAAAGAAAGAAAAAATGTCGACCTCATGATCGGGCGCAACCCCTCTCCAGGACTGCCGGTGTGGTGTAGCCCTGCTCGCGGTTCTATCCTGCCTGTACAGCTGTTCTTCATCAGGCTAAGGCAGTCCAGCTGTGACTTCATCCAGGGCCCCGCCTCCACACTGAACACGGCCCTCGCGTACTACAACATCAGGGCAGGAACTGCGCCCGTTGTTTCATCTTTCTTCAAAGTCTAGCGACATATCCTTTCCCAAAATCTCTTCCATCTACAAGGCAGATCAGGGGTTTAACCAAAGAACCAACCGCTTTGTGTCTCACACCTCCAGGAAAATTAAAAATAAAGTCAAGTAATTTATTCTTTTAAAAAAAAAAGTTTGAAAAGACCAATTGTTAGGAATTGCTACTCTTGAGCTGAGGCTCCTGAATATTTCATGTCTTGGGAATAAATCCTGTCTGAAATTTAAAATCCAATGTAAGACAAATCAATAAAGGATAGTAATGTTAACAGCAAATGGAACTATACACACATATGGTGCTTATCTGGCTATGAGAATTCCTATTGCACATAAGTTAACAAATAAGCATAAAGAGGATAGCATGAGATTTTTGCAATTTATTGCTTATAAATGCTCTACGCTATCTTTGTTAAAAATAAAATCTATTTCTGGTCAACAATAAAATAGTCACAATGACTTTACATGAAGTATTGCACAGTAAAGCTCTTTAATAGACACAACAGAGGACAGGAATGTTCAAAGTACTGTTTTTTTTTTTTTACATGGGTACAACATTTATCATTTCACAACTATTAACAATATATATATATAGACCCTCTCAGGTCTCCAGAAAAATCCCTGGATCTCTCCAAAATAAATTGGCAGTTGAACAATCAACCTTTTTAACAAACAGAAATAAGGAGACTCGAAAACGAAAAAGAAGATTTGAGTGCTACACCACCAGGTCAGTTTGGATAGTGGTATTAAAACAAAAAAAACCACCAACATATTCACCAATGCTTTCCTCTGTAACAAGAGGATATTACAGTTCATGTCTACATGAGCAGGCAGACATATTCCTTCACTTCAATTTTCCTTGTGTGTGCTTTTTTGTCAGACCTGACTCAATCGGAGCTCATCCCCCTTGGCTTCCAGTTCAGGACAGAGTTCTAGAAGCAAAGTTTCCAAGAGAACCTGAAAAACAGAGGCGACAGCACTTTTATTGCTAGCTGCAGCGCCGGCTCAGCAAGGGAGGCCCTGACTGCATTCTGACTGCACAGAATTTGAGAAGCAGTCCCGTTTGTGACCACTGGATGGGAAAGCTGGACATTATTAATCATCCAAGGGAACGAAGCAGATACAGGTGATCAAGTGCGAAGTGCAGCCCGTGTTAACTGAAGGAACTAATGCCATCTGGCATTCAGACTTCATATAATAAATCTGGGAGATTAAATTTAATTTTTATAAAGCCCTTTAGAGAAAATTAAGATCTAGAGCTGGCATGACTGATATAATTTCCCACTTTGCTCCCTCTCGAGTGTGAAACATCTTTGAAGTAGTTTTTTTCAGTCCCGTACTCGGCTTCCCTATTAGACTTCCTGCAAATCTCTTTTAAGCAAGCAAGTGCAGTTCAGGTGCAAGAGCTGCATTTCCAACACCTAACTGCCGATGAAAAGTCAACCGATCCCGAAGGGCGTGCGTCGGAAGATCTACGTTAAGATTGTAAACGTGACAGGGGTAAAAGAAGCAGCGGGGCCCAGCCCACACGGGCGAGAGGGAGCGCTAAATTCAAGACGGGGCAGGACGTGGCTGCCGCACCGCCCTTCGGACAGGCGGTTTGGATTACCCAAGGCAGCGATGAAAATGCGCTCAGAAAGTCTTCTCTTGCAAAACAGATCACAGATAAAAGAGCCCTGAGAGGCCAAGAGATGAAGCGCCCGAGATGTTCTGGATGAGTCCAGTGGTAACGTGTTCGTCATCGTCTCCGTCCTTTAGGAATCCACTGTGGGATAGAGGCCCCCTGGGACTTCACCTTGCAATGTCCACCGACGAGCTGTCTTCCTGCCTGGGGTCTAGCCCCCTGCTATTTTGGTCGTTTTGCTCCAACAGATATACTGCGATCTGTTTTCTTGTGCTTCTCTTTCGGTCTGTACTTGCCATCCCAAGCCTTACATCTCGGAGACCTTTCCCGGGCTCGCCTGTAGCTTCTGGTTCAGTGGCAGACCCACAGTCTGAATTTCTACATCAGACAGCTAATAAAATGCACGCAGCACATACTGTACACCCTTGAATTCCTTCCTCAACAGAAGACCCTCCCGGACAGCTCACTCTTACTTTTCAAGAAAAAGAAATGAAGACACCTTCAGAAACGCTTATAAACTCCATTAACTGACACTTACGTAAAGCAGATGCTTGTTGGCGTCTCTTTCCTGAAGTGCATTAAATATCTTGATGATTCCATATCGGGCATTCTGCTGTCCAACAAGGCTCTGTAGTGCATCTAAAGAGGGACGTCAAGCACACACAAACTCTCAGTACAAAGCGCTCTGCCAGTTCCTGCATCGGCTGTTCAATCTCAAGACTCCTAAGTTACAGGGCAGATGTCACCACACTTTTCCTCACTGATCTACAAGCATGGGAACTAACTTTGGAAACAAAGGAAAAATGACACGTGACCGATCAGAATGCTTTCGGTAAAACAGAACTTAGTTAAGACATTTGACATCTTTTAGATTGAATACCACACAATTAGTCCTCAGGAAACCCATATGAACATATCAGACTACAAGGAGGCAGAGCTGTTACAGGTATCTAGAACATCATTCTACAGTCCCGCACTGCAGATCTGTGTGGAGGCACAAACAGACAACAAAATGTGTATAAAGCAAATGGCTCTCAACTTAATACTAAATTACTGAACATGAAACTCTTTTCTTTCGATATTTATTTCAATAATACATTGCATATGCACTATACTGTACATGTTTTCCTAAACATGTACAGTATGCTTAAAATAATTTGCAATATATTCAGAATTTACCTGTTTCTGTCATTATCATCAATACTGTACAGTTTATACAGTTTAGATGTTTGATTTGTGATTTTTTTGTTTTCAAAACTGAAAAGTCTCTCTGGAAGCAGTTTGCTATCAAAAGGTACACCTGGGTTTCAGTCGCAGAGCTGTATATCTGTAGAATTCACTGACCCAGACCGATTAAGTTCAATGATTACAAAACACATCAACTTAAACTGAATGGAGTGGAAAACAATTAAAAACTGAGTTTACCGCTGGAAAGCGCGTATTAAATTCCCTTCCTTTGTGGCCAGTGTGAATGTCTCTTATTGGAAGCAAATCGGTTATAATTAACCCAGAGACAACGGGGGAATTAAGCAACACCAGCCAGTACCGCAGAGTGGACTGAATGAAAAACCGGGATCCCCGTCTCTCACACAGCCTGGGCCGAGAAGTGAGGAGCTACCTGGGATATTGTCCAGCAGCTTCTGTTGTGCTCTTTCCTTCGTTTCCTGTCGCTGCGATTCTGTCCTGGGTGCCGTCGGAGGTGCAAGCTTCCCGTTTGGCCAGAAGGTGTCCCGGAAAACGTTGATGTAATAAACCAGCATCTGCTCGCTGAAGATCCAGTTCACCGTGTCGCGGATCTGCCTGCAGGGGAAAACCCTCAGTCAGATCTCTTGCAGCAGAAGCTGCGTCTATGGGCAGGGCTATGACACCCCTGGTCTGGTCACAGCCCGCTGGGCTTTACAGACAATTGATAACACTTCATGAGTAAAGACATGGAAACGAGAGGTTAGAATGTACACTAATTAAGTGAACGATGCATTCAAAGCAGTGCCATTAAAAGTCCAGGACGGAGCGTATTCCAGGATCGGGAGTCAATATCGTTGGCCTATGGGACACTTGTACAGTTCAGGAAACAGTACTGAGAAAATCACAGACTGTTTGGCAGTGTCTGGTATATACACTGTACATGCAATTGGTTTCCCCCCCCCCTCTTAACAGTTATGCATTTTTCAGCTTAGGGGACAGATGACGGATGAAGAGTCCCAATGAAGGAACAAGCAGAATGCTTCACAGACTGGGAAACGTTTCTTGTTCCACTCTGTGGCCAGCTGTCCATCTTGCCAACTGCCTCAATACACCTGTCTAAACAGCTGGAATCGTGGGCGATCACCCTGGCAGCGAGAGGACACATGAGAAAGCATGTCACTGTGGGTGGGGAGGTGCGTTGGGTTCTCCCTTCTCTTTGTGGACAAAGCTTTGCTGCTGCTGCACCTACTCGATTTACACGATACAGCCGTCTAAACGAGCCCTTGCCCTGCACGAGGAAGTAACTTGCCCCTTATGTGCGGGACCACGCTCTCTCGCTCACGCCAGCACACACATGCGCTGGAGTTTAGAAAGTGGCAGTTGTTTTGAGTGGATTTGGTAGAAATACAAGAAATACTGGGGCTCTTCCCGTCTTTGAAATATTACATTAGCGGTTTTGCAAGTGTTAAAACTCTTTCAAGTGCTTGCGAACTGGCGAATCTTCTCCTCCTCCCAGTAATCACAAAAAATCAAATGTAAGGCTTTTGTCAAGCTGCATGATGAGAAGACAATTAAATTTGGTATTGATGTAAAGTAAGCAGTCATTGTAAGGCATCACAGTCAGTGCTGAGAACCCTCTTCTACACTACTGAAAGGACACATTGTCAATATCAGATTCTCCCAGCCAGTCACTCCTTTGATGGTCATGATCAAGGAGTCTTTTGGCAGGATACTGTAGGTCAGCTTCAGCTGATGCAACTGAAAAAGATTCATTCATGCTAATGGAACAGAGTAGGGGAGTGTCCTGTTAAGGAAAGCACTTCACATTGTAAAGTGAAAATCAGTTTCTCGTAGGAGAGATGGTGCCGTTTATGACCCCGATCAATAGCAGCAGGAACCTGGACATCATCCACTCTCCGTGATTACATCATTTAATCTGCAGCCATTATTGTGACAAAAACAGAAATGCTGAAGTCACAAAGTGCCAACAGCTAATTTCAGCTAATAGTCATCACGGAACAAGAGGTACTGTAATTGCACTGTGTTAAGTGCAAGCAGCCTTTTCCTGGAAAAGAGAGACCAATTGGGTTTTTTCCCCCTCTTAACAGCTATGCATTTTCCAGCTTGGAGGACAGATGACTGATGAAGAGTCCCAATGAAGTAACAAGCAGAGTTTTTCACAGACTGGGAAACGTTTCTTCTTCCACTCTGCGGCCAATTTTCCATCTTACCAACTGCCTGAAACATCCACCTCCAGCTTGCAATGAGCACCTATTTTTAGGTGCAATTAGCAGACATTTTTGCATCTCGGCAGCTCTTCTCAATATCCCTGAAAACTCACAAGAGCCCGGCGCTCTGCAGGAGCTCCTGTCACCAGGACTCCTTGGCTGACTCAAGGCCATCCAGCTAACTCTGTAGAGCCTTCACCCCCCCTGGACGTTTACATTTTATTGTGTTTCAGAATGGAAACATCACATATTTAACTGAAAGTCTTTGCCCTTGCCCGTTGATCAAAAGAAAAAATCCTAAATAAATACATTATAATTCTATATTGTAACACAGTAAAATGTGAAAACGTCTTGGGGGGGGGGGGGGCTGAATACTTTGATAGCCACGGTAAGTCTTCATTTCTGAGTTAAAGTGGAACATCCTTTTCTTAGCTTTCCTTCAGGAAGTTATGGTTCTCTACTGTTTCACAACAGTTCAGTCCAGCATGCCCCTTACTCTAAGGTTTCTGGAGTAACTATTATGGTTCGAAATTTACAGCGCTTGTTAGTAAATGTTACTTGGTCATTTTCATCTTTTGTGCTACATCTGCATAAGCCTAATAAGTAGCTTATCTGGGAAGAATAAGCAGCACTTACTTGTTAATGGTTCGTCCAAATGTGACTTGAACTAGTGCAATTAGTGTCTTCCTCACCCACTTAAACACTACAGTAGAAAGATGCCAAAAGACAAAAAAAAAAGAAAAATGTTTTCAAAACATTCATGTACTATAATTTGAATGCTCATAAGAAAACACTTTTGCACACAGCAGAACAACAAAGTTTAAAAGCTAAGCAGTGGATCCTCTAAATTGTCCAGTAAAATTTCCATTTGCTTGTTAATACAGACACCAATAAACACCAGGTGACAAGACAAATTATTTTTTGCATCTAGTATGAGCTCTGCTAAAGGACGGTGTCCATTAAAATAAAATATGAGCTAGACCTAACAGTACTGAGGTATGGCAAACCAACACTGGCATATCTAATATGAAGTAAATCAAAGTGATATCATCTGAATGACTAGACATGGGGCTCTTACGTCAGCAGCTGAAAACTAATATAGATGGAAAAGAATGCTCACAAGATATCTGAATGCTCAGTACTGTGCGTGAAAATTTTAGATCTCGGGTGCACTGAGAAGCAGAGCAGACACACATGCAAATGTACGAGTTATTCAACAGCGAAACTGTGGAGAGGCCTCAGGGGATTTCACAAGGAGTGTGTTCACCGTGTACGAAAGGACCTGCTAAAACTGCCACAAGCCTCAGCTGTACCTTGTCCACTTGAGGGAAGCATCTGATGAAACTGTTATTTCGAAAGGACATTCCCATCACCTGCGACTGACAAGTGTCGAAAGCTCTTTAGTAATTCAATGTGTTGACAACAAACACAGCTATTGAGGACCACAGAGAGTGGGAGGCAGGTCTTTATCCAGAGTGCTCTGGGGGTACAGTATAAGCCACCCAGCCTTGCTGTTGAAGCCAAGACACAGCTGGATGAGATCCCTGGATCACTTAGCTATAAAAGCAGGCCAGAGGAGCCAAATGACATTTATCTTCACTCTGTAAGCTTAAAAGAAGAAAAAAAATGCTCCCCAAGGAATATTAATACCCCTACATAATCAGGGTGTATTTGTATTATATTAGCTACTGTATATAAGCACCAGTGTCCAAATGCAGAGACTACAATGTACACTGCTCCACTTCAAGCCACAGGTGCAGGGAAAGAAGATGATTAAATTCAGAGATACAGGAGGATAAATGAGAAGAGAAATTTTACCACCCCTGAGCACCAAGTTAATTTAAGGCATGTCACACAGTTGCAGCACTAAAATTTTATTAAACCCCAAGCTCACCTCTGAAGCTGTGTCCTAGGGTATTTACTGTATTTGCACCTACAGAACCAAGAACTGTCTTTCCTGAAAATGTCTGCTGTCATTGTTTAGCAGACATTAACGATTCGGTTCAATATTTTCTTTTTAAAAACCTCCTTTCTGTATAAAACACCAGCACAGCTCAAATAGAATATAATTGGAACCAGGGAAAATGCAATCTGCTTGTAGCAGACAGCCCGGGGAATAGTCATCAGATTAAAAGGATACTATTCTACAGCTGTCTGGCAATGTTGATCTATTTCATCTACATTCACCTACAGCCGAAATATGATATACTTCAAAGTGCACAGAATCTGACATTCCAGTTAAGTAGAGATAGTGTCATCAAAACATAAAGGAAATGCTGCATCAATCCAGCTCTTACTAGTCAAAGAAGTATTTAATCTCTTCATTTGATGGGGGGAGGTGGAGGCAAATATCTGTGAGTGAGATGAGCCACACCGGTTGTACAATCTCAAAAGGAAATTCAAAAAGAAACTCCTGCCAAGTGTCTGTGACATGACCTCTGGGAAATCTAACCCAACAATCGCACTATTCAATTAAATGGATGGTGTTTCTCAGATTTTAACGCAAAGAGGCAAATGAGTCGCCAGAGGAGGCATCGCAGCCCTGGATGTTTACCAGCAATTCCTCCAGGATTTTATTTTTTATAAAACAGTTCAGCCCCAGCCCCATCCCGAGTCCCTTCATGGGAACCCCAGGGGCCACAGTGACTTACTGCCCCGGAGCTCGAAGATTTCTCCAATCAGCATGAAGCACGGCTCCGCGAGGGAATCCTTCTTCCCGTCCATCTCCTCCCCGTAGTCCGAAAGGTCGCTGTCCTCCTCAGCTTCCTCCTGAGGAAGAGCCAGGACGGAGAGAGGCCCTTTAGAGAAGGCAGGTCGACTTCTCCCCCGCACACTGCAGCGCTGCTTACAGGAGCAAAGGGTTTTCCACTGTGTTCTGCGCTACTGTCAGCGTGTGTCAGTTCGGCGTCTGTCCGGAAGAATCCCGGCATGCAGAGGCCACAATCAGAGTCATGCTGCCGACACATCGCTCACATGAAGGCCTTTGCCCTGTTTAAGCAGCAGATAATGCCCTTAAATGGTTAATAGTGAAACGTGAAAGAGAACAAACCTCTCAACCTAGTTTTTGCAGGTTTAAGAGGGGCTGGAGCCCTAAAACTAGGATGTAATGGCAACAGGGGCTTCATCAAGGTTGCAATGCACTGATGAGACCTAACCAAGCCACACCTCGTTTTATCTCTTGGGGGTACTGATATACGCAAGAGAACAATCTGAGAGAATCAGTTTCCTTCTGCCTGCTATACACACAAGCTAATACTGGAATAATTAATCGAGGCACAGAGCTAAAACTGTAGCCTGGAGGATACTGTAGGGTGAAGGATACTTTATCCTTCATTGAATCCTTTGAATCTGAGTCACTGCTAAAGGTTGAAGCTATGGCTTTTTGGACCTTAACTGGTCAACTCATGATTGATTAGTTAGAGCATCTGGGACTCTCTACGGGTTTGCACATTTTAGGAAAAAAAAAGACTCCAGGACTGTGCTTCAATTATGGCCCATTCTTGTAAGGAACCCAAAGAGAAAAAGAAACCTACTTGATGCCTACTTGACAGGACAGCCAATCTCCCCAAGCTGCAAAGTGCTGGGCGTTGCGGGCGGATGAGTTTTGTTTCCAGCCTGTACGTACTGTAAATGTTCTTTACAGCTGGTCGCCTGGCCGGCCCTCACTGACCTCCTGGTGAGAGAAGAAGTCTCCAGGCAGCCGCTCCAGGAAGGAGGCCAGGGAGAAGGAGGACTTCTTGCCCTGGCTGTCGACGGCCTTCAGGTGCTCGGGGGAGGGGCTCAGGAAGGCGTACAGGGCCTCGCTCTGACACAACCGCTCATCTGTCAGCGTTTTCTGTTCAAGAGCGAGACAGACACCAGAGAACACACCGTGTGAGGAACACACTCCGCCTTCCAAACATGCCTGAATCTTACTTGAGCCTCATTTCATCTGAGGTATCTAACGAGCCTGTCGAGCCTGCAGACTTCATAGGGAACGAGCAGTGGTTTCTCACTGCTGAAACAATTTATGACGCTGTATACGGCACTGAAGAAGAAACTCTTCTTCATGTTGAAGAAGGAGAACTCCTACCTCACTAACATCCAAAACAGCATATTTACAAAGGTTCCTATTATTTTTTTACATGAGCACAGTGGAGTTAAATCGCATATAGAAATTTGGGATTAAAATTCATCTGTTAATTGCTTGACGAGATCAACTGTTTTCAGAGTGAAATTATTTCACTGCACTATTGTGAATTCATCCTTCCCAAGTCTAAATAGGAAACAAATAGAACACACTATGATTACAGACAGAAAAGGGTTTGAACAGAGGTATGCATTAATTTCACAGTAAGAGGATGTCTCACCTGTAAGAAGTTGTTCAGCTGGTTTTTGGATTTCTCCAGGAATTTTTGGTCTACGGATTTAAATGGCAACTTGCTGACAGAAGGCAGCTGTACTTTTTTCAACGATGGGAAACACTGGAAAAAACAGCGGCGAGAATATTGCAAGAATATTGAACTGCAAGACTCGGACCTTGCTTCCCATCTTTTCTTCAGGTTTCAGAACCAGTTTCCCCCGACTATATCAGGAGAGAAGTAACCCCGGCTCGCTCCGTTTCTATGACAGCACAGCCGCACAGTTGGCACCATCATTAACGCTATTACTAGACCTCCACCACCTTCCAAACGACTGCACATCGCCGCTCGCGAAAACACTCGGAAGGAACTGTTAACAGATGCTTGTGGGTGTTGTACATTAGTGGGGAGCAATTAAAAAAATACCTCACTGAGCTTCCTGTGCAACATCTGGAATTCGCTCAGCCTCCTGCAAACTGTCCAGCTGTTCTTCTCCGAGTCGCCGGCTTCCAGCAAGTGCACGGAGACCGAGTACACAGGCATCTGCTCCCCGTTCTCCTCCGTGGCCTGCAGGAAGGAGAAGCCACAGCCGGGTTTTCACCTTCGGAATGGCAAAAGCCCAATCTCCTTGATCTTGCGTTTTCGCTTAAAAAACAAAAATCAGTCGACCAAAACTCCCTTCACTAAAAAAACAGGTACTGTTCCTTCCACCAGCCCACTTTGTCAAAGGTGTGGAAAAGGAGTCCTTTTTCAGGATACTGGGCAACCAGAAATAACTATGAAGTATCTTTTGCAGGACTTGCATTCTTTTAAAAAATTGAAATAAAATTCACGATCTGCGTTGTGGAACACAGACATTATGAATGCCACCAGCAGTGGATGTCATTATTATTATTATTATTTCAACTTCATCTCTGCAGTTCACTCTGCCCATGCAGTACAACTGCTCATCAATTCCCTGTGCGATTAAACCCATCCGCAAAGCTTCAGTGATCTCAGCAGCAGGTTATTGCCTTTCATTCATGTCCACAGTTAAGGCACTAGAAAACGAATGGAAAGAGTTAGGCACGAAGTAAAACACTAAAGGCCCAGCTCTGCCCCAAAAGGAACCTTTCCCCAGTAGTTCAGGCATCATCCTTATATTTGATAAAACTGGAAGGAAACTGTCCTGTATTGAAACAGAGGATAAATCCACCCCAACAGGCTTGAAAATCATACAGTCAGACAACTTCAGGTGGAGATGCAGACCCCATTACTTCAAAGAGCAGAGAACAAACACAGGTCACAAGTCTAGCAGATGGCCTGGTTCGTTCTGACGAAAGTCCCCACAATTTCTTCTTTGCATCCATTAGCAGATACAAAGCACCTCAGGGCACATGCAACGAGGAAGCGCGGTGCTTCAGCCCGATCTTGCTCTGTGTTGCTGTCTCGTCTCCGGTCAGTGGGCTTTCTTTTCTATTCCTGGCATATCCGTATTTCTGCAGACCAGCACCGACTGGGACAGAGCTGCACTCTCCGACACCTCCGGGACCTCTCGCAAAACGCGTCTCAGAGACAAGAGCTGTTACGGTAGATTCTTGTGGCGAGTAATTCTAGGAGAGGGGGGGGGGGGGGCTCACGTCAGTCCAAACAGCAGAAAGGCAGAAGCAGAACCGACGAACGGAAACCTCTCTTTGCCCTCCAGAAGAAACAGGAAAGCCTACATGCCTTTTGCGGGGGGGGGGGGGGGAGAGACTGGAATTGCGAGATTGACCACCGAGGCACGTGCCCCGAAGAGGAACAGCAGCTTGAGAAGCAGAGGCAGGCAGCAGCGCTCCGACACGCCCCCCGCGGCCCGCTACCTCTCCGCCGTGGATGACCGCTCGCCACATGCCCAGGTTCTCACACCACCAGTCGGTGCGCTTCAGGTGGAGCTGCAGGCTGCTGTGCTCCTTCTCCATGGCGCCGATCTCCTCCTTCAGCCTGGACACGATCTGTCAAGAGAGGGGACAGGGCTTGGGACCCTCCTCTGGAAAACAGGCAGGTGAAGACCGCCTCGCCGGCCGTTTCTGCAAGGAATCCGGGCCGAGGGGCAACAGAACACATTACTGGGATGGAACGGGTAAAGGATCATTGCATCCCGAAAGGCAGAGAAAAGAAACACAATGTTTCGGCTGAGGAATGATCTTACTGGGATGCTACTGTCGTCACCAGTCTGGAGCAGACGGACGTCTAATGTTAATAAGTGCTTTTCTGTACAGGCTGTGCTTCGTGTAAATGACAGAACACAGAAGATCAATGACCTCTTACAGCTCAGTGCTTGGTGACATTTTTATAATTGGAAGGACACAGGTACTGTGCTGCTGAAACTGACAGCTACGTCCCTCAAATCAAGAGAGCACAGTTGCCCTGCAGGGGGAATATCAATGAGGCAGAAGGCAAGGGACATTACAGAACGTGACTGCCGTCGGAACACACTAGAAAAGAAAATGACAAAACACAGATCACCCCTGGGCCACAAATCTCAGAACCTCCAAAAGTCATTGATGCACAACGCTGTGAACAAACGGGCTGCACAGAAAGCTCAACGCTGAGCCCTGACTGGGTGGGGGAGAAGAGTTAATCCAGATACCTTCCTGTCGGGTTTCGGCGCGTTCAGAATGGAGCCCAGAGCCTGCCTCTTGTACTCCAGCTTCTCGTGCAGCTGGCTGAGCTTGCTGGCGGTGTAGCTGGCTTGCTCATTGATCCTAGTGCTGCCGTCATCCAGAGCCCCCTCACTGCTTTCACAAGCCTGGCTCTGGAAGAGCAGAAACCAGCCTGACAAAGGGCAAGACGTGCCAGGGGCACAAACTTCATCTTAATTGGTTAGACAATTAAGGGACAACCTCAGCAGCTTCGTGCTTTAACTTGTTTTCAGTCACCTTGTTCATCTTATTAACTACCTGGACCTGACCCAGGGACATTTGCCTAATTAAATAAATTACACCTATCATGTAACTAAGCTTTAAGTTTGAACTGCTCCTGCAAGAAAACATTTTTTTTGGTCTTTTTGACGGAAATTGCGTAACATCTTTTAGAAATGAGTATTGCTTCTGTCTAAAAATGAATCGGCTCCTAGTTTACATCACAGATAATAATTATTTCGGTGTCACTAGCACATATCGGAAACCAGAAGCATTCCCTCATTTTCAAAGGCACTTGTGAGGAAAAAGCAAAACAGCATCCATGCTGCAGATTGACCAGAGCCTGACAGTACAGCCGTGAGACTCGAGATACTGTATCTGCTGCTAAGGCGACACAGCCCCCTGCAAGGGGGGCCTCCTCACCGCCTCGTCCTTGTCCTCGCTGCTGGACTGGGAGCTGCTGCGCTGCTCCTCCTTCCTCATCAGCCTGTCGTACACGTCGCTGACCAGGAACGAGGGGTAGAACCGCTCCTTCATGGTCTCGTAGACGTCGCCCTGGATCTTGCCGAAGACCTCCGTGCCCTTGTTCCCTATCAGAGTCTGCTGGATCTCTTTGTACAGGGCCTTTTCCACAGGGATCTCCCTGCTTTCCACAAAGAAGTTTTGGTAGATCTCGCCCACTAACTGAGGTATTTCGTTCTGTGGAGCGGTTGTTAAAAAAAAAAGTTGTCATTAACAAGCAGAAGAGTGACAGAGAACACCAGAAAACACCTGGGTCACTTGTTTTAACAATCGAGAGACTTTCTGTAAGAATTCCATTGTACCAGTACATGTACCGGTTACATATGGCAATAAAGTTCAAGTTCAAGTTTATTGTATATGCAGTGCTGGCCCTGGTGTGTGTGTCTCTGTCTCTGTGTGTGTCTCTGTCTCTCTCTCTGTGTGTGTGTGTGTGTGTGTGTGTGTGTGTGTGTCTGTGTGTGTGTGTGTGTGTGTGTGTGTGTGTGTGTGTGTGTCTGCGTCACAATGGACCAGCGTCCCACGTCAGTGCTGGTTCTCCGGAGACCGCAGCAGGAGGCCGCGTGTGTTCTCTGTGGCTCCCGAGCCCTGTGGGTCGTGTTATTACATGTCATTGCTTCTGTCTGAAAGCAGGCTCCTTCGGTAATGAGGACTATTAGGTTTGTACAATTCTTATCAACCTGAAGGTGCCACTGGCCTATCTTAGTCTCCCCAAGGCACGACAGGCAGCTCCTCGCAGCCCGAGACTCCCGACCTGCCTGCTGCTCGCACTGCGGCAGTAACCGACACTGGGTGGCGTTACCTTGTTAGCATTCTTCAGATACTCCACGGACTCCCAGAAGCTAATGAGGGCCCTCTTGTCCACCCTTTCCATGTAAACGCGGAAATGCTCGCGGTACTTGGCGCTGGACATGATCTCCTCGAACTGAAGGATCTGGCGAAACAGACCACTCTGCGTCAGGAACACGCACCGCACAGAGTGGTTTCAACAGTAGAGCCAGGAACTACATTTTCAAGAGCTTACCCATCCTGAAGTGGGAAAAATCATTTTTTAATTGTATGTTTTAAACCTGGCTCGGCTCAGTGCGTCATTCTAAAAAGAAAGCTGGCAAAGTGTTTTTTTTAAACAAGAGAAACATAAAAAAGACCTCTACAGGCAGCACTGTGGGTCAAATGTCACTGCTTTGTGAATCTGGCAGGTGTGGAAAAACAGGCATTAGCAGATGTCAAACCCCTCCCCGATCAGACGTATGACCCCTATTGTAATTTTGCGTTTGAAGAAAAAGAAAGTTTAGTCCAGCAGCTTTTACCAGCGGGGTCTGGGTTGTGCTACTGATCTCATCATGGTTACATCAGGACGCAGCCTTCATGACAACTACTGTGGAAACCATCGCCAAGACAGAGATTCACAGTCTGCAGCCCACTGAGATATTACAAACCATTCTTTAAACATAGAACAGGATTCAACATCTCATTCCACCTCAATACGCGTGATCAAATTATGTTCTAAGGTGCAGACTGGGTGTATTACGACTTAATATCAAGACCTACGCGGTGGGATTCCTTTCCTGACAATAAGGTTTTTAAAATGGATCATTAACATTCCAAAAACCAATTTTCCTTGAGCTGAGTTTTCTGCAAACACACTGCACTGATTTACCGCCCCTGTTGCACGGTCGGTGTCGGATTTGCAATTATAATTTTCATCGAGCCACCAGCGAGGCTCGGGCACTGGCTGAAACGGATACCAGCCAGGAGGGAAATGAAGAGAACTTACAAGGGTGCCACAATTATGTGCATTGTACATTAGGTGTTCATTTTTACTCGGCTTTTCTTTGGCTTGATGAACGCAAGTTTTTAGTGGGCCGAGAGCCATTGAAGTAGGATTGGTGTTCAGGGGCTCATTTTCACTTGTTCATTTCCAGAGCTGCACATTTAGACTTTTCCCTCGTAGATAATTTTAAAGGATTTATGCTTCACAGTAGAGGTATAAAAAACGCTAGCAAATCATCATTTTTTTCTTTTCAAGATCAAAGCATGAGGTAAGCTCAGTTTAACGCTGAGTAAGGGTTTGCAAGAAAAAATGAAACATTTTAGAGACAATTTATATTTTTACAGATGACCATGACATTAGGAGTGCAATATTAACTGTAGAAACGCTACAACCCAATTCCTTTTTCTTAACTCCTTGTTAGCCCCGATTATTACGAAATACTTACAAAAATCGCATGGTTTGTACAATTTTTTTGTTGCCATGATTGTAGATTATGTGCAAGGAGTGTACTGTAGAGAGCGTCGCAGTGCAAAGGTGCTGGTTCATTTGTTGCTCATCTGTCACAAGACTCCATCACTGCTGCAAACTGGCCAGAAGTGTCCTTGGCCCCGTCTACCGGGTCACTTGCCCATTTACTGACACAGGAGGCAACAGCCTGGAGTTTAACGGGTAAGTAAACCTGTGGGATGAACTGATCACAGCCATCAGATGACTCAGCGCTGCTGCGCTCTGTGGCAGATCCCCTCACTGGAGTGGCCTCACCGTGACTCACAAGACGCCGAGCGGCAGGGCTGCAGTTTTGTGTGTCAGTGACGGCGGGGTTTAATGCTGAATCCCAGCGCCCCGTCTCAGAGCGGCTGCGCGCAGCAGAAACCGCGTAAGGCTCACCGGCTGGCGGAACGAAGGGCTGTTCGGACACAGGCAGCAGGAAGGTCTGCGTTGCGGCCCTTTCGGGCTTTAGGAGTCAAACCAGACAGAGCGTCGGAGTGGTAAACTACAGCAGGTGGTGCCTGCGGGTCTGGGTTGACACAATTACAGGCTTATGCCACTCGATGTAAGGGGGAAGACGAGCGCGGTGCTCGTGTTCATTACTCAGCCTCTTTCTGTCAAACCCCTGGTGATGAGACTCAGAAATGGGAAGGAATGTGTGGTGACGAATACGGACTCGCTGAACGCCATTAAATACAGGATTCTCATCCCTCCTCGAATGTGCCTCTGTACCTCACCCGTCTGTCATACTGATGGCATCTCCACTGCTCTACAGGCAAAACTGACAATTTGCTGGGCGTCTGATGAACAAAACTAAAAATATCCATTATGACAGAAACTCGCAACCAGAGTGATGCATCATTCGTACGGTATTCTTCAACACTGCAAATGGACAATTTGTGGCTCCACAAAGTTTCAGACTGACAGTTTCTACACTAATGGCTCTTTTTAGCTTCAGCAAAACTGAAGGTTATTTTCACACAGCACACCGCTCCACGAAAGGGAGTTTCTTGGATTTAATCGATCTAAAAACGACCGCGAATGTCAATCACTTCATTCCACCTGTACAAACAGTTCTTGCAATTATTACCAGCAGGACCTTGGCTTTGGACCCACTGCTGATAGTGCCACAGGTAAGAAAATCAAACATTTACAGGCCACTGAGTGAATGACAGTTGGAGACGCGTGTGTGCTTACAGGCTGGTACCTGCGTGTGCCAGCGGGTGTCTACAGAGTTGTGAAGCAGCTGAAGACTTACTGCCTGTGCCACCTGCTCCTTCGGTCAGACTGTCTGGTTTCAGGAAACCCGTCTTACCCTCTGGCTCTGGGGCTCCTCGTTTTCATCCGAGGCTCCGTCGTCCTGCTGGTCGTAGGCTGGGCCTCCCAGCAGCCGAATCCTCTTCTCACACTGCTTCTTGGCCACGGTCAGCTGGTTGATGTACCTCTTCATGTTTCGGGCCCTCAGCAAGTCCGCCTTCATCGCTGCCGTCTCCTTGCCTTTGCTGTCTGCAAGGACACAGGAACGACAGGCTGAACTTTCACCGTCCCTTCTTCCTGGAAATCGCCGATAGTTTATATCCTCCCCTCTCCCACTGGGCCTAGAAATCCTTAGCTGTTCTTTTTTTTAAGTCTCGTGTTACAGCTGCGACTCCCGGTCTCTGCCTGGATGAGGACCCGGCATGTCTCCTGCCTTGGGAACCGGCAAGCCAAGTGGCCATTTCTCCCAGAGTCGAGGAGACCCAGGCTGAATAACAGCCCCACTCTGCCAATGGGGCTCAGCTCGAACCAGCAGCATCCAGGCCACAGAGCTCCACCAGCGCCCTGAACAAGCACCACCGCTGGCTGGAGAGCCCCGGCCCAGGTCCTGCTGCTGGGCCTGTCTTGCATGCCTTGTCACACGCCGTCTGCAAGGAATCTGAAGGAACTCGCCTACTACGCGTGTCACATTTCCACCTGCTCTCTTCACCGAAGCCCATCATTTCGGGTTCATTCTGTGGTTTTTCCCCCTCTTGTTTCAGGGGGACATGGGGGAAGTTTTGCTCCATGTGCTTCAGCACATGGGGCGCCTGGGGTGGACAAGAGTCTGGGAGATGTGATCTACATGTGATCATGGAGTCCAGGAAATAAAATGCATGAGCACTGGATATAAAAAGAGCTCTGTAGTTCAGCCTTCTGTCCCTTCAGTGTGGGAGACAGAGCTTTTAAGATATTCACTACCCAGACTGGCAAAGCTACATTTGTGTTGGAATCTCCATCTTTACTTCAGAGACGCGTCATTCATATTGTAGCATACACTGCCTGTCATGCTCTGCAGCTGTTTCCCATCACTTCCCATCTGCTACATTAATTCCCAGGTCCTCAAGATCAAAGAGCTTCAGACTATATCCGCCAGGGATAAACATAATGGGACAAAATGGGAGATGAAATCAGTGTTGTGTTAATTTCACAAAACTTGCCTCATTTCACCTGTTCTGTTCTTCACAATCCACATTCTTCCAAGCTGTTGCACTTTTTGGGATTTAAACTTTTGAAATATTAATTATACAGATTAAAAATCTTTCAAATTATAAAAACCTATTAAATGCAAGTAAGTGGGCGGTGCAGAAAACAGGAAAAGGTTTCTAGGTCTGATTTATTGGCACGTTCAGCACCAACACACAGGACGTAATCGTCAAGAAGGAACAGGGATGCACGGGTTGTAGAGAAACGATGGATGGTCCTGGTTCACACGGACCCCTCTCCCAGCTGTTCGCTCCACAGAGCCCTCCAGTGATAGACGGATGGAGGAACAGTTTGCCCATTACAGGCAGGTGCTAGCGCACATATTCATGAGAGACAGAACGTGAGCCCTGCGAACAATGTTCATTTCCCCACCCGACTGTCTAAACCTTAGGGCTGCGCAGGAGTCCGTGGCCCTTCTATCAGGCTAAAGGGCTACAAATTAAAACAAAGAAAGACAGGAAGCAGCTAAACACACCGCTAATTTCACAGTTACGACACATCGGAGGAAGAGCGAATTAACCTCGTTCTCAGACTCAGTGACAATGACCTTTCCCAGCAGGGAAAGGGCAGCCACAGCCACTAAACATTCAGTGCATTTCCTGGTCAACCGCTGAGCTCTCCGAGATGCTCCAGCTACATCCTACTATCATTATTATTATACTTTTATACTTTTTTCTATTTTTTAATTCGTACATACTGCTGTCAGACTCGGGCTGTGCACAGATTTGTCTTTTGGCTTGCAACACCACCTGCAGTGAGCAATCCTGATCCAGTGCTTCCGGCCTGTTAGATTCAAAGCCAAGTTCCTTTGACAGAATGTAGTGTTTTTTCCACTTTATCCCTGATGACATATCCCCCCCCCCCCCCCGTTGAGTACAACTACCCCACTAGGCATAAAATCTGACTGAATCAGGATCTACTTCTGACCCTGTATTTGAGATCAGCCACCAGAAAGAGTTGCTCTGATCAGGTCAGTTTACCACCCTACAACTGTACTGCGATCTCAGCTGCAAGACCACAGCTCCTGCTTGGGCACGGAGATCAGGGTCCTCTGCCCATGCCAATGTAAGTCCCAGTTCCGAACGTACTCTGTGCTTCCCCCTGGTGGTGAAATGACCCACCTACCGCAGGCTCACTCGCCATCATCCGGAAGAAACCGAAAATTCTTCAGAGCATCTCTTCAGAACCTACTTAAAGCCCTCAGGCCCATGATCGACTTCCTTTCCTGACTATGCTGCTTAGCACCATACAACATCCCAGCGCTTAAATAACTCTGTGTCTACAGTTTTCTGTGATTTTATTGCTGTTGTTTTATCACGTTACTGTTAACAGCACCCTCTGTAATTGTAAGTCGCCTTGGATCAACATGCCTGCCAAACCGGTAAATGCAAATGTCCGAAAATAACGAAACAATGCTGTATCTCTTCAGCGTTCGGCGGCTCTTCCGATCTCATGAAACCTCAGACTGTGCCAGGCAACAACAGACTGAAGGGAACAGGAGCTGGTCAAACTCCTCGACAGAAGACAGCCGCGAAATACTCGCCTCCGCACACAATTAGTAATGGTGGGAGACTCAGACATTGTAACTGCCCTTTAGCCCTGCCTGGGCAAGAACAAACAATTGCAGAGTACCAGAAGAGGACGCCAATATCCCCGAGGGGCTTACTTTAATGGAACGCGTCACGCCGATTTGATTTATAGATTTCTTTTTTATATGTGGCATTAGATGCAGCACGAAAAAGTCACATCGATAAATGCCTAAGTCACACAGTTTGTAATGAAAACGAAAATGATTCATCACTTATTCAATATGCCGGGGCATTCAGCACAGGTAACCTTTTGTGGTTTACAATCACACAAGGGCAGCGGTGCTATCTATCACCTGCTGTCAAAAACGTGTTGGTGGAGAGCACCGGAGGATTCATATTGACCACCGTATTATCTGCTGAGACTCCAGTGATGAAATCCACTCTGCTCGCTTACAGGCGCTGTCTGAAGATGCTGTTTCCTGGCTTCAGGGCATAGGAATGCACCTTGAGCACTGCAGTGTGCTCGGACTAGTCAAACTCTTTCCAATCCTTTCGATTTCCATCCCCAGCAACTTCAGTTCCTACAACCACAGCTGGTCTTCAGTAAAAAGCCATTTTCCATAAATTGTGTTCTGAATGGCTACCACAACTACATGTAGCAGAGGAACACAGCAGGCACCATTCAATGTGATACTAACAGTCAGGTTCCCAGCTTGTGTGGATAAAGGAAACATCTCAGGTCACGTCAATAAAACATTCATTGGTTTAACAACTGTCCTGACACCTTCAAAGGTACAGGTATAAGAAACCAACTTCTTCAAGGTTTCAAAAGCCAAAATGCCCAGGTAAATAACTTAACATCTTGACCACAATTAATTTGAGAGTGAGTGTCATCACGCATGGAAACAAACACATACCTACATTAAACGTATGAATTAACAAGGGAAAAACTTGGAACAGGACAGAGTAAATATTTTTCTAACACCTCAGCTCCCTCCTGTTACTGCAGCCTCACTCTCCAGAACATAAGAGAAAAACCTCAAATTCTCCATCTGAGACCCTCAGCAGTTCTTTTTAGCTTTATATAGCCTAGACAAAGCCATGCAAACCACTGTCTGACCAATTCTGATTCTTCACAATGTTCAAAAATTGGAAGGGAACAGCTTTTTGACAGCAATTTATAAGATGATGACTGATGTCTGGGTATTATTAATAACAAAAACAACCCAAATTAAATGTTAAGTCTGGGATCAGGAGTGGAAACTAAGAATGATTTTCCTCTCCAAATGAATTCAAAATAGAGTTGGAATTTTCTCTTTCAGAAGCTTCCGTTTACATTTAGCAGAACGCCTGCCAGTATTTTAAGGGCTCCAAAGTGGATCTGAGCACTATGGAGAACTCTGACAGGCTGAGGTTAATAATGGCATTAAAGTCCCAGCTGGCCTCATGATGGCAGACAATGACAGACTTCTGCAGGAATCAGGCCTTACCTTTCTGTTTTTTCAGCTGTGGAAGGCTGCTGATCGTAGTTGCTTGAATGATTTCAACCACAATCTGGTACCTGCCGAAACAAGAAAGACGTGTCATCCATTCAAAAAAAAAAAACAAACATCTTTCACCCTAAAAGTCTTCAGTCTTGAACAGAAAAGTCTCTGAAGTGGCCTGACTCGTCTTTCCAAGCTCCTCAAATCAAACCAGAAAATTAGCGTGAAACATGAACCACTGGACACGAACGGAATCTAAAGGGAAAAACGCATAAGACTGAGAACAGATTCTGTTCAAAAACATTCAGCTAGACATCTACTCACAGTCACACTGTAGTAGCCAAACCCATTCAAGAAAGGCTTGGCTGAGATTCTGGAATTAATCAACCAAACGAGCTGGAAGTACCAAAGACTTTCTCTTGATCACCTCTCTTATGTACTGAACGTTCTGCATCCACCTGTTACTTCTGAAAACACAACTGACCAGTGGTCTTATTTTACACAGCAAAATGACGTAAAGCAAAAAGCTAAGGGCAACCAGTTGAAACACAGCAAAGTTCCAACAAAGCACGCTACCATAACAAAAGCCAGGCTTTCCATAAAGGTATTCAAGGGGTGATTTTAACTCATTACCCATTGGTTTACAGCACCTACTGAACTAACCCTCATATTCAGATATAAACCTGTAGCACGGCAATCCAAAAGAGAAATGTCTTTGGTGCTTGTTCTAACAAAAACATTCCCTTCCAGGATGTGATTGGGAAAGCCTGGGAAGTGATTGTTTTTTATTACAATAACACCATGCATATCGTGTAATAACCTTGAATACATATATACAAAGCATCAAATTATCACTCTTATTTATGCCCGAGAGAGACGAAAAAACAAAAGTACATGGATTTGAGGTGTTGATTGCATGTTATTGGAATGATTTTGATTATTCATGAATGACGGCAATCAGTTATGACTGTCAATTAATTTAACAGATCTCAAGTGCCATCTCTGCTGGAGTGTAATGATTGTTACATAAGGAAAAAACACCGTTCTAAACATAAAAAGAAACGAATCACTCTATACAGTATATGCATGCATGTTTTTAGAAATTACTGCTTTATTTAAGTTCGATACCGTGACACGTTTATATACGATGTTTAATGTTTTAACACCATTTTGATTAATTGATCAGTCATGACTGCTCATGAAAGCCGGGCATTGATGCGATGTGAACATTAAATCGTTAGTGAGAGAGTCACCTGGGAACAGGTAGTGAGGTGACTGCCTGTTGAATGTCAAGCCAGGTGAAAATCGAGAAAGAAAACAAACACACACACAAATGTCATCCATGTGAGATGAGAACACATCAGCTGTGCCCTGGGGATGCTGTGGACTGGACCGAGAGTGCGCGACATCTGGGGTGATCACTTCCTGCAATCTGTATCCTGGCAATATGTTACGCTCAGAAATTCATTAATTGACCACAAAAATATTTTTTTTTATTTAGACTAAAAGTAATTTCTTATTACAATAAAGGCTGTACACCAAGGCCTTGGGGTATCTCTATTTATTCCCAAGTATTGACGTCTCAGGTGTTCGCTTGTCTAGTCTGAGGAGAGCAGATCCTTTAGCTGGAGGGTCTGGGGGCAGGGCTCTGGACGGGCTTTAAATAAGACTCTTCTGATGGTGCGAAGCGCAGAGGAGAAGGGGAAAAGCGTGAATTGCCACAGCAAAAGCTGCCATTACTAAGATGCTCTTGATCAAGCATTCTTTTCTCTCTCGTTAACTCCATGAGTGGCTCAACTCGTAAAGCAGGGGGATGGAGACTCTGAATGTATGCAGACTCCAGCGCCACAGCAAGTTAAATTTCTTTACGCACTTGCATTCCATTTTTAGACTAGTGCCATAACACACTGTCCTTCTGCATCTGTTGCTATCGGCAATCTTTTATAGGCCTGATGTTGCTATGGAAATTATAAGACGCCCATCACCACTGTGAGGCAAGCCAGCCGATAAGAAGCAGACAAAGGTTTGTCAGCTCGTGGCGAAAGATTTAGGGCTGGGGCCTTTCTTCTCCTGTTTCTGCAACTGTGGGGATCGAAACCGTCTGGGACCAGCCTGAATGTGACACGCCTTGACTTGCGGTAATTCCATTCTTTCGAAAAAAAAGGCAAAAGACACACAGCCGTAATCCACATGTGACGAGATTTATTCCTGTTCCTTTTAGCCACGGTAATGCCTCGGAACTATAATCCTGGATTTTCTGCTTCTCAATCAAACATTTGTCTTTTACTGCTGATATAGTCATGCTGTTGGCATGTCTCCCCATTAAGACCCAGCAACAGTTAATCATGGGCCCTTTCTAATGTGCAATTATTTATGGCTTTCAACCATTAGAGCTGTTTTGCAGCTTCTCGATACGCAGATGACACAACATCTCCATTATGGCACATTCACAACTGCACACTGTGTTGAAATCTGGAAACACCAGGTACAGAGAGGCTGAGGGGAGACACCAATAGGGCTCATATTGCTTCACCGTCATCTTTACACTCATTAATGTCTTGTGATCCTTCAAAGTCTTTACTTTTACGATATGCCACCAATCCTGACAAGGTTACCCTAAGCTTCTTACTTTTATTATGCCAGCTGGGAAATTTACTTTGCAGGCATGTAAAAGACACAACCCAATACACAACACATTAACAAATCAAATGTGTGTATGAAGACAAAGAAAAAACTATATAAATATGCAATCAGTTGCCAAAGCTATGCAGGTTATTTATTAACAATGTGGCAATGAAAGATAACTTGGTTCTACTGCATCTGAATCTAGGCAGTCTAAACCGATGCCCAGATGGAAGGAGCTCGGATTCTCTGTGCAAGAGGAGGTCATGACAGTCAGTGATCATACGGGTCTTCCACACTATTTACTTGTCTGAAGCTATGGCTGGTGTGCACCAATACGTTTTCAGGCTAGGTGGCAGGTCAGCTTGGTTCCTTATTTTAGGAACACTGTACACCACTTGATGAGGTGTGGGGTTTTTTGGGGGGTAAATCCTGTTGATGCACATATTTGAACCAATGCTTACATTGTGTTTTTTTAAACATATGGCCATCCCATGTTCACATACTGTACCACTCAATAGAGAATCAATATGGAAGCAGGCAGAGTTGCACACAAAGCGTTACTTCTTTCTAATCAATTTAACAGATCTCAAGTGCATTCGCTGCTTTAAGCTGTTTCAGAGTGTAAGCTGTGGTTCAGATGTCCTTCGATGTGATTTACCAGGGCCACACACACAGACACACAGACACACAGACACACAGACACACAGACACACAGACACACAGACACACAGACACACAGACACACAGACACACTTAAGGCCCATGAGAGAACCTAGCTGCTTCGTTCTCAAGCCTGCATCTGCAGTTAGGAGTCACTGTACACTGAATACATTACCATACAAATGTATCCAATTCCCAAAACTGATAAGTCGTTAAATCTTTACATTCCAGCTCCTCTGCAAACCGCGGCACAATACTAATTATTTTCCTGCTAGAGTCTACTGCAAACTGACACAAACTGACACAACCAGAAAGCAAGATATGATGTTCATGGGAAAAGAGCAGGAAATGGACAACCAGCCCACAGTTGTTTTGAAACAGCCTTTCAAGGCATTTCAGTGAGATGTGGGCAGGCTGCCTTGAGACCTTCACTTATCACAACTTGAAATTGCAAGGAAGTTAGGAAATGAGATCAGTCAACGTTCTTACTTATGAATGCTTGTAAAGTACCTACCTGGTTTCTGAAAACGTTTGCTACAGTTTGTGCTTAAGTGAGGGACTCTGCGCTCTAAGAAAGACACAGCTGATCTGTAACCTGTTGAGCAGCTGTAATCACACCCAGTGATCTGTTTAAAAAAAGTTATCTGGCCACCAGGGAGAGCTATAAGATCAAGGAATCTGCTCTCTCTAACAAGTTTTGTTTTACTTTTCATTTAGAAAAAAAAAACATTTTTCTATATACTCATCATTTAAATATTTATTATTTAAAATTTAAAATTCCATTTTTTCCCCACTGCACACAACGGTCAAAGTAGCACTATGAGTCATTGTTGCAACTGCTTAGAAGTGTGGCAAATTTTGATGCTTGGTTCAGCTGTGAAAATAAATCAGCTCACATTTTATAGCAGGGCACACTGCTCATCTCCTTGATTTGGAGCTGCACATTTATCTTCCGGCTGCTGTAACATAGCGAATAACTTAGAGGTAAACGGGAGTGAAGTCGCTGCATTGGATCAGCCAGTCATAAAGCCACAGGGCATTAGAAACAGTCACGCTGCGGTCTTCCCGATCGCTACCCGCAGTGAGAAAGCCACATCGTTCTTCTGTCCATCTGAACGGAAGTGTGGAGTTGAGAAATGAAATGATCATGGCAAGCGCATGGGAAACGAAGAGCAAATGGCAAAACAGGGCCTGCTCCTTTTCAGGGGGTGAAAACAATAAAAGCTCTGCTCAGTGCACGAACCGAAATGACATGCAAGGTATGCAATATGTGTTCTTGGAGAAAAAAAAGCCCCAATTTGTACCTCAGCAAACAGAAAAGTGAAACTTGCCACGCACGTGCAGTTCCTTAATTACTGCAAGAAGGTCAGGCAGGTCTCTACAAAACCAGGCTTTCCCTCATTTACAAATCTAAAACGGTTCATTTGTTTAATTACATTTCTGCCGATTCTCCGAGTTTGTGATACAGTTTAACACTAAACACACTCCCTAGAGTGCATGTATGCACACTGAGCATCAGATGGAATTTATCCCTCATAATGGCGACAAATTCACAGTTATCAGAAAAGGTGCAAAATCTTTCGCACTGACATTTTAATGAACAGAAAGGATACCGGCGAACGGGTCAGGCCATCGATTGGTCTGTTGAACTATTCTGCACGGCTGTACAAAACTTTTAGTTTTGTTGTACCAAACGTCATGCTTTTGCCCAACATTATCTTGCACAAAACGAAACTGCTGGCGAGTTCTCCCTAGGTGCCCCAACATTCTGGTGCCACACAGGTATTGTCCCACCGACAGGCTGGGTATCAGACTTGGGTCTTTCCAGCCGATTTTCATTGGATCAGGCTTGACTTTTAAACGGGTTGCATCACCCCAATCACCGCCTTTCACTAACGAGGAGAAACATGTCCCTCAGTACGATTGCAAGCCTGCAGGAGCCCAGCAGGACAGAGGGCGGCTCTTTGTGTCGGAGCTAACGGCTCTGGGGGGCTGCTGTAGGCGAGGCCCAGGCTCGAGCCCTCGATCTTCGCTCAAAGCTGCGCCTGGACTGGCTGAGCCACCGGACGATTCATCTCCGCACGACTGGGTGAAAGGCAGCCAACGACAAGCGAATTTAATGGCCGAAGAGATTTGCGGCAAAGGGGAAGGGAAAGGTGAAGCGCTTGTGAGGAGATTTACTGACGAACCTGCATCACATTCCTGCTTCCCAGCAGACACATAGGCGGAGGTGCAAAGAGCTTAAGAGGTCACCAGGTTACAGCATGCCTCACATAAACTGCAGAGAGACCCCTGTTCCAAACGGGCTACTTTACATCTCTATTCATCCCAATGTAATACGATATAAGAAGAAGTGGAAAAAAAAGCTCTATATAAGATAACACAATGTGTCATGAAATGATCACATATGGAAAGCCAAAAAGATGACAAACACAAACGATTACTTGCAAGTGGGATAAAAGGGAACTCTGTATAAACCAAGCTTTAATAAAGCCTATTATTAAGTGTACTGGCATAATGTGTATTGCACAGCTCAGGGTAGCAAAGAGAAGAAGACAAGAAAGCCAAAGCAGAAACTTTAATAATCTTACAAACTAAATCACAACCGAAACCACGAGGTTAACAATTAACGGGCTACACATTTACGCACTGGGAGTTTCAAACCGACTGAAGGCCAGTAACGTTTTAAGACTTTAGGACTGCATGTTTTCCTGACAAATCTGCCACATGAAAGGCTTTTCCCCGCTGTGCCTCACACGAGTTTCGGAAAGCAAGGCTCAAGGAAGGGACCGCAGCTCCAGCTTCGACCCAGAGGGCGCTTGCCGACGCGGCTGGCGACGGGAGGGGGGGAGCCTACCTCAGCTGCTTGAGGAAGTCCACGTCGGAGCTGCTGCTGATGAGCTTGATGAACTCCTCGTAGGAGGGGGCGTAGGTGTAGGCCTTCTTGTGGTGCGCCGTGGCCTGCTCGCGGTGCTCCAGCTGGGCCAGCAGCGTGCGGTTGATGTAGTCGGGGTCACTGAGCGCCTCCACCAGCGGCTTCAGCACTGCAAGGCAAACCACCCGTTCTCAGGCACCCCTCGGAGACGCGGACCCCCGCCTCCCGCCCGCTGTGGGAAACCCAGCGCCCTTCAGGAGTCACCCCAGAGTGAGCACACTGCTTTCTCTCTCCTCCAGAGAGAGAGGCTCCTTTTTATTACTAACAATACCCATTTTATGTGAAGTGAGCGATAAAACGTTATGAGGCTAAAAAAATGTTTTCTGTAGAGGCCAATCCTGTTCTTCGCTCTGACATTTGCTTTGCCTGACTCCGGCCTGCCACAGAACTGCTCTTTCACGTGAAGGAACACGTGCCAAGAGCAGAAGAGAGGCGCAGACCTGAGCCAGACTGAAATACGTCCAGAATATCAGTAATCTGCCACAGATCTGAGATTTTTCTGATCACGGTGCTTGGCTCCGTTTACTCTTAAAGACAGCTGTTAATAATCGAAACGCAATAAAAACAGCGTCGTCTGGGGAAGAAAGTGCTGGGGAACTCAGAGATTGGGAATGCTGAAGTTGTACAATGAGGACGGTTTTAAACTTCACCCCATCCAAACAAACCTCAGACCCTGAGCTGCACCTCAGCATTTAGTTCGCAGGTTCCTCCACATCGGATAGAGAAAAGAAACAATTTGCAGCACAAAAAAACCAGACGTCTACACGCTGCTCTTGTGGAACGGCAGCTTCAGACATGAGTCAGTGAATAAAAAGAGAGACAACGAGTGCATTATAGAAATTTCACAGATAATCTCTCTGAATTGGGTTCAGTAATCTAATCATGTAAAAACGAATGCGGCGAGCACGCTCTTGGACTCCTTTGGGTTATACACATCACCAGAGCGCCTACTGCCAAAAATTAAATTACGATGTCCACAGAGACTAAACAAGGAGAGAAAGCCTAAAATATCAGTAGCCTAAGATTCCGATGTAGAATATTGTTTGGTTATACAAAGGCGCTTTGTCCTGAAAATCAGCTTTAAAGGCGTGCAAGTGGAAGCAGTAAGCCACTCGGAAATAAACACCAGCAGCCACATCACCCTGCAACTCGCAGCCCACTGAAGCTCAGCAGGTGTGAGCCTGGTCACTACCTGGAAGGGAGACCTTCTGCTGGAAGAGGTGTTGGTGGGGCCAGCAGGGGGCGCAGTGGTCTCTGTGGGCTCTGATGCCCCAGAGTTGCAGGGTGATGTGGCTGCTGGTGTTTATTTCCGAGTGGCTTACTGCTTCCACTTGCACGCCTTTATCCAGCTGGGGTTTTAGCTGTACAGCCAGGAATTTCACTGGAGCAATTACGGGTTCAGTAACGTTGCCCAGAGGTACAGCAGCAGCATCGCACCTTGGATTTGAACCCACAACCTCCCAGTTCAGAGTGCGGGCCCCCGACCTCTGCACCAGCCTGCTGCCCGTCACGTGCGAGACTCACAAGACGCTCTCATTCTGTCTCTGCTGCTCCAGGCCACTCGCGGCCACAGTCTTTGCGGCACCAACACGAGGAGAAAGACTCCCCTGTCGCACCGCTCCTCCGCCCGCCCGCCCCCCTGTGCTGTGGGAATCCGTACCTTTCATGGCGACGACCTCTGCCAGCGCCACCCGCAGGCTGCGGGCCCGGGCGTCCTGGCGGGGCAGGAGGCAGGGCAGGAGCAGCCGCGCGCAGCCGCGCAGGAACCGCAGCTCCTCCTCCGGGCTGCGCAGACACGGGTGGAGACGGAAAGCCTTGGGCGGCTCTTCCTGCCTGCAAGGAAACGCCACAGCGGTGACCGCGCCGCACGGCCGGAGAGCCCCCTGCAGGCAGGGCGACAGCGAGCGACAGTCACAGTGAACAGAGACGGGCTCCCGGACTGCGGCAGACCAAGGCAAGTGATACCAAGGCGCAGGGAGGCCGTTCTGTCGTTTACAAATACAAAAAATACTAGAATTAATAATAATAATAATAATTACACCCCTACTCTTTTTGAAAAACACCCTGGGATTATTAATGACCACAGAGAGTCAGGACCTCGATTTTACGTCTCATCCGAAGGACGGCGCCAGTTTACAGTATAGTGTCCCCATCACTATACTGGGGCATTAGGACCCGCATGGACTGCAGGGTGAGCGCCCCCTGCTGGCCCCACTAACACTTCTTCCAGCAGCAACCTTAGTTTTATCCCAGGAGTCTCCCATCCAGGTACTGACCAGGCTCACACCCACTTAGCTTCAGTGGGCTGCCAGTTGTGAGTTGCAGAGTGATATGGCTGCTGACTATTAATTAACATAAAAAAGAAGCATGGCTTTTTTTGGCAGGCAGACTCGTTGTCAAGGTGAGAGGACTGATTTGTCATCTTCCCCCTGGGCTCTCCTGGGTGTACTGTCAGCGCCCACACGTCGTGTCCTCACTGCTTCAGGGTGTGGTCTGGACACTTCAGTCTCTGCTTCACTCCCTGTATGAACCCTTTCGGTTTATCGAAGGCTGACAGTGAAAATAGCACACTGTGATGCAATGCCATCCTCCTCCCGGCTGCAGAGCGAACTGACCCAGAAGGTGAAATCACATACTGTACCTCTTCTCAATACAGACCACAGGGTGTCAGTAAACCGTTCTTCTGTGGGAAACCATTACAACACAATTGGAAAGCAATAATCAATAACTGTGACAACTGGGCGAGTGGGTGACATGGCAATCTGAGACTCTGCTAAGAACCTCATTTTCTTTATCGAATTGGAATATTCACCTCTCAGGGAGCTAATTATCAGCAGCATCTATACCAATCCTTGAATAAGCAATGATAAACTACACCAGGTTGGGAAAAGATGATGCAAAACAGTTTTTCCTTTGTGGTCTCATAGGCACATAACTGACAGGAAATTATTGTGCAGTTATTCAGCAAAACAAAAATCATAACCCGTATATACAGGCACATACCCCATTAATTTTCTTACACAGAACCTTTCCACATATCGATAGTTAAGTGTCACGTTTCCAGTTTATCGCTGTGTTTCGTTAACGCCACAAGTTCATTTGTATCTGAGCAGTGTGCAGGCTGCCATCTGTGCATCACACAAATCTGCTGTATGCCTAGCATGTCCCCAGAGAGATAGAGCTTACACGTATAATATACTGATATACATAAAGCCTCTCTCGATCTGAAACTGACTGGCTCCTCTCATGTGCAGCACTCCCAGTTGGACCACACGCTGAGAGCAGTTGTGTAGTTCAGCTGTTCCTCCTCCTCCTGACAGCCATCCCCAAGAACGAACTGCAGCCACCTTGGTGTGTCCTGAATGGCAGCATGTCACTCTTACACTGAAGTCTCTACACTGGCTGCCTGTAAAGTCACATATTCAATATCTGGCTCCATCATACATCCCTGAACTCCTCCATGCTTACACTCCCTCCTGTAGGCTCTGCTCAGCTCAGGCTTCTGATGGCTGTGCTTTCTCGATCACTGCTCCTTTGTTATGGAATGACCTTCCTCCGACTCTTCGAGAGAACAATTCTTTACCTCTCCTCACATCTAAACTCAAAACTCAACTTTTTACCAGGGCCTATGTCTGACTGCCCTGCATTATTCTATCTACATCTAAATAAACCTTTAGACTCTTGTTTTTTTTTTCTTTTATCACGATGTACAGCATCCTTGGGTTTGGAAAGGCGCTTTACAAATAAAATGTATGAGTATAACTATGATTATAATAAAAGGAAGCTGCATTGCAGAACAACTGAAGAAAAGGCCACAAACGTATGAAAAGGGAAAGGGTATATGCTTTTACTGTAAACCAACACCTCTGAGTGTCTATTTGATCAGGATTAATAAAAAGGGACTGCAAAACTACACAGACAAGGCAGGAATGCATATGTTCAGATTGTGGACAAGGTTTTTATTTGACATCTTGCTCAGTGCTAAAAGCAATGGAGCAGCATTTTGGAAAAGCAAAGATTACAGCCTCGCTTTCCACAACCCCAAATCCACACTAACAGCCCGCAGAGGGGATAGATTTTCAAATCACAGACGTTTTTCACAGGTAAAACAAATCTGAGCTTTCATTCAATTTTATTTGCATTTTCATTCATTTTAGGTTTGGGTTTTGTTGTGGGAAGATTTCTTTTTACCATGCATTTTCAGAGACTTCTGAAGAGCAACGGAAAGCTTTTTACTTAGATCTTCTGTGCTTCTGACGTGCAATCCATGGCATTTCTGTCTGAGTGGTTTTCCTGCGCAGTGAGTAGCGGAATAAAGTGTTCAGACTGTCAACAACAACAAAGGCACAGAGAAAATGTCGTCTGAAAGGGGGGCAGCATCACTGTGAAAAAAGAGGTTCATTCCAACCTGAAAAGTAACTAATTAAAATAAAACAATATCAGCTAATGAACCTGATGAAGGCTCAAGTGCATGACACGGAAAAATACGTTATCGGTGAACACCCATTATAAAAACACCTGTCTAGTTTGTCCCACCAATCTTTTTTCAGTGACTACTTGATTCGAGGACGCCACCCAGACTTCTTCCTGAAAGAAGCCAGGATTTCTGCTCTGACAAAGTCTGCTGTTCCAAGAAAAACAATTCAAATTCAGTTCACAAGGGCGCGGCGGTGCCGTACATCACACAAAGCGTTAATGACGATCCTGGTATAACCTGTACCGCGGGGGGGTTGTCAACAGAGAACTAATGAAGTGAAATCTAAAAGTTCCACTTGGCACCACACTCATCTTCATGTGCTTGCAAAGAAAAATGATAATATCAGGTTCAAAGTCTAATGGCTTGACATTGAAAAGGGGACTTTTGCTACAGTGGAGCCACATTCCTCAACAGTACGCAAATTCAAATCCCATCTTTTCCCTGCAGCACTACTGCTCCTTTTAAAGAATCTCTCTTTCGTCCACCAGCTCATGGTCCAGGCCCGCGTTGGTTTTTCGACTGGACAGCTCCAGCTCCCTGCCTGCTGCCACCCCTGATCCAGTGCTCTGCCCTCTCCAGACCCCAGTCTGCTCCCCTCCGAGAGCTCTGCCAGCCCCTCTAGGTCCACCCAGTTCCTAGACTTCGCGTACAATTCCCAGGATTTCCTGCCCTGCCTGTGTGTCCACTGTCCTTCCTGAAACCTGTGAACGCCAGGGGTGCGCCCTCTCTGTCCTTCTCCCAGTGCCTGCTGTACACCTACCTCTCCGAAAGGACACGAGCCACACTTCCTTACCGCTGGGCTCCCTGTCCTGCAGAGGATCACATCCCACTGTGCCTCCCGCTACAGCACAACACAGGACACCTGCCTTTCCTCGAACCCTCTGTTCTGCTGTACTGCAGGCACACTGCACACTTCTCACTCCACTGCTGTTTTCATTCTCTACAGTACTTTCAGCATTTACACAGGTCATTTCTCCGCAACTCAGACACTCAGCATTACACTGTATATAGGTTACATCCTACATTTTGTGGCACAGCTCTGCATCCACAATACTGCACTGTTATTTTTCATTCCTGACTGTAAGTTTACAATGCAGTCAGGGTGTAGACTGCAGGCTGCCTTCAGTGACAAATTAACATTTTGCTTAGAAAGTCATGGTACAGTATATGTTTTTCAAATGAATCTCTGCCCCCCTTTTCCCCATCAGGCCATTTCCAAAATTCATTTCGGAGCTAATTAACTTCAGATCTCCGATTAATCCGGTTTTCGGCTCGCCATTAGAGCTGTGACCTAAGAATTAAGCCATGGGTCAGTTCTGCTCCCTGTCAATGCAGGCATTCAAGTCTGGGTGCATGACTGCAGCGCGTGTGATGTGTGGGGGAGTGTGTCTGTGTTTGGGAGGGGGGAGCAGTGCGAGTGACTGCATGATTGTGTATGTCTCGGTCAGCTCCACTGAAAAATGCACTACAGTTTAAACATCAAACATGATTATAATGGTTAGTAATAAATAACTGCTTCCATAACCGGTTATCACATCATTACTTAATACATTTCAGCAGCATTTTAAGGTACAGTATCTACAAAGGGCCGAAGAAATTTTAATATCCCTTTAATGCTTAAAGCTTTAATGCTTGAATGCTTGTTCTAAAAGTTCATATCACCCCTAAAGCAACCCTTTGAAAAACTGTGGCCAAGACTTAAATATTCTCAGCCCATGGCACTTTATCATAGGTCCAGTAGTCTGTGGAAAAAAACAACAAAGCAAAATAAGACAACGTCATCATCACAGCACCGCTGAATCGAGTGAGAGCCAGCGAGCGACACAGCGCTTCTGCAAACGCAGTATCGAAGATACTCAACAGCTGGCTTGAAAACAAAACAGCTCCAATCATTACCCTTTTATTGTGTTCTATATTTATACCTGGAACTAAATTATTTTCTTACAATGACTGACATTTCAAGCCTGTGTTATCAAGGACTGACATTCAACCTTCTGGTGCATACCATTACTCCAGCTCTCAGCATACAAGCTAAATTAAATATGAATGGCGTGCTCACTCAAGAAATCACAGCCTGGTAGAGAACTGAGCATTTCTCGCACTACAACTGCCGACCCAATAAAAACTGCACGGACAACAACACATGTTTATGTTGGGGAATGAGGTCAGCTCATCATGTGAAGGAAAGAAAAAATGTTCTGCATTTCAGGGTGGAGGAAAGAGCACACTTAACACACCCTTTCAACAGAAAACACATTAAGGCTTGGAACAAAAACAGGAGAGCATGTATTCACGCGCTCAGATATGTTGTGCACTAAATTTAATGCATCATTACGATACAGTTGCATCAAATCCTTGAAATGTATCTCAGTGTGTGACCTTCCACACAACTCCGACGCATAATTCCTTCTCACTGTGCGTCGTGTAGTTTATACACCTTGTAATTTTCCTTTCTCTCCCACATAAAAACCCCACCCCTACTCTCGCTGTACCAGTGGTTACAGTCCCTGCCCGGTTGCTCTTCAGTGCTTGTAAAAGGCAACACAGTTCTAAATAAATTGATTTTCAGCAATGTTTTGTACCTGTCAGATTTTAATACTCACTGCTATTTGTTCCCAGTTGTGCAATGCCACAGCCTTTACTGTTTTAAAAAAACAGACCTCCAGTTACCTGACCTTTAAGTCCTGTCTTAATCCTCATAAAAAGGGAGCCTGTGACATTTCGCTGCAACAGATACACTCATAATGCGGACTGAAGGAAGCCTGGTTTAGCCAGTTAATAATGTCTTTTCCCTACACAATGCGAGAGCTGATGCTTTTTTGTTACTGAAGGGAACAACATAGTTTAGCCTCATGTTATCAGAGAAGCCGAAAACGTCATTATTTTAGTGTGTCTTTTGTCTTTCCGGGAAGACATATAAATTATTGACCAGCCAGCACTTTAATGAAGCCTCAGGAGGAAAGATGCTCAAATTATCTGCACAACACTTTTCAAATATACCCTAACATTTGGGAAAACAAGTCAATTAAAATGTGGCTTTTTCACTTTTTCCACTGTTTTTCTTCAGCTTTTGCCTCTCTTTCTTGCATTCTAATAAAGACCCACATGCACTAAAGGGAGTGTCTCTTGTAGTGTTTGTTTTCAAAGTAAGTGCTCGTGCCTGAACGTAAAAGACTGAGAGGATGGCGTTTCTGGCTGAAATCAAACCAGCCCTGCAGAAGGACCGTGTGAATTCCATTTACAGGGGTGCTGGAGATGCAAACTATGAATTTTACATGAAAATGCCCATGAACGCATGCCGTTTCCTTGCATAGAACAGCAGTACTATAAACAGAGCAAGCTGGGGTAGTGATACGATTCCCCACAGTCATGTCATTACAACCGAATTCCTCGACAAACCCAAAATCAAATCGCTAAGTACTATTGGATAAACAAAGAAATGTCTGCCAAGTTGAACTGACTGGCTGATCGTTTCGGTCTTGCAGATTGTTCCCAGCATGCACCTCAGTATCGATACAGCCTTCTGGGCTAACAGGACAGCTAACAACGAACACAAAATGGGGTCAACTAGCATCAGCTGGTCTGCAAGCATCTGCTGGCACTTGAGAGCCCTCTCCTCTCGAAGGAACACGGACCGATCAGTACCTGGTGTTGGCGGCTTTGAGGTCACAGAAGTGGGCGTGCAGGGTTTTCACCGTGTCGTTGCAGACCAAGCTCACGACGTCGATGGCGGCCAGCCGGGTCCTGAGCTGCCTGGCGATCTCCCAGAAGTCCTCAGACAGCATGTGATAGAGCTGCCCCTCGTCCCTGCTCAGCTCCACGTACCAGGACAGCACGTAGTCTCTGTAGCTGTAGTCGAACACTGCCACAAGGAAACAGCAGACAGAGAGGGTGAGCTGGGAGACGCCAAGCCCTGCCTAGAGGAGTCGGTGAAGAGTCTCGGGAGAGGGAAAGAGAGGGAGCTCGCATGGTACCCCGGGTCTGAACCATCAAGCCAAGTTACAGATCCCGTCTGGCTCTCCTGACTCACTCAGGAGGTAACGTGACCTAACATTCGCAAAGTGATCAAACTGACATAAAATGAGGTCTCCTTACTGAGCATCTCAAGACATTATGCAGAAACGCAACCTGGTAAAACTTTAGTTTTTAGGAACATGACTGGAAATGGTCAATGTTACCATGCACCAGAAACACGCTGCTTTAAAACATCAAGTCAAAAGGATCAGAATTGAACTATCCTGCAGAAACCTGAGCTTGGTGTCTTTATTTTGCCAACTTTTGCCGTCCCCAGTTTCAACTACAGTGATCGGCTATAGATCCATGAATAGCAGCCAGGGAAGAAGAGCAAATCTGAAATGTAATACAAGAGCATTTCACAGCTCCTCACGGGAGACTCAACACCGCCCACGGGCAGGTGTCTGCATTTCACCGCGATTGTGACTCTCCAGAGGGCCGTCAGGGGCTGGAGGGGTCGAGCGGACGGCTCTCAAATTCACCGCATCACACCAGGCGGACACGCGCCTCTCTCCTGGGGGCGGGCTCGCAAACAGGAAGCTGTGTGCAGAAGTGCGGGGCGAGGAGCCGTGTGGCACGCCGGCCACGTCAGCGATGCTCTCGCTGTGATGAAAAGAAAAGTGGCAAGCAGTCTTTTTTGCTGACCATTACACTCTTTTTATTCAACTATTAAAAAGGAAAGTAAATCCGATGAAAGCAATACAAAAAAAAAAACAACAACTTTCAATTCAGTTCCGAAAAAGAATATCACTAATTTTAAACATCTAGGCCGTGCTGCAGATCTGCAAGAGGCGACAGATCAATTGTGTTCAATACAAGGCCACATTAGAGGCAGTGTTTTCCAGGGACCAGTTTGCTGGTCTCTGAAATGGTGATAATGATTTGTATTCATGGCCAATAGTGTAATAGTATAACACATGCATACTTCGTTTGAGGTCCACTGCAAAGAGACTGTAATAGCCCACAGCCACTGTCACATTCCACGCAAGACCTCAGCGCCGAGTTAGAAGCACTTGTCTGGATCGTTAGGTTAAATCCGTCCTCTGCATTCAATCATCTAAATGAACTCTTCCCTGTGTGGGCGTTTGGATTTCAGACACGCAACGCATTTCAAAGAAACCAAAGGAGTCTGAGACTGTCTAAGGCAAACAATATCTCGGAAAAGGAGCCATACACAGAAATTAAGGCTGCAATAAACCGGCAACTGAAAGGGCAATCAGCCAGACAGAGACTGGTCCTTAAGTAGGTGGCACTAATCTGGATGTTACAAAATTTATTAAATTTATAAAACATTTATAACTAGACTGCTCAGAGGAATCCAGGGCACAAAAAAGGTAGAAGAAAAACCAAGTGTCACACACCAAATGCTATTCGGTTTGTAAAAGGCCCTCTCACCCCCAGCTGGACATGATCACTCCTGAAACTCCCCACAGTGATCTGTGGGACTCAACTCAGGGCAAAGGTCACAGGGATGAACTGTCTCAGAGATGAGTACAACACCCCCCCCACCCTCAACCACCCCAACGCAAGAGGAAGATTCAAATCCACACCGCCTGGCTCTGGATGGGGCTGAAACAGACAGGTTCATTTTTAGCTGGTTTTCTGCTGCTGCAAGAGATGACTACAGTGCGAGGAAGGCACACAGCCAGCTCACGCTGTGTTTCTAAAAGCGGACTGCGCAGATCGGTTTAGCAACGCGTTCCGGCAGGTGTTTCCTCTAGAGCACTGGAGTGGAAGGCAGACGTCTCCAGAGCTCTTCATGGCGCTCAGTTCACCATTCAGACGTGCGGGCGGAAGCCGAGGAGAGCCTTCTGTGTGCAAATCACTGCTGCACAAGGGCCTCAAGGCCAGTTTCCTGGGATATTTTTGTGGAAGTGATTTTTAAGAAGCCGCGATATTTTTTTTTAAAAGAAGTCTTTCACAGGAATGGGACTTTCATCTTCAGAAGGTGCTTACTACACACTTTCCTAAGAACCCTCAGATCCCAAAATGTAGATTTGTAAGTGTTTAAAGCCATCGACCTTTGCCAGCTCAGTCTTGAGCACTCAGGTGCTGTGCTCCTGGCCTGTGGAGCTCACTCGTGCTCAGCATTAGAGTGGCTTGAAGCCAAAGACACCAGCACAGACGAGGGTATGTTTGATTACTGGGTAGCACTGTGGTTGGGACATTTCTTCAGAATTTCTGGGGCAGTGGAAAGTGCACCACCTACAGGTCCACCAAAACTGCTCCCAGCATAAAACCTGATTTTACTTAAAGTTCTCCTATCACAGTACTGAACAAATTAATTAACTGAGCCAGTTAATGCAGTTAGAGTTTAATCGGCTTTATATCATGTTGTTATGTCACCATTTATATAATAAAAGTGAGATATATGCCAGCAGCTATATCACTCTGCAACTCACAACTGGCAACCCTTCTCAAGCTAAGCAGGTGTGAGCCTGGTCAGTACCTGGATGGGAGACCTCCTGGGAAAAATTAAGGTTGCTACTGGAAGAGGAGTTAGTGGGGCCAGCAGGGGGCACTCACCCCGCGGTCCATGTGGGTCCTAATGCCCCAGTATAGTGATGGGGGCACTATACTGTAAACAGGTGCCGTCCTTTGGATGAGACATAAAACCTAAGTCCTGACTCACTGTGGTCATTAAAAATCCCAGGGCATTTCTCGAAAAGAGTAGGGGTGTAACCCCGGCGTCCTGGCCAATTTCCCATTGGCCCTTACCAATCATGGCATCCGAATATTCTCTATCTATGAATTGGCTTAATTTCTCTGCTCTACTCCCCACTAATAGCTGATGACTGGTGAGTGTTCTGGTGCACTATGGCTGCTGTTGCATCATCCAGGTGGGGCTGCACACTGGTGGTGGTGGAGGGGATCCCCATTACCTGTAAAGCGCTTTGAGTGGAGGGTCCAGAAAAGCACTATATAAGTGTAAGCAATTTTTATTATATTACAGAGATATTCACTGCATTGAAGTTAGTGTTCTTCTTACCTATGCTGACATTAAAGAAGCCCAACTTTCACCTGTACTTTAACAAAGAGCTTTCTTTGTCCTGTAAATGGATATGATAGAACAAAACACTTTAATCAAAGGAAATCTCTCCATTGAGAAGGTAGCTGTGAATGAAAATTAAATAGGGATTACGAAAAGACATTAAAGTCATTGAAACACAGTACATATCAGACGGAGAACTGTTCTGTTTGGTTTATGTACTCAACTGGTACAATGTTCCTTTTCACATTTAACATAATTAACTTCATTAAGCTCTGCTTACAATTCTCATTAGTCTTACTCAAAATTCTTCCCAATAAAACCCTGGTACTGGTGGAGAATTATGAGCAAGCAATAAAGGGTTGTTTCTTTGGTGCTGAATCTGTCTCTGGTGCGCTGCCAGGCAATGGTGAGGTACTATGCCAACTCCTCAGATGCAGTCTCTCTGAAACAGTTTCATTTAGCAGGCAAGACGTGTTGCCAGATGACAGATGGGCTGTAGCAAAGCCAAAAGTGTACAGTCGCAAGGCCAAAGAACGATAGATTCTCAGGACTGGTAATGGGCCTCTGCCTTCGATATTTATGAAATGTACTTCAGGATACAAATGTAGTGGCCAGAATAACAGCAATGAACATTCATCTTGAGCTACTGTTCTCAATGTCTGCTTTGCTAAAGACTTAGAATTTAGGACGAAACATAATGGATAATTTAATGCTTACTAGCCTGTTTGGCAAGTGTCTGTATCGATCAATGAATTTCATCAAGCTGGTTTTTTGAGTGCTCCTGGTGAATGACCATTTTTTGCAGCCTGGCAACCCATTCCTTATTCTGAAGCAGAGCAAATCCAGAACAGTACAATATTTAAAGCATCACTTCATTACACAAGTATGATAATGCTTTTTGTAATGCTTCTAGGGGAAAATCATTACCATTTCTCATGTGAACCTATGACTAAAAGATCTGTACCAGATAGGGACAGGAGAAACGGGCTAGAAAATAACTAGACTAAACCAGAAGGGAAACATACAGCCACATTAGGTTTTATACCTAGAACACTCCACAAAGACAAAAGCAATTCTTTTCATCAGGAAAGTCGGCTCAGAACAAGCTCTCTGTGACAGATACCACCATTACGTAAGATGGCTCCAGGGATCTCAGAAAATTAAAAAAAACCCTGAATGGCAGTACTGAACAGTGCAGGAGGCTTGATTTCAGAAGTTGTTACAGCAAGAAACGTCTAAAGCAGCCTCCCCAAAATGCTACCAAACACCTGACCACTGCCAATTGCAGGAAGGCTATTACACACCCAAACATTCCAGTAATTAATCCTGCATGAGAATGAAAAATTAATTTATTACCACCAAAAATCTAATCCGTTAACTAATCAGCACCCGCTGTGTCTATTGACAAATGACAGAGGTTTCTGTGTCCCTCTAGTGGCAAGATTACCACTATCACAGTCCCTTCAAAGACTGGCCTGGCCTGCCAGATACATTAACCATTATGACCTCAAGACCTACTGTATTTGTATAATGAGGCATCTGATGGAATAATCCAAGTAAGGTTTCTTGATGGGTATGATAAAAGGGTCTCAAAGTTTGAACACTCAACCCTACGGTTCTTGAGTCTAGAGCCCTAACCATTACTCATCACTGCTACTTATATTCTCCAGAATTCAATAGGTTTAAATACAGCACAGCATGAAAGTGAATGAAAAGTAGACTATAGTTCACTTTAAAAAATACCTAGACGAGAACACAGAATGCAGATGTGAAACAAGTTTTGAACCCATACTTTAATACTGGTATTTTTTATGGTAATAGGAATGAGAACGATACCACCACACAGCTTTGTAGGTAAGAAACACAGAAACACTATTATGACTGGGAACCCCCATTACTGCAAAGGTCAAAGTGAAAAAAGTAATTATCTGATTAGTATACTACATTAATACATGTTTTCTTTCATTTCTTGAATGCTTGCAGCTGGATCTCTTAAAACGTCCATGCCTTTCAGTTCAAAACCTATAAACAAACATTCATCAGAGAAATCCCATGAAACTTCCTGTGTTTTTTAGACACTGCTAAAGAATGAAGAGAAAGAACTCCTTAGACCACATCTGACAAACAAAATTAAAACAATCAGCTCTAGATGGGGCCATTTTGTTTCTAGAGAATGCACAGCTGAAGCATTGTATCTCTAAAATTTCCACAGATAAACCAAGACCAAGCTAAAATTAGGCAATCTTGTAAAGGCCAGACGTATAGAACATACTATCCCATAACTGGGAAGATATGTTGACACAAACATCACTGGAAAATAGATTATTTTCAGCCATGTTCCTTCCCAGGGTGTTAAAAATACACAGATCAAAATGATAAGATAAATACATACACCTGTTTAGCCTGCAGGCTTTATTATCACCTCTATAAACCTGAATCTGCATAAGGAATTCTAATATGCAGTGAAAGATTATGAAATTACTACCACAAAAGAAAAACGTATCTTATCAAATGTCATCTAGAAATGAAAAACACATCTTATTGCAAAAACTCTTGATCTTTCTCTACCCCAAAGTCAATTGAGGAAAAAAAACCTTGCAGGAACACTTTCTAATTTGGACAAGACCCAAAGTATGACAGTTCCACACTACCACAAGCAGCCAGTATTAACGGGATGTCCAGCTACAGTCCCTATAGAATGGGTTCTTGTTAGTGTCAGTTTGCTGTATCTGTAAAAACCTGATTTCTTATTCAATGTCAAGCACAGGCAGGGAGATCAGAGGATGGATGCAGGATGGAGCTTAAAGAAAAGAAAACAAGGAGAAAGAAATAATAAATGGGTTAACTGTGGTCAAAATGATGCCTAGGCTTCAAAATGAAGCTGCCAACAGCAGCTGCCCATTTACTGGAATACCTCTTATTTTCCGTTATTGAAAAACCCACAAGATGAAAAACCCCGTCACGCAGGCAGCATCAAGTTTCAGCTTATTTGCTGGGGTACACATGTGAACTAGAATTTATTGGCAGCCCCTTGCTTTACTTCTATTATTCACACCAACAAAATGGGCGCCTGCCAGTGGCATAGGTGTCCATGTGTTTAGATTGAAGGTCAAAACAAACACTTCCCTGCTTCCAGACGAACAACCCGGCTTAGCCGCTTTGCAGACTCCTAATGCTAATAGGTTCTCGCCTAATTTAGTGATATTTACAACAGGGAAAAACAACAACAACTGTAACAAAGGAACAGGGGTTGAGCTGGTATGTGCCAGCGTGTACAGCAGCTAAATACAGAGAGTCACCATGGTCACCAACCTGGGCCCCTGGGCTCTCCCTGAGCTGTTCAGGACCTTAACATGTCTGTTTAATTTTGCACAATTACACTACAGAGTCAGCAGCAATTCTGAAACGCCAACAGTTTTTAAGCAGCCCTTTACATACTGCAGTCAAAGTGTTTCTAATTCATGAAATGCAAGCACAACAGTTTTTAAAACAGTTCTACATACTGTTAGAAAACACTCTTTCCATGATTATTTAGATAAAAGACTATCTGGAGGACTTACAATCTCAACTGTTTCACTCTGCTGCTGCGCAAACTTAGATGATAAGACCCCTTTGGTTAGATAGCTGGTTTAATTAGCTGTAGAAGGTGCAGTTGGCCTCAGTACATTATAAAAGTACCTTACCAAACACATCTCTTTACATAATAACACTGGTTAGGAAAGCTCTTCCACTAATTAAAAATGACTGCCTGACAGCTCAGAAGAACGTAGTACCAAATCAGGAAGAAAAAATAAGGATTTGAAGGAAAAAATATCAGTGATGAAATGTTAAATGATAAAAAATCATCTACTTGTGAGCATAACCCACACAACAGGCTTTTAAATTTGTGGAGTAAGTGACTATTTTTACTAAAAGGAAAATGAGACAAAGTTTAATCATCTGTTGCTCCTGTTCCAGTATCGCAGGAACCACTGGAGGACGATGCTAACTCCTGTAAGCACCCAAAAAAAGGCAAAGTGGAAGGCATGTCCATCAGTCCTCAGACTGCACGCCCCATTAACTCCGCTGTGCAATCCTGAATGACTGGCTTCTTTCTGCGGAATGGCCTTGTGTTCCAGCAGACTAATGAAGTGCCCCCTCTTCCTTCTTGTGTCTTCCAGGATTCTTGCACAACGACAGCATGCAGGAACAGCTAACCAGGCATGCCCACCCTGCTCTGGGTCTGTGTCAGTGTCTGTGTGCACTCCGACAGTGTGCATGCCCACCCTGCTCTGGGTCTGTGTAGGTGTCTGTATCTGTATCTGTGTCCACTCCAACAGTGTGCATGCCCACCCTGCTCTGGGTCTGTGTCAGTATCTGTGTCCACTCCGACAGTGTGCAAGCCCATCCTGCTCTGGGTCTGTATCCACTCCGACAGTGTGCAAGCCCATCCTGCTCTGGGTCTGTATCCACTCCGACAGTGTGCATGCCCATCCTGCTCATGGTCTGTATCCACTCCGACAGTGTGCATGCCCACCCTGCTCTGGGTCTGTGTCGGGGTCTGTGTCCACTCCGACAGTGTGTATGCCCACCCTGCTCTGGGTCTGTGTCAGTGTCTGTATCCACTCCGACAGTGTGCATGCCCACCCTGCTCTGGGTCTGTGTAGGTGTCTGTGTCCACTCCGACAGTGTGCTGTTGATTACGCACAGAGATGACAAGCAGGGCCAGCACAAAGCTCCCTCCCGGGGCCTACTGTCCCTTGAGTTAGCCAATTGGGAAGGAAAAATTAAATTGATCGCAGGTCTTATTAAAACTGTTGCTTAGGAGGGTCAAAATAACCTCCTTTTCTCTGTAACCACAGGAACCCCATTTCTTTAGGTTCTTCAAACACTGAAGTGGCTCTCATTGCAGTGCCCATTGACGGAATGATGGATTCAGCGCTGATGTTAACACATGACAAGATTACCTAACAAGAACAGTTTAAAACTTGTTGGAAACGAGCACACAGCTGGAGTTTGCACTCCAAACAGAAGCAGTTTGTAATCATTACTTAGCTGAAGTCTAAAGGCAAGGCAGCTCATTCTCAAAGCAATTCCTTGATTACACAACTGCACAACGAAAAGCTTAGAATATGAAGGAGAAAAGAGTATGTGCTCATCACAGTATGGCGAAATAAGTGATTTTCTAACTAGAGGAGAACCTAAGGCAAGTTCGTCAAATTGAATAACTACAGTAGCAAATAAATACCTGGTTCTACAATTGCCATCACAAAAGGGTTCTAAGAAATTTGCTAAGTGTGTCAGACTTGGGCACGAAGATGATAATGAAAAAAGCAAGTGCTCCAGCTTCCTTAAAAGAGTTTTTTTTCCCCACGGATTCGATGCTGTAAAGCAGGCTTGAAACTGTGTCAGCAAACGTGTGGGAGAGGTTTCAGATTTAACATGCTGTTGTGTTTCACCCAGTGCAACCTACTAAGAACATTCAGGCGCCCTCATAATACATATTCATATTGCCGATATTAAAACAAACAACACATTACACATGAGACCGGAATGTCTTAGGCACCTTCACTGTGCCTGTTTTTTTTTTGCTGGAAAGCACTGCAGTGTATGTCAGAACTTTTAACAGAGGTAGGATGAGGACATAAAGAACAGAAACATTTTTTTACAGGAAACTAATTTAATGCCCGACGCACCGAGAAAACTGAGTTATTGGGCCAAGTTAGCTACTCCTGCAGCCCGCCTACCAGTACATCCACAGACGAATGACAATTTCCAAGCAAGACAGAGGGGCATTCTGAATTTCCTACTACACAGCTAACCTGGTGGACAACAATTGGCTCTGAAAATACTGTTGTGAGGCATCCTGTCTTTTGCCCTGTGACAGACTTTTGTTCTGTCCAGGGTGTGGTCCTGTCTTGTGTCCTGTGATGGACTGGTGTCAAGGGTGTGGTCCTTTCTTGCGTCCTGTGATGGACTGGTGTCAAGGGTGTGGTCCTGTCTTGTGTCCTGTGATGGACTGGTGTCAAGGGTGTGGTCCTGTCTTGTGTCCTGTGATGGACTGGTGTCAAGGGTGTGGTCCTGTCTTGTGTCCTGTGATGGACTGGTGTCAAGGGTGTGGTCCTGTCTTGTGTCCTGTGATGGACTGGTGCCCTGTCCAGGGTGTGGTCCTGTCTTGTGTCCTGCGATGGACTGGTGTCAAGGGTGTGGTCCTGTCTTGTGTCCTGTGATGGACTGGTGTCAAGAGTGTGGTCCTGTCTTGTGTCCTGTGATGGACTGGTGTCAAGGGTGTGGTCCTGTCTTGTGTCCTGTGATGGACCGGTGCCCTGTCCAGGGTTCGGTCCTTTCTTGCGTCCCGTGATGGACTGGTGTCAAGGGTGTGGTCCTGTCTTGTGTCCTGTGATGGACCGGTGTCAAGGGTGTGGTCTTGTCTTGTGTCCTGTGATGGACTGGTGCCCTGTCCAGGGTTCGGTCCTTTCTTGCGTCCTGTGATGGACTGGTGTCAAGAGTGTGGTCCTGTCTTGTGTCCTGTGATGGACTGCTGTCCAGTATAAGCTCCGAGTTGCCACCACCCTCACCAGGAATAAGCAGATTTCTGATTAAGATGGACAGATGCGCTTGAGGCAACATGTGTCATAAAGCCATTTAAACCTGCGTAGTCTGGCTCCAAAAATGCATGCGCCACGAAACCAAGCAGTCACTCCTGATTTGAAACTCCAGTATTTATTGCTTTGTGATAGACACCTGAAGCTTGAACCATATCAAGAGGAAATTGGACTGAAAAAGAAGTACCAAACAAAAACGACTAATGCAAACCACCACAAAACCCTAGCAAGGTCATTTGCTTAAAAAGTATAAAGCATTGCAAGCATCTTAATTATACTTATGTATAGCAGACCTTTACGACAATGAATGAACGAATATGACGGTAAGTGACAAATGAAATGAAAAGTGATGTTTTTATTTTACAATTAAGATTACTGTAACTGCTAGCCAATGAATGTAATTGCAATAGGATAGCGACATCAACCCTGACAGCATATAATTATTATTAGTGACTGCAAACATAGTGCTATGCTACGTTTATTATGCCTTTCAATGCAGGCGCCAGCACTTGACATCTCTGTTAACGATGGTGGACACTTCCTGGGATGAACTTCCTTTGAACAAACAGCAGTCACCCTTCCAAATTCAGCCTCTGCTAAAACCCTTACTTTTTAAAGGTGGAGAAATATTTTGAACAATTGTGACATCCTCCAAATTAATGTAACGGTAGTAATACCACTGTAGAAAAAAGGACACTGTCTAATTTTTCTTACTTCCAGTGCTCAAAACATGGGAGTCCAGTCCCTCCCCGCTAGTACTGACTCTCAGAAAGCAATAATATCTGCTCTTTAGAGATCAAGAGATCAATTACTGCTCCGAAGCTTAGCACTCAGAAAAAAAGCTTCGCCAGGCTTTCTGCTGCACTAATTGTATTAATCCAGCTCTTTCAATAGTCCTATTAATCTACCGCTGGCTCCACGCAGCTGTCTCTCGGTATATTGGAAATCAAAACCAATCTATAAATCAATGGCTTGGAAAAGCTGATAAGAACAAGTGATGTTCAGAAGACGCTCATATCACATTACTGATGGAAAAAACACATTAATTGAAAACAGAGCCAAAATTAAGCATTATCCATATAATTAATGGAAAGAACAAATGCACCGTCTTGCATTTGCCATTTAAAGACTAACACTGATGTATTACAGGACCTACACATCAAGCATGGCTACCGAGACGCGTTGATTATTTTCAGAACAAAATCAATACAAAATGACAGAGAGGCCGTGTTTCAAAAGACACCCTGATCCTGTAAAAAGATTTAATATTGGTTAGTGGAAATCACAACAGTTATAATCTCAACACGGCCTTACAATGAATTAATCGGACTTACATTTCGTATCATGAACAACTAAGGAAATGAAAAGAAGACTGCTCGATTTCTGTATTCTGACTGCTGGACTGGTGCAGAATGCAGGAATCTACGATGCTCATAAATAGCTGTGACATGAATTTGCACGTAATCCTAACAACCGGCGCTAATCTTCAACGCTGTACTGTAACCCTCTTTGAACATAGGCTATTCTATAACAGGTGCAAAAACGTGGCTGAAAATAGTTTGCCAAGACATGAAGAGAACACAGACCATCGTCAACATGGGTCAGAGGACAGTCCTCAGAGATGTGCATCCTTATCTCCAGCAGAGATCCACCTGACCGCCCGAGCTGTGAGCCCCCTGGGGTTGGATTTGAGACCCCTCAGGGACCAGAGAACGCGTAAGACCAAGGGCCACACTGACTAAAGCCAAACAAATAAGACACTACGCTGCATGAGTCATTCCATGCGACAGTCATTAAACTGGAAAAGAACTTTACAGCATGACAACGTCCCCAAATATCAAGCTGTCATATATCATCATGTGCCAAACACAATGACCCGCATGCATCATGTCGATACAGACAGAATAACAAGCCTTCACCGCTAACTGACACGAATATCAATGCCCAATACTCCAATACTGCTCACTGTAAGAAGAGCATTAAGCACAGGCTCGCAAGAAATCAGTGTAAGCCTTTGGAACTGTGAAACAATGTTGTTTATTCAATTACAGCTTGAAAAACTCTTGCATTTAATTTCACAGAGCTGGAGAAAGAAGGTTTTTCAGACTGTACACATGACATTTTTTTCCAGTTTCAAATCCTTCCGGGTGATGGCCCGATAATGTCAGAGAAGAGACGGATCGTATGACTGGAGACCTACCTTCTTTGAGTGCCTTGTCCACATTGTGCGATATGACTGCCCTTCTCTGCTGCATGGACTCACACACCGGCCCAGAAAAATGGCCCTGAAATTCAAAGAACATCCTGTTCACCCCAAAATACAGCTCAAATGCAAAAGCATGCAAAAATAACAGGCGGACCTAATCTTAAAATGCTTCATACAACAACAAGGTCTCATATTTATACATAACAATTAACACAGAAACTAGAAGAAGAGGCATTTCTTTACTTGTTGAAAGACGCAGGGTGTTAGTTTCAGCATCAAACAACTGGATAAGACCTGCGGTCATTCGGCTCCGAGCACCTGACTCGCTACATGGGCCGAAGAGTTTCTTTCTGCTCAAGACCAGGATCTTCCAAATCTACAGGAGACACAAGACCTTCCCTGCAGGCAGGGCTGAGGTTTTCTGTAGTGTCAAACAGTTGTCTGAGTTGTTTGCTACCTTCTCAGACAAACAGCAGTGTGGACAAGAGAAATGTGAGATTATACTACTGCAGTCTGCGGGTAGCATCTAGTTTACATATGTGGCGTGAGAAAAGAGGATCTGATCATCCAAATCGCAGTTTTTACCCAGGAAAAAAAACTAAAATTACCTAGTACAAATTTTAAAAAAATGTTGTTTACTTGCTGTTTCATTTCTCACCCATAAAGAGCGAAATGGGATTCTGCACCTATTTACCATCATAACATGCTGATTAAAGATTTGCCTGCAGTGGAAGGTTACACGATTCCTGGGCAAACCATTTTTGCAAGAGTAATTTTATTTTAAAAGGCACAAAATCTAATACAACGATAATGACTTGACAGGACCGTAGCAGTACCCTCTGGTGTGATATTATTCTTTTCACTGTGATTATTAATATATACCAAATATAGTATCACGCCATAACCCGGGGAATCAAATAAATTAAAAACTGCAGCTCAATATTCTTGAAATCGAATGCCACAACCACACACACCCGCCCCTATTATAATCAATTCTCAGGAATGAATAATGATTTTTATATGTTTAAAACCCCAAGTATCTTGCATACTCACACACTCCTCAAACTACCCGTCTGGCAAAGATGCTGTCTGACAGCCAGTGCTCGTCACATGTGAGCTCTCTCGCCCGCTACCTTCCCCGAAGCATTCTGTTCAAATGGGTCAGCTGATTGTAACGACTGGAGACAAGCTTCCACACTGTAAAACTTACACTGCTGATATGCAAGCAACTTATCCATCACTAGGGTGGCTGCTTTATAAAATTAAAATAAAAAAACCGTACCCTATCGCAAAAAGTTATCAGACATCTTTCTGTTTTATACTGGTCGTCTTGTAAAATTATATTTCAGTGTAGCGGCAAGAAACGTGCTCTTCTGCTCTCAGCATAAGCTAGGAGAGCTTTATACTTCTCCTGACCTGTAAGTGAAAAAACGACAAAAGGTTGAGCTCTACCGTAGGTTAACAGAGGGAGGAACAATTTGGATTTCATTGAAAGGCAGGCTGCACCGCGTGGTGGTGACGTTTCAGGAAAAACACACCTGCCTTGACATTAATTTCTCCTGTGATGTTAATAAAAGTTGAGCTTATATAGCGCCTTTAAGGGTTCCATCTCAAAGCGCCTTACAGTAGGTGTAAAAAAAGAACGAAAGACAGTTGTAGGGGATAGCAAGTTACAAAAATAACAATGTAAGAAAGAGCAGTTAGCGGTGTAGCAGAAGATACGCGGTCTTGAGAAAACCGAGCCAACACAGACACTAATTAGATAAAAGCCTTTCTGAGGAAGTCAGTGACAGCAGGGCCTAGTGATTGCGAATTCAGGTTCAGCCTTGCAATTCGCTTTCAGACTTCTCTCTCTCTATTAACAACGCGACACAATCATGCTGCCGACGACATTCTCCGAATGCTTTCTTCCATCATTTCGCGAAAAGATAAAACTGCGCTTCAAGTATCAAAAATATGTTTTTTTTCTCTCTCTCTCTCTCTCTCTCGCTTCTGGGTGTTCCCAGGGCAGCGAAGTGCATCCCAGTCTTCATCGATGTGATTTGTTCTGTCAGACTGTACAGCGAGGCGCATCACGCTGCCCACGCACCTCTGGGGCTGTGAGGGAAATCTAACACGCCCCTTTATCGCCCACGCCGCGCCGCAGATGAGAAGCCTCAGAGGACCGCAGACAGGCAGGGGGCAATTATTGTGCTCACGGGCCTCTTGTTGAGCCTTTCTCCTCCGTGGATATCCCCCACACACACTTAAAACACGTTCTCACAACTCCCGATGTAGTGTCGAAATGCGAAAACAACGCGAAGTCTTCTACCGTACACATTCCGGCCTCTGCGGTCTACAAGGTCGGTGAGGGTCTAATAGCTCAAAACAAGGGGGCAATTCGCGTGTGTGTTACCGTCATAAAAAAGAAGTAGTTGTGTCTGTCGGCGTGGCAGCGCCAGACTGCCTTCTGTCTTCACTGCTTGAGGCAGGCTTGGTCAGTACAGTCCACTTGTTCGCTCGCAAGCCTTCAGTTTCCACCAGCCCCGATCCCGTAACCCCAAAATACTGTCTGTTCCTCCAATTCACCCCCTATTTATTTTATTTCAGGCGTCACAAAACAGCTATAAGGCAGAGCGGTGCTGCCTGATCTTGACGATATATATTCCCCATAAGTGACCGAGTTATGTGCTAAAGAACTGAAATACGGTGATGTAGGATTGAATATTTTGACGATGCACAGCAGGCTTCAAGGTTCAGACGCCGGTTTATTAACGCGAAAGCAGTAAACTTGGAAAACTGTCAATCATTTATTAGAATCATGACGGGTCTTGTTTTTTAAAATCTACAGCTTTAGAGGGACTGCTTTCGGTGTGTGTGTTTCTTGAGAAAAAAATAAACAATTCCTCTGGGTGTAGCACCGGCGACAAAAATATCAGTGCGTGTCTTCTCGCGTTTTAGGCGCACACTTTGGGAAACGGCCTCGGAGCAGCGGCGGCGGCAGACGAGATGGGGCCTCCAAGCACCTCTGCCCAGCCCGATCCACGCTGCACATCTGGACACGTTCTGCACGGCCGGCCGGCCAGCCAGAGGCAGGACAGCGCGCCACATCTGCAGGGCACAAGCGCTCTCTCACCCGGCTCGCTCCCGACCAGTCCTTATAATGACAATCCGTGAGACCATCGCCTAACAGAGCAGCAAGACACGGCCACTGTTATATATATATATTTGTATTATTAAAATAAAACTATCACGTTATGTTATGCAAGTGGTGCAGTTGTTAAAGCTCCCGGCAATAACTTGGGTTTGATTTACAGAAGAACGCTTTGTATATATTGCGCGTTCGTGCTGCGGCCGAACGGCACTCAGACCGACATGGTGATATAAACACAGTGTACATCTGTGAGGGCACGAAAGGGACGTCATGCTTCGCAACGCAGGAGCAAGGAGCAGGAAGTTTGCTTGCATCTGTGAAATGGGTATCAAAATGTTGTTGTTCTCGTTCTTGCTTTCACGATTGTCATACGAAACGATTCAAATTGAACGTTTTTTCATCATTCAATCGGGCGCTAACTCACCCTTTCCCCAGGATAAAGTTAATAGGATTCTGAAACAGAACATTGTCCCCCGGTACAAAATTGAACAGGATCATCAAGGGGTTGTATAGACGTATATGTAGCCTGTACGTTTTTTGTTTAAAGTTCGCAATTAAGTTTACTAAGTAAGCTGTGGTAAACAGGAAAAGAAGAGTCAGTATTAATGTTGGGAAAATACTTCTGTAATCTCAGAGGAACTGTATTTGCTGACATGGCGAGAAAAGACAACGAAAGGTTTCTGCCGTCCAGGGTTAGATGGTAGAATTGTGATTATTAACCAGAGGTCAGCAGTGCTCGGTGTACAAACACCACTTATTAATGAACTCCGGTTCTGTAAACAATTCTACTGCAGCTACATACTGTAACTAGGGGATATTTTAGCAGAAAACAGTTGTGTTTTAACTTCTGAAAGAAAGTTATTTTTTAAAAAAAAAAACTCGTACACTAAACCCCTCGCGTGTTCCAGCTCCCGAGCACCGATAATAATCAGTCACCGCTGATCGCCATCAAAACGTGTCAACCAGATCCGGGACACACAAAGGAAACCGAGCCATTACACGATAACGACAATGCAAATGACGCTGAGGATCTTACCATGATCTTATCAAACAGCCCCGACAGTTGCGTCCTCCTCGCCTTCGGAGGCTCAGTCCCGACGATCCCGGTGGGGCTCTGCTTTACCAGCATGGCAATCGTGCCGATGGAGACGCAGAGGAGGGCGAAGGACAGGTAGGCGAGTAGCCGGAGCAGCACCGGGGTGAGAACGAACCCCCCGCCGGCGGAGTGGACGAGCGCCGCGGCGGCGAGACCGAGCGCCGCGACGGGCAGGAGGAGCCGGGCAGGACGGGGAGACGCGTCGGGGCTGCCGCCGCCGCTGCTGCTGCCATCAGGATGCATGCTGCCTTAACTGACATTTCCTCGAAAACGACACGAAGAGGGACCTCGACCTTCTCGCGTTTAACTGTTCCTCACTCATAACACGCAGCGCGATCTGGGCACGGCGATGGGACCGGGAGAGCGGCGCCGATTACGACCAGGTGATCCGAGGAAAAACCAGTCCGACCCCGTCTGCGTAAACTCGGAGTTGCATCTTAGGACAGGCAAGCCTGTCACTATTCATGGGAAATAAAACCCTTTTTTTTTCTTTTTTAAATACCCGTAACTAGCTCTGCCTTGGAAATACGAGCACTGCGAGCGATAACCAGGTGGAAATTTTCAGTAGCAGCCAGGTAATCGTGTTCTCCTGCTATGCTATGCTATGCTATGCTATGCTATGCTTAAACAATGACCACCCGCTGAAACGCTGATTTCACCTTTTTTTTTTTCTTTTTAATCTCTCTCGGTCTGTCATGTGGCAGCGCTGAAGTCGTTCACGACCGGGGGGGGGAAAAACGCCTAACCTGAACTGTCTAACGTCCACAGCCAAAGCGAGCGACACCCATGTTTGGGTAAAACCGTAACGAGCACCTATTTCAATCCCGGCGTTTCCTGTTTCATTTCTTCTTAGTCCAACCTATTCACCAATCCGAGAGGAAACAAATGCGAAAACGCACGTAAGAGCTGCGGGCCAATCGCACCATGTGCCTTATCCTACAGCCGCCTGCTCCAGTCCTATAGAAATCCGCAGCCTGCCCCCAGACTTCAAAATGTTGTTTCCTCCCCATTGTCGTCCGTGTGCCTCCTCGAAAGCTTGGGACGGCGTCGATCTTTTCAGAGACGGTAACCTCACCACGACCCCTAGGTCCCTGTAAATGCAGAAACCTGGAGAAATTAAGGCGAAATGCTCAGTTCTTGACGAGCAAGCCTGCGCTTTGAAAGAAGACGGCTCGGGAGAGTCATAAGCGTCTAGAATTATTTAATAAAACGACATGGGTTAGGGGGGGGTGTTCAACGCTCACACTCTTTTTATACAAGGCTTGGTACACTATGCAGTGACACTCAACTTACAATAACGATGCAACTTTCCTTTTCCCCGAATCATCAGGCGTGCCGATCTGCGTTGTGTTTCTTGCGGGGATCGATCTCGTACGACCATGTGCACCCAAAACTCAGACACAGCATATCCATTCTGTGTTAGGATTACATTGCATTACAAATAAAGAAAAAACAAAGCAACCCTGTGTGTTTTTGGTACGACATGGAAATGTTTGACCTTTTTTTCTGTTTTATGTGAAGAATTTTTAATTCTCTGGAACTGCTGGATTGTCGTTTTAGTGTGTGTTTTATTTTTGGTTTGTAGTTAAAAAAAAATCCCCTGGCGTTACAGATGATATCTGCGTTACTTTTAACCATTAACCCCAGTAAGCATCATTTTTTTTCCAAGGGATCCCCACTCCCCATGTAAAACCGCGTCCGTACCTGTGCCAGACTCCGGCCGAGCGGCGCCACCTGCTGGGAGCGCCGCGGAGGTTGTCAGGAAGTGACGTTGGTTAGTAACAGCGGCTGTCCCTACCTACCTTTTTTTTTTTTGCTTGTGTGCAAAAGAGGGAGAGGGATTTGCGCGTCAGGCATGGTAAAAAAAAAACACGCATTGAAGAGGTTTTGTCCAGTTTTCTCTGCAGTGACCCTGCCGCTTGTGGTTTTTGCTGCCTTCTCTCCTTTTTTTGGGGGGGGATTGGGCCTGGCAGCGCCGGGACGCCGTGTCGCTCTTGGGCTGCACGTCTTGTAGGAGCAAAGCGATTGAGACGGGTAGGTGAGCCGAGCCGAGCCGCTACTGCACAGGGTCCGAGGCGTCACACTCCACAGAAACGGGTTTATTATGGCGTGTGCCGGTGCTCGGGGGTGTTGGCATGGGGATAGCTGCCACCGCCTGCGTTGGGCGATGCGTGTTCCCCCAGAAAACATCCGGAAAGTGCAGGAAAAGCGCAGTTGGATTTCCTTCTCTTCCCCCCCCCACGAAAGCCGAGGCAATTCTTGCCTTGTCCGAGGTTTGCAAACGAGGGGCGGGCACGTCATTGCGTGTATTGCCTCAAACCGTGTGAACAGGGCTGCCTGTCACCTTGTCCGTCTCTGAAGACGGTGAAGGTGCTCACAGCCCGATGTCATTGAGGCAGAGTCGGTGTTTGCAGCTGCCGGCCGTTCAGATCCTGCAACCAAGACGAAAGGCCGGAGCAGCAGCGGTGTGTGACTGTAAAGGGTGAAATGCCTTAATTAAAAAAAAACAACTTCGCGTTCACACGTGTTGTGTAAAGGCCAGACTCGAACCACCAAGCTGAGCGGTAGACGGAGACATCTGATCCGTGTGGGGTGCCAGTGGTCTTAGGACTTCAGCAGGGGGGAAACACGGCGTTGCGTGATGTCAGTCTCCTTGGCTCTCTTGCCCTCCCGACAGACAGTCATGCAAACTGTTCATTTCCTCTGGCTAACACCTCTGCGGTCGTCAGTGCTGGGCTGATTGAAGTTCACCTCCTTCTCAGACCCCGCATGTCACTGCCTTTCGGTCGGCTGCGACGAATCACGTACTGTACAGTACAGTCAGCGGGGTATTTTTATCCCGGCGGCGTGAGTCACTGCGCCTGGACCACTTTCCTCTTTCTCTTCAATAAACCGCGTCGGGCTGCCTGCTGCTGGCTTGAAGTCCTTCTGCTGTAGGAGACGTAGGTTTCCCGTGAGGGAAATTGTAGAAATTTGGATTTTTTTGTTTTGTTTTTGTCTCCAAAGCACCAGAATTATATACAGTATAAAGGGCACAAAAAAAGAGGAGAAGGCAGGCCATTACATTCAGTTCGTGTGTAAGGAATGTGCTGAAGCAGTGGGATACCAGGACAGTAACGCAGTCATTCTTTTCCCAGCTTTCTGAAGGACGAAAGGCAGAGCGAGGTCCCGGTCATGTACAGCCCCAAGGACTTGGAGGGGGAGGTGGACCACTCCTTCTTCGACAGCGACTTCGAAGACCCCGCCCGGGACGGGGGCGTCCGCAGTGAAGAGGAGGAGCCCCCGGAGGCCCGGGCTCGAGGAAGACCGGGATCGGCCCCGGGCAGAGAGAGCTCCTCCGAGGAAGAGAGGGGTAAGAGCGGAGGTCCCCCGTCCGGCGCCTCCTCTCCGCTCTCCTGCGGCGCCGGGTCCGAGCCGGAAAGAGCCCCCGGGAGCCGGCTAACGGTCCCTGTCCCGGCCCGGATCGCGAGCGTGTCCTCGGGCGAGGGAGAGGACGAGGGCGGCTCCAGCAGGAGTGGGGAGGACAGCGAGGAAGAGGGGCCGGGGCCGGAGCCGGCGCCCCCTCGGTGCCGATCGGCCCACCACGGGGGCCCGAAGAAGGCCGGCGGAAAGTTCCGGACCCACAGCCCGTCCCCGTCCTCCTCCTCCGAGTCGGAGGGCTCGAGCGGCGAGTCGGGGGGCCACGCCCATGGAGCCCCCCCGCGGCGGAGGCCCGCCGGGCTGCTGTCGGTGTCGTCGCCCAGGCGCCGCGCGAAGCTGGGCGCAACCAGCGGGAGGGACAGGCTCCGGCTCCCGGAGGAGTCCGAAGACACCGTCACGGACGTGACTCCCTTGTCCACCCCGGATATCAGCCCCGTCCAGTCCTTCGATCTGGCCCTGGAGAAGAAAGGGGCCGGGAGGCAGGAGAACCTGAGCCTGGATCTCTGTGGGGAGCTGGGAGATCTGGGCTCTGAACAAGAAGGTGAGAAGAGCTTCCCAAAGACAGGCCGAGCCTCGCTAGAGTCTGATGTGGGTGCTAGGCATGGCCACAAGGTCTTAAATGATGCCATGGATCTTAATCGGCTTCTTAAAGGTACTTTTCTGTGTTCTGTTGTTTCCCCAATCCTCAAATTTGAAATCGCGATCGCTCGGCCCTTACGTGTGTCTTGGTTTATTTGTTACTGGGTGCTCAGATCTGGAAAACGAATCGGTATCTCTTGATCTCCAGTAGGGCAGTTCCTTAGTCGCCTGACTCGCGTCTTCAAGACCTTTTTTTTTATGGTCAGTTTGTTTAGCGGTTTTTCAGGGAAAATAATTTTACGCGGTACCCTATACGATAACGAACAGGTGTGAACAGTCGTTCAGACCTCTTTAAAAATGTTGCTTGCACATTGACGCGTCTTCTGCGCGTCCGGGAAAAGAGCCACTTGCAATCAGGAATGCTGCTGTATCCGTATGCTACTGATATCTGGGAAGGAACAACTAAAGGTTTATTCCGTGCTAAAAGGAGAAGAAACGTCGTGTTTCTTTTCTTCTCTTTTCAGCGGGGAATAAACCTTTACTTGTTCCTTTGCAGCCTGCGCATGCTGACGCAGCCCCCTGCGTGAAATCTGGGAACACGGTCTCGTTCGTCCAGAGTACCGGTGAACCAGCCAGAAGCTCTCCCTTAGGATGTTGCTGATCTTCACCGCTTGAGTGCTGATTATTTTAGAAGAGATGCTGACAGGACTGGCACTGGGACTCGAGCCCGTGCCCGGTTGACTAGGTGCGTGGGCGGGTTTCTCCGTGCCCTGGCACGCAGCTGGCGGAGTGCTGCCAGTGATGCGCGGGGAGAAGCCAGCGAGGGCTCTCTGGGCTCTGCAGTGCGGGGACCCCTGCAGCCAGCGGGACGTTTGCAGTGCCGTCGGCGAGCACCGCGAGTCCAGCACCTTGCTCGTCCTCCCTCCCTTCCTGCTCGCTAGTCACTGTGATGACTGATGTAGCGTGATGTACGAGGTAATAAGTACTGGTTGTGCAGCGGACGTTTCACTGCAGAGATGTTCCAACGTGATCTGCGTGCAGAGTTAACGAGCAGTGTTTGTCAGTAAAACTGTCGAAATTGAAAGGAATATTTCTGTTGGATTAAAAGAGATGTGTTCACGAGCCTGCTTGCTTGCAAAGTCATAGGGCCGCATCACATCGCAGGAAGTTTTGTTGCCCTATTCTGATATCGCAGAACATGGCGCTACGCAAGCCTGGAAGTTTTGACTATTTTGTGATGTAAATTGGAGGTTTTACAAGGAACTGCGTACATTTTACATTTACTGTGGTTTGAAATGCACTCATCTAACCCCAAAATATAAAAACAGCGTTGCAGTTCCCCTTGAAAAACACAAAATGGCTTCTGGGTGCTTTCATAACAGTTAGTGATTAATTCTTAATGTTAAATCTACATGTACGAATATCCATCCGTGCATTCTATACCCTGAATTTCATTGCGGTTCTCCTGTCTTTTCCGGGAAGCTTTTATGAGCCTAGAAAGGAAGGCGGAGAGGAGTCTGGTGATTGATTGTCCTCCCGGACAACCCCGAAGGAATTTCTCCTTCAGCAACGAGGAGGTGCGGCGCATCGACGGCGAGAACCAGAGGCTGCTGAGGGAGCTGTCCAGGCAGGCGCTGAAGCCCAGGGGCAGAAACAGCCCCGCCAGGAAACCGGCCAGCCCCCCCGGGAAGCTGTACCACAGCGCCCTCAACAGGCAGCGCGAGCAGCAGCGCATTGAGAGGGAGAACATGGTGAGGAGCTCGGGCTGCCCCCGAGGGCGGTCTTTTTTTGTCTCGGGACCTTCGAGTGTGCCTGCCCTCTTCATGTTTGTTTTGTCCAGGTGCTGCACTTTGCTCTCACTGGGTCAGTTAGTGTCCCTGACTTGTCCCTGTGTTTTTGCACACCCCCGGGATGGAGGGGTGTCCAGCCCGGAATGTGCTCCTGCCATGAACCTGTGTTTCCAGGCGGCCACGCCCCTTACCTGGAATAAGCCACTTTGGGGAAATAGGATACTGGAGGTCAGAGGTGGCCATGCACAGTATCAAGTTCCCTTCATCCACCTATGACCAATACACAATGCCCTTCTCATTCTGGTGCCTCTGTCTCTAGGATTACTTGGTAGTTGCGTATCTCCTCTGGAGGTTTAGACCTCCATGTCCTTTATGAGTGTAAGTAAATGGTTGTGCTGTGGCACTCGGTCAGTATATCATAGATTACAACAAGTGCAGTGCTGTCATCGACAGGTTTTGAGAGTATCCCTACGAAGCAGGTCACGCAGCGTTTTGCAAGTCATGCACTGGGTTTTGCACAGTGTTGACGGGAAAATCGCTATTCCAGAGGCATTGCATGAAGTTGAATGTGAAACGGAATCAAAACAAATTAGACACAAATGTATATTAAAAATCGAGCCGAGTTGCAATTCTGCAGACCTGCTGTTAACTCTGCAGCGCACTAGTTAGAAGATTTAGGAGACATGATCCAAGTGTGTTCGTTTATTTTGTATTTGTGGCACCTTGCAGCCCTTTATATTCTTCTGTAATTCAGGGACTAATTGCTTGTTCCTCAGCTCCATTAGTATTGAAAAGTCTTTATTCGTTTAACAGGTGCCTAAGTAAAGTCTTTTTGAAGTGGTCCAGAGCTCCATGAGAGCAGTGTTTGTGTCTGTGTGTATTGCTACATTTATCCATTTCTGAGTTGCTGTAGTAGCTAATGATACTGTGCCAAGAAGTAATTACAGGTTGGACATATTGCGAATGGCCCTCAAGTGTGACTTGTTTGTTTTGTTTTTTTATGTTGCCATATGACTTCATCCAGGCTCTTTGAAATGAGACAGAATTTTTATAACTGCCCTTAAACAGAATGGAAATAATATGAACGTTAAGCTTTGTAGGTTTCTGAAAGAACTGTTGCTTCTTAATTACCATGTGCAGTCATCTTAACTCTGATATCTTGTTCACTCTTTCTTCCATTGAGCAATGGTCTGCTCAGTATTCCCAATGAGTTTTTTTAGCTGTGAGGATGACCATTTTTTCCTAAATTAAGCAACAGCATTTGATTTTGCAGAAGTTCAGCGCTTGATTTAAAAAATGAATGTAATTCCCTATAAGGGGGTTGGTGTATTCCTGTTCTTAAAGTCTCTCTCTGGTTGAACATGAAGTTGTACAGTAACTTCTTTAAGGGATGCGGTGGCTCAGGATCTGCACCTGTGGCTGGAAGGCTGCCGGTTCTTTCCTGCGGCCAGCAGAGGAATCCGACTCCGTTGGGCCCCTGAGCAAGGCCCTTAACCCCAAGCTTCTCTCCCTGTCTTTGTGTCTCATGGAGAGCAAGTTGGATATGTGAAAAGACAAAATCTTTTTTTTTCCCTCATATATAACTGTTGAACTGTTCCAAGAGGAAGAGTTTAATTTAGGCCAGCAGGTGGAGCTGCAGGTCTGCTTTGTCAGTGGCTGCGCTTGAAAAGCTGGAGGAGAGCAGTGTTACATGTAGGCTCTCTTTGAGGTCACTGGTCAGTGCTTTAGCATTATTATTGTTCTGTATTGTCCAACACCTGCTGTATGCTGAAATGCTTTATGATATATGTACACACCTACATACAATACATATGGTATTACAGACATTTCCAATAAATTAACAATAGCTTATTTAACAGGTGTTTATAAACTTATCAATATAATATTAAATATTAGTGGGCAAACAATTTATTGATATCTACCTGCCATTTTTGGAGACAATACACACAATGTGACCTACTGACATCTTGTACTGATGTAATATGTGTAATAAAAATGTCTGATATAATTATCTATCTTAGAATTTGACACGGATGTTGTTAAAGAGCTGCAATCCAAATCTGAATTCTGGTTTCTTTTCTCAGTGCAAGAGGAATGTTGTGGGAATTTGGCCTGTTTCTTATTGAGTCATTATTTGGGGGGGAAAAAAGGTCCTTTTTTTTAAACTATTGACAAAATAGCTTTCCAATGGGAGAGGTTGAAAGATCTCATCGATAGGAAAATATCTGACTGAACACAAAGTCTTGCCCTCAATTTGGCAGTCAAACAGTAAGAAGTAGCAGACGTCCTTCATGTAGATAGACATTCAACTTAGCCAATACTTTCTCTTATTGTCTGAGGGGACCTGCCTCTGTGCTTCATACTCTGCACGTGAGTTTAGATAAGTCCTGTTTAAAAACTGAGATGCCCTCTCCTGTGAGGTGTCTGTCTTTTCTTGATGTGAACACATCTGCAAATTCTATATTAAAACAGTTGATCCAGTAACCTAGACCCTGTGACTGGAGACATTAAACCATGTAGAGCTGTTTGATATATTGGAATAAATTGTTAGAATTGGGGAAAAATGTCGCTTGTTGGGGCTGGCTGTGAACATGGAGTATGCTGTATGTTTTCTGTGTCTGTGGTCATAGAGGGTTTTACTAAACCCGAAGCCCCAGTTCTCATTCATTTTGCAGGACTGGTAAAGCCACACGAGTGAGCTCAATCGGTAGAAGAACGTAACTAGAGGAAGTTCAGAGCAGTGAAAGTAGAGAAGGCTCAGCAGAAATAGATGACAACAGGTGCTCGGAGCACAGCAGTCAGCTGACAGCACAGGGGCACAGCCCTCGTTGAACCTCAGAGATCCTGCCACTGCGTGCCAAACTTCAGTGACAAAGAAATAAAGCGTTAGATGTTTTATGTACTGCTTCTAAGCAATATTATTATAAATGCCCTGATCTGTTGGGGGTTGTTTACATCTGCCTTGGTAGCAGCGAGCTCCTCAGTTCGATCCGTGTGTGAAATGGTCTGGAGACTGTTCTGCACTTGATCTCTATACTTAGGACAGGGTAACCAAATACTGTCTGTGATCGTTTTTATTCTCTGGTCCCAAGTGGAAGCGTTTTTAGTTCCTGAGGTTTGCAGTGGGGGGCTGTGGAACTGATGGCTTGTGAAGTTCAGTCCTTCCGTAGAATTGTGCGCGTTTCACGATTTCAGATGCGTCCGGATCGCTGTGAGTCAATCGTCTCAAACAGCGGCAGCCACACATCTGCGGAAGGGGCCGTCAACACAGACGTGAAGTCACTTTAATTTTCCATCGCTGCAGTCACCTTACCTTTTAATCCCTATCCTGTCCCATACAAAAAACACAGGCAATCACCAAAGTAGTTAGAGACAAGAAAGGTCCCGGACAACTGCCTGTTCGGCCTGACTTGCTTATTGGCTAGCTAGAAACTCGCTGATGGCAGGGTCCGAGGGTCTTGTCCAGCTGCTTGTCTCCGGGCTCTTCGCTCTGCGGGGTGTTTGTCTGCTGTGAGCCGTGCCTGGCCATGTCAGTGGCTTTGGGGGTTTGGCACGCGGTCGCCGTTGGATGAGCTCTTTGTCCTCGCAGGGCTCTCTCTGTAAACGGTGCCCGTCTTGCAGAGTACATGCTGTACACGAAGACGGGCCGCAGTGTGCTGGGCTCCCCCTCCCCTGCCCTGCCCTGCCCAGATCCCACCCAGCCCCACGGGCAGTCCTGCACACGGCAGTCCAGGATGGGAGCGTGCAGACAAGTGAAAATACCGGGGGGATTTATCAAGTTACTCGAGTCCTTGAGATGAATTTAAGATATAAAACAATCTTTGTGGTATTCCAGCGCTGACGGCGGCCGTGTGCACGAGTGTGATGTTCCCGCTCCGTGCTCCTTTAAATTTACATCCAGAAACATCTGACTGCTGATCGTGTTTACTTTTTGGGGGGGTTATAATCATAAAAATCTCACGTAGCTGCGGTTGTACATGTGTAACTTCCCACCCAAAAATAAAGACGCACTTCATCCTTACATTTAACACGGTTACAGTGTGTGAGCAGGGACATTCCTGAGTGTGAAGAATGGCCTGTTGACCGCCTCAGACTTCAAGATGTTCACACGAGGGGAGGAAGGCCCCTAACAAGCCTAAACGTTACCGAGCGAGGTCTTTATAATGAAACGATTATGCAATTCCGCTCTCTGGACACCGTGTGACTGAGTGTTGCGCATGCCGGTGATGTGACATTTGGAGACTGTGCTTACATTTCACATTTAGGAATGGTACAACTTTATCCCTCGGCTATTTTGAGCTGTTAGTGCTTCCTAGGGCTTCTGCTTACCCAGGTATTTCCATTTGACGCTGAACAGATCAGTCCTAGTCCTACTCCCCGTGACGCTTTGAGTAGCAGCCAGCTATTATTTTAACACTTAAGCGGGACAGGTTTTATCTAAACCTTTATTATCTCTTACATGAGGGCACGACAGCTTCAGCTGGTGTTCATATGACATTCATCCATCTCTCCTACAGAGTGGGTGGAGCTTGATGTACTTTCCTTGACATCATTTTGAGATTTGATTGCCAAACTTCGAGTATCTGATTTTATTTTTCCAGCTTCAGTATGTTCAGTTTTTTTTGTTTTTATATTTGACCTTGTGCACTTGAACGGAAGAGTTGAATAAGCTTATGCCCATGAAAGCGAAGCACTGACAAATAACACGTTTTGCACCGAGCTTGGAAAAGTTTTAAGCCCGCTTGGATGTTTGACCATCCTTTTGAAAGCACGTTTAGCTTAACTGTGGGATATGTTTCAGATTTCCATGATTTCCCCTCCTGTAAAAATGACTTTTTCCACAATGGCACTTGTACAAGAGAGGCATGTGATTAAAAAGCAGCTCTTGAGAGCCTGCTGAGAGGCTCCAGTATGACTTTACTGTGGCAAGGTCATGGCAGTAGGCCACAGAGCGCCTGTGAATGGAGCAGAGTTCAGGGCAGGCTTGTGCCTCAGTGGTCCACAGCCAAACGCAGGCGCTTCAAAGATCAACTTATGGTAGCCGTGTAGAACCATAAGGTTGTCATAGAATGAGCGAGAGAAGCAAGCATAAATAGTTGTACCAATTATTAAGCTTGGTGGTGTGTGTTTATTTTTATGAGTCCATAGAAGTGTAAGGAGCAATAGAAAACCTTAGAAAATATATAAACTTCCACCTGACAGGGTGTTCGGAAATGGTTGTATAATTATCAAGTAATTATAGACTCTTAATTAGTGAATAAGATTGTTGGAGATGGCTGATAACATTTGTGACTGTAAGGAGTATATATGCTAGTTTGTTTTTAGTGTCGCCAAGCAGATTCATATCATTCAGCTCAGAACAGAATGTGAAGATAGATGCAGTGCCATGTACCTACATTATTTGTATATGTTGTATACGTTCTGCAGATTTGCAGTGTTCTGCACAGCTGTGGAACAGTTCCCTGGCTTAAGCTATGCATGGTTGCAATGCTTGAAGAAGTTGTTGATTTTGCTGAATGTAAAAAAAAACTCCCTCGTCTGTTTTTAGGCTTTCCTGAAAAGACTGGAGTCCGTGAAGCCCACCGTGGGGATGAAGAGATCCGAGCAGCTGGCAGACTACCAGCGGCAGACCAGATACCTGGGTACAGGGTTGTCCACCAAATTTGACAGGTCCCCCAGCAGCAGGGCAGCCTCCTCAGGTAAGCTCACTAATCAAGACTGGACACTGTGTCTAAAGCCATGTCTACCTAACCAGAACTGGAAATGTCTCCTCATTGTGAACTGAAAATGCTCATAGCATAGCAGTTGAATTCCTGTTCAGTTACACCCATCCCTTGATTTCTGAACACCCAGATTAAGAAGTTCCGCTGTAAAGAAGCAGCCACTTCCATAACTTCTTTTGTATACTTACGAAGAGATTTTCAACGAAGGAGTGTCCTTCACAGCCTCACAGCCTGACCTCTCACAACACAGGTCCTCAGTGTGTCTGCACTCTTAGAGCTGTTATACATTTTGTCTTCTTTATCTCAACTGCTACACTAGGGCCAATATTGTAACCATCATGAACAAGACACCATGTTCTTACTTTGATTCATGATTCTACGACGCTGGTTGATTTTCTAAACCTCGAGAATTAAGTTACTGAGGATTTAACATGTGAAGTCGTTGAAATTTTTTCTTTTGGTTTACAACTTCTCACCTTGCTAACAGTTTTCCGGGAACCAAATACGTTCATAAATTGACAGATGAGTGTTTGTTTTTTTTATTGAAGCTGTGTAAAGGAACTTGTGCTGCCTTAGTCATGTGTGAAAGCCAGTGCCAACAGACCATTCTCTGGGCTGAGTTTGCTGGTCTTTTTCTGTGCTGTAGGCAAGCCCTCAAGACCATGTAGTGCCTCAGGTGCTCGCGGTACCAGACCAGCCTCCACCACGTCCAGATCCAGCAGGGCTGCTGAGCCCAGAACAGCTTGGTCCTAATCTCCGCTCCATACCTCCGTGCTGTTTGCTGCATGCTGAACACGGCTCGTATTCTGCAGTACATCACGCAAGTCTCGTTGAGCTTTGGTCAAAGTGGACAATGCAGTATCTGAATTGCTCAGACCTTGAAAATATCCTAATCGAGCTCAGAACAAATAGGCTATCGATATTTTGGTAAGAGTTGAGCAGTAAATTTTGTGTTTGTGTGAGGTAGTGTGACATCTGTGAGGAGATTTGTAAATCCGTGGACCAAAATTGTAATCCACTGAATACGTCTTAATTTCTAATTTCTATCTTTGTGGCAGAAGATTTATATTTTATATTGTGGCCAAAATGTATTGTTACTGTTTGTCAATAAAGCTTCTATTTCTTAGCTTTTAAAAGAAGCAACAGACTCTTGTTTATGTACTGTACATACAAATAATGATATTAAAAAAATGAAAATAGTTTGAAATGTGTGTGGAACCTAAATTAACTGGACGTTTACATCTCTCGCCTTTACATGGATTGTGTAGGAAAACATTTTGTGGGTTTTTGCTTGGTTGTAATACTCACTGAATACCATCTGTGTGGCAGGGGTTTTCAGCCTGTTTCAGCTAAGGAAAACCCTATTGCACCCTCTCCATTATGCCAACCCCAGTTTAAATACAAAATCAAATTCTAGTTGATAAATAATGCTCATCACGCACATCATGTAGGTCTGCTTCTCACACATTAAGAGGTATTAAGAAAGAAAGAAATGCTGTTTCTTCATGCGTGGATTTTCATGCCTCAGCAGTTTGACGATGTGCTGCTGAATGAAGTCCACTAGGAGTGTTGATCATAAACATCCCCAAACTGCTGGATGGGGTTTGAGGATCAGTAGGGATCCAAATAAAAAACCATAGCATGTGAAATGATCTGAGCTGTGTTGATAAGCACAGCTCATTCATAAATGTATAATTTAAGATGATGACGAGCAGAGGGTGACTGGATCGTGGCCACTCAGTGTCAGTACGGTTGAAATATGATTTTGTGCAGAACTAGAGGCACCTAGAAAGTCATTGCATTACTTGAAAGCAACAAGTAAATATGCTTGAAATTATAAGAGGAAAACCAAGCCCATCACTGTAAAGGACAATTGCATTATGAACCTTCTGTTTTGTTCACTACCCCAGAAACGGTTGGTTTAACGAACATCCCACATAGCATTAAAGTAAAATATATTCCGCAGCTGTACAAGACGTATTGAAATACGTCTTCGTTCAAAAAGCAAACTGGGTCCATGTCTGTTTTACTCGCTCACCCCTTCCCAGAGTCCAGGGCAAATCCTGAATGATGACCCGGAGAAAACAGTTCAGACAGCCGGACACAGCAGCCTTTTAATCTCATAGTAAAAGAACACATTGGATTGTCAGCCCCATTTGGAAAAAAAAAAGAAAGATAAATACCGCTGTAAAAAAATCGGTATAAAATAAATGAATACAGTAGGATTTTTAGACATTCTGTACTGTCTTTTCTTTTCCAAATGGAAATTCACTTTCTGTGTTTAGCTCAGAAACATCCAGGACTGAAGGACCCATATTGCACAGAATTTCGTGGTGATATGTTCAGACTGGAAGAGACGTTGGGTCTATTACCTACATGCCTCTACCTGTTGTGCTACCCCAGCTTTGCCACCTGGATCTCGTCTTTGTGTGGTTGGTGCAGAGCATGAACACCACCCTCTTCCTCCTCCTCAAGGTCGCTGCCCTTTCAATCAGTTTCAGCACAGCACGACACAACTGAACTTCGGTGCAACTGCATTTAATACTTAGACAACTTTCTTAATTTCATCGTACAGTACTAATACGAAAGCACCACCCATGCCTCTCAAGACGTTCGACCAGGCACCCTTGAAGAATGCCTTGGGCCCTTCGTCTTTTGCAATCTTTTTCCAGCAGTCGATTGTGCCCTTGTACATAATGTCAGCTGTCGAAAAAAAAAAACAATACACTTATGAATCAAATTATCAAGCATTTTAGCTAACCTCTTCATTCAAAGTTAAACTTAAAGCACAGAACCCCACATATAAATGAATTTTGGACCGTATGCAGCAAATTCTGCCTTTAAAATCAAATACAAAATCGAGGGTATGATGAGTCTATGGGTTTGCACAACAAGCATATCTAATCATGATAAATCCGTTTTTTGTTACTTCTTGTAATAATTTATCGGTGTACAGATCGCGTCTGACGTGATCACTTTTATAAGTATTGCGTACGAATGATCCTTATACTATCAAATAGCTCACCTCCTTTCCGGCCTGACTGCATCATCATACGACGTCTGACGGTGTCGAAGGGGTATGACACCAAGCCGGAAACAGCGGTCACGGTCTGCGCAATCATCCAGCTGATGATGATGTGCACGTTTTTGGGATCCGGCATCATGCCTGAAAACACAAGGACAATGAAAATGAGTCGTTTGTAACAACATTTAATTTATGTTTCCAGTTGTACTCTAGATTGTAGAGTCCAAAAACAGCAAACTGGATGAAATGCCCTTTGAGTGATCCCAGCAGCCTTAAACGACGCGACAATACATTCAAGCAACCCGCTTTCCCCCGTCTCTAACGTCGTGTGTTGCAAAGAAGCTTCTAAGAAATGTAGATTTTCCTTCTTCGTACAACTTGGCGTTACAGCGGTGCCATGAAACGTGTGGTTTTCCGGGAATATAAAGTCTGGGTAGGTGCGTAAACGCAGCAGCTACCGTTCCCCCGCCAGGTGCTCACGAAAAAAGCACAGGCTCACATTAACACCCCCCTGTACTATTTCCACTCGCTATTACCTTTAGCAGTGTCGTAGATGCCGAAGTACGCGGCTCGGTAAATGATGATTCCCTGGACTGAAACGTTGAACCCGAGGTACAGACCCCGCAGGCCGTCAGACTTGAAGATCTTGGTGATGCAGTTGCCCAGGCCGCTGAACTCCCTCTCGCTGACGCCCTTGCCCACGTCGGCGGCCAGCCGGGTCCGGGCGAAGTCCAGCGGGTACACGAAGCACAGCGAGGTGGCCCCGGCGGCGCCGCCGGACGCCAGGTTCCCGGCGAAGTAGCGCCAGAACTGTGTCCGCTTGTCGACGCCTCCGAGGAAGACCGTCTTGTACTTGTCCTTGAAGGCGAAGTTCAGGGCTTGGGTGGGGAAGTAGCGGATCACATTGGCCAGATTGCCTCTCCAAAAGGAGATAAAGCCCTGCTCTTTGGGGATCCGCACTACACAGTCTATGATCCCTTTGTACTGTTTCTCCACGGAGATCTGCCTGCTTGCGTGCTGGACCTGGAGGCAAACAAACAGATACAACAAAGATCAGTATCCCCTCCAGCCGCGGGATTAGCAAACAGCACCTCCGGGCGTCAGGTCGATGAGGAAGATGAGGAGTCTCTCATGGCTGCTCTCCTAGGAGGTGTTTTCCCACAATGTCTGTCTCCGATGAGAAATCTTTCTAAACCATTCTGTTGAGTTGTTTTGTTTTGTTTTGTTTTTGGACTGTTAGGGGGCAGTTACGCACGGGCAACTCCCTGCTCTTGAGCTCCCTAACACTTCACATATTATGTCATTCAAGGGCTGAGGTTGTGCGCGTAATGGCGAGGGGCTAATTTTAGGAGCGCACACGGAGCGAGCGAGTGAGGTTTATCCGGTGTCAGAAGACTCGCTAAGGAGAATCCAGCTTATGTCCGTAATTCCCTGACAAAACAGGACTTGCTCGGAAAATGCGTTAGGTCCAGCTCCCATCGAATAAACACATTTTCACCTACTTCCAAAAGCGAAAACAAACCCGGCACAAAACAAGCGCAGATAAAATAAAGTTAACACAACGTCTGAATTGAGACGCTGCGACAAAGACGCAGCACCATGGAGAGCGAACATATTATGGGACTAAAAAGGGACGTTTCCTTATGGAACGAGTGGGAGACGTCTTTGGAGTATTTATAGACATTATTCTGCAAGGCGTTCTTCACTTGTCTAGCAAGAAAGCCCACAGAAAAAAAAATGTTTGGTGTTAATGGGTTTCATTCATCGCTCCGCCGCTCGGCTGAAGAGCGCTCGCTGCCGGTATTTAACGCCTGGACACCTGTTGAGCGCCGATGACCGCACACGCCTCCAGGAAAGCCGCCGAGCGCCGCGCTCACATGCCCCTGCGCCCCCAGCTCCAGCTCGGAGACTGCCTCACCTGCAGCAAGAGCTTCACTCTCTCGATGGGGGCGACGGCGGTCTTGGAGATGGCCGCCGCAATGCCGCCCGCCAGGAAGTCCTTCAGAAAGCTGACCACTGCGTCCGTCATCGCGAAGCCCCTCTGTGCCAGATATAGGTCAGGTTACACACTGCGCCCTTCTCCACTCAGCAACCCGCCGGCAGATGGGTGTCCCTTCAAATGAACGATGGCTTCCCCTCGTCCCTAATATATCCAGCCTGTCTATCGCGAGACAGGGGGGTACTGGGAGTCCCGCTGGCCAAAATCAGATTGGTGCGGCTGAATAAATTTCCCAGGTCACAGTTCAATGCAAACGCCATTTTTATTAAAGAAAGTTCAGCGCTGTACCCCCGGGGACATTTAAAGGGCAAATTAAAAGTTGAACCTGCGTCCCGTCAACCCTGAGCACTGCAACTTTCAGGAATTTCTGAGACATCGTAACGCATTTCATAACGCCGGAGAACTGCTCAGCCATCGATTGCGGGCGACACAGTCTCAGTGTGTCTGTGAAGTAAAACTAGATGTCAAGAAACATAGAAGTAAAGTAGAGCAGAGCCACTCGCACATTTGTCATTTGCTCGCCCGTGTTTAGAAGTCAGCTGTTCAGCGTTGTTCTCTTACAATTTAAGAGCGGAGAATTTAAAGAAAAGAAATCAGGTATGGTATTCAATAAAAAGAAGAAGCATACAGTTCGAAGGGCGAAACGCTTATTTGCAATTATGAATTCATTCACTTCAGAAACACTCGAACATTTCCCGGGTAGAACATCTGGAGACACTGGTTATCAGATCATGTAACTGTCCACTTGCACATGGCCCTGTTTTATACTGTGGCCGTATGAATGACATTCCAGGTTTGAATGTATCTCATATTATTTACACATTGCTTCAACGTTTTTTTATTATACCGGCGTGTTTTATGTTTCACCGGCAACAATACAAACATATAATCTCAGATCAAATCGATCCGGACATAAAGGTGACATTGACTTTTAGTATACCGTCATGGGGGTGGTCTTGTCTGGTGTCTGAGGCCCCTACAGTGTGAAAACGAAGAACCATTTATTTACATTAATTGCTGGCAGTCTCTCAAGTTCTAGCATATCAAGGGAGTCTGGTGATCGAAAAGTTAGAGAGCTCAGCAACGATATTGAAACGAATCCATCGGCCGAACCGAAGTTTGAACAGTGTGTCACAGGGGGGCGAGATCGGAGAACACGCGTACCGGAAGAAAGGAGGGACATTTCATCACCGATCGTTTTTAAACTTGACCTCCTACCAATGTTGCCGTGGCGTCACGAAGGCCGGCGAACCACTTTCATAGTGATAAAATTCGTTTACATCCATTTACGCATGTGAAGACTTTTACTGCGTAAACTTTAAGAACTTTTAGAATGTTGACCCGCCGTTTCTGAATGACTGAATTACTTTCAATAAGAATCTTTATGGGTCGATTTACAACATCAAGGAAAATCGCCACTCGAGTCCCCGCGAGGTTTAAGACGGTAATCTCTCACAGAAAACAAAAGCATGACGTCCGGAGACGATCATGGCACACGGGCGCTTTGCCGCTAACGTTTCTTCTTGAACCTCGGGGCTGTTGCAAACATCCCAGGCTGTCTGTAGCCACAGCAGCGCCAGTCCTCCAACTGTGAGAGGATGGGGATTGCTTGAATGAATACACCTGATTTCCCTTTCCTGACAGGTCACGGCACAAAGCAGGTATTTCACCTCCATGCACGCTTCATAGTGTTTTGTTGTACTTTCAGCAGAAGCCTGGCTGGGACGTTCAGTCTTCCTCAGGAAAATAACAGAGAAGGGAACCCTGTCGTTTTGAGGCCGACCTGACTCGACTCTGCCCTCTCTGTTACTACAGTATGCCCCTGTCAGACTCCTTGCTTTGAGAAAGAAAACCGCAAGCTGGCCTTGCAGGCATGTCAGCCGCGGCCTGTGGAGAGCGCCGCTTAGATACGATCAGTTTTTTTGCAGCATGTTTGTCCCTGTAATTAAACTGCGAAGAGACGCTTGAAATGTTTCTCAGGATCTGATTTTAGCAGCCCAACCCCCTTGATTTATTTACCTGCTTTTTGGGTTTAATTTGCTGAGAGACATTTTGTAAGGTATTGCCACCTATAAAAGAAGGTTTACAAGCAAGAGCATAAATCTATCTTCACACAACGTCCTCTATTTATTGACCTTGGCGGGTCAGAAATTCGATTGCTCTCTTTTCATGTTGAAGCAACCATGGACACAATCCCACACCTTGGGCTCTGTCTGGCCAGGGTAGGATAAGAGTTAGGAAGTTTTGTCTCTTGTCGTGTCCCATGTGAGAATACAGCACTGTCGGGAGATTGGTTCTGTCATTCTGGCTTTATAATCTGGTAATGCTGATTAAAAATAGTGCTGGTGACAGACTGTTATTCTTGTTTAGCCTCTATAAAGTGCAATGTTATATATGCGTGTATTTTCCACAACTTTAAAAGGTGATTAAAAAACTAAAGCAATCATACCTAAATGCTAAAAGATAGTTTAAGCATTATAAAAGCTTCCAAGAAAAACACACTGATACATCATATCCAAAACATAGTTACTTTTGCAGTAACTAAAGTACCAATCCAAAGTACTTCCTTCTTTTTTTATCGATTTCTCTCTTAATTATCTACTGTAATCAATCCTATGAAGAAGAAAGCTTTCTGTTTGTTAGTTGTTGTTTTTTTTGCAATCTGAAGAATAAATTGAGTTTATTAGAATAACCAGACTCTGCCGAGTGTAGTAAGGCTGTAGTACCAACAGACCCTTTCCATAACTGACAAAAATAAGATTGTATGCACATTTGTGTGGTTGATTAAAATAACCAACTACACGTTTTAGAAGCCAGTGAAGAAATACCACTCTGCCATTTCTGAAATGTTCTTGGTATTGCTGAACAGTCTGTTTCACAGCTGTTTGTGTATCAAGTGCTGCATAGCAACGGTAGAATTGAACATGTTTCTAAGGCTTCACTTTAAGAGTAACCTGATATTGTAGCAGTTCAAAAGAACAATTTAAAGAACGCCCTTCAATTACGGAGGCGGAGACATTTTCGTCAGGTGCTTACAAATGAAGATACTGTCAACAATTACTTCTTAAATAGAAAATCGTATCACCAAGGCAAGCGTGATTCTTTCTGTGCACTCACTGTTTGTATGTTAACTTTCTTCACATCACATTTTATATATTTTTTTTGTGTTTGTTGAAATATTATATTTCTAGGTTATGCAAAAAATAATGTATGGCATACATAGATTCTCCCAGTGACCGGACTGAAATGAAATTAACTAGAATCTGTAAAGTAGAATAGAAAATTCAGATATCTGTTTTTGACTGTAAGAATAATTGTAGTGTCTGATATTCCTAGTATCGGAACCGCTGTAAGAATGATCGGGAATGCACCGAGATTTATAACTGGCTAATGAAGGAATGTCGATTTCTTTCATTTTTATTTATTTATTTTAAATACATGCATATTAACCCAGAGCTTTTAAATGTAGGACTCTGCATATGTTAATTTTGAAAGACTTCTCAATCCAGCCTGGTCTGCATAGTTACTCCCCACGGCGCTTACTTCAGAGGGACCGGGCCGCTTTCTGTTGCCAGTAGCAACTTCATACTTACTTATTCAGAGGAAGAAAACAGCAGGAGGAGGAAGAGTTTGAGGACAACTTTCTTGGCTACTGGGATTCGGTTCGGTCAATATTTACCTAAAGGCAACAGTAGCCGATCGATCGCACTTGAGCAATACTACTGTACACACGTTTGCACAGAAGCGGAATCAGTTCCGCGTAAACCAAACATTCCACATAGAAAGCTGGACAATAGATCATCCTTGACTGCAGTTTGGCGGCCTTTCAAGGCATAAATATACATAGAAAGAAAAGCTCCTAAATCTCTGAAGACCGTCAGAAGCTCTTTCCATGTGAATATGACAGCGACGGAGATCGCACGCCTTCCTTCGTCCGGCTCATGCCGCCTCCCGGCTATCCAGCACCCGCTGTCCAGGCTGGGGGACCCCGACTCCATCTCGCTCCGAGGCGTCGCCGCGGACAGCGCCAGAGCCCCGAGGGAGACGGCGGGCGAAGGGGGGAGAGCCGAGGCGCTGTCCCGGAGCCGGAGCAGGAGCCACCGGCCGAAACTCGAGAAGGGGCCGAGGCCGGAGAGAGACAGCCCCTTCCCCATACACCAGATCCCCGAAGGGGTGGAGGTGGCAGCGGCTGCGGCTCCGGAGAGGCCCCGGCTGCCCGTCTTTGGTGAGTTCCGCAGGGGCGAGGGCGACGAGGCAAGGGCTGGGGTCGGAGGTGCGAAACAAGCTGCACGTTTCCCCCCTCCCAGGTGAGGTCGATTCCAATCCAGGTGAAAATGTGCGCACCGTGTTGGAGTTTTTGTCAAGTCGCGCGGCTGTCGCTCAAAAATGGTTAAAAAAATCTGAAGTGTGAAAACACACGATCTGCATGCGGAGTTCTTCTGCTTCCTGCCTTTAAGGCCAAATGCAATGATACTGCTGGCCATGCTGTAGTGGTAATTGTAATGCTGTCCCGCAAACGGCACAAGACTTGTTCGTTTTATACGCCACTTCAGGAGCAGGTGAGAAAAGGCAAAATACTGGAAATTTAAAACAGATTCAGCGCAGATACAGTACATTGAATATACCGAAAAGCGTTATTTTAAATGTTTCTCACTAGTTGGGAGACATTTGGGTGACGTTTTGAACACAGTATTTGTTGACGTGTTTGTTGAGACAGTATGTGAAGTGAAGTTCCAGAAGTGCCCGAGCTAGGGTTAGGGTTTCAGTAAGAACTAGACTTTTTCTGATGCATTTGCTTTGCTTTAGGAGGCATTTGAAAGGTAGGAAAAGTGTCGTTTTGTTGTTTCCTCGAGAAAACAATTTGGCAAACGGAGCGGTCAGCAAGTTTTAAGAGGGAGTCCGTCGGGTGTCGCTTGTTTTCGTTCGGCGTTCGTGGACCCGGACGCCTAACGCTGGATAGACGTAGCTGGGCATTTTCTCGATTTTGCTTGAGATGCTGTCACACTCATTTCAGCACCACAAACAGCTCCAGAAAGTAAGTTTCTATTTCTCTCTGTTTTTCTGGAATGCACATTTATATTCTAAACCAAAACCCACCCTTAAATCTGTCACTGAACTAAATGCCTCCGTTGGTTTCTACGGATGAATAAGGCTGTTTTGAGACACCTTGGTGTTGTGGGTAAGCACGCCATCTATAGGATCGATTGCTGTTCATACTACAGTATAAACTAAGTCAACCGAGTAAATTAAGCGAAAGTTTAGGAAAAGGAAGGATAGCTTGCTTCCTTCAAAATACTTTGGATGGGGATGCGTGGATTTTTCATCCTTTAAAATATTGCAGACGTAGCCTTAACTCGAAATAGTGATCGTGTTACATTAGTACAGTCTATGATTGCATTTGCGAATTAAATTTGATTAATTTAATGTAATGTCGACTCAGTGCATTACAGTCAGAGCGGGTTTCGTTTACTAACCAAGACATAAAAATGACTTTCGCGTAAATAATAACTACAGGGGTACAGTGGGACTGCCCTGATATCGCGTCAGAAGTGCTATTATTCTGAGCTAACGATGTATTTACCCGAGAACAATCACATGCGGGTAACCTGGTGTGAAAAGCAGCATTTGAATGGAGTATGTTTAATGATTATGTACAATAAATAAATGCTTGGAACGAAATGTTCTCATTTGAATAGTTAGACGTTTGAAAATCTGTCTGGTATCCATTCGTGTTTAATTCTGTAGAATTAGTGCACTCTGAGCCTAGCAGTGCATCTTAGGAGCTAGTCAAACTCATTTTGGGGAGCAAAGTCTCAAATATTTTTTTAAACGGGAAGTTAAGTCGCAAGTTTAAGATGCAACAAAAGATAAATATTTCCTGGAATCATATTACAAATGGCAATTTATGAGATTATTATGAGATTTCCGAATTCCACTTCTGTCACTTCTGAGGTAAGAATAGAGAAATGTTGCTATTTCGGTTCGTCTTGTCTGCTTTTAGGACCTATGCGTCCGAAGTAATAGTTGAAAGTATGGTTTAAAAGTTGTTTTAATAAATAAAATATTACAGGGAAAGTTATGTGTTCCAGGAAATATTATGACCAGCAGCAATATACTCTATAAGGATATCCTCGGTCTGATTAGTTTGTATTGTATTGGTAGCCTAGTGTGCCATTCTTGATATGAAAGCTGTTAGTTAGAATATTTGTTTTGTTTAAATATTATTGCCGTAGTGGCAGAAAGGTGGGAGCGGTTTACCAGATGAAAACACAAGCGTTATAATTACAAGAGCTTTACACTCTAGTTTCAGCTATTTTAATATTTGCCCCGTAATACTTCAATATGGTAAAATATACTGCAAGTACAGATAATGGCCACAAGAGGGCAGCGTTGTCCAATTGAATAAACCGAGTTGCTGCGTAACCGAAACACCGTGGGGAAAAAAAAATCGAAAACCAAATTATCTCGGCAGTTTAACAGATCTGGGCCTGAAATTTGTGAATAGATTTTCTAACTAGGGACAGTGGCGGGTAATTTGTTATAAACATGCCTGAAAGTCATGCCACCTTCATGCCACCTTCTGTGCACCCACCCCTGATTGGAGAGTGGCGTGTCCGGGTGGAAGTGGGGACAAACTGGATCACGCACACTGGGAGAAGACGACCCGTTCCCCCTGCCTGTCCATCACAGGGTTGCAGAAGAATTGCACGGATTTGTACACCATACACGGATTTATGTATGCAGGACATCAGGGTTAAGACCCCTAATATTAGGAGCGGTGCCAGGGGATAAATACTTTATTAATCCCGTGAGGGAAATTGCAGTGCAACAGCAGCGAGGCACAATCAACACACACAGAACAGTACAATTTATTAATACAGAAAATACACAAATAAACCATTATGTACGGTGCACAAAGAAGATATATTGCACCATCCACAAGCATATTGCACAAACGTAGGTATACATGACACAATTAAAGATGGACTGCAAATCCATTAGATCTCTAATGAGGCAGGACCTCAGTGTAATGATCATCTGAAGGACTTCACCTCCTGCAGCGCCCTAATACAGTATCACCATACTGGGGCACAGGACTGGAAATTCTGGTCCAGAGAGGTAAGAGTGCCACCTACTGGCCCGACAGCACCATGTACAACAGCAACCTGGTTTTCCTTAGAGCTCTCCCATACCAGAACCAGCCAGGTCCAGTCCTGCTGAGTTTCTGTGAGCTGACCAGATCAGCCGTAGGCTGGCTCCCTCAGATTGCAATGCATGTTCTCGCTCTGCGTCATGACATCACTTTCCAGCATCAAAACCAGGGGTCTAGGTTAAGCAATTGCTCAAAATGACCACATAAGTTTTCAATGAAGGGAACACTTGTCCTTGAGGGTTGAAGGATATTCTGTCTTTTCTTCTAAATGATCTCTAAATGATCTGATTGAGCACAGTACCTGTTTAAGCATTCGCAGTGGAATTGTTCCTGGCCTCCAGAAACTGGTCATTTAAAGGCTGCCTATGAAACCTTCTTTATGGCCCTCACTGGGATCACGGGGAGACCCCGAAACTAAATAAATACACAAGTTTGTAATCAAGCTGTTTTGCAATGAACTTGCAGTCAGTGATTGTTTTTTCTTTATTTGAGTAAACTGTTTTTTCCGGTGCTGCAGAGAGCTACACTGTGAACGGTCCTTTCACTGGCCGCTGTGACGTTTAACGTGCAGCGGATCCAGCCTGCGGCCTGTAGCTTCGCCTGCAGCTGAAGAGATGTGCAGGGGTGGAAACGCCCCTCCCCGCAGGGGGTGGCAGCTGGCTGATGGTGCCTCTTGCGTGCCGCAGGGCTGCGAGCGGAGATTGGGGGCCGAGCGGAGAGCCGGGCGAGCGCCTGCAGCAGCAGAGCCAGCACTGCCTCCCGCCCGGGGACCCAGCTGCAGACTGAGGTGGACGAGGTGAGGCAGCTCGCCGCTGGCCCGGACGCAAGGGCCCAGTCTGTTCCGTCTGGGGTGCACCTGTGTCTAACCCTTAGTGGTGTCTCACTCTAACCCTAACCCTAACGCAAGGGTGCAGTCTGTTCCATCTGGAGTGCACCCGTGTCTAACCCTTAGTGGCGTCTAACTCTAACCCTAACCCTAACGCAAGGGTGCAGTCTGTTCCATCTGGAGTGCACCCGTGTCTAACCCTTAATGGTGTCTAACTCTAACCCTAACCCTAACGCAAGGGCGCAGTCTGTTCCATCTGGGGTGTGCCCTTAGTGGTGTCTAACCCTAACCTTAACCCTGTCATGGATGTCAGAAGGGCATGCTGTGGAACGACAAGGAGAGCAGCACAGCACTGGGGGGAGGAAAAACCTCATTTAACTGAAAGGAAACCTCTGGGAGTACACGGCTGAAAGCTAACCCCTCCTCTGGGGTAAATAAACCTTTAATGAGTAGAGGAAGGGGGGGATTGGACTGGGCTCCGGAGGAGAGAGACAAAAAAACAGACAGAACAGGTAAAAAAATCACATACAACAAAAAATAAACCCTGATGGAACCGGGGAACCAACAACACATAAAAAAATGACTGACAACAGACAGGGAGACCAGCGGGCATGGGAGCCTGGGACAGACAAAACACGCAACAAATACAAACCGTGACGGAACAGGGGAACAAACAACACGTAAAAAATATCTCGCAACAGAGAGGGAGAGCAGGGGGCATGGAAGCCCGGCTCCAGGAGTAAAAAATACAATTCCCAAAACCAGGAAACAACAACTAAAAAAAAAGTTGCTCGCAGGGTCTAGTGTAGGCTCAGCATTCTGTTACTGATGGTGGAAAGGGCAAGCTGTGGAATGGCCAGGAGGGCAATAAAGACCCTATGCATTGAGGTAAAAGGAGGCAACACGGAGGTTAGCCCAGGCTCAGGGGGTCAGACAATGTCGGTATAGAAACCTATGCCCTCAGGCCACAGACGTGGGGAGACCTGGTGCTAGGCGGGTGTCAGGACATTGTACCCTCAATGCTGAGCCAGGAGCAGAGCAGACACAGGAAGTACATAGGCTACACAACAAGACACACCGGAAAGACATGAATAATCACAGGAAACTAGGAACAGGACAGAAGAGCAGCGCCCTCTGGGTGTACAGGGCGTGACAAACCCTAACCCTAACACAAGGGTGCAGTCTGTTCCATCCGGAGTGCACGCCGTGCCCCTAGTGGTGTCTAACCCTAACCCTAATCCAAACCCTAACCCTAAACCTAAACCTAAGGCAAAGGTGCAGTCTGTTCTGTCCGGAGAGCGTGCCATGCCCTTGGCGGTGTCTGTCCCCAACCCTAACCCTACACAAGGATAGCTTCCACCCAAAACACGCTTTCAAAGTACTGGTGAAAATCTGTACACAACAACAGGACTTTCAGGAAGCCAGACACACACTCGTCTAAGCAATATGCCTGAGAGGATACACACGATATTTCCTTAAAAATGTGGCACAAACATTTCTAAATATTTTAGAATATAGTGTATATTTTGATTTATTCTGCATTAACACCTGAGGGAAATATGAAACAGAAAATTCTGTTTCATGATGCAGAAGTTTCTCATTATTATCCAAGATAATTATTTCATTATAACAATGAACTAAATGTTTAATTTTATTTTAGCCACTGTTCTAATCTTGTGTGATGTTATTGTTAGAGTAACAGATTATTATATTGTTACCTGGTATTATTACAGTACAATAGCAGTAATAGTGGTGCCTACCTTGGATATATACAATCAGTGTTCAGTAATTCATTTAATGTAAACCTAGTAATGGAAGTGTGATCTCAACTTTATTTTATGCAAGCCTGAAGTTTCTTGTACCGTTTTTAGTTCTCACGCATGTTTAAGGAAAAATGTTTTAATAGCAGCCCAGTACGTCTTAATATTTAATACTTCTGTGTTCTTTCTGGGAATCGGCAGCTGGAACATCTCCTCCGTGAGAAACTGCGAGCCGGTGGGTATTTCACCATGAGGCAGCTCTTCAAGAACAATGACCCTGAGGGAAAAGGACAGGTGAACAGGTACAGAACAAGTACAGGTGAAGAGGTACAGGTGAAGAGGTATGGGTGAAGAGGTATGGGTGAGCAGGTACAGAACAAGTACAGGTGAAGAGGTACAGGTGAAGAGGTACAGGTGAGCAGGTACAGAACAAGTACAGGTGAAGAGGTACAGGTGAAGAGGTACAGGTGAGCAGGTACAGAACAAGTACAGGTGAAGAGGTACAGGTGAAGAGGTACAGGTGAAGAGGTATGGGTGAAGAGGTATGGGTGAGCAGGTACAGAACAAGTACAGGTGAAGAGGTACAGGTGAAGAGGTACAGGTGAGCAGGTACAGAACAAGTACAGGTGAAGAGGTACAGGTGAAGAGGTACAGGTGAAGAGGTATGGGTGAAGAGGTATGGGTGAGCAGGTACAGAACAAGTACAGGTGAAGAGGTACAGGTGAAGAGGTATGGGTGAGCAGGTACAGAACAAGTACAGGTGAGCAGGTACAGGTGAAGAGGTATGGGTGAGCAGGTACAGAACAAGTACAGGTGAAGAGGTACAGGTGAAGAGGTATGGGTGAGCAGGTACAGAACAAGTACAGGTGAGCAGGTACAGGTGAAGAGGTATGGGTGAGCAGGTACAGAACAAGTACAGGTGAGCAGGTACAGGTGAAGAGGTATGGGTGAGCAGGTACAGAACAAGTACAGGTGAAGAGGTACAGGTGAAGAGGTATGGGTGAGCAGGTACAGAACAAGTACAGGTGAGCAGGTACAGGTGAAGAGGTATGGGTGAGCAGGTACAGAACAAGTACAGGTGAGCAGGTACAGGTGAAGAGGTATGGGTGAGCAGGTACAGAACAAGTACAGGTGAGCAGGTACAGGTGAAGAGGTATGGGTGAGCAGGTACAGAACAAGTACAGGTGAAGAGGTACAGGTGAAGAGGTATGGGTGAGCAGGTACAGAACAAGTACAGGTGAGCAGGTACAGGTGAAGAGGTATGGGTGAGCAGGTACAGAACAAGTACAGGTGAAGAGGTACAGGTGAAGAGGTACAGGTGAAGAGGTATGGGTGAGCAGGTACAGAACAAGTACAGGTGAAGAGGTACAGGTGAAGAGGTACAGGTGAGCAGGTACAGAACAAGTACAGGTGAAGAGGTACAGGTGAAGAGGTACAGGTGAAGAGGTATGGGTGAAGAGGTATGGGTGAGCAGGTACAGAACAAGTACAGGTGAAGAGGTACAGGTGAAGAGGTACAGAACAAGTACAGGTGAGCAGGTACAGGTGAAGAGGTATGGGTGAGCAGGTACAGAACAAGTACAGGTGAGCAGGTACAGGTGAAGAGGTATGGGTGAGCAGGTACAGAACAAGTACAGGTGAGCAGGTACAGGTGAAGAGGTACAGGTGAGCAGGTACAGAACAAGTACAGGTGAAGAGGTACAGGTGAAGAGGTACAGGTGAAGAGGTATGGGTGAAGAGGTATGGGTGAGCAGGTACAGAACAAGTACAGGTGAAGAGGTACAGGTGAAGAGGTACAGAACAAGTACAGGTGAGCAGGTACAGGTGAAGAGGTATGGGTGAGCAGGTACAGAACAAGTACAGGTGAAGAGGTACAGGTGAAGAGGTATGGGTGAGCAGGTACAGAACAAGTACAGGTGAGCAGGTACAGGTGAAGAGGTATGGGTGAGCAGGTACAGAACAAGTACAGGTGAAGAGGTACAGGTGAAGAGGTATGGGTGAGCAGGTACAGAACAAGTACAGGTGAAGAGGTACAGGTGAAGAGGTATGGGTGAGCAGGTACAGAACAAGTACAGGTGAGCAGGTACAGGTGAAGAGGTATGGGTGAGCAGGTACAGAACAAGTACAGGTGAAGAGGTACAGGTGAAGAGGTACAGGTGAAGAGGTATGGGTGAGCAGGTACAGAACAAGTACAGGTGAAGAGGTACAGGTGAAGAGGTATGGGTGAAGAGGTATGGGTGAGCAGGTACAGAACAAGTACAGGTGAGCAGGTACAGGTGAGCAGGTGAGCAGGTACAGGTGTAGAGGTGAGCAGGTACAGGTCAGCAGGTACAGGTGTAGAGGTACAGGTCAGCAGGTACAGGTGCAGAGGTATGGGGGTACAGGTACAGGTGAGCAGGTACAGGTGTAGAGGTGAGCAGGTACAGGTCAGCAGGTACAGGTGTAGAGGTACAGGTCAGCAGGTACAGGTGCAGAGGTATGGGGGTACAGGTACAGGTGAGCAGGTGCAGTAGAACAAGTACGAGTGGGCAGACAGGAGAGAGGATATCACACACCGACAGATCTGAAGACAGCAGTCTGATGTGGATTCAGCATTGCATCATGTTTGTTCATTATGTAATTTGAAAGCTTACAGTTACGGCAATTATTGATTCCATCTCAGAAAACACACAACCAGAAGAGATGAGTCTCTGGATGGGCATTGAAGAAAAAAATGTTAATACTTAAACCTGAAACATTTACGTTAAAGAAACCTGAGATCAGTAAAACTTAATCTTATTCAATGATCAAAAAGGATTTTATAATTTAAGTTGACCTACACATTGTTTACCTATTTTTTAAAGTTATCTTTTTAAGATCACCCTGTTGTCTTTGCAGGGATGTCCTGCTCATGATAATCACCAAGTTTCTGGGAAGATTCATAAGCACAAAACAGTACCAACAGCTGCTGTTAAGGTCAGTGTTCTTTCACTAGAAGCACTCTTTCGGGTAGATGTGTGGAGTCAAGCATTTATAATGACGTACACAATCGCAAAGAAGAAGAAGAAAATAAAGTCAGTTAAAGAAGATAAACTAGTACATCGGCAAGCTTCTGTAGCTCCAGCTGATATTTGTCTGAATGTAATGTAACCAAAGGTATCTGCCTAATGATTTGATAAGGCAGCTCGCATCGCCAGTTCAAGAACATAATAAACATTGCCCACTCTGGTACATGTAGGACAGTGGAAGACCCATCAATGTCAATTTAGCAAGGTGCAAAAAATAGAAAAGGGGAAATAATAGTAAGAAAATGAAGGCAAATCCCAGTTCCATAAGATCAGCTGATCACTGAGGTCTAAATAAGGACAACAGACTTTCCTGCCCAGAGTTCCCTGCTTGAGCGCCCCTCCACCAACCGCAGTGTCTACGCAGCCTCCATTCAGTGGGCTCTGTAGGGCCGCCCAACAGCCTCGTCCACATGGCCAGGCTGCCGTCCCTCGGGTCAAGCAAGTTCAAGGCTAACCAAGGCCCTGACCTTCCCAACACCTATTCAACTCTTATGTTAAGTAAGTTTTTTACTTACTTCCTGGACTGTCCCACACAGGACATTTTCTGTGCAGGCAGAGCAGCTGAAAAGACATGTATTCACAATACATAACAATTTCGCACAACAGGAAACCATAACCAAATAAAAATCAAGCCTGCATAAGATTAAAAAACAAGTCCGGAGCTTTAAATAAATACAATCACAGCTCAAAATAAATAAGACGTTGGGTAGGGGTTTGCCTGTGTCACCTGTTACCAGTTACGCTCATGTGATATGTCATCTCCCCTCCCCGACCAGCCCGCTGTCAGCCTGGTCGCTCGTTCCTCACCGCCTCTGACCCTTGCTGCTCTTGTGTTGGCCCGGCCCCCGCAGGCTGCAGCTGTCCGAGAAGACCATCGTTCGGTTCGAGGAGCTGCTCGGGGCGGTCCGAGAGCCGGCCGCTGACGGGGCACCCGCCTGGCTCAGCCCGCTCCACCGTCCCGGCGACGGAGCCCCGCTGACCGCCGCCCAGGTCCACGCCCAGCTCCGGGGCAAGGCCGGACAGAGGTACCGGGGAGTCTGAGTCACAGAGACGCTGGCGCTGTGAGAAACAGCCGCCTGGCCTTTCGACTCCCTCAGCTTTCAAGTGGAGACCCCTCCCTGAGACAAGCCTAGTCTCTTTTTTTCGCCGTCAGCTGCGGCCCCACACACAGGTTCTGTGTGTGTCTGTTGAAATGGGTGGTTTCATTCCCTGGATGATTTTTTCTCCATAGCAACAGATAACAAAACCTTGAAAATCGCACAGCAGTCCATTAGAAATAACCCATCATTGCCGTGCCTAAATCATTGTTTTATTTGTTTCAGTCCAAGCCAGTTAAACACCATCTTACTGATGACCTCACATCTGTAATGGAAACTACCTGCAGTAGGTTTCCTATTTGGAAAACAAAAGTGGAATCGAGGAATTAGCATCTCATTGTGGAGCCATTTTTGAGTAACTCAAAGCAGACAAAGAGCTAACTGTACGTTAAAATCAAAAGAAAATAACTGCTGCTGTACACGGCCGGCTCCGCGGTGGACGAGGCTGCGACCGCAGGGGAGAGAGTGGCCTTGGCTCACCACGTTCAGTCACAGCAGCCCGTACGAAATCCCCGTGACTAATCAGGAAGACCCGGACAAGCGCAGCAACAGAGTCAAAGAGAGCAGAGCAGAGCAGGCTGCCTGAAACCAGTGATTTCAGTTTCTGATCTAATCTCATTATCCCCAAAGATTTTTTTGATAGATCCGAGGCTTTGAGGTCTGCTGTTTTTAAGACTCTTGAAGCAGCAGGTCCCCCAAGCCGTGAGAGCTGTTATCTTTTGAACTGCCAGGTCCTCACTATGGACGCTTTTAACAGCAAGGGGCTGGGTTGGGGGCTGTACTTCGTGGGGCAACCGAGTCAGACAACTGCATAAATATCTGTTTTCGCTACCACTGTCAGGTATGACAGCAAGACGGATTTATCTTTCTGTACATTTTAAACATATATTTTTTTTTAATATTAGGAACGTGAATCAAATATAGATTACTAGTAGTTGGTAGTCTATTATTATTATTATTATCACTATTATTATTTTGCATGTGTATTCCTCAGGTTTGCAGATATGGCCGAACAGCTGGTTCTGAAGAGCCCAGACGGGCCCAGCAGGATTGTGGCCCCAAAACTGAGACACTTGCTGGAGGAGATGGGATTGCACATGGAGGACGAGGAGTTCGAAAAGCTCTGGAAGAGGTTCGATACTAAGTACTAAAATACAGGATTGCTGAAATATGCCCCTTGATCAAAAGCTAGAGAAAGTAGTAAAACAAACCCCAGGGTGAAGACCTCTGACCATTAAAAGCCTAATAATGCATTAACTACAGAACCTTATTCATAACCAGGCTCAGTGGGAGACACAGTTTAAGAACAAAATTCGATTTTTTTATCCTATTTTTAACATTAGTTAACCCCTCTACAACCCTACTGGCCAGTCACAGTCATGCATATTGCAGATCTTACTAGAAAAGAAACTGGATAATTTCATTCCGTCATCTTGGTGACATGTAAAGTAATAGTGATTTCAAACTTTCAAATGGATGTTGCGTTATATGTCACACGTGTCATTGAACTCTCGATATGTTTCTTGGCACCGTGACGCTGTGCTCTTGATAACTGGCTTCTTACTGAGCTCTTGATAAGCTACACTACACGACGCTGTGATCTTGATAAGGTAGAACTCTGGCCTTTTCTTCCAGCAGATATGACCAGGATGGAACTGGAGCCATCAGAGTAGGTGCTCTACTCAAAAGACTTGGGATTGATTTTGAAAAGGATCCCTTGGAAAATGTGGGCCGACAATCAGCAGACTCTGTGAGCATGGAAGATTCACAGAGTAAGTGTCTGATTAAAATTGTTGGAAACAATGATTAGGCATAAAAATAAGTTCAGGTGGGTAGCTAATAAACCTATTACTTGTTCCATAAAAATAAGTTGTTATTTTGGTGCACTGTGACAGTTTTTTTGACAGTTCTTTAATTCCCCACAGGCATCTGAGCAAACTGGCTTGTACCTACAGTATCTCCTACACTGGGCGCTCCCAGTCTAGGTTTTCTACGTCTTCTTAGATGATCAACCTCTTAAAGCTGTGGAGAAGGTTAAAACCCTCCTTTTAAAGTCTTCCTGTTAAGACCTTCAGATGACACAGAAAACCTGAGGGGTTTGGGAACCCGTGCTTTACACCGTAAGGACTCAGGAATGTGTCACAATAAAAATGATCTGCAGTTCTGCACTGCTGGTGAGACTCTGGATGCTCTTGCCTGAACTGGATACCTAAGGGATTCGTAAAAGAATGCCTTGCCTTATTTTATATCTGCTCTGCCCTGGCCTTAAAACAAAATCTCTGGTGCTTTACTGTTTGGACAAGAAGCAACCATTCTATCTGCCAATATGAAGTGTGGGTCCGTTCAAGTCTTGCAGAAATCATGTAAAACTGTAATTACCGTAGCCCCCCACAGAGGGCGCTATTGTACAACAGCTTGTGTGAACCTCAAGGTTTCTGTTTATCCTTACAAGGCTTTCTGACACTAACGTAATCAAATGAACCTGAAGGCGAACCCTAGGTCATATCGTTAAGTTTTAGGTTATTTTTATCAGTTTAATATCTAGAAATAAAAAAACAGGTTAAAAAGCCAGGTGTTGCCAAAGCTACAGTATGACTGTTTCTCTAGCATTTGGCTGAAAGTAATGCTTGACAGTCTAAAGGTGTAGCACAGCACCTCAAAAGAACGGAAGAGACTCTCCTCCAGCTATGGGTCTGCAGAGTCCCCTGACGCTGTCTTTGTGTGTGTGTGTGTGTGTTCAGAGCAGTCCAGGATGCTGTCCAAGGCAGAGGAGGAGCGCAAAGCCTCCATCACCATAGAGCAGTGGCTGAAGGACAAGTTCAGAGAAGGCTTCCAGAGGATGAGGAGTGAATTTGAAAGATGCAGCCCCACAAAGGAGAACAAGGTACGAGCATGCCAGCAGGGGGAGGAGACGGCACTCGGGCTTTGGTCCTTCCTGGGGTGGTGAGGCGGGGGAAGAGGACAGGCAGCATGTGTCCACTTAGAAGCAGACGGGAAGCGGAAATCAGCGGGGCTGGGTTGGCATTCCCTTCTGAGATCGTCTTCCGCCACGTGATCCTATTACTCATCTCCGGTCTCATCTTCAATCAGTCAACTTACTGTGCGAGGTGGACTGAAGACTGGAGGACACAGTGAATCAGACACATCCGAAACTGGAGCGGCCCGTTCCTGATCTAGATTATTAGCCGACGGATCAGAGCGTCTCGCCAACCAGTGGAGTGAAAAGTAGAGTGAGCGGACAAATCAACTGCTTGCATTCATTCCAAACCCAAACGTCCATGGATTCAGTTAGAAAAAAAAGTGTTTCTCCTTTACACTGTGTGCATTTGACTCTGAGAAAAAAAAAACGGTTTTGTTCTAAATGTTAATGTGATTTTCTCGTGTCTTTTTCCCTTATAAAGGTTCCACTGGACGAGTTTCTGCGTGTTTTGGCGAAATTCGACTTGCACTTGAAGAAAGAGCACCTGAGTCTTTTCCTGGCTCGATGTGGTCTGGAAGGCAGCAAGGCTGGGATTGACTACGTCAAATTCCTCGGGAGATTTCAGGACCGCAGCGAGGAAGGAGTCACCCACAAACTGCTGTCCAACCCGCAGCACAAGTTAGTATCTCTGCATCCGCCTCAGAGGGATCTCAGAGCTCCAGTCCTAACACTTCGAAAAACAACCTGCTTTATTCCTATATTTCAAGCGAAATACCTCATATTTTTGCAATTTCATTAAAAAAAAACTATCAAGAATCTAATACTGTGCAATATTTACTCATCCCTCCCAAACCAACCCTTACTGTGTGAAAGGCCTGCTCTTGGTGTTGAGAATAATACAGTATATTTTGGGAAGCAGATGCCACAGGCTTTATAACTTTTGTGGACAGGGAACGCAAACAATTTATAACAATACTAATACGCAAATGCTCATCCGTCCTTGGAGAAACAATAAAGTGGCATTGTGAAAGTACAGATTTCACCATTTACAGCCTGCGTCTGTCGGGAAAGAGAGACTGTTGCAGACTCTTTGGGCTTCCTGTCCCGGGCGCATGTTTTCAATTGTGACAGTCGTGTAAAGTGAGTGGGTACCCTGTGCCGGCCAGCAGCTTAAGTAGTGTTAATCACCCCGAAGAGGCTGAGAAAACACTATACAGTACAGTGAGTCCCAGGGGGCAGGGGGTCTAACACAAGGCCTGGCTGTGTACACAGCTTGCAGGACAATTGCCCTGTTTAACCCCAGAACCCAAAGAGATCTTTGGTGATCTCTTGGCTGTTTTACAAATGGCAACAGGAAGACCGCTTAAGATGCAGACCCAGATGCCGGACCAAATTAGTGCAAAAGTTGAAGTCTTAAGTTTTAAACTTGCCAAATGTTACAGAACGTGTTCATTTTGTTAATGAAAACCTGCAACAGATATGATCTAGGTGGAGTGTGTGCAGTTTACACTGCAGCAGCTGCAAATGTTACGAAAGTTAAGTCTTCAGGGTGGTTATGTGCTAGTGTGCAGCTCAGCAGCAGATACTCATCTCTGTACTCCCCACTGAAGGGCATGAAAGAAAACGACTCCTTCCTCTCGAGACAATTCTCACACTGATGGGACTGCAGATCAGAAGACTGAAGATACAGAAAAATGAGCAGATAAATGTCTGTGTGTGTCTCTCTGTGTGTGGGTAGCCATCGGAAATGCTCCACCAACACCATGTGAAATCAGCATCACCGGCCTCAACACGATGTGTTGTTCCTGACTATACACAGTAGCTGCTTGCAGCCTTTAATCAGAAATAATGGAGTCCTGGGATCACCAGTCTGATCAATACTGGGGACAGAACTGCAAGTGCTGAATCATGACAGAAACGCCGGGACAGCTCTTTCGATCACCCTCCTGTGTGATGCTAAGGCTATTTTATTTCTGACTGTTCGTGTTGCTGAACACCACAATTTCAGCTGTGCTGTACCATCCCTGGATGTATCAGCACCTATTTTACAAAACAAAACATGAAGCCTGGGATTTTAATGTGTTTTATTTTTGTATGCCTAGCAGACTTTAAATATAGAACACAACTTTGTTTGTTAAGTTTACGACACAAACAACGCTTCCAATAAATATTGCCTTGGATTTTGTGAAATCCCAAAATATCTAACATGGGATTTCAGATGTTAAAAAAATATTCAGATGTACATCTAAGAATTGAGATTTGGTGAATTCCCTGAGTAAATATGATAGGATTTCTGAAATCCCCGGTTTCGTGTTCTTACTGTAACATATACAGTATCTGTGGTACAAACATATCATAATCATTAGATTCGATTTCTGGAAAATTTGTTTTCTGACACTTCACACTGTTCTTTTTCAGATTCAATCGAGAGGAAAACATCAGCCTGGCCTCTACAGTCACAGCGATAGAGGCGAAACTTGCACACCTGTTTCAGTCTGATTTCCTAGCTCTTTTAGACACATTTCGGTAAGTAACACACTCCCTCAAATTTGGCTTGTGCGTGAAGTAATAATCCCAACTGTTACTGATACACACTCTCAAATACTCAAATTAAAATGGCCAAACCCAGCAGGCACTAAGAACTGCGTCACAATTCTTCACAGAATATTCACTAGAACTATAGGCAGTACAGGTGCACAGGTTTGAAGAAGATTTGAAGTTGTTCTGTTGACAATAAAATATATTATTTTTAATTTTTGAAACTGGGAATCTAATTACCGGTTATGGCAAAACTGACTGTAATATACCTTCATGGCTGTCCAGCTTTTTTTCTTATGATGCACATGAAACTAATCCCTTTTGTTTCAGAGAGCTCTGGGAGATAGGCGTGTTTTGTTACAGGGTGCCTGTTGGCAGGTCTATATTCTGTACATAAAGTATAGATGATAATAGTATATTATCTTCCTCTTGCTGTCTCTTGCGAACAACTATACTTATTTTATCTCAGACAGGTTTGTGAGCCCCACAACTGCAGTGTAAACTAATACAGACAGCTCAGAGGGACAGCTGCTCTGTTACAGTGCCATATCAGTGAAAGTCTCGTCACCACAAATCTGCTGGTATTAGTGCCATACTAAAACAGTGTTCATATATACTCAGGGTGGAACCTGAGAGAAACAAGTTGAAATGGTGAATGAAAAATGATGAAGGTATTCTGGTATCAAACCATGCAAAAAGGAGGAATAATTGACTCTGGACTTTGAACTATTCCTTCACAAAAATAATGAGGTCAGAACATGCCACTGAAAAATGCAAGGGATGTTTTGGAAGAATCTTTGACTACATGCAGAAGAATATTTATGAAGTGAAAGTCAAATACTGGCTGAGTGTCAGGTTGACTGTCGTTAGCACACGGGAAATGCAGACTTGATTGTTGTGCCTGAGAGGCCGGTTTCAGCAGAGACTGTAGTTGAATTCCTCACAAAGATGAGCAGAAAGGCCGTGAGAGTGTTATGGAAGGAAGTGTTTGTGGCTCAGTCCAGGTACAGCAATGCTTCAAAACACACAAAGTTCTTTGCTACCGTAGCTCAACAGCAAACAGAACAAAAATTGTTAACTTGTTCTGACTGATGTCAATCATACTAGAGAAAACACTGTGTGTGTCTTCCCTACAGGAAAGTCTGTGCTTGAAATCAAACTCCTCTGAACAGATGTGATCTGTCTTGTGCAGTGACTTGGTTGAAGTGGGAGAGGATATAAGCCCTTACTTGAGACGAGTCGGCAATCTGCCAGGGCAGTTAAAAACCTAAACCTTATGATAGAGTGTAGAGGTGGCCCTGCTATTCTGTCCACCACTGAAACTGTCCAGAATAACCTCCTCAGCGTTAAACGTCGTGGTAATCGCTATCCAAGATTAGCGTGGATCTCTCTTAATTGGCCGCCACCAGTCCAATGTCACTACTGTTTGCAAGTCTTCTGTGTGTGTCTGTGCTCCTCCACAGACTTCATAGGCATCTTTCCCCTTCCCGACAAAGACTGATCACATGGCGAGAACAAGACAGAAAAGCACTATGCCATCCTGCAATCAGGACCTAGCACAGTGCAAGCGCCAGCCTTCAGCTTACCTGCGGTTAGCATGTAGCCTTGGGTGAACAGCTTGCCGCATAATCATACCAAACCAGCAGGGGGCGTCCAATTTCTTGGTGGAGGGAAAGCATTGCGGTAGATGGGAATAATGCTGAAACAAACCCATGATTATGACACTTGTCTGTTACAGTTTGAGAGGAATTGGTCACATACATTGATTTTTGAGGCTTTATAACGATTCGTATGATTGTGTTACATCCTCATATGCCTTTTGTGTCTCTTTTCCAGGAAAATTGACAAATTTGACAGGAGAATCATAAGCCAGCAGGAGTTCAGAGCTGCGATTGAAAGCAGGTATTATCTGTGGTGCCGATTTTTCAATCTCTTTGTTGACTTGGATTATTTTTTAAAAGATCATTAATAATATATAGCTGGCTGCAGAGTTGCATACATAAGTATTGAAAATTAATTTTCTGCCATGTGTATTGTATGTAATCTAAATCCCTTTTGAACTTGTTTGTATTGCACAAATCAATTTACAGCAAGACACTGCGCATTCGTTTTTTGTATTTATTTTTAAGAGCTTTGTTTAGAACTAGAATTCTTTTGCTGCGACCAGAGAGGCAGCGATTTGGCTGAGGTCCTGGACTGCAGGGCGCAGAGTATATCCTTTGATTGAGAGCTAGACGCTGTGCGTTTCGAGACGCTGTGGCCGGGGAAGCCCTGATTAACCTCTGACACTCATGTGTGGGGCATCCGCTCTTGAGCTGCGAGGCCCTGACAAAGAGTTAATGACCGGCATATGCTGAGGGCATTGTGGTTCGTGTTGACCCAGCAGTGACCAGGCGGAACGGCCGAGCTCCTGGCTAGTGTGACTGCCTCCCTCTGCCCCGCAGGTTCAGCGTGGAGATCGCCGATGACGAGTTTGAGCAGCTGCTGGACAGGCTGCCCCTCGATGGAGAAGGGAATGTGCAATACGCCCAGTTCATGGCTACCTTCGACTCCCGGTAAAGAGCCCTGCTCCACTCGCTCCCCCTTCCTTCTTGTTTCCAGTTTTTGTTTCAGTTTGTAGCTTGGCCCGGGCTGTGTCTGGGTCTTCCTCCGGCTGTTTGCGGGGAACGCCTCCTGCGATTTGCTTCTCGGCTTACGACATACAGTGGTCCAGTTCTTCTCGGAATCTTCTCTTCCATCATTGTGATGAACTTTTCACCCCGGTGATCATCGAGCCTGTGAAAGCTTGTGGGTGTGAAAAAGAGTCCGTCCTCCTTAGGAGCTCCGACTTTTCCCTGTCACAACCTCCCTCTGAAATCCAACTCGAATCTCAGGCTGTCCTCCTGGCCACATTCCTTTGAGCTTGCTCTTGGAACGGTGAACGGAGCAGCTGGCTGGGCTTGCCCTTCTCTGGGCAGTCAATCCTTGCATTTGCTTGTAGGTGTTAAAAAGAGTGTGGTTCCACAGGCAGAGCACTTTATATGTAGAAAGACGCTCCTTTGTCCTCCTCTGATCTGCAGTACACACCTCAGTGACGCTCAATACCCTGTCGGCGCCAGCGACCCTGCTACACAACAGATTAGAAAGGAGAAATGACCTCACCTTTTGAATTTAGGGAATAAATGTATCAGTAACCTCACTAGAATGAGAAACCTCTGCATCAGACAGGAGCTGGAGTCTGTGCCCCAGCAGCTTGACAACAGCAGCACTGTGTAACATTAGTCACATCTACAGTTCTATACACCTGACACATCTCAGTAAGATATTACTTACCGAGGGGATAGTTCTGGATGTGCTTTTCCATCACAGTCATTCTCCAAAGCTTGCATCACTAGAAAATTGCTTCCAAACTTTAAAAAAAATACAGAGTAGTTTTAAACCTCTCTTTTCAGTTTCTAAATGTTTTGACGTTGATCTGTACTGGATACTGCTCAAAACCTGCTTTATCGTGATATCATTTTACAATATGAGCACAGAAGTGGGAGTTAGGACACACAAACAAAACCAGATCGAGCAGCTCAAGTGTGAAAACAGACTGACACTACATCAGGAGCACTGCACGAACCCAGAAGTGGCAACCAAGACAACATTTAACATTAGCAGCAGCAGTTAAATTAGGCTTCAATTAGGCTTAACCCAGCAAAGCCACAACCTGTCATGTGCCCATGACACCATGTGCACGTGCCCAGATCTGCAGAGGGTATCCCCTTAGCTTGTGGCTCTGGGGCTGCCCTTTTATTAAGGTGCTCTTGCCTAATCCAACTAATCTTAATATAATCAGTGCAAGAGCAGCAATCTTCACTTTCTTTGCCCAAGTGCTCCTCGATCCACACGATTTTGGGGTGTGGACCAGACCCAGAAAGGAAGGACAGAGAGAATACAAAAAGAGAAAGGCAAGAGAAAAGCAGTACAGCTGGATACCCTCATCATGCAGTATCGGCACTGAGTCACCGTGCAATACAGTCGTAGCCCCAGGCTTACACCCATTACACATTGAATAAAAAATGTACTTTACATTTGTTTTCTGTCTTTAACTTTAAAAACAACAGCGGCAGTGCAGCTGAGTCTAACCTTGACAGCCTCATTGGGTATCATGCCTAAATGGCTTGGGGGAGCTGACCGAGAAAGACACATGTAAACTCAGAACAACCCTTAACTATTGAATGAATGGTGACCAAAACAAACGGCTTGCAAATGGTTCTTAAACGACGCGGGGTAATGAATTTTAAAGTGCTTCAGCAGCAGATTCCAGACATGTGGTGCTGGATTGAGTGGGTGTGTGTGGACAGGGAGAACTCTGTGTGTGTGTATGGGATAAAGACCTATACAGCTAGCCTGGGCTTAGCTGACAGGTGACAAGAGTTACACTGAATAGGGATTTTGTAATAGCAACAGGCAGGAAAGCTAGGCTTCCAAAGACCCTCTGAAAGGAGAACAGTAACAGTTCTTACACCCTGAAACAAAATGACTGCAGAGAATAATGTAGTTAACATAGTTGTCATTTTGCAAATCAAAGTGCCCACTTGTCCCTTCTTCCGAAAGGTATGAAGGTTTAAATGTATTAATTACACACATCACAATCTCAGTAGTTCTATACCCACAGACCCTGGGTGTATGGGTTCTTCCTAGTGTGTTTTATGATAGAAGCAAGTTAAAAAAACAAGGATGTTTATTGCGTTTTCCCAAAAAAAAATAGTTACCTATTTTTAAAGCTTAAGACGTACAAAATGGTTTATAGTTACTCAGACTGGAACAAACGTCAGTTAACAAGCCTTATACAGTAGGAAGTTTTCCTCTGATAGAATAGGGGAAAATTTTGCATATATTAAATTACTTATCTGGGCAGACAAATATGGCAATATCTGAAGTTCTTGATATATAAGTTAATGAAAAGAGATATGGATAAGGAGAAAGAGATTAAAAAAACAACAGTCTGTGTGACACAGTAAAACTAGACAGAGAAAATGCCAGCTAAAATGTTTTAGCCTACAAGATAAATGTATTGGGAAAAGGTGCTATGTAGAAATAGTAGTAGCTATACCAATGAGAAATTGTACTGATGAATAGAAACAACAGAACTGAAGCAATATAATGACACATTGTCTGTGGTGAAAAGCTTAGTATTCCAAATAAGAAGAGCAGAAAGCAAGATTACCCTCTAAGAGTTCCTTAAGCACTTGGGTTGACAGAAAAAATAATTTTAGAGACCCAAATGTTCCTACTGTGAAAAGAAAATACAGTCTAACTGGGCCATTGAGAGAGACGACAAAGTTCTTTCTTTTTTCAATCGATCTTTTCACAATATGGGCTCTGTGAGCGGGCAGAAACAAAAAGGGTGGCATGTTCTCATCCATGGGGTGCTGAAGCTCTCGGCCGTCAATTAAATCATCTTCTGCCGGCCGCAGCAGCAGAGCCCGAGTTTGTGTGGTCCTTTCGGAGTCAGACAGCGGAGTGGGAGCGACCGGCCGGGCGATGGGGTCTGTTCCTCCTGGGTGACGGAGACATCGGGGTCTGTGTGGGAAATGCGAGGAGGAATCCCAGGCTGATTTAGTCTGAGTTCTTCCATTTGTCCTTTAGTTTTTATTCCCAGGGTGGCAGCCGGGAAGGAGGAAAAAGGTGACGTTAGGGAGATACTAGTAAAAGTTAGTGCTGGTCAGACCTGGGGACAACAATAGCGCAGTGTTGTTGAGGGCTGCATCCAGGACTGGGATATTCTTCCCATGTCAGTATAATCACTACTGGGAGGTAGCTCGATTAAGGATTACCATATCATTAATAGTATCCATGACTTTTGTTCAAAGGCTACTTGTGTAATGTTGCCTTGTGGATGAAGCAGCCTAATCCTCTGAGCTGCAGCTGTAGAAGAGCAAGATTCTGAGAGCCGCCCACACTGACTTCCCTGTCCCTCCGGATCAGTGCTGAAACACAGATAGAAACAACAGTCATCTCAAAGCCAGGGGTGGAGAAAAAAAAGAGGAGACATCCATTCTACATTTCCACATTTATCCCCGAGTTCCAGGCTTTGCCAATGTCTCCCATTCATCCCTTTCTGACATTCGGATCACCGCTCAGATGGTGGGCCAGATTAAAAAAGAACAATACAGTTTTAAATGTAAAAAATGTGAATCTATTTATTCCCCCCCCGCCACCACCACGGTCCCATGCATGAGAAAAAAACACAGAAGCATTTACAAGTTATCTCTCTGGGTGTCTGGTCTGTATGGACTCTTATGATTTTTAACAAAGGTCACTGGGTTAAGCATCTCCTTTGTAGCCCTAACTGAACACAGATCACGTTCCTCTGAAGGATAATCAATTAATTACGTGCCATAAAGATACATAATATCCACAAATACCATAATGCAGAGGATCATTTATCATCAAACTAGTTTACCAGAAATAGTTTCACAAAATCTGTCTGACAAAGAATCGACAGCAGAAATTGTTGTTTCTTCTTTCCGAATTTCAGCATGGAATTGCTTGATCCTTTGCAGCCTTCACACACTGAGACAGCTCCCCAATCTGACAATCTTGCAATCTGACCAAACACCTTTGGGCTGAGATTAAAGAGTAGAATTTCTAGCATTACCGTTACACTAGCGATTTGGTATTTGGTAAATATCTGATAGCTCATCTTGTCAATTCAGCTCATTCCACAGACCGTTCAGAGAAATTGAAACACCCCAGAGAAAAGCCTGGTTCTGCAAGCCAAGGCGAAGGTTGAACCTTAACAACCTGCCAACAGCTTGCAACAAAAACAAAAGAGAGGCTTTTGTTCATATTTGTCAGAGAAAATAAAAGTCAATAAGTATTCAGTCGGGGTTTCCTGTTAAAGCTGGGGTACTTGCGTTAAGGAGTGTTCTGCCCCTGCAGGGTTAAAATCACGTCATTGGAGTTAGATTACAACTCGTGCATCAAGAGGAGTAAAAACTTGACTTGAAAGAGCTGTACGATCTCTGTGTCTGGCAAAGGGTTCTCATGCTGCTGATAGAAAAGTGAGGAAACGCAATTTAAAGAGAAGGCTTTTGTAAAAACAGGCTTTTTAGAATGTGATGCTAAAGACAAATAATTGTATAAAAATGGTTTTGGCATTAATCCTCTAATTCCTTTGATTTATTTAAAAAAACTCTTCTGATACCAAAATTATAAGGGTGACACTTTACTATGATATACACTTTGCAGTTAGATATGAGAGCAATCTAACAGTTCTTCACAAGCCTGCAGTTTGTCATGAGTAAAAGCTCGTATCAGGTTGTTGACACTCTGTTAATGCCTGAGAGCGTAGATAATTTGTAATTGAACTTTGAAACCTACTGTATAACCTGATGTGTTTCCATTATGTCTAACATTATATCTTCCTTTTGGTGAATACAGGACCCCCAGCTAGAGCCATGACAGGCCCCACAGACTCGCATGTGTAGTATGTGACTTTAAAAGAGCTCCGCCAGAGCATTCTTTTAGTGGCCAAATCCAACAATCTCTGCTGTCAAACAGCACTGCCATTCCACTCAGATCTACTCCTGAAGTCCCCTTTCTCATAGTGTGTGGGACCAGCAATCCCAGCTAGATCGCCTCCTGGAGCAAAGTGTTCTACAAGCTGCTCATACAGCAGATAAGCGGACCAGAATTCAGTGCAAGCCGGTCTTTAAAACCACTTCTTACCTTTTTTTTTGCCTGTGCCTGGAAATCCGGAGAGGCAGTTCTGAGAGGCTAAACTGGGTGGTTGGGCTCTGTCTGAAAATGAGGGTGAATACAGTACAGACTCTCTCCTACGCAATTCTGATCCCCCAGAAAAGAATAGAAGCAATAAATGCTTAATTCGTATATATATACTGTATATTCCTGGACTGTATTACTGTCATGCATAATACAGCTGAAAGAAATAATCCAGTGATTTAAAACTCTTATTTCAAGGACTTAAATTTTTTCAGATTCAGTTCTCTCTCTATCTGCTGTAGCTGAACTTTAAAACAAAAAGGCCGATATCAAAAACATTTTTTCAGTTCAGATTTTACTGCAACTTGGAAATGGAAATGGTTTTATTGCTTCAGATGTGAATGCTTCAATTTTTAATTAAAACGTATTTTTAATTTGTAAGTAAAATAAGATATTAGTTTTCAACTTTTCAAAAGGAGTAAAATTATGTGTGTCAATTTTCTTATTCAACGTACAGTATCACTGACTATTCCCAAGAGAGCAGATAACATCTGTTCCAGGCCTTGTTTCCTCAATCGGTTCTTGACTGTGTCTTACTGGCACATTGTCTGAATGTGGATTTGGATTGACTTAAGGTGGATAAAGACTTTATCATTCTTGAGCTTGAGAAGTAAATCGACTCAAAATCAGAAGCAAAATTTGATTTAAAAACAGAAAAGGTGACAGAAAGAAAACCACTTTGACAGTGTGAATCAGAGACCCAGAGGAGTCCAGATCCTATAATGTTTTTCTAGGCGAGAAGAAAATCAGATGTTGAAAAACATTGTCAGAGAGGAGCCGCGTGTCTGGCGGTGTGATCCTCAGCACAGCGGTGGTACAGCTGTCCTCAGTGACTTGTGCCCCTCTCTAGTCCTGCTGTGCTGTTGTTTTCTCTGGCCATGTCAGACACAGAGATCCCACTGAGATGTCCACTCTTGGGTCAGCAGAAACATGGGCTCTGATTTTCCACCCGTTCTTTCATCACTGTTGCAAAAACACGCCCTCACCAGCTCCCTGTCTGTGTCTTCCGGCTGCTGAGCGCTTGACCTTCTTTCTGTCTTGTTACTGTTTATCTGAGACGTTCCCAAAGTACACATGGCAGAGCTCTTTTTCTCTACTTCTTTCTCAGCTTAGTGAATTTTAATCTACTAGTCAGCTGTGGTGAATAACAGAAACCTGGATTCTCATTCAGTGCCCATATTTACGGATACAAAAACGCCGTCCGGAAAGCACTAGCTGTGTGGGAGGTGTTGAGATTGACTTACTAAAATCTCTTGTAATTTTTTGAAAGCAGCTCACTTGTGGGCTGATGGCCGTCCCTGAGTTGCGCTGTTTGTCAAATGCGCGGCACCCACACTTACTGTAATAGCAGACATTGAAAATACAAGAGGTGCCCAGCAGAGGATTCTGGAATACTGTGGCGGAGACAGAAAGAGCACAGCTCTCAGGGGAAGAATAACACGAGCCTGATTTGCTGGGTATCGAAAAGGCTTTCTTTTCTGTTTGAACTAATCAGGGATTATTCACATGTTTCCTTTAGCATTCATTTGCTAATTTTTTTTTTCTGAAACTTTGTGCCGTCGCCCTGATCTCCCTGGTGAATATTAAACACCGGGACCCTGCCTCTCGTTAATCGAATGCACATGTTGCTCTCTTAGCTCTTTGCAGAAATGCAAACGAGCGAGTTAACAGTGCAGCACTTTCGGGTCGGGCCTGGAAAGCACGCTGGTTTGCAAGCTCTGCAGTACCTGTGAGAGGACAGGCCGGGCATCTAGGAGCTGGGTGCTTGCATGGAGAAAGGCTCAGGCGATGAACAATTTATTTCTGCTCCTTGCCAAAGCACCTTGCAGGTTTTATCCCTGCCCCGGTGACTGTGAATTTGACCGCTCCTGTCTCGTTTGGATAAAGTTCTCAACTGCTTGCCCGCTGTCAGGCTAATTTTCTTATTGTTTTCGCTTGATTGGTTCTGTATGACCCAGGGGGCAACCTTTAAAACCCACATCACTCTTCAAGCCTCACATGGCCCTCAGTTCCAAAGGGAGTGGAAAGTGGCTGCTGTTTCTCCGGACAAAAGCCTGGAGGTTTCCAGCTAATAGCAGCCCCTAGATCAGCAGCGCTGTCCACCCAAGCGCACCAGGAACACATTAGGGACACCTTTTTGTTTGGGACGTTTTATTTAGATATTATAAGGTTGACTGGGATGTCAAGTTTGTCAGGTGCTTGAGCTCTTTGCCGGTTCCATTTTTTTTTTAAGCCATCAAAAGTATTTATGTTTTTTTCATTATCCTCGCCGTCAGCTTCTGTGAACGTGTGGCTCACCACTGAAGCATGGACTTTATGAAAGTGACAGGAGAGCAAACGGCACATCTCAGGTTTAGCCTGAAGCCGTGAGCTGTGTATCTTGAGAACCCAGGAGGAGTTTTTGCTCCTTTTTTAAGCCTCTGACCAGTACTGGACTCTAGAAACTGGTTTGATTTGACTTACTCAGAGTTCACAAATGGCTGTGTGCACTTGTAGAACTCCCAGGTTCCCCCTTAAAGAGTTTCCTTGCTTTTTGTTTGTATTTCAATTTCAAGCCATCAAATCTTAAATATGTGACTGTAGCACATTATAGAGTTTCTAGGTGTCATAAAATTGCTTTTACAGGAAAATGAAGAAGTAGAATTTTAACAAAACAGGGAGGTGAAAAATGCACTATTGATCTGTCCTTGCCAGAGTGAAATGACTTTATCCTCCTGAATATCCAGAACATGTACATTTTTCATAAACAGTATGATAAAATGAAGATGATGTATGAATTTGAAGTACAACTACTGGTGTGAAAACATGACTGAGCCGAAAGATTTTTATCTTAAATACAAGTTAGAATAACAGAATATTTAAAATGGCATCATGAGGGCAGCAACTGTGTTACACTGTGGACCCATACAATAAGACACAACTTTACACAGGGCAATGAATCGATATCATAGTTTCTTAACGGCATCCTGATTTCATTTACAATAGCAGGTGATGAGAACGCCAGTTAAGAACCACGACAGAAAAAAGTGAGCTCCTCTTTGTGTTTGCAGCAAAGGAGCTCTGAGCCTCTTCGAAGCGAGTTCGGAGGCTGCGTGCGAGTCCGTGGAGGGCGTCCCCAAGGAAGCGAGCGGGCTCCGAAGTCTACAGGAGGGAAAAGCGGGACAGGAGTCTGGCAGGAGCGCAGGGCAGGTAAAGAGCTCTGCGCTGGTGGGCCTTGAGGAATCGTCTGTGGCTTTTCTCACTGCTGCACTGTGAGGTTTTACAGTTTTTGCAAACCATCTAATCTTGATTTGCTGAGCCCAGATGTCGCATCTTTTTATTCAATACCCCTGCTCATGAACCAACAGCAATAAGAGCGTATCTGAGCACCCCCCCCGACAACACACACACACACACACACACACACACACACACACACAAAAGAAATGGAGAAATGGTCCTCAATGTGCTACCGTGCCTTTTGTGTGGCCTGGCTAGCTGTGTGTTACTTCAGCTATAAATCATTTTTGTGTATAGATAGATTTTTAAATGTATAAACATTTGGAAATAAGAATTAAAAATACACATGGAGTGAAGTAGATGTCATATTTTATTAAATAATAGAAAGTACTGAAAATAATTAGTGCATTATTGGAAAGCTTTCAATAATAATTATAGTTATGATTATGTGAGTCATCTTAGGTCATTTTAGATACCGTTAAACCTTCAGAAAGTAGAACAGATGGTTATAGCGTGTGTTTTGATAAAGTCTTCCACTGATCTCAGCTTTTAACCTTTTTCCCGTTTTGAAGACACATTCTATATGTCCCCTACAAAATAAATGAAAACAAATCAAAATGTGGTAAAAGTGCCTTATGAGACCTTGATCTCTGTGTATCATTTCACACTTTACCAGCAGACTGTAACTTTTCACTGGGTGGTTGTGCAAGTCTCTTAGCTGCCTACGTCACCTGCTGTATGTTACAGGTGCATGCTGACAGTACTGCTTCAGTGCTTTAATGAAGCCATTGAAGGCGGCTATTTTGTATTTACTGCCACTTTCGATTTACTGACCAGTGAAATTCAGGCATCGCCCAGAAAGTCACCTTGTATCTTTTATTCTCGGTCAGAATGTAGGATGTCAACAGTCTGTCCAGTATCTCGGGGGTCCGCGAGTCGAAGTGGAGAAGTTCATTCTTTGTAGCATCAAAGGTTTCCTCCTGGCTTGTCACCTTCCGGGCGAAGGAAGGTGTACTTTATGTGTGACCTGTGGCTTTCTGCCTCTCCTTCTTACAGCTCTTCCGAATGATCAAAGTGCTTCTGAATAAACAGTACCATACAGTGGAGAAAGCATTTGAGCAGCTGGATGAAAAAAATACTAAACGCCTGACCCAGGAGACCATGTATCAGCTCTTGAAACGGTAACACTGCCTTCACACTAAAAACGGTTTCTGCCACTTTCCCTGTTCATGTGCTGCAACACACAGTGCATTATACACACACATCTATATACTGTATTTATGTGGGTGTGCAGTTAATGACTGTTTCTGCTTCTGAAAGCATGGTTGAAATTAGTGCCGCTGGAACATCAACTATTATTTTCAAACCATCATTTTCTGCCAGCTGATTCCAGGTTTCAGCTTCTGTAAGTTGTCTGGGGGAGACCCTCGATCTCCTGGTCTCCTGTCAGCATGAGGCAGCATATGAAGGGGATGAGAAGTTACACAAACACACACAGCCCTCTCTCGTGTCATGTGAAATGCTCTTCCAGAGTTTTCTGTTAACTGTGTACTCTAAACAGACTCTAAATCACTCACAACTTTGTGAGAAGGCTAGTAAAGAAGCTGGATTAGCACTAGTTTTAAAATGATAACCCTTTAAAAGCGTGCAGTGTTGTAACAGTCACATTGGTGGGAGTGTGGAACAGGCTGATCAGCCATGCTTTCAGAGCTGATACCCTGGATTCTCCCAAGAAACAGGATGATCTGGACAAGATCATTGGATCAGTTAGCGATCCATAACCCAGTGAAGTAAATGGGCTGAGTGGCTTCCTCTCATCTGTGGCCCCTTTTTATAGTCTTTTAATATACAGTGTTGCTGAACTGTTGCAGAGCTGCAGTACATCCACTCAGCTGAGAGAGCGACTCTGTCACGAGACCTGCTGCAGTGCTTGCAAACTGCAGATAAGGTTTGGAAGTCATTTTTAAATAGACACCACCTGTAAAATTTTACTTTTGCCTTTACTACAATGACAAAGATCTCCTCATGAAAGCTGATCCAGGCGATACAGTCTAAATGGAGTTTATTTAACTAAAGTTCGGGAGGGATGACAACAACCGCGCTCAGTCATTCCCAGGCGTCAGCGATTAGCAATCACTCCCCTTCGTCCTTCCTCCACCGGACACTATAAATACCAAATGCGATCTTTCCCTCTCCTTCGCGTGCGACTTTTGCACCCCACCTCCACCTCAACTCCACCTCTGCAGCTGCCTCTTGGTCACCTCGCGGGGGGGTCCTGGCCTCCTCGTCCTCTGGCCAGGAGGTTGGCCCTCAGCCAAGCGGGTTAAGCCAAATATCCACTCCACAATAGTTCGCCACGCTTTGCTTTTGGGGCGTTGTCATTCCTCGTGAACTATTAAATGTCTGCGAGAGAGTTGAAAAAAGAGGTTTAGTCAACTGCAGAGCCATATCCCCACAGAGGACAACCACAAAGACTTTTCCTCTTTCGAAGAAAGCGTCGTCACATTCCCACAGAACCTTTCAAGCCTTAAAGGCTGGCACACCTGCAAGCGGAAAAAGGTTAAACACACAGAATATTGTAATCCGTTTACATATTCATTTCTATAAATGCATAAAAACAACCGACTAATCTTTGGAAAATTCTTTAGGAAAGATGCCCTTTTTAAGACGTGTGAACCTTATAAATGTGTTTTTGTTCCAGGACAACAGATCCAGAGAGCATTCTGTTTTTCGTGAGAATGGTGCTTTACCCATGCAAGTTAACAAGCTGTTTTTTTTTCTCATGATTAACAAAGCATTTACTGTGTTTTTTTTCTCCAATCTTCCCACTAAGCTTCAGAACACGCTGCTTTTTACATTTGCACGGCTGTTTACGTTTTCCCATGCGGTGCCTGCGCTGTGCAATTACTGGCTACCCAGTTACACCGCGGTAGACATTTAATAAGTGTGTTGGCAGCACAATAAGGTGTTATTTTTTAAAAAGCGGTGTTAAATGGGAAAGTGTGTGTCTTTGTGGGAGGGGGGAGCTCTACAAGAAATTTGTAAACCAATGATAAGTCTAAACCTTTCTCTCCTTTCATTCATCTGGGCTGCTGTCTTTCTCTGACCCCCAATCTTTCCTTTTTATTCTTCTTTTATCTCTCTATTCATTTCTGGCTGGAATATGTTGGTCGCTGCCCTAAATAGAGTTTGAGATGAATAGGACATCTCTGGCGATTTGCATAATCAAAGCTGTGGCACTAGTTTTCAGGCTGGTGAGCACATCAGGACTGTGCCAACTTCAGGAAGGTAAGCCCCTGCAGGACAGCCTTCGAAAAGATTAGTGACACTAACAGGCTTAATCAAGCAAGTGCATGGAGGTTACCCAATGTATCAGGGCTATCCATGCCTATTAGCCTTTGAAGCACAATTAGTTTTCACACATAATTTGATACTTGATATCCATTAGAAAAATCCACAATAACAGTCCAGTGAATATTTTCATACCACCTAATATGAGGACAATATTTACAGTTTTGTTTATTCTTACTGAGCCTTTGAATTGTTATGAGCTAATCATTAACAAAAAATATCTGCAGATTTTTTAAACTGGCATATAAAAAATGGGAGTTGACTGTGCATACTTAAGAATCTGGTGTTCAATGATACTATCATGGCTCACTCTTGTACGAATTCCTAATGCACCTTTGAGGAGAAACTCCTTCAAATAACACTGTTCAAATTTATCACATACTAATCTTTGCATTTTTGTCTTTTATTGAGCATCTGCTTGTAAAATAATTGTGTCTGCTTCTGGAAGTGGACGTGTTTCATGCTTATCAATGGTATAATTTTTTTAAGCTAAAAGCACACCAAATATTCCTCTCCCCCTTCTCCTCCATTGTGATTGGCTTACTTTTGCTATGGTCTAGATTGCTTCTACATTCTTATGGGAAACAGTATATTGCAGGTTGTCTGCCAAGTTCTGGAATTGTCACTCTCAAGGGAAGGATGCAGACAGTCTCTGTCCCCTGCTTACTGTGAGACACTGGTGTCCGTCTGTCAGGAGTTTAACCCACTTTCTAAAGAGCTCCTTCTTATCTTGCAGATTTGACATCAACCCAGAGGTCAGCCGGGGGGAGATCCGAAAACTTTGGGGAACTTTGATTACGAACCAAGACAAAACACTCGATTTCTTCCAGTTTGTGAGACATTTTGGCTACTCTCCCAAATCGGCCTGCTTTCCCAATGCCAAGATAAGTCCCCCAAAGAAGGGGGACGATAATTTCAGGCTCCGCTCCAAGAAGCTCAACTGCGCCTCCGACATACTTGTTGATAGTGTGCGCGCCAAGGTAAGGGCCCTAGTAAAGAGAAAATTGCGCATTTCACGGGTTTTTGTTTGCTGGTCTCTTTTGTGATTAATTAAGTGCTTGTTAAATGTGGCAGAGTGACAACCCAGAGGACTGAAGCCTTTTGTTTATCAAGAACGATTCCAGTCCTCCTCTGTACTTACTGTACCAGACCCCAGACGTCAAGGTAGCACACTGCTCAGGTTGGGGAGACTTGCACTGCTCGTGCAAAAATAACCAAGGCAGTGATCGCTTGGTAAAGTAAAGTAACATTCCTGCAAATACTGCCTTTGAAGTCATATCAGTTAATGGGAACATAATGACATCTGCTTATCTCAGCTAGGAAATGTACAAAATGCTTTAAAGTAAAGGTAGATGCAGCAAGTGTTGGTACGTTGCTTGCTTCGTTGCTGCTTTTGTTCAAATACTGTATGTCCTCTCCGACCTACGTCAACACGGTTTCATTTAATATGGTTTCTCCACTAATTTTGATTTTATGAGAAATTTGTAGCATTAGACTTCCAAACTGGAATTAAACTGAACTCGAATGACTTATATTTTGTGATTATCTGAACTTTTTAGCAAAATCAAATTAAATATGAATTTGTGTAATTGAAAATGTGCCATCGCATTCTGTGCATTACATAAAGACATTAAACAACCTGCAGATTGGGTGTTTTTTTCACATAGGCGTAGCTGCAATGCCACATTTACAGCAATATCAAGAGAGTACCTGTGCTGCGATTGTAAAATTAATCTCTCAGTTGGTCGTATATTGCAAACGGTGAGCAAGACAAGATTGCAAAGTCCAGATGGAAGAAGTTAGCGACTAGAGAAGAAACAGCTGAGAATTTCCCAAAGACTTTGCAGTCCTAAGCGTTTTGGATGTATTATCAAAGTTTGTCTAACACCTGGATTACGGTCTCCGTGCTTTATCCGTAATTGCCAGTTAGTTTTATATTCCTACCTACCCAAACTGACTGGACTGCCTGGGTGTCGAGGGGATGGGAGATCGTGTTCCTCTGACACTCCCACAGACAGAGTCCATGTGCCCGAGAGAGGAGACGGCTCTTCCTGGAGGAGTGCTTGACACTCCTCTTTCTTCACTGCACCGCTGATGTTTTACTGTTGGCTGCAGCTAACGATATTGTTAATCTGCGATCCGATGCTGATAGATATATCAATGCTCTTCAACTTCAGCAATTCAGCTTCAACTGAAGTCAGCTTCAGGACTTCAGATCACGGAGATAAGTGATGCTCATCTCGAGTGCTGGCAGCAGCGCAGTTCAAGTGCCACATGCTCGCCATACTGCGCTCCCTTCAAACAGCCTTTCTCATTGCCTGCTCATCCCTGCTTCTGCACACGTACCCGAGAAAATTAATCGTTTCATTTCCCTTCAAGGTCGAATTCCTGTTCGGCGACCTCCAGAGGGAGTTTGAGGACCTGGATCCATACCAAACCGGATTTGTGAGCAAGGAGGAATTTAAAGACATCCTGACCGAGCTCTGTGCGCATCTCAATGAGTACGAGTGTGACATCCTGGAAAAGAAATTTGAAATCCATGGAGATGGAAGGTGGGTTGAGCATCACATTCTGGGTAGGGATAACAGCCAGGAACCTCCGGAATCATCACCTGAATCCCCTGTTGTTTAAAATGAGCTGTGACAGGTCTGGGCTGTGAGGCAGTGGTGTTGCTAGCGTTGCTTCTATCCTACAACACAGAAAGCTGGTGTAAGGCCACCTCTTGTCTGTGCTAGGCCCAGGGGTTGAAATCTTTAGCAGGAAAGGTGCTGTGTTGGCGAGTTAGTTTTTTCCTGATGAAAAGGATAAATAAATTGCACTTGCTAAATCGCCACATCGCCTTTTCTTTCAGGGTATCGTACGTGGAGTTTCTGAAGCCATTTGCGTTACAAAGGCAGATGCAGAGACATGGAGCCAGCAACATGGCAGCAGTCTTGCACCACATACCCAGACACGAGGCGGAGACACCAGAGAACAAGGCCACGGGGCTGGGTACTCTGACCTCCAGGCTCAGGAACAAGGTGCGAGGAAATCAAGCTGAATACTGTTGAACGGCCGGCATGCTCCTCCAGTTCGTATGGCAATGAAAGCCATATCAATCTGGCGTCCACGCTGGCAGCTCTTGATCAGTTCTGTAATTGTGGTGTTGGTGATATCGGACGCGTTGTTGTTGGATGTCAAACCTGTGTGTAATAAGGATAGACGTGACCTGTGTCCCTGCAGACGTGTCTCAGGGAATTTACTACTCCAGTCATAAGGTTCCTTCCACTGCACCTCAGGAACATCAGCTGACTTCTGGGCTGTTGATAAAACGGTGTGTCTGCGCTTCTCCGCAGCTCCAGGGCGAGAGCGGCAGCCTGCGCCGGGCCTTCAAGAAGCTGGACAGCGGCGGCAGTGGCTTCCTCTCCCTCGCAGAGTTCCGGTCGGTCCTCAAGCTCTGTAACCTCGTCCTGGACGAGGAGGAGGTCTACCACATCCTGGCCAAGTTCGACGAGAACATGAACGGTCAGATCGACTACAAGAGATTCCTGAAGGAAACGGCCAAGAAGCAGGCGACAAAAACGGAGAATGTTTAGTGCAAGAGCACAACTAATGTCCCACTTACAATAATCATTCTTAATGCTCTAACTGGTCCAAATGGCTTCCTCTTGTTTGTTACCTTTCTTTCCTTCTTTTTTCATATTATTACCTGCCTGGAGTCACACGGAAGGCAGCAGCGGATTTCCTGTTGACTCCAGTAAATGTTAAACCTATGAAACTCAGTCCATGAAAAACCTTGAGAAATAACTTGTAGTTTGCAGGTTGGTGTACACTAGGCATCCACAGAGGCTTATCACTTACAATTTACAGTTTACGATATACCAAGTATGACTTAAAATTGCAACAGATACGCAAGGTTATCATGAAAATGACAAAACCAGCAGGTGCACTTACTTTTTGCAGCAGGTGCAGTGGAATCTGTACTGAACAGACATGAGACAAGTCGACTGAATATGACTGGAAAAGCCACAGGCTGGTCACTTCCCACACATGTTCATTGTGAAATCGAGTCAGGCAATTAGCACATCCACAATGTATCCTATTCTCCCAAGAAAGCTGCTCTGACGGTTACTACACAAGCAGCATGAGAACGCAAGGTTGTTTCGTCAGGATGAGCTGGCAGGACAGATCTTGTCTGAGGTCCAAGGGCGTGATCAGTGCAGCGCCATGCGGTCAGGTTACCATCAAGCACTGCAAGCGGAGCTCTGTAGAGGCAAGACTCTCCAGCCCAGACCATCACAATCGGTCTCTTGTCTGCCACAATTAGCATTTCTCTCGGCAAGTCTGTGCCACACTTACAGGGTGGTCAATGTGTCCCTAAAGAGGGGACTTGTCTCCACTGCTGGGGAGAGCACCTGAGCTTTTTAGCACCACAGCCTCCAGCGTCCCAGTGGAATGAATGGCTTGTTCACTTGATGAATGCTTTCTTTTGCTGGACTTGCAACAGGCTAAGCATTCAACAGGTGAAATCACCTCATCACCTGTTCCCAATTAGCTCTCTCACTAAGGAGGTGATTTGGTACTTATCTTACAGCTCAAGGTCACAGTCACTGGAATTTATTGTGGTCAGTTCACAAATGACCAATTAATCAAAGCCTGCAATTAATATCTAAAAGCCTTTGTTTAAAGCTTTCTTCCACATGTGATAAGTTTATTCTGATACTTAGTATTGATATAAAATAATACAGTAGGTGTTAATAAGAAGATTGGGTCAACCAGTTCGCAGATAATGATATGTTGTTATAATATTTCTATTCTGTCCTATTTTATTTTTTCAAAACAGTATATTTTCAAAAACAAGTTTTAATAAATCAGTTTAGAAACCGGATCACACCTTTGCAATCTCTGACTTAATGCAAAAAGATACTGGTATAGTACGATTAAAAAACTTACTAATGTTGTATTAGTTTTTCACCACATCATTAACAAATCGATCTTTTAAGTGGGTTAGTTACAAAATATAGAATATAAAAAGATATAATTTTCCTCTAAATGAACACCCCAAATGGTCCTGGAAATTCACGTATGCTTGTAAGACAGAATTCTTAAGAAAGATTAAATCAACACTTGTTAACCTGCATCACTGCTGTTGAATCTAGGCGGTCTTGTATCAGTAACAGGTCATCATCTACACCAGCTATGCGGCAGCTGTGTGTTTTTGGCCCAGCCACAGAGTGCACGGGGTTATCTGTGAAACGAGGCTAATTCAGGGATAGCCAATACAGTGGCTGTTCCTTCTGCAGTAGTGGTTTGGAACCCTGGTCCTGGAAGAACACTGTTTCTGCTGGTTTCCATTCAATCTGAGCTCTAAATCTCCAGTCCAAGTTGATGATGTAATGGATCTGTTTTCTTGCCGAGACAGTTACAGTATCTAACTCGTTTCTTCGGTCAGACAGCCATTTCTCACTGAACAGCTGGCACTAGTTGATTAGGTGACGGTGAACAGACACAGGTGGGGCTGACACTGCATCGGAGAGGCTCAACGACGGTGTTTCGCCCTTCTGAAGAGGTCCAGTCAGTAACGCTTCACGCAGCACGACTGGACGAGGGCAGCGCGGAACCTCGCAGCTCTGAAAGCCGTACAGGGTTGATACCAACTGCAAATCCCACCTGCCCGTTTAAGAGCTTTAAAACAAATTTACAGATGGGTAGCGGAGTTCGATTACCCGGTAGCCAGAAGCCACTGGCTGAGGGCGTGAAGGCACAGCAGACCGGCCGTGTCGTGTGACCAGTGCTGCGGTTTCGCGGATTTTGCTGGGCGCCTGCGAGCCACGCGGGTCAAGCGCCGGGATGACGCGCGACAGCCCGAAATCCGACCGTGCACCTGGTGCTCACCTGCACTGCTCGTCGGGGACAGCCGCGTCGGTCGTTAATGGCCGGCTATAGATCTGGCAGACGACCGGTACGCGCAGGAGAGCAGCAAGGGAGAGGAAAATACGTTCCGGCGGACTTCCTCAGAATCAACGACGACATTTCAACCAGGGGGCGGAAGTGGAAACGACTGGGAAGGGCATTAAAACTGTGAACAGAAGCACCTCTTTACACAAAGGGTTGTAGAGGTCTGGAACAAGCTACCCAGTCCTGTTTGTGGATAGCCTAGCTTATTTCAAGAAACGGCTGGGCTGGGCGAGACCCTCAGCTTAGTTATCTACTAATTACCAGATCAGCTACGTGGGGAGAAGGAGCCCCTCTCGTTCACAACCTTTCCCATGTTCTTATTTTTTCATGATACACAGAACGTTTGCTGCGCAAGAAACGTTGTGGTGACAGCGCGAAGGTGACACAGAGTTTCCCCACGTTTTCTCAAACCTTAGGTGCCTGTGTTTGGATGTACAGTAGATGACTGGTCGTCGTACGCTGTAGCGTCGCCGGCACTCAGGCAAATAATGAACGCCGCATCCAGGAGGGGGGACTTGGTCAACCTTAGCAGAAATACCACTCTCCAGGAAGCCGTTTTGAATTTTTTGCAAATTGTCGATGTTGTGCACACGTTCACAATCCCACTTCCCCTCGTGTTAACAGCAACACCACGGTCACACAGGGGATAAAAGTAAAGGCAGGGCCGTCGGAGCCAAAGCGCGCTTTCACGACCGGCTGCTTTTAGCTCCTTATCACTTTTCCGTCTGCATGCTCCTTTCTCCGGCCTTTGTTTTTTTGCTTTTATTCCGAAGGTTTATATTGGTGTCTGGCGATCCGCTTAACGTGTCCATCCGCTGTTTTGTTTTGTTTTTGGTTGTTTTTTTTCTCTCCGCGGACACCTGCGTGTTCCGCCTCTACAAGGGCGCGGGGCGCGGAGCGCGGAGGGGGGGCTCGGTGATTTGCGAGTGTATGGATGCGGCACCGCGGTTCTGTTTGCTCCTGACGCTCGGGAGCACAAGTGAGCTCTGTATTAGGGGAAAGTGCAGCGCAGGCAGACCCGCCTGAGGTCTCCTTCAGCCGGGCTGGAGGAACGAGCGCGGCCGGCCGCACCATCAAGCTGCTTTGTCCTTTCCTTCTACAGAGAGTCTTTGATTTGATGGGGGTGATTATTTTTATTCTTGCCCACTCAAGGATGAAGCCCAAGAAACCAGAGATTGTCCCCCTTTCAGGACCTGTACAATGGGGCACCCCCAGCAAAAACCACTATGAGTTTTTTCTGTGTTTGTCGGCGCTCTCTTGGAAACCACATGCCATACAACTTACTTAAAGAAAGAGCGAAGGGAAGAGGAGAGATGAATTAATTCATTGTGGGAGAGGGAAAAACGCATTTAAGTCGCAAGCTGGACTGAATCAATTCCCTCCTGGTTTGAACGGGCATTTTTAATCTTTTGGAAAGTCAGACTATCCGCAGGTTCGACTTTTGGCCAAAGTTGGAAAATGGAGTGAAAGATGTTAAAAAAGAGACGGGAGGGAGATTTTATTTGAGTTAGAATTGTTGTAAATGCGGATAAAGGTTTGCCACTGCGAGGTTTGGGGAGGAGAAGCGCACGTACCAAAATTGGAGGAACAAAGGCAGTCATGGATGAGCGGAATTTTTGCAAAATTGTATGTAAATGTTCCGAGTTTTAACCACGGCGGCCCTTTATATTTAAAACTTTAATCCTACATACAATACGGTCTGCCTAATTTGCCTAAATATATGGAAATGACGGTGCTTGCCAAAAGTTGGGGCAAAAAATCTTTTTGGGGTCTACAAGATAATTTTTTTCCCTTTCAGTCGTATACTGCCATCTTAATCCCCACGAATCCTATGCGACATGCAAATAAAACATTACACGAACCTTTCTGCGGATAGTGTATTTCCACTTCATTATCAGCGAACGTCAATGGACTTAAATATTTGTTTCTGCCGGGATAAACGACACGTTAACACCGGTATAGCCAGAAATGCGCTCAAAAAATGGAAATGGAAAAATGAGGTATTTAAATATAGTGGAAGTCGATCTGTTGTCTTACACTTGGGTTAGAAAAAAATGTGTAAGGTTACAAATCGGGGGTCGCTCTGGAAGAGACCTCGGTAAACAGTGTTACGGACCTCTTTTATGCTGAAACACGGGGATTAACCCTTGCTGTCGATCTTGCTCTGTGTGAACGTATTTACAAACCTTATTTGTGTTATTTGCATTTTATTTAAATATAGGTGCCGGCAAGCAGCCCGAGGAGGATACCGTGCGCTTTTTGGAAAAGTGTTTCCACTCCGGAAGAAGCTGACGCCTTAATCGACAGAACTCGTATATTAAAAACTGTCAAAACGAGGCAGTTAGCAGGTTGCGTGGTGTTCTTGCGTTGTTACGACTGATCCGAATAGAGGTGTTTCTAACAGCAGCCGTATCGGGAGGCTGCTGTCGTACAAACAGCGCAATATTCTACAGCCGCGTCACAGTTCTTACAAAAGCGCACGGAGCATTCATTTCTCGCTACACGATAGTTCAGTGATTAAAAAAAAATACTCAGTGGAGAAGCATTTTTTTAAATGGTTAGAAATTAAAATACAGGCAACAAAATGTCTGTTTATTCCAAAATAAATCATTTGACTATTGTAGGACCGTTGCATTCTTTGGGGAATGCCAATTTAAAAGTAAAATTCGTTTCCCAGTTTTCACCGAGGCCTTTAAGATGGACCTGCAGTGATACAACATCCGCACAATGTTTCTTTCGGTACCTGCGTCTCGCTGCTTTCCCTGTGCCGCCTGCTGCTTCTAACCGGAGCTTTGCGCGTCCGTCAACCGTGGCTGTTAAGGCAACACCATTAAGCTTGTTTTAAAATCGGAACCATTTTAATTAAAATGTAATTCTGTTCCACAAATAAGAAATGCGTTGTAAAATAAACGAAAATTGATTCAGCTGCGCTGAACCTGGCTATGTTATCGCTGCGTAAAAATACTGTAACGCCTTTTGACAGACGCAATGAGCAAATCTATGGCGTAAAACTACCAAACTGCACGTTTTTGTACAAAGTTATGTGACGTTTATTTATGGTGTAAGTTTACATAAGCGTTGCAATGTGCATGATATTTTTCATAAAGAAACCACAGCTTTAAGTAAAGACGCTAGCGCTCCTGACGAGAACTCCTCTCCGGCCGTTATGAATAAAAACTTAACTCAATGAACTGAATGACAACGTTTTCCGAAGCCTCTCTGGATTTCCAAAGTATAGAAAATGATCCACTCATTTTATAAATGCCGATCTGAGTTCACACTGGCGGACATGACGAGATGTACCACACCAGGCAACTTAAAAGGTGGAAATGTGCACTGCGTGGCACTCTTCCGGTGAGCCTGTTTCAGTGATGAACACGGTGCAAAATCTCACACGGAGTCTGTTTCTTATTAATGTTACCACCTGAATTAGTGCATTATCCCCCAATATGAGATATATATGTGTATTATATACAGTACAAAATGTGCCTCATCTGCTATATAAATGTTAGCTTATGTCATGTGCTATTGTTGTTCGATTCAGTTGTGCAGTTTAAAATATTTTGAGTAATATAGAATTATCTGAGGAACAAGCAACAGTTTTTTTTCCCTGGTAAAAAGAGAAGAAAGAAAACACAACGTTTCGGCTGTGGAGCCTTCTTCGGATGTGGTTCAGTTTGCAGATAGGTTTCCGTTAATATATATCTTGTACAACGTTTTTGTTTTCTGGTTGGTTATATGGGATAATGGGACTAGGAAAGAAAGAGATCAGAAAGAGAGAGTGAGAACGCAGCCGGTGGAAACATGACAATTATGAAATAAACTAAAAAAAACCCAGAATATTCGTCTCCCTCCAGTTCCCAGGTGAGTGTGTAACCACCACGCACGATCCCTGCGGTTACGTACAGTACAGTTTATAATAACGTTTACGTTAGCTAAGGTGGAGGTGCGATCGCGTAGTTAGCCTTTCTTCTGACAGCGTTGGGAAAGGGAGCCGCTTTCTTGTGTGTAAACTATAGTCCGTTATGAAATTCGTGTAAGTCTGGACATGTGGGGACACTCCTTCATTCCCGCAACACAATCAGGACAGTGGCTCGCCTGTCCCGCCGCGCCCGCTGCCCTCCAGTCCAGCTCCACATGCGGCGGGCTTGTCGACACCCCCAGATCTCTTGCACACGATTTCCACCCCCAGACAGATCACATTTTTCAAGAAAACGGGAGAATTTGATTTGTTCTGTTTTTAAAAAGAAAGTGCTGTGAAAGAAGGACGCGACGGGGCGTCGTGGGTGAGCTTTGGGTTTGGGTGTTTGGGGTGATGGTTTCAGCCTTTGCTCGGCACACTGTTGCTGCAACCTGAGTGAGGTACCGTACCCCCGTCCTTCAGCCTGTCCTCAGCAAACCACAAACTGACAACGGGATAGTGGGTTGCCGCAGACGCCCATGGTTTTCTGATTGGTTTAGGAAGCGGGAATAGGTTCCCGTCGTATTCGTAAAAAACATTCTCCAACGACACGCTGTTTTGTCAATTTCGAAGTTAATACAGAACTGTAATTAGAACCCGCAACAAATGAGTAAGACAGGGCTTGGTTTGACCATATACAGGCATTTGAACAAACTCGGCTGTACTACAGTAGATATTTAGGGTATTTTCTGCTAAAGCAGAAGTGGAAAAAAATGTTTTAAAATAAAACTGTGGGGGGCAGCACGTTTGACACGTCGAAACGCACAAATACCAACGCGATTGTATTTTATTACCGTCTTCGGTAAATAAACAGAATTCTCGAGTTAGAAAAAATAATGCATTGTCCTTTAATGGTTTCAGCACACCGTAACACCTGCTGCATCCGATGACAAAGTGTTTTGTTCTCATCACACCGGCAGAAACGAAAGACCAATGCTTATACTTTTTTAGGCATGAATGCCACAATAGTTTCATTTTCTCAATACATTTGTCTTCGAACGTCTCCAGCGCTGTAGTGTTCGGGCCCCCGGTCTTGGAGTCCCGGGACCTCTCCGGCCTCGTCCCTTTTCCCCCCACTACCTGCCCCTCTCCCCCATGTGAGAAGAGGGGGAGGGGGGTCACCACGTACCTGTTGACTTTTAGGGACAATAAACCTCAGTGAGCCCGCTTTCCTCTACACCCCACACAGATGCAGGGCCACCACAACACAGGTGAGGGGTAAAAGATCATTTAGTTGCTCTCCTTTATAGACCCTTTGTATAAATAAGCGACGAGCCTCTCGTTCACAAAGCGGCGTGCTGCGCGCCGTGCAGGCTGAACGCGTTGGCGTGCGGGTGGCCGATGAAGTTGAGGTAGTGATGGTGGTCGAGACCCTGAACCGGCGACAGGTAGCCGCCGTGCTGCGGGGGGGAAGTGGATATTGGCACGGTGGGGTAAGGAAGGGTGGGGCTCCGCGCAGAGCTGTGCCAGGAGAAGTGTCCCGGGGCCGGCGGGAACACGGAGTCGGCGGGGCTGTGACTTTGATAGTCCACGGTCGAGTGCAGTTGACACAGGTAGTCTGAGGCGTCGGGCAAGGTCCCGATCGAGCCGAACACGGGCTCGGTTACGACGCGGGACTTCGACTGCAGGAAAGCCAGTATCCGCGCGTATTTGGTATCCTTGGTTTCCATTCTTTCCACGGTGGTTAGGTAGTGCACCAGGTTCTTCATGCATTCGTGATAACCGTAGTGAAAATAGTTAGCAAACTCTGCTAGAAGCTCCCCTGCAATAAAAAAAAGAAATGCAGATAAGTGGTCCGATTGGCCGGGCATTTTTTACACATCTAGTCCACGAGGAAGAGTCACAGGATTTGCCCGAACTTCCAAAATAAAAATAAACGTGTTTTTTTTTTCCTTTCTGTGTGAACGTGGGGACAATGTTAGTCACCCTCATTCACAAGAACCAGCCCACGTGCAGCCATATTTAAAGCCACACACCGTTAAATACTGTATGTTGGTTTTTGGTGGCGCTCGGCATTAGCGAAAAAGACCCGTTTGGCCAACCTGGCACAAACGAAGCTGAACCCGTTCCGGGGACCCATAAATACGCACTCGAGAAATGCATGCATTTTAAACAATATGATGGTGGTACCTTATAAACACACCAGGTACCCTCTCGTACCAGCTAATGGGTCCCTCATTGCGGTCAAAACGCTTTTTTGGGGAGCGCGGTTCAGGATGGGTACAAACTTGCGCGAGTGCGTGGATTTTCTCCACCAGAAGCGCCTAGCACTCAACCAGCATCACACGCTTGTCTCGAACAAACGTTGCAGAGTCCCGAGTCACTGTTAACCCACGAGCATTTTCGCTTTTCCTCTCGAACAGCGGTACCTTTCTCTCTGCCTCTGGGGAAGTCGGCCGAGTGGAGCGCTCTGAGGTACTGGACAGTCATCTCCAGGATCTCCGCCTTCTCCAGCTTGCCGGAATTCTGCACCGCACAAGAAAAACGGGAAAACCGATTACCACTAAGAAAACGAGCAAGGTATTCACTTCAGGAGATCTGAACATACAGTACATAAAATCGACATTTGCAGCAGTCCGACGTATATATCTTTTGTAGACTTGCTAACTCCGCCTATGATAACGAAATGTGACACAGGTTTAGGTGGTACTGTTATTTAAAGCCAACAATAGTTTGACGACCGTAACTACCACATATTAAAGTCAAATGTCTTCAAACAGAGCGACGGAAGCGATGAGCACTGTGACAAAAAGAGCCCCGAGTCCTGATCTTACCTGCTTCGCTAGGGCCATCGGCACAGTTTTGCCCAGCTCGTTGAGACACCTGTTAATGCGGTCTCGTCTTCTTTTTTCTATCACCTTGTGAGAAACAGGAGTTTTCTGTGGAAAGGAATTCAGAGAGAAGGGGATAAGGATGTTTGATTCAATCGCTTTAAGCCAAAGCTAATAAAACGCGTGAGGTATTGCGCAATTCCCTCTGCATTAGGAGGACTCTCCAAGCCTGTAGTAAGAAATAGAATACAAGTCAAGCGAAACACGGATATATGGGGGGAAAGGGGCATTTATCAATCATGACATTTTTACATGTAAAATGAAAAGGTGGATTCTGAGAATGGGCAGATACTGTAGGCAAGGGGCTACACCGCCTCGGAAGGAGAAGAAAAGGTCAGGAAAATATCGCCGTGCCAGTGACGCAGTCCTAAATATAACACACGACCTACTCACACGAAGGTGAACGTCCCTAGACATGTTCATTCTAAGAACAGTGCGACAGACTTAACTTTAAATTAAAGTTAAAATCTCAAAGTTAACATCGAAATGTACTCGCCCGTTTGGAGCGCGCTAGATCTTAAGCGTACATTCATGTTTCTTTCCGTCTGTAGCGCTGCTTGTGTTTTCCAGACTGGATAAAGGTGGGTGATAATTACAGCGCTGGCCCTGCATGAAGTAGTTAGATTAACGGTGATACCCCCCTTTTACACCACAACGTGTAGAGCATATCTTCATACCCTGTGCGACGCATACAGAATGTCCTTACCTTGCGCTCTTTCATCCTGGATGTCATCGTTCGGTTTGCTCAATAAAGGACAAATGAGGAAAAAAAGATGTCGAGAAGGAGACGGACAGTTAGTTCTGTGTTCTGTCCTAAGTGGAGCAAGATGGACTGAGGTTCTCTGGGCGAACGTTGCTCCTTATAAAGCGATCATTTAAGGGGACTAGGGCATTCATAGCGTAAATTATTCCACGGGATTAGAGGACGGCTTTTGGGAAATGTGTGCATTTAGGATCAGTTAAAGAAATAGCAAAAAAATCTGTAGCCACGGGCTGGCGGGGGGGCACAGCAGCTTTGTTAATCCACGTGGCTCTTCAAAGGACACGTGATCGCTTGTAGAATAATATTTGCATAGTAACAACCCAGGCGGGAAATGTGAACTGAGCTGTGAGTCTGCCCTGATCCTCTGGAGCGCAGCGCGCAAAACACAACAAAGCACAACACACACAAAAAACCTCTTTCTCCCCGCTCGCGTTTCTCACACGATCGCCTGTTTACAAATCCCAGCAAGCGATCTTAACTTCTATCCAAGCTCAGTCTGAGTTTTAAGGCCTGTCCAGAGTCATTAAAGTAATTAAGTAAGCCCTTAATAGGCTGTTCCGCCAAGTTCAAGGGAGATCTTTTGGAGATGGAGTCCCCCCGTTTGTTCTCGGCGTTTCTCACACGACTTGGTGACACGTCCATCTTTCATGAGAGATGGCAAGCTTTTTGTTTACATTCTTTATTTGTGAGAGACCCTCGGCAGGTGTGGGCCTGGGACTGGCACACGAGCCGTGCCTTGGTCCAGGCCAGCGGCTGCAGCAGTCTTTGGCACACGAGGGTTACCCACCACTGGATTCTCTATGGAGAGGCTCAATTTGTAGCCTATTATCCTATAGGAAAATGTCTATTGAAGTGAATGAATAGTTTCATTGGCCCAAATTTTAATAATGCTGTGAAAGAAAGGCAGAAATAAAGAGGAATGCAGCTGGTGCTAACGTGCATTATTCCCTGTCACCTGCACGAGGGATTGCCCGGGGAGCCCCATTCATTTGCTTAATTTTGGTCAACTTAACAAACTTTGGGAGAACTTATTCTGGCATTGTTAGGGAGGGTAAAGCTTTCTGATCGAATTAACAGCATGTTTTGATCCGGTAAATGTCATTAGAAAGAAAGAAACAATCGCGTTTAAAGGGGTCTGGGTAATGCGCCAAGTGGAGACGCCATAGCGCAAACATCACAAAGGAAGCAAGTAAATGCCACAGGGGACTTTTGTACCGTCACATTGCTCAAGTTTTCCCAACAAAGGGCATTATTTTATACTTGAATACATTTCATACAACAATTGCCTGTTTTCTTCAAACATATTTTCACAGCAAGGTTAACAACAGGTTTATTGTGTCCGCTCCCTCTCACAGTTTCAAACTTGGTTTCATGCGCCAAAACGGTTTGGTCGTCTGCTTTTCTTCCTTTTCTTTCTTTGCCACCAGCCACTGTTTTAAGCTTTAAAGACTCGCCGTGTTTTAAAATAAGAGATCGTGTGTGCGATGTTAAAGAAAAGACATAAAAGATGCGAAGAGTTTATGCAGCATAATGGCTCCCCGGACTTCTAAGAGGATGGAGAGTTTGCTACCATCGCAGAAAGAAAGGCTCTTGGAGCCAGACAATAGGCTTAAATCCCGTTACTTTTATTGTTGCGTTTATCACAATTTTATAACAAACAGGGCTTTGGAACTGAACAGCAAACACATTAAAAACGCTTTCTAGTTTCTTGAGTCTAAAAGTTTGTTATTTTTGGGAGGATTTTTTAAAGGGCATCATTTAAAGGGGAAATGGGCGGCGTGAACGGCGGTAAATAAAATTCTTTTATTGCATTGTCTTGTCAGAAAAACAACGTTAATGTTTTTTGGGGAAAAAACTGTGTAAGTTACAAGTTTATAGTTGTAGATCCCGTTGATGATTGACATACAATAATGGGTTTTGTTCCTCGTATATATCTTAATGCTTTTTCTTGAAAACAACATATTTAGAGAGAGAGAGAGTTTCGGTCTTGCAAAGAGAAGCAGTTATGCTTGTACAACATACAGGAAAGTCAATAAACAGAATGAACTACATGCGATGATCATCGAGATTCAGATATATAGATCTCTATTAATTAGTGACCCTTTTACGTTTAAATGGGCTACGTTCTCTGTAATTCAAACAGTGTAACTGCTGTTCGCAACACGCCAAGAATAGTTTCTTTAAATAGACACTTTCTACAGCTTACAACAACGTTACCTCATGCATCTTGAACCACGACCTAAAAGAGATACTTTACATTCCACAGTTTGTGTGTGTGATAACCATATTTGAATGTTTTTTTTTAAATTATGCCTTCAAAACCTGTATATATATTTTTACCATGACTGTTCTGTGCTGAGCTAAACTACGAGATCTTTGCACCACCAAGACTTTGTCATTTTGGTCATTTAGGTCCGTAGAAAAGATTTTTAGATATAAAAACGACACTTTATTTAATTAAAATTTAATTTAATTAATTACATCTTATTAAAGTAGCATCGAATTATACATATATGTACACTTATTTTCTATATATAAAATATATTTTAGGGAACTTGTGGAACGTAGAATTATATCACTTGAACAGAACCAATCAAATTAATTAAATTTTTACTGTAAGTAAAAACAGTTGACATTATAAATTGAATTTTCTATTCTGCATTTTCAACTACAATATTAAAGAAAAAAGTTTCGTTGTCTATACAAATAAATGCCATAGGATTAGGTATTTCCTTGGAATAAAACGTATTCGGATATTTTGAGAATGTTTTCAAGAAGACTATATGAATTCAGAAACGAGATCCTTTAACAGTAATAGTATTTAATTTCATATTACTAAAAACTGAAGTCTGCGTCATGTGTTTTTTAGAAAAAACATGGATGGTTTGGGATAGACCAAGTACGATTCGCTCTTTAGCATTTGGTTTATGCCTGTTATTTTTAACAAATATACTTGCAAAGGATATGTACTGTACATACAGTATAACAGAAATATGCTTAAAACATGGTCAAAAATTTAACTCGACCTGCGCTACAGCAAGGACTCGTGGTTCCCGAGTTTTAGAAACTTGGACGAGAGCCTTGTGATTTAAGACTGAACGGATGTTACTCTACCTGTGACACGAAGACAGAGTGTATGTAATGAAAATGACAGTAGCAACAATGCAGTCACGCACGCCACTTTGATTATATAGAAAGAACGCATTGCCTTACTTTCTGCGTAAAACCGTTTATGTTGGCGAGTCTCTACTGTAGGTGCTTTGATTGATTTTATTATTTTGTTCAACACTACAACGTTGGAAATGCGTCAATAAAAGACTGAAATAATCAGATGTATGTCTGTGTACATTTATTTTTGACACTTTACTTGCATTTACACTTTCTTTAATTTTTTAATTTTGGAGTACAAACTGCTTGGCCGTTAGACAGTTGTGCTCCATAATACACGTTGCTGTAATTGTAAATTTCACTCAAAACACACTTAACTAATTCAGAGCACAGTTTTGATGCACCGAAGAGTCTTTTACTGTAGCGGGAATCTTATAGACTGCCAATGTAATTCAATACCAAGATCTTATGAAATTTCGTTTTCCGTTTCCGTTTCTTTACATCAGTCTAGCTGAAGTTTTCTTTTTTTTCATTTGCTATTTCCAAAAACAAACATTTACTTTTCTGAAAACAAATCAGTTGTTTAAAAACCCAGAACAAGCTCACTACTGGGGGCGCAAAGGTAATTCGGAGAGACGACAGCATCCGTTTACATTCGATGGTAACTACTGTGGATATACAGCAACCAGAACAGGCATAAATATTCCTGAGCACTAACTTTGGTTTAACTTTAGATTTTTGAGGAGATTCTACGCATAGTGCAATTAAACATTATGATTTAGGTTACAGGACAAGGGAGGTCATAAAAAACACCAAACGTTATCAATAAAATGTCGATAATTGATCAGAAACAGCAATGCAAGGCAATCTTTGGATAGTGTCTAATAAAGGAGAACAATAAACAATCGTTAATAAAAGACAGCTATTACAAATCAAAGCGCGACTAAGACCATACACGTTATTCCAGCATCAGGTTTTCATTGTTTGAGATGAATAAACCTGCTCTGCGGGCAAATACACTGTGTCTGTCCTGGAGCAAGTAAAGTAAAAAAGAGAAGAAAAGAAACACAACGTTTCGGCTGTGGAGCCTTCTTCTTCGTCCTCACCCGAAGAAGGCTCCACAGCTGAAACGTTGTGTTTCTTTTCTTCTCTTTTCAGCAGGGAATAAACCTTTACTTGTTCCTTTGCAGCCTACGCATGCTGACGCAGCTCCCTGCTTGAAATGTATCTGTCCTGTTGATAAACTCAAACTTTTTTTCGTCCCTCTATCCTTGCGCACCCTAGTGGCGAAGTGTGTGGGTCAGGGAATAAAGACTCGGACAGGTTTGCAACATAATCGCAACACGTAGCATTTTATGGACATATGTTCTGAACAAAGGTCGTTTAGTTATTACTGTCTACTTAAAAATATCCATATCTAAATGGTATATTATACATGATAAAAACACACTTTTAGTCTCTGTTTTTTAGCTTATACGTATTTCATTTTTTTTTTGCTTGTACGAATGGCATTAGATATTACGCATACGAATACAGTGAATTAATTTCTGGCTCGTCGGCTCTAGGTTTCAGTCTGTTTTACGACTCGCCGTTCCGTGATTCGGGATGAACGGGGAGGAGGGGCTGAACACAGTCGGTTCAGGACTCGCAACAGAGGAAAGTCATTTTGAGCAGTGAGCGCCACCGTGTGTCCAGTTTGCAGTACCGGCCTGCCAGACTCTCAGGACCGACCGAGGCTGGGAATAACTGGGATGTCGAGCATCTGGATACTGAACAAAGAGCCATTTCACCTTTCTGCTCTCGTGTTATTTGCACGTTATTGTTGTTAGTTTGAAAAACTACAAGTGATTTTTGGGGTCTGGGATATGTCAAGCAATGCCTGCATTTATTTATTAGGTTTTCTGTAGCGTATATGTTTCTGTATATACGCTATAGTATTAGTGACTATAGGATTCAGACACAGTATTAGAGGGGAACAGAGTACTTTACTTAAGCATGTAAGCAGAAAATTGAAATTTGATTATGGCTTTGTTTGGGGTCTTGTGTCTTTTTCACTGCTTTTGGATCAATATCCCCCTTTGTGCCAAACATCAGATCTCCCACTTACAGCTCAGGTTACATTGGTTAAGCTTCGTCATACAGTCATACAGTGCTTTTCAAACGGCAGTATACAAATTCACAGCAAGTTTAAACCATAAACAGCACGATTTCAGTAAAACCAAGAGCAATGCCAGAGTAAAAGAATATTGATAGAATTATACAATTTTCAAGCGCTAACATTTAAAGTTCGAGGTGCACATACTAGACCCATTGATCTGTAAATGTACGTAATTCCTTTTAAACCCCTCAAGTGTTGTTGACGTTTGTAGATTCTCTACCTTTCGAAAATCTAAAAGTAACCACTAGAGGGAGCACTTGTAATACACTCCCAAGTTACTCGCCAATTCAAGGGCGCTGCAGTCCGTATGCCGCTGGATATCGGAAATTGTATTAAAAAGTCTAAATCGGGTCTTCAAAGCATCAACAGATCAAAATGATATTTAGTTTAATGCAGGTCCAGTCCATCGTTTATTTATGTGAATCTTTTTTGGGGGTGTCCTAAGTGATACTCTCTACTTCTGTAGCATGGTAGTGATGACTGGTATGCTGATGAAGAAATAAGCTGTTACAGGAATGTGACCAAAATGTGTTGTAATGGCTTCATAAGAACAACTGAAGCAAGCAATTTCCACAGTTTAATTTTGGTCATCATTTGCCAATAAGCAATGTTATACATTTTAGGTTACACTGAACCCATTGATGGAAAGAACTGTATCAGATATTTAGGATGGTTTTACATCATTGATTTAAATTTCAATTATACATGCTGCACACTACAGGTAACAGGGCTGCTGGTAGATCTCAATAAGACCATTGGGATAAAGACGTCAAGCAGTCAATGGGGTTTCAGAATGGATAAAATGTGTTAAGACGCTGTCTTTGGTAGTCCTGGGCCAGGTTAAGTAATTCCCCTGCTCCTGAACATCTCTGTGATCTCATATGTGTGAGACCCCACACAAATCCACTACAGAGATTTTGTGGTATCAGGAGGGTTTGCTGACAACCATTTTAAACCTTGTGTGTTTAGTCAGTGGAGGAATTTGCTTCGTATTCACAGCTGTGGGCATTTCACATACATGTGGGGGTTTGGGAACTTGGAAGGTTTGTACATCTTATTGCTTTCACACATTTTGTTTGTGAAGGCGCTGTAGGTCTCCTTAGAGCGATCTGTATGCTGTGACATGGAGCACAAAGCAGTACATCTGACATATCCGCACAGGATACCCCCAAACTCTAAAGAGTTACCGGACAGGAGAAAAGGCTTTGTGTCTCACGGTGCTGCCTGTGCATTGAAAACAATAGAAAGCGTTTGCTTTTGCCTGCTGGAAGATTACTGGTCCCAGGATCAATAACCCATATGAAGCCCAATCCATGCAGGTTACCAGAAAGTTCAGCTGCGAAACATTCAAACAGGCCTGCATGGAGTTTGTCCGAACTCCCACTGCGCTGTCCAAAGTTGCTCTTCCTGTTTTCTGCCTCACATAAACAAACTCCCGACATGCTCCAGCCCCTTCGAGTGGTCATCAGGCTCCGGGCTGGTCTTACGGCGGATTTAGAAATTTTGACATGAAAGGATCTGGAAAACCCGCTCGAAGTCCCTGTGTCATGAAACCCCTTTTTTCTTCGGCGCCCACAGAAATGTATTCAGGTCAAACGTTTTTGCACAGCATTATTTTCTTGACTGAAATCTTTTTAATGCACAAATTCCGTCTTTTATTTCATCTCTGTCTCCTGAACCCTCTCACAAGCCTCACCTCATGTAAGTGTACATATTTAAGTGATAGGGTCTGGAAATCTGGGTTTGTAAAAGATCAGATCAGCAAGTCAGACTTATGCCAGCTGCTCCAGACACGTGGCTTGTAAACTGCAGGGAGAGGGGGTGGAATCATCACTAAACTGTCAAGGTTAAATCTCACATTTATACTTCTAAAGGCGGTGTTTGGAGCACGTTTGCCACTGTAGGTATATCCCCCAGAGCAAAATGCTTACTGTCTGACCCTACCGAGCTAACCCCTTAGCACTTCAAAAATAAGACCTTGGAACCACGCGAGGTTCACTGACTTAGTTCAAAAGCGTGCTTCCCAATCTCTGGGGATAGGGACATTTATATTACTAAATGGACGATTGGTCCCTTTAAAAATACATACATATATATATTTCTTATACTATTGTAGTCGTTACAATATTAAAAAAAACACACGCAAAAAGTCAACTCCAAAGACTTACAAGGAGAGGTTTAAACGTTTCTAGCCCTGCCCCTGTATTTAAACCACAAAGACTCCATATCTACCCGGTCGATTGAGATAAAGTTTAGCTATGACCCACAGCCGTAGTAAGGAGTCTTTAAAAGCGTGTACAAAGGTCACGCCAAACCTCAAGCTTATTTTGCACAAGCGACAGCCAATCGCGGCGCGCCTCTCATTGAGACCGGGAGGGAAAGGGTGGTACGGCGGCTCTGATTGGCCAAGGGCCCGGTTTACACGGCGAGAACCCCGAAGCGCTGTGTCGCTGGCGGAGGTGCACATGGTCCCCTTCGCGAGCAGCTGCAGCTGGACAGGTCAGTGGTCGGACGCGAGCGCCTCTGTTGCAGATGTTGATTTTGAGCTCGTTGTCCCCCCGTGAATTTCGTGTCTCGCCCCCCCGAGCGGTGCAGCAGTATCGCGAGCGATGACATTTCGGGTGAGGTTTTTTGAGGTGGGGGGTAGGTCGAAAGTGCATGTCCGCCCAGAACGGAGCTGATGGTCTTTAGGAACAATGTGCATTGCCGTTTGAGCATCATGCCTACCGGAATATCCACCCACATGAATGAGACAAATGCCGCTATAAAACGCGGGGTGCGTTGAGCAGTGATCGCTACAGACGCTCACTCGGATGCGACACGCTTGGCTTTTCTGCGTCTTTCACAAGTGAAGAAAGATGATCCTACGGGGAGCGTGGATGGTTTGAACAGGCGGCGAGGTCTCGGCATGACTGTTCCTCTCAGTCCGGGGGCAGGATCAGTGCCGTGTGGGCTGGGCTGGGCTGGGCTGGGCGAGAGCTCCTCGAAAGAGCCTCAGGATGGCTTGCCGAGCAGACTAAGCCAGCTTCCTTGAGCTGTGAGCTCGCCGGCGTGCAGGCGGAGGCAGCGGGGACGCTGCGCAGCATCAGTTAGAGAAGACCCGGGGCCTGGAGCCAGCCGGCTGCGCAGCCCGCTGTAACGCAGAGGTCCGGTTCACAACTGCAGGGCGTCGGGGGGACGTGGCGGTGCAGGTCGTAGCCGGCTGGCTCCAGGCTCCCTTGCATGGCCTGACGGATGATTTGAGCAGGCGCCTGAACGCGTGTGGAGCAGCAGTGTGGATTAGGGCGTCCGGGCTCTGCGCTTTCCTTTTTTGTTTTCTCATAGCTTCTTTCTTTAAGGAGCCTCATGTGCACAACTGCAGGTGTGTGCATATTGGTAGATCAGCCTGAGCCTGGAAGTACTGGTATTTACAAAACCTTCGCAAGGGCGAATGAACGTGAATCAGACGACTTTCCACTGCAGATGTCTTTCTTTAACGTGTTACAGAAGTCTTATTCTTTGTCTTTTCCATCTTAACATCTAAAATAACAGACAGCAGAGCACGGTGTCCCTGATTTTCGTACGGGGGCTTTTGTTCGTGAATTCTTGTCAAGATGGAAGGTGGCCACCTACTGGTCACCGAACACCACTGCCACCAGCAGCCTGGTTTCCACTGAGGACTCCCATTGCAATACTGACCCTGCCCAGCCATGCTTAGCATCCGAGAGCTGGAGAGAAGTGAATGGGAATTGGGAGGCGGTGCAGTGGCTCTGTGGCTCAGGATCTGCACCTGTGGCTGGAAGGCTGCCGGTTCTTATCCCGCGGCCGGCAGAGGAATCCTACTCCGCTGGGCCCCTGAGCAAGGCCCTTAACCCCAACTGCTCCAGGGGCGCCGTATAAATGGCTGACCTTGCGCTCTGACCCCAAGCTTCTCTCTCCCTGTCCGTGTGTCTCCCGGAGAGCAAGTTGGGGTCTGCGAAAAGACACATTCCTAAGAGAAGATAAGTTATCTTATCTGAATGACGAAGCACCATCTAGTACAGTCCAGCCAGGTGTGACTTAATAGCGTCTCAGAATTTCTTGATCCGTGTTTTTGTTTCCTTTCAGAACTGGAGTGCAGGCGAGGTGTGATGACACAGAAGTGAGTCATCAGCTGTTTATTCTTAGATGTGCCAGAAAACTCACAGAAAAAAAACAACAATTCCCAGTATGCTTCTCTAAGTTGATATTTCGGGAGCTAACTCTTAGGGCCGTTCTGAGGATGCCATACAGAGCGTCTCAAGTAAAGCCAGATTTTCGCGGTTTAGAGCCACGTACTACGAAATTACAAACGCAAAAAAGTTAAATGTTGACAATACAACGCAGCAATGTTTAGACAACTTTAGAAGACAGAAGGCGCGTTCTTCTAGAACACTTGGCCTTGGTTTTCAGATGGTCAGTCCGTCTTTTTTTCTTCTTCCTGTGTTACTGTTGATGGGACTGTAGTCTCTTCTACCCTACATGACGATGGTGCTGTTTTCTGGCTGGCAGCATTAAAGGTTTGTTTCAGTAGTTGCTGCAAGAGACAGCCGTGGAGGGTGCTGTGAAACGCAGGGCAGTTATCTCCATCAGGGCTGGTTCAGCTGTCCTGATCTGTCAGGGAACGTTGTTTGCTCAGACATAAGTGAACGGTTTTGTTGTTATCGCAGGTGTGCACAGAGGCTCGAATTGAATGGCGTGTCTTTTCAAAGAAATCCAAATCTCAGCCAGCTGAGAGCCTTCAGTGACGTACCCGCTCCGCGAGCGTGTCTGGTCGGTGTCACTGACTGTGTGTTGACATCGATTTCTTTTTATTTCTTTTCGGATCAGTTCCCTCAGGGCTGGAACGTCATGAACACAGTGGCAGTGGCGTGGTGACGTGCACCCTTTCACTGTGCGCTTGGTATTTTATATTTGTTTTGTCTTTATTCAATATGGCCAGCCCTTTAGTGGCACTGGAACTCTTGTAACCTTTCCCTTTTTTTGGGACCTATATCCTGCTTTGCATATTCTTATTGAAGAATTACAGAAGTTGTGCGTAATTCTTTTATTGGGTGTTAAGAACAAAACTCTCAGATTCCAGGACCCAAAGCCCGCTGTGAAGTAACGCCTCACAGTTCGAATTGCTTCCCAACTACTCGCCAGACTGACCTGGCCAGAGTCATTTGCGGTTTTCGGGTGAAAGGTGACTGGCGCTCATTGGCTCACCACAGCACCACCCACCTGTAATTTGCTCTCCTCTTAATCCAGCTGTAACATAACCCCCCACAGTGCTTTTTCATGCACTACTTCTATGTAGTACAGTTCTCTGAATTGCAGCTCAGTTCAATAGCCTTCAGGTGTGCATGTTCCTATTTTTAATTGTCTTTTGTCTTTTTTGATTACAAAGGCGATAAACAAAATAAAGCTTGTGCTAAGGTTTCAATCAGTCGCACATTCTGAAACAGCAACAGTGCCCCTTTTTTTAATCGCAGTAACAAAAGCTCTTCAGTGTCTCCCTTGATGCTGATACGACTTGTTACTGTCAGTGCTGTGTGAACAATCCATTAAAGAACATGAGGAGAGTGCAGGGTTTTTCCTTGATCTGGCTGCACATGTAATGGGTTGAAGGAAGTGAAACTTAATATTAGTCTAATGTTTGTGCTGCAGGCATGGTTTTGGCTTGCCAAAGAATGTGTGTTATGCATAATACGTACAGTCTGTGATGTCCATCAATAACACTGAGTGTTACAGGGAGAGGATGTGCTGGACAGTGAGAAGTTAGGAAATGGGCTCCTCTCAGTTGTGAACCTGTCCAGCTTGTGTGGTTGTTAGTAGCTCACTGATGTCAGGATCTCAACCAGCTGTTCCTGTAAGAAGTCAGGGTATCGGCTTTGATAACACGGCCGGGCTGCTCGTTCCCCGCTCTTGCAGCCCTTTGATGTACCGTAAAACCGAAGTGCTCAGACAACTACGGAGGGCTTTTCTGGTGCACAAATGTGTTTTTAATGATCTTTACTGGGTGTGATGGGCTGTCAGGCACCCGTACCGTTAAAAGAATTGAGCTCAGCCTTTTACAGGGTGAGTCAGAGGCCCGAAAGCTAATTACGTTTCGGTGATTTCCAGATTCCTGCAGTGCCAAAAGCTGCGGTGCGACTGACCGTTAAAACGTCATTCCCAGACCCCTGCAGCTAGACGTTTTGGGATGAGCAAGAGAGGAATGCAGGGGAGCTGGTTCTTGTGAGCAGTGCAGCTCACGAGTCCACAGGAGGGAGGGGTTTACTGCATTAAGGCCGTAACCTGCACGAGCAGTCGAGGAAGTGTGCGCAGCACTTGGGCAGTGGTGAGGTGGAGAGCAGGGCCTGGGTAACGTGGCCACAGCGCAGAGCCCCAGAGCAGTTGCAGGAGAAGAGCAGTCCTGCTGGTCACAGCCCCCGGCCTGACCGACACGCAGCAGGACAGCCGAGCTGATGCACAGCTGAGCAGGAAGGTCTTTCCACATTTCCGAACCGCTTCGTCCACGTCAGGGTCACGGGGGAGCAGGAGCCTGTCTTGGCGAGCAGTGGGCACTAGGCAGGGTACGCTCTGGGCAGGACGCCAGTCTGTCACAGGACTCGCACACAGACGCACCCACTCACGCCAGGGCCGGTTTTCCCAGAAGCCAGTGAACGTGCCAGTCGGTCTGTGGACTGGGGGAGGAAAGCGGAGCACCCAGAGGAAACCCACACTCCATGCACATAGCACCTCGTGAGTCGCACCGATATTCATGCCATGCTGGCATCTTTAATCCCCCATTTGAGACAAATTATAGTCACTTGTAATGAGCTCTAAGATTTCTTAATAGTTGTACTGACAAAAGGGGTTTGCTCGTTTCTGATGGCCCAATTAATTTCTTTTGGCTTGTGATCCATGTGCCCTGGACTAATAATACTAATAAATAAGGTTAACTTATTTTGCTCATGCTTTTAGCTGGAGTGACTGACATTTGTACCCAGTTCTACAGCTGGGCAATTTACTGAAGCATTCCAGATCCCTGCTCCTGGGTACAACAGCAGTTCCCCAGCTGGGATATGGACCCAGGACCTTCCAGGTGTAGGTCTGGAGCAATCATAACTTGTGCACTGCTGCCCCTGCCTGTTTTCATTACAGTTTTGAGCAATATTGTCCTCTGCTGTCTAATTCTGTAACGCACTCTGTGGGAAAACTATTGTAAAGGGCACTGTAGAAAATTAATTATGGGTTTTAAGTTCCCTCTTAATTTGTATGTTGAATCCGTTTAAGTCTCTTCTCTGCTTGTTCTGCTGTGTTATGGAACAGCTGTCACACAAGTGTAAAAAAAATGTGATGATTCTAAAACCATTAACTGCTTTTAGATTTGCAGGCCATTTGCTTTAATTTGTTTTAACACTGTGTCGCTGTGTTTTCCATGTTGTTGTTTTTTTTCCTCGAGGGTGCATGTTTTGGATCTCCATGGAAACACTCAACATGGAAAATAAAAACACAAATGGCATTTCTGGGCTTGCTGTAGCTGAGAATAGTTTCTCTCACATAGCCCACCTGGTGCTCAAACATACTCTAGTATTGGCAGCCTGGAAACAACCCCGGTCATCTCAGTTGCTCATCCGGTGTTTTTTTCAAACTCAAAACTCGGAACGAAAAGGACGGGTTCTGGTCGCGTTCAGAATTGCGCGGCCGCTTTCCAGGCATTCAACGTCTATGCTAATATAATATTTGAGTAGATAACGGGCAAAGATCTTGAGCTACATCTGCGTTTTCTCTCTGAAACCGACGCGCGTCAGTGCCTCCTTGCAGCTTCGCCATGTGTGAAATCTGGTTTGAGAATTTAGAGCTGCTTGGCTCATTCGTGCCACGTTGAAAAGACCCCTTTGTTTTTGCGATGGTGTTGCCTCACGCTGACGGAGGCGCTGGTCCGCGTTTTGGATACTGGGGGAAAAAAAATGTAATGTGAGCTCTTCGCCTCTGTGCGCATTTTTCCGGAACTTTTTTGTTTTCTCGTCGCAAGGAAATCAAGAGAAGACACGCAATAAACATGCATGCGTGCGGAGAATAATGCAAAACCAACAGAATAATGTATTTTGCGCAGCTCGAAAACGAAACGCCAGTTGTTTAAAAAAAAACATTGTTCCAAATTCCAGACTGATGGTCCTTTTTTAATATAATCAAGAAAAGTCACCCCCCCCCCCCCCCACCACTGAATACAGTCTTCCTTCCCGTTCGCCCGGGCGCACAGCTCCTTGGAGAAGCCGGCGCGGCGCTTGCGGGTTCCTGTCCCGGGACGGCGGTGTGAGGCGGGGGTGTGGGCGGAGCGCCGAGCCGGCACACTCCGGAGCTGGACGGCACCCAAGAAGCGCCCAATCCCCAGTCTTGACCTCGCCCCTCCCGTCGTGGGGTTACTACAGGACAGATGCCTGGGTTTTTCGCATGCTCCAAAGTTGTTGGTTTTTTTTGTTTTGTTTTCTCGGATCACTTACGAGTTTGCCTGTCTCCTTAGCTCTTTTCTTTTTTTCCCTCTTCTATAATAATAATAACTACACTTATATAGCGCTTTTCTGGACACTCCACTCAAAGCGCTTTACAGGCAATGGGGATCCCCTCCACCCCCACCAGTGTGCAGCCCCACCTGGATGATGCGACGGCAGCCATAGTGCGCCAGAACGCTCACCACACACCAGCTATCAGTGGAGAGGAGAGCAGAGTGATGAAGCCAGTTCAGAGATGGGGATTATTAGGAGGCCATGATTGGGAAGGGCCTATGGGAAATTTGGCCAGGACGCCGGGGTAACACCCCTACTCTTTTCGAGAGATGCCCTGGGATTATTAATGACCATAGAGAGTCAGGACCTTGGTTTTACCTTCTCATCCGAAGGATGGCACCTGTTTACAGTATAGTGTCCCCGTCACTATACTGGGACGTTAGGACTCACAGAGTGAGCGCCCCCTGCTGGCCCCATTAACCACCTCTTCCAGCAGCAACCTTAGTTTTTCCCAGGATGGCTCACACCTGCTTACCTTCAGTGGGCTGCCAGTTGTGAGTTGCAGGGTGATATGGCTGCTGGCTTCTCATGGAAGTCCCGACAGCCTGAAGACCAAGTGTAATGTGGTGGGCTGTGCAACATTCTCGTAAAGGTATACGTGCGTTCATTTTCTAACTCTTTTCATCCAATTCGGGGAGGAACCGGAGTCTATCGCAGCAACCAACAGGTGCAAGGTGGGATACATCCTGGACGGGACACCAGTCCATCACAGGGCAGACACACACACACACACACACCCTGGACAGGACACCAGTCCATCGCAGGGCAGACACACACACACTGACTCACACCAGGGCCAGTCTTCCCATAAGCCAATTAACCTCCCGGTATGTCTTTGGACTTTGGGAGGAAACTGGAGCACCCAGAGGAAACCCACATGAACACAGGGGGAACATACAGACTCCACACAGACAGTGCCTCAGCACTCTCAGGCAGCAAAGCCAATGACTGCTCTATCATGTAACCCTACTCTTAAATTATATTAAGCTGTATTTGTGAAGCGTCCAGTATTCCTGATCCTTTTTAGTTCTGTAAGTGCCTGTGGCTGTTAGAAGGATATTGTAATAGCCTTTCGCAGCATGGTTATTTTCTTAAAATGGACTCAGCTGGCTGTTGGAATGAATTGCATTGCAAGTTCAGGAGGAAAGGATTTGGATTGTGTTCTTATCCAATTTAATTGGTGTGGGATTTAAAATCTGTAAATTGCCGTTCCAGTTTAAACAGTTAACTAATCCCTCGAAGCATCTGGATTGTGATGAGTGGATTACGGCCATTATATACTAATTAGGCTAAATGATCTCAGCTTTCTGTATTGTTCGGAAATAAAGCTAAGCACAAGTATGAAGCGAAAGCTGCTTGTTCCCTGTGTGACTTGCGGACCGAGAGAGCGCCGTGCCAGAGCTGCCGCAGAGGCACTGCTGCTGGGGTTGTGTGGGAAAGCGCCCGGCTCTGCACTGCTGCTCCACGCCGCAGGAGCGACGCTCGGCTGTCTGCTCAGGCCGTGGTGGACGTTGCTGCGAAAGCCTGGCTTTTTTCACTCCAGCTGCACTGCACTTCGGGGCAAGAGCCTGACGCTCCCTCAGAAACATGCCTTCTTTCTCTTCCGGGGTATAATTAACTGTAGGAATAGGCACATCTTGGAACCTTTTAATTGTGCATATTCACAGACGGTGGTGGTTCCATTGTCCTGCATGCATCCACATTCCTTATTTTTTCACACTCCTCATCATGCTCCTTCAGTGCAGTGCGTAATCGCATGCTCATTGGCGCTGTGGCTCAGGATCTGCGCCTGTGGCTGGAAGGTTGCCGGTTCAAATCCCACAGCCGGCAGAGGAATCCTACTCCGTTGGGCCCCTGAGCAAGGCCCTTAACCCCAACTGCTCTAGAGGGCACCGTATAAATGGCTGACCCTGCGCTCTGACCCCAAGCTTCTCTCCCTGTCTGTGTCTCTCGTGGAGAGCAAGCTGGGGTATGTGAAAAGACAAATTCCTAATGCATGAAATTGTATATGGCTAATAAAGTGATCTTATCTTATTGGCTAAGACGTCTCCTGTCGCTTACCAACCTTTCATGAATGAGGCCTTCAAGCAGTGTTGGCCACCGAGATCTTCAGCGCTGATTCACTCTTGGTCACACTCATACTGTACCTCAGCACAGGTACGCATTACACTTCGTTTATTGTAGAAGTGTTTTTAATTCTGCTGTTCCGCCAACCATAGTGTGTCTTTCTGTTGTGTGGGCTTTGCTGTTGGTGTGATGTGACAAGAATGCGTTTGACCTTCTATCTGAAACTGAGCTGCAGGGTCTTGTTGTGTGACACAGCGTGCTCTTAAGGTAGGATCTTCAGCTTCTGTGGCCAGAAGGGCAAAGACCTGCTGAAACGCAGGTCTGTGCAGTATTTAATTTATTATGAGGAGCAAGTGAGCAGGAGTCTCCATGGTAGTAGATTAGTATCGTTAAGGTGAGGGTTAGGGTCAGTCGGCAAGGCTGACCTCTCTGGAGTCTAGGAGAAAGAGTGTCCCCTGCGTACTCCTGTGCGCCTGTAGGCTGACAGCAACATCAGTAAGGTACATGATTCTTGTCCTGTCGGTTTTGAGCTTCCTGTCTGCCCCCGCAGAGCTTGTGAGCTTTTAAAAGATGATTGGTGAATGGGTGTGCATACGGGGTCATCTGCGACGCTTCGGTGCAGTTGGCGTGTAGTGAAAAGCTGTCAGTCCTGAATTCAGAAAACAACTTCAGCTTCCCTCTCCTAAAAATAGGGTAGTTTCCTACCACCATGTGACTTTTTTTAGGTAAGTAGGTGAAAGGTCGTACCCAGTCCTCTATTTAAAATAAAAGATGGCACGCTGGCAAGGAACATTTTATTAAAGCAATTTCTTTTCAGCTCAGATTGTCCAGGCTGTGCTTGCGATTGGTTAAACGAAGTGCTCTACTCTTCATAATCTTTCCATGTTCTCTATTAATATATTGCACGTTGTGTTTTTCACTGTGCTGTTAGGACGGGTGAGTGTCTGTGCACAGAGGCATTGTGGCCCCTTCTGTGTTTGCTGTGTGTCTTTCCTGAGTGTGGTGCTTTGAGAATTCTTCATGCCGGATGTAATTATAGTTAATTATTGTCTTTGTAAAACCCGTTAGACATAAACATCCTTGCTTCTGTGGAGAATAGTGGAGAGAATACATTCTGAAAAGATTTTTGTTTGTAAAACGCTCTCTGTCTTGAATGGTCCCCGCTAGATTCTTTGCACGAGCATCTTAAACGAGTACTGGAGATGCACGAAAAGTTTATTTATTTCGTACAAAGTGTATTCGAGAAGCTCTGGCCCACTGTTTAATATAGATGCTCAAGGCGGATGGTTTGTCTTTCCTAGTGCTGGGGGTCATAGTTACAGAGACACCAGAACCAGGTCTGTTCATTTAATCCTGATCATTTAGAAGGAATTAAAGGCTTCGCTCCTGGTCGGTGTTCTTTCAGCTTGTTTAAAATACCAGGCTAGAAATCTTTCTATTCATTAATGCCATTAAGGTTTGCAAAATGCTGAAGTGCTATGAGTTAATATGGTCAACAAGAGGAGATTTGAACAACATCAGTACTATATAATTGCCATTATGAACCCTTTTTAAAGAATTAAATTCCTCAACATTTCAACGGGATTAAAGCACTTAATTTACAAAGAATTCACTTCCAGCTGTCTTTGAGGAAAAAATGCTTCTTTTACTGGGGAGGTTTGTGGTCAAGAAGCTGAATGTTTTGTCAGATCTGTTTCTTTGGAGGCAGTTCTGCTGTGTGCTTTATGGTGAGAACCGTCAAAAATTAAACTTTTTGCCAACAACGTGAAGAAAACTCTTGGAAAAGTGGGCGAGTGCAGTTCTGTCCGTTTCCTGCGCAGGCAGCCTCCCGCCTGTGGGAAGTGGTGCATGCTGGGATGTCTGCGATCTGTCATACGGAGCAGCTGTCCGCCTGATTTTTTTTTTTGTGGTTCTTTTCTGACCCGTGCTTTCCATTTGTACGACATTGTGTTTCATAAAGCTGCCTCCCCCTTTCCACTCGCTGCTGGCCACTGTGGGATGGGGTGACCGTTTGGCGGGCTTGTCATTGGTTCGTCCTCTTCGCAAGCCAAGTATGGCCTGTCGCTGGCTGTCATGTTACCTTTAGCCTGGAAAGCAGTGGGACCAGTGAGGTGGGGGGGGGGGCTGGACATGTGACTCCTGCCCCGGGAGGCCTTGACTGATGTGGATACGCCAGCTGACAGGCCTCACAGCCGGTGGCTGGAGCAGCGCGGCGTGCCTGCCAGACTTCCTGTGTGCTCACATGCTGGTGAGTGCTGCAGCAAGGAATATCTGCAGGGCCCGGGATCAGACGCCGGCTGTGGAAGGTGCTGTGAGAGAGTGCCTGTTTATTGTCATTAATGGAATTTTCCATAAGCGAGAGATTTGTGGCACTTTGCGTTTCGCTGTGGGTAACTGTTCTTAGATGGAATGGCATTTCAGAAACGGTCTGCAGATATCTCATTGACTTTGGCCTCCTAGTACGTTTTTTGTTTCAGCCATCTGCTTCCTAAGTACAACCCCCCATTCCCAGAGCTCTGGGAACACTTTCGACAGCAGCCAGAGATGGGACAGGGTCTCAGTGTTGTTTGTCCAAGATTATTTGGGTTGTACATTAACTGTGCTTAACGACTGTTGTGTTCTGGGGAATGGGGCAGGACCATACCTGGGTTGCTGGGTTTGTCTGACCTTTTAAAACAAACAGCACAGTCCACGCTGAGGTGCCCCATGACTTCACAGGCTCCTTCTGCTGTCTTTTAAGCTCTGCTGCTCAGGCTGACAGAACATTTGGGTTCGGTTCTCACAGCGAGAGAGAAACTGCCCACTGTGAGAGACAGGAAGCGAGTGCAGAATATTGTGAGTTCATTGTGAATGCTTTCTGGGGCACTAAACAGATTTCACGTTTGCTTTTCCTTTCTGTGCAAGATATTTTAAACTGTCTTTTTTTTTTAGCTACTGACGGTGTCCTAAAATGCTTTAACGAGATTTTTAGTATCCAGTATGTTCTTATTTTGTGCAGATGTTGGGAAGGCTGTTGAATACAGTTTGAAGCATGCTCGGGTCTTTCCCTTTATAAACCTGGAACATTGCTTCTGAGGACTGTCAAGAATTAGCCAAATTTAGCATGAAACTGGAGCGCACTGATTGAAAAGAAGTTTCAGTTTCGTAGTGATGTGTTTTAGACCAAGAGCAAAAATTGTCTCGTACGTTAAGGCTTTTGCAGATTGGTCTTTATAGTCTGCATGAAACATTTCTTGCCATTTTTACAAGGTGGGGGGAAGGAGTGTGTCACTGCCTTCATCCACTCTTGCCTGTAATAAGAAATACGACCTCAAGGTAGGGGTGAGCTCTTGACTCATTCATGCATCTCTGCCGGGTCTTGGACAGCTCCAGTCTGACACTCTAGATCTACTAAAGATTTGGCCAGCTACGCAGAGAGCTGAAGGAGGCTTTGGTTCTTGAGGGCTGAAGAGTGTTTACAGTTTTGCTCCAGGTAATCCCTAGATTTCTGAATGTAACAAACAGCTGGCTTGGCCAAACGCACAAAGACGACGAGTGGTTTCTAGAAACTGATATGCCCTGCTGACCTACAAAACCTGCTAGACTCATTTGCTGAATTTGAACAAGCTGTTACATTTTATTTCCACCATGTATGCGTCTTCTGTATCGATCTCAATCACTGACAGCCCCGCTTCTATATTTATCTGTCTCTGGGTCATGAGGATCATTTCAAGCTTCTGACGTGTTTGTTAATCCTATGCATGTGTGTCTCTCGCCTGTTAATGGATTCACGTAGTGTTAAATGTACTGTCTTGTGTTACGTCTTTTACCTGCCTGTAAAGCAAATGTCCCATCAGGGGCCTTGAAGGGATCGAGACAGTGGCTCACCAGGACAATCGTTTAGAGATTCCTGGAGACTTGCCTGCTGCTGCACTCCAGATAGTGAAAGGACACGCTGTACCTCGCACTCCAAGAGCAGCAGGGCATCAGTCACTGGAGGAAGCTAGAATGCAGTTGGTTGTACCCGTATTCGCAGAGAAACAAGACCGCAGCGCGAATGCTGCAGTAAATATAGGCTAAGGAAAAGTAGGTGAGAAGTCAGCCGGTCAGTGTGTGCATGGGGTCGGTGGGCAGGGCAGGCCGAGGGGAGGAGCCGGTTAGCGTGAGAGCTGGTATTGTGTAACGTGGAGTTCTTTCTTCACCTCCGCCCTCCCCTTGATGTCTCAAGGTGCCTCGGTAGGCTGGACCAGGGTCCAGCAGCTGCAGAGGGTGCCTGAGAAGTCCACCACTGCCTGGTACTGTGCGTTTTGGTTTTTCTTTGCTGCCCAGTGTGGTCGTCCAGCGTGCCTCCTGCGCAAGGTCAGCAGCACTCGGCTTCTGTGGGTGATCTCCTAAAGGTTCACGAGAAACGGGGCTCTCGCTATGAAACACAGCTGAAACACACTTTGTGCCCTGCTCATCCTGTTCAGTAAGTGCGATAGGCACTGAATTACAATCATCTTGTGGTAAATAGCAACCTGTGGACCACCATTTTAACCTGAACTTTCCCCTCTGGACAGGTGTTTTTTTGTTGAGGAGAGTGCAGGGCTCATTCTTGAACGAACAGGGTTTTATCTGGCTGGTAATGGGTTGAAGGAAGTGAAACTCAAAGTTGGTCTAATGTCTGTGCTGCAGGCATGGTTTTGGCTTGCCAGGTAATGTGTGTTACGCATAATGCTTACAATCTGTGATGTTCATCAAGAACACCGAGTGTTACAGGGACAGGATGTGCTGGACAGTGAGAACTTAGGAAATTGTCTTCGACAGTGTGGCTGGGCTGCTTGTTCCCAACTCTTCCTCGTTAAATAACCAAATGAGGTGCTGTGGATAAAAACAGCAGCCGACTACGTTAGAATAGTTATGACTGTAACTGATTAGCTAGCTCATGTTTCCATATGAAATTGCTGCTGTTATAGTCAGTAACAGATCACAGCACTTTTATTGTCTATAAGTAGTTGTTGTTGATTTGTAAAGATAATTGTCGTTGTGTATGTGTGTTGTCAGTTCTAAATTAAAGTTGGTTGCAAAACTTTGTATTGTGCACGTTAGTACATAACGGTACTTGAAAAAGCCAAATAGACAATCAAGGATTTTTTTTCTTCCCTCTAACACTATCGCTAAATGCATCGTTTTTTTGTAGTCTTAATATCCGTAATATCGAACTTGAACTGATATTCTATGTCATGATTACATTGTTTGAAATAGTCCATAAAGCTGTGTAAATGAGTATTGTGAACGTCTGTTTAATGATATTTAATGATTATTTGTGGAAAACTAAAAACGGGGATTACTCTGGACATTCTGCTAAGAAATGTTTTTTTTAAAGTAATTATTAACCAGTGCTCACCGACAAGCTGTCTGCTTGAACATTGCTCGTTTAGTAGGTTTCTTGCTGATGTGAATTTATTTTCCCCGGTGTTCAAAAAACAAAGTTCGAGCACTAACGTGGCCTTTCTGATAGGCTGCACCTTGGCAGGGAAAAAAAACGGCGATCTGTTCGTCTGAGTGTGCTGCCCTGGTATAATTGAATGGGACAGATGTGGTACTGTATTATTACATCTCCCCCCCCCCCCCCATCCCTGACCGTCACAGGAGAAAGCCTTAGTAATGTGACAGAGGCAAGATGACTCCACGCTTGACTGAGAGACTGAAAGGTAGCTGGTTCCTCGATTGGCATTTTCAGTAACCGCATTCCCCTGTGGGGTTTCAACTGCGGGATGTTCTGGTGATCGTGCGGGCGTCCCGGTTCGCTCCCGGCGGCTTGTAAAAAAAAAAAAAAAAGAGCAACCTGGTTGAAACGCAGCCGTCACTCATGAGAAAATATTTGGGTTTCACGGTCACGTTGCGAGTTTTATTTTCTTTGAGCGGCCCTTCCGATGTGTAGAATCCGGCAGCCCGCCGAAGGCATGAGCTGATTGCAGAAAACCCCTTCTCGTTTTTGTAAGACGGCGGCGAAGAAAAAATTGAGTCAGAGTGGCTTCTGACCGAATGTCTCTGACACCGGCTAAAGCAAAGACTGCGATAACTGAAAGGGAGAATGTACAGTACGCCTTAGGGTCTGCAGAATATACTGAGAATCCAAGGAATCTAATCATTCTGTGCCTGTATGTTTTTTAGAAAGACAAGGAACTTGTAGTTTAGATATCAGTGAATTGTTTTGATTATTCTGCAGTGAGCGGTACACTTGAGACACATTTAAAAGTTTCGTAAGTTAAGTTAAGATCAATTTATTGGCCCTGTACAGTTTCTTGTATGAGGAATGTGTCTTTCTTTCTGTCATTCTGAGACGCTATTAAGTCACACCTGGCTGGACTGTACTAGATGGTGCTTCGGCATTCAGATAAGATAACTTATCTTCTCTTAGGAATGTGTCTTTTCGCAGACCCCAGCTTGCTCTCCGTGAGACACACAGACAGGGAGAGAGAAGCTTGGGGTCAGGGCGCAGGGTCGGCCATTTATACGGCGCCCCTGGAGCAGTTGGGTTTAAGGGCCTTGCTCAGGGGCCCAATAGAGAAGGATTCCTCTGCCAGCCACGGGATTCGAACCAGCAACCTTCCAGCCACAGGCGCAGATCCTGAGCCACAGCGCCAATGAGCATGCGCTCTGGTGAAGACCAAGGAAAGGAGCCTCTGTGCCCCTGTTCTCAAGCCAGCGGCTCTCCCTTGCCGTGGGACGCACTGTCTCTCGCCGCCTGGAGTGCTCCGTGTTGAGCTGCTGGCCGCGGGTCCCAGCACGGTGCAGAGCCCTGTGGTGCTGGCCACTGCGGGTCTCCTGCTTGTCCAGACTCTATGAGAGGAGAGGGACGGGGTCCCACCAGACCACCCCTGCAACCGGGCGCAAAGCACGAGCTGCAGATGTTGGTCTTGTTCCTCCCCGCGGGGGCGCAGCAGGCTAGGTGCATGCGTCTTTCACAACACATCGCTGATGCCTGGCGTCGGTCACCATAATCCATCACCCAGGTCACGTCAGCCCGGCTGAAGGTCAGCGCGCCCGGGGCAGAAGTTTCAGGTCACATCTTCCTGATGGACACTCCGGTGCCGCCTTCGGCTTCTTCTCGTCTCGACGTGTCTCGTCGCGTGGTCTGTGGATTTTGAGGGCTGAAGGGCTGTTTTTCTGCTTCCCTCCGCCATTGCAGACGGTGAACGATGCAAGCTCACGAGTTGCTGAGGCAGCTGCGCGTCCCGGAGCTGGGAGAGCTGAGGCAGTATGTCCGCAGCCTGCCGACAAACACCCTGATGGGCTTCGGGGCCTTCGCTGCCGTCACCACGTACTGGTATGCCACGCGCCCCAGGGCCCTGAAGCCGCCCTGCGACCTGTCCCTGCAGTCTGTGGAAATAGAGGTGAGTTTCCATCAGGGCCTGGGGACTGACAGACTCTGGTCTGAGCTGACCCCAGGTGTTGTGGAGTTCTACAGTCATTCCTTTTAGTCTCTTTTTCCATCTGCACCTAACGATCTTACGCTGTGTCCTCTCAAAATTTAAATTTAATTTGGGGGATACGTTGTTGTTTTTCTTGTGTGGCCCTGGCTTTAGAAACACTGAACTGCTCCAAGCAACTTCTGTCAAGGAGTAATAAAAATGTTTCTGTTTGAAAGCAAAAGTACATTTCATAAAGCTCTTCAGTTGTGCTGTGTTTGTAGCTCTTCTGACATGCAGCACGGGTGTCGGTACTAATTCCCTTTCTGTTTTTATTTCTCGTTCTCTCTGTGGGTTTTCTGCTTCATCAGGCGTTGTTACACAATATCCCCAGTCATTTCATTAGTCCTATAAATTCAGCTTCAGCTTTGAAGTTCGAGTCTGAAACCTCTCAGGATTGGTCTTACCTGTTCTTAATTAAGGGCTGTGTTTTCGCTGTGCCCTGAAGGACATTGTGTCTTTAATATAGTCTAGTAACCAGAAGCTTTGCATCAGTTTCACTCAGTTTCGAAAGCATCAATTTTTAAAGCACCTATTATTGTGCTGCAAACACAGGTTGGATTTCAGACATAAATCCCAGTGTGTGAAATTATTGGAGCTTTAAGAATATGAGCCCTTATCTTGATGATTGCGGTATCCGAGTTCAGAACAAACCTGGAGATTTGTGGTGTCTGCTGTAGGAGTTCCTTAATGTTGGTGTCTAGGTTGTCAGGTTTACCTGCATCACGTAAAGCCTGTGCACACAGCTTGACTCAAGCCAAGCAGGTAAATCTGAACAGTTATCAGCAAAGATTTTTTTAGCCCTCCATTGCGGCGAAAAGATCCTACACTTTCTCAACCAGTGGACACCAGCTAACTGTTCATCAGCTGTCTATCACATTCATCCACATGTATTTTCCTTGTCAGAAGGAAAATTAGCCAATATCCCTAGAAGCTAAACCGGTAAGCCCACATTTTTTAGTTGCTAAACAAATTACTTTGTGTACACAAATCTGTATACAAATATGGCAACTGTAAATAACAGAGGTGTCGCTGGCTGGGGGCTTTCTGCTCAGTGCGAGGCGTGGACAGCATTTGAATTTCACCAGACAAAATTCAGATTTGTTGAAACAAACACGTTAACAGGTTGAAATAACATTTAACCTCTCATGCACTGAATAACCAAAATGCATCTGTTTGGGTGTACCTGTTGGCATACCCCAAAATAAAAACAAAACCCACTACCACAAGCATTAAAGCAGATTTTATTACAATTCCTTTGACTGTGTTCATGTCAGACCTAGGCCCGTGTAGTGCACTTTACCATCAGAGTTAGGGGCTTTGGTTAAAGACCCGGGTGGAAGTTCTTAACCATCACTGGCGGTGTGTAGTTAAACCTATCGTTAGTGCAGCTTAGTTTTTCCACATTTCTGCAATTTCTGCAATTGTAAACCCTAATTGCAGGTTTAGAGGGGTGTTGGATTACCTTTTTATTTTTTGTGGCATTCCACAAGGTCGAACGAACGGATATGTAAAGCATGACGTTTCCCACACTGGCAGGGAGCGCTCCCCCTGCAGGGAGGCCAGTGGGAACAGAGGGCTTGGGCCTGTTGCTTGGCCATGGGGGGGGTCACATGTCGCTGGTGCTATTCTCAGTCTTCCTGAGGAACAGGCATGTGATTCACAGAAGGGTGAGGGAGTGCAGAGACGCGTGGTCTAACTTGGGTCGCTTTCTGTAGGGGGAGAGAAGAAGAAAAAAACTTGGCACGCGCTGGTAGCATACAGCTGTTCTTGTAATCCGTGAAAAGTGCCACAGTCCTCGCTGCATAACAGGGCCTCTCCGAGCCCTGGCGTTGCAGCAGTCTGTTTCCAGTTGCTTGCCTCTTCCTGCAAGTGTGACTGCTGCTCGTTTGGGTAGCGCATCTCGCAGATAAAGGAATTGTGGCGTTCTAACCTACAGTTTCTTTTCATGTTGTAAAGCCGAGAGGTCTGTCGAGACGCAGTGAGGAATGTTCCATGCCTGCTTTTAGGTGGGTTAGACGTCTGTTTACCAGCAGGACATCCTGTACATGGTAATTGAATTGACCATAAAAAAGCGTTCTGAGCTCAGCTACCATAATTTTACACATTTTAAAAGCGACTGCTGTGCTTTTCGTTTGAAGTAGCTGTTCAAGCCCTTCGTAAATTTGAGTCTTTCATAAAACAGGAGACAAAGCACCCCTTTGAGAAGCGACCGTACCCTCCAGATAGAAATGCAGGTAATTATCAGAATACCTGCGTGCCTGTGGGAGTTTTTACTAGTCAATGTAGTCAACTGTATGTTGAATATCGCTAGGGTTGTCGGCGTGGTACATACACAGTATACAATAGCTGTGTTCCAGGTCAAACAGGACTCTGGCAGGATTATCCTCCCTCAACTGTTGTGGTGTGACACACCTGTTAGTAGTAAAACCAGTTACCTGAATCCTAAAACCATCTGTTGATATGGGATACGCTCTCCCACCGGCAGCAATATAGTGCTACTGCCTTATAGCCTTACAGCTTAAACCCTTCAGTTCAGAAACCCTTGGAAACTGCTGTCTTCTGACTAGTTAAATCAGTAGTCGATTCTCTTTGATCCTCAACCTCAGGGTAGTGGTTCCGTGTGAACAGGAATGACCCCCCTCTTCCGCAGTGACTGTCAAAGCAAAATAAAAACCTTCATCCTATTTACTTTTTATTCTTCATCCTATTTATTTATTTGATGGTTTAACACTCCCTCTAGTGGTAGGGTGTGATTCCCAGGCTTTTTATCTTCTCAGTCAAGTAAAATGAAGATCCCTTCTTTGCTAGTGTGTTTCATCAGTCAAAGCTTGAGCTTGGGCTTTTCGGATACTTGGAAAGCCCGGACTTTGGAATTCGCCTCGAGCCTTTTCAGATCAGGGGTGTTGTGGAAAACAAGGGGAACACTCGGAAGAGGGAAACGTTTGGGATAATTAATGGTTCTTGACATGTTATTTTTGAAAGGCTGTGGCTCCAGCTGTTTCTCGGTTAGCCGTTACAGAGTCCCTGAACAGCCCCTGAGGCAGTGCGGTGCCAGCTCTCCCACACACAGCTGGTGTAGACAAGGCCGCCGTGTCGCCCCTCCTGCACAGAGGGACAGAGCTCTTCTGAGAAGCGCACAGTGCTGACAGTGGGGATAGCCGCCTCAGCCACACCAGCCTGAAGGGGTTCTATTGTTTGCTGTTGGAGGGGGTGGCCTGATTCGCATGGAGAGAAAGTTGCTCTGGCCGTCGGCATCATAAAACAGTCGTTCCAAAGTGACAACAGGCATTTTTCTGTTTCTGTCGGGCGTTTTACAGCCACGCGTCTCATGTCTAGATTTAAACCCCTTGTCTTCCCATTTTTTTTTGTTCTGAAGTCCTTCTTTGTCAGTGACTGCCTCCCCAGACCGTGCACTAGGTCCCGTTCCTGAATGCAGGCTCCGATGTGCGCCTCGCATTGATAATTCAGCCTTGCGCTGGAGCCGAAAATGTAGTTCAAGTAGGGAACTGCGTCAGCATGTGTAGGCTGCAAAGGAACAAGTAAGGGTTTCTTCTCTGCTGGAAAGAAACACAATGTTCCGGCTGTGGAGCCTTCTTCAGGTGTGTGTTGTTAAGTCTTTTTTTTTTCTCACAGAACCTGTTTAAGGGGTAACTTACCCAGATTTTAATGGTCTTCTCCAAAAGCCCCAGTGTTAAAGGTTAAGCAGAAAGCGCTTTGGCATGATGACCTGCTTTCCTGTGCTTGTGGACTGGTGTTGTCGTAGTGTTATAGTCCTGTGATGTTTGAGCAGCAGGTATTTCTAGAAAAAAGGAGGAGAAATGGCCTGACTTTTCTGACTCGAGAGTCAGAACTGGGACGGACAGGTGTTTATTGATAGGATAAAGCAAGTAAACAATGCAAAACATTACACAACATACAGAAATAAACATTTCACTACATAGAAAACAAGAGATGTGTGTCCTGCAGGTCTCCAAGACTGACCAGAACAAGGTCCTCTCGCCATGACACAAGCTTAGAGGAAGAGCAGAGTGAAGGTGTTCTCTCTCTCTGGTTTCTCTCTGTTTCTCTGTCTTCCTCCTCCTTGTTTTACCCCTCTCTCAGGTTTGTCTTTTAGTGCTGTGTTCTACAGCTCTTGAAGACTCAGAGGGTTTACCAAGAAGTTAATGAACCAGAGTAAATCTCCAGAAAAAAAACGCCGTTGTTAGTCTGTGCTGATCTGGCCTGGAAAATCAGCTTGCAGCTAAGCAAACAGCTCAGAGGAACCCCAGGGCTTCCCCAGAGTGGCTCTTGAAGCCATGAGTAGTGCCTGACTCCGGAGTCCCAGATCTGTCTGCGGACCAGCCTTGGAGCAAACGATTGATTGTAATACTTATGTACATCCCCTTTAAAAGTGTTACATTCAGGATTGCATCGATCTTCAGAATGAGTCTTCCTTGGAAAGGGAAGGCTGTGATTGTATTTCCTCAAGCTCAGCTTTCCTTCACACACACACACACACACACACACACACACAGCTGAAATCTCCATTTGTTCAGACGGTCCTGCTCTGTCACTGTTGTGGTAACGGCCGCCTTGGTAACCACAGCAGCCCACTTCTACAGCGCTCTTCTGCTTCCAGTGAGGAGTCGAGTGGAGGGAGCGCTCCTTTGTCAACCCACTGATCCACTGGCATCCTCTGTCGCGTAACGTCTGTTACTGAGCTTGCTGCCCCAGCACTCTCGGCTGCCCGGGCAATGGCTGTTACTCGGGATGGCTGTTTCCTGAAAACAGCTCCTCTGACATGTTCTTCCCAAGTGCTAGAAGTGCCAGGCGTTCAGAACTCAGTACACTGTCCTGCTGCTGTACCAGATAAGCAGTTTTCAGGGTTGTGGCCTCAAGGAATGTACATCACTGAGCTTGGGGTATACAGGGCTTCTCCTGAGCTTCATCCCTTACACCCTCCTCCTGTTACAAGTCCTGCTGCTATTCAGCGATCTGGGCAGCAAGCAGTGTTAAAAGGAAGCACAAAAATAACACTGGACACCATCCGCTACAACACAGGATTTAGGTTCTGTCAAATAAGCAACAAACACCCAGATAACGTCTTGAATATAATGATGCACAATCTGTCCCTGACTTTAAAAGCACGAGACTGGGGAGTCTTGCAATATGTGGGTATTACTGTGCAGCCAAATTGGTTTCCACCAGTTTGTAGTGATGAGAACGTCTGATTTTCAGTACAGCTGTACAGTCTTTCTGCAAAAAAGTGACCTTTCGCATCTCAAACAGAGGTGTTGGATTCTGTTGTTGTTTGAGGGAAAGTGAGTGACCAGTTCCTCCTTTATTTGCCTCAGGGTGGTGAATATGCCCGAAGATCAGTGCTGAGTGACAGCGGGAAGCTCATGTCCTTCTACAGTGAAGCCAAGACCATGTATGAGATTTTTCAGAGGGGCGTCCGTGTATCAAGTAAGTGCTACAGCCATGTAGTAATCCTGATTTATAGACTGCCTGTTGTATTGAAAATATCCCAAAGCGCTGTAGAGAAAGCATGGGCTAGAAATCATAAAGAAAGATATAAAACAAATATCTAACTGCAAATCCGCCAGTGGAAAATGAGTTTTAAGGTGAGGCTTGAAAACAGACTCGGGGTGGGATCAGGATGGGACGGACCTCTGTGACCATTTTGACAGTATTACCCATAGTTCCTTATTTGGTAACTGGAACAAATTGGGGGAGTAGGGAGTGTGAGATGTTTTATACTTAGAAAAGAGGAGAGAGATCCTTCAAGGCTAATAATTAAAATAATTTTAAGGTTAATCCTCACTTCTACAGGGAGTATGAATACCAGAATGTTTTTTTTTGGCTTTGTCAAGGAACTCTGCCTCGGCTCCATCCATACTTGATCATGCTACCAAGGTTTCTATATTAATACCATTTTTTTTTTAATTTGATGTGGAGAAAAATGTTGCGTTTATTTTTTCCATCAGTGTATATACATGTTTTGCATTAAACATACAGTTACAGTATAAAATGATTTCTGCACAAGGTAAATTTCAGTGGTGGGTCATTTGAACTGTGCAGATGGTGTCATCAGCGGCACCGTTCCTGTTCCAGACCCTCCCTTACAGGGAACCCTGGCTCGTGGGTAACGGGGGTGTAGGTGTGTGGGCAGCTGGGAGCTCGAGCAGACAACCCATTCCAACGCCAGTTCTGGGGGGGGTTTGTTAGTCAAATGCCTGTTTTTAAAAAAGTACATTTACCAAAAAAATTTATATTTTCTTCAAAGATAACGGCCCCTGCCTGGGATCGAGAAAACCCAACCAGCCGTATGAGTGGATGTCCTACCAGGAGGTAAGGCTCTTCCATCCTCGTCTCAGCGGTGGTGCTGGGCTGGCCCCATCCCCCGTGCTGGGAAGGAGCTAATGCAACATTGCAACGTCACGTGCTTTGGTTTTGTCTTCGTCATAAAGGACACTCTTCTTCTTCGTTGTAATGAGGAGCGGTCGTTTTCGAAGAGTTTCAGAACGCACCCGAAATGAAATTTAAGACCGAACAAAGGCACTCTGCAGAGTGTTGTCTGCTCTGCGGAGAGGCTCGTTGCCTGTCACCTGCCCTCCATTGATGATCCGTGCTCTTCCAGGGCAAGAAAGATGACTGATGACCCCTCCCACCTAGGTTACCACTGGTTCCATAACATTCCCTAACGGAGACGCTGCCAGTCTGTTAAAACCAGAACCACCTGGTACTTGACCAGCTCCTTTCCTGGGGCTGTCTTCGTGCTTCACTAAAAGTCCTAGTTCTATGTGGACTGTCTTAATGACGTCTGTTGTCTTTTGTCTCGTAGTAGAATGTCTTATATGTAGAAAGTTTTTACAGCACCAAGTACACCAGAGTAAGTTCCTTGTACGTGAAATGCGTTTGGCGAGCAAAGGCGATTCTGAATCTGATGACATTACATACAATATTTGCACTGTGAAACAAAATCCACCAAGACAGAATTGTTTCAGTATGGCCAGTGTGAGAAACCTGCTTCGGCTCAATGGCCTTGTCAGGCAGATCATACTGGAAACTCCGGGCGCCTGTTCGTCAGTGACTGGGACCAGTGTTTTGCTCTGGGAGCGGGGTGTTCTGCTTTAGCACATGTGACTAGTGCCGATGTCATGTGGCTTTCCTGTGAGAAGGAGATGAAAGAGCCTACCCTTTTTCTTTGTTGTATGTCAGGTAGCGGACAGAGCAGAATGGCTTGGGTCTGGGTTACTCCACAGGGGTCTCTCGCCTACACCTGACCAGTTCATCGGAATATTTGCACAGAACAGACCAGAGGTAACTCATTGTCACCTTCAGCAGGATTTCGCTGCAGATATTGTCCCAGATCTTGATTAGGCTTTATATTTTAAATTGGTAACTGCGTTCATGTAGTTAGTGACGGGGACACTCTACTGTAAAAAGGCCCCGTCCTTTGGATGAATCGTAAAAACCAAGCCCCTGACTCTCTGTGGTCATTAAAAAGCCCAGGGCGTTTCTCAAAAAGAGTACGGGTGTTATCCCTAATTTGGTGTCCTGGCAAAATATCCCCCTGGCCTTTACCAATCATGGCTCCTAATAATTCCTATCTATGAACTGAACTGTTCTCTTCCTAACTGGTTTGGCTCCAGTCTGGACTAAAGGTCAGGACTGTAGTTTAACCTCTTATTCAAAAGGCGTCACTCCCTACAGCACAGTGTTCCCCAGTCATCGTACTGCGACATTGGCTTGGAAATTCTGGTCTAGAAGGGAGGAGCTCCCCCTGCTGGTCCACCAGTATCACCTACAGCAGTGACCTGGTTTTCCTCAGAGGTCTCCCATCCCAGTGCTGATCAGGCCCAGTCCTGCTTATCTTCTGAGACCTGAGGTCACATCAGCTTACAAGTTGGCAGTTGCAGTCTGTTGGTACAGAAACAGGGCACAGAACTGGTTTAATAGTTAAGTGTTGTCTTGCATAAAGAGCTGGTACACTTCATTCATCCTTGTGCATGTGAAAGCTGTGGAGGCCGTTTTTGCAGTTTGTTGTGTTAACGCCATGTGTGCTTCCCTCTGTGCAGTGGCTGATAGCTGAGCTGGCGTGTTACACTTACTCGATGGTGTCGGTGCCCCTGTATGACACTCTGGGAACCGATGCCATAACATACATCATTGAGAAAGGTAGGCTTGCGTCTTCGAGAACCTCTCCTGCCGGTTATCGTGGGCTGGAAACGGGACTTCCTCAGCTGGGGGCCTCGCAGTGCTTTCACATGTTTCTCGGAACATTTTACTGATTTACCTCACCCAAGCAGGTCATCATTAGGAGCTGCCCGGTTGTCTGAAGCCGCACAGGCACGCACCCGCTGGTTGAGCTCTGCGATCCTGGGTTCGAGCCTGGGTCACGTCACTTGCCGGTTGTGATCAGGGTTCCCCGAGCGGTAGTGTAGCGAGGTGGAATTAGGTGGCCAGGGCGATGCGGCGACCCCTGCAGGCCCGACGCGCCGTCGGTGAGGGTCGCGCCTCTCCTCCAGCTGGCGCGGCCCCTCTGGTGCGGGGTGGGTGTTGCCGGTGATGGGTTCGAGAAGAAGTGGCCCCGTTGGTGGGCAGGCAGAAGAGCCGGCCTGCACTTCCTCGTTCTCCCCGTGTGCGGTGGCGTGGTCCGCGCCTGCGAGCGGACGTGTGCAGAACATACCGTTAGCTGTTCCAGCTCGGGTGAGCGTCACAGAATTGGGCATCGATTTAAAATGAGTTTAGGAATGATGTCCCTTCAAGCATTTTCTAGTTTCTCTGGAATTTTATACAGAAGCCTGGCTTATGGCTTAATTAAAGCTAACAAAGCCACTGTATGTCTAAATGAGCCATCTTTAAGGAGTTTTGTTACCTCAAACTGTATCCTTTCTCTGTTAAAAGATGTTTTGCCTTGATAAATTGGGTTTTATCCTTGTAATATGTACATGCAAAAAGACTTACTGGCAAAACGAGTGCCAGTGAATCTGACATTCTAGTGATTTGTGTCTTTTGTCTTGCTTTGTTTTTCGGCCTGAAAGCATCCAAACTAATCTGATAACCTCCCCCCCCCCCCCCCCGCCTGATTTTCAGCGATTATCTCCACGGTGATTTGCGACGTTGCTGACAAAGCCAGGCTCCTTCTCGACTGTGTCTCTGGGGCCGAGCACCCTTTGAAAACCGTCATCCTCATGGAGGCCTTCGACGCGGAGCTGGTGGCACGAGGCCGGCAGTGTGGAGTGGAAATCCTCAGTCTGAAGGACGTGGAGGTCAGCTCCTGCGAAGCCTCTACTTATTTCCAGTACCCTGGCTGAAAGGCACTCTGAAACCGTTTCATGTCCTCCCATTTGAATAAGCAGACCTTCGCTTTCTTTTCTGTTTATAAATGGCTGCGGGTTTTCCAGACTTCACAGCCAATTTTCTCTGCAGTCATGGTAAATGACTGGTTTCCTGTTCTTTGGCTGCTCTCTGCTTATGAAAGCCTTTTACTGGGCTGCTCTCTTGTCCTGGGCTATTAGAGGGCTGTTCGGAGGCCTCCAGTCTGTGCATCCTGTTGTCCTGAATCTTACTCGTAGGACTGTGAAACATGCGGATTTGAGCTCGATTTGACACCGCGGTAAGCTAAGCCCCTCCTGTGTCAGTCCCCGTGTCATGCATTGTTGTCCTCTCTTCGTGTGTCCTAGGCTCTTGGACGGGCAAACCTGAAGAAGCCAGTGGTGAGTAGCGTTTGAGTGAAGTGATTAAATTTTCTCTGGAACTCCTCCAGGAGCAGGAAGTTGAAACGCGGCGCAGTACGGCTCGTGACAAAGTGACAACTTTGCTCTCTCGTTTTGCGGCTTCTTTCAGCCCCCGAAGCCCGATGACTTGGCAGTCATTTGCTTCACCAGCGGAACCACGGGTGAGAGACCTGTGTTGCACCTTGTCCAGTTAATATGGGATTGAATGGACAGCGATACTGAGAGAACATCACCCTGCGCGCGCGTGAGATTCTGGAGTGGGAAATGTGGGCAGGGCGGCTGTCATTGCTCTCAAGTTTGGGGTCAAAGAAAAATCGTAGTTTATTTTCGAAGCTGTTCTTTAAAAACCAGATCTGTACACCAACTCATTTACGAAAATGACCCAGCTTCATCTTCAAGGCACTGCTTAATTTGGTCATGTTTTGTGTGTGTATTCAGAAATATCTTACAGAACTATACCTCCACAGAGCTAAGGCAGGTTCTAATGCAACAGCGCTAGTACAGTAGTTGCTCAGGGCACAAGATGATCTCTTCTTAAGCTTTTTTTTTCTTCACAGGAAACCCCAAGGGTGCAATGCTTACCCATGAAAATATTGTGTCCAATTGTTCTGCATTTACTAAAGTAACTGAGGTAAACCTACTTTCAAGGGCTTTGGGATTATTGAATTTCATATGCACATCAGCTACATTTATACTACACTGATCATGCCCATCCAAAACTTTCAAGGACTGATTTCATTTGTCCACATAATCCTTTTTGTAATCTTCTTAGACATTGAACATCCAGTTAGAACCTAATCTCTTTGTTTCCACAGAAAGTGCTGTAGCTTCTTATGGAAACTTTAGGAGAGGAAGTGCTGTGGGGACATTTAGAACTGTTACACATGCCTCTGCACGTCAACTTCCTGTTTATAATCCTGAACTTTCAACTGACTTTTTTTCCCTAGAGAAGCCAGTTTGTACAACCAGCACTGTTATGTTAAACTGTAATGAAAAGAAACCGGATCACTAGCATGTCGAAGGGTATGCAGCTAGTAACAAACAGAGCATTCAGTTCAGCCTAAATTATTGCTCCCTTAAAGTCTTGACTTCAAAGTGAGCCATTTGTTTCAAGGGCAGTTTTAACAGTATTGTTTGGTCATCAAGAAAGCTCCACTCTATTATTTATATATGTAATTGTTAGTGAAAAAATGACACAACTGTGTGCATCTCATCTGCAGATGTTCATATTTTAGGACACGGAGCAAATGTTTGAAATGATAAATGTAGGTGCTTGTCTTTGCTATAAACTATAAAGCCCCCCTCAAGAGAGAGTATTACTAGAAACATCTTGATTTATGTTTAATCTTTTTTTCCATTTTCCATTGATCAGTAGAATCAATGGCTAAACGTTGGAACATGTAGATAAGTATTTGGAGAGCACCAACCTTAACACCTGCTTCTGAAGTGAAATCATTACAGCCGGTTTTTAAAATAAATCTAAAGATCGAGCTGCACAGGATAAGCAAGACCCCCCACACGAACGAGTCCAGTGTGAGATTTCAGTTCTGTTCTGTACTGGTGTCGCGCTAGAGAAGACATTCCAGCAGTTTATATCGGTGTGGTCTTGTTGGGGTTGATCTCTCCTCTCCTTTATTTCCGGGACTTTTCTCACCTTGTACTTCCTCTCTTTTTCCGTCAACCTTCCTTTTTTTTCTGTCCTTCTCGCTGTCCCTGTCTTCCTCGGCCGTCTCCAGAGCACCTTCTTCCCCTGTCCTGACGATGTCCTTATCTCCTTCCTGCCTCTGGCGCACATGTTTGAGAGGGTGGTGGAGGTAAGAGCCCTGTTGCTCACCATCCCCCTCCCCCGTCTGTCTGCTGTTTTGTTTCTTTCAGATGACTTGTTGCTTAAACACCACGGACATTCATGTTTCCTACTTGCCTCTTGCCCACATGTTTGAGAGGGTGGTGCAGGTATGTGTTTAAAACGAGTCACCTGTAAAGCCATGTCAGTTTTGCCTGTCTTGTTATATCTGGAAAGTTGTCATCATGGAAAGTTTTAAATACTTGACGTAAGTGAAATGTCTCCGAGGTTTGAAAAAACAGACTTCTGCAATCAGAAGTAGCGCTGGCATGTTCTCATTTACTGTGTGCCGGTATGTTGTTTGAAATATAACCAGTCACACCTCTGCAAAAGTAAATACAAAGCACCTGTGAGAATATCTGGTTCATTGTCTTTTCCACCTGTAAATTTTCATCATAAATTTATGTCATAGCAAGAGATGCTTTGTCAGAACTAGGCATGTTCAGCATGATGAAGGTGTTGGAGATTGTGCTCATGGAGTAAGGATATTTGTGAACTCAGAACTGAGTGCAGACACTATTTAACCAAGTCTACATAAGCGGATCAATTAAAGGTGTCAATCAGCATTGAAGATTGAAAGCTGGCACACTGACTGGCGCAGTGGTCCCTCGGGATCAGTTACTGAAGTCCCTAATCTTTAGAAAAAAACGAGAATGTGCTTAGCGGTTGGGGGATCCAACATCAGGTGGGGCACCACTGTTGTACCTTGCTCGAGGACAGACAGTACATGGTACCAAATGCAGAAGATGACCCGTTGTTTCTACATGACTGATTTCTTCAGTCCAGTAGAGATGCCCTTCTTCTGTCCGTGTCAGATGTGCTTATGTGTCTAGATACGTTAAGGACTGTTAATGTTACTGTTGCAGTTAATCCTACAACATGTTGCCCGTGTAGAAGCTAGCTACACGATTTAGAATCGGCACCTACCAGCTACATTCACCGTTTCTGAATATGCCACAAAGTAACTGCTTTAAATTTGACTGTACCGATTCTTCATTTCATCCAACCTTACCTGCTGCTTCTTACCTGGAACCTTGTTAACATTATGCAGCACCTTTTTAAAGGTCACGACGCCAGTCTCACCATTAAGCTTGTGAGACTTAACAGGTGTGAAAACTGCCTAACTCATAACAAAACAGAACCACTAGAAACTAGAATTACAGCTCAGTTCCTAGACAAGAAATCAACAGCGCGGCAGCACGGACAGTCAGGTCCCCTCTGCTTCCAGGCGGTGATCTTGTGTCATGGAGCCCGGATAGGATTCTTCCAGGGTGACATCAGGCTCCTCATGGACGACCTCAAGACCTTGCGCCCCACTGTGTTCCCTGTAGTACCTCGTCTGCTCAACCGGATGTTTGACAGGGTGAGCGATATCCTCTTCGCTGACCGACGTTTTCAGCCTCAGCTCTTATGTTCTGTTCCGCTAATGTGCTGCATCCCTGAGCAGAATGCTGTTGATAAATTTCGGTCGGCCTTAGCATACCAAGAATCCACTTGGCAAGGAGGATCAGGAAGTTAACCCTCATTTAGCTGCAATGCCAGTATTGTGCTGTTGCTCCGTTTCTGCCCCCTTTTTACTCTGTGATCTTGGCTCCTGTGTTCAGATTTTCGGCCAGGCCAATACTCCTGTGAAGCGATGGCTGCTGGAGTTTGCCTCCAAGAGGAAGGAAGCGGAGCTCAGGAGTGGCATTGTGAGGAATGACAGCATGTGGGACAAGCTCATTTTCAGCAAAGTGCAGGTGGGGCCCGCGGCGTGGGCGCAACTGCTTGTGCTGCAAACGGGAGTCATGAACAGGAAAGGTTACCAGGGGGCAATATTCAGGCACTGAGGAAGTCAGCCCAGAGGTTACAAGCTTACAAGCTTACAAAGGTTACAAGCTTGTTTGTAACCTTCCTTGTGTTCTTACAGCAACACAGATTTCTGTTGTTCCCTCTCACACCGATTTAACACCTACATTTTACAGCAAATTGGTTAAACTTAGTTCACAGAGAGAGTAGCAAAGAAACATGTGGATGACAACAAATTACTGTATTTTGTTTTTAATGGAGAACTGATTTGGTTTTATGACTGCAACCTACTTTCTCTCGCTGACGTTTTCACTTTGGAAGCAGTATCAATTAGTACGGTATATTGGTATCAATTAGTAATTAGTATAATTAGCAAATTCTTTGCTTTACAGCCTAAAAACACACTCTTTGAAGGCCTTCACGCTGAGAATTGAAAGGGTGTGCTACAGGTAATGTCATCAATGTTGGAGAATATTTGAGAATGCAGCTCTGTCCAGTACTAGGAGATACGGAAGTGATTTATTTTCGAGAAGTGGTGACTGTGTAAGAGCAGTGCTGAGCTTGACCTTTCCCTGTGTCCCTTGCAGGCCAGTCTGGGTGGCAGAGTGCGTCTGATGGTCACTGGGGCCGCGCCAGTCTCTCCTGTGGTTCTGTCCTTCCTGAGGACTGCCCTGGGCTGCCAGGTGAGTGCGGCACAGGCAGGTGCCGTTCTAACTGGAGCCACAGCAGTTGGGCTTGGGCTTGGCCTGGCCTTTCCTGGCAAGAACATGGTTTTAAAGAGGCTGAGCGACCTTAGTTCTGTTTGAGGGTGGTGGGGTCTTATTTGAATGAACTTTGCATCGGAAAAATGTTGATCGGCCAATCGTACAGTATATTTCGCTCAGTCCAGTGCAAGTTGTGTCGGGTTTTTGATTACGTCGGGCAGTCTGTGGCGTGTGTGCATTTCAAGCATTTCAAGCGTGGGCAAACTGTTTAATTAAATAGGCGTCTTGGAAATTAAGCTCCTTATTTATCATGCACCCAGTATAAAACACAAATTTTCTCTGCTGTTTAATGAAACTTCTCCTGCAAGCAGGGCTATGATAGGAGGCAGAAACTCCTGAGCATGTTCTGATCACCACTTTTGTAAAGGAAGCCCAAATGTGTCACAAACCTTGGTGTTCTGTGGATCTTGTACATAGCACAGTTAAATCTTAATTGTAAACAAGGGTGTGTTATTAACCAAAAACTAGGGCAATGGCCGAGATTATTCCAGATATGCATCTCCTGCATCAGCAGAGTGAAGGGGTGCATAAAAACCAGCTTCTCAGCAGACCTTAGTGAAGCTCGGGGAAGCTCCGAACTGCCCAGGGGCCTCCCTGCAGAGGATGAGAGGAGAAAGCAGGCAGTGTAGCTGGTTAAAAAAAAAAGTTGTCCCAACTTTTGCACCTTTGGCAGTTTTAAAACTAATTCAGCATTTAAAAACAGGTTTTATGTTCTGTTCCTCTCTCTCTGTCTTCTGACTTGCTCACCGTGTCCCGCCTGCCTGTTCTCTCTCTCCCTGGCAGTTCTACGAGGGCTATGGCCAGACGGAGTGCACAGCGGGCATCACTCTGTCCATGCCAGGGGACTGGACCGCAGGTGAAGGCCGCGTCGCGCCCGTCTCCCTCCACTGGTGTGAACTTCACCAAATACACAAGGGGCTCTCTGTGCCCGAGTTCCTCGATGAGTTGTTGTTGAAGCATTTTCATGGGGCACAAACCTGATACTAGGCTCCGCCTCGGGTTATAATTTAATTTTGGTTACTCGTTTGAGAAGAATGCCTTTAAGGAAAAGGTTTCAGATTTGCATTTCACTAGCCTAGGATGTGTTCCCAAACTTGTGTTTCTAGTTTAGAGCCCTAGAACATGTTTGATAAATTATGTAAAAGTTTGTGATGACTTGTTTGTTGTTGTAATATGCAGAAGGATGGGACATTTTTCAAGCCGTGTTACATATATTTAATTAATCAAAAACAATGGTAAGACAAGTGCAGCTGTGTACAGCTGTGTTTTCAGTATTATAATATTATTTTGATAGTAGCATCTTGGCAAGGAAACAACTGGGGTTCATAAAGAAAGGGTTCCAGGTTTCAGTAACCTATGTGAAAGCCTCATAGCCTTGACGATACTCAGATATTGAAAAATTATTTTGGGGAGTATTTACATACTGTAGATGGAAGTATTTTTCTGTGAAGTGAAAATATTTTGTGTTAATATGCCTCAACTTCCTTGTTCCCTAGGACATGTTGGAGCCCCGCTGCCCTGCAATGTCGTAAAGCTGGTGGATGTGCCAGAAATGAATTATTTTGCTGTCAACGGAGAGGGCGAGGTGCTGTATTTCTATGTCCGTGTCTGTTACATTGTAAATTTCAGTGAGAGCTTAAAATAGTCCATGCAGTTTCCCGAGCCCTCGAATTTCCCGAGCATGCACTCAGCTCCGAGAAGAGTCATGGGGTCCTGTCGTATTCCCCCTCTAGATGAGTGTTTACCCGCGCAGTGTGTCCATGTTAAAAATCGCATGTTTTATGATTCCTGCCGCTTTTTGGTCACACTCAAGTTGTCAGCACCCCAGCAGCTCCAGCATAATGGTCTCCCCTTGTTGGCTCATGCCCAGAATCACAGCCGTGCTACTATACACCTGCATTGGAGAGAAGTGACATAGATGGGCGTGGTCTTCGTCTCGGGTCTAGATTCCCTCTTGGCAGCTGACGATGTCCTCCTGTCTTCTCTTCCGTGTAAATGTTCGTCCAGGTGTGTGCGAAGGGACCAAACGTGTTCAAGGGCTACCTGAAAGACCCAGAGAAAACCGCCGAAGCCTTGGACCAGGATGGCTGGGTCCACACGGGGGACATCGGCAAGTGGCTGCCGGTAGGTTGGCAGTGCGGTCAGGCCAGTTTTCAGCCGAGCGCCAGTCCCTGCGTCCCTGCCATCGGTTCTGCCCGACCCAGAGGGGCACGGCTGCCGCGCAGCCTGGGCCATCACCTGTCCTGTTAGCGGCAGGAGGGCACGAGAGCTGTGGATTGCCCAGTCCGAAAAATATCCGCCCGCCCCGATTGAGCTATGTCTCGGTAACCCTGGGGACAGGAGTCTGCCCCTCGTCGGAGTGACACTGTGGCGCGGCGCGAATGTGCTTGTTTTCGCTTTGCAGAATGGCACGCTGAAGATCATCGACAGGAAGAAGCACATCTTCAAGCTGGCTCAAGGCGAGTACATCGCGCCAGAAAAGGTGGAGAACATCTACAACCGCAGCGAGCCGGTGGCTCAGGTGTTCGTTCATGGAGACAGCCTGCAGGTGAGAGAGCGCTGCCCGGGACTGCAAAGAAAGAACAGGCTTTTCTGTTACAGACTTGTGAGCAATGTTCCCTCTAATTGTTAATGGCCTGTGTGCACAAAAATTTCAAGTTGTGCATATTTTTCCCCAGTGGCAAAAACTTGTGTGCACTAAATTGAGTGTTACAAAATTGTAAACCTGAATTTTATTTTTTTAATATACTGTAGTCATCCTCATATAAGCATAGAGATCCAAAAGACCAGGACAGCAACTCAACAAGCCCAGTCATAGAGACTGAGTGCCGAGCGAGCATGAGCAAGGGGGTATGAGACTACAAGACCATAGATATTGATGATGGAGTAGCAATAATAATGCACACAGCCAAGTTGGGCCTCTCGCAGCCAGTCTCATGTGGTCAGTTTTTAGCATTTTTCAATTGACAACCACGTTTGTTTTATTATTATCATTTTTGGGGGGAATTTTAATTTTTTGTGCTCAGTTCAATTTCCTATGTGTGCTGATTTTCATAACCTGTGTGCACGCGCACGGTTTAGAGGGAACATTGCTCGTGAGCCCTGTGGTGTTTTGGTTTTAAAACCTGTGCAAGAGTAGAAAGAGTGTGGTCCAAACCGGAAAGATATTGTGTGTAATCTCTCTCTCTCATGCAGCAGACAATTAGAAATTGTATAAAAAGTTTTTCATCTGTTATTTTGAATTTCCAAATGTTTCCCCTTTTCTGTATTTTATGTTTCTGTATTCGGTAGATGTGAAAGGGGGGATAATGTTATTGTTGTGTGTTTCAACGCGAGTACAATAAAGTGTAAAAAAAGAGTAAGTGTCACAAGAATAACCAGGCTGCTTGCACAACATTGAGGTTTGTAAGATTAGTACTGAATGTCTCCAGTGAGATACACCCCAAGAGAGGAATGACATGTGCTGTTTGCACCTGGTCTGCAGCATTATTGGATAAGGATTAGGAGTGTCCATCGGAACCAGTGATCTGTGGGTGATTGATTATTGAATGCCCGAGATGTGGAAAGAGTTTGTACCATGTTTGCAAGGGCTCTGTCTTGTGCAGGCGTGCCTGGTGGCGATTGTAGTGCCTGATCCCGACGTATTGCCAAGCTGGGCCAGAAAGAGAGGGGTTGAAGGGTCGTATGTGGATCTCTGCAAAAGCAAGGTAAGCCTGTGTTTGGCCCCTGGTAATTCTCAGCAGCCTTTCCTGCTGGAAGCATAAGAAACAGATTAAGGGAAGAAAACAGAAAGGGATAACACAGAAAGTAGAACCGAAGTCACTCTTTTAAGTGTTTGCTCATTGGCAATTCCTCATGACAGGAAGTGAAGAGTGCAATCCTGGAAGATATGCTGAAGCGTGGGAAAGAGGCGGGGCTGAAGTCTTTTGAGCAGGTGAGTGTTGCTCGTTAGCAGCAGAGCAGCCGGATTTGTCACAGCAAACCCAAACAAAGGTCCTTCTTGCACGGCGACTGATGGGAACCGCAAAGCATAGCAGTTCATTGGTGTGGACTAAGCAGAGCCCAGCGGCCTGACAGTGCAGTATGCCGAAGAGAGCCCCAGTCCTCCTCTGCCCTCTGCCCTCTGCCCTCTGCCCTCTGCCCTCTGCCCTCTGGCGGCTGGCCTTTCTGCCACTTCTGTCCTTCTCATGACGTGACCGGCAGTCTCCTGCTGGCACAAAACAGAGACTTGGGGGGGGGGGGGTCTCTCTGTTCCATCTTCCGGTTCCCGGAGCTTCTTTTCAGTAGGCAGATGCGGAAGAGGAGTGTTCTCTGGGATCCCAGCAGGATAGCAAGGGATCTCGTTGCTGGATTTTCAACACACTTCGCAAATGACATGGTCTTTTTTTTTTTTTTGCACGGAGCACATGCTAATATGATGGGATTGTAAAATTGTGTATGCATTATTTTTTGTTTTGCTTTTGAGTGTGTTTTGTCCTGTAAGGAAAAGAACCACAAAAACAGGGCAGCTTTAGCATTGAGCTCTTGGTCTTATCTATTAAAAGACGAGACAGCAGTGTGTGAGTCTCCTGCATGTCGCTCGTCTGCCATCCACAGACCGGGAGCCATGCAGTGTAACCGATAGACGGACCTGAAGTAGATCTTATTTTTAATCTGCCTAAGCATAGGATTTACCTGGGCCTTGGTGTAGATACCGGTTTACCAAGTGAGGTTGGAAAACCTCCCCATTGCTTTGTTTGAACTCTGTTGATATCCAGCATGTGTCTGTCTTTAATGGAGTTGCATGTTGTGTTTCTGTTTTGAGTAGGTGAGAGACATAGCCCTGCACCCAGAGATGTTTTCTGTCCAGAATGGCTTGCTCACCCCAACCTTGAAAGCAAAGAGAATGGATCTGAGGAGCCATTTCAGGGAACAGATAGAAGAAATGTATGCCAAGATCAAAATGTAACCAGGAGGGAGTTCAAGGGAAAGACCCGGCAGGAAATTGGGAGCTGGGTTGGAAATGCCTTCATACTGATCTTCAAGCTGTCAGGAAAATTTAACAAGCAAACTAGGCCTGGGTGTTCTTGCAGCATTAAGCCTGTCTGTGGAACTGGATGTGTACGACATAGGAATTAATGAACTACAGGACTGCAAAAAAAAGGAAAAGCTGCCTTATTGCTTTAACGTTAATACCGTTTACCATCTGCTTCTTTAATCAATGCCTTACTCCTTCAGTCATGTTGTAGAAGAGCCCTACTAGGTCTGTTCTGTTACACAGTCGCTCATCAGTGAGTTACCATGTCGGATTCCCTTTTATTGCTGTTTTTAAAGACTATCTCGTTCTTAGACAAAACATGTCTCCTAGGCACTGTGTTCTGTGACGTAAGAATAATTTGTGAAGTCCCATCATTGCACGAAGGGATATGCTTCTGAGGAATGTGAAATACTGCTTAAAAACTTGTTAAATAATTTTACAGTCATGAATCTTCCAGTTTTTAATTTTAGTATGTGTATAATATATCTATTGACAATGTCATTTCTTTTATAAAGATTTAATGACATCCTGAAAGTAAATTATACTACAGTATATATATATATGTAGTAGGAAGAAATCAGTTGTTCCAGGTTCTAGTAAATGCATTCCCTGTTTTTTATACGAAATCCTCAGGACCTGACATCAGAGCAGTGAGAGGAAGGGCTCCAGTATATTACAGTGTGGTTTGGCACCTTTAATGAAGTACACTGAGAGTTTAGATGTCTTTCAGTATAGTTAGGTCAATTTTGTTAACCTGAATACATTTGGTGCCACTCTTCTTTTGTCCTGTTTATGATGTGAACACATTTGATCAAAGACAAGTGGGACTTGTTAAAAGGGGGGGGGGGGGGGGGTTCAGTTTTCCTGTAAAGACAGTGGCTTGAGCCAAGTGCCATTTGTTGTAATTTGGCACGTGAAGGGTTCCCGCCGAATCGTGCTGCCTGTGGGTGAGCCGATTCTTCCGGAGGCCTTCCTTGCCTCCAGAGCAGGAGCCTCGGAGCTTCATCCCCGAGGACAGCCATGCAGAAGGGGTTTCTAGCCCTCTTGAAAATCAGCAGCTGCTTGAGACCTGTGCCAAACAATTCAAGTGAATCGAAGTCTTCAGAGGACCAGTTTAAACTGTGATTCTTGAGGCTCTTAGCAAAAGACCCTTCTGGATACAGCTGTTGAGTGACCAGGGCCTGCAGTTCACTGATGTTGTAGGCTGAAGTCTCTGGTCCTGGCCTGCAGTCTAGTGATGGAAAAGCTGGCTGTGGTGTTCAGGCTAGTCCTGGCAGCTGACTCTGGTCGCTTCACACTGACACAGCTCCTACCAGTATATTCAGGCAGCTGCCGTTCTGCTTTTTCCTGGTAAACGTTGAAGCAAACGGAAGCTTACAGATCTGGGAGATCTCCCTGACAGAATCTTCTTTCCCTGTTCCACAGTTATCCACGCCTTGTGCTTCTTTCCTTCTGCAGTGTGATTAAGACCCCACACCTGAGCTACGTTTTCACTGACCTTGATGTGGAATGCCCAGAGGCATGTAAACAAACTCCAACAAATGAATGTGGGAACCAATAGTATCAGTTGTGTTCTTAATGCCTGCCAGATTTTATTTTTACGTAAATATGTTTGTGGAGCATTTAAAATTGAGACGGTAGTCGTACTGCAATCTGCAAGGTACGCAGTTTAAAAATCTTTGAAGAAGTAGGCTGCTCAATTTATGTAAAGCAGAAAGCTACTTTTAATATTTAACTGTGTGGGGAGTAGTTCAATGAAATGAACTTCTTCAATGAAATGGCATTAATTACATTTTTCCAAATAGTCATACTAAAAGTATGACCATTAAGTAACCACAGTAGATATGAGAGTCAAACCAGTAAAACTGTTTGTGACACCAAGCCAGTTGTAGCTTTAACCCTAGTGATTTTTTTTTAACAAGACCCATTTGTCAATTTGTTTTTAAAATTTCTGGTTACAGAGCAAATGCATTATAGGAAAATAATTGATTTATCTGATCTTTGCATATTACACATTCTAAATGTAGGAATTATATGTATACAGTTTTAATGAAGCACAACACAGGTTGCACTAGCAGAAGCAGTGTAGTTTTGGGACAATGCACTAATGTGTGGAATTATCCTACGTGCACAATTGATGTATACTTGTGGTGTTAATGAAAATGTAACACTAAACATTGTGACTGAAGCCAAACTCTAATTTATATCTTCTTTCACGTGAAATGCCTGCTTTAATGTCCTGGCTTTGTACATGTTTTGTAAAGATAACAGATACATATATTTCCAAAAAACAAAAAGCCAGCAATACCAAATAAACATTATTTTGTGTGCATTTCTGTGTCCTTGATCCTTCTAAAGGTTCAATCAGGCTCATGCTCTGTTGAACTTTTTATGAACAGTGAAAGAATAAAAAATGAAACTTCTATCCCTCCCTGTTTTCACATTGCTATACATTTCCTGAGCGTTTTGACAACAAAGAACTGATAGATTCAAATCTGATGAAATGCGGACGGTTTCAAATTACCAAGTGCAAAACCAAACCAATCAAAATGGTCTTAAAAGGTGAGTTAATAGCTTAATATGAGTCTTGATGCAATTTGGAAATGATGCGACAACACTGTCTCTTTAATTCCCAGTACAGTAATACCATATAGTGTTAAGATTATTTTTTTTAAAATGTGTTGCGAAGCTCCAGAAGACATGGGTGGAGAGGTGTGTTTTTTAAATTTTTACAAAAAAGGATTGTGGGGCCAAAATATTGGAAACTACAACAGCGTCATTTCAGTTTACATCTGCATTGATAGAATCATATTATAAATGGAAACAGTGCTGATATTTTAGGGATACGTGCTGATGTTTTAGATGTAAAGATGGGAGATACGTGTGATTTTATAGGCTCTAAAAAGGGTCCTGTAAAAATTGAGAGTAATCCATTTATTTTATTCAGAAAACGTAATTGCTTAAATATAACAATGAAAGTGCTATTCAATGATGCATTGAAAATCCAGAGAGACCAATCCGTCCCCATGAGTTTTTTTAAGCCAGAGCTGCGATGCTCCACTCCGGTAGGTGGCGCTATGAATTTCTGGGAACCCTGTGGCGGAAAAATGGCTTCTAATTTCAAAATGGAACAGTCCATGTCCGGCGGGGGAAAGGAGACGTTTGTAAACGAGCAGTTTTTTTATTCGTCAACCGGACATGAACACTCCAGCACACTTCTGCCGTGTTAGTATCTTGTGGTAATTACAGTTTATATTTTACACACGCCATTACCTTCACTTGCCAAAGTCGCATTTTCTCTCATGGTACCCCAGCCCCCCCCCCCCCCCCCGTTTTGAGCGGCGAGAAGTGAGGTTTCCCAGGTGGTTCAGAAGTTTTCGCGGGAGAAAGATGGAAACGTGAGCAGCTGAGTTGGCGTTTCCAGTTAACCTTAGCGTTAAAGGCAGGGTTGGACAAGACAAAGCCCATACGTGTAGAAACCGATGTAAATGTCAGGCGGCCTTTCGTAGTCGAGCGATTCCGGTGATCGTCAATTTTAATTGTTTTCGTTGATCGGAAGATTTGAGTCGTTTCCGAATCGTGTAAAAAAAAAAAATACAGATCAGTAAGGTCGATTTGTGTTTTGTTTAAGCGAAACTAACTTCTCCACGACGGCGTGATAAAACTGACTGTTTATTCAGTAGACTTATTGCCGACGCCTGTTGGGCCTCTCCAGCGCTGTGCTCTGTATGCTGTAGACCCGGTGGGATAAAATGAGGTGAGATCCTCGCGTACTGTGGGTTTTGGCGGAATGAGTTGTTTAGTTCAACGGGTTTCCTTCTTGTGTCTGTGCCAGTGCGAGGAAGAGACGAGCTGGGAAGACGGTGAAAAACGCCCAGAATGGTTCTCCAGTAAGTTTTCTCTCGTCTGATACGTCGTTCCCGATCTGTTTTGTTGTTTTTTTTTTAACTCCATCGCCCAAGTGCTAGGCAGCGTGGAGGGAAATGGGGGAAAAATGAAGACCGATTTATTGAATGAAATGGTCAAATCGCCTTATTAGCTCTCTCGCGATCTGTTTTATAATAGTAATAATAGACTTCATTTTATATAGCGCCTTTAACGGTGGCTTCTCAAAGCGCTTTACAGGATGACAACAACAATAAATAAAAAAAGAAAACACAAGATAAAACACGATTACAATATATAGAGGAGACCGTGGATGGTGGTACTAAGTAATGTAGGAGCAGAGGGGTGAAGAATGGAACCAGTTCAGTAAAGGCTCTTCTAAAGAAGAGGGTTTTGAGTCTGGATTTGAAGGAGTTTAGAGAAGGTGACTCTCTGATATCCCTGGGCAGAGAGTTCCAGAGCTTGGGGGCTTAACAGGAGAAGGCCCTGTCACATTTGTTTTCCACAAATGTGTATAGAAAGTCTCTAGTCGGAAATGTGGGAGTCTTAGTACTGTTTCCAATCATTGTTTTTAGTGTGAATCTCTCCATAAGCGTCACCTACTATATGCAGTGTTAACAACCAGCGTCTACTAGGGCCGTATCCTTTGCCAGTACAGTTCTGCATAAAATGGTTGGTGATCCTCAGAACTGTACTTCTGAAAATTAATTCATATTGCCAGTGTCAGTAAATGCCGTAGTAACTTTTCTTCTGCAGCAGTTTTCTGTTCTTCAGCAATTATGGCATCTCTTATAACCGCAGTAATCCACGAATTCCCCGGCTCTGACCGAAGTACTCTTAAACTGTTGAGTGGGTGAATGTGCTTAACAAACGCTTTATTACACCTTCAGACAGTCCTTTCTGGTAAATATTGGTATATCGTGTCTTCAGGTGAGCGACGAGCCTGTTGATCTGCTTCCCACCCAGAAGTTTACATCTCCGAATATCTCCAACCTGTCGTTAATCCCCAGAACCAGCTTCTTTGATGAGGAAGAGAGCGTCCCTTCTGGTCTGTGTGTTTTGTACTACAGTAATGACACCCTGATCATGTCACTGTCTGAAGTGTGGAATTCTGGGGAGGGGGGTTTATAAATAATTCTGGACTGCAGTACCTGTGTGGAGTTTGTGTGCTCCCCTGTCATCCATGTAGGTTTCCTCCAGGTGTTAGGATTTTCTTCTGCCTTCCCAGGGAAAGGCAGGCTAAATGAATTGGAGTCTCTAAGATGTCCTGTCCAGGGTGTGGTCCTGTCTTGTGTCCTGTGATGGACTGGTGTCCTGTCTGGGGTGTGGTACTGTCCTGTGTCCTGTGATGGACTGGTGTCCTGTCTGGGGTGTGGTCCTGTCCTGTGTTCTGCTGTCCGGGGTGTGTCCTATCTTGCGTCCTGTGATGGACTGGTGTCCTGTCTGGGGTGTGGTACTGTCCTGTGTCCTGTGATGGACTGGTGTCCTGTCTGGGATGTGGTCCTGTTCTGTGTCCTGTGATGGACTGGTGTCCTGTCTGGGGTGTGGTCCTGTCCTGTGTTCTGCTGTCCGGGGTGTGTCCTATCTTGCGTCCTGTGATGGACTGGTGTCCTGTCTGGGGTGTGGTACTGTCCTGTGTCCTGTGATGGACTGGTGTCCTGTCTGGGATGTGGTCCTGTTCTGTGTCCTGTGATGGACTGGTGTCCTGTCTGGGGTGTGGTCCTGTCCTGTGTTCTGCTGTCCGGGGTGTGTCCTATCTTGCGTCCTGTGATGGACTGGTGCACCTCCAAGGAAATAAGCCTCCATAATAGATGGAATGGAAGAAAATGTGTGTGATGTTTAGTTCTGGAATAACATGCCGGTGTGTCTGCACAGAGCTGCTGGGAGAAGCCCTTCTGGTCCCATTAAGCCAGCAGTGAGCAGCAGCTCGGGCCCTCGGGCCCCGCAGTCGCGGCCCCGGCGTCGGCTGGTCAGCAGCGCGGTCAGCCTCCGGGTGACTGGGGACGTGTCTCGTGCAGGTGCTCCCCTCCACAGCACCGCGCTCGAGGAGGAGCTGAGGAAGGGGGGGAGAGATCACAAGGGCCTGGCGAAGACTAAGGCGCCTGTGAAGAGAATCGTGGGGTCTCTGAAGAAGCGCGGCGCGGGTGCCAGGACAGGACCGCGCCCCGCCGCCAGCACAGAGGCCGGGCCTCCGAAGAGCCGGAAGTCCAGCCAGCGGTGAGTCCGCTGCTCAAGTGTGGTGCCCATTCAAGAACTAACAGCAGGATCCTGGTGGAAAGCGATAGACTGTTGTCATTAGAAAAGGATGGCTAGGCAGGGCTGGGAGAGCCTTGGGCATCTTTATCTGGGTGTCTGATAATACGGAGTTGGTTATAACATCCTTATAAAAGAGCTCTGCTTTTTTGCGAGATGTTTGTGCATGCTCTGGGCACAGGGAGGACAAATGGATAGTTTCCCCCTGTAATCTGCACATTCCACTTCTGCAAGCTGGGGCCTGAACCTGGTCTTCTGCATTTTGAGGACCATTTCACATCCTGACAACATGCTTTTCAGAGAGTTTGAGTGACCCCTTACTTAGCTGAATTTTCCTGGATGTGCACTAGATCGTTCTCAAATCACCAACTTCAGTAAAGGTACCTGTTAAACTAATCGGAGCCTGCTTAGAGTACTGCAGTTATGCAGCTAATTAAATAATTAGGACTACTATATACAATAACAGAGCCCCACTGGAACAAACACCAGAAAACAACAGGTATTTAAGACTAATAACATCAGTTCATAAGTTTAATAAAAATCACAGATTTGTCAATTAAACTGGCTTATTATACATAAAGGCTGAGATGAGACTGTCAGTGTTATATACATTTATTTCAGTGCTTGTCTTTGGGAGATTTCGGAGCATTTAGCTAAAGCTCTGTCCCCACCAGGCATTTATATTAGATCATTTGCCTTCAGACTGGCCTGAAACGTGCCCACATTTAGTGTCATACTTGAGACCTCTTCAGGGCTGTGTCTCCAGTTTAATTCTAAAATCAGTGCAGTGTGTCAGAAGTGATGGAGCTAACAATGGTGTGAATATGTTCTCACATTTATTCAGGGTGGTGTTCAATTTTATGTGTCACAAAATCAGAACAGGCACACATGTATTGTGCCCGTGCGCAAGGTTTTTTAATTACAGTGTTCCTGTGGAATACCCTACATCATAAATAGGTACAAGCACGAGTCACTATGGATAAAAGCATCAGCCAGACTAATAGTAATGTACATGCAGTGAGTGGCACTTTAAGGTAGATCCAGACCCATGAAGCCTTGAGGTGTGCTCAGAGAGGAACAGGTGAGCACTGGAGTGATCGCAGACAGGGTCCAGCACGCTGAGCAAGCCTGCGACCTGTAGGTGTCTGCTGACTGGCATTTCAGCAGATACTGAAGTATTCGAGTTGGGGACTGGCAAAACTGACTTGCAGTGCCGTGCTCTCTGTGGCGTTCATTCTGTCTTTCCTAGGTCACATCCACCAGCGGCAAAGCAGATCCCAGAGGAGGAAGACTCCAGCAGCGACGAAGGTGGCTCAGCAGAGCAGAACAGCAGATCGCCTCCTGTTGAAAATGAAGCTTCAGAGAGCTCGGTATTGCTTTTACTCAGACTCTTCTGGTAATTAGTAACGTGTTTCTCGACAGAAACCAAAGCATCGGCCACAACCACACGGCTGGGTAGCTTGTTCCAGAGGCAGTTCTTTCAGACTTCCTGTTTTCTTTGGGGTTTTCTGTACTGGTATATTTGTATGAAGAAGGAACTAAGTCCAGGGACTGGTGTACACTAGTGTGACCCAGCCTTGTTGGTGTGCGAGCTCCCCTGTGCCGTTGCTGGGGTGGGGGTAGTAATTGTGTGCGTGGCTGCCCCCCAGGCCCCCGGGGCTGATGGCTCGGAAGCACGAGCGCTTCGCCGCAGGCGGTCATCGGCGACGCCAGGGGTCAGGGGACAGAAGCAGCCGCGGGCCGCCGGCGGGAGGCCCACCACTTCAGGGCCGCGGCAGAGGAGACCACCTGATGCTGCCGAGGACCCCTCTGCCCCGCAGAGCCCAGAGGTACCCAGCAGAGACTCTTCCCCTTACAGCGCAGGTGCACTCTTGCTTTTACTGGGCCCGGCGTGCTTTGCTGCCACATTCGTTCCCATCTGCATGATAGTATGATGTGCTTTGATGTCCATGAAGAGCTCGTATAATTGTTATGAAGTTACTGCTGTTCCCATCCTTGGGTTTATGTTTGTGCGTTCTGAAGTCCTCTGGGTTAGTGGCTTTGAGGATTTTAAATACTTGCAGCAGGTGCCCTCTCGATCAGAGAAGACGAAGCCTTAAAAGATTGAGCTTTTTCCATGTAGGTCTTTCATTTAAGCCCTGGTTGCTCTTCTCTGGTCTGATTCCAGAGCAGCAGTATCTCTTTTACAAGACGGTGAACGCATTTGTCCACCATATTTTACATGAGAGCATGCTAGTCCTTTCAACAAGTATAACACAACGTCCCTCGGTTTACATTCTTCTCCAAAGGGGCAGCTGGTGTATAAAGACAGCTGCCAGGTAGGCTCTGTGCTCCAGTGGTGTAAGAGGTGGGATCGCTCGTTCCAATCAGAACCGGACCTCCAGTTGTGCGAGCTGTGCCGGGGCTGGGCAGTTTGAGTGTGGGTGTGGTATCCTCCTCTTGCTGCACAACAGCGCCCCCCTGTGGCCTGTCGGGAAAGCAGGGCTCTGGTACCCAAACTGTGATGTGGGAGCCGATAGTCTGCAGAGGAAGGCCTGACAGTATGAGGGCTGTAGCGGTCCGTTTCTTTGGTTCTGAAAACTCCTAGTACATACATACATGCCCCTTCCCCCAGCCTATATAATAAATGACTAAATATTCTATTTAGTCTACTGTAATTTATATCTATTACTGTCTCTCTTGTGGTGCCCCTACAGAAATTCGGTGCCTTCTGCTTTTAACAAACCTGTGATTCCCAGGTCTCGGCAAGAACTAAATCCAGCGTCGCTGCCGAGTCCAGAAGTCACGCTGGAGAGATTTCAGAGGCCAGCCGGTCCAGAGCAGCCAGTCGAACCCTGGACCAGTCCGGCCCTTCGCAGGCTTCCGCCAGCGAGGAGGAGGGGGGTGTGAGCGGCCAGTCTCCTGCAGCGAGGAAGGGCAATGGGCGGGGGCGGCAGAGAAGGCGCCTGTCCCCGTCTTCAGAGGACAACACAAATGATGAAGACTCGGACTGCGTATGCAGATCCCTTACCTTAACACGTCCCGGGCCGGTTCAGTGCGGTTTGCAGGTTTTGATGCACACCACTGGTGTTGTACACCTTCTCAGCCAAGGACTTGGCCCTCCGGACACCCTGCGCCTGCTGGTTTCCTTTGCACTCGAGCTCTTACATCCCTACAGCCTTAATTGGGGAAAAATACTGTAAGTGAAAGCCTTTTAAAGGCTTTTCACCTACTGTAAAAGGGGAGATTTATATTTACATTTATTTTTTACAGGTATTAAGTCATTACAAGAAAGTCTGCCAAGAACTGGGAACTCCTGACTCGAATGGTCTTTTTGGTTCCCATGCGTAGCCGAGACCTCAGCAGGTGTGGGGAGGGCTCGAGTGCAGGTAGTGGGAGCCCCAGCGCTGAGCAGGTCGTGCCTGGCTGGGGAGTTGTATACCACGCGTTCCCCGTGTGTCACACGCAGTGGTAAGGCAGGAGGCCATCAGACTCCTCGACACATTTTAATCGGCGGGTTGCTAAACCTCTGCAGCGTGCAGCCTGGGCGCTGACATCGCTTTGAGAAAAATGGAAGAGGGTGGGCATCACAGTCTGCACATTCAGGTGCTGCTTCAGTAGATTGAGTAGCGATTCTGCGCCGGCGCCTCGGCCTGCGGGACTGCCCTGTAACTTTGTCTGCCTTCACGCAGGAGAATAAGCCGAGTGGCAGCAGAAGATCGTGGCCGTCTGATGGTGCGCAGAAACGGAAGTCCTCCTCCTCCTCAGGTGACGAGGCCGGACTGTAGCAGGCTGTTAAAGCGAGCGAATATGCTGGGGGGGTTTCAGGTCCACGGAGAGCCGGAGAAAGAGGGAGGCTGCAGCACTTCAGTGGAAGTGCATTTATAACCGAGAACAGGAGACACGTCTTTACACAAAGGTTTGTGGGAGTATGTAGCCGCCCGCCCAGCCATGTTGTTGAAGCTGGTAAGTCGTTGATAACAGCAGGGTGGACAGCCTTGGATCAGTGAGCGACTAGCTACCAAGCCCGTTCAAGGCTTTCAAGAAGGGTGGGAGAATCGCGATGCATGCAGTTGAAATAAAAATGAACCCTCTGAAGCTTTCCTGGTAGTGAACTGGCTGCACCAGAGCTGAATGTGGGAGTTCTCCAGGTGCCGGGGAGTCGGGGAGCGCCTCTTGGACGTGCTGGCCGCTGCGTTCGCGCGATGATGATGTTTGGCCCCAGGATGGAGTGGGACTAATTCAGCTGCTGTTTTTTAGGCAGCGACGGGCCCCCTCAATCCAAAAAAACCCCGAAGGACCTCACTGAACTGGACGTGGTGCTGGCTGCGTTTCAGGATTTTGTGTCGGAGTACAAGTGAGTGTATTTATTTTCGGCTGCTTCCCCTGTTTCAATCTGTGGCTGTAACAGTGGTACCTTGAGCCTGCCTGTGACGTGTCACGTCTCCTGCTCTGCCCTGACATATTGCCTGACAGCCGCTGGGTTTGCTTGTATCCTCTGCTGTGGTATCAGTGGCGATTGCAATTGCATGAGATGTCATAATGCTTCAGGTCCCAGTCCGTAAAATAATTGATCTGGAGCTCCTGCACATAAACCTGCTGTTTGTCGTGTCTCTTTTTAGCCTGATCTGCTCTTGTTCTGCTTTAGGGAGACTGGGGGAAGTGATGTGGCCAAAAGAGCAATTGAAACCCTTTCTACCAAGTTTGTGGATCAACTTACTGACATGGTGAGTCCTCATAGAGCAGTTGAAATTCAGTAACTAGTCTGAGATTTCCAAGTGTTGTGTGTTTTGTGTAGAGTTGCTTGCTTGTATCCTGTGCCCTGGTATCAGTTGTGATTGCAATTGCATGAGATGTCTTCACTGAAGTCTTAATGCTTCAGGTCCCGGTCCGTAAAATAATTGATCTGGAGCCCATGCACATCCAGGTGGGGCTGCACGGTGGTGGAGGGGATCCCCATTACCTGTAAAGCACTTTGAGTGGAGTGTCCAGAAAAGTGCTATATAAGTGTAAGCAATTAATTAGAGTTTGGACAAAACCTATGTGAAACAATGTGAACAGCAACTGTTTAATCACAGCCCAATTAAATAACACCTTATACCGTACTCCTGTAATCGGCACCTCTCACCTCTCAGAGTGCAGAAGCTCATAGAGATACTAGAACTGTCCAGTCATGTATACATTACAGTTAATCTCTCTGCTTCATGCCTGCAAGACAATAAATCTTGTATTTTTTAGATACACATAACAAAGGAGCTGAAGCAGCTGAAAAGGGAAAACAGCAAGGTAATTTTCTTTTTATTTCATCTGGAAGCAATTTAACGGTACTTCTAGTCATCCCTTGTGACATTTCCCACACAAAAAGAATTACAGATGTTGTGTCGGGGAAGGAAGACGTCTTTTTACACTTTCAACTGTTGTAATAAATCAAGGTGGAGGTTCGATCAAAGGTGTTCGGTGCCCTGTGGTGGACTGGTGTCCAGAGTGTTGTGACCCTGAGGGGGATGAGGTGTTTCTCATAATGGTGCTGTAGGTTGGCTTCATCTGCTCAGCCAGGCTCTTTTGCTTTTCTTAGCAGTACAGTCGTGAAGTTTTGTCTCCGACGGAGATGGAAAGCCAGCCTTTCCCTGTTTACTCTTTCAGACGTGGCCTGTGCTCACCCAGTTGTGCAGCCTGTATAACTGCAGGCTGAAAAAAATACGATCTCACTGAAACTTTCGCACAGCAAAACTCGCTTGTTTATGCAGCTCAAAACACGTTTAAGATCAGATCTAAGATAAGATCACTTTATTAGCCCTATACAATTTCTTGCACTAGGAATGTGTCTTTTCACATACACCAGCTTGCTCTCCATGTACCCACTAAGACACACAGACAGGGAAAGAGAAGCCTGGTATCAGACTGGTATCCCTGAGCGGGAATCGAACCCGGGCTGCGGCAGTGAGAACCACTACACCACCAGGGAAAGTTTAGACTGGGGTAACGCACTGTGCAGCAGTGGAATTTTTCAAATGAAGTTTCCATCTACACACAGGTTTTTTTAAATTAGATACTAAATATTGGTGTATCTACTTAAAATGCCTTCATGACTTTCCAGATGCTTTCACGATGCTCGTGGAACTGGTTCTTGTATGTTGCATTTTGCGTACAGACGTTGACAGCCTCGATTACTCCAGTTCGGTCCCGTGTAAGAGTGATGTGCTAGGGGCTTGTTTACCCCACTAGAGCTGGTTTCACCATGTTTTGCAGGGTTAGAAAATGCCTTCTGTGTTCCACTTCTTTCAGTAGTCTGACTGTTAATGTAAGTGAGAGGTGCAGCTAATTATCCATTGCTTTGTTCCAACATGTTCTTTTCCTCTGGATTAAGATCAACAGCGCTATTAATCGTAAAAGATCACGGCTGCTGGAGGTCAAACACGAACTAAGGAAGTAAGTAGAGTTTGCGAACCAGTGTTGGTTTTGCCATGAATTGCCGTGTGTACGAGACTCAGCATTATTCCAGTTTCACGCAGATTTCCGAAAGCAAAATTCCTGTTCTGGGAAAGAAATTAAGAACTTGGGAAAACTAAGCCCATCTTAATTTGTATCAAGATCTCAAATTTCTATGTTTAATTCCTCTAAGGTTTGTATGAAATACAATATAAGGATGGATCAACTATATACTCTGAGTTTCGAGGAGCAGCGACTTGTATTTAAAGCACTCAAGTTGTAGTATTTGGCAATTATCTGGCTGAAACTATTTTTATAGTACATCCTTCATTATTCAAGACTTTAATTATACTGTATGGATGCCTTTGCCTGCTTCTGCAGGAGACAAACCGAGCTGCGCGAATTACAGAAGGAACACGCCCAACTGAGCGAGAAACAGACCAACCTGGAGCAGGGCACAGCGCTGCTCGTGTCTCTGAAGGCCCTGCAGCAGGCCTACCTGCGGCACAGGCAGGCTCATCCTGCTGAGAGAGAGGAGGTGAGCGGCTGGGCTGTAGGGGCGCTTGCCAAGAGACTTTCAATTCGTTACAAGAGCTAATCTGGCATTCATTTAAACTGCTCTGGGAAGGAACAAGGTGGGGGGGGGCACAGTGCTGGGGCCCTGGGTTCAAATATAAACAACTGGTAGGACATATCGTACAAACTTTTCTTTTTTTTCTTGATTTAAGCCGTATCAGAAATGCATTGATCATCCTTAAGCTTGCTCTTTGAGTTCTTCTCATTCGGCCTTTTCTGTTTCACAGTACGGCCCCTCCAGCCTCCCCTCTTTACTCCTGGAAATGCGGAGTGTGTTGGGAGCCGAACACCAACTGCAAAAAATCAATACGCAACTGCAGGACTCCCTCGAGCAACTGAGCAAGAAATCGTGAAAGCATTTCTCCCGTGTGGTGATATCACACGGTTTTCTGTTTAGTGCTCGTGTAAAATAAGTGTTTAATGAGTTTCTATAGCTGGACTGATGACTGATGCGGTCTTGTGCTTTTAGAGGGATTCAGGGTGGGATACTGAAAGCAAAAGGTTACAATGTTGGCTTTTATTGAGACACCTGTTAATCTTAATGTGACAGTGACCAAGCTGTCTTACAAATAAATTATGAATAAATGTTTAAATTTAGATATGAACGTAGATTTAAAACAGAACATCCCAGTAAACAGCAGGAGGGCATATAAATAAAATTCATGCAAGATCATCATCCAATGTGAAATTTTAACAGATGAAACAGAAGTGACCTTCAAAGTATCGCATTCAGCAGTAAAATGTTACAACTATACAGGAACAGAATTTAATAAAACCCAGCATAACCTCTTCAACCTTGTATCACCATGTAGTTAATTTACATAAAGTTTCTGTAATGGTTTAAAGAAAGGGCTGAAATCTGTTATTCATTCATTTTAGCCTGATTAAGGAGTGCCATTTTCTTTCAGATTGAACTTGTAGACCAGTTGTTACAGTGTGACAATCAGGTGGAAGGATTAGATAATAGATTCCAAAGGCTATACAGGTGTTTGTGTCCTCTCCTTAGTGATGCACTTCTTCTGTTCAAGGTGAGGTGCCTGGGGAATAGCACTGGAATCGGTAATTATTAACAAGGTGCTCCTAGATAAAGGCAGGTGCCATATCTTTTACATGGTCAAAAGGTATGACCAAGATGAAGGAGGCTCCTTTCTCCAAGCATGTGCGCACCCATCATAAAACGCATACTAATCTCGCTGAGCCCGAGACTCGTATTCAACGAGGGTGTCCAGTAGAAGTTCATCTGGGATTTCGTCGGCTTGCGTCGCTCCGGGGCGGGACGGCTCGCTGGGCAGGAAGGCCCTCTGCTCCACCTCCTCCAGCGCCTGCAGGCAGGCCTGGTCATCGGGGCCGGGCTCCCAGACTGCGGCCTGGCCCGTGGGCTCCGCCGACGCACACGGGCCGCCCGCCTCGGCCGCGTGATGCTCCTGGCTTGGCACGATGTTCCCAGCCTCGTCCATCGTGAACGCAAAATCGTTTTCATCCTGGGCAAAACAAAGAAGGGGTCACTCGTTTACACAAGCTGAAGAGCACGAGCCAGCCAGCACTTCGTCCATTCCATCACTTTGGCTTGAACAGCTCCCACAAAACATCTAAATCATACATCAACACATCCACAACCCCACTCCCCTGAAAGATTAGTCCGCTAGCATGGGGAGTAAGAAGGCTCTAGAGAGACTTGGAGAGTGGTGTTACCAGAAACAGTCACATACGGTGACCTAGGAGCCGATGCACATGCTCAAGTGACGTTCCTGAAATGATCGTTTTCTCAAGAGACACTTAAGTTTTAGAAATAACCCAAACCCCAGCTCTAACCTGAGCTCATGTTACAACTGCTGGAACACAGAAGACTTGGGTAACTATTATTCTATTGTAACAATACGCACAAAGGTTTTGCTGATGCATCACGTAGCCTAGATGAATTTTTTAAGGTTGCCGCATAAGACCCCCTTCAAACAGCCTGAACTATGCTTCTACGAAACTATTCCGAAACAGGCGTGGTAATAATGACAAAAAGAGTGCATGTAACTTTGTAAGCTACTCCGCCACAGCGATCCTGACGGATCACACACGCTGCAGTTTGTGCTTCCCCAATACTTTAAAACCTGAATTGAGGATTTAATACAAAGCAGTTCCCCTGAATAAACCTGCGCTCTTATACCATTTCCCCTCCTTGTTTTCTGGATAAGAATGCAAAATGACCAACCCAGAACATTATATGAAGCTTATTTGCAGTATTAGTGGTTCATTTCTTCATTTATATGGTACTTTTCTTGGAAGAGTATATCCACCACTAAAGTACAGCACCCATCTGGATGGCATACAGCAGCCCTACCATACAGCTGATCAGGCAAAGTGAGAAATACGAGAAGATCACTTCATTGGCCATATACGCTTTCTTGTATTAGGAATTTATTATGACTTTACGAACTGAATAAAGAGGGCACCGTGGGTAGACTAGATCAGACAAACGCAAAGTGGAATTAAACCACAACGCTGCAGTTAAACCCTACTCTTATGAACAGCAGAGATCATCAAACAGTCAGGACCTCAGTTTAATGTCTCATCTGAAGAAAGACCCCAGACAGTGACCCCAGTCACCTACTGAAGCATTGATTTGGAGATTCCGGGCTAAAGGGAGTTGCCACCACACCCACTAAGCACTCTGGATTTCAAGGTGTGTTTTAAAGGAAATAAAAATGTAAACTGTTCTGGAAATCAAGCTGGAATTTCCAATTCGGCTAAATTAATGAGAGGTTAAATAACCTTACTTCATCCTGACTGTGCCTCTTCAGGCAAGGAAAGTATTCCACTATTACACGAACTGTAAAAATCACTGCAGCCCAACATTGCCATCTTATCAGCAGCCATTATGGCACACACTGTGCCAATGAAAATGTAAACACTCGGGACACGTTTATTATGCGTAGACACTATGCGAGGCCAAAAACTAACAGTGGGATAATGAGCAAGCACCCACTTCATGCCAAAGTGAACAACGTTGGCGAGCCAAATTCAACACGGGATCGATCATTAACAGTGCAAGCAGGAAGGGAGAACGTTTTCACCATTTACTGACCTCCTTCATGAGGTAGCCGAGACACACCTCACGGGGCAAGGGCACACCTGTGGGAGAGACATTAAAAAACATCACCCCTGGAACAGACTGCCCGGGGGGCCGTAAAGGAGCCTCTGCTCGTGGGAACCTACTTGGAGATCTGTAATTCTCACCCCTGCACATGGGGTCGTGGCACTTCTGATACCAGACCTCCTCCTTCAGATCCACCAGGATCCTGGAAGGAAGACCAGATTTGGTGCATTAATCTAAAAACGCACAATATGCTTCAGAACGGTTTCCTATTCAAGCTGACCGCAGCCTCTCTGATCACCATCCAGTGAAACCCTTTTCAGAGATGACCAGTCAAACCCGATATCCGGGCAGTGTTTTTTCATTTCCGATTCAAAGCTACACACGGGGGGCTTGCAGTAGTTTTTTCGTAAGCGTGCGCGTTCGTGTCTGATGTAAACATGCGTGGGGGGGGGCTGACTTTTGTCAAGTCCTTCTGAAGCCAGAGGCGGTATCGCTCAGAGGTCTCCCTGCAGCACGGACTGTTGCATTGTGGATGTTTTCCATTTCCTAAAGGTTTTTAGTCAAATTTGAAAGTCGTTCTTTCCTGGTGTAGAGAATGCTCCCATGCTCACAGTACAGCCAGTATTAACTACAGAAAACAGAGACATCGAACTCAGTGGAGCACATCAGGGTGAATGTATATCAAGTATATTACATGCAGAAGTGTGCTACAGACCACTTCAGAAACCATAATGTAAATGGTTGAAGAAAAACAACAGAGGTATCACTTACATGATATTGTTGCTTTTATGGAACCTGCCTACATTTTGGCACCAGCGATACTTGGAGATGTCATAAACCAGAAGTTCCTCAGAGGAAAAGTAATTCCACTGCCGTATGGCTGTTCAGGAGCAAAAACAAAGCAACACTATCTCAGGTCTTGATCTCCTTACACCCACTGCAGTGTGAGTGTTTAAAGAATAAAGAGGCCTTACTGCCTTCAATGCCATCTTTGTTCACCAGAGAGAGCACAAAGTTGTCCACTTCTATGTAAGGAGAATACTGACATCCACCAACAGACCCTACAAGCAAATTAAAAGAAATAATTCAAATTCAAATAAACGAAAACACTACTTTTCTGTATGTTTACAGTTTTAAAAACATCTTTAGACGATGCCTTTGGTACCATTTTGTACCTACATTACATGGTTAAATGAAAATATAAATAATGCCATCACATTTTCATTTCTAAACATTAATTTCAATTCCTCTAGACTAAGACACATTACCTGATTTGCACAAAGACTGAGGAACTGCTGTCTGAATGCATTTTGTTTTTGTAGCCTCAGGAACATCACAAGTTAGAATAATCAGACCATCTGAGAACCTAGTGTAGAGACAATAAAACAAAGTTACATACTAATACTGTATATCCCAACTTCCACTAAAAGCAGACTAAACCTTTTATTGTTTTCTACTTTAAAGTAATTTTCATATACTTCATATATGTAAGCAGACTTCTGAAAGAACTAGTTTATTCTTTTAGCCTGCCCAGTAGCTACACCATTGTGAAACCTGACATTACATTTTGAATGACACTGGGATTATAGTTCCCTACAAACTATTTGGTACGCTTTTCAAAAAACTTTACAAACAAAACATATCCTTTCACTCTGTGACACACAAAATCTTGTGGCACACTTAAAAAGAATGGTCAGAAATTCCTAATGATTTTTGACTGAACAGCCAGGATTAAAGCCGATTCCCTGGGAACTTTCAAGAAAACAGCTGAAGGAGAACCTTGGATCAGTAAGCTACTAGAAACCACTGCCTGACTGGGACTGAATGGGATAAATGACTTCCTCTCATTTGTAACCCAACTGGATGCAAGCGTCTCCGATTTCACCAAAGAATAATGAAGAGCAGTACCGAACATTGCTGACGAGGGAGGCGAGAAATATTTGTTCTTCCTGAGACAGGTGCTTCTGAGGCCTGGGGACAAATGTATTGTCTTCTGCTACACTGAAGGCAACATTCTTCCCAGCTTTGGAAGATTTGTACAGGCGGAAATTTCTGTTCTTTGTGTACACTCCTAACAGGGAAGGAGGACAGCAATAGATTACTAACTCTTCAAAGTGAGGGTATGCAATTTATAACGCAGTCACAGTCTGTAAACTGATAGATACTTCAGAGCGCTGCATGTAAAACTCAGAAAAAATTGTCGGTGTTTGCAAACGGAAGCCAAACATTGTTATTCATACCGATATCAACAAAGAGCTGATCCTGTCCATCTCTGTCTTTCACGAAGAGAAACATCAGGCCCCCAGCCTGAGGAGATGGCGGGGTTGGACACTCCCCAGTTCTCTGTCTTTTTGGATATGGATTCCTCAGCCTCTCAGCCTCCGGTTCCTGCCCAGTTCCAAAAGACAGAAGAGGGGATTGGCTGCTTGCAGGCTGTCCACTGCTCTCCAAGTGGGTTTCTGTCACCAGACTGTGTCTTCTCCTTCTCAGCTCCTCCAGCGCTGGCTTTAACACCTTGTGGACAAAATGACCTTCAAGTGGAAAATGAGACCAGTAAGAACGTAATATCACACCGAGAAACGTCACACTGCTTTATAATTCAAAAGCTAAAAAAAAAAGGAGTTAAGACTGATGTAAAGACCTAATGAGACAGGCAGACACACAACACCAGAGAATGAGCAGAATAATGGTGTAAGCTGGGCTTGTCTTGTTTTTTTAGACGTTCGCACAGCGCTACAATTCTTTACAGGTGTGACCCAAAACTTGAGGCGATTTTGCATTACATTTTCACAGACGTATAAGCCAAGTTGACAGGGTATTTGGTAATTAATTATCTGAGGTTACAATACAAACAAATCACCAGAAATGATCTAAATACATACCAACGTGTATATTGTCTTTAAAAGCTGCATTCGGAATAAGGAATATTAGATGTCGACTGAACTTTTCTTCTGTGCTGGAATCCAAATTCAGAACATCATCCCTGGAGATTTTAATTCCATATTCCTCTTCCAATTTCAGACGTACATACTAGGACACAAAATAAACCACAGATCAATTTAAAATCAGTGCAAAGAAGGTCTTCTCTGGGACATGCTCACATCCAGGATCCGGGAGCCTGCAGCCAAAGCCCCGGAGTGTCTTCTCTTGCCACTGCTGCTGCAGCTTCCTGCAAGGGCTTCATCTCATTGGGGCTTTTTTGACTACACAAACATGCATGAAAATCAGGCACTCCTCACAGCTGCCAGGTTTCAGCGAGGACCGTGGGCATCTTACTACTCTGTCTTCCTGTCTTTCAACACCATTTGCACACACTACAGCCCTAGTGAAGTGACTCTGCACAGCTCAGCGCAAGGGTTCCAGACCCTTCTCTCCTCGGTTAGAAAAATAAGAGGATAATGAACCGCTGTAACGTCCACTCACACACTCTGAATTAAGAAACCTTTTGTGAACTGGACCTGTAATATTTCTGTGCTGCTCCTACGCCGTGACGACCGATGGCTCCATACCTGAATAAAAAACGCCACCATCTGTTTTCCATCCCGACCTTCGTTAGAGGGCCTGTGGAACTCCAAATCGAAGTACAGCTTGCACACCGCACCTTCGGGGATGACCTCATAGCAGTGCATTAGAGACCGCCTGTAAGTCCTGCGGTGAAAACCAAAACACGCTGTGCTGGCAGCAGACCGATTTGTGCAAACGGCTCGGAGTGTGTAATGTGACATTAAAGCTTTTGAACAATAAGTTGTAATCCCTTGAATTTATTTGCTATATATTCACACACTATATACAGTAAATTAAATAAAATTAGGCTGCTTCACAAAATATTAGAACTTCAATCTAGATTGTAGTTTGTAGTAGACTGTAGTAGTTTGTAGATTGTAGATTGTAGTAGTGTAGTGTAGAATTTATGTTTACCAGCATCATGACTGTTTTAAGGGAATAATAATTAGGCATCTTTGTTTTTTCGGGACTTGATCATATTACCCTCAAAGTTTTATTCATATGTGAGCAAGGTCAAGATCGTCACAGGTGTACAACTAGGCGTCTTGTTATACTACTACTTCTCTGCCATCAGTGAAACAAAGAGCGCAGGAAACCAGCGGAAAGTATGTGGAAGCACATTCAGAACTCGGAGAAGGAGCCACCAGTTTACACAGAGGGATGTGGCAGTCTCCAACAATCGAACCTATCGTGCTGATGAAGCCGATACCCTGGCTTCATTCCCGATGCTTGGATCAGTTATCCCACAGCAGCTACGCGGGCTTCCCAGACCGGACGCCCTCCTCCCGTCACGGGACTCACCTGTAGTAGTGCCAGAGCTCGGCATACGTGGTCACCAGGTAGATCCTCTGCCCTGTCTCGGTGGGGTCCTTCTCCAGCGCAAACACGTGGACACCCTTCGGGGGGCAGAAGCACACAGAAGCTTCAGGTCCTGTTTCACAGCAGATCGCGCTCCGACTTCTCTCCCCCCCCCCAGATGAAACGGCCCCGCCGACCCCGGCCCCCTCACCTCCGCGCAGCTCTTGGCGAAAGCGAAGGCCAGGCCCTGGCGGGGGAAGACCCGCCACAGAGTAGACGGCTGCCAGGGCCTGGACAGCCTGGGCTTGTACGGCGAGGACAGGGGCCAGTGCTGGTACCACTCAGCCCGCCGCGCCACCCTCTTCACCCTTTCGCCCCACTCCTGCCTGATCATCCCTCACCAGCAGGGGGTGCCGGGGAGACACCCTGGAGAGCGGCCGAGAACAGGAGACAGACGGGAACGGAGACGATCAGCTCCTGCGCAGCACATTAGCCTGGGTGATAAACTCCTCCATCTGCCCTCTTCCCCAGGTCACGGGGATCCCCTGCACCAGCACCAGTGTGTACCCCCACCTGGATGAGGCGCCAGTCAACTCCCCACACCCCAGCTCTCAGTGGGTAGGAGAGCAGAGTGATGAAGCCAGTTCAGAGATGGGGGTTATTAAGAGGCCATGATGGGTAAACGCCAATGGGAAATTTGACAAGGACGCCGGGTAACTAATACTGGTCACAGGGAGGAGAAAAAAATAAATGATTTCCACCACTCCCATAGTATATAAACACAAACACTTAACAGATAGTTACACTGACCTGGATTAACAGCACAGGTAACCTTGACCCGGAAGAAAACAGCACTTCCTAGGAAGACAGATGAAACGCAGGCGTGCCTCCTTTTTACGAAGGATGTTTTGAATATGGATGACAGCTCACAGTTAGGCTGGATTGCACTGTAAACTCCTGTCAGCCTATTTAGCTCTGAAGAGGCATTATTTAAAAAACGGAAGCCTTACAATTCTTGCTTGAAGAATAAATAATGTCCACCGTACATCGTAATTCAGCAATTAAAACAAGTTGGCTAAATACACCGTCAAACGCAAAGGGACCGATACAAGAGTATAAAACACCCCGAAGAGCCCGAAGACGACACCTGACTTTAAGGTTTATCTAGACCTCATCATAAGAAGATATCAAGCGTCTGACGACCATTTGTTTTACATTTATATCAATTATATCATTTTATATATATATATTAGGTCTCCTCGTCACGTCTCGTTATGTGCGTTCACATAAAGGTATAGTAAATACACACATACTGTACTTACCGAGGGCCCAAGTTTTTTTAATTTAGGCGATTATTATTATTATTAATAGCACACTGCAAACTCTCGCTGGATAACAAATTAACCCACAGACGCTGCCTGCAATGTTTGTATCTCCTTTTCCTTAAAGTTGCCGCCCTTTTGCACAGTTTCCGTTTCATGGCCCGGCGGCTGGGAGATGTAGTTTTTTTTTAATTCGTTTTTAATGTGTCGGTTTTTTTTTTTACAATTTTACGTAAAAAAACGCGAAGGGTGGAGCTCAATACCACCACATCGTGGCTCTTAAAACTACACAAAAGAAACAAAAACTCGACGCTGTTTGTAGGGCGGTAGGCGGTCCTTCTCCTTTGCGGTGTCTTTTTTTTTGTTGTGTGTTAGTTAGTTTCACGGCCCGTTTCAAAAAGCGGGGAGGTGTTGTGAGCCGAATAAAAAAAAAAACAGATATTCAAACTGCGACCCAACCTTTGAAACGTTAAAAAAAAAAATAAGGTGAACCCGCAGAAGATTTAAGTTTTTGACAAGAGCAGTGTGGAGCAGACAGGCGCAAACGTAAGTCTTTTTTTTATTTTGCTTATATTAGCTGGAAATTGTGATTCGTATTTTTATTATTATTAACAACCACCCCGTCTCAGTTTAAGTTATATTCAAGTTATATTCATTCCCTCATCGTCCAAAGTTTTGACGTAAAACCATATGCACTTGATACAAGTTTCTTTCATTACCGAAAAAAAAAAGGTCTTTGGGAAGTGATCGATTATTTTGTTTCATACCAAAACACAAGTTCGAGTCGCCTGGATGTGGACGGTGAAAATATTCAACTGTTGTTTACAAACTTGTCAAGATATAGACGGAGTCTCTGCCATGAAGCTGTTATTATATAAGCAAACTTGGGCTTGAAATTGCACAGGTATTTCATGTCGAGAATGAGCTGCTAACAGCTGGTATTGACTTGTTTGGTCAGTGTCATTCAGTGGACGTTTGGTCTTTCCTAACCGGAACATTTAAAGGGTATTTCGGTCCTTTTTTTAAAAAAAAACATTTACATCTCCCTCACGTTCAAGATTGCAATACTTGATTTGTATTAAAGAATATACAGACCACAGACAAACCGCCGGACGCCTCTTCTTTTATTTGCACATCTGTCAAAACGAGAAAAAAATAAACTGGCTTACCAAGTAGAAAGACAAAGCCGTGATTTTGAATTATTTGACGTTTCCACCGTGTTTTGATGTGGCTGTATTAAAGCACTTTTAATTCACTCGTGGGTGGGTACAAGGTTTCCTGTAAGTGTTAGGTTTTCCTCGAACATATCGCTCACTTCCTGAACTTGTTTTCTTTTTAAATAATAATTCCTCCGTCGAAGGGGATATCTTGCTCGTTCCCAAACTTTGGGAATAAAAATAATTCTAACGTTTTGTTCTGGCAGGAACTTGTTTAAACTTGAAGTAAGCTTTTAGAGGAGTCAGTGTGTGAACAGGAAGATGACTGTTTTGCACTACCTTGCTGCTGACTAAGCCGGTGGTTGGTACGGCTGGTGTGTCAAGTAGGTTTTAATTCCAGCACAGCTTTTCACAGAGAAAATATCAGTATATTATTAGAATGATTTGGCTAGATCGGACCAATCAATCAGGCTGATCAGAGTTCTTCAGGTGCTTCTGCACCAATGGTATCTGCACATACTGTATAAACCCTTCAGATGTCCAGGCTGGACATCCCTGCTGTAGGCACTCAAATTTCAGTGAGTCACGGTACGATGTAATTCTACCTAAAGGGCAATACCTACCTCTGCCTATTAAACTAATGTCCAATACTTTCGCTTAATTGTCAAGATGCCCAAATAATTCAAACAAAAGCAAACATAAACGAATAAATGTGCATCCTTCTGTTGAATTCTGAGAATTGTCTTCAAAATCCTTTCCAGGTGAAAATGTACGTTTTCCTTCTTGTCCCACACAAATATAAAAATTCCTTTGGATTTTAAAATCTTTTTTTAGAAAAGCAGGATTTGACATCACAAAGTTGTAATTATATTATTTCTTTTTGGTTTGCGAGTTTAAAATTATTTTTCTCTGGGTTTTTTTTTAAGCTTTGAGGGAAATACCAATGTTGTTGTCACGTGTGAAATGACAAGGCCATGGAAAACGTTTGTGTGTGCCCCTGTTCCTCATGAATGTCTGTTGGAACCCCTCTGGGACATTACAGTATCATCCTTCCTTAATTGTTATATTTTGCTTAAAAAGGGGTGTTCTTTTCCCCATAGCTCAACCCGACCATGAACAGGTCCTGTAATGTGTGACAGTAAACCAAGCCGTAATGCCTACATTGCATCTAGCGTTATACTATACAGTTAAGGAACAAGTAGTAGGTTTATTCCATGCTGGAAAAAAAGAAGAAAGAAAACACGTTTCGTCTGTGGAGCCTTCTTCAGGTGTAAGGGAGAAGGCTCACACCCAGAGAGGGCTCCACAGCTGAAACGTTGTGTTTTCTTTCTTCTCTTTTCAGTGGGGAATAAACCTATTACTTGTTCCTTTGCAGCCTACGCATGCTGACGCAGCTCCCCACCTGAACTACTGTACAGTTATACTGTTCATAAATTCATCCTTTTTTTGTCTTAAAGCCAAAACAGTTTGGATCCCTGCAGTAGTACACAAACTCATGGGGGTGGGGTTGGGGGGGATATTTCTTCGTATTTCATCAGGCTGTGTAAATATTTAAAAATCCTGGAGGGTGGTGGGTGGGGGGGGGGGGGGTTCTTTTGTCTCCCGGCCGGCGTGTGTGAGGTCATCGCCTCGCGGGCTCCAGGGAGTACGGGTTCCAGCCTGCTCTTGACAGGCGATGACGTCATCGAGCCCGGCCCTTGGCAGCGCGGGCTGCTATTGGCCGAGCAGGCGGTTAGCAACACAGAGGGCAGGCAGGCAGGCAGGCATGCATGCATGCATGCGTGCGTGTGTGTGTATGCGTGCGTGTGTCTGTATGTATGCGTGTGTCTGCGTGCATGCGTGTGTGTATGTGTGAGCTGCCACTGGAGAAACCAGTGACTGTGCGGAGCCTCACTTGAGCTTTGTGGTCTGCTTGTTTCCCTCGGTCTAGAGACGATGTCTGAGGCGACGGAACCCGTTCGAGGCGCCGGAGGAGATGCGGTGGACGCCAAGCCAGCCAGTGCCCCACAGTAAGACTTTCTTCCGTCCAGTCTGCAAAGCCGTTCCGCTGCGTGAAACACCGGGTGCCCTTTGAACAGTACTGTCACGACTCCAGACAACGAAAGGACTCTGTTACGTGTGAAGAGACCCTTATACGCGAGTTATTTATGTAGTTCGATGTTCTTTGAAGAGAGATGATTAAATAATGTTCATATTATAGGCTGTGTGCTTTCAGTTTCTTTTGTGTTTGAACGTCGAAGACTTGTTGAATCAAGAAACAATATCTGTCTGCATTGATACCTGGATGTGGTCAGTTCTCTACAACGAGAGAGGCTGTTTTTTTTTTTAGATGGAAATGACTACATTTAATTTGAGTTAGGCCGATCTGTGTTTATCTCCATGTGTGACGCACATACCCCCCACACAATAGTAGCAGATAGATTCTCGGAATCGTATCATGTCGAATGTATTTTTGGCCATGTGGAATCCTGTTCCATTAGACATGCAGGAGATTAATGTTATTGTACACACCGAAAATAAAAACGATATCATGTATTTCAAAGCAAAATCAGCTCGCAGATAACAAAACACTTCTTTTCTTGGTATCTCTAAGAAAGAAAAGAGGAGCATAAGGGCACTTACAAATGAACTTGAACTTGATCGCCATAAGTAACTGGTACGTGTACTGGTACGATGGAATTCTTACTCACAGAAAGTCTCTCGATCGTTAAAACAAGCGCAAGAACACAAAGTGCAGAAAGTGCACAGAATGAGAGGCGGTCTTTCAGGCCAGACTACTGTTGGGTAGTTGGTAGTTTATTGATCCCAGGATCTCATCCACCAGGGAATTGGCTTCAATAACTCCGTGTTCCATTCCCCCAGGTCCCTTGAGTGAAGAAGCTCCCCCTGTTCTTGCGTTTAAATGCCCTTTCCTGTACTGTAGTTTCCACTGGTGTCCCCTGGGCTGGGGCTTCACTGTTCATTCTGAGGTCGATTCTGAAGACTTGTGTCGGGTCCCCACGTAGTCTTCTTCACCGTTCAGACCTGCAGAGTTCGCCTGGTCAGTGCGGGACACTGCTTTGAGCCCCAGAACGTATCCGAACTGTGCGGATGACCGGTCCTTTTGGCTCTGGGTCCAGTGGTGATGGTGGAAACTTCCCTGGTGTCTTTTCTAGAACCCTCTCTATGCGGAGGTTTGTGTTTTAAGACGCTGCACTCTTTCCAAAAAATAAGATCTGCTCAGAGGAACTTACAGCGAATGTAAAGGAATTTTTTTTGTTATTGGTATGTCTGCATTTTTCATGTCTGAGCCGCTGCTGTGAAGTTCTATATCGGCTCTCCTGCGCGTGGCGTTCCAGTGATTTTTTTCATTTTTTAATTTTGCTTTTTTCAATGTTATGAATTTGAATGCCATCGTTATGAATGTAATTTGGGGTGGACGTATGCGGTGTTTGCTGGCAGGACGTAACGGACGCACCAGCAGTCCGTAAAGGCTGACTGAAAGAATCCTTTGTGCGAGTCGTTAATGACGGATTCATGCTTTCTCCAGCCAGGGTCCCAGAGTTCCACCTACGCAGGTGGACGCCAAGCATCACGACTCCCACATGTACAGATACAATATGAACTACCCACGCCTTGGCCAGTGCATCATCATTAACAACAAGAACTTTGATAAAAAGACAGGTAACATCTGCATGGGGCTTGTGTTTTCTTCAGCGTTGTTCATTTGAAAGAGAGCAAACAAGAGGTTTGCTACGAAGGGTGATGCTACAAGTGGATGGTTTTATGGAGCACTGCAGGATTCTGTGCTGTTAAAATAGAGGCATGTTTATCATAAGCTTGTCCAAACACTGTTTTTCTTCATTTTGAGCTGTATTACTAAGCTTTGTTTTCCAGCTGCATGGTGTTTTTAAGGTTTTTATTTTGAAATAGAATAAAAGCTTTTGGATATTTGAATGGAAATATGAGTTAAACTCAAGGAAGTGAAGTTAAATTTCGTGCAGGGATCTTTGCAGGTTCCTTGGGTTTGGGTGCTTATTATATCTCACCCATAGTATCCACTTCGCCGCTCCGGACTGATGAATAAATATATAACCAGACTCAAAATGTTTGCATGTGTTCTCAGGAAGATGACATTAGTTATTCGAGATTGTGTGCTGTACACTTGAGTGACTTTTGTTTCATAAGAGAGGGAATCTTTTCCTGCTGTTTCTTGAAAGGACCCAGGGTGTCGGCTTCAACGCCGCATTTGGGACCCTTGTGCCAGACCCCCACAGTCCGTTGTGTAAAGAAGCTCTTCCTGTTCTCAGATTTAAATGGCCTGCTCCCTAGTTTCCACTTGCGTTCTCTGGCTCAGATTCGTTTCTGTGTCATTCTGATTAATTGATGGTAGATTCAGGTAGATTCCTTACAGTCTTATGCAGTTGGAAGTGTTATAATTAAGTACATTTCAATCTTGCATGGTGTAGGATCCCTTTCTTCATACAGTGAATGAATTTGTGTTAAGCTTTTTATGACATGAATTGTAAATGTCTCGTCTCTTTATATTGAGTTGTGGTTAGGGCTGACCCACTTGTATACTGTAATTGCTGCAACAGCTTACCTTGCTTTATTTTTTTACAGGAATGAATATCCGCAATGGAACTGACGTGGATGCTGGGAATATGATGAAGGCGTTTAAAATGCTGGGATACAGCGTCAAGGTCGTCAATGACCAGACTTGTGCACAGATGGAGACGTGCCTGCAATCGAGTGAGTGCTGACCTCGCCGCTTCCCAACGCAAACGATCCCAACGCAGTGCACGTGCAGCCATGACTGTACTCATCTGGCTCGCAGCTCTTTTTTCCTTTCTTCCCAGCAGTGTTCTGTCACTGAATTGCAAGCAGCCGCAGCTCTGTTTAGTCCCATGCAGTCGCTTTCGTTTCCAGACCATTTTTAGGTTTAGTGCACATGCGCTGGTGAGCAGTCTGGGAGGAGAGAGGAGGGAGAGTCAAGGTAACTGAGAGATCTCCCCCAGCCAAGCTTCTGTCTCGGAGGGCTGCTCTCAGCCGGGTGGAGTGGTGCAGGAAAACGGGATTCAGAGCTTCTTCCACTTGGAAGGCCCCTGTGGGACCCGTTCTCAGGCTCGTGGTTGAATGGAAATAGGAGTTGAAGCCCGTGTGTCAGGCTGAAGGAGTTTCTCAGGCCGGGCCGTTGGCCGCGCTCTCACCCCGGTGTCTCTCCGCGGCTGCAGTCGCCAGGGAGGACCACAGCAAGGCGGCCTCCTTCGTGTGCGTGCTGCTGAGCCACGGCGACGAGGGCGTGCTGTTCGGGACGGACGGCTGCGTGGAGATCAAGAAGCTGGCGGGCTACTTCCGGGGGGACCGCTGCAGGACGCTGGTGGGCAAGCCCAAGCTGTTCTTCATCCAGGTACGGGGGGCCCCGCCTGGGGCCCGGCGGCTGCACCCGCAAGACCGCCGATTTTCGTTTTCGTCTTCTTTTATTTCCTACCTGAGACGCAGCTCGTGTTGGATGAAGTCTGGGCTGAATCGAAGCGGGCTTGAGTTTTGCTCTCCGTTTCGAGACCGTGCTGCCTAATCTGTCCCTGTGGAAATGGTCCGGGGGGGTAGGCGCGGTATCTCTCTTCGTTTGTCCTGAGAGAGTTCCGCTGCCCTGAACCGTTTCCTAACGGGAGGTGGACACGGGCAGCGGTTTTGAAAGCCATCCAGCTAAATGATGTTTTAATCGGTTTGTTCTTACCGGGTAGGTAGAGATTGTTTGTTGCACAGAGACGAATGCTGATCACTTGAGGGATTGATATTTAAGTTGCGTTCTTCACCCCTTTCTTCTGCAGAAGAGTCTGTAATAGGTAACGTTGTGTAGTTGTTTCTTTTTTAATTTAGAATTGCAAATTGCAGTTTTTGGGCTTGTATATTATTTTATAGTCGACATAGTCAATAGTTCAGTGCCGGACCTGGGGTGCCGTCTGCAGAGAGTTAGTGTGCTCTCCCCTTGTTCGCATGGGTTTCCTCGGGGTGCTCTGGTTTCCTCCCACAGTCCGAAAAACATTCTGGTAGGTTACTTGCTTATGGGAACATTGACCCTGGTGTGAGAGTGTGCATGTCTGTGTGTCTGTCCGCCCTGTGATTGACCAGTGTCCAGTGCGGGGAGTATCCAGCCTTGCACGCCCTGTTTGCTGGTTTAGGCTCCATCTGCCCTGTGACCCTGTACTGGAAGAAGCAGTAGGAAAATGGATGAATGGACGGATTATTTTGTTTATGCAAATTACAAGGGGGGTAAACACACAGACATGCACACTTTCACACCAGGGCCAATGTTCCCATAATGAATACCAGTCCACAGGCAAATGACTTCCATGGAAGTTATCTGTTATCAGAAAACCACTTATTCCTGTGGGAGTCACTATGTGGGACCCATATAGACCGCAGGGTGAGCGCCCCCTGCTGGGCCCACTAACACCCCTTTCAGCAGCAGTTTTTAGTTTTTCCCAGGATGTCTCCCACCAAGGTACTGACCAGGCTCACACCTGCTGAGCTTCAGTGGGCTGCCAGTTGTGAGTTGCAGGGTGACATAGCTGCTGGCTGCATGAATCAACAGGACTGCTATTGAATACCTTGGCCTGCATCACTGCAGAAGGAAATGGACGTACTTGTGCTGCCAGAGGCTGAAGATGAAGTGTAATGGTTGGTTTGTTCTGCGTTGTGTTGCTGTTGTCAGGCCTGCAGAGGTACCAGCCTGGATGGGGGCATTGAAACAGATGCCCTCGGTGATGATAGCAGCTCAGAGAAGCTACCCGTTGAGGCTGACTTCCTCTATGCGTACTCCACAGCCCCAGGTACACTTCCTGCTCTGATCACGGTCTCTTGTAGGCACGGTGCAGACACGGCGCCGCTCCTCACACAGCGGCAAACTCCTCTTGGCCAAAACACGGTCTCTTCCTCCACAGCAGAGATCTGCACTGTCAGGGTGTGAAGTGGGCTGTCTTGCAGTGAGCCCTGTTGCACAAGGGGACAGTCGTTAATAATCACCTGTGACGGATCGCTTAAATACACTTGTCGAGGTTTGGGAAGGGCTGTCCTCAGTTTTGTACAGAACAGCATTTAACAAAGCATTGCCGAAGAGCCACTGAGGCTCCTAATCAAGAGTGCAGTGCTGTCGCTCTGTGCTGAAATGGGCCAAAGGGACTAAGTCTCTGTCCTGCAGAACCTGTTTCTTAACCACATTAACAGGTTTGTGCTGCTGATCAGTTTACGTTCGATTTGCCTAGAACCTTATCAGTCTGGGTTCCTTGACATAACCACAGGCCTAACGCTTGGCCTGTTACAAAGCAGAAAGTACAGACTGAAGACTTAATTCAGTGCTGCAACTTGATAATGGGTGATGTTTCAGAGTAGTACTGTAATAACAATAAGTGAAAAGTGTCTTTTATATCGTTTGAGATGGTCTGTTTAAGTCTTATATTTAAGTGAGAGGTTGATTCCATGCTGAAAAGAGAAGAAAGAAAACACAACGTTTCAGGCTTCACAGCCAAAACGTTGTTTTCTTTCTTGTTTTCAGTATGGAATAAACCTGTTACTTGTTCCTTTGCAGCCTACGCATGCTGACGCAGCTACTCACCCGAACTTATATTTAAGTGTATCAATGTTAATTATATACTATATCTACCCGTTATCTACAGTATATGCGTGCATAGCATTCAGGCTGATTTCTCCCTATGTAGTCTGTGTATATATACTGCAACTACTTGTGTGTCTTACCTGTTTATGTGTATTATAAGGGAGTGCCATTGTTTCTTTGTCTTTGAAGGTTACTATTCATGGAGGAACACAATGAATGGCTCCTGGTTCATCCAGTCCCTGTGTAACATGCTGACAAAGTACGGCAGAGAGCTGGAGCTCATGCAGATCATGACTAGAGTGAACCACACGGTGGCACTAGGTTTTGAGTCCATCTCAAACATTCCAGGCTTCGATGCAAAAAAGCAGATTCCTTGCATAGTTTCCATGCTGACCAAGGAACTGTATTTTCCCTGATGTATTTATTGTTGTAGTGAAGAAATGGGATTTAAATTTTCTTAATGACTTTTTATGAAATTCTTTAGTAAGTCACCTGTTTAATGTCATTTTTAATAGTTCTGAGAGTGAATCCCTAAACAAGGAGACTCCAACTGGAGAACCACAGTTCATTGATTATACGTCGCCCTGACTCACTTGTTTCCGTTACTGGGACACCTTGTACATTAAAGATCAGCAAATTCTTTGTTCAGTTATAGGAACTGTGATCTTTGACTGAAATCGAATACTTAAAGTCTAGTTCACCCAACTTCATCATTGCATAGACTTATACAACTGTTTATCAAAAAAACATTTAAATAAAGCAGCACAGGCCCTGACAGCTCAGGGAAGGGTGCATTTTCTGCGGGTCAGAGATTGTGGTGATTTGAGAAGTGTGATGCTTTTTGACTTCAGTGCAGTGGTAGCCGCTGTTCTAAAACACTTTGGACCAGAAGGGGAAAATAATTTCATTTCTATGCTAGCAAATTGCAGCTGATTGAAAGACCCAAGTTTTTCTTACCTCATCAACTATACAGTTCAAGTTTACGTGATTCATTAGCCTCTCACAGTTGTTAAATGTGTTTGTTGTAAATGACGAGGAGGATTAAAATCCACTTGACAGTGTCATTGACCATTTGGCAAATGACAGTCACAGCATCAGATGGAGGGGAGAAGCACTTGAGCATTAATTTATAGATTTGAGGCACAAATGCTGTTAAATAGGAATAAAATGATTTGATTTTGGGAGGGGGTGCAGATTGTTTAATAATGGGGACTCACTGAAGACCATAGAACATTTTTGATAGTCATACAATACCTCAGGCAGCTCCTAAGAATGCATTATCCTGTGAACATTTCCTTGTGTACCACTAAGGATTGAAATAAACTTGTCTTTTTGGGGAGTGTTTTCAAATTAATCATTTCCAAGCTGAAATGAGTGTGGAGTGGTGCATGTATATTTTTCTTCATGATGGGTGCTTTGCATTTGAAGCAAAGCAATTCCTGTTGCAGAAATGTAGTAAGACAAAAGAAATGGGGCTCTATACTACATCAGATCTCTGTAACTATCACGACAATGTGACAGTGTGTTGCTGTTCTAACATTCTGGAGCTGCTTTGTTGGTTAATACCACAGGCACAAAGAAGTGAAGTTTTCAAAACCTGATTAATGCAACAGAATTTACGGCATTTTTTTCATAACAGCCTCTACGGATTCTGGAAGTGACCTCATAAATTTCTTTGGGGAATTTCCAAGTTCAAGAAAACCTATTTCCTTTTGTGGTGTTAGGGATTACAAAAATTAAAGAATGCCACACAAATCAAATATCTTGTGAGGATGGCAAACTATTTTAAGGAAGTAACCAGAGGCTGTATGAAAAAGATAGAAGAATAAGATGCCAAACAGCATTAGACCTGAATGAGAACTTGAGCATGAAAAGGATTTTGAATGGGATTTGCAAAGTGTAAATGAATCTGTATGTTTAAGAATGTATGAAGCATTGAATGTTATAAAATCCTGTGGATGAAGGGTGCATTCTCGCCGTCTTCAACTGAATTGTATCAAGAAACCTGATTAAACAGAATGAAAGCCTTGTGGGTGAAGCTACACCTTGAAGTATCGGATGTCTGGTCTTTTAACAGAAGCCAGAAGCCATCAGCCTTTCTAATATACATATAATGTGACCGGGTTTCGTGGCCGTTAGCATTGCTGATAGTGTAGGGTCCTGAGTTCAAAATTAGCACAGTTAATTTCAAAATGAACAGGAAGTTAAATTTCATGTGGCACAGTGCCACTTTAGGATCTTAGAGTTTGTACACTGTCCCTGTCTGTGTGGCTTCTCCTCCACATGCTCTGGTTCGCTCCCAGTTTCCAAACATATGCTTGCTGGGTTCACTGGTGTCTCTATCCTGTGTGAGTGTCCACCATGCAACGGAGTGATGTCCAGTCCACAGTCTACTCCTGCTTCGCACCCTGTAGGCTTCTGGGAGTTTCAGCCCCTGCCAGAAATGCAGTAAGTAGCTTTCTGATGATGGACAGACAAACGGAAAACCTCTTATTCAAGGTAGGGAGTGGAAGTGCATCTTTCAGCTTAATTCGCTGGTATGGATGTTAAACTGGTCTTTTCATAATCTTAGAATTGTCTGCAGTCCTATGTTGAGGTAAAAATGCCCATAGCTTCAGTTTCAATGTTACTGAGTTGCACACAAGTGGCTGCTGTGGACACACCCTCACGCTTATCTGACCTTTGAACCCCAATCGATGAAGCAGAAATCGGCAGTTAGTACAGACTTTATACTGTACACAAGCAACCTGTGATGAAAGCACATTATTAATGACATACAGTATAACATTGACCAAATAGAGACACCCGTCGCAGGTGATTTGTCAATTTCGAGATGCCAGGTGACCTTGACAGCATGTCTTAGGACTAGGAAGAAGCCAAAGCACACGGAGAAAACCCACCCAGGCACAGAGCGAACATGCAAATCCCAGAGTTGAACCCAGGATCCTGGAGTGCCGACGTGCTACTGTACACGTAATGTAAATTTTGAAATTAACTGTCCCAACACTTAATTTTCTCCTAATTATTTTTAAATGGCACATTTACGCAAATTCTGAGCATTAGCTTGCACTTCTGTCACAACATTACCCTGTCAGAACAAAACCCAGGGATTGCTGAGTCCGTGAGTTTTTTATATTGTGCCGACCGTTATCTTTTTTTGTAATTTTGTCAACCAAATCAGTCTTATGGCCTTGTATCTGGATGCCCTACTTTCCTACTTCTAAAGAAGGAAATCTGTCTCATCAGATCAATATAACTATTTTGAACCATGCCTGCTATCGCCATGTACATCTACTTCTACGTTTTCCTGATTAGCCTGCTAAATCTCCCCAAACAGGGGTGAGGACTCAAGGATTGTGTGCCTCGCACCCGTTCTGTAGATCATTAACCAGAATTCAGACTCAGGGAGCTGGTAGCTTGCCATTGATAATATCTGCCATTGATTTCTCTTCCTTGTCTTCTGAAAGTAAGAGAACACAATCGCTTCTCAGATAGAGCAAACTGTGTGCTCAAGTCTCTTAAGGGGAAAGGAGCTTTTTTGATTCTGAAGCACCCGACTCACAGAAACGGCCCTCTGCTCCACAGTTTTTATGGACTCCACAAGGCCTAGCAGGGAAGATGGAAGGTAAGTTGTGTGACTCAGAGGAGAAAGAATAGCATAGTTTTGCAATCACTTTACTTTCTTTTACAAGTATTTAGAAAATACTCACACAGTATCCCAATGATGAATACTTTTGCTAAGAAAAATCCACATTCCTTCAATAGAAAATTGATCGAATTGCTCACTGATGTGTACAAAACTTCAAAGCTGTCTTAACAGAAAATTCTTTTTTCTAGTTCACAAAAAGAGATGCACAGAAAATTTTCAGTATATAGAGTATGAATTATAAAAATTCCTAAGCAATTATGCAATGCATGTAATAATCTGACGTTGTTTCAGAACAATATAAAACCGTTTCAACTCCTGAGAACACAATCTGAAGCAAATTGTCCAATGTCATTCAGATTCTGGTTTAGATTCTTATTTATTGCATACATTTACATTGATTGTAAAAACATAATGTTGTTATTTACTTAACTGAAACTGTTGTATGAAGTCATTAAACCACTGACCCAAAGAGGTCAAGTGGACCTACTTCTGGAACAGAGGACGTTCTGTGTGCCGTGAGATCTGGTGAAAAGGTGCGGGCTGTTAAGAGTCACTCCTGTGTGGAGGAGGCAGTGAAATATGATTCCCTGGGAGGTTTGGTTCACTAGTACGCAGACCCATATCCGATGACAGTGTGTGTGTGTGAAGTCTTTGCTCCTCAAGGTAGAAAAGCCACTTCATTGCCATACATGGAGTTTGAGGGCACAAACGTACAGCAGGGACATGTCACCACAGCTACAGGTGTAATTATAGGTTTTGACACCGGAATGACAAGGTAGGTGACATCAGCTGCTCGAAGGTTTTTAGAGCACATCCATCACTTTACAAGCTTTGTAGATATTGGAGGAGTTATCAGAAGGTTCATCTGGTGGCAAGAGAACTGGACCTCATTGGTTATAGGAGCCATGCCCAACAGATGAGTTTCCATCAGGTGAAAGTCCTCGACTGTAGTGGTGGTGATCTCATTGTCAGTGAAATGGCAAAACAAAAACACAAAGGCATCTGAGGAAAACAAAGCCACAGCTGTGTGCTCAAGAGCACAATGATCAACAGCTTCTGCTTATTGTTCACTTCACCCTTGTGTGCGTGAATGTCTGGAAAAACAAACATTCAAAGGGTAGGTTTTCAAGCTTTATTTGACTTCTAATAATTCCCAGCCTCTCTGTCAGGAGTTGGTTTGTTTAAGGTGTGTTTGTACCTTGGCATTTAGGGTATATAAACAATAAAGGTTAGAGTGCTGTCATGTGGACTGCAATGAAGTGGTGTGTTTATCTGGGACCAAATGGCCTCCTCTAACTACTGGCCTGTCTGACTGGAGGTGTTGCTGACATTGAAATCACCGCCATCACTGTTCATCACGAACACAGTGGTCTGGAAGCTACGTGCTGAAATACAGAAGACGGTCATTCTCTCTGCTTGGCAAAACCGGAGAGCGGTCTGACTCCAGCTTGAACGCCTGTTAGGTGGCGGGTTGGGACACCTGAGAGTTACCCAACCGGCACAGGCCAGGCAAGCACAATGTGCCACAGGCTGGAGAAAATGGAGCTGTGCTGTGCTGGTGAGGGTGAATGGTTTTGAGAGGACGGGGTAGTGGCATCTTTCTGCAGATGAAGTGAGTCAGACCAGCTCCTTCCTGGACAGGTTTCTTCAGTGGCACACAAGGGCGACCGGCCCAGTGCAACGATGCCCATGCTCAGCTTCCTGCTCAATACCCTCTACTATTGCCAGGAAAGAGGCTGCTGAGGGCATCTGGTGGACATCAGCTAGTAGAAATAAATACTAATTGCAACCAATTACACATTTTATTTTGGCAGCTTTCAAGCACATTCTAGTATTTACAGATACAGCCTGAAGTACAAGAACATCGGCAAGTGTGTCATCATCAACAATGAAAATTTCTCAGGTAAGCTTCATGGTGTTTGTGTGTCGGTTTTGTTTTTCTTTTGACCAAAATATTGTGTTTGCAGCAGCAGGAGCCCTAAAAATTTCATTTAGTTTCAACAACAAGGTTCTTTGGAAAAGTTGGTTCCAAAAGCAGTGTAGAACTTGATTTGTTCTGTTCTGTTGTTCTGCTGCTTAATGGTCTACCTGCATGCCAGCAGCACTGTGTTGCATTATTTAATTCTAGGAATGCCTCTTACTGTCCTAAATAGCATGGCAGAGCAAAAGCATTGCAGGATGACCACACCAGTACTTCGAGTAACTCTGGCTCTTCCAGGCTTGTCGTTGCAAGACTTCAGTTCAACCTGTACTGTAATTATGCAATGAACTCTTAATTACGTAACTGATTCTGCTGCTGAGGATCTATTAAATAATCAAATTGATTAAGGTTAGATCAAAATCTTGCAACAGATTGAAGAACAAGGAACCAAGATTGTCTGGCCTGGCGGTCAGGGGAGCAGCTTTAAAATACGCACCTCTTACAGTTTTCGTTGATTGTCAGGAATGAACAAGCGGATCGGCACCGAGGAGGATGGGAGGAAAGTGAGGGAAGCCTTTGGATCTTTGGGATTCACGGTGCAGATGGAGAAAGACCTGTCATGCGCTGAAATGCGGCAGGTCTTAGACACAGGTACCAGCCTTCGCAAAATGCAAAATATTCTCAACACGTATCACTAAAATTAATGATAAAATAAAATGAAGGGAAGTAGATGAGATGCAACTTTAGCTTTGTTTCCATTTCGCTTACTTGCATGACCGTTAATAGTGTCATACACACAGTTAGAGAAACTAAATCTCTTTAGTCTCAAAGCATACAGCCGAGGTGCTGTGATCCAAGCTCTCACAATCCTCCGAGACGTTTATCATTTCTGAGGGGGCTTGTGAGCCTGTGGGCTTGTCAGCTGGGACCCGCTGGCGAATCTCCTGAGCAAACACTGCAGGACTCGCAGCTCAACAGCAGGTGGAAGGGTCGAACCACTGCAGCTGTGAGGAGGAGAGAGGAAGGGGCAGGAGGAACAGGTCCCCGTTCCCTACGTCTCCCCAGCCTTCCAACACAGCACAGGAATGGTGAACCAAGTTATTAACAATCGGCAAGTCCGAAGAGGGCATGGCGTAATTAAGACACAGAGAGGTTTTAAACAAACTACAGAAGTGTATTGGAATAAATAGCATTTGTTGCATTTTCAAGGTCTTGCCGTGTGTATATATACAGCATACATTTAAACAGAAGAACTGCATTACGCAAAAAGAAGCACTTGTCATCTTCAACAGATGTGCTGTAGCTGACACTGTAGAATCCTTCCCTAAGCAGATGGAAGTGATTTGGGATCAATTAGCTGGCAGCAGTCAAACAAGGCCATGATGAAAAGCCCCCTGCCATTCACAGCTCTTTGTGTGTCTGATGTGTGCTGACTTGCTTTGTGGTCGAGAATCTCCCTGCTGTGATATTAACACAGATCCACGATTCTGTTTTCTTTGTCTTCAGTTTCTAGAGAGGACCATGGTGAGATGGCATGTTTTGCTTGTGTAATTCTTAGCCATGGGTATAAAGGTCACATTTATGGGACAGACAGAGAAATTAAAATTAAGGAACTGACTGCTCCCTTCAGTGCACAGGACTGTCCAAGCCTAGCTGGGAAGCCCAAACTGTTCTTCATTCAGGTAAGCATTTTAATTCCAGGGAAAGGCAGAATGAAAACAGGTGATGCAGAATATTAAAATACACCTCAAATTTTCTATATACAGTACAATGAAAGTAAAAAGGATCAATAGTCAATGTACAAATTCTAAATTACGTTTCTAATAACTTCATGAAAGGGAATATCTAAACTGTTTTTAAAGCGACCATAGTTTAAAAGCACAGAAATCAAGACTTCAGTTTCAATATTTTGAAACTTTAACAGCATTGCTGCTTTAAAAAGCATAAATATTTTAAAAGTACAGTACCAGGGACTATGGGCAAAATGTTCAATACGTTTTTATCAAAGTAAAAAAGTCATTGTAAATAATGCTATTTTTAAAATCCTGCTTCAAAAGTAATAATAATAATAATAATAATAATAATAATAATAATAAACATATATTTACACATATTTTGACGTTTTATTATGTTTGTGTCTGTTGGAGAGTGTTTTGTTTCAGTTTTGTATCTTCCTTCTCGGTATATTCATGGAAAATAACACAGAAAAAAGCGGTGATCTGTCACTTAGGCTCCTCTCTCTCGCCCGCCCAGGCCTGCCGAGGAGAGGAGTACGACGGCGGCGTTGAGACAGACTCCGCAGAAGCGGAGGATATTGACATCAGCGAGATCCCAGAAGAGGACTTCCTGTGCGCTCACTCCACCACTGCAGGTACAGTTCCTCAGTCTCCTGTCCGGCCAACGCGAGCGGAGCGCACACCTTCCTCTTCAGGCTGTGCAGCTGCTGTAAGCACTCTGCGGCCTCAATAAAGGAAACTTTGATTGTCCTTGCCCGATTCATAGTACTAGAAAGCACTGAGTGCCATTAATGCAAGACCGAGAATGCCCCGTTTACATTAAAAACAGGATACAACTTTTGATTGGCTTTTCGAAAGTTTTCTCTGCCATTTATCATAGAGGTATTACATCAAATTTCAGAAGTCTGTTTTGCCGACTGGCTGCCCCAGATTCTGAAGAAGTGTGCGAGTTGCACCATCTTTCGTTTTCATCCTTGTTTTTTTTTGTTTTTTAATTAAAAATATAAAACGTCTATTCCTGCCGTGATCCAGAAAAAAAAAGCCAGACATGAGAACTCTGGTTAGCTGCTGGTTTCTTTTCTCCCAGTCGTCTATAAGCAAGAAAGTCACGGTTGCTTTTTCTCGCCAGGATATTATTCATGGAGGAACCAGGTCCTGGGCTCGATTTTCATCAGAAGGCTGTGTGAAATGTTAAATCAACACGGCAGAGATCTGGACCTTGCTAGGATCCTGACACGGGTCAGTCACTGGGTGGCCCTCAAGTTTGAATCTGACACAGGTGCTTGGTTGTCCCATGGGAAAAAACAGATGCCATGCATCATCTCCAGACTGACAAGAGACCTTTACTTCAGCGAATAAATCAGCACTGAATGTAATTCTTCCTGCCGGACATGCCTAAAGAAAACCAGATTGGATTTAACACAATTTAAATGGATGAGGAATCATGTAGGGATTTTTTAAAGGTTACAGCAACACACATTGAAAAAGCGCTTTTCTCTTTTTTTAGTTAATACATCATATTTCTCTTCCGTACAATATCCACAGGATCGAAATATTCTGCATATAGTCTTTCTGTGACCTCATATGTTGTTTTTTTTTATGACTGTTAGTTGTATTGCATCTTTAAAGACAAAATATTCCTTTCTTAAAAACTTTTGAAATTACAGAAGGGATTGTAAATAGTTTAAACAGCTATTGTGTGTTTACAACTGGATTTCTTTCCTGAAAAATAAATTATTAAAATACACAATAAAGTAGATAAAAACAAAGTCAGTCAGGTGAAATAACAACACTCATTATTGTGCTTTGAGCTCCCTCACACGTGGGTTTTTCGTGAAGAAAGCGCAAGGGCTATGCTGGCGTAACTGTACTGATTCATTGCTTCGACAGGCACGGCAGGAACAAAGTTCGATTTGCGCATTTCACAATCCAGCTGCGGGACACCTTGAACCCGGAAAGCTAAGGCAAGGGAAGCAGGCTTACACGCTTATCGCTCCTGGTTGTAAAACCTGTCCCACCACAGTCCTCGCCCCTTCCTGACTTTAGAAACCCAGGCGAATTCCTCGGTGGTAGAAAACATTCTTGTACAACCAAGCCTGCCACACTGATAAGACCAGAGCATGACTGGAGAACAAGAATCGGCTTGGAACAGGGAGATTGCCGCGCTGTTTTCCCTGAGAACTCTAACATTCAGGTGGTTACACCCGATTCCATTAGATAACAATCACTATACATACACATTTATTTCTTACACTAAAATTCAGGTTATAGTACTGTTCAACAATTCAGTACTGTAACACTGAGATGGGATTTTAATATGGATTCACTGGGGGCCAGGTTTTTAAGGGTTACTTTCGGTCTTTTTCAGGAGCATAATATTAAACTATTTGTCGACGACGTCTTTTGATTCTTGAAAATATAAAACATGTCTTCAGTTTCATATAAAAATGTTTAGAGGGGACAGATTTCAAAACTTAGAAAATATGTTACACAAATGTGATCAAATACGATCGTAAAACACAAATGGCTTGTAATGCTACATTTATAAACTTGTTTATATGTAAAAAATGTATATGTAAGTTTATAAGCAAAAAGACTGAGAGTATCAGGATAGATTGTACAAATCTATTACTATACAATCATAACTATTATTTATATTAGGCACAATAATTTGCATGTTTGCACCATCAGACTGTTTGCAATAGTAACATACAAGACATCCCATAAAGTTTAACTTCCTTAAACTATCAAACAGGCTCTTCTTGTTTTTTGGAAGTTCACACAGCGCTGCTGCTACAATTCTTTACAGGTGTGTAATGTGTCAGTCTCCAGTGTATTGACTGTTGTAGGGTGAAGTGAACACTATAGACTTTTTTTTGCAAACTAGAACACAAAAATAATGTACGAAAGGGACACAGAAGTAACATTGTATCCTGTGCTAGAAATGGAAAAAAGAAGTCGGTTGATGACAACAGACTATATAAGGTTACAGTGTTTTAAAAAAAGCCTCTTTAGTCCAGAGCTCTAGAACGCAGGTCCTAGAGAACCCCATTCCAGTTTATCTTATACAGCAGATTACCTGTTTGTATAGTCTGGGAACACCTGTAAGTTACTGATCACCTAAACAGCTAATCTGTTCAATTAAGAACATCCTTTGCCCACACTGCCCCTTGCCTCGGACTAGCCTCAGAAATGATTGGAAAAGTTCGGTCAAGCACTACCCACAAGCCCCCTGCAACTGCTGCTCAACACCTCTCCACTTTCTAACCACTTTATCCCACACCTTCCAACTGAATTACAGCCCCAGGGGCATCTGGGCATCCTGCTTCCACGCAACCTGAATCTCCATCTGATAGATCGATAGTCACGGGATACCATGGAATTGATTGGTGTCCCAAGAGCCCAAAAGAAGTGACCTTATTCCTTGTTAACCTGATGCCTTTGTATCCTCTTTGTTTGACAATGTTTGCAGATGCAATTTGTCTCGGTTGATTAAGAGTGGGGGCACGGACCCTACAGAACACATACTGTATGCAGTTATACACGTTTTATGGAAATGCCACAATGAGCAACTCCAGATAATACACTGTTGCAAGGCCACTCCAAGGAAAAAAAAGTTATGGCACAATATCCATCTGGAGCCCTTAACTGATTAATGGCATTTTTATTGCAGTTTCGAGTCACGGGGACCCAGTTTATTTCACACATACACGCGGACCCACAAAATGCTGCATGCAGAATATTCCTCTAGAGTGATGTTCTCAGAGCAGAGAAGACAACGGGACACTACCAAGAAGAATCCCCAAAGCATTATCACAAAATCCCAGAGAGAGAGAGGAATTCAGGGAAGACCTAGTTATGCGAATGGTACAGTTTAAAGAAAATCCTTCAGGATGAAAGCAAACGCAATTCATGCCTTATTCTTGTTATTAAAATAAGAACACCCCCCCCCCAAAAAAAAAAGCAATCAAAACATTGCAACACACATTTAATTCCTCTGTGAATGAATGACAGAACTGTGTCGGATAAGGTGTTCATCTGCATCTTTCTCAGAACAGGAAGGAAACACATCAGTCGTCTCAGGATCTGAAGAGAAAAAGTTCCAAAGTCCCTGTAATCTGTATCAGTTTATTAAACAGATAACAGACTCCAGGCAATGTTGTCAGGGCATGCAGTTTTAAACCCGTAAGGGAATACATATAACTTACAAAATGAACTACGTCTTTATTCTGATTATTTTTTCCCTTATTTCGATTATGATGTTTTTTGCTGTTACTATATTATATATACATACAATTAGACAACGATAATAAAGCTCCGAACAACTAGCGGCTCTGTCATTCTTAAGGTTGGAGGAGGGGTCTGTAGACCTACAGTAACAGCTGACCTTTGATCAAGGAAAGGCAGCGTCTGAAAACGAGCTCCAATAACGCAGCCCCGCGTAGCCATGGTCGTAAGCACGTGTAACACAACTTCCACCCTCTCAAGTCACTGAAGCCACGGGTTTTCTCTTTTTTTTCTTCCGTTTTAATGTTTTACACCGTGGCTTCCGACTGCCTGCTGTTCATTAACGACGGGACCCGCACCGCTGCCGGTGAAGGCAAGCCGATTACGACACCAGCTTTGCGTGCGTCTGTCCCTCTGCCTCTGTAAATATTTAACTGGACGTCGGGCTCGGAGCAGAAAGGGGATGGTCCGGTCCTGCAGCGCCTTTATGAACAATTATTATAAGTGGGAGAGAAAAAAAAATAAAGAAAAGCGACTGTGACAAACACGCAGCGTGTGTGTGTGTGTGCGCGCACCCGCACCGTCACAAAATACTCCGGTACACAAAACGACGTGTCAGCCTCACAAGCAACTCCCGAGAGCGGCCGGCCGGCCGGGGCCACCGCCCCCCCTTTTTAAAAGCGCTGTTCACCCAGGCAGCGCGCAATCTGGAGACGGCCACCCGATACAAACCGGCACTTTGTAGCGCCCCCTGCTCAAGGGTGCAGGCGGGGCGCCCCGGGAGGCATGGCGATCGCGAGTTTCCTGCGGCTTGCTCGCTCGCATCCTTCCCCAGCGCGCTGCGCGCACGCCAGCCGGGCCGGAGGGAAGCGAAAATGAAATTTCAGTTTCCGAGAAATGATGAAAGCGCCTCCGCGCACCAATGAGGGAGCGCCTCTGACTTCGCAGGTCCTCGGCTCGCTTCTGCACGACGCCCTCTAAAGGTTCAGGCGAAGGCGAAACAAACAGTCCGGGAGGGGATTTCCAGGCAGCTCGCTGTTTCCTCTACTTGTTTTGCTTTCGATCTGGACACTGAAAGCGGCCCCGAGTTAAGTTTTAGTTTTGTTACTGAGCGCCGCAAACTTTAACGACAAACTTTTCGGCCCCGGGGAAGGACCTTTAAGGTTTGGACTGGGTCAGAAAGCGAGCAGGCGGGGTGTTGTTTTTTAAAAAAGAAATCAGGTAATGATGGTTCTTGTATATGTTTTTTTTTTTTAAATTAAGAATTATGTTTCCTTTTTGATATAAACAGGAAGTCCTGTCGCAAAAATGATAGACAATCAGATCAGGGATGTTCGGAGCATGTGAAGTTGGGAGAGGGACTGAGGTTTAATTTCACTTTTGGATTGAGAGACTAATTATCTCCGAGTACACAACTTGAACTTGCACAGCTGTCAGTGTACAGTATGACGCGCTCCAGCGAGGAATACGTGCTCGTCTTTAAATAATAACGTGCCCGATAACGATTTGCAAACGTGTAACGTCGTACCATACCAGCCTGCTAATTAATGTTAACAATCGCGTAGCGCTGATATGGATGGCTTTTGTCGAAATAAAAAAAAAACGTTTCGTGTTTGCGAGAGGGGTACGTTTCGTAAGAGAGTTTAGGGCGGTTGGTTACGGATGGCATATCTTTTATCTTGGCTGCAGTAATAGGATCGCTGTTGTGAGCTGCAAGAACCTAAACCGGCGATTGCTTTGCGGTTTATATTTAAAAATGACATTTCTCCACATGCCCAGGAGCATACGCATTTTTATTTTAGTTACGTGAAAGTGGTTGTATTTTATTTTTTTTTAAGGTATGGGTGCACGGCGACTGTTTTTATTCGGTGGAAACCGTATCGGAATTGCTGGGCGAGACGCCGCAGCGCAGTGGCTTGGCTGGCTGGCTGGCTGGCTGGCGCTTAGCTGGTGTCGGGCCTCCCGAGGCCGGGTGTCGTGCTGTCGGCAGGCTTGGGGCTCGGTAACTTGTCGCTTTAATCGGGCTTTCTCTCGGTTTCCTTTCCCCCCCTTGCTGCGGCGAGCGGTGACGGTGCACGCTGGGCTCGCCGCCGCTGTAGTGACAGGCGGCGCAGCCAACGGCGGGACGCGCCAGTGAGAGCGCTCCGGCCGGGGCTGACGTGCGGGGCCGCCGCCGCCGCCGTGCCCCATGTGCAGCACAGGCGTAAGGCTATCGATACATTGTAGTTTGCCAAGTCATACGACAGGCAACCCAAGTTGCACAGCAGGTGTCCTTTTCGGGCCTCAGTTCCGTCAACACATGCCGCCCTCCACGTAAGTTTGAACCGCTGTTAACAGTGTTTACAAAATGGTTTAATTCGAGGCAGTGTTAAAACGCGTGCTGCTTTGGATACATAGCCCGTTTTTTTCTGAGACGTTGCAGTAAACGAAGGCATTGCTGTGGTTGTAGGTTAACTCCCATGTGAACGAGGCAGATATGCAGGTATACAGTAGGCGCTTATTTTCCTAGAAAAAGAACTTGTCTGAAATGAAGTTTTAATTTTACAGAATGCACATTTTAAACACAGTGCCTTTATTTTAAAAGGTAGTTAAATACCAACGCTTGAATAAAGACTTGATCACGATCTGTGGTTTTAGTTGGTTTGTGTTTTGTATTCCTTGGATCGGCCCTGTGTTAATAACTAAAAATGTACACCTAAAAGCAGATTCCTATAAAAAAAAGCTGATCAGGTTCAACTCCCACATCCCTGTTTTTTTTTAAAGGTGAAGCAATCGCTCAGTAGAGAATTTCTTTCTCATGTTGCAGATGCAGTTTCTTAAAAGTTCTTTAAGGTGTGACAGCATAGCCAAAGTATGTATCCTCCCTGTGCTGTCATTCCTGATTAAACGTCCCAGGGGCACCTCCTAAAGATGTAGGATCTCTGTCTTCTGAAGCACACTGTAATCCAGCTTGGTCATACTGTACGAGACTCCTAGCTATAGGACAACTCCTTGTGATTTAGGGGGACACGCTGTGTGGTAATCGCTTAGATTTCAGGTTAGCATTATTCATTTTGAGGAACCCAAATTAGAGAAGACGTTTACGTGTTTGCTCTTATCTGCTTCTGGGTGACTTAAGTTTCTTCTAATTGTGACTGTTGTTACCATATCTGCTCTGCTGCACATTGGGGGCTGAATAATCTACTTGCACATGCCTTGAAAGCATTTAGATATTAGCTTGAAATCTCTGAGACCAGTGCTATCTGAATTGTCATCACAGGGGGTAAGATGGAAATCAGATGTGTGTATCCCTCATTGTGGGTTACATTTAATAATCAACTGGCAAATGTTTCTATAGCACTTAAGTGGTACATCTCATTGTGTGTGTCTGCTTGCCACATCGAGAGAGAAGTGCCCACAGATTAAATCAGACAGCTGTATTTTGAGGAAGAAGTAGGTATTTTCAGAGAGTACAGGAGAACGTAGATGTTTCTGTAGCTTTAATGCTCTCCAAGCTTGTTAGTGTTTAGTTTTTGACTCTTAAATGAGGTCACAGTAGCATATTTTGGGGTTTCTGGTTGGTAGGCTACTCATTTCAGTTTATTTCCTTTATAAGAGAAGCAGTTTTTTTTTTGCTTTGTCCGTAAGAAGTTGTTTTTTAGTTTTAGTTGTTTTGCTCTGAAATTACAAACAACAATAACGAGATGTGTGTGTGTTTAATGTCAAGGGTTAAAGTTAACTGCAGGACATGATCTGACCACTTGGCAAAATAAATCTGACCAGTTAAATTACCTAGTGGTGTGGTGGAACAGTAACTTGAAAAATAGCTGGCTTTTTTTATTTGTGGATTGCAAAGCAAAAATACGTTTTTAACTTGGTCAGTTTTCCAAGTTTATCATTCGTTTTGCCTTCAGATAAATGTAACCCTCTGGGACTTTCAAAAAAATTATTAAATTCTCTGAGACCGTGTGTACAGTAAGTGAACGATTCAAATATAACTGCGGTTTCAGGTGCCTCTGACATTTTCAAAAGGCAGTACATTTAGGCCGAAAGCTGTGTGTCTGTGTTTCTAATTACAGAACCTTTGAAGTGTTTCAGAATCAAGCTGAAATTGCAGTTTTAATAGTGACCAACGTGATCCGGAGTGTCACTAACGAACACGATGGCGTTATGGAGGGATTAAGTGTTCATCCTGAAATAATATTACCTATGAAAAAATCATGCTTATGCAGTTGCCAAGCAGGACGTTGTTAATGTTTAAAATGTTTTAATGTAGTACGGCATCCTTTAGGAGGACTGTAACCCATGGCCATCCAGTGAATGTGGAGATCGGTGCTCTTCTGTTCTCTTCCACCAGATACCACTTGTACTTGTACCTGTATCTGGGACACAAGTAGGTTCAGGAGACCATCTTTTCTGAGCTTCATTCAGTATGACCCCCACACGGTCATTTCTAAAAATAATAGCCATTTTGTCATGAGATAGAAAATTGTTGGCATGCAGAAATGAAATTAGGGATGTTATTTTTTCCTCGGTTTCTGTCATTTACTCTCACACTGTGGGAAAGAAACTGCGTCATTTTGGATGCACGTCTGACAAGCCAGTATTCAAGGTTTGAGCTCCATTGCAGTGCTCTTATGTGGTGCTTGTAAAAAACCCAGCCCCAGTTCTGGCTGTGGTTTGGAGATTGTGGCTCACATTTCATTGAAGTCCGTATCTCCACATGAATGCCACTGGAATTCGATTTCGGTGTGAGTGTCTTGTTATTTAAAAGTGAGTTTCTAGTAATTGTCTTGAGAAACTCTCAGACGGCGCAGCATCTATCCTGCATGAATACCATGTTTCTGCTCCTCTATAATGGAAATCCAAGATGTTAAAATTACATTCTTAAGGACTGAAAAGCAGGGGAAAAAAACAAAATAGGTCAATAGCAGTCTGCTTTTTATTGAAAATAGTCTTGTCTCAGGAGCGCTAGTTTATCAGAGTGAATGTGGTTTATTTTAGGACACTTGGGGTGCTCAGTTTAGAAATGCCAGCAGGCTATATATGTGAAAATATGGGGAATAGTGAAAACTTGTCTAATAATTTTAAGATGTATATAGATAAAGACAACCCATTCACACCACTTTGCGTTTATTATTAAAAATATTAAATTAAATCAATAGAATAATTCTCGTGTTGCGGTTTTTGCGCTGCACTGTAGGCAGTGATGTAACAAAAATCCCAGTTCATTTTGTCTCACACTTGCAGACGGCAAGCAGGTGTGGTCTGCAAAATGAGCAAGTTTCAAATCTCAAACGTTTAAACTCGCCAACCACGCACACACACAAATGGCCACTCTTAAATCAAGAGATATTAACTTTGTGGTGTGTTGAATTTTACTGTTTATTTAAAAATATATTTCTATTATTGTGCTATCATGTTCTCTTAATAAATGATAAAGTTGTGAATTCTCTAATAAAACAATTCCCGCAATATATTCTGTAGAATGTGTCTAGAAAAAAATGTTCTAAAATTTGTGAAAACAGAGGAGGGGCAAAACATATTCCTTTTATTTGCTTTTCCTGATAAAACTCCTGAACTGTAGGGGAAGAATGAAGAAAGGAGGCCGAGCTCCTCCATTAGGGTCTCTCTCGTCTTCTGACTCTCTGCAAGCTCCATAGTGACTGACAGGAGAGTTAGCACTGATTGGAGGAATGGAGCATCCCTCACTGATGTCATTGAATGGTGCCTGGGTCTGGGAAGCTGTAGGATGTTCATCTCGGAGAACCCTGGTTAAATAATTCCAGCGCTCTCCCTCGCAGAACTGTATCAGTTGCACTTTACTGCTTAGCAAATCCCAACAGGACTCCACTAGGAAACCCTTGCTCTTTAAAAAGTTTAAATTTAGTGATTACGTTTTGTGATTAGATTCAGAGTGGCTCTGTGCAGTATAATAGCTACTAACTTAACATTTTGACTGTGCAGCGGGAGACATTTTGCATTGCTTGAAATTTTTTTCCATGTTGTTCTGTGAACATAAACATTTCCTTGTGCAGGGTGGGTTTTTTAAATTCTTCTGTGGTTCTCAGTCAGTATCTTGTTAATTGAGATTTCGCCAAGAGTTTTTTTCTTTTAATGTATCTTTGATGAGATAAGTAAGTTTACAATAAAAAAAATACAATAATAACTAGATTATAATAAAGCTAATGATAACTTAACAAATTTTAGAGCTTTATTCGTTTCTGAAAATCAAAGTTCTGTTGCTCAAATTCCTGTCTGGAATCACAAGAGAGATAAGTTTTGTGTCTTTTTGTTTTTTCCTTGCACAACTGACTGCATTTCTATGGCAGGCTGATCTTTTATGGTGTTTTCTGAATATAATAGCAGGTCAGCCATTATGATCAAATATTAACCTTGTATGCAGTTTAGTGCCAGGGTCTTGAAACTAACTGTCTGCTCTTTATAAATCAGAGGACATACTGTAAGTGGAAACTACATGGAATTATATTTAAACCAAGTACAGGAGGAACATCCTTACACATAGAGTTGCGGGAGTATGGAACAAGCTTCCCAACCATGTTGTTGAAGCCAAAACCCATAGAAAATGAACTGGATGGGTGGAATGACCATTTACCCAGGTAGCCAGAAAAGAGACAAAATTCAAGGCACCATTACCCCTAGTTAGATCTGCTCTGATATGTTTTTGGTCATTGGCTGCATTGGTTAAGACTGATGGACTTTGACCCAGAGAAATGTTCCACTAGCAAGTGAATAGTAAATATTGCAATAAACCACCTGAGTCTGAATTTTTGTTCCTCCTCATCTTCTCACAGTCACAATAAAGCAAAAAGGAACCTGGGAACTGGCCCACCTTACCCGCTCACTGTTCAGAGCAGCGCAGCGGATGAAGACAGATCTGTGTCCAGCCTCAGAGGCGTTCCAGAGATGATTGTGGGGATTAAAATCGAGGGGCTGGGATTGGAAACGGGTCTCTGGGCGAGCGCTGCTCAGTGCGGTCGGGAAGGTCGCCGGAGCTGTCCAGCCCTCTGTCCTTCTGCTTTCGCTGGGCCGATAGAGGAGCCGTGTGTCTCTGTGTGGAGGGCCATTGCAGTCACGGTGGTTGTACGGGAACAGCACACTGCGTCTGCTCGTGTGCACTTTCCACAGGTGCGGGATGCAGCCTGGGGTGCTCGCACCTGGAGTTTCGTTTTCTACGAGCAGGATGTCTGGGTAGGAAAGCAGTTGGTGCTTTTGCAAGTGCAGAAGAGCCTCTGTGCCCCTGTGTGGAGGTGATCCCGCCCTGTCCTTCTCCCTCCCTTGTGCCACTGCAGAGCTGGTTAGAGGACTGCTGTGGCTGTGCTGCACGTCAGGGATGGATGAAGTCCTGGTGTCACTGGCGAAGTGTAGGTGCCAGCGTAGATGTAAAAGATGTATTTTTGATTTTACAGTGGAGTTCGTGGGAAGGACAGGACATTGAATGAGAAGGGACATGATGACAAAATGCAAGGAATAATCATAATAAATTAACAAAACATATTCATATTGGCATTATTACATAATTTAATGTACAATGGGTTTTCTTGGGGGCTGGCAGTGTGTGGGAAAGCAGTATGCAGTATGTGGCACTGGCTTGGTACTTCAATCTGAGTGTGGATACTCTACACATTACGAGAGGCATGTCTTCCAATATAGAAGTCTTTCGGCACCCACCTTCAGGACACCCAGTTATACGCCTGTTGTACTGACATTCAGCAGTCCTGACTTTCTCTTCCTGGCCCAGTAACAAGAGACGCTGTTACTAACGTGGTCTGAAGATAAGCAAGGAGAATCTGCTTATGAACTGGATGTGAAGAGAGAGACTGGACATGTTTTAGATTTTAGAATAAAGGATAAAGAAGTCTATTGGTGATTGGAGTAATGTGTTTGAAAAGGAAAAAGGAGAGTTTCTATAAATTTGTATTAAGTTTAGTACGGCTTGTCAACTTCTGTCGGTGTCCTGCTTTCATTTTTATGTAAATTGTAAAACTTGAATCGCATTACTGTGCAAATAGCTTTTAAAATGTACTCTGCTTTATATTGAAAGCTAGTTCAACCTCTTTACCTTTAAGCTGTAAATTGATTTAGTAAGCTGTTAGGAATGATAAACAATGCATCCTAAAGTCAGCCCCAGCATGAGACTGAAACCTGTTGATTAGCTGTTGGTGTAATTTTCATGATTAATGACTGCAGACACATGGTCCTGTTTCGTAAGTAAACCATTCCAGAGTGTTTCATTTTGCCTGGCCGGTAGAGGAGGTGTGCTGGAAGTCAGATAGTCTTTCGCTGTTGCTGGATGTGACAGTGGTTTCCTTAGTTCTGATGGATTTAGTGGAGTTTCTGTGTCGTTAATCTAAAAAAGGAAGTTCTTGTAGCCAAAAAGAGCCCCTTTCCAGCCATCTATTTAAAAGGCCGTGCAAAGTCTTTCCAGGTACAGGGGTAGTGGGACTGATCAGGCTCAGAGCAAGAGTATGAATCTTAGATGTGCTGCTTGCCATTACTCACTGCTCCTGTGATGTGTACTGTGGTTTCTTACCAGGGACGTTGCTTTGTGTTTTTCAGTGGTGGGTTTTCCAGGAACATTAGGAGGAGATCCTATAGTGGGTTTTAATTTTTTTACACATGATTTCTGAGCACTGTTATGCCATTATTCGTTCAATTATTCATACAGTGCTTTTGTTGCGGTGAAATGCTCTTGAATACGGACATACTTAATTTTAATGGAGCAACTGCAGACCCACGGTCATTTTCAACTCCCAGGGCTGAGGGCTGTGGGTCCGAGGGTCCCAGACATGGGTCAGAGTGGATAGTGATTGGGGGAGGTTTCCGGAATGGACTGTGAATCTGTAAATCTGTGGAGAAAAAAGAACCACAGGGCCATGATCACCACAAATAATTTACAGAATCAGTGAATATAAATTTGATAGATTTCGTCATGCCCCAAACCATGTTTTAGTACAGTATGTGCACTCTGCTGTTCTTGCTTCTCGTTCCATTGCAGAAGTGCTACAATACTTGTGGCTTTTTCTTGCCTGTACCTGGGAACGCGGTGTTCTCACTGTTGTGGTATTTCTGTAAATAACTGAAGACTGTCTTGTGTTTCAAGACTGTTGACATCTGCGCAGTTTACAAGGCTGGGGTTTCTGTCTTAGCCGAACACCAGTAAATGGGGCCTATTTATGGCTGTCATGAACAGAGTGGCTGTTCGAAGTCCAGAAGATAAAAGGTCAGCTCACTCGGCTTTGAAAGGATGAGGAAAAAAATGATTTGCCTAAACTTTCCACTCTTAAATATCTTCTTCTCAGCATGAATGTAGTAGTTGTAAACGCTGAGAAATACAGTAGGTGTTCTTAAGGAGTTGGGTGGGAACTGAAAGCATGGGGATGGAGTCTAATGTAAACAGTGTGGACACAACCTCTTGCTGAGAGTGGCCCGTTGACTGTGTGATGGGTGAGAATGACGTCTCTCATCCCCGAAAGGCCGCGTCTCCGTCCCTGCAGTCAGCTTCCTGGATGGGTCGTGATCTCTTCCTGCCCTGCCGCGGCCTGTGGGCCTGCTTGTCAGCGGCGCAGTGTAACGCTCTCTCTCCCCCCCCCCCCCCCCCCCAGGGTACCATGCCAGTCGAAAGAATGCGGATGAGGCCGTGGCTGGAAGAGCAGATCAACTCCAGTAAAATCCCGGGACTGAAGTGGCTGAACAGGGTGAGTGGGGCCAGAGACGGGAGCAAGCGCCCGCCCGCCTGCCCGCCAGCGGGCTAGTTTCCCACGCGGGCTGAAACCAGAGGTGGGAGCGCGTTGGCGCGTGCGGGCCTGCACACGTGATGGGTGCGCGGTGACCAGCCTCCTTCCCGTCCGGGAATTTTGGAAGGGGATTACACGGACAGGATTGGCATTTTCCAGATTCCGACGTTGAGCACAGAAGCTCTGCCTAGGGATCCTGTCACAGCAGCGGGCTCCGGCTCAAGGTCCTGTTTCAGCGCGGCCGCAGCTAGTTCCAGTTTATATTTGCATGACGCCGCATCACAATGAGCGCCCTGGAGGCCAGAGGCACTGCTGCACATACAGTACCTCTATTTAAATCTCCCTGGGACTGGCCTGCCCCAGTATGAGTTTACTAACATGAAGTCCGGCTTTCTAGGTTACTAAATTCACCTTGTAGTTATCCCAGAGCTAGGAACAGGATAATGCTGCAGTCATTCATAAATCCCTCCCAGAGATGAATAGCATTTGCATTTAAAATGTGTTGAATGTAGGTCTGTTTATTTAAGACGTGTTCGTTCCATAAACCAGTAAGACTAGCTGGAAGGCCTTGAGTTCAGATTTCATCCTGTGATTTTGGAGAAACTGCTGAAGAACTTTCCATGTGCTGCTTGACTTTAAAACAAGCTGTTCAAGTTCCTGATTGCTGCATTACTATTAACTTTTGTGTATTCTTCTTGGCCAGAACAGAAACGCCATTTAATGGTTGTTTGATAAAAGCCTGGACCCTGATTGTATTTAGTGTTGACTCAAGGCTGTTAAGACCTCGTTCCTATTCTTGTACTGTACCTGCAGAAAGCAAAGAGATCAGCTTTACTGAATAACACTCCTGTTGCTTGAAATACCCAAGATGTTTGCGGCATCTGCTCCCCTCCTCTCAGTAATTATTTTTGTGTCGGTGTATTTTTGGCTGACAGAAATGTTCTAGGATCTGGATTAAGCTCCAGATTCAGGTTTATCGTCGCATCTTTCTGCCCTCCACAGCCCTGTACGGCGCTGTCTTAATGGAGGCAGAGTGCGAAGCAGGGAAAACTCCACTGACAAACACCAGAGCTGGAGAGGCGCCAGTTCTGTGCTGCTTTAGTGTTCGGAGGGAAGAGAGATGACAATAACTCAGTCCAGTCGGTAGCACAGGCCACCTGCGCATACCACGATCTCTTTATTTTGGGTTCTTATTGTTAAGGGGTAACACGGGTGCCCTTGTGGGTGTACTCTTGTGTTGTGGGGTACAAAGGGGGCAAAAGAGAAGCAGGGAGCTAGGATCGAAACAAGGCCAGCAGTGCGTCCACCCCGATCAGCGGATCTCGGGGGCCACACGGGGCCACACGGGGCTGATAGGTTGCATTTGCTGCCATAAGTGTTGATGGTGCAGCGGTAGGGGGCGCTGGACCAGAAGCTCCTAAACGAAACCTCAGTAGGGTGGCTGGGGACACTGTGCAGTAGGAGATGCCATTAAGGATCCCATTCTGTCCGGGCAGAATTCCACTCTGGGCTTGTCCAGTCTGCCCTTCCGAAAGTCTCTCCCTCTGCTACCCCCGGTTCTGCTGTGCAGAGGGGCTGCTGGCACTGTGTAGCTGCCCTTGCGTCAGCCTGGAAGGGGCTGCGCTCAGCCAAAGGATGAGGGGGGGCCGCTCCCCCAGTTAACAGCACTTTAGGATCATCTGTGAGAGGAAGGGCTGTGTAAGTGCAAGGGGATACTGTAGTGACAGGGCTGGATGGGGGTGAACTTTAAACCCAAATAACAAGTTGTCCTCCGTGTGCTTCACTAACAGGACAAGAAGATTTTCCAGATTCCATGGATGCATGCAGCTCGGCATGGGTGGGATGTGGAGAAAGACGCCCCTTTATTTAGAAACTGGGCCATTCACACAGGTAAAGGCCTGAAGGCGTGGAAGAGTGTGGCGTGCTGGTTAACTGACTGTAGGGTAAGACAGACGGGCAGATCTGTTTCTCAGGGTGCGAGGAAGGAAGTCACTGCCAGATGGCTGAAAGCAGCTTGTTTTCTTCTCTGACCCATTACCAAGTGAAATGTGAGTGCAGAGTCTCTCCCTTGGATTGGCTGGCGTGTGGTGCTCAGCAGTGTGATGAGACCTGTAAATAGCGTTGTTCTCTAGGGTAGGATGAGGCTGCTGGTAATTGACATTTTCCATTTCTAGTTCTGGGATTGTGAGACCTAGCCTTGATCTTCAGCAGAATATGACCTCGCAGCCTGCCCTTTGTTATAGTCTCTGAGTAGAAAAACTGAATGGTAGTATTCTTGCATAAATGTTACTTTTTTACGTAGCCCTTCATTGTAGACTACTTTTTAATGAGTTGTGTGATGTTGCATTGTGAAAGGAAGTATAGAAGACTTCTGCAATTGTGGTCAAAATGCCTTGGCTGAATGATGTGAGGTATTAGCTCTGATGTCTCACAACGCTTGGGCCCGGGGTGCACGTGGAGGGCTTTCGTGTGTGTGGGGATTAGTCACCATCACAGGGGTGCAGTCCGAGCCGTGTGCCCTGTGATTCCAGTCCAGGGTAGGTTCTGGGATCATGTGATCCTCAGTAGGAATAAATGTCTGTGATGATGGATAATGGATGGATGGAGCAGAAAGGGATAAAAAATATATTAGTACTGAAAATGCCCGAGGGGCTCTTGTCTACGTAATGCCCTCAGAGGTGTCCACAAAGACCACGTGTGCTCCCTTTCAGTTTTCACTGCCCTCACGGGATGAGTAAATCCGCAGTTTGCAGAGAGGGCAAACGCACGAGGCTCTGGGAAAGAATCGGCACGAGTGTACTGGACGTGGTGGCAGGACTCCTGACTTTCCGCGCCAGCTGAGGGAAGAGTGGAGGTCTCAGGGACTGACAGGGTGAACCCCTCGTTCTGAGGCCCAGTTAAATCTAAGCTTCAGCCCGTTTTACTGGCAAGGCTTGATTAAGAAAATAAACCAGTCCTTGGCAGTGAGTTTCCATTCAATAGAAACAAGAAGACTCTGTTGCAGGAAGTGGGATAAAGCCGCTGTAAAGAACTGAATTTAGATTTCCATTTGCGATTGAAAAAAAATAATCTGCGATTTCCAGGTGGGTTTAAGGTTTGATTTCATCCAGGCCCGGTGCTGAACTAAGACACAGCTGCTGGCCTGTAGGGAAGAGCTCAGAATGGTGATGGCCCTGTTACGTGAGGGTTGTAGGTTCAAGACTCCCATCGCACACCCTGCAATGAGTGAGGCGTTATACCCCTTCATTGTCTCAGTGACCGCCAGTCTGCAGGGCGGAAGCAGAGATCCAGCATTGCAGGGAGATCAGTTGGCCTCTTGTGGCCTGGTATCCAGAATAGCAGAGTTCTGTACTGGAGAAACAACACTGGCTACTGGCTCCTCTGTGAGTCATGAAGGACTTTCACCTTTACCTATAGACCGCACAGGGGGTAATAAAAAAGTGCTACCTTGTTTTCTGAATACAGTGCATCCTGGCAAACAGCTTGAAGAAGGGTTTTCAGATGCTGTTTGTCAGGGGTAGGAGGTCCTAGACAGGACAACAAAACTCTTAATTGAGGAGGGTGGCTGTCCTGGGTGGTAGTGGGAGGGATGGGGATTGAGGTCTGGGTTTTTCTTACTTGTTGTATCATAGTCTGTCGTTCTTTACCAGATTGTGTTCTTGTCGGTGTATTATCCCTCGAAAATGATTCACAAAAACATAAATGGATAAATCTAAGCGCTCACAGCAGAGATACACAGAGAGGGCTGTAGAACACATTAGAAAATGAATATCTGTAACCTGCAGGCTGTAAAGTCTCCCTCCACCTTTCAGGGAACAGGGGCCTGACCTCTCCTTCGAGCAACTGGAATGAATGTAATTCCTACTGTGTGACCTCTTTAGGGAAATATCAACCCGGAGTGGACAAACCAGACCCAAAGACATGGAAAGCCAACTTCCGGTGTGCGATGAATTCCCTGCCTGACATCGAGGAGGTCAAGGACAAGAGCATTAAGAAGGGGAGCAATGCCTTCAGGGTCTACAAAATGTTGTCACCGACTGAAAGACCCACAAAGAAAGGTGACCCGTCGTTCATCCATCTTTAGCTGAATTCAATTCTGTAACGCGGAGCTGTAGACATTGAAAAACGGAGACAGAAGCGCTCCTTCTTTTCAGAAGGTAGGAAATGTTCTCCTTTAGAACGGGAGTGCAGGCGTATTTGTCTTGGAGTTGTTGTTAAGGTCAGCTCCTGGCTTTTAATTTCCAGTCCAAACAAGGTTTCAGTTTCTATAGAAATACAGGAGATTGCATCAGCAATTGCTGTGTAAACATAGGAAGAGTTTTGTGCTCTTTGTGGTGCATCCAGAAGTAATCTTTCTTTGAGTCTTGCAGACAAAGGTGACGGAGGGGTCGGTTTTGGTAGGGTTGTCGCTTTAATCCACGGTAGACCTTACAGTTTAAAGCCTGTTTATTATTGCTGAAGCTCATTACAGCGTTAACCCATTAAGAAAGTGCTGAGCAGGTACGGGACGTGGCGCAGGCTTTCAGTGTTTGCGAGACTTAAATAAACAGAGTCAGGGCCCGGATAATTTGATTTGCCATGGAAACAATATAAACAGTGTTGCTTGAAGCAAAGCAGATACACAGCTGTGTAGTAATCGCGTTACAAGCCTTGGTGGCATTCCCATTCAGTCTTGTAGGCCTTCACCTTGGCAAGGAGCGCAGTGCCATGAGCAGGCGTGCCAGGCACTTCCTGTGATGGGCACAGAACTGCCGGCTCGGTGTAATGTCCACTCTCACTGTGGTTTGTATTTCCATGCTGAGTCTGGACTGTCTTGTTTCCAGCCGAACAGCATCACATATCGACTTCTTTTCCTGCTTTGATGTTTACTTATTATACAGTCCACAAACAGCATGATCTGACATACAGTCTTTTGCTCACTAAGTGTGGGTTAAAGGATGTTTGTAACGTGTTGTGCACGGAGGACAACACGGGACAAATGTAATGGTAAAGACACAAGCTCAACCTTAAATGTTACATTTTTCTTGGTTCTTGATTGTGTGTTTTTCGGTCAGATCTGCAATTTGTATTTCAAAACTTTTAGTTTTGGATCTGGTATAGAGATGGCGATATTTGTATTGTATATTTTATGTTCTGAAGTGACGCAATTTGAGTTGGTAGTGAAGTGCCTCTTTTATTGAGAAGGGGAAAGGAAGGAAAAAGATCTTAAAAGTCCCACTTTACCCAGATGGTTTCCATTTGCCGTTTGATGTCGTTTGGGTTGGGGTCTGTTCATCCTCTGGCATCCTCTGTTCCTATTGTTACTACTGTCGCTTTTTCTTTCAGGAAAGAAAAAAACTGAAAAAGAAGAAAAGCCCAAAAGAATCAAGGTAACCTCCTGCGTGTGGGAGAGCTGATTTTGTCTCTGAATGTGTGCGTGCAGCATGTACTGTACAGGGTAGAGGACTGAGCCCAGTTCCCTTTCCTCGAGAATGATTGCGAGCATGATCTGAGTTTCATTTGCTGCGTCTTAGAGAGCAGTGTCTGAGGAGCCATTAGCCTGAGATGGAATGAAATTTCTGAGCATGAGCTCGCTGTGTGAAACAGCTGCCACCACAGTCCTCCACAATTGCTCCATTTATTCCCGTTATCAGCAGTCACAGCATGTAGACAAGGAAAAAGTTTTTTTTTCCCCTCCTTTGCGGCTGAGACTAGTGCAGCTCGATAGCAGAAACCTCCTGTCATGTGCGTTTGTGTCTCTGACTGGCCTGGATCACGAGTTGAGGGGTGGTCCAGGCGGGAAGCCCTCTGGCAGTTGGAAACAGTGAGGTATAAAAAGGCCGACCAGTATGAGCCCTCCCAGCGCGGCAGACAAGGCCGTTCGCCGCTGTATCCCTGCGGGCGTCTTTGCGTTGGGGAGAGGGCTCTGATCCTGCTGGCGGATGGCCGACGCGTGGGGGGGAAGCGAGTCTCCCCGCTGGCGCTGTGAAGGCTCTGAACGGGCGCCCCCCTCTCTCTCTCTCTCTCGCCCGTCTGCAGGTGGAGGAGCTCGTGCCCGCCCCCGAGGACCCCCACACGGTCGCCGTGGCCTTGAAGGTGGAAGACCTGGTGGACAGCACTGTCGCAGGCCTCACCGGTGAGACTGCCCGCTCCCTCGCACCCGCAGCCGCCGATCACCTCCAGGTGGCTTTGGAATCGCACACGGGCTTTTTTTAAGCTCACGAAGGAGAGCAGGGACTGAGCTGGGTGGAACTGGGCAGTGTGTCCATCTGACCGTCGCGTACAGTATGTATACAGTCCCCTCCCAATGTGTGGGGACGGCAAGGTCAAAGGTGCGGCAAGGTGTTTTATTTTGGGGTATTTCCTCGGTTGGCCTTACGTCTTGGAGCTCCCAGGAAGCTTGAAAAGAAAAAAAGTGCATTTTATGGAGCACAGAGCAGCCTAATTGAGGCAGGAAAAATAAATCTGATCAGTAAATGAAGATTACGTTTGGCACTCGCAGTGTTAGAAGAAGGGCCTTGTTGTCCCTCTTGGTGTCGCGCAAGGCCCTGTGAGCGGAGAAGGGACTGTTGGAGAAAACTGTTGGGGAGCACCGGCAAACCCCATCTCTAAACACTGCTGTCGGATGGGGCTTTTTAGGGTCCCCAGTGTTCGGGCAGGGAGGGATCAGTGACCACCCGGGGGGGGCTTGGGGGATGGGGAGAGGGTGACGAGAGAGACAGAAAGAATGCATTTCTCAGTGAAATTGCTTTTCCTTTCTTAAAAATCGCAGCAAGGGCAATGGGGCTTTCAAGTTTCATTCAACTCTCTCGCCTTAACCCTACCCCCCCCCCCCCCCGAAACTCTTTTAATTAAAGAGCCCCAGAGCGCACTGCCCCGCGCGCAGCTGGAGGAGCAGCTGATCATCAGCAACCCCCCCGACGTGTGCCAGGTCATCGAGGTGACCACGGAGAACGAAGACCAGTCCGTGAGCTCCAGCCACGCCTACCCACTGCAGATCTCGCCCGTGTCTTCCTATGGAGGTCAGTAGTAAGTAGTAAGGGGGCATCAGTCTCAGTCATCGACGTGGAGGTGTTGACAGGAGCATTCTAACCCCCCACAGTGAAGCAGGTCATTATTGTGAGCCGAAGCTCGAGGCATTTTTATTGCTTGTGGTGAACACCATGTGTTAATATTTGATACCCCTATTCCTTTGCCTGTTCAGCTTTATCTGGCTAGCTGTTCTTCATTGTTTTCATCCCCCAACACACACTGGCACAGGTCTGAAGAGAGCTAGTCATTGCATCTCTTAAGTAAGCCCGCAGTAGAGAAGTTTGAAGTCTGTGCCTCCTCTTCCTCTTTTAAAGAGACATATTTCTGCACGGTAGACGGTGCAGTGTTTGCGTCTCTTCACCAGAAAGAAAGAAAAGAAAGGCCATGCTTTACAAATGGGCATCATAAATAAAAGATATTCCAGTTTCTCTGAACAGAATCTAAAAATTAAAAATGTTTTGTGGAGTCAGAAAAACATACAACTGGAAAATTGTGTTGACAAGCTGGGAAGTACATTTCTCAGACAAACTACCTGATATGATCTGTACTCGGTACTGTGATCAGTGATGGTCAGATGGTCAGGGATTTGCTGTGTCAGCACTATTGTAAGAGGAATGAACATACTGTACTGTATTTAAGCCAGACACTTCAGATTTTAGGGAGTAACTTGTCTTAAAAAAAGACTTGTTGGGTCTGAATGTTATAAAATGTATTTTTAAAATACATTTCTAGTATCTTTATTTATTTGAAAAGCTGCCAGTTTCCAGCATAACAAAGTTATTAACCTCTCTGAGTGCTGAATTTTGGAATTTAGAAATTCAAAATAATCATCCTCAAAATAACCTCATGTGTTCTTTCCTCAGTGGAGAATGTGGTTTAGGTGTGAGAATTAAATTCAGGGACTGAAGTTTTAAATAACTCGGCTGAAATAACTGACACAGTTACAAATAGCGAATTCCATGACGTGGTAAAACAAAGATTTAAACAACCGTTTGTTTTATTAACTGTGGATGTTAAGAAGAATTTTTGGCTGCTGGTTTCTCTCTGTTCTTCAGAAGAGGAAGTCCTGTCTTCTCCATTTTTATGTTATTCTGCCATAACCTGCTAAACTGGAGACTGCAGTTTTTTTTTGTGTTGTTTTCTAGTTTCATTGTTCTTCGGTTCTCCCCACAGAAAGCGATACCGACAGTGTGCACAGCGATGAAGACACTAAGAAGGTGAGCAGCTCTGTTACGGTCTCTGTTTTCACAGATCCACAGTTGCGGGCTGTGGACAGTAGTGCCTTTGCGAATGGGCATGTTAAAATCAGCCATTTTTCTTCATCTGCATAGCTGTGGCAATCGAATAAGAATGCCGATTGGGCCTGTTTGAAGGTGGCACACTGTACTTTGAAGTGTATTTCAGATATATTTTGAGACAGTTTGTGAGAAACCAGTTGACCCAGTTGTGTCCCAACATTTTAGATTCATTTTATGTGCCTACTCCATTGGCTTTGCTCACTAATTCTGGTCAGGGCTTCTGCATACAGACTTAATTGATTGCTTACTTATGGACATCTTGTCCTTTCAATACCAACAGCTCAGGAGTACAATAAATACATTATTTGGGGTTTGCAACGCTCTAAAATAATATTAGCTCCAAACATTTGTTCTTAAAGATAATTGCAAAGACTTGCTTTCTCCCTGAAGAGAAACATACTGTACAAGGCTGTGTAATAAAAGTGCAGAACATAAAACTGACCATTCTTAGCAATTGTATGTTGTGCTATCACATCAACATCATCAGTGCTATTTTTCACAAAGTCTTACACTTAATCCATACACAATAATAAGTCCCTTGTATCGATTGTTAGAATAGCAGTTTTGTACTAGATTATTTTGAAAGGCTGTGAAATACAGAAAGGGATTTAAAACCTTCAGAATTGAAGGTTGCATTTTTTCCCTTTCTGCTTTGTATTCCAAACAAAACATGTTGTACAAAACACAGGAAAAGGCAGGAAAAATCTAAAGTTAGTCATATAAAAACACTTGAAAATCATTTATTTGTCTTATGGCTGGGGCAAAGTGGCACTCCTGTCCTGCGGGCCCACACCTGTGAGTTTTTATTCCAGCTCAGTTGAATTACTTAATTAAGGCCTTACTAACAAGTCGCTTGATTGGAATTTTTGCAAGGTTTTTTTTTTTCAACTCCAAAGTTTGGGATTTTATTTTACTTCTGAATTGCAGCAGTTAAAAAGCAGCCCCCTACATGTTTAGTCACTAAAAACAGTTCAAATGAATCCTCTTATTCAGTTAACAGATGAACTGAGTAACAGATAGGACCAGGATTGGAAACCCCTGTCTAATGGGACAGTGATTTCCCTCTTTTGCTCGTGCAGAGTAGATATTTTAAATGCTGCTGTGAATCTGAGTGTTATCACAACAGTTAATGTTCACTGCAGTCTAAAAAACTGAAAGGCAAGCATAGTTGGAGAGGTTAATGTGTAACCCCATGACCTCTCTGATATCTGAGGGAAGGATACCAGCTTTGACATGAGCTTCTGCATTTACCTTCTCCTTCTGGACTATGGCTGGCTGTGTCATATATCCGGGGCTCACTGAACTGCTGATTCTTGGCTGCTTTTTTGTCAGACAGCCTGTAGATTCACATCAGGCCTTACAGTGAGCTAAAAACAGGTGTACTCAAAACAGGTATTGTCTTGGGAGAAAGCTGGGAATCAGGAATGCTTTGTCATCTTATCTTCAACACCCTGGTTGAGACTTGACATCCAGTTCAAACCTGGGAGCTCAGGGAGACGAACGGGTGACTGAAAACCAGAGGAAAGTGTACGTTTGTAAGAGGTTTATACCGCTCACGAGGCAGATCAAGTTAGACAGCAAAACTCCGGATAGCTCACACTGTTAACAGTGATAAAACATGCGCACGCAAAAGAAACCAGCACTACACAAGCTGTGTTTGTATTTGATTTTCTCCATCTGCAGAAAATGCACCATTAATTGAGTCTTTGTGATACCCGAGACGGACAAATTGAAAGGGGAAATGGGATGACAAGTGTGGGTGGAGGTCTGTGGTTGTTTTAAATTCCACTGTGTTGGTGAACCATTCACTGCAGGCCTGGCTTTCTCCCATACTGTGTGCATGGGTGTGTGCAGTTCCACTAGAGATGTGTGTGTATTCTTCATCTCCACTCTACTTCATTCATCGAAGTTCTAGCTCATTAATGTATCGGTTTCTGGTTTCATGCTCATTCGCCCAGCGCTGCTTTGTTTAAGGAAGTGGGACGGGAGACTCCTGGAGGGTTGGCGTCGCTCTATAAATTGGAGCCAAGCTCCCTTAGCAAACCGCAGACATGCAGCGCAACAGCGTGAAACCATCGGTTGTGACGTAAAGTCCAAACACAATTCAAAATTCATCCAACGAATCCATGCTTTGGCTGTAGATTTTGAAACTTCACCTGGTGTGAAATTTAAGAGGGATACGGTTACGCCCAATTCAGCTTTTGGCCTACGTTAAGCTTCTGCGCACTTGGTTGCGCCTGTATGGAAACGCGGGCTCGCTGTCCTGGTGCTCCTCGCTAACGCCCGCTGCTCTGCCCGACAGGACGCGCGGCTGTGGCCGCAGGCGCCGGCGGAGGGGAAGCCGCTCTTCATCGGCGCGGGCGCGAAGGCCGCCACCTGCCAGCTCCCCGGCATGGCCACCTTCGTGACGTCGGGGAAGGCCAACTTCAAGGTCATCAGCAGCCGGGAGGAGTCGCCCCTGATCGCGTACACCAACAGCCCGTGGGCGGCCCTGTCTCAGGCCATCCCGCCCCCCGCCCTGCCCGCGGCCTCCAGCAGCCGGCCCGGCCACGAGACGCGGGCCAGCGTCATCATGAAGACCTCGGACGTCTCCAAGTCCACGGTCAAGACCTGCTGAGCGCCTCTTCGGCTCGGGACAGACGCCGTGAAACCAGGAGCTCCACGAGCAGGAGGCGCTGGCCCGGGGGAGCCGGCGCCATGCAGCCCTGATCCTGAACCAGGCGAGGAGCCCCCCGCTGACTCTGAAGCTCCGGGCGAGCTCGGGGCCGAAGCACCGGTCGTAGGAAAGCCACTTTTCACCCTCCTTCGGCCTGCCGGGGCATGTATCCTCAAGAGGACCAATGCAAACCTGAAGGGGAGAGAAGCTCAGATTTCTGAAGAAACTGTGAACTACTACTACAGTACATCAAACTGCGCTTGTTGTTTCTCTGTTGTGAATATGTACATAGTGAAATATCGGCCTAAACGCGTCCAGCTCCTGCACCTTACAGAAAGCACCTGCGCCGTTTGTGGTATCGAGGGCCCTCCCAGGACTTTCAGGCTTCCCAGAGGCCTCTGCGCATCGCATGGCCCTGCAGAGAGCGTAATGCGGCTGTTCTCGGTTCAGAATCGCTCGGCTTCACCCCTCCTTACTTCTCTTCTGTGCGGAGATGAAGGGCACAGGGCAGGTGAAGAAGTGATTTAACGCAGTCACACACACACACACAAAAAAAAAAACTGCTTGAAGCCTTTTCCTGAAGCAAGCTTTTGTATTTTTATAAAGGGAATATTTTATTCAAGATAAATTCTAAGTAGATGTTTTATCTTTTTTACCAAAAAAAATGTAATTTTATGATTTTAATTTTGGAATTGCAACATCGTGTTGCTTCGCGTGGCACATTTCCTTCACAATTTTTTGCAACGATGTACAGATATTGTGAGGCCTCTGATAGCGTGTAGATATAAATATATATGTGTGTGTGCGTGCGTGTGTGTGCATATTAATGTATACACACATATAAGCAGCTGTTAATCCTGTGGATCAATAAATATGCAACTATTAAAGATTTTCTAGGATCATTTATAAAATGACATCTTTATTGGCTCTGTACAGGAGTGCTTGTCTACCTTAACCTCGCCTAGGAGCTGGCTGACCTGCTGAATAAGTTACTAACCCAGGACTCTATGGATGGTTCATACTGGATAGAATACAAGTCACCGGGAGGCACTGTCAAGTAATGTGCTCTGGTGGCTTTGATTTAATTGAAGAGTCTTTGTGAAAAGATTTGTGAAATCAAGGGAGGCAAAAGTTCAGTGGTCTGTTTGTTATGAGGATTCCTGGCACATGCAAAATGACAGTTCTGGCCTGAACTACATTCCTCAGAGAACAGTGGGGAAATGTCCTGCCACCCTCAGTCACCTGACCAGTTGCTGGGAGGCGATTGGTAAGGTCATGCTTGAAAACCAGGAAGTCCTGTTTTACTAGTTACCATGCTTCTGTCTTTGTAGATACAGCCTCCAGCTGTACCGCCAAATGTTGTGTGTTTACAGCTGGGATATGGTACTGCTTTCATTAAAAGGGTGAGGATACATCCAGAAATCCTCCGCCATTGCATGAACAGCATCACCACTGATGCGTTATATGTAGGGAGAGAAGGAGGGAGGTACTTCCTGGGGGAGGAGGTGGTTCCCTCTGCTCTTACGTTAACTGATGCACTAATGGTTCATTAAGCGGAGAGTTGCATTACTTTGGCACTCCATCACGTGTCCCCCTTGATAGCACTCTGATCCCTCTTTATTCAAGACTGGCTGATAAAATTGCTAATTTGCATAATAAATTAATCTGTTTAGCACTTGCTGTTGTGTTTCGCTTCCTCTCTCTCCTTCTTAAAAACTTTCTTTCTAAAACTCGACTGGAGCAGCGTCTTCCACCAGTAAATAGCAAAGTTCTAGGGGCGCATTCAGTGTTTCTACTCTTGTTAACAGATAGTTGGTCTGGTGGCAGAAAGGGACACTCGGGGACCAAGGTCTTGAACCACATTTTTATTGAACTGCAACTCTGTTGTTCATGAATTTTTGTTTTTGTAGAATATTACAGTACAATATACAAGTTGGAGCTTGCTGTTATGTTTTTTTTATTGATAATTAAGCTAATGCCCGAAAGCTGTTGGATACTGAATATATAAGAAGCAAGTCTAAACTAGAAGAACATGGAATTTCAACAGGAAGTTTGCATCCTATTACATATGAAGGAAGTAACACGAACGAACTAATATATTTGGCTCTTGAAGCATATACTGTTCACCTATGAAGTTTTATACAGTTTGAAATTTTAACATTATTCAAAATGTCTACTGCTTTTAAAATATACAGTGATCTACACTTCTGTGTTTTACTGACAAATATTCAATATCTTATTTAATTACAAATCTTTACATTGCTTGTCATCTGGAGTTTTTTTTCATTTAACACCTGTCAATGGCTTTCATACTCTCCCCCCCCCTCCGACTTTGGTGAAGTTTTCTTTCTCAAGCACGAAACCCAGCTTTCAGAGCGAGAACTGGAAGTGGCCCAAGGGTACGCTGCTCTCTCGTCTTTCGTCAACGGAAACAGAACTGTGAACGAGAGGAGGAAGAGATGAGATGAAAGAAGAACCGAAAACGTCAGCGGCCTTGCAAAAGAGCGTGGACCAAGCTCTCTGTTCGACACTCTTTCAAACAGACCCTGACCTGCCTGGCTGACCAGCCCTTTGGCATTTTAGGAATCATATATGATTATTATATATGATCGTTACATTACTTCAGTCTGATTCTATGTTGGGATTGGAAGCCCTTCTTAAGAAGAAGGATTCGTTTGGAAGAGAGTCCACAGACCACCAATCCCCCAGTTTGGGAGACCCCTGATCTGAAGTCATGTGTCCCCAGTTAATGTTCAAGCCAACAACTGTGTACGTGCATTACAAATCCACCCGTACAAAAAGACAAGTACACCAACATAAGAGCGAAAAAACCAGCTCCATCAACTCCCACCTGTCCCAGGGTCAGCAATGAGGAATTTCCAAGTCTGGATACTTATGGAATAATACTGCTAGAACTTCTGAACTTACTTATTATTTTGCATACCTGACAGCATCAGCACCTGAGAAGATGTAATGGTGATTTATTTTCTCAGGTACTGTAATTGCAAAAGCTTTTATTCCTAAAAACAGGTTGTCACAGTGTCCTAGTCTTAGTTAATAAGTCTTGCAATAACATTTTACAAAGCTTTTTCGTTACAAGGATGCAGACACACTGGAAGTCTGGACTTCATTGCTGTATCTTTTGTTTTTTTAAGTGCTGTTGGTGGACCAGTGAGAGTCAATCCTCCATCTGGCCCAGTTTTTCTACACCAGTGCCCCAGAATGGTGCCCTGGGACCCTGTGCTCTATAATGTACTGGGATGTGGATGAAATGTGAATGCAAGGTCCCGTTTTCATGCTCTTTTTCTGTTCATAAGAGTAGAGATCTTAACCAGCTGAACCGCGTCCTAGGCACAATGTGGTCTTGCCAAATTTCCCCTTGAACTCAACTGGTGAAGCAGATTCTAACTTAGCTGATTTGTAACCTCAGCTGCTATGCAGTGAGGCTCCGGTGCATTCTGGCTTCAAAATATCGTTGACAGGGCTCCGACACTTCAGTGGAGGATGAAAAGCACTATACAAACGACAACAAGGAATTGCAGTTCTTCCAGAAGTGGAAAAGAAAAATCAAAACACCCCAGACATTCCGTGTTTTTTTTTTATGTTGTAGCAGAGACGTTACAAGAAATTAGATTTAAGACTGTATTTTTTCATAAGGAGGAAAAATATAAATACCTGGACTATCATCGAACAAATCCAAATAGTTCATGGACTTTTTTCTGTGTGGAAATGTCACCCAGAATATAACCACGTGTTCCAGTACAGGGAAGTGGGGGAGGCAGAGCCTATCCCAGCAAGCAGTGGGCACCAATCAGGATGCACCCCGGACGGCACACCAGTCCATGGCAGGGTACCCACAGACGAACACACACTCACACCAGCGCCAGTTTCCCAGACGCCAGTGCCTTTGGACTGCAGGAGGAAATCTACACCCTCCAACTCACAGCTGGCAGCCCACTGAAGCTCAGCAGGTGTGCAGGACCTGGAGGGGAGACCTCCTGGGAAAAACTAAGGCTGCTGCTGGAAGGGGTGTTAGTGGGGCCTGCAGGGGGTACTCACCCTGCGGCCCATGTGGGTCCTAATGCCCCACTAGAGTGACGGGGAAAGTATAATGTAAAAAGGCGCCGTCCTTCGGCTGAGACATAAAACCGAGGTCCTGACTCTCTGTGGTCATTAAAAATCCCAGGGCGTTTCTCGAAAAGAGTAGGGGTGTAACCCCGGCGTCCTGGCCAAATTTCCCATTGGCCCTTACCAATCATGGCCTCCTAATAATCCCCATCTCTGAACTGGCTTCATCACTCTGCTCTCCTTCCCACTGATAGCTGGTGTGTGGGGAGCGGACTGGTGCATCATCCAGGTGGGGCTGCACACTGGTGGTGGTGGAGGGGAGTCCCCATTACCTGTAAAGCGCTTTGAGTGGAGCAGTTTAAGTGTAAGGATTATTATTATTATTATTATTATTATTATTATTATTATTATTATTATTAACACGGGGGTCACCCCAGGACCAGAAGACTATTTAAAAAGAATCTTCTGGAAAACAATTTCTTGTGTATTGTGCACTGTAACTTAAAGATGCACTAACATCTCCTTGAAAGGAAGAAAAAACAGGTTTGTTTTCTACATTTCCTAAAAAATATGACAAAAAGAATTCAAAGTTAACATTCATTTTTGGACTGATGTTAAGAGACAACACAGTTTCCTGACTGAATCTCAGTGTGAATGAAGAGAGAAAACCAGCAGTTTCGTTTCTGAGAGAACCTGCCCTGTTAATTTCAGTTCTGTAAAAATATTTTGGTTTGAAGTGCAGTTCAGTTTACGTTTGTGTAGATCAACCAGAAAAAAAAAACTAACTAAAAATAGACATGACCACCTGTTACTTAATAATAGTAAAAAAAAAACTAACCACATCACTATTTCATAGGGAATGAGAAGATGGAAAATGCGTACAATACGAATCGGAATCTGTCGTCACAGAAGTGCTTAGGAAAGACTCTCTCTCATCTGATAGGGCAAATTTGAATTTACACTGCTCTGGATGTGCACACAACCATATGAGAAAACTCCACTGTGTAATCGCCTTGCCCCTTTAAAAATATATACCACAAGCATCATATACAATTCAGAACTACATATATAGTAAATTCTCAGTTGCGACGCTAATGTGGGCTACAATGTCTTTCGGGTTTTAAAATGTCAGAAGCAGAGTGCTAGCCACAGGATACAGATGAATGAAAGTGAGAAACGGGCCTGTCATTCCAGTACGTTTTTCTCGGTAAGAAATGTTGATCATATCGTTCTTGGTTTTGAAGAAATAACTGTTTCAACGATTCTACAGAATCGGGGTGTAGTGTGTACGGCTCACATGTAACACAGTTCTCAAATTTGTGTCTGTGCCCTCACGGGGACAGAAGAGATGCTTTTGCTACAGGTTGTTATTATTTAAAATGGAAAATTGCGGTTGAATGTCATTCTTTTGCCATCGACGGACCCTGGACATGGAGGAAAGATCAGCTTCCCCACCATTTAAAAGCAGTTTGGTGTTTCTGTGAAGTGGAAAGGTGAATAAATTAAGCTTCTTGCAGCGAGATCTACTGCATGATAATGTATGACACAAGTGCACGTTGTCGTATTTCCTTATTGAGGAAGTCAGGCCCAGCCCCTCCCCCCGTGCTTGGTAAAATAAAGATCCTCAACCACATTGCTGCTTTCTTTCACATTTTCTAAGAAACGTCAATAACGCCGAGGACAAAGAGCATGTAACTTCACTTTCCAACTGCTCAGCGTCTGGAGGTGAACTTGAATTCTTGCATCAGGGATCTCTCAGGACTCAGGTTCCACAGCACGTGTGACTAGCTGCAAGTTCATGGTAAACATTAGGCCATACCTTAAAAGAAAAAGCTATTCAAGTGTTTCTTTAGTGCAAAGGACCAAAACATCACACCACATGATGCTACAAGCAAAGGTTACAGACCACCAGCAACCGCCCAGCCTTACCCACAATGAAACATTTATTGACACAGTCCAACAGATAGGTAAAAAATTCTGATTTGAATATAAAAGCATGCTGTTTGGCACACAGGACAGGCTCTAGTATTATATAGTAGGGTCTGTGTCTGCACGAGACAGATATCCTCCGATCTCCAAGCAGTGTCACAATGTGTGATTGCTTCTCAAAAGTTTCAGTTCATGAGTCTGAGAGAGAAAAGTCCCTGATTTCCATAGCAAATGAGTAAGTTCAGAAATCAATGATTTTTACAGCATAGCCTCTTCCTGAGTTTCCACAGCATGTTTTCAAGAATGGCTGGCTTGGAGCATGCATACTTGCATTATGTTTAACGCCAAAGAAGATGATAACAAAATCGTAAAATTTTAACAGCCAACTGATCTTCATCAACCTGAATGCAATTGCACTCTGTGAATATAACCAGGTGTTTCAAAGGTTAAACTTTGTTATGCTTACATTAGTCACTTATTAAAATGCACCACTTCGGTCTGCATGTCTGTTTCAGTATTATAAAGCTTCTTGCTTGGAATTGAGAAGCACCAACATCTGAAATACTGGAGATATCGACAGAGATTTAAAGCAAAGAAAAACAGAAGCACTGCTTGGGTCCTGCTATTTTTCTGTGCCTTTAAATGTAGTTAAATCCAGTGTTGTTACTCATTTAAATAAAGACACGAAGTAGTTTGGTGTTGCTGTCCTGCAGCCGTTGGGTTCAGGATTCAATTGGTTCATCCTCATGTGCCTTCTGTTGAGAGTGTGCATGTTTTCCCCAAGTTCATTTTGTTTCCTGCAAAGGGGATCTCCAACAATCCCCGTGTGCCCAAGACCTACAGTGGACTGACATCTCTGCTTTTTTTTTTGTTTCAGGGATAAATGTAACAAAGATGTTCAGAATTACTAACAATTAGTATTTCTTTTCAAGGCTCTTGTAGGATGTTGTTCTCGTCGTTTGAAATCTACTCTGGACCCGTGCCAGGTTTCTGCTCTGGATTCCTCAGAAAGCTGTTCTCCATTCACAGTAATAACTGCTGCCTAATGAGGCGTTGCTGTGGTTTCTGGGCTCTGTCTCTCAGCCGCTCGGCCCCAGGGAGACACAAGAAAGCCCCCAGAGAGGGGAGAACTGGTGGAGCTCTCATTTCTATCAATTACACAACCAAAGGTGTCACCCCAAGACACCACCACAGGGCTCTCTGCACTACTGTACTCTCTGTGGTAACCTCACTCCCTCACAAGACCTGGGCTGTCTGTGATGAGGGAACACTCTTCTAAATTCAGCTGGAAAGTCAGTCAATAAGTGTCCACTGGAGATGTTTTCATGACCCAGCCTGTTTGTGCGCCTGGTTAATACAGCCTGAGAATACACTGCAAGTAATTGCAGTGTTTTAATAAGATTATAGCAATCAAACCGGAAAGTGAAAGCAGGAGAACAGTGGATAAATACATTTTGTTTGTTTTTCTTACCAACTGCACTTTCTCAAAAATTGACACATGGGCATGCTTCGTCATATTTATTTTTGCTATTTCAAGGTTCTGAGTGTTCGTACACTATTTTTGTCAACTCACTTTATGTCCCAGAAACTTTACTGTCAGCAGGCATTGCACCAGATTGCAGTAGTTAGGGATCTGTACTCATTACTTCCAAAATTTTCCATTAAGATACCCGGCAATATGTACCATATAGAGGCAAATGTAAGTCACTTTGGATAAAGCATCAGCCAAATAAGTTGGTAAGTTCAACTCCCTGATATACTTGTCTGCTAGAACTGTTTAATCAAATTTAGTAATATTCCTTACAAACAATAGCTTGGCAGATCTGGTCATGTGGAAATGCTGGGAAGAATGGTACTTTGCAGTGCCTTGGAGATAGGACACAGGGTCTGCTTGGAATCTCAGCTGACACATGTTATACACACACCTATGTATTTATTTATTTTTATTTATTTTGTTGTCTTTTGTCTTATAACTATTCTGATGTCTGTTTTGCTTGTCTTGGGCTGGACTGCTGGAACACATCAATTTCCCTACGGGATTAATAAAGTATTATCTATCTATCTTATTTGCTCGTACAGCTGTTCACATCTCAGCGGTTATGTCCCGTGAGATCTAGTGCTCACTTGCTCTGTATTTCTTTCTCCTTATACCACAGTCCCTGCAAATACAGGGTAACCATGACTGCAGTCTACCTGCACATGTGAGCTCTGTACTTGCCCTGTAGAAGCACTGTCCACTGAGCCCTGGGCAGGACTGCCTTTCCCTACACACCTTCACACACGGGGTTTCTCGGGAAATACAGGTGTCGGAAGAGCGCGTTTACAGCGACAGCCTGAACATTCAGAAAAATGGACAGCAGGAGCAATACAATTTGAAAGACAAGAAAACCTCTGTCCATGCAACGTTTTTCTGCCATCTTTAATATAGTAATCGTGGCGAGTTTTTCAGTTCTCAGCAGGTCTCAACAGTTGGTCACAATGTCTTTGTTGTTATTTTTTTCTGAGTAAAATTAAGATGGAGTCTTCAATTTCAGCTTTGTTTTAGCTCTTTTTTCTTCTTTATTTGTTCATAATGAATATATACATATGTGCAGCTACATTTTGTAGGTATATTTTGAAATCGTTTGTATCCCCTATTGCTAGTGCAGGTGTAAATCTGAAATACTGTGTGTTCAGCTGTGACTTGATTGTTACGATCTGGTCTGACCTGACTAGTAGCATTGCAGAGCTGTGCACAAAATATAGGATTGTTTTCTTTCATTCTTGATATTCTAATTCACAACTGAAATGGGTGTGTTTGTTCATGTTGCAGCAGGTCAGATTTAAACACAAAGCAGAAGCTTTAGAGGATATTATTCCCTATTCCTATACCAATGGTTATTAAAATAGCTGAAGAACATTTTTGTGTGCCAATTTGCCAGTCACAGCACATATAATCTAGTATGTGTATTTACGCATTATTATTTTAAATGTTGTTATTTAAAAAGTAAACTCTTATCTGCTGCCAAATGTAGCAATACTTCCACAGAGCTTTACAGAAGGAAACTAGGACAGTGTACCAGCACTTACATGCATTTAAACCAAAACACAAGCCCTTAAAACATTCACAGTAATAGGTTTAAACTATTGTGATGTTGTATTTATGCTATTCTTATCTCTGTGGGAAGATGTTCCACTTGTTTGTCTGAATCCAGAGCAACAGTCCCCAAGGAGTGTACGGCCAGCAGGTTTGCTCTGTGTGGGAGAAGACCAGTCTTTTGGTTTCACTTGTTGTTTTCAGCTAGTGGACTTCCTGTTACTCCGAAGGCCTGCATTTCACAGTACATAACAGTAGCCTTGACAACAGCACTGTAGATAAGCGATTACACAAGGGAAAGCAGAATTAACCCTGTACTGCCTGTTTTTTTCTTTCCCGCAATGGAAGTCTGAAAAAACGATGATGTGAGAATGGACACAATTGATTCAATGAAGATGACACCAGGCTATTTTTTTTTTTGTACTAAGGCACAACTATGGAAGTAAAAATGAGGACACACTACAGACATATTTAAAAATAGATACAATTGTTACAAAGGGAACACGTTGATGAGGTTTAAATTGGAAAATGCCCTTTTTTTCATGGTTTGCTCCCACTTATTTTTGTTTTTTTGCTCCATTTCTAACGCCACCCTCTCTGCTCGTCTCGTTCTCCCATGGCAGGACAGGACATGTCAGGCCTTTCAGCGTTTACTTTGCACGTGGCTTGTATTCCATCAGGTGTGTGTTTATACACTGCTGTGCAAATGTTTTACCGTTCAAAACATGTATGTTACGAGGACATTACTGACTCAATGTCCATGAGTAATCAGTTGTTATTGACTATAACAAGTAAAACGAGTTTTGTACTGTTGAAGCAACTTTGATACAGTAGTTATTAATACTGCTTGGTTTGAGTGAGAATAAAACAAAGCCCGTTGTTCAGCTGTTTTTAATTCAAACTGAACAAAACCTTCCGAAACCTAATCACAATAAACTGAGGGAAACTATACATTAGCAGCCAAAATCCAATTGAGAGAGATATTCTTCATTATTATTCTTGAAACATCCATCAAGCTAAACTTGGCAAGAAAACAGGTCTGTCAGGTTTACCTGCCGCTCAAAACAAAAGAGCAGATGTTTCAGTAGAAGATCAACATATATAGTGCTTCTGTATAAAGAAAAGAGTTGAAAACAGAAGAATAATGAAAAATGTCCAAGAAGCCTTCATCTACAGATGAATTGATGAACCATGGACCGATCAGAAGAGTGAATAAAGAGAATGAAAGAATGTAAATTTGAATGAATGGGTGGATTGACTGCATTTAGTGAATGAATGAAATAATTAATTGGTGATCGAATGAGTGAAATTATTAATTGGTGAATGAATGCCTAGTTAACCTCCTCTAAGCCTCTGATAGTTTGCACATAAACGAATAAGCGACCCTTACCTTTATTTCCACATCTCTTGTCATCGCATAACGTCATACTTCGAAAGCTGTGTGCAGGCCTCTGGCTCAGAGGGGTATGTGGACAGCCTTACTGGGGTGTAAAACTTTCTGACAGTAGCTGAAGCACAATAACAGCCTCCATGTCTTCTAAAATAGATGATAAACGCTTGTGCAGACGAGTGGCTTGTGTGTATAGCCTACTTTCTACGGAGGGCTTTCTACTTCTTATAAAAAAGCTATATACCATTGTACAATATACTGTAAGGTTAGTAATAAAGCACAGTGACATCATAGTAAAAGTATGGCAAAGCACAGGCAGCAACGCCATTGGAAAACGCTGTTCAATTTTACTGTGACAAAATTTCAAAGAGGCTTTACAAGAGCTCTAAGTATTCACCGTTCATCTATAAAACGCATGGCTTCCGTAACTCTCGTAATACTTTACAAAGAGCCTTGACGTCCAACAGGATTAAAACTGTGATGAATGCCCCCACCTAGTGTCCTCACAGGGTAATTCACGAATTTCCTACAGCCAACACTGAATTCCGGAGGAGGCTGTCGAGGGACGTTTGCAAACGACAGGATATGAACCGTAAGTAATGCTAATAATTCTGAGGAAGTCAAAATTGAAAACATAAGACAGGAGAAATACACTGTTTCGGATTTTCCTGGCTGCTACAGTGTGTTCAGCCTGATGTTTTCTTGGAATGAGCACTTCTTAGAAGGGTTTTGGTTGAAGTAGCTCCTCAATATGTATTTTAACTATTCCCCAACTAGAGACTTTCTCTCTCGGTATTTTTACCTTGTGTGAAATGTCCTGTTTTCATTCTTGTTGTACAGTATGTGCACTGCAATCTAATACATATTTCATCTTCTCCGTTCTCCACTTCTTTCTTATTGCTGTGTTTACTCATATAATCGTTCAAAAACCTCTTCTGAGTTACTTATCAGCTCCTTCCGAGAATGTTATGGTTTCCTAATGCATGATCTAATTCCAGGTACAAGAAGCCAATACAACCTGCAGTACAATATAATAACACGATTATAGATGTGCTAATACCGGGTTTCACCACAGCATTTGTTCGTACTTTTAAATATTTGTTTTTAAGACACGCTTATCTGAAGCTGGACCTGCCTCTTTGTATTAATTGAACTTTATGACCTACAGGGGGCGCACGGTGGCGCACTGGTTCGCAATTGCTGCCTCAGCCTCAGCAGATACTGTGGGCTATGGGACCTCGAGTGTTGTTTACGAATCGGAAATCAAAGAATAGTATTTTTTGCCTGAAATTTACAGACACAAAGCAAGCTTCAATGTAAGCTACTTATGTCGTGCTTTTAATACGTAAACTGGCTTATACATTTTAAGGCAGTTATACATCATACTTCACGTATAATTTCGCTTTGACCTACGAAACCTTTAGTTTATGTACGTTATGTAAGTTTATTTTAATAATACTGTGCTTTTAAAGTATTTCGTGAGTTACATTTTATGACTTGCTTCAATATGATTTAAGTAAAGTGTGCTTATATTGTTTCTATATGTAGATTTGGAACCATCTATCTTGACTCTTTCCCTACAAACCTGTAATAAAATTGTAATCATGCTCTATGTAATGTCAATGTACATTATGATTCGGAAAACGTGTCATTTTTTATATATAGCTGGATATTTGATATACTTCTCTATGTACTATTTGTGTACACTTGGTGGTCTTGGATTATAATAAAACATGGTGAATGAGGTTTCTTGACAGACTTCAACAATGAAGATGCTTGATATAGTTCAGGTGTCAGAGATTCGGGTCCGACTGTCCCCTTAGCCGAGGACAAGAAGAGACTGAAGCAGCATGTAAGGGCTTTTGTACACGAGGGTTAAACGTCTACATGGTATTTCGAGACCTTGTGTGTTGTAAAAATAACATTGAAAAATCGCTGAGGTGAGAAAAGTCCAGAGCGCCCCAGGAAGAAGACAGAAACAAAATGAGGGGGAGTTTTATTCAAGGCCCTTGAAGCAGTGGTGTGACAGATAAAACTATACAAACTGAAAACGTCTGGCTCCTGTAGCGGTCCTGGAGAGGTGGCGCCGAATCATTGCACAGCTCTCAGTTGCTGAGTCCGTATCGCCTTGAGAGAAGCATGGGGAGGGGCTGAAAGCCGGTTAAGCTGTCTCTACATCAGCTGCAGTACGTCAGTTTGGAGATCTCTGAATTCCTGCTTCCCTAAAGTTATTTTTGCCACGACACTGCGAGAGTGTCTTTAATATCCCTAAGGGACAATTTCTTAACCCACTGATTTGGTGCAAGCACGGGCTGAACCCAAAGGTTCCGACAGGCCTGTGGGTCAAGCCCACAACGCCTCAAGCGGGCGATCTCCCTGCCTTTGTTTCAGACAGACATGGGACTCCAAAACAAAACAATTTTTTTTGTTTTCTGTATTTTATGCTACCTGCGTTTTTCACGTGAGGGATTCACAGTAACTTTGTTTTCCGGTCCCTCATCTGCAGGTGGTTTCTGCCCATTAGTGATAATGCGCTCCACAGCATACAGGGCTCTTCCTTTGAGTACGACAGCACCTTCGTGTGGGGGGTGCGGTACCCCAGACCTGCTCTCCAGGCTCATACTTTGTCTGCTGCCACTCCCCTGCTGTCAGGAGCTCGCGAGCAGAGAGCTGGCTCTCCCCCCAGGGGCAGCTGCAGGTCCCCCAGGCACTCGGGACCCTGCCGCCTGCTGATGAGCCCCAGGATAATCCAGCAGCCCCGTGATGTTTGAACAATCATCAGCAGGACAGCAGCACCGGGGGACCCCGGTTTCCCGGCAGAGCTCCTGAAATGGCAGGGCCTCAGAACTGGGCCCCTGGGCACGGTGAGTCTCCGGGGGTGTTCGGGTCCCCCTGCCTCTGGGTCCACAGCTGGGCGGCATGGCAGCTGCTCTCGGTTCAACCCAGGTGTGGTCTGTCCCTGTTCCTGGCTGCCGTTTTCATGGCAACAACAGTGACCACACCCCTGCTCCGTAACCACAGTGACCACACCCCTGCTCCTCGCAGAATTCTGGGACACCATTCAGGCGCTTGACTCCAGCCATGTGCACATTAACAAAGCTGTGCCCCCAGACTGCCTCAGTCCATCTCGCCTGGAGCTGAAGGAGCAGTGGAAGGAAGCACGACCATCCATACTGCATATGTATGCTGTGAAGCACTTTCTAGCTTTCACTGTTATTAACACAGTCGTACCTCTCTGGTTTGCTGAGTGCCCGACTGGAGTGATCTTCTACTCACCCTTCCTCAGGGCCAGCCTGTGATGTCCTGGGAACCGGTGTCCTCCACGAGCTTTGGAAAAGCCAGGATGGGGGAGAGGATCAGTGCTGCCTTAAGGTCCTCAAAGCCTCCTTTGCGAGCTTCAGTCCTCCTGAAGTGAGCCCGCACAGCAGAGCAGCTATCTCAGAAAAATCCCTTCTGCAGGAACCATCAGCAGAAGAGCTCTACCCCTAGAATCTTCCGCAGCAAGCCGAGCAAGTGCATACGCTCAGAGAGACTCGGAGGAATTCGGGGGGGTGGGGAAGTTTGCCTGAGTGTCTGAGGCAGATATAAAGGTAGACACCCCATTTTTTACTCATATATACCCTTTCTGTCGTAGATACTTTAAACAAGTGTCTGGGGTCATCTTTTTCCCCCCTGGGGACACTGTATACCCACAAAGGCCCAGGACTCTGAGACCTCTGGCCAAGCCGTGAGGACAACCTCAACAGTGACACCTTCACAAAAATAAAAAACTCTTAAACGTCCTAAACCGACAGTTCATGACAATTGTGTTTTCAAACTCGGCTCCCTCGCAGAGTTTATGTTTCAGTTAGGAGAAGCAAAGTTAAAATGTTAGAGATTACAAAATGTGCAGCTCAGATGGTGATTTTAAAGTGAGTAGAAACTGATCTGTTTGCTGTAGTTTATTTGCAACCTATTTTCCAAAAGCGTAGAAGCCAAATCAAAGTGAACATTTCTCTATGGAAAAGTTAATCAGAAACAGACTTTGTTACACAATCCTTTGAGCGGGGGAGGGGGTGTGCAATGTTTTGTTGCTCTTCTGAAGATGAGTGCTTGCTTTTGCACTGGCAGAGATATGAGAAAACAATGCTCTGGCAGTGGATCGTTGGTCAGAAGGCAAACAGGCCTGTATTTGATTCTGGAAAGTGTTGGTTTAGGTAAAAAGTTGGTTGCAGTTTCAGTCTGATAAATGCAAGGTACCAGTTCGCACAGGCTGGTAGTTACTGTGGTTTTGAAGGGTGAATGAGGGACTTTTAAACCCCCAACAGATCTTTGAATTGAAGTGAAGTGACTGAGAAAGGGGTGACAGAGTTATGTGTGAATGTGACTCGCTGAAGCAGACTCACAGTTGCAATGAAGTGCAGGGAGCCTGGAGGAAACAGGAGAGGCTACAGTGTGTTAGAACATAAGACATGTTGCTAACAATTAGGCCGCTTGGTTCATCCAGTCGAGTTAGTCGCTAATTGATCCCAGGATCTTATCCAGCCACAGCTTGAAGTGAACCAGGGTTTTGGCTTCAGAAACATGGCTGGGGAGCTTGTTTTGTAGCCCACCATGTGAGTAGGATATTTCTGTTAATCCCCAGAATGTATCCGGTTACTCTTCCCTGAACTGATTCTTTAACGTGGTGACCAAAAATAAAAGTTATTGTGGTGTGAAGGACCCGCGGACCTGTGAGACTGACCAACACCTCTGAGGTGAGTCTTTAAATTGTACATCAAAGCTCCACAACACTTTCGCACCGAGGCTGGTGTTTCAGGGTTGCTGAATGACACTTGGGGGGGGTTCAGACTATGTCTGAGGGAGTGGCTGCTGGAAGAGAGTGGCCACTTGTGTGGTCAAGAAAAGACATGAGCAAAAAGCACTACTTACAGCACCGGGTCACACATCAAGCCCACAGGCCAGCAGGGGAAGAAGCTTTAATTACAACAAGCTGTAATTACAGCAGACTCGGGCCTTTTTAGAAGGACCAGTGTTGGGAAAGTGGCATAAAGGCTGCCTCTCGGCACCAGCCGAAGAGTACAGAGGGAAGGTGAGCTGAGCCCTGCTGGGCTCCGCTCCTCGAGCGCGGGACACACGGCCTGCGTTCTGCAGGCACAGCCAAGGAACAGCTGGGACCAGGAGGTGAGCAGACAGGGGAAGAGACACTGCGACAGGGAGCCAAGCAGCTGCTGAAGAGAACAGGGGAACTGTATGTCAGGTGAGACAAGCCAGGCTCCGCAGCAGGCTGCTGGAAACGGGATAGAGATTTATGTGACTTGGAAGACATCCAGCCTACTGAGGTGCGCCTGGCCTGTCAGAGGGTTCGTGGAGAGTGGCCGGGGCTGAAGCGGGGGAGAAGACTCTGGCCGTGAGGAAGGGCTCTTCTTCAACACCCCTGAGGCACAGTACGAGCCTCGGTTTTCTCGTGCGGCCGTACCAGTGTGTAAGCCTGCCGCACCTGGTTCAGGAAACCTCGGAGGCCTGAAAGGTTCACTCTCGGTGCTCTGCGTCAGTGGCCCTTTCCCTAGACTGGATTTTTTTGCACCACTGATAGGCTGCTGCTTTCAATTTAGTCAATCAGTCTTTCCACAATACGAGCTTTGTTTTGTTAGTGTGATCAGACAAAGAAAAACAAATATCCCCGAGATCTAATTGTTCTAGGGGGTGTTGTGAAGTCTTTCTGATTTGATGACCTCCGTCTGAAGGTCTGGCGTGCACATGCTGGCAGCCGCAGAATGACGTGTGCCAGTGGGGGAACATGGAGCAGCACTTTGGCAAGAGTTTCACACCCTTTGCCCCACTGCCCCCAGTGCAGCAGGGCATCGCCTCACGAAAGCCTGCACACTCTCGGACTCAGGGTCACGACAGAGCTTTCAGTGACCAGGCAGGGAGCTGGCGCTGGAGACGTACCAGGCAGTCTGGAAAAGCGTGGGGGCGCTATAGGAGATGATCTGTACTCCATCTGCTGCAGCAGCAGTGCGAGAATGGTCTTGTGGCGTATTATTTTGAACAAGAGGACAATTTAAGAAGCGATCACCTTGCAGAGGAATTTAGACTTCAGACTGGTTTGTGGGAGTAAAAGCCAGCAAAAAAAAACAAAACCCAATCACTTAAGAATCAAGAGGAGGGATATTGTTGAATCCCCTTTTCTGCACATTTTATATTTAATGCAATGTGCTGTGGGCTTAGTCAAGTTGCTGCAGTCAAACATTAACAAGAGAAGGCGAGCTGAACAGATATCAACTGACAGGGAATACATAGCTATAAAAGACAGCACGGTGGAGTTTGAAGGTTAAATCCTACTAAATGATGGATTTTGTGTAGCTCTTATTGTTCACGGACTGTAAGGAGTACTTGTAAAGGGAAATCGAAAATTATAACGCCTTGTAAAATTGAGGGACCATCTTTATGTCGCTATGTCTCTATGTAAAACACATAGTTACAACGTGGAATATGTTTAGTCTTCTTACCATGACGCATTACGCGCCACAGAGACTGTACCGTCACAGACACAGGCGCTGTGCCTTCCTGCGGATAAGGAGAAAAGACCCCCCGGCGGTGCATTAGTCCTCACTAATGGAATACGTTGCTCGTTGTTGGTTTTTTTCCCAGTCTTCGGGACCTTGAATGCCGAGTCTGATTCGTTCAATGAGGTCGCGAAATTATTCTGCTTCCCGGCGTGCGTCAGTGGGCGCCAGGAGAGCGAGCGAGTACGCTTTAAAACACAGCTGATTTTATAGGCGTGTTAGGTATTTTATTATTTTGTAATAAATAATATTCCACATTTTTATTTACTTTCAATATTTTGTTAATATTTCTGTGTTAATTTGCTCCGGGAATTTCCCCCCCTTAGGATCCAAGTGCTGCACCGGGCGCTAAACTGAGTAGATGCTGACCTGCAGATCATGGCGATGTAACAATATTTTTAATAACAATATCGACTATGTTTAAATGCTATTTCACTTGTTTAACTTTTTGCCTCTAACTCTCCTTTTGTGGTTGTGGCTAACAATGATATCCAGGTGGGGCTGCAGATTGGTGGTGGTGGAGAGGATCCCCATTACCTGTAAAGCGCTATAAAGTGGAGTGTCCAGAAAAGCGCTCTATAAGTGTAAGCAATTATTATTATTATTATTATTATTATTATTATTATTATATGTCATGACTCTCCCTATCAAATCAGTTGCTATGACACAGTTTTAATTGGTGGAAAGGTCAAAGAACAGCCTTTGTTTCTGTGACACAAGTCTGGAATGGTATATTTTTACGTAAACGTTTTAAAGCACTAACATACTGTTGTATTATTTGAAACGTGCCCTAACTTCGTATAGTTTCCCTGCTGGAAATCATTTTGCTCACTCGAATATTCTGCCCAAACGTTTGCGGACCCCGAGCGGCCCATATAAAAGCTTTAATTTTGGTTTCACCCCCAGTGTCCAAGGTGTTAATGCGCTAGAAATTTTTAATTGACAGAGGAGCCGTGGACAAGCAGCCAACACTGTTAATCTGCATAGATTATTCTGTCTGCGGGCGGGGGTAATAAATATATATATAAAACACAAACGTACACATTAGGGCAATAAAGGATGTAGGAGGACTTCCAAAGGCCAGATGTTCCCATAATAACCCCAGAGATCAGGCGAAGAGCGAGGACCCCGCCCCTGGCTGTATCGGGATGGACCACTGCCTCCTCCGGCGCTTTCAAATCCGTCGGCAGTCGGCGGCGAGCGGGGAGGCGTGATGAGTTTAAGAGCTATGGCTCACCACACCGTCGCCTGTGCCGTCATCTTCGTCGCCTGTGCCCTGGGACCCGGCTTGGCAAGCCGAAAACTGCTGGTTTTCCTGATTGACGGATTCCGCTACGATTATATCAACCAGCTGGACGCCCTGCCCGGGTTTAAAGAAATCGTGGAAAGTGGCGTTAAAGCGGACTACATGACACCTGATTTTCCCAGCCTTTCCTACCCGAATTACTATTCTCTCATGACGGGTAAGGTTTTCTTTCTGCGAAGGCGAGCGGAGTTTTGCTGAAAGTATTGGCTGCTGTGTGGGTAGTGTTACCCTTAATACGCAGTAGAAAGAAATTGTTGTAAACCTAGGCAGCAGTGTTTTTCTTGCGGTCAGAAAGTTAAACTTTTTCTCATCTTGAGGGCGTTACGATCAGGAATAACGGGTATGAATGGTAAAATTCGTGAAAAAACAATTTGTTTTCTCAGTGTAGATGTGGGGATCGGGACTCCAACTCCGCATTTTGTCGTCACATGAAAAAGGAATTAGCGAGGACTGTACAGAACTGAAGTTTTTAAAGAATCTAAGGCATTATAGTTTTTGTTACTGTGATGTTGCAAGAGGTCTGCAAAATGTATTCCAGTTCTGTTTACGAGAGTGCGTTTAAAATAAGCCTTGTTGTGTAACCACCTTTGCAACTATGACCTTTTAGGTAGATACACTTGTGGGTTTTAACAGGCTGGTAGTAATCCAGACTTTGAATAGTATTTTAATAACTTTTCTTTCGTTTTGGCATGCTTCTGGATAAATAGCAGGTCCTGATACTGGGCACAGAGATGTTTTACTCAGAGTGTAATTTGATTTTCTCCTTGGTGTGTAATATATCATACAAGGGGTTGGTGTACTGTAGGTGCAGGTAATTACAGCAGCGCAGACAGGGCATGTTATCACCCTACTAAATCTTTACTTTAGTGAAACATTAACCAAGGCCCCGTCGTTTCATCCAGAAAGTTGAGTGTGATACATGCGCCCGCGCACAGTACACAGTTCTACGCGCTCTATGCTGCGACAGTCATCGACAAACCTTTGTCCCATCTGTGCTGTTTGAATGACTTCATTTGAAACAAACACAAACACGACCGCCATTATAAACATGTGGATCTGTACGAGGCACATTAGTGACAACGTCCAGTCCTTTTGTGAAAGGCGCTATACAAGTTGCTAGCGGTCACCTGCTTTAATACTTCGGATAGTCACTCTTTGTGCTCGTTTCCAAACACAGCCGCTGTGGGCTAGTCCGCAGGTCTGGACTCGCCACACTCTGCAGGTCACATAATTGAGCTGTACAGTGATCTGCAGTCCTCACCAAGGTCTCTCTGAAACACGTCTTCTTATCCTGCAAATAGCTCTGTATCCTGTACTGGGAATCAGTTACAGGTCCTCTGGGATCCCTTACTAGACAGCAGTGTTTTTGAGCAAGAAGCTGTCTGTCCAATGGAGCTCACACACACAGCACAGCCTGCCTTTGTGAGATGAGTAGCCACTGTACTGAAGTGCAGAGATTTCATTAATTTGGCCCTCGTTACCAAAAGCATCCCCTTCAGATAAGGTTTAACACACCCTGGATTAACCCTTTCTGCCCTGAAGAATATGAATACAATTTAAATCTGATACCTTGCATGCTTCATGTTCTGCCCTTTCTCAAAGTCACGAAAGTGAAGAAAAAAGAAGAAAGAAAACACAACGTTTCAGCCGTGGAGCCTTCTTCGGATGTGAGGAAGAAGGCTCACACCTCACACCTGAAGAAGGCTCCACGGCCGAAACGTTGTGTTTTCTTTCTTCTTTTTTTCAGCAGGGAATAAACGTATTACTTGTTCCTAATTATATGTGATACAGAAGCAAAGCTTATGAGTGCTGTACAGAATGATGATTTTGTATTTTCATTTCTGAGATCTCTCTGCACCCAGTTCAAACCAATCTGTCACTGTGTGGAAGTGCTGTCAGACAAAATCCCAGCCTCTACCAGGCTAGTTTAGCCTTACGTTGAACAGCACAACCTTACACGTTTACAATCTATGGTGCCTTTCCTTATAAAAACATCCCAAGGGGTTGTGTGAAACAAGTGTGCAGAGAGTCTTAATAAAAGTCATGTAAAATACACTCAGCATTCCTGAGTAGTGCTGGTAATGAGCTGCCAGACCCCCAGAGCTGCCACCCAGTCACGAGTGTTTGGCCACTGATCATAATTTTCACTTCCCTACGTGAGGGATCAGAAGGTCACGCACACACCTCAGGGTAAAAGACCTCTGAGATCTAAGAGGCCAGCAAAGCGTACTTGAGATTCTGCGAGAAGCCGAGAAATCTGCGTGCGGTTTCTGTGAGCCAGGCACTTGACTGAAGGTTCAAGCCGTCTTTGCTGGACACTCGGGAACTTCAGTAGGAGTCCCGGTAGACTTTCCTTTCTGCCATTTCGGATGCCACACAAGAGCTCAAATCGCCCTTCTCAACATGCAGCTTAGCAGGGTAGGGTGCTGCCCGGCCTTTGTGTCAAGAACAGCTTCTGGAAAGACGAAGGGACCGAGAGCGGGGTTTATTTGTTCGCTGGTGCGCTGCCTGGCTCGCTCTTTCCTCGTGCAGCCCTGCTGCTTGTCGTGCACGCTGTTGGAAGACACCCCTGGGACGCTGCCTCTGAACTGCAGCCAGAGTGAACTCCTGGCTCCGCCACCTCTCATCTGCTACTGGCAGGGGGACTGGGACAGCCGCTGCCTGCCGCTGCCAGGGGACCTGTGACGTGAGCCCCGCTCCTCTGCTGCCCTCGGTCGTGCCCTCTGCCTACCTGTCTCTGGCCGGGGTCACGGTTGGGTCATGGCGCCACCCTGGCTGGGGGCTAACGTGGTGCAGTCCCCTCTGCCCCCTCTCACCGGAGCTCCTTCCCGCCTGCCTGGCCTCCGGTGCAACGCGGCCAGGCCAGTCCCCCACCCAGCGGTGCCAGCACAGGCCAGTCGCGTATTCCCCCCTCCCGGTGCCCACTCGAGACTTGGCACAGACACCCGCCCACACGCAGCGACAGCGGAAGAGGAAGGGCTACAGCTTCTTCCACGCTGACAGGGAAAGAGGAGAAGAGAAACACCCTGTTTGAGCTGTGGAGCCCTCTTTGGGCGCGAGGGAGAGAGGGGAAAGTTGCAAAGAGACAGAGTGGGTAAGAAGGGGCAGGGAGCAGAGGAAATGGGCTGTTAGACAGTAGCCAGTGGGAATAAGTGTTCAGACCCTAGAAGACTTCACTCTTTACAGACCCGACCCGAAGCGCTGGACTGCACAAAAACGCCATGGTGTCAGACTGCGTCCCGAATCCTGTCTGCCCCCAGTGAAAAGTCTGATTTCAGGACGCACAACATAAAACACATTGTTGAACTGGAGAAGTACAGTACAAAGCAATCCACAACCTCAGCAGTCCTTCATGCTTAAGTAATTACACCACAAAGCAGATATTTTATCTCATCTTCATTTGATCACAATAGTGCACAGGATGAGTAGGGTATTTAATTTACCGTGTGGTGGGTAATGGGATTTAGTATAAGTTAATTACTTGAACATAACAATCTGTTGTCTGGCCACACGGTTTCATCGGAAGCCGTGCCAGTATTGTTGACAATAAAGAGAGAAATAGCGGAGAAGATGAGGAGCCTGTTTGAGTTGTGCATTAGGCCTTAGATCCGAATCTGCAGCAGAGACACTGATCATGCTCTTCGCCTTCCAGTGAGCTTTCAGTCACCCAGCTGTTTAAGGGAGTCTGCGGAAGGGAGGTTCTCCCCGTGCAGACTGCTCCTCGACAGGGAGCGGTCACAAAAAATGCGGAATAGAAGAAAGCCAACAAGAATGACCCAGAGGGAGGCGAGTTTCTCATCTGTGTTATCTCGACAGCTGAATATGTCCATTGACGGACAGGAGCCTGGCACAGATGCCCTTCACAAGTCAATGCATCATGGCACAACATGCCAGGAGTCATCCTCATTGTAATCCCCAACTGGCGATACATATCTGCTGCAAAAGACCCGCACTGTGCTGCCCAGACGCCACAGTACCACCATTGTCCCATCGCAAAACATTTGCCTGCTTATTCACCCTCAGCCCAGCTAACGGTCTCCTTGAAGAGCCCTTAGGACGTCATAGAGAATCTTTATTTCTGTTGGAACAGAAGACTCTTCTTTTCTGTGGCCAAGAGCGCCCCAGCTGCCAAAGACGAGGCCTTCCTTCACCTGGAGAGAAAACCCTGGCAGTTCTATGTCAACGAGACCTGATGAGCCGTGATGAGAAGCACACATGGAAGGCCCTAAGTGGGCCAGCTCCAGGTTGCTCTGAGGATGTACCGCACGAGTGACGTTCAGGTTGTAATCGGAGATGCGCTGATTGAGGAGTTGTGATTCGGCCAAAGACCAGACTCCACACGTGGGCAATAGAGGCTTCTGGTGCTTTAGAGCAGCACATCACTGAATCTTGCTGTAAGGATCCCCTACAGAGACTGCTTCTCTTGAGATTTACAAAACCCACTCACAGGCCTGTCTTTTCTCTAACACTATTAATGTGTCATTTGCACTAAGTCACCTTGCCTTGCTTTCAAGTGTTCTGCTGTTCTTTTCCATATTCAACTTCCTGAAAAGTGCTCATAGACAAAATGATCCTTGTACGGAAAATGGGACATGTACCTGGACTTTAAAATGTTTGTTTTGAATACAACTGAAGCACATTTTAAATTAATTTATTGTTAAACAGATAACAAATAAACAGATAAACCTAAATGGTGTGGTCTGTTATCCAAGATATGGTACAAACCTTCTAACACGTGTGACTGTAGTTTGAAAAGTAGATGAAGTTACTGTAGTTCTCTTGTTAAACTTTAACATTCAGATAAAGAATGCTGCCAGGATTACAGCCCCAGTCAGAGTGATTTGCAAGGCACTGTGTTTCTAAATGAGCTTCCTAAACTCTGAAAGTAAGAGTTTAAATATGCACCTCTAGCTAGAGACAACAGATAAGGAAAAGATCAATTAAATATATACCAACAGCCTTCCTGTTAACGTCCTCAGTTTGAGAATTGAGAATTGCCAGATTTCCATGGAATAGAATATGTCCTTTAAATGCTTATACTGTATAATTCTTCTCCTGCATTAAACTTTCAGAAGACAAGATCAGCCGTTCTTATCTTGAAGTTTTAGTACTTCAGACAGTTTTCCTCTGTGTTTAAAAACAGAGAACATGTTTTCATGCTTCGATAGAAGACCTCGTGAATCCTCGACATTTGAATTGATGGGCCCTTTTAAGATACATAATAGTTCTTCATAGTTTTGGTAGCTGCAGAGGAGAAACTTACTTGTGAGCACATGAAATCCTAAAGATTATTTTTAATCACCTCCAGGTCGATTTGGATTTTCATGCTTGTTGGAAAACATTTAAGACCAGCCTCTATTCCAAAGCCATTTTTTCTGTTCCCAGCCCTTCGGCTAAATTCCTAGTTCTCACGATCAGCCTACTGTACGAGGCATTTGCTGTTTTCACAGTGCACATTCCCGCTGCAGTGAGGGACCGTAGCTCGGTCAGAAGCTGGCAGTGATAACGCCTGGCATGCACTGTGTTATGTGATGGAAAGGCCTAATCCAGTGGACCTGCTGTGGGAGTCAAAGCGTGCTCATGCAGAAATAAACGCCACTAAATGTGAACTCCCATTTCTGCAGCAGGTGCAAAAGGCATGGCAGATCTGTTGAGATTTTATTGCAGTTATAGGTTAAACCATCCCCGGAAACAAATACTTATTATCTAGTCAAGCAAACCAGAGTGCTTAAGAATTTACCTAGAAAGCTCTCGTAAGGATATTAATGGCTCATTAAGGACAGGCTGGATAAGCCCACCCTAAATTTTGTCATTTAACTTTGTGTAAGTATCGTAATACGCACCTCTTTGTACTTGAATTAGTTATTATTCATCTAGAGACAGGGGTAATACCCACTGATGGGACAATTGCCATCCACCAAGTCAAGTCTTACTTCTCTTACATCAGATGTTATTGAAATAATTGGAAGTAAACTGAATGATCTTCTGCATGGAAGTAGGATCCTGGGGGTGGAGGGGCAGAATGGGTGCAGCTTCTGCAGGTCTTGCTCACCTGTTGTTCAAACAGGCAGGTAACAAGGGGTAATAACAGAGTATACAGCAGCATGATAAGGTTTACTTACCATATGTTTTCAGAAGGCTTTATGATAAGGTCCCTCGTAAAAATTGAATAAATAAAATTGTAAAAGTTGAATATATAAAATTGCAAACGGTAGGCTTTCAGGATAATGCTTGTACTGGGACTAAGAACTGGTTACTGGTTTTTAAAAGACTTTCACAAAGTGTTTTCTAAGACGTGCATGCCGAATGTTTTTAACTGAGCTGATCACACAAGTGCCAGCCAGGTAAACTTTCAACAGTCCTCATAGGTAATCTTCCCTCATCTCCCTGTGACCACTGTAAGCACCCTGTAGGAACTTGAATAATGCTCAGTGTTGTGTGGCATAACAAATTTGTGTAATCCTTGCCAATACGTGTAGCTCATGATAGACAATGGGCTCTTCATCAGCTCTCTAGAACCTCTAGCTGCCTTTGTTGGTACAGTAATGGTTGTTAGTGCACTGTACCTATACAGTATATGGAATGAATGTTCGTTGCTTATTTTAAAAAAAGAGCACTTACAGTATGTTCTAAGACAGGATGTAATGTATCGAATATTATTTGAATAAAGCAAAGGAAAACGAGGGTGAAATTGCACATGAGGGATATAGCTTCCTGCTTTGATTTTAATGGGTAATCTATCCACAATTTATCTTAGGAGTGGTTTTGCAGTTTTTGCAGTATTCTTCATTCAGGATGTTGTAAATCACACTTGTATCTTCACAAACGAAAATAGACTGAGCCCCGGCCTAGATCTGTGTATTATTTGTACTAATGCCTATCAAGGACTAACGTAAAAAGGCAAATATGTTTTCCACAAGCTGGAGTTTTGTGACTTGTAGGTTGTAGCTATTTTATTAAGGTGAGGTTTACAGCCATTCACTTTCAAAAATATGGTTGCAAATACTTGTTTATGTAAAATCTGCAGTATTTATGTACAGTAAATCAGGAGTGTCAAACACAGTTTCTGGAGGGCCTGGTGTCTTGTTTTTTTTTTCCAAGCAGTCAATGAGTTATGAGTAGTCAATTAAATTGTTCATATTCGTATATACACTGTACAGGATTTTTCTAAATGTCTTTTACTATAGTTTACTATAGAAACATACACTAAGGATGCAGTTAATGTACATATGAATCATCTGGAAGCATTCTTAGAACTATTCCAGTTCTGCAGTTAATTAAATAGTTTACTAACACTAACCAGCACACTAGGCTCCAGGAACTGAGTTTGAGAGCCCTGATATAAAGGGATAAAAGAATGTGTGATTTATGCAGAATTGTGTTGTGTCTTAGGCCGGCACTGTGAAGTGCACCAGATGACTGGTAATTACATGTGGGATCGAGCTACAGGGAAAGAATTTATCATTGGCACCAACCCAGACAGCCGTTTACCTCTGTGGTGGAATGGATCGGAGCCACTCTGGGTAACGATGCAGAAACAGAAGAAGAAAGTTTACATGTACTACTGGCCTGGTTTGTGTCATAAACTAGTGTTTCCGTGTCATGCTGATGGTTTTAATTGTAACCTCCTGTGCTGAAAAATTATATGAATCACAGAAATCCCTGGGAAAAATTAAAGTGAGAGAGCTGCTCTTATGTTTGTACTAGAATTGTTTTAAATTTAATTTTAAATTGTTCAAATGTCAAAGAAGTGGCTACAACAAAAACAACATCAGAAAAATTGATGGAAAAAACTCTGAAATCTCTGAATCGGGGATCTCCAGTCGCTTTCCTGCAGAACTCCATTTTAGCAGATGTTACAGGTAGCTTGTAAATCTTCTCTTCCTGAAGCCCTGAAACAGTTTAAATATGATCAGTTAAACAGGCGGTTTGTTTTATTAACATAAAGATCACAAAGATCATCAGGGACCAGTGTTGCCTTCTTTGACATTACTCGATCAATGGATCAGTTGCTCAGACAGGTGTTCCTAATCTTGAATTAACAGGGGATTCGGAGTGACCTCTAGGAATAACTGGACTGAGGGAGCTCTCCCTATCAGCACAGGACAGCTTTTAAATAGATGTTAAAATGATATAAATCATAATGTGTTTTTATAATGTGTTGTAGCCCATGAGGACTCATTTCCTTGTGTTCTGTTAACACACGGGCAGGATGTTGTGACATTTGTTAAAATCATTCCTAGGCTGCGAAGTGGAGATTTTGGGTGTGAGACCAGAGTACTGCCGAGAGTATTTCTACAGTCCTTCGGAGTCCAACCTGATAGAAGCTATAGACAGTGCTCTCGAAACTCTGCGGTAAGCGACCAAAATACCCTTCCTTGTGTGAGAGCTGCAAGACCCAGTCATTCCGGTTCCCATGTTGTGTTTTGACATATTGTCCATCCGTTGTCGGCAAGCAGCTCTTCCAGGTAAGGACCTTGGCAAGGCCGAGCCCACCCTGGACTCACAAGGCGTGATGCGGTAATAGAAGCACACACAGTGGCTCTCTCCTCCAGTGGCCTGTGATGCCGCTTGTTAACCCAGTCAGTCAGCATGTCGAGCGAACATGCAAAAACCACACGGAAGTCAGGCCAGGCTGAAATCGAACCCCGCACCTTGGATCTGGGAATCGGAGTTTGCGTGTTTTCCCCTTCATCTGCACAGGGTCTCCCTTTCTCGCCCACTGGAGAGTTGTCGGTCCTGTTGTCCGGGTTTTTGACACACCAAGGTGGGGTGAGCGAATGCATATCTATGTGTGTCCCAAGGTAGACAGGTGCTCTGTCCAGGGTGAGGCCTTGTAAGCCTGGCTGGGCTCCAGCTCACTCAGTCCTCTAAGCTCTAACGCAACTGAAAGTGGCTGGATGTCCCTGGGGGATTTATTCTGGTACTTAGACAACTTCATGCAAATCGTCTATTGTAACTCGCCTGGACAAGGGTCTCGGCTCTTGTGGTACAGCACGTTTAAGAGTCTGGTGGGTTTCGAGTTGGGGTTCTGTACTTTTCCCCTCTAGCAACGGCAGTGCCGACATGGCAGCAGTGTACTATGAGAAGATCGACGTGGTGGGCCACCACAATGGACCCCTGTCCCCAGAGCGGGAGGACGCCACCAAAAAACTGGATGACATCTTTAAAGCGATGAACCACAAGATCAAGGTCGGTGATTTGTTCCATATTCCATGAGTCCTAATTGATGAATAAATTCATCAGGCGGGCTCTGGCCGGCTGTGACGGATGATTTGGATTGTGGGCAGGAGAAGATTGACCGTCGCTCAAGAGTTCCTGCCTTTTGCCGTGAAAGAAAAAGAGCCGCTATGAAGCACGTGCCAGTGCAGATTATCGGTGGTTTTGTAAGCCCTCTGTCATTGTGCAGATCTGTGAGGTGCACATTGATTCATATGCCAGAGTTAAAGGAGTCAATTGCAGATGAAGGCCAAAGTCTGATGCTTCAGTGACAATTCCTGTTTAAATCAGCACTCAGTTGTGGCCTCTGATACATTGACATTTATTGTTGCAGCTCAGTGAAAAGGCCCGTGCATGCCCTCCATTATCTGAGTACTGTCGGCATGCGTGAAACACTTGTTTCTCCCCAGCGTGTGATAAACTATTGCTTACTATAGTAAAAAGTCAGAAGCTGTCTGCTCCAACCATCCATCTCCTCCAGATTCTCTGTAGCAACAAAGTAGCTTCTTTTCTGTTTTTATAATGAAGATCTGTGCCTAGAAGTCATCAGTGTGGGAGTTTAACTTTGTTAACATGGTTTTCACTTGGATTTATGTTCTGAGGTTTTCATTCACATATTCCGGTATTTCTTGTGGGCGTGTTTACCTCATCGGGAGTAATTTTCCTTTTTCAAAACATTGTATTTTTTAAAGTATAAGCCCACATCCCTGAATTGGAAGAAGCAGTTAGAAAATGGATGGATAGGATAATATACAGTAAAGTATGTTTCACACTTTCTCCTAATATTATTAGTCAGATAGTGAATTTAAATGTCAATTTTCATTTCCCATGGCTAAATATCCCCCAAGCCAGCAAAGAGTTTGTTAAGGTAACGCTTTTCTTTACTTTAACTGGTTCCTTTCAGGAAAGCAGCTTGCACAACGAGCTCAATGTCATTATGTTCTCGGATCACGGCATGACCGACATTGAATGGATGGAGAAAGTCATCGAACTTACCAGATACATAAACATGTCAGATGTCATGGGGATGATGGACAGGGGCCCTGTTGTGAGCCTGTGGCCAAAGGAGGAAAAGATTGAGGAGGTGAGCAGTCTGCTTTGCTGCAGCTGGCACTGAAATTGAGTTAAGAAACCCCCATTTTCTTTTATGCCTCCTGGCATTTAGGTTTGTTTTCCACTGATCCATACCTTTCTTTTTTATTCCTTGAACGACGGGGGGAACATAACCGTTTTATATGTATATTTAAAATATCCACAGACTTGTCTGCCAATTCTTCGTGACCTGATCACAGGAGTTAAATAATTAGGCCAGCCCAGCCCAGCCCAGCTCAGCTCATTCCCTGAACTGAACTGCAGGAGCCTAGGCACACCTGCCTGCTAGTATACCAATCAAATCAGTTCTTTCTCCTCCAGTGGCAATGCAGTCACACAGGATACTAATTAGGCAATTATGCCTGGTGGGACAGAAGTGCCTCCTGTCCTGATCGGAGGATCTCATCCAGTCATGGAAAAAGCCAAGGGATCGAACGGCTGGGTAGCTTAGCGGCAAGTGTCGAAGAGGCTTTATTGAATGAAGTGGCCCTTCAGTGGGCAGTACTGTACGTTCAGATCCCACACTGTGTCAGATATACCCCCATGCAGCGAGATAGTGCTGGGCAAACAAAGGCGCGTTGTGGAGCATCGACATCCAGCAAACACTGAAAGTTGCATCCTGGTTTTACCGAAAAAGCGACTGGGGAAAAAATGAAATATTCTTAATTTATATATTTGGCTGTTGAATGACATTTCATCGTAGCAGCATTGGGGTACAAAATCGCACTTCCCTGACTTTTGAAAACCAGGAGGGTGGTGAGCTGCAACTGTATGTCAAATCCAGCAGAAACTGGATTGTGTCAATCCTGGATGTCTCCCTTCAACTGCCAGTGTCTCCAGAAACGGACCTGATTGTGTGCATTCCGGTACCCTGCAGGTTTACAACAAACTGAAAGTGGTGAAAAATATGAAGGTGTTTAAAAAAGAGGAGATCCCAGATCGGTTTTACTACAAGCGTGGGAAGTTCGTGTCCTCATTAACGCTGGTAGCTGAGCCAGGGTGGTTCATTACTGAGGTAAGCCACACAGCTGTTCCTGCTTTTTATTTGACTTAATGTGTATCCATACCCCGTTTTACCCTGATGACTAGGGCCCCGGCTCCCCTAGGCACTGACTGACAGCGAAGGCCTGTACCATTCTCGCGGGCCGTTTAGACTGGGGAAGGTCTAAGGAGGTACGGTACACGACCAGTCTGACAGAGCCAGAGGAACTCTCACATGGGCCCAGAACACAAACGCGGGGGAGCCAGGACGGGCCGCAGCGTGCTGGCGAGGCTGACGGATGCCGTGCGGCATTTTCCCCCGAAAAAACCAGCTGAACGTCACTGCAGGAGTGCGGATAGTATGACGGCATCCCCAAACGGCATGATGGCGCCGTGAGGCGGCCCCGAGGTTCTGCCTAGTCGAGGGAGGCCTCCTGTAAGGCGCAGTGGGCCAGAAGGCCGCGATCGCGAGTGTGTCTGAGCGCCGAGCTGCGCTGCTGGAGGCCCCTGCGCAGCCCGGCTGATGGCAGTGTCTGTCCCCCCAGAGCATAGAGAAGCTGCCCTACTGGGACAACGGCACGGGGCAGGCGCAGGCCTGGCAGCACGGCTGGCACGGCTACGACAACGAGTTCGTGGACATGAGAGGCTTCTTCTTGGCTTACGGACCAGGTACGGCACGAGAGGGAGAACCGCCTCTGACCTCCACTGATCTCTTCAGGGAGAAGGGCGGGAGATGTTGTCTTTCATGGCCAGAAGTTTGCCCGTGTTCATTTTATTAAATTAGCATTTTATTTAAAAATGTATCCTGAAAACCGTTCCTCTTCTCTGATGATCTTTACTGTGTGTCGCTGACAGAATTATACTGTAGCACTACACCACTTCAGAGCTTTTTTTTCTGAAAAGTATTTATTTTCCACCCACTGGCCCCCAGCTGGGCAGGTGTCCACCAGAGCCTCTGGCTTTCACCTGTGCTACAGCCATGAGTCTGTGCCGGAGCGATTCATGCAGGAAAGATCGTTGCTCTTCTGGCTGTTCCTGTTTTTTTCATGATGTTCCTTTCCAGAGTCACCGAGATGCAAAATGCTGCATAAATCTGTAACTGGTGGTAGAACTTTTATCCCTAGTATTTTATCCCCACACTAAACATTAAAATGAATCATGCATTATGTACTGTATTACAAATAAGGTTGTTTTACAATACAGGTGCATAACCTACCCCAAGTATTAATGAGATGGAAAGTGTGCCTGGTGATAAAAGCGAGTGTTTGGAAATGTTTACAGGCTTGGGCTAAACGAGAGAGAGAACACAGAAACATAAATATTTTAACTCTCATTTCAAATATTAGTATTATGTCCATGTAAAATGTACAGTTAAACCTACAGAACCTGTGATATCAAGATGTTATCGTATAAATCGGTTGCCTCAAATAGTTTTAAAGAGTAAAAGAACACAAGAAACATTACAAATGAGTGGGGCCATTCAACGTAGTTAGCTTGTTTTGTGGTTAATTGTTAAAACTAATACTTGTCACATGACATGAGTTCAAAGGTCATAACTAGGGACACAAGGGCTCTCTTGATTGCTGTTATTTGATAAGATATTTGATAGATAGCTTAAGAGTGAGGACATTATTATTATTATAGTTGAAGAAGCAGTTTTAAAAGTCAATTATTTACCCTGGGTGATTTAAGATGAGACGTCAATGAGGTCAGTCAGTCTGTTGATGTTTGGTAATTGTGATAATATCAGAACTGATTATCGATCAAGTTTAATTATTTGTGTTGACAGGAGAATATCACTTAGGAAAAAATACCCACAGTAATACAGTTAAACTTTGTTATAATACAGTTTTTATTGAAACTCTTCCCAAACATCTACATCATTTGGAATGGACATTTGTTGGGGGAATTGTTTCAGCTATAACATTTGACTATTTGTATTGGAAAAATAAATAGTTTAATTGAAATTTCATCTAGTTATCCTAGGTCTAGTGTCTTCTCTAGAAACAAAGCCAGCTAAAGTGATCTGAATAGTGAGTAAAACTGAAAAACTAGATGCAGGCACTGGAAGCATTTTCATTTTTGCAGGTTACTAGCAATAAAGCTTTTTAGATAAGTGCTTTGAGTTCGGTTTTCTTATAACAATAATAATGTGCGGTTATGGGAGTGAAGTAAACTGGGGGTACATGTTGAGAGCTTCAGATAAAGGCTTAAGATACTTGGTGTACTGTACCCCCCCCCCCCGATTTGTGATCCATCTCCTCTTTGTTATGTGCTCCACAGATTTCAAAAAGAACTTCAGAGCAGCCCCCATCAGATCTGTCGATGTTTACAATGTGATGTGTGGCGCCCTTGGGATCGAGGCTCTGCCAAACAATGGCTCTTGGTCCAGAGTGCAGTGTATGCTCAGCAGTGATGCCAGCTTGGCACGGCTCTCTCTGCTCGTCAGCTGTGCGATGGCACTCGTGTCTCTCCTCCTCCTGGCATAGCGCTGACCTTGTTCCCCTCAGCACAAAGCGGACTTTCCACACGCAGCGTGACTTTTCCTTTTTTATTTTACACCGCGGGTACTTTATTCGACATATTGTTTTGTTTTTTTAATCTTAGGGGCAAGATGCAGATTTTTTAATGTTAGACGAGCAGTTGGCGACCACCCCCAGCGGCTGCTGTATATTGGGGGAAAAGTGGGTAAATATGACCACAGTGGCAAAACGGTTATCCCTGTTTTGCTGCAGCTGAGATTCCACTTTCGACTACTTCAACGGAATGTTTTTTATTTAAAATAATGGAAACAATTTTCTAAATATAATAAATGTTTACAAAATGTGGTTGCCTTTTCCCTGTCCTTTTGTCGGAGTTATAATGTGGCTGAAAACGCGACTGGAGTCCGTCGTCTGAAGATGGTAATGGCATAGTGTGTACAGAATGCTAAGCTTCCTGTTTTTATGGTGGCTCTTACTGTATTTTGTAATCTGTTGTTTGTCATGCCAAGTAGTCATCAAGCCAAGTGCGGTGTTCCTAATTCTCCTGTACATCACTCTACATACAGTTTTGACCTAGAAAAGCTCACCACCCTGTGGGTTAGAAATGGATGCATTCATGGCCAAGGTAATAGTGCCAAGTAGTTTTACCGTTGACTCATTTCAATAAAACACATACATAAAATCGAGAGCAATGATAATTTTAATGCAGGTCTGTTCAATTTCCTCCCTCTGTACCATGGCATAGTTTCAATTTCACGGGCTCCTGTCAGGCTCCTTATCAAAGGAAATTGTTCTTCTCTTTGCCTGAATTTTAAACAAAGTCACGTGTCTGAGTTATATCTAGTGTATACTGAGAGGCATTACTATAGTTACAAATACTCCTTTCTCTAATATTCATTGTGATTTCAATGCCACTCTGTATAATGTATAACAAAATTGAAATTGTCTGTGGGTCTAAACAGTTATTCCACTGTTATCAGTTCAGAAATATGGTATATTCATGTATACTGCTACGCAAAAATCTCGGACACAATCGAGAGATGTACTACATTCATGTTAGGAGCATCAACAATTTGATCAACGCCTCAATTAGTGTTTCTTTAACCATTTTAAGAAAAGTTGTCAATACAGCTTAGTGTAAATGAGAAATAACAAAAGTCTGTTATTTCACAGTTAAATGCTCATTAATAACAATCTTCAAAACCTTTGTCACAACTTCTCTTAGCTCTTCTCTTAAACTGATTTTGCCTTTTGGGAAAGATATAAGAACTACATTTCCCCACCCCACCATCAGCCTTGTGTGAAAGTAATAAAACTTTGCATGCTGGCACTGTTAAAACATTTCGCTTTGGGAATGTTATGAAAACCTTGAATGGGGCCATGAAAATCGCTACAAGCCACTAACCCTCTGTTCTCCAATACCCTTTAGCTGGGATGAATCTGAAAAAGAAACGTTGAAGAAGGTCTGGAATACTTGTGCTCTTGTGTTTGTGGAATCTCCCACAATTGAAAATGTTGTAAATTATTTAGAAATTAATTCTGGGAAGCTGATATTTTATATTTGGACTTTATCACCAGTGCTGATGGCATTGGTGTGCTAAATCACACGGACCTTTAATGAATTGTTTATCAGCAAAGTTTTTGTGCACACTACGGTATTGTGATTGGTTCTGTTTCCAAGCAGGACTGTGATGAGCACTCATGCTTGCATTTCGAGTGGGAACAGTGGAGATGACAACACGAGCCTTCTGTTTTAAACTGAAAAAAATATTATTCCACTCTCCATTTGATTGGCTTTCCAAAACGTGTGAATTCAGGTAACTTTATCCCCATGAATAATGGGCAAGGAAAAGTCCCAGGTGTGCAAGAATTCAACGAGCAGTTCAAATTGATTATTATTATTATTATTAGATTGATCAGTAATGCAATTATTATAATGATCATGATTCTTGATGATGATGGAGGCACTGCTGGCTCTGAGTTTTTGGTCGGTCGTCTGAGAAAAGCATGTAGGGAAATAGCGAAAAACAGTGACGTAGCCACAGTGAGGATCAGTCCGGAAAATGTTACAGCGCTGCCGTTTACTGGGAAGAAGAGGAATTGCAGCCATTTGAACTTGCCGGTTTAGAGCTGCTTACCGCAAACAATTTAGGTAGGAGATGAAACTTACCAGCTTGTATTTTCTATACTTTGTAGCGTTACCGTGAGTATTCAAATACGATAAAAAGCTCGTATTTATAGAGTGCAATCCTTAGAAGACATATATGCCTAAATAGGGTGAGCAGACGTCCTCTTTTTGAGACCTAAAATATCGGTCCGACCGGTATGAATAAAATTCCAAAAACTGTCCGGGATTTTGTTTTGCTCGTTACTCGGACTGCGTAAACAAACAGGCTTAAAGATTTTCCTTCCTTCTACGCATTACCGGTAGATGTTTTGAATTTACACGCAGCGTAGCTTGAAAGGGTTTGTGTGTGTGTGTGGCTGTTTTGATGGCCATGAGAAATAATGTTGAACTTTTTTACTTTCATTTCATGCATTACTGTTTCAGAGAGAGGATGTCTCACTGTGCCCTACCCACAACTGAAAAGTTTCAGAACTAAGCACTAACTAAGCTGCTCTTATCTGCAGCCCTGCCCACACCTGTTCTTAAAGTTTTGCAATTTCTATGAATAAAATAAGCTTTTGTCTCTCACTGTGCACCACTAGCTCCTGTATTTGAGTGGGATATTATTTAATCTATCCACTTTTAGTCAGTTCTGGTGAGGGTCACAGAAATGGTCTTTAAAAAGCCTCTCAAGGGGCTCGTTATTTTTGTAATGCAATACTTTAGAAACTCAGTAAACAGCTCATATATATTTTTATATGTAGGAATACAAAGGACCAGAAAGAGTTGAATTCATGCCTGTTGGGAGCACAGCTATCGCAGCTCTGCAGCTATTACTGCGATGCTCTTTAGAATTGAACAAAACCATTTCTCACCCTGATCCTAGAGCTCCCCCTGGAGGGTTTGTATCAGTATTGCGGTATTTTTTCTCTCTCCGCTGTGCACTGCAATCATTCTGCGCCGATTCTCAATACGGGACGGATGCTGGCAGTTTTTGTCATTGCCCTTGTCCTTAGCTGTGGGTGACATAAAAGATCAATTAACCCTTTTAGAAATTTAGGGTGAACACGCCCGCATGTAAGGCGGGGCTGCACATTGGAGGTGGTGGAGGGGAGTCCCCTTTACCTGTAAAACGCTTTGAATGGAATCCAGAAAAAGCGCTATATAAGTTTAAGGAATTTTTGATTATTACTATTATTAAGGAGAATTGTGACCTGCCATTCCAATACTTCTTTCTCTCAGGTGAGGTAGTGGTGAATTTATTTGTATTGTAAACCAGGGGTGTCCAATCGTGGTCCTGCTTGCTCTTTCTAATTCTCTTTAAAGCATCAGCACCTGGAAGGAATTAAATTGGTGCAGTCATGCTAAGTAAGGGGCTGATGTAGGCCATGAATTGCTGAGATGGCCTGAAAACGGATTTGTTGCTCTCTTTCAATCATGTGCAGGAGGATTGAACATGTCTTCTGAGTGTCTCAACCACGAAGGCGCTTGCTGAGAGTGCTGTTTCAGCTCTAAGATCCAGAAGCACTCTCATTCCGGCCCGGGTCACGTCACCAGTGGCCTGTGGTGTGGATTACGGGCCAGGGAAGGTGCCTCTCCTTCAGTAGGAACTGTTCCTCCTGCGAGCGAGCCGGGAGCTGTGGAGTGAGACCAAAGATGAACCGCGCGGTTGGGCAGTGAGTCAGATGAGCTCGACTGCTCCTGCTCTTCGCCTGGGTCACTGGTGCGAGGCGAGACCTGAAGGCAGATCCGGTGAGTATAGGACAAAAAGAGGTTTGACTGTTTCGATTAGTGCATGTTCTCACTGTGTTCGTAGGGGTTTTCCTGCGAGTGGTCCAGTTTACACTCATCTTCCAAAGACGTACTAGGTTGGTATTTGGTGTCTTTGTGCACATCTTCAAGGACTGATAATCCCTCCGGAGTGCAGCACCTTTCAGAATAGGTTCCATGATTACTACAGTAGGGAATGTGCTATGAGAAAGACTTCTTCTTGAAGTCCTGATATTGACTGTACAAACCCTGCTGGCCTGTTAACCTCGATGACCACGCATAATTTGGAGAGTGATGTTTTTACCTACTGGAGAAATTAAGTCACTTATTAATTAAATAGGCTGATAAGACTGTCTTATTTTATATCTCAAGAGGAAACACCTGTCCATCATGTATAACCCAGCTATTGGATATTAACCTATAGGTAAGGTTAAAAGGACAACCATTTCTGAGGCAACAAAAGCTAAGCTGTTATGGGTTAATTTCTTAACTTTGAAGCACATAATCTTCACTTTTACTCCACTCAACTCAATAAAGTGTGTGCAATTTCTGACTTAGTATTGATGACTAAACTTTTCCCGATGTTTCAAAAGAATCAAAGGTTCATGTTCAAAGCTGCAGATTAAGCTCTAGAGGTCTCCTCCTTTCCATCTGTTCACAAGGCATAGACATCCCACCACCTGGCTGGCAGAGTCTCAGGTAGCTTTGAGCTCAGTCATGTCTGAGAACCACACCCCATTGTCTTAACACCTTGAAGGCAAACTTTCAGCAGAGCTATACATTCATTTCCGACCAGAATATTTACATCAAAGCATGTTTCATCCATGTAGATTTTGCTTTGAGCTGGGAGATGGAAGATTGGTAGACAGGCACTGCCGTTTTAGCTGACGATGAAGAATTGAAGGATTATTACGGTTTCTGAACCAGGGTGCTTGTCTGTGTTAGGAGTGACGGAGCTGGCAGATTAATCCACCAGCTTCTTGCCTTTTCTCTTCCCAGCACTACTGGATATAAATTTAATCCAATTCATGCATTTTAGTAAATTTACTTTGCAAAAGCTACAATCATCCTAATTTGTCTAATAATTCCTTTGAATTTCTCAATTCCTTTCAAGCATTAAAAAGACAGTCATTAAAAAACATTCACTTTTGAAATGAATAGTTTTTGAATTGATTTTTATTTCTGTGTATGGCCTAAAGTTCTCTACCTACATTTGTATTCCTTAACATTTAAATGTTTTATTTTGAGGGGTTGATGTGGTGTGTATATCTGTTAAAATTGATTTTTCTAGGTTGAATGGATAGGTTAAAAGGTTTTAAAAATGTTTTCACTCTGAGATCTTAAAAGGCTTTGTCTGGGCAAGCCAGTGTCTGTGGTCTTGACAATTAGAAAATAAGCTCCACAATAATTTTGTGGGTGTAGACGGTGTATACACATGAATATAAGAAGTGAATGATTTCAAAGTAGTGAAAGTTTGCTTTGTGATGCCAGTTTTGAATCTTCTGCTGCAACCTGATATTAGACATTATCCCTGGTTATTAAAATGTTTTTGTTTCCTGTATTTTCCATCTGTGTGTTTTGGACACAGTGCCTAAAGAGCTAGTTGTCCTGGATTCACCTTATTTTTCTATAAAAACGAGGAGTGGTCTTTCAGATCCTACATCTGTAAAGTGTATTCTTTAGTCCCTCATTTGATAAACTGCCATGTATACTTTTTTTAGAAGTTAAATAAATTGTTGTGGGACACATTTTTCTAAAAATCTTGGATTTAAGAATTGAAATGCGCTATTATATGGTTAAGAAAATGACAAGCATACTGCCATCTTCTCACACGGGTTTACCAAGAGTAAACAGAGAAGGAGAGTTCACCTACACACCCCACTTTGTTGAAACTGTTCAGCACAGGTCAATGCACACCATCTCTGGGCTTGAGCCCTGTCAACTGTCCGCACAGACTTCAGATAGTTTTGGGTCTGGGCTCAGAGCAAACCAGTCCAAAGTGGTGGACCACACAAGTGACCCGAAAATAACAGCAGTGGTAACTCTACCCTATCCTTGTCTGTCCTTTTGAAAAACGACTGACTGATCTTGACATTCTTCAGAATGGCACCTCAGTGCACAGTGGAAGGCTCTCCATTACGATCTCTTTCTCCAGGGGACATCTATAAACTATGCCTTGAGTCAGTCTTTTTTCTCTCACAATTAGACATCCTGTTCACACAGAAACAAGTTTCGTCCATCTTGCTATGATCTCTTGCCAGCGTTAAGAGTGTTGAGACTGGTGTGGCTGGATGTTCTGCAATCACATTTTATGAACTCTGAATGATATAAACTCTTTTTATATTAACCTTACCGTATATATATATATTCTTAAAAATATTCTTTACTCCTGTAATAGATTTTGTCACACCCGCGGTTTCCTGGATCTTTCCAAGCAAAGAGTTTGAAATTTGCACATGGAGGATGTGGGTCTCATTTCAGATTTAAATCGGGCTTTAGCAGGGTATTGATTGTCTTGACATGTCTTTTCCAGGAGAATTTATTCTTAGATTCTTTTGAGTGCTTCACAAATAACTGAAGCATGATTTACCAGCCACAAGATTTCTAGTTTTCAGAAAAACCACAATATAATATTTATTTTTCCAACTGTAGTGCACACATTAAATCCGAGTGCTTCAGTAGGGACCGAAGCCCAACAGCCTTTCCATCTCTTGCAGTTGGCAAGTAACCCTACAATTTCCTCCGTTTCCGATCAAACGCCTGCTGTAGGCCTGGGACGTGGTGTTCGCTGGATGCTCTTGCAAGAGGTGGGGAACAGGGAGCAACACACTCTCGATATTTTCCTCAACGGAGAACACTGCGACACAAGTATTCCGAATCCTCGGTTACAAAGTCAACCCAGCAGGTTTCTTCGGAATGATCAAACCAGGGGATACAGGGAACTACGAGGAAGTGCATTTAGTACTGAGAACAGAAGGCACGTCTCTACCCAAAGGGTTGTGGGAGTCTGGAACAAGGTAGCCTATCCATGTGGTGGAAGCCGATACATTAAAAAAAAAAACGACAAACCATTAACTGCTACCTAAACGGCTAGATGGACCAAACAGTTTCCTCTCGTTTGTATCCTTTCCTATCTTCTTCGCTTGGTTGGGTCTCGGTGCTTTACACACGGTCCGATCTAAACGAACTGTGTTAAGGCGTCAGTTACTGTAAACCAACTGGATTTTCCTGAATTGCCAGGCAGAAAGTAATAAAGAAAATAAAAGGTGGGATTCAGCACCAAGCCCATCACCTTTTTTTTGCGCTTGAGGTCCACTTTTATAGTGGATGCATCACTTATTCATCTCGCCCATATTTTGTTAGATAACTCCTACTGTTTAAGTTGGACTGCTGTTAAACCAGCTAGCTGATTCTTGTATCTCAGTACTAAAAAAATCCTAATCTTATTTGTTGTTTTAGATTGCATGTATGTGCTTTTTAACATGCATCATCACTTACATCAACAGCTTGATTTCTCTTGTACAGTATGACAGTATATAGAAAAAGACCAGACGTCTGAGACACTGAGTGTTACACTAAACCTTAGAAACACTAATCAACATTGTGCACAATACACATGTGAAACTATTGTTTATACTGGAAAGTAAAAATGTTATCTTAACCTTTTGATTTAATTAACACCTGCAATCTTTTTTTTTGCAAAACAAGAAAAATTGTGCAAATTGCATCTCATATGTAAAATGAGTCAATGCAAATTGCAAAAGGATGATTATAATAGATGATGAGTAATTTGCATGCTACAAAATGCATGGAAAGAGTAAAAAGCACTCTCAAGTTGGTCAAACAGCTGTGCACACATTCTCTTTATGCTGAGCAATAAGACAAATGTTGCTTTAAATTGACCTCATCCTTTGTTTTCTAGATTGGAAAAACAGATATGCAGCAGATGTTTTTTGGTTCAACAGCTGAAGAAAACAAATGTTAAGTAGTGTTTAGGGCTCTGGGATCATAACTGGGTGGTGGTAGGTTCTATTCCCACAACAGGGTACTGCTGTTGTACCCGTGAGCAAGGTACTTCACTCAAGATTGCTTCAGCAACGTGCCCAGCTGTATAAAGTAAATGGGTACAAATTGAAGAAGACTCCATGGCCGAAACGTTGTATTGTTTTCTTCTCTTTTCAGCATGGAATAAACCTATTACTTGTTCTTTTAATGTACAAATTGCTGAATTGGACAACTACATAAAAAATATTAAATGAGGTTCCTTCATTGGTTATTGAATCCTGAACATAACCAATACTGTACATACTTGAGGTTTTAACAGTGGGAGCAGTGTATGAATTGAATACAGATTTATAGTTTTCATGTGGTTAGGCATCTTTGGTTTCATCCATCCTTTATCAGAAAGCATCTTAAACCTGGTTGAGGTTAGGAATTCCAAACCCGGCCCGGAGTCACAGAGCCCAAGGCAGGAAAACATCTCTGATGACAGTCCAGCGCAAACGTGTCTATACAGGTCACACGGGCACGTGGGAACAACTTAGAGACACCAACCAACCTAGCAAGCATGGCTTTTATTAGATGGGAGGAAACGCGTACAGATACAGGAGTACGTGCAAGCTCCCTGCAGAAGCTGGGCCTGAGCCCAGGGCCCAAAAGCTGTGAGACAGCAGCACAAAGCGCCAAACCCACTGTATGGCTTGCTGAGCAAGCTGATGAATCTTTAGTACATGCAAATCTAGCTTTCACGAAACACAGAGCCTGTCGTGCACGGCAAAGAGACTAAAACTGGGAGACGTACAACACTGTACAATCATACGCTAATTCATAGTCAATACTTGACTTTCCAGTTACTGTTGAATACTCTTACTGTGTTGTTCTGGCCAGTTAAAAATTATACATTTTTAGATAAGAAAGAAGCAAGAGTGCATTAAGTATACTTATGGTATAGAAGGTCTGAATGCAAATTCAGCTCTTGCTCTGCTCTTCTGAAGAAGTCCATTCCTATTCCTTATTATTCGCCAGTTCAGAGGCTACAAATTAACCAATCCATTCAAAAGATATAACCAAACGTTATTTTATTGTCTTAAAAAGTTAACACAATCCCCAAGGGGTATATCACATACACTACAACAGTAAACACCATATTACTACACAAAAGGGACTTTCAAATATTATAGACATTACAAAAAAAATCCCTCATTTCTCTTAAGTTATTATACTAAGCATGACAGATAAACATCATTTACAGTATGATACACTGTCACAATTAAAAACAATGTTATAGTACGCTGTTAGAAATCAGTAATGTTAAGGGAAGACATTTCATGGACTGTCATTATTTCATATGAAATATTACACAGTATAAACAGAGCATCCTTCTGGATGGGCTTTACAGCTACCAGGAACCAGGCAATTCAGTGCAAACGTGTTTATACAAGGCAGTCTTGGCTGCAATACTCCCTTCTGACTTTCAAAGGAAAACAAAAAACACATTTTGAAGTGGTACACGAAGTGCAACCGTTAAATTCATCCTCAGAAAAGATCTCTTTCTCTGAGCTGGCTTTCAGATTTTTGATTATGCTTTCACATTGATTGAAGAATAATGAAAACATAACAATGGTGCAAACAGATTTCAGACAGAAACAGAAGTGCAGTGCTGTCTGGGTCTTGAAAGTGAAAATTCACAAAGTGCAGGTTCTGACTCACTGCACTTCTGGCCTCAGCAGGTTTAACCAACTCCGATACTGACAGCAATTAAAACTTTTCCTACGTTCCATTTCAAAGAATCACTGATGTGGTCAATCATTGTCATTTTATTAAGCTTGTCTGACAGCACAAAGCCTCATTTCAAGTTTCTAATTTTGAATTCATTTAAAAATAATCTGTAATGCCCGACAGAAAAAAAACACAAAAACCTGTAAAGGATTTACCAATATGGAAATGTTTCACAAACGCACTGAGAAATAGTATTAGCATTGTTGTTTCTCTACTAAAACAAACTATTTCAACATATGCAATACAATTTTAGTTTTACATTATTACCGTTTTGTTAAAATGCAGTACAGCCATACTTGTGATTAAATTTCACAGTTTTACCATTTTTAAAACAAATTCCTTTTGAAACATCTTGCAAGTTGCAACCTTTAGTCGGGAAGTTTGGGTCTGTGTGTGCATACATTAGTCTGTTTTTGACAACCTAGGCTGGTGAACATAGTTTTTAGACAATTGCTTTAATATTCTACAACAACCACCTTTTTATTTAGAATGAAACAGAAGCAGATTTATCAGACCTATTTCTGAGCAAAGGCGAGGCATTATTAATGTAAGAGAAGAATTTTGTTTTTGATCCCATTTTAAGTACAACTATTCAATGATGTTAAACCCTGATGGTCTGACAATAAGTGTGTTGGGTAACAGTCCAGAGGCAAGTTGTTTTTTATTACAGAAAACCCAAACAGCAGAAAAGCCCCAAACCAAGTTTAAGGGAAGATCTAAGATGGGTGACGGCTTCAGGTGAGAAACAAGAGGATTGTCCAAGTCCAGTGTCCAGCAGGTGGAGAGCAACCTTTGCATTTGAACTCTAAATCCACCTTTACGAAGGGACAGAAGATGTAAGCAAAGCAAAATGATAACTCTGGAGTTTATTATTCAGTGGGACTCAAAATACAAATTTAAGAGCCCAAAGCAGATCAAACATGGCTGGGAACAGAGAAACTGGTTAACTACAGCACTTCATTAAAAACTGAATCTCAGTTAGTCCTCTTGAAAAAGCTCCATGACTGTACAACAACATTCACAGAAAACAGCGTGATATTGTCTTATAAAGAACCTAAGCTTTTATGTTTCATCTTCTTGCGGTCACGAACGCTGTGGAGGTAGTTATGCATGTGTGTATGTACTGTATAACACAAAAACACCATATTGTCATTTCATCCAAAGTGGATTGCGTGGAGTCTGGCTCAAAGAGGAATGGGGGGTGGGTTTAAAACATTTCCATGCCAGCCGCTGTTCCTGCACACGATAACCGCATACAGGAGATACTACCGTCAATTTTAATACTGTGAGTTTTAGCACCTGAAAAACGTAAATTCAGTCACCTTGTTAGAAACAAATGCTGCCTGTGCAGCTGCGATTGTCAGAAACGAAGAGGGCACTGGGCCTTTTTCTTGAGACTGGTGGCAGTCCTGTGCCTGCCTGGGGTGGGGTGGGAGTGAGGGTGACAGGAAAGGCTCAGTTCATGACACGCCATTTGCTTTAATCAATCAATCCCCCTCCCCTGGAAGATGGAATCAAATGAGGCCTCCTGTGGGGGAATCGGCCTGCTCCAGCTGTACAAGCAGCAGGCAGACAAGAGGCGCTCCTCCCCAGCTGGTGCTTGAGTGGAGCTGTGTCCGCGTGTCCCGTGTCTGCCCCCCAGTTGTCACTTGGGCTTGAGGGCCGACGGTGGCAAGAGGCAAAGAAAAAAAAAGAAAAAGAAAGAAAGAATGTGACGAGCAGATGACAGGATGGGGGGGGGAAGGGGGGGCAGAGAAAAACCCCACCGAGTTAGCAGAGGAAAAACTAGCTGTGTGGAAAAGGAATCCTTCATATTTGCTGGTTTTGAACCCACAGCCTTCCTGGTTCTTCCGCTATCCCTTTACTAATAAAGCGAGGCGCCAAAAAGACCAGATTCCCTTGTAAACACAAGTTCTTCAAAGGCAGTTCGTTCGACCGGATGTAGACCAAATGACGCAGAAAATCTTAGCAGCAGCAGCAGCTGGACTGTTTCTAGTAACATTAAGCAGACCAGTAAATGTATTTGCCCCTAGTAGTAATTTTGACTTTCGTTGATGTATACAGATCTGGAACTTTGCGTCTGCTGTCTGTTGTTGCGTTACCATACAGCGACACCAAGGAGCACCTGTATCAGCGCTTCAAAAGAGTGCGCCTGTGTTGGTCACAGACCCATCTGGTGAACTGTTGCAAACCCTGAATAGTGACACGAGGCAAAGAAAAAAAAGCATGTGTTAAAGAGTATAACCACCCGTGACCTGAGATTCTCCAAGAACAGGAAAAAAAAAACGGAACTTAAAATGTCAAGGTCACAAACAATCAAAACACGATTCTGTACGTGAATGAAAATGACATGCTGTCTGTAAGCAAACAAATTACTGGCCCATAGTGAGCGAGAAATATGAAAAGCTGCACTTTCATTTTTATGGTCAGCTCAGATGAAGGGAATGAAGAGCCTTTTTTAAGGGGGGAAAAAAAGCTTCCATCTAGCTTTTTATTTTGCTACTTTTCAAGTCAAGAACCACAATCAGCTTTAGGTTTTTGTTTTTAAAGTTTTACATATGCTATACATCTCACATCCATTTAGACAGTCTGGAATCAATCCCTCTTTTACGGCCCAATTCTAACAGTCCCGGTGCAGTTTATGGTTTAAGAGTGAATCCTTGACAGCGGATGGCTTTCAAACACTGGTAATGGAAGCTAAGCAGTTTGATGGTTTTTGCAGTTTCTCGGGTTCGGTGGCGGGGGTGTCTGCAGCTGTTCGGAAGCTGAAGGACGGCGCGCTGCTCATTCCCACATGGCCTGGGCTTAAAGCTGGGTTCTGACGCCTGTTGCTTTCGACAATGCTGGAGGTGTTGGAGGCCAGACTCTCTCGAGTGCTACAGGAGGGAGAAAGAGAGGGAAAACAAGAAAGCAAAACAAAAAACAAGAGGAAAGAAAACAACATTTTATAATGGGCTTCCTGTGTTTGCATGTGATGTCATATGAGTAAGACTTCTGGCTTTGATTGTTCACATATGGCTGCAGTAATGCTTCCCAGACACCGGCCGTAGTTTAGCTGTTTCAGTGCTCCCCTCTTGTAAAAACAAAAACATCTCTCTTTTCTTTTCAGCCACAAGATGTCAAAACTACACCGTGTGAGGAAGTGAGAGGTAGGTATGCAGTGTAAATCATGCGTTATATAAAACCCAGCGTGGATGGACGTCAAGTCTTGGTCTTGGTGGAACTTTTCCGAAGGACAGAGGGGTTAGTGATTGGTAGAGCTGCAAAGGGTGCAGAAGCATACAGCAGGGAGCAATGCTTTTTGAACAAAAGGAACCTCGGAATAACAAGGAACATGCAAAGACACACACAGAAACATGTCAGGGCACATCTAACCAGAGATAAATACAAATCAGGAGTGTAGCCTTCTGTTCCTTTGGGTCACAAGGTGTTTTTTCTGACGGCGTACTCCATTGCAAAATAAGACTATTTGTAAAACACCTAGAAAGCAAGCTGATTCATCAGTGCTAGACGTGTGTCTCCATTGCTACTGTACATGCTACCCTCTGCTCTGAGTTTTTTTTTAATCAGAATCTAATCTCTTAATTTTCAAAGATTGACACAGAAAAGCTCAGTTTTTCTATACAAATACACACATAAAAGACTGTGAATCTGAATTTATGAGATTAAGTTTTCTTTTCATCCTTGCACACAGTAAAGTAAAGGACTAATGCAATCTGAAGAAAAGCTCCTCCGCCTCTCCTGGCGCAAGTGTGTGCCAACCCAGCATCAGTCAATTCATTTTCAAACTAAAGTCAAAGGGGCTGAGACTTTAACTGTGACGCTGCTTTGGATGAAGCAGTTAGAAGAGGGATGGATGAGGAACCTCCAACAGTGGGGACTGCCATGGGATTAACACAAATTCAGTAATTTGTAACATAACCCAAGAAACCAAATGAAATTATCAAGACAAACAACAGAAAAGGTAAATCTCAAGACCTTTTGTTCTAGAACAAATTCTAGCAAGTGAACAGAAGGCGGAGAATAAGGAAACACATTTTCCCATTTTTCATGTTTTTAGGTAGATGTCAGAGGACACAAAATGTGGACATACAAATAGATAAGACTAAGCAATAAGATTTCTTTTATCGCTTTTGTCTAATGTTGCCACAAGTGATGCCTTTTATATCAGCAAAGAGAACAATGCACTGTGCCAGCTGCCTCACTCTGAAACCTAGAATGTCATACATGCCAAACTGAAATCAAAGTCATATTTTCCTAACACTACCACTAAAATTTCCCTCCTTTCCCCGCTGAAAATCAAGATGACTGTGACGAACTTTCATGTAGTTACTGCAAGCTACAGACAAGTGGGTGCAAGCAATGTTCAATGGCATGCAAACCTACTGAAATTAAAGAAATAACCATCATTTATCTCACATCGAAAATTAATCCAGGGATACTTGTCAGACAGATAGCAAAAGGCAAAAGGCACCAGCACAGCCCCCTTTTAACCTAGAAGCTAAATAAATCGGGCCCTGGCCAGAGCGGGGTTGGGACACCTCTAAGAAACACCAGGTGGCTGCTCTAAGTGGCTTTGTGAGTAGTGAACAAGATCAGTTATTCCCAGCACAGTGTTAATACTGTTCAAGGTGCTGTCCTTCAGAAAAGATGTCGTACCCGACTGACTTAATCAGTATAGACTCTATAGAGCTGTTGTTAAAAGAGTTTGGCTGTTGACTTCAGTGTCCTGGCTAAATTCCTGTCTGGTCTTGGGGAATCTGGCCATTCTGACGTTTCCTCTGAATTCAGCTGAAGCAATTTCTCATTTCTTCACCTGAGCTGCTCTTTGCTGGGACTGCTGGTGCAGAATGGGTGCTGTGTGTCCACCCACTAGGTGTTGCACCTCAGTGGTGGGTGGAAGAGGGTTAATTTTCCTTAATTTTGTTCTGCTAGGAACTGGAAAACCCCCCAATTTACAATGATGAACTAGAGCCCAATTTTTCCAGCAGGTCATTTTCTAGAGCAACGTTGTGCAAAATACCTCAGTCAAAGGCACCCTTCAGAATTTGGAACCACAAAGTTCCAGTTTTGCATTCAGAGCCCTGACCTCTAATCCACTCCAGCATATCTGGAGTCATAAATACAGAGGGGAACCACTGTGAGGACAAGCATGAGATACTTTTTAACAAGAAGATAATTAACCTGCAGTGACCATTTTTCGGGCAATATGTCTTATAATAGGCAAAAAGGCTGACAAATTCTCCACATGAGGGAAAAGAATTAAAACCTGCTGTTGTAACTCAGTGAGGTACATCGTTCAGATAGCCTAAATCCCCTGTCGAGGCGAGAGCTAACAGGTCCATTTTCAGAAACAATGACATCACTGCTAATTTCATGAGTCATCAAGGAAACTGCATGGCTCTATAAGGCTAAAATTAGAAGCTTATCGCAGTCTGTTCATAAGTCATCTTGGTTTATTAATTTTTTTTGCACCATTTGGAACCTAAAGCTCACGGCATTAGCAATGATGTCTTTTGATTTATAACTCCATAGAAAAGTACACCAGGTTTTCATTACATTGCAGTAAGGAAGTGAAATGGATTAATTCTAGAACAACTGTAAATTATATGTGGAAAACAATGTCTCCCACTTTTAACAGCCTAGTTTGGAAACCCCAACACAGAGTACTGAACCCAGCAGGCCAGTTTAGCCTTCCAATGACTGAGTGGAAGCATTCACACTGCATTTCTTCACCACATTTCAAAGAAAATTTACAAAGACATTTAGGAATGACGGCAACAGCAGATATTGTTGCTCTGCCAATTTGTACTTCCCAAGAAGGAACAGGCAATTGCTTACGAGAATATGGGGTTTTTCTCACAGTATGGGACAGTGGCTACTGTACCACTCTGTCTTCAGATATGCTGGAGTTTAAAAAGCACACAATAATTTTTAAAACACATAAAACATTGTAAAAGGAGAAACAGCTTTTCCATCATAAGACTAGAGAATAAGACCAAAAAAACAAAAGCCTAAAAACGTGAACTTGTAGTGTCATATTGTTTTAGGATTAAAAGGTAGTGAACTGTGGGATCTTTGAGACTGCTCATTTAGTCCTGAAATTAACGAGCAGAGATTAGATGTGATGTACCATTACAAAGCTTTCAATCAACGTGGACTGTAGGTGGGCACTTGAAACATATAGTACAGTATATTATTAGAACTGATCTCTAATTTCATCCAGTGGTGGCAGTGCAGCCTAATGAATGAGCCCTTGGATTCACTGACAGGCAGTGGGTTCGAGTCCCTGCTGCAGACACTGCTGTTGTCCTTGAGTGAGGTACTTTAGCCCAGGTGCTCCAGGATCAGTGTTGCTGGAGAGTCATGTCTTTGATGAAATGGGTTAGGGTTCTGGGGTGGAGGGGGAGTCACTGAACACCACAGAAACCTGAATGAGCTCTGGACAGATGAGCTGCTGGGGCTCAGAAATGGACCTGACCTCATTTCATCCAGCTTTCAGAACCTTCTGTACCTCCTGCCAGGCCAGCTGAGAACACTACCACAACTACAACCATTGCAACAGCCCACTCACAACTGCAGCATTTATGACTTCTTCTACTGCCCAAGCAAACAGCAAAACATTCAACGGAATTTAACGTGTAAACAGGAACGCTGCCCATCAAACTTACCAAAGTATCTATACAGTAACCACACCCACAATGTGCCAAAGAAAACCGTGCATGAGCAGGGCTGTCTCTGTTACACGCTCAATTTCTCACCATTCTCTTCCTTTAAAGACATTGTAAATATCTGAACATTACCATTCATTCTATGTAACTGGTTTCTTTTACACATTGCTTTCTGGGGAACAAACACTGCAATTCAGTGACTTGACAAAAAATGTAATTTCTTCTAACAATTTAAGCAAATGATATATCTCAGGTTTTCCGATACCTAAACTTGAGAAGTGTTGGGGAGGAGGAAGGGAGCATTTACAGTCAGGGCACATTTCCGTCACAGACGAGGAACTGAGCCACACGCAGGCCGTCCAATGGTTTCAACAGCAGCGCCAGTGTGTGGCAATCTGGGGACAGAGAATTCTTCGCTATGAATCCAGTACATTCTTCACATCGTTGTACTGGTTTAGAAATTGGGAGGTGCTTTGCATTTAAAAGTGAACAATGATTTAGAAGTTCAAAAAGATACCAACTATGCCAAGGTGATTTAAAGAAAAGTAAAAAATGTCAAGGAGCAGGACAAAAGGCAACATTTACAAACGTACCAAGTGCTTGACAAACAGATCATTCATGGCCCAAATCTGGTTACAAAGATGTGTCTGAGACAATGGACAATTGCAGTGGGTATCACTAAGCAGGAATTTTCAGAAGCAGCAAAGTACTCGTCATAGTTAAAGACTACTTTTAAGCAGCTGTTTTTGGAAACATTGAATGGAGACTGAGCTTTAGGAGGTCAATTACTCAGGCTTTGCAAGTTTCTTTCAAATTAAGTATATCACCAAAACTGAAAACAGGTGCGAGGTTTCTAAAGTGGTTGGACTTTACATGAAGTCATACACCTCCTGAGGTAATCACAGCTGCACTGGTCTGTGCTGCTCTCTGACAACACGAAAGGCATTTACTTCCAATCTCCTCTCCCGTACTTTGTGGTGTCTTGTTACTTTTAGTTCCAAATAAATCCTAAACTCAAGATATTACTTTGCTCATGTATGACACCTTGTCTTTTAGAATTAAGCCAAGAAACAAGGTTAGAATATATGTTGGCTGTGGGAAAGATGTTAAGAAAAAATGTGTAAGATGTGTGCATTTCAAAATGAGAACAAACATTGCTGCCATTGTGTACAAGGAAATTGTTTTCATTATTAAAGCTGAGCTTTTATGGACGAACAACATTGTAGTACCAAAGCACAATTTTAGAACTGTGTTTATTTACTACTAGAAAAACATGACTAGAAAATAATTCACTTGTGTCAGCAGCAGTAACTGAAATTCTTCCAAGCAAAAAGTCTTGACCCCTCTCTTCCAAAACCCTCGACGCGACACTGAAACCCGTCTCTCAGAACCACAGCTGCACCCACCCAGTGTGAGTTTGAACTCTAAGGATGCAGTACCTTTCAATTTCGGGCTCTGACCTGTCTTGTCCCATTTTCAATCAGAGCTTCTACTACGACACTTCTCCTTTACCTCCACTACCCTCTAGCTTGGACTCACAGAGCTGCCAAGCCAAGAAAAGGCTCTAAAACTTTCTCAAAACCTCAGACAGATCCTTCAGGGGGAGGTCCTGAAGTACAAAGCGGATTCTGTGTGATCGAATTCATTTACAGAACAGCCAAACGCATTACTGAAACGATGCATGCTTTTGTTCTATCACAGAGTGCTGCTTGAGCTTTCATTAAAATTCCATTTGGGGAGTAGGGCTCACATGCAGAAGAGCAGCTCGACATGAAGAACGTGGACTGACAGTGGTCAAGTACTGTCTGAAAGGGACTGAGCTGGGGCAGGCACAAGGGGTGAGGGCCAGTGCAGGGAGGAGCTCAGATACAGAAAGGATGGCTATATAGGTGAGACAAACAATACAGGTACAGTAAGATGCTATATGTAAAAACATTTTTTTTAATAGGCAGAATTTAAACACACCAATAATTGAACAGTTCACACAGTCACAAAAGACAAAGAAAGGTTTCTTAGATACATGCTAGATCTAGAAAATTAATTACATTGAAACAGGTCCTTTTTTACAATTCAGAACAAACGTCTCTTTAGTTGATCTTATTTCACCTCCTTTTCAGCAGCAAACATCCAGATTCATTTTCTTCAGCATATTGATCTCACAACAAATTTCCCCAATAAAACCTTCATACAGTTCCCGAACCACACAGGACTGAAAGCATCTGTTGGGGCTCATGTCAGTACAAGGCAATTCATTAATTTACCTGAAGGGTGGATCATAAAGACCCAGGATTCTTCTGTAACAGAGACATTCACAACATGTGCAACCTTAACTCAAGAGAGGGGAGAACAAACAACTGTGTCTATAGCAGAAAAACAGCTTGACGTCTTTTTAGTTTACGGCCTGCCTTGATAGATTTCATGCAACAGCATTCAATTAAACAGGTAGGACCCAAGTTTTTTGCTGCAGTAGGCTGGGATGGACATTGTGAGCTATGTTGCATGGTGTAAGCCAAAGGGAACAAATTGTGCATCTATTGTAATAGATTGTGTTCACCTCACAATTAAAACACTAGTAATACAGTTTATATTAGTAAAAAGGGTCATTAAGATAAAAAAAAGATACAAGCAATCTTTGGAGAACAACTGAAGAACGTGTGGTCAAAGCTTTTCCTGTAGGTGTAACTGGAAAGTTTACAACTGAGTGGTATGATTGAGCTATAAAGCTACTGAGGAAGATTTATCAAGGGCACTACACCAGGTAAGTTACAGCATAGCATTTTTTCTGAGAGGATACCTTTAAATATTTCCGTGAGTCAAACAAAAACCGCACTTGGTTAAATTGTCAATAAACCTCCATGTTCAAATTATTCAACGACATGGGTATAACATTGTGATTAAAGTTATAGCAAGTACCTTCAGGGACCATCTCTCTAAAAAGCTGGTCACAGTGTATAAATACAATAACGATTCACAACAGAGCATTTGGATCACATTTTAACCCTGTGGATGCTGAACACAATGCAACATAGAAGGTAAAGGTTGGTATGAGGAAAAATAATACAACGATTTCAATAAGCCTTTCAAGACTGATTGTAAATCCACTGTAATGAAAACCTTTATGTTGTGCATTTGCTGTGGATCTCCAAATAAACAATGGATATCACCTTATTAGAGATAAAACAGTTTACAGTAAAAAAAAAAACATTTCTATGTTTACATGAATGGAAGGGGTTCATTTGGGATTGGCCTGTGAAATTAATCTGGCTGCTGTCACCTGAAAAGAACTGTCCACAGCATGTGCCTGCCTCTATATTTCTCAACTGGTAAAAATAAATCCCCTCCCAAGGAGAAGTCATCTTTCCTACATCAACTTCCAGAGGGAAAAGCGGAGCACTGTCCGGAAAAGCCGTGCAGGTGAGATGCTGGATACTACTTTTGTTTCTGCAGAATTGCTGCAGCTTCTCAAAAGTAACCTGAGGGATTTGTTTTTGTTTTTGTTTTTTTGGGGGGGACAAAAGTAATCAACCTCAAATGCCGATTTTTCACTGTAAACGAAGGGGACAGCTCCTCTATTGACAGACTGGTTCAATGAGCCCACCCCTCCCAAAACAACCTCCTTCCATGTAAACATAGCTGGCTGTCCTCTGCTTACCGTGGAGAGTTAAATCCACTGTCTACCGTAATGCTGCTGCTGTCCATACTGTCGAGGCGGGCGGAGTGGGCAGATTTGTGGCTGTTATTATTCTCGCTTTCCTTCGGGCTGAGGAGGGTGAGGTTCTTCTCGAACTTGCGCTGCAAATCCCTCTCCTTCTCCCGCTCCAGCAGCCACTGCATCGTCCCGCTGCCCTCCCGGCTCTTCTCCTCCTCCTCCGCGTTCTTGTGCGTCCCCTCGTCCGAGTCGTCGTCCGACACGTTGTAGTAGTCGAACGAGGCCTCCGCCCCAGAGGCCTGGTCCGAGCCCTGCGGCGCCGACGGGCCCGGCGAGCCCGAGAGCAGGCTCGGCTGCTCGAAGTGTTCACAGCCGCCGAGGACCTCCGCCGATTTCACGTGTTGGGCTTTCCGCAACGTGCCGGATTTCTGGTAGGGGTTTTCTACGTAACCAACCGCCAGTGGGTTGTGAGGAGGCTTAAACAAAGTGTCCTTGCTAAATATTTCTTTTCTTTTGTCAGCGCTGCAAGGGTCAGCATTGTGTTGGTGTATCAAGCGTCCATTTGGTATTGGTTCTGGCGTCGGGCTTGGTGCCGGCACACTGATGCCATTCTGTCCCTTAGTAGCATCCTCTTTATACTCACAGGAATCCCTGTTGAGGAGTGGGGTCTGCCGGTCACCTGGCGATACCTTTTTGACACCGTCTGACAACGTTAAAGTATCATGATCATTTTTTACTAGCGGGGAGGGAGCCGTCAGGACGGTTTCATTTGATGTATTGCACTGAAAATAATCATCTGCTGTGGGCTTAGGCGAGCAAGGTTTCAGCTCACTAAAGGATGACAAACTGTCTCTCGTTCTGTTCGGTTCCAGTGGGCTGCAGACCTTGGAGTCGTCCAAAGCCCCCTTCCCCATGTCAGGCACGCAGACTTCAGCATTAAAGTTAGCAGCAGAAAGCAAGATTCTTTGATAGTGGTGCGTCTGAGAGGGCCTCAGTGTCCCATCGTCCACATAGTAGCGGCCCTGTCCCCTGTCATCGGGGCTGCAGCCTTCAAAGTCCTCTGCTGTTCCAACAGAGGCAGCCCCAAGCGGGCCCTTCGAGTTGTCCATCGAGCGGGACCTCTCCTTGGCCTTGCCAGACCTCTCGTTGCGGGACTTCCTGTCCTGCGTGTGGCTGTGGCTGCGGTGCACCTTGGAGTGCGAGGTCCCCCTGGAGGGTTCTGGGAAGGGCATCTCTGTCCTCCTTTTGGCAAGCTCCCCGGACACGTCCCATTCGGGGGTGACCGGGAAGTGGGACTCCACAACACTGGGGTTACTGTGCAAGACGAAGTTCCCCCCGTTGTGCGCCGCCGAGAACGTCCCGTCGCGCGGCGATCGGACGAGGGAGGAGCTGTAGAAGTCGTAATCGCGCTCGCCGGCGAGGTCAAGATGAGAGCCCTCCGAGGGGTCCCCCTTGGATGCCCGAGTCTTACTGTGAGACCGGGACTTCCCATGGCTTTTCCTGTGGCCCCTGCTTCTCTTGCTTCTCGCGCTGTGCTGGGCCGAAGAGCCCGCTTTGCTCCTCTGGGCCTTCTCCTCCTCCAGCCTCTTCATCAGCGCCGTGTGCCTCATGACGTTCTCCACTGTCAGGTCGGGGTTGATGCGCCGGATGATCTCCATCTCCACCTCCCTGGGGATCGTCGTCGGCGTGTCCTCGTCCCTCAGGGGCCACTCCTCCGGGGGGAACTGCGCCGAGAAGGTGGCCACGTGTTTCGTTTTGTCCTTCTTGAAGCTCAGCCTGAACAGCTTCAGCCCGAACTTCTTCGGCTGCTTCTCCCCGCCGCTGCCCCCTTCCTTGTGCTTGGTCAGGGTGTCCGCCTTGTAGGAGAAGTTCACCGTGCTCTTGCTCTTCTCCGTGGCGGCCGCCTGGTAGAGGGAAGGGGGGCAGTAGGAATCTTTGAGGTCCTTCGGGGACTTCCTCTGGAGGGTGGAGGCGTGGAGGCTGTGCATGTCGTCCCGGTAGCAGTTGTAGGAGTCGCAGTGGTTTTTGTGGTGGGCTCGTTCCCTCACGCAGCCCGAGGCGGAAGGGGTAATGGTCCCAGACTGGGGGGAAGTACATTGCTGCGGTCGGTCGGGTATCCTCTCGTCCAGGTGATACCATTTACTATTGGTCCGAATAAGGGAGGGGGTTATAAAATAGGTCTGTGGGGTAACAATGAAGTAACCCTCAGGGGTGGGGTAGATCTTCCTCTCCCGGACAAGCATGTTGAGAGTATGGCGCAGAATTTCAGGGCTTGGCGTTGGAACGCCTAAAAAAATAAAGAAGAAACTATTTTAATGGCTAGCATGGCATTGCTTGCTCTACATGAGGCACCAGAAGCACTCTGTCTACGCACATTCTACCGTTAGCGATATTAGGAATATTTTGTTAATGAGGCTAACTTTTTAAGGACGTGAACTTGGAGTAATGCACAAATACAGATCTTTCCAAAAGTTTAACTTGGCACTTTGCCTGATTATTGTTGCTACTATTACAGAAATCAGCCAATAGCATTACATTAAGATGAATTCTTACCCAACTGTGAAAATAAAAGCATTCTGAAGTGTATTAGATGTGGCATGCTTCTGCCACAGAATGTAGAAAAAAACAACTTTTAATATCACAGAGAGGATAGCCCCCAAATTATAGTCTTGCACTTAAAATGTTTTGGCTGCTGAGCTCCTGAGTGTAAAAACAAGGGAAGCCAACAATATTATTAAGATGATACGTTTTACGTACAGATTTCAATGGCTTTTCAAGTACGGTTTGGAAGAAAGAAGCCTCTCACAATGTCCCACAAAGCAAAACACTTCACCACATTTCCAAGTCATCCATTCCAAACACATTCTTGTCCTACGACCAAGAACTCAAGATGAGAGTTGAGAAAATCATTTTCTCCCTGTAGCAGGGCTTTCCAAGTTGTCCCTGAAGGTAGATCTTTGGCAGAACTGCCCTCTGACACAGAGGCAGTCCTCCCCCCACTCCAGAGCTGTGTCCTGTCCTGTAGATGGAACCCCCCTCTTTCTGCTAATCCGGCTTTTCAACACTTGAGGCATTTCTTGACATTACATCATGATGTCCTGTTAGCCACTCTAGTGTGATGCAATACTTAAAAGTCAAGCATAGGATTTCAGCCAAAGCCTCTGTTCTCATCACTTTTATACATCATATAAAATACAGTAAAAATACGATTTTGCAAGATGATGTGTGGTGAGACACACTGATATAATTTATTTTGGGGTTTAAATGAAGCAAGTGGATTGGATGAGTGCTTCAGTGGTGCTGTTTTTTGTTATTTTCTTAAGCATCACAGTTCAAGAAGGCTTGAAACATTTTGGCTGCTTGAACTGAGGTCTGTGTTGGTTTAATGATATTTTCCTGCTTATTAAATGTTGGGCTTTAAAAATAGCAATCATAATCTTACAAAGATAACACATTTACTGATCTTATGTTAGGCACTCGTGACACTGATGTGTTTTGAAAAAGACTACCCTATATCCAATTACAAAAAGTACTTGTACTTGGACTTGAGAGTGTTATAACGGATTGTTTTGTCTGTTCCAAACTAGTGTGCAAGTAGGCACATGCAGACTTACAGAAGGATAGTGTAGCAGTGGTCTAAAGCTATAAAGCTTTCTCAAACAAAAAATCTGAGCTGAAATCAGTCAGCCTGTCAACACACCTATAGAAAGAGTACAAACATGAGGGGGCCAATTGACCCATTTAGCCTGTGTATTTGCAAGCAGCTTAAGCATTTTGAGGATCTCATCCAGCTGTTTCTTCAAAGGAGCCTCCACACAAATGGAGTGATTCCAGAACAGCAACAAATGTTTTACAACTCGGTGACTACAGTACATCTGTAAACAATATTTTTAAAGTGAGGTCTCTGTAGTGCATTGTAAAATTTTAAGATAACATACCTAACATACAGACCAGAGTAAAATAACTCTGTATCCTAACATTGTTTGCCTTTTTATTGCTTCTCCACATTATCTAGAAACTGAAAATAACATGTCAACATAAATAATAAAGTATTTTACTAGACAGCTTCTTGAAGCCCAGAGTTTCCCCATCTTTACATTTTTCCTACCTGCAAACAGTTTGTTTACAATGGATGTCATCTGCCTGCTGTTTGCACAGTCTTTAAATTTTGCTTTCTTGAATTTCCTTTGTGCCTTCAACTGTTTGCTTATCCTTCTAATTTCCTATTTTCTGCAAACCGACTGTACCAGAATTTAGTTGTTGATGTTAAATCAGATCCATCAGCTTTCAGGTGCTCCAATAATTACATCACCTTAATCTGAAAATGCACTCAATTCCAGAAAGCAACCCTGCACTTTATCAAGGCAGTGAACAATAAACATCTTTAAGAAAAAAAAACATTTTTAACTTCATCTATTAAAAATGTAAAGAACTAAACTAAGCTAGACCAGTATTTCATCACTCTCATCAACAGCAAGAAGGCAGGAGGCAGTTTTTAAGTGCCATTTTAAAAGATTTAAAAGAAGTAAGTATAAGATGATCCACAAAGTGCATTTAAATCCCACTTTAGAGTCGGAACATTTCTTAGAAAAAATGTGGTATGAATGGAACACTTCAAAAAACCTTGGAACTTCATAATGAAAGGTTTTTAAAAGTTATACTTTGCAACCAGAATCTATAAAGCTGTGTTGCAGAAATATAAAGACCTACAGTAATGACAGACGTTGGCCTGCGACACTGATCAGAAACATCTGTAACGAAATGTACAAGAAGTGGAACGTAATACCCCGAAAAAATGTTTCACATCAATTAAAATGTCGGAAGCAAATCCATAATTTGCTGGCACAAAACTACATTTAAAAAATGCACTACTGTGTGCAATTTTTGTAGCACTCAAATTACATATCATTCACAAACATAAGTAGAATCTACCAATGCTACAAAATAAAATAAAACATGAATTAGGAAATAGAAAGAGCCATTTGGCACATCTAGACCCATTCTTAAAAGAAGCCTGTTTTCAGACTGAAATAGACTTCCATGTAGTATGAGAACTTTATTTGTAAGAAAGTTACAATTTTACATTGGCGTCTCCTCAAGTCATGTAGGTCTGGTTTGAAAATAATGGGCACTTCTGACAGGCTCAACTCCATGTTAATAATTCTTACCATTTTAAGATAAAACTCTAAACTAATAAAGAATTTTACAGCTGTTAAGTTTAATAACTTTTAACAACTTTTAATTAGAAGAAAAGAAACATGTCCCATGGTGGAAGACTAGTTCATTTTTGCTTAATCTTTTTTGGTGGATAACGTAATCCTTTTTTAAGTTGAACACGGTTAACTTGAAACCTGTGTGCAACCAAAGCTACTGTCCAATCTCTGCAACGGAGAGGAGCTTCACATTTTGGGTACATACAGATACACCTTCTTTCAAATGCTGTTAGTAGCTCTCTTCAAGGTTGCAGAGAGTCTGCCCTGACCTTAACTACCTGAACCAGATTTCTTGAATGCCTGCAGGGTTGTCACCACCAGCACAGCAACCCCGGGCTCTGTGTAGTTTACAAATGACAAGGGACCGATTTTGTTTTAAGGAGACGGTCAAAACAAACAGACTTAGAGCAAAGCCTCTCTTTCTGTCCCCTGCTCCTGCCTCTAACTCCTCCTCCCTCCCAGCCTTTGTTCTCCTTCTACTTTACCTTTGCCTACTGCCCTGTCTCTCTCGGCCGAAACGTTGTGTTCTCTTTCTTCTTTTTTTCAGCATGGAATAAACCTATTACTTGTTCCTTTGCAGCCTACGCATGCTGACGCAGCTCCCCACCTGACTTACAGCAAAGCCCAAAGAAGCATAGCAAAGCATGTTGGATGCTCAATTAACATATGAATTGTTTCCTTGTATTTGTTTCCGTGTATCCTTTCATTGGCTGATACGTTAAAATAAGGTCCTTGGTACCTGATAATTAAAGATCCCACAGAGCAGCCCACAAGAGCAAGGGTGTTTACCCAAAGTGTGCTGGCTCTGGGCTTGGAGAGTCTGACCTCCCTAAAGTTTCCCTTCCATTTAACCGATGGCATTCCTCACCTCTCTGCCTGATCTGTTGTGCAGAGGGGCCTGCAATTCAGTGGTGGATGAAGAGAGCCCTCCTACATACTGTATAAACCACTTTGGGCTAAAAATGCCTCATCCTCTTCTTCATCACCACCACCACTGATACAGTGGATCAGTAGATCCTTATTGCATTTATTAAGCCATATTTGCAAGCTGAAACTGAAACAGTTTTAATTGAAGATATTGGGATGTTTATGGTTTCAATAAAGTACATAAACCGTGATGGGAGGATTTTTGTTTAAAGAAAGACCTCTCCAACCTATTACTTCCTGTTCTGTTGGTTCTTACTGGGTTCATGGCGTTTCTGTGCATCCAGTGTCGCGTGGATAAGGAGAGCAGGGAGCAAGGAGACAGAGAGGAATCTCGTGAGGACATGCCCGCTCTTCTTTAACAGAGAAGAAGGGGAACGCATTCAAGAATTTTCCTCTGCACCCCAAACCTTGTTATAATCAACAGCCAATTCAATCTTTAGGACACAGGTTAAGACAATGGAAAAAAAAACCATTAGGTACTGCACAGCTATTGGACATGGAAAAGGAATATATTCAGCATTTAAACTCGTTCAAAAGTAAATTTTCTTATTGTTAATTTTCCCCAAAGCCTTCAGTATCATGTTTTTACTCTGAGATATTTTTAATGCTTTCCTTGATGAAATGTGGCGTTGGGAATAACCATGTACTTGCTTATTGCTTTTAAATACTGCTGCAGGAAGAAAGAAACTAAAAAGGTAAAGGAAAACTTCAGCTTCTGAAGAAACAAACCCAGCAGGTTCATTGTTGCATCGTGTTGGCATGGCAACTAAACTGGAATGATGTAATAGCAGGCAACATTTAACCCTCTGTAGTTAAGACTTATTAAGGCAGCGGGTGTTTGTGCGGTCATGGTAGGAGCCACAGAGAGCCTGAGACAGACCGATACTGTAAGCAGGACCACTGCAGCCTCAGCATTCCAACAGAAGTGAAGCCTGTGCTTGCCTGTCCCCGTGGGGGGCTCCTGCCTGCAGCTGGAGGGGTACTGCTGGGGGTTTTGAGGCAGAGCTGTCATGCAGCTAAAAGCATACATGTGCTTACACTTGACAGACTAAGGTGACTGATGCAATAAAGCTTTGTCAGACTCTAGCGATGAGACACAATACATTTGACCTAGTGCATCTAAAAGTCTTTCCTTTGTCCTCTTTAATTCCATCCACAGTGCATCAATCTATAATGCATGTGCAGAACCTCTCCTTTTGCGTCTTGCTCCATGCAAGTGACTAAAATTCAAATCAAAATAACTGCTTATATTTGCTGATTTTCTTTCTTAGCCTGGCCCAGTTCATTAGCTCTGCAAGCCGCGGGTTAAGACAGTAAACGATATAATTACACTCTTCAAACACTATACAAAAAACAAACAATGGATACACATCGATATAGTGGCGAAAAAACCCAACATAAGGACTGGCAAAACATCAAACAACGGAACCCTACCAGAATTAATAGCTACAGAAATGAGGAGGTAAAGCAAGTTCCTGGTACATTTCTGAAAGTCACTGAACCCTGTCCTCACATTAAACTTATATCTGGTGTATCGGATTACCATGATAAACAGCACATGGTTTTAATTGTGCAATAAACCTAGGGAAGGTTTGCCAAATGTAACTTTATATTCCAGCATTTTCAGGATAATGTAAAAAGCACAAATAGTTTGCAAAGTAGCTGAAATGTTCTCCCACATCTGGAGAAGGAGCACATCGAAATCAGCCCTTAACTCAGGATGAGTGCAGCAGCCTGCAGGCGACTATGAAGGATGTGCTGCCAATTTTCTGATCTTACTTGATGTGAGGGGAAACAGCTCAGGTTTCAATGAACCCTTTTTACTGCAGTGTCAGTATCATCAGGTGCCTGGAGTGAGATAGCAATGATTAAACAGCGTGTGAATTGGATCACACGAGAGAGGTGGACAGAGCCTGCAGTTCCTTCGTCGACTATAGAGTGAGGCAGATCTCGGCCAACATCAACAAGAAAGAGAAACAAATCGTAGACCCACTGTCTATGTGCGGTCTCCAAGTAGGGGATTCCACTAACTACACTGCACATACGTCCTCATACGGCCAGGACTGCTCTTTTCATACACACAAGTTTTAAGTGATCGATGGCATACTGTATTTACGGAAAATGGAAACGCCACAAAGCACTGACACCGTGCACAATTTCGGCAGATCTGTGTATGACAAGAAATCACTGTTAATAGCTCCATAAAACTTTGATTTATTTATGTCGTTATTTATAAAGGTAAGACAAATATTATCACACCTGAGTGCTTGTAATTGTGCTGCGTGTCTTTTGTTTTTTTTTCACACGACTTTCAACCAACCAATCTAGAGAACATAATAGTATTATTTGCCAATTTAAAAAGAAAACAAGAGAAAGATACATTAACGTTACAAAATGCTTGCCTGGAAAGCTTTGAAGAGAGAATAGTTTATCTGGCTACACTCCCATCATCCTTACATTTTGAGTTTAAACCCTAAAGGAAATCGTGTGGAGTAGTCTGACTTGGCAAAATATTTCCACCAACAGAAGTGTCTCATCTTTAACTGTGAAAGCAGCCAGAACCCAACTCCACCCTGCCAGTCTCTGCTGTTAAATAAACTCCAGCGGCCGACAGCCAGTTTGGCGATTTTAAACTGGATCTTAAATTACTGTAACAAAGACGCAGATGAAAAGCGAGACTTGTCCAGAAGCGTTTAGCTGTGCTGGGCTGTTCCCTGGGTAAGGGAGGGGCAGTACCTTAATTAAAGTCGTTTAGAAAGTTGATCAGGCGAGAAGACAGAAGACACTTGTTTACACGGCAGCAAGGTCAGAACTGCCAGGCAGAGTCCTCAAGTCTAGGACCAAAAGAATTGTCTGGGAAACCCTGTAATTGTATCAGAAAGAATTCTGCCTCAAGGCTAGGACTATGCTAGCAGTAGGAACTGCATACATGAAAAGATGTATCCAGATACACCCAAAGATGGATGGAATCCTAAAGCAATAAAATAATTAAACTATGCCATATTGGTCATCACACATCTTAATCATAGAATAGCTCCCGTTATGTAGTATCCATCTCTAATTCTAGGTTACAATATCAGCACATACCTCTGAGATGAATACAGAATTGTTAAGTAAGGTTCCACAAAACTGAACAGTACTGTATACAATTATCAAAGAAGTAAACCTTCCAAGGAAAACAATGTGCGTTAGGAAGGTACACTTTTCCATGGGAAAGAACGAGTCGGAAATCTACCATGTAAGTTGAAGAGCCTCCTGTCTCAAGCACACATGCTGCACACTACCTTCACAAATTTACGACTGCCAGATTTCTGAGCCCCATGTCAGAGCTGTTGCCCGAGAAAGATCTTTTTAATGCTGGTGTTAAAGCTGACACCTTGGATTCTTTCAAGAAATTTCTGGATGAGATCCTTGAATTGATTAACTGCCAATACGTAATGGACTATCCAAGCAGGCTAGATGCGCCAGACGGCCTTGTCTCATGATGCTCTGTGATCTGTGGATGCGGCTTCTAACTGTGAATGTGTTTGGTGTGCCCTTTAATTTCCTGTAAGGCTTCTTCAGAACAGTCCCGGGACATTTTCATGCCTCACTTTCTGGATTCTTTTTCCGATTGTGGATTGAACATGAACAAGGTTTGGCTGTGAGGGATTTTGGAATTCTGTGCTGTTAGACATATTCAGCTCCATCTAATAGTAAAAACCACTTTGTATTGTACACAATGTACACCTTTGCATGGGTTTTCCTTACTTTGTTGTACAAACGCATTTATTTAGAGTATTCATTTATATTATAAACAAAACCAAAGACCTTTTTTATGTGCAATACACATTTTATGTGCCAAACAATGAATTTGGAGGTACTCTTCTACCGTGCTGTAATTGAGAGCATTATCAGGTATGGTATTTCAGTGTGGGTTGGTAATCTATCAGTTCATTTTAAATCGCAAATTACCCGCCTCATCCAGAAAGTCATGGGAGTGAAACAGCACTCCTCCATGCAAACAATCTTTGAAAAATCCCTAATCAAACAGGCAGCAAAAATTATATCAGATCCTTCCCACATCCTCAACTCTGAATATCAACTTCCTCCTTCTGGCGAACGTTTTAGGGTTCCCAAATGTAAGTCAAACAGGTACAAACATTCCTTTGTTCCACTATCCATTACAGCTGTCAACGCAAGTGTCAAGGATAAACACAATTTTGACTCTTACAACCCACTTGAGTGCAATATGTTTTTGTGATGGGTTATAAATGTTACATGTTGTTATGTGTTATACTGTACATGTGCAATAGTACAATGTGCAATGTTTTTCTTCTCTCTTTTTTGGCATTCTATTTAAATGTACAGGAGTGCTGGGTGTCCATAAAAAAATTCCCTCAGGGGACAATAAAATCTTATCTTATCTTATCTTAGCTGACAGGTGATATGTGTATAAAGCCACAGAATCCATCACTGAGGTCTAGCCCCACGACACAACAGTTGAGGCGGAGAAGTGAGAAATGAACTCTAGGCAGAGTTTTTGGTAGGTCTGACAGCGCAGGCCCAGGGTGGAATTCAGACACTCAGTTCTTTCAAACGGTGCGCTGGGATCTTTACTATGCAAGACGTCAGGACTCATCTGAACGACAGCGCCTCCTGTCCCCTGTGGGAAATTCAGGTGCAGAGGGAAGACTGCCACCTACTGGTCCCCCAACACCACTTCCACCGACAGCCTGCTTTTCCGTGGAGTTCGGCCATCCAGGGAAGTGCGCAGGCCCAACTTTGCTTAGTTCCTGAGCTCTAACAGGATCGGGCTCTGAGGTGGCAGCACTACTGTCATTAATCCCTGATCAACAGTTGACCCAAGGTCATTCGTCTGCATTTTACAAAAAAAAAAGAAGCATGTTTCCCAGCAAATAAAGACATTTCAATCCTCAAAGTATCGTGTTTGTCGTGATATACGTTAAATCCTGCTCATTATTATTATTAATTGAATCCGGGTGATGTTTTCATCCCCAAGCCACTTGGATTTGCTCAGGAGGCCTTCATCCTGGAATGAGCCGTGCCCCAGCTGGGATGCGGACCCAGAGCAGACACCCGCACCGCCCTGTACCTGGGAAGCAGGTGGCCAGGTGCTCCATCAGCGCCTCCTGGATGACAGGCTTGCGTGCAGAGTTCATGGCCGAGATGGCCAAGCAGAGGATCTCCCCCAGCGGGATGAACTGTGACTGGCTGATCGGAGACATGCTGATGGGCGACACATCACCTGCGAGGGAAGGGAAGAGAGAGGGGAGGTCAGCACACTGGCCAAGTCGTGCCCTGAGGGTTTTCATCTCCCCTGCCAGAGAGACGCCACCCTTCTCACCAAAAAGACTGGCATTCCTCAGCCTCCTCACTGCTGTGCTGTTTCCTGTACATAGAAACTTGCAAAGTCCCCCCCCCCCCACAGTCTAGGGAAAAAAATAAATCAAAATAAAGCAGCAAATGTATTTTCATAGGTCTCAATATAAAAATGTATTTTTAAAGATGTGCAGAGCATTCCTAATAAAGCTACATTCATTCTTACAGCATTCTGCAAAAATGCCTGGAAACATCAAGGGCAAGATTCATGTCCATGGGAAAGAACCAAGATGACCCACAAGAGCTGTATTAAAATAAGATTGTCATGAAGTTGTCCTCTTTTTTGAGTTTTGCCTTGAATATAAGAGGCGAGTCAAGGAAAGACATTTGAAAATGCTCCATAACAGATTTTTGAGACCGCTGAATGATGATTTCAAATAAAAGACTAACTTATAAAGCACAGAGGAGATAAAAGTGAATGTTTTGTTATTAATCAACAACAATAAGAGACATTTCTTTATTATTGCAGTGTAGCATTTCTAAGTCGTCACGGGCAAATAAACAAGAGTGCTATTCATTCCAGTTCTGATAACGCTGAGCGAGTTTATACTGACACGTCTTACTCTTCAGTATTATTTGCGAGCTCCTAAGACCATTAATAGGAAGATGGATTACAGTCTGTAACCAAACACTGGCAATTCAGTTATAAAATGTGGGGCAGTCTGCCCAGAAATATGTTTTGTATACCTGTAACATATTAATAAAAGTGACTTTGCCATGCATCAGCCTGTAGCACAAAGTTTTGACAGCCCACAAGTCATCTCCCGTACAGTAGTTTCTTGCTGGACAAGGATTGTCAGCTTTGATTAATGGTCTCCAGCAAGAGATATTTAATCTCTAGTATAAATAGTTCCATTACTCCAGCACCCATTCTTCAGTCTGAAATTTCTCCGAAGCGGATGTGCTTTTCTGCAGGGCTGCGATTTCTCCTCAGTAGCCTGCCTTGTGCCTGGGGAGCTTCAGTCAGTGTTGTTTACACAAGGCGCAAGTCCTCCACTACTTCTTTTCCACAGGACCATTCCACGGATTTGTTTCTTCCCACGTTAGCAAGCCACTGGAAAGGTGAAGGGTCAGGAGGGTCATGTAGCCTCATTATAATTACCAGGGGTACGCGGATGCAAATACTCATGAAGGGCATTGAAAATGCAATTCAAGAGTATTGTAGCCAACAGCATCTGGTGTGTTTTTAAACCCTGTCTGTATATAACAAAGTGTTTTTGTAATATTCTCTTGTGGGAAACTTATTTGTTCTATTCCAATAATGACGTATGAACCGGAGGTGAGAGCAAACCCAGCTTACTTTTTTATTGCCGGAACAATTGCACATGCACAACGCACCTTGACCGCTCCGTTTTTTTAAATTCCCACAGTCGATTTTTCCTGAAGTACAGAAAGTACGATGGCCAAACGGTTTCAAACAAGTGAACAAGTGAATACGACAGAAGGTAATTCGAACGTTTCTTCTTCAGCATACGTCCTGAAACAACTTCTCAAGACCTGAAGAGGCTACGGCAGTAGGCACCGCACCTGTGCTGAACCACTCTGCTTTAACCATGGCGTTTCCTCAGCAGCTGTCCTGGTGATAAGATTTCAGAAGCCCTGAGCAGCAGCATTTCCTTGAACTGTAACAACTAGTCCCAGCACAAAGAGCAACTGAACATTACACAGAGCACACAAACCCAGGACCGAAACAAGAGCAACTGGAAGTAGCAGCACACATGACTAAAAGCGTTGAATTTAAACCAAGGGATATGAAATTGTCATGCCTTGTTAAGAATATTGTGGACAAATAAGGAAAAGATCCCGCTGCTCTGGGATCAGCTCAGAGGAGAGCAACCGGATACACGCCAGGGCTTAAGGGAAAGTCCTGTTCTGTCAGGCTGAACCTTTTTACTCTTGAACAGAGAAGATGAGCAGGGGACGACCTTATGCAAGTATTCAAAATCCTCAGAAACACTGACAGTCAACCTAGAGGACTTCAGAATGAAGTGTGAACCAAAAGCCAGAGGACACAAGCAGAAACCGAAAACTGAGAACAGGAGGCATTTAGTAAATGCAATACTTTCATGTTCTACCTTGCAGCTATATACTGTATATTAATGCTGTTAATTTATATGTTCTGAATGGTCCTTGGTACTAACTTTACTTAAAACAATAATGAAAGCAAAGAGAGAGAGAGAAAGGTTGCAAAGCTCAAGTGAGCACAGAGCCCAGAGCAACGGCTGTGGATTTGTGGTAAAATAAGGGTTTCCCAGACTCACAAACTTGCACTCAGGCAGTACCTTCCAAAGCTGCAATAAAAAAATAAAAAAAAGTCCAAATTATTCTTGCACTCCTAGATTTCTGTTAAGAAGAGGTACCAGTATCTTAAAAATAAAGGCTGAAAAGCTGTCTTAAATTGCATCTATAGAGTATCAGTATTTCATAATCTCTTCTGTGATTCTCCAGTTTCTCATGTAATCTGCCATTTGGGCAAAGTCCGGTTGCCTACTCGTTCTTTCTGAAGTAAATGCTTAAAGCTTAACGTAAGGAAATGTGCTCTCACACTCTTCCAGGGCACATGTTTTGCACAACAACATTTAACAAAAGGCTTCTAGGCATGGCTCAATGCTTTCATCATGAAATGCTAAATGTGACTCAGTAACAAAAAAAACAGTTAATTAAACAGCAAATCTATATACTTATGAGAATAAGAAAATGGGGTAAATTTGCCATCTGCTGTTTCACCTTAAAAGCTATTCCCTTTCATTTAAAAAACATTTGCAGATGTCAACAATGCAAGACTTACTGTAGCTAAAGTTTGGAAACGACCCAAATATAAAATTTGTGAAACCTTCAGCCAAATAGTGATTAAATGTTGTACAGTGCTTTTCTATATCTTCAAACACTCTCATGTAAACAAATAATTCCACTATTTCTCATTTATGTTTGCTAGGATTCGATTATTGATGGCTTTGATCAAACCATTTTCAGTTCATCAGCAGATGTACAACTGGTTTAGCGGGGTAGATGTCTGTGAAATATATCATACTCTCTTTTTCACGTTCTCCAGTAACATTAATATAATGGCACTCCAATACTTCTTGGATTTAAAACATTGGCATGTGAAAAGATCAGATGCCAAGGAAAGTTGAGAACACAAATCAATAGCATTGACACCTAAAGGATAGGAAAGGGTGCTGATGTGCTGTACGGCTACAATTGTTGTATATCTGTGTCTCATGGAGAGCAAGCTGGGGTCTGCGAAAAGACTAATTCCTAATGCAAGAAATTGTATAGGGCTAATAAAGTGATCTTATCTTATCAGAAAACATTTACTTATACTTGTCCAAAGCTCAACACAAACAGCAGAGGAAGTCGAGGAACATCATTAGGATCGGCTAGGCTCCACTGCACACACTTCTGTTGACTGGTTGTACTGGAACCCGTGAGAAGTTGGGTGACAAAAACCTGAAAAAAACAGCTTCACGCCACACTCGGATACCATGAGGTAACGCTCCCCCTCCAGGGAATACAAGTGAGCAAAAAGCCAAATTCTTCTGCTAATTAAAACAGATTAGTGAAGTTCTGTCCTCGTTGTGACACAGGTCAGGGTATAGGATGCACAAGTACAGCAGTATCTTCTGCTATATTCCCCTAGGCTCAGAGGGGAATTAGCTGGGTTCCAGGCCACTGGTGCTTTCAAGATAAGCCCTGGAATTCCTGCATTTATTACAGCTTCAAAAATAAGGGCAGATAGCAACTGCCTTCCTCCACTGCCCTTTCACTTAAGAAAACAGGTTTTTACTTTCCTTCCAACCTCTGTGGCTTTTAGACCAGTATGAGCCTGAACGCACAGCTTTAAGAACCACATATCAACACCTAAGGTTCACACAAAATAACCTGGGCCTCTACAGTATGTCAGGTGTAAACAGAATTAGTATCTTTTGTGACAAGTTGAAGCAATTTTCTTTTTACATGATGGCACAATCTTGGATTTTCAGACATTTCTAACATGTTATTACACTGTTGATCACTCCGGTGCTTTGATCTGTGCATGATAAAAACTGCACCACACAGAAAAGCAAAACAAAGTCATTGATTGATGTAAACAAGGTGTAAGATTCTGGGAACTTTACAAATGTAAACAAGCTGTAGATGCTCACATGACTGAAAATAAATATAAATATTAAATATATAAAAATAAAAAAATACATATTTTAATAGAAGAGTAATTAAGGTTTACTATAGTCTCAAAAAAGCAGTTTGTCTCCAGATTTGTACTGCATGAAAAAACAGCCCCTCTGCTATAGACCGTTATCATGAATAACATGCATGAGATTTCAACATTGGTAATCTGAAGACAAAAAAATGGATGCTGAAAAACTGAACTCTAACCAAACCTTTAAAACCCAGACTCTCCCTAACAGCTGTGTACAGCAGGTTAAACTGCTTTCTCTGTGAGTCAAGTGCCTCTGATCTAGAGTGTCTAGGGAGGATATCCATGCACTTGGGAATTTTAGAGAGATGCAGTCTGTAGGAAATTGTCCGATTTTAATAAGAACTTATAGGGTTCAGAACAGGAGATCTCAGCTACTTAAAGTCTGATATAATTTTACCTACTTTTTTCCCCCCCAAACACAGGTCACTTCTTCAGGAAGAAGAACAATATGCACCTATTAATATCTACAACACATCACATGTTCTCCAGCTTATTTCAAAAGGTATCACTCTTCCTGATCTCTATCTTAAGGCATTTCTCTGTGCACAACCTTCATTGCAGAACATCAATGTGATATGGCTGCCGATATCTGATTTTCTGTCACCTTTCTCACTCATAACCTTTCATATCTCAATCTTAGTGAAGGAAGGAAATCTTACTTACAGTTTATCAGCAATGCTAATGCAATACATCCAGCCAGTTTTCGGCTCTCTTTAATACCTCTGTTGGTAAGGACTTGGTAAGAAGCACAGTCACTTGGTTCCGTAAAGCCTGAGGTCTGGAGCTGCCCATCACCTGGCACCAGGGTCTGTCCAGCAGCACTAAGAATAATCCCCAATTGGCTGCTTCGAAAAAGCCCATGGGGAGTTTTTGGCTTTCAGTTCATCTGAGCTTGCAGTTTCTTAATTAAACTAATTATGTGATCAATCAGCTGCCTTTTTTCCCCCCGCCAAGACTTTAAATGAGTGAGGAGTTAAAGATAACAAGGAAACCTGCAGGTGCTATGAAACACCAAGCTGGGACTTGACCACGACTGGTATATGACACCAGGCTGGGTTCTTGGAGGCACTCAAAGCCCAACTCAGATGGGTAAATTTGCAAAAGAAGTGAGCACTGGCACTTCTATCTACAGTATTTACTACTGCTTTATGCCTGTGTTGCATGGTTTCAAGAACCAGTTTCCAATCTTCTCCTTTACCAAGCCCCAGGAAAAAGGCAGAAATAGGATACCAGGCCTCATTTAAACATGCTGAATTCCTCAACCTTAACATGAAACTGAACGCAAAGAGATCATGAGATCATTTTATTATTCATGTAATTCATGCTGCGTTTCCCGTGTTTAGGAAATGGTGGTGTTTCAGTCCTGAGCCCTTCGAAGCTTCACAGATTAAATGCGTATGAAGTCCCCACCCGAAAAAAAACTCCCTCATCTTCAGGTTTTAACAGCATTTGGGGGGAATCCCTCGTTGCAGCTGCCTCTGTGCTGCTGTGTGTGAAGGAGGGAACAACTGTAATCCAAGTCACGCTGCTGTGCTCGGGAACTGGAAGCTAAGTTTTGGGGAACCTGTCTGTCAATTCGAGAATCAACCACTGGGCAGTGTTGTCATCAGTGTTGCCACTTTCATGGTTTTCAGTCACACAAACTCAAATCCTCCCATACCTACTGGATACCACACTCAAATCCACCAGTGAAAAAAGACTGTCCCACAGACACTTACAATTAAAGACACTTACAGGATACAGATATTGAAATGAGTTCAAATGTCCAAAAGCCCTTTTCTATAATCTGCTGCTGCTGTACTCTTGCGTCTGCAATTCTTTGTTCCCCCTCAAATTTTGTCAAAAGCTGGAAACCGTTGCTATTTTGGACTATTTCTTCCTACTTCAAAGCACGGCAAGTAATTAAAAAAATACTGTGGACATTCAATTCACTTTTAAAGGCTTTGCAGTCAAAACAGCTGCCCCTGGAAAGGGACTGTTTTTTCTTTTTCTTCCAGTACAAATCCAATTTTGTTGGAATATTAGGGAATTAGGGAATAAGAGACTAATGCTTAAACATAGTCTTCTGGGTAGTGTGCACCACAAAAGTCTCTGATCTGTAGGCAGGATGCATGAAAAAGTGAAGGACCTCAGGTTTGAATCCAGGCTATGCCACCAGCCAACAGTAGCTGCGATTTCCAATAAGAACTGGGTAGATGACAATTACTTAGGGAATACCCATTGCCAAGAAGGCACTTGTGATCTAGATGGTTGATTAATGATGACTTTACTGGGTTAGCCTTTTCGAACCAGCCAATTGGGGATTATTCCCAGTGCTGCCGGACAGACCCTGGTGCCAGGTGATGGGCAGCTCCAGACCTCAGGGTTTACTTAACCAAGTGACTGTGCTTCTTACCGAGTCCTTACCAACAGAGGTATTAAAGAGAGCCGAAACACGGCTGGATATATTGCATTAGCATTGCTGATAAACTGCAAGTAAGATTTCCTTCCTTCACTAAGATTGTGAAGGAACAATATGTGGACAGTGTGAAAAGAGGCGACATGTTCAATAACAGATATACTGTGGACTGGGAGTATCCTGCCTTCACCTCTGCAGGGCTAGGAAACTGCTTATGGAATAGAAAAGGCTTGAATTTTAATTGGCAATTGCAAAATGGGAGTAAAAAAAATGGTAGCACACTACAAGGGGACCTGATACAAGTATTCAAGATTCTCCAAGGCACGACAGCCACAGTCAACCCAAAGGACACCTTCCGAACAAACAGCGAAAGGAACCGGAGGGCAGGAGTCAAAACTACATGCTAGAACAGGAGGCACTTCTTTACCCAAAGCTAAAGCCACCCAGCCACGAGACTGAAGCTGACAATTTGATTTGATTTAATTCAAGTAAAGACTGGACTGGAGGTCCTTGGACCGATTAACTACTAACCACCCTTACGTTCTTAAAAGCCTTATCAGGGAACGTCCCAGTTCAAGCCACAGCAGATGTCCCCTGTGTTCCTCTGATAAAATGGTAAAGGTCCTTCATTCCATCCCTCAGATGCCACGAGGAACACAACCAAGTTCATTAGGCTCACCTTACAGCACTTCATTCCAGGAGAGCCTAGTGCCTTGGAGTTTCTTACCTATTCAGTCATTAAAACAACTGATCTAACATTTTCCATAAGTATTGCAGTATAAGTATTAAGTTACTTAAGGTCTTTTATCGAGAACCTTTTTACTCAAATCATTTACTTCGTGAAAAGCTACTGAGGTCTATGAAACGCTTTAGCTCTTGGTTAGAATTGTTACAATTGTGCAGCCAATTAAAAAATTCGACCAACTACTTAACTACTTAACTACTTAGGCAAGAACGAGGAGACACCGAGCCATCCAGGAATTGAGTTTGAGACTTTTGTCTTGCAGTCTCTGTAAAGAAAGTCAATCTGATTAAAAATGTTACTGAATATGCCTCATTTTCTTAATCTGCTCCTATACCCCGATAACAATAAGATTAGCAGTAAAATAATGATATAAAAAGCTATTTTTTTCTACTGAATTTATGTTGTATGCTTTATCTACTGTATATGAGAAAACCCCCAAAACAAGCTAACACTGAAAAATATCTTGTTACAAAGATCAGCAAAGTGAAATTACTTCCCAAAACCGCTTCTCTATGTTTCCACTAAAACTGAAATTGACACACATGAAAAAACAGGCATGCAAATCTAATTTGGAGCTGCTTTTATCATCTCAGGACTGTAACGCCCCCTTGAAGAAGCTTAATGTCCAATTATACAACTTCACAACAGTCTCATTCACAACTCCAAACTTTAAACCATACCATTTCACCTTCCTGAGGCATTTCTTTGACATGTTACCTCGATCTTAACCCAAATTTTATCACCTTTCTAAAAGCAGCACCAAGGCTTTGGTGAAAAACAAATCAAGGAGCTTACTTCCTACTGAAGAACTGCCTTCTCAGCGAAGAAGTGCTATTTCGTGAAAATTCAGGGACAATAAAATACTTACGTGTGTTCAGATACAAACACTTAACAATAAATATGGATTGTTTATATGCAGGGAGAGTGACGTCATTCACATGGGATCCTACCCAGTGCAGAAAGAAGGCGGAGAAGCTAGTTTTTCCCCCCAGCGAACAACAGGGGCTCGCAGACATTTTTCCTGAGCAGCCGGGCAAGAGGAGTCGCACCCTCCATGCTACCGTTCTCACTACTGCTGGAAACCGGAGCAGCAAACAGAGGAGAGAAGACAGCTGAGGTTCTCAAAGCAAATCAGAGGCTGAGCACACAGGCAGCAGCTCGGCCTGCCCTGGGACTCTGACTACCCTGTGCACCTTCCACCCATCTGTACTTCTCTTTTCATGCTGGATTGCATTCACTCTTGCTCCTGTTAGACGGGGGGGGGGAGAGAATTCTTGAAATAGAACATAAACCGTGATCACTGTCGGAGGAGCAGGGCTGAAGGAACCCAATATCAAACAGAAAGAGAGCAGCAAGGTAATTGTTTAAAATAGCAATTGCGTATGGGAGCTAATGACTGTTTTACTGTCCAAACATTTGCCCTAAAGCAGCAGGTTAACTCCCGCCGAGATGCTGTAACTAGTAAACAATCCCACAGCCTGTCTTTGTCCACACACCTTCACTACAACACCACCCCCTACGCCGTATAATGTATTCCGATAACACTACGTTACAGCTGCTAATGAATGCACAGGGCGGGGGGGGGAAGAGAAAGAAATAAAATAAGATATTCAGTACCTTGGCCTTTTCTCAGACTCCTCTGCCTAATCCCAGTAGATTCAAAAGCAGTTCTTCAGCTGCAGCCTTCAGACAAATGAGCATTCACTCTGGGGTCTTACCCAGCATGCTCTAGCGCACACAAAGGCAAGAGAGGTGTGACCAATCACAATGTGGCTTGCTATGCACTGTTTTTGAAAGCTCCCTCCTCGTAATGCCCACTGACACACTAGCTAGTGGGCGTCCTGCTGAACCTGTTGTTATGGCAACGCATCCCGGTTGCTTTCTGCGGCTGTTTGTTACACTCGTTTGCCTGCCCTCCCCGCTCGCACAGCTAATTAAAAATTAAGGACAAGCGGCCTGCATAGTAGACTCAGCAAAAGCACCTCCTGTCATGTGTCAAGCAGCACGTCTGTGCAGCACACGGTGGCTGAGGGCTTAAGAGAGTGTGCGTATCTGTGGGGGTGGGGCAGGCCGGATCCTTTTGTTATTTAATTAGGAAAAGATTCAACAGGGGCCTGCTGTTTATACGGGGGGTGGGGAGCAGCAGAAAAATAAAAGCACCTCAAATTATTAGTGACGTAAGGCTGTTTGTTGCTTTGCTGGCCTAATCTTTTTTTGCCGAGCGGTGTCTTTTGTCTCAACCTGAGTTTTTTTTCTTCCCGAGATGACACTGCGCAGGACTGGGTACAGTATTTGCTGGCGACCGTGCTGCGAGGAGCTTGCGGGCCAAGCTGGTAACGTGGCTCAGTGTGTGTGTGTGAGAGGCAGGCAGAGGCTGATGGGGGGTTGGGAGGGGGGGGGCAGGGGGTCATTTCTCAGCATTGCTACAGAAGCCGTAATGCTTGCTCAATTACATGGAGTTTATGTAGCTCACAAAGGCTTTTAATGAGCCAATACACAGAGAGCAGGGTGAAGGCTTTCACATCACTGTGAAAAGCGCTGCCTGCAAATAGTGACTCAACAGACTCGCGGCTGCGAGTTTCAGCACCCGCCGTTCTCCAGCACAACACTAACCTAGCAAGGCAGTCAAGGCTGCATTTTTTGGGGGACGGATGTTCAGATCGTCACTTTTATCAGCCAGACCTTCTTTTCTGCTGTGTTACGGGAGCAAATGGCATGTTTCTATGACTCAACATATGCTGGCTGTGCCAGGAAAGTTGGGAGCAATGCAGTCTCTTCAGCACATACTCCGTGTTCATGAGGTTACTGAGAAAGAAGGACCCCAGGAAGCCGAAGAATACCGTCTGCGGCGCAGCAGCAGCTGAGCGAAGAAGACCTACTGTAGGTGGGTGAACCATGAATAGGCAAAAATATTTGAATTGAAGACTATTATTCTGCCGTTAAAAACAAATCAGTATTCCCATTTCCAAGCCCAAACGACAGTTTCTGATCAGTGTCAACTGGGCCTCTATACTTCCTTCTATTTCCTTAATCCTGATAAATTCAGAAAAAAAAACATCTGGGATTAGAGTAATCCAAGTCACCCATTGTGACCAGAGATATTGAAACAAAAGAAGAGACAAAGAATAACAGGTGATAAGATCACTGGCTCCTACAATGGGAAGCTAAACCACCAAACCTCTCCTACTGTGGGCTGTTTATCACCAATCTAATCTTAACCTTTAAGACTACATAAACTTTGCCCTAGTCAACTGGGACAAAGGTGTCTGAATTTAACGTTCAAAACAACTTACAGTATAATGATGGAAACTCAGTATGATGAATTTTCTCATGGCAGCTGTTGAGAGGTATAAGTCATTTATTTGAAGACTTTCATTGTAACAGGCACTTTTCTATAATGAGAGCAAAAGTAAAGGAAAACTAGCATGTGTAGATGGTCAAACAGAAGCATATTTTAATAATAAACGTTACAGGAAGCAGTCTGTTAACTGCCAACATTCATCTGCACCTCCACCTAGATATTACAAGGTATAAACAGTGTGACAAAAGCTAAAAAAATAAACTTTCTTCGGATTTGTGTTGGAATCTTTTTGAAACATGACTGGTCCACTGGACCTCCAGCAATGGGGTTTTAAAAACAGGTGCTGTTCCACCAACAATTCCCTGTACATACTGTACAAGAAGTTCCAAGTAAAACACTACTACCACCTTTCAGGATGATTACAGAAATAATCTAAGCTGCCACACATATTATCGTACTCATTCTGTGACTCCTGGATGGTGGGAGTCAGAAACAAGCTCTCCTGCCAGGCTGTTTAAGCCATTCCCCATCTTCTCCCAAGTAATGACTGGATGAGATGCTCAGATCAGGTAGCTTCTATCTACCAACAGACCTAGATGGCTCAAATGGCTTCTTCTCGTTTATAATTTATGTTAATAAGTCCAGCTTCCACAGAGATCAGTCATAGCACATCAGACAACATCCCCTACAAATGACTACAACCATTTAATTACACTTCTCAACCTCTCTTGCTCAGTGGAGACCAAAAAGATCAAACAACCATAACAGATTCGATTTGAAGCTAAAAAAATTAAAAGCTTGAAAATAAAATGAAGTAAAAAATCTCCAAAAGGGTTTTAGTTGTTGTTGAAAAAATAGAGATGGAAAAAGCTCATCGAAAATGGAATTTAATTAGTTAAAAAACGCCTACAGAAAAACAAGTTCTATAGTTATATTTATATTTAGCTTGATTGCCAAAGTGTGAATGATGTCATGCTCATGACTCCTCATTAAATTGGTTTAAAAGCAGTATTTCTTGAGACGGAACACTAGATGGTGGTAAGAAACTAATCTCCTTATACTGTATCTACCAAGGAAGGTAATTATTTTAAAATTAAAAAAAATCAAAAACGTGCAAAGTCATTTGTCTTGCCAAGACCTTTTCACTTTCCAAGGGTTCACCTACAGAACTCTGAATGGGCACCAGTCCTCTCTACACAGTAAAAGATGGATACAAAACGAAGTATGAGCAGGAGCAGCCTTCTGAAATTACAATCAATACATTTTTCTGTATAGAACTGATCAGTGTGGGTGGCATGGCTTCAGAGTCCTGGGTTTGACTCTGGCCTCAAGTGGAGTTACGCAATTTCCCCACATTCCTGTGTGTTTCATGCCAGAGGAGCTACTGTAGCTCCCTCCTGACTCTGGAACGCATGCAGGCTTGACTGACAACGAGACCTCAAACTGTCCCGGAGGCTTTGCCACCCAAACTCCCACGAGGAAGGATGTCGGACTCCCCCTCTGCCTTGACAGGCATGACTCTGGTCCTCTCTGCGTGGTGCTCAAATTTAACATACAACGTAAACCGTACAGATGGCTATCAATTGCAAAATTATTCCAGCACTACAGTCATTACGTGCTCACGACAGCAATGTTATATTAAGAACTGGTGGAGTAACTGTTTAGTTCTGGCTAGAATGATCTCCCTGCTGGTGCTGACAAAACTGTGCAGAGTGGTCAGAACGGCTATCGTTTGTTGCAGGAGGGAGACCCACAGTCTTCCAGCACTGAGGCTGGGAAAATACCTGTTCCCTTAAAATTGCGTTCCTCGGTTTAGAACACCCAAAAATGTGACCCCAGCTCTCCAAACATTTCCCTGCTAACCCTTTGGGCTTTTACCTGGTGGGTCCCCTAACAAAACGAGCCCTGAAAGCAAACTGGAACGTGGCTTCTTAGAACGTTCGGGATTTAAACAACGAAGAAGTGAAGCATTTCAAAGCACATCGCAAATCTTGCAAACAGCTTTCGCGTCCTCATTTTGACATCACAAGGAATGTGCGACAATGTGCAAGAAATTGCGCACAATGGACCGGGAAATGAAGATAAGAAATTAAGGGATAGAGAAGCATTATTAAATTGCAACCTTTTTGTTTTTTAGAGGAACTGTAAGACCAGCTTGAACGTGAGTGTTTTGTAACAGCTTGTGATTAAGACCACAATAATTGGCTAGGGGAGGTGTTTGGAAAAAATTCACTGCTAAAAAGTTTTAGAAGCATGTTGGGAAGTTGTAGATCTTAATAAAAAATATCTATCTGCAGAATAAATGACAAAGACGGGCATTAAGCACAGGAGAAAGAACAGACCTAAATCATCTCACGAAGCGGTTTCTAGATCTGGATCTGTGCAAGATCCTACAGATCCAAGTATTATCTTTGACAATCTTTTGGCACGAACTTGTAGTCTTCCTTCCAGGTCAAACTGTAAAAGCAGCACACTCTACACTTACACCATCACTGAAACCGTGCTAGAATACATACCGAGATGTACTGTATGCAATTTCACCGGGTCTGAGTCAAACAGCAGCCTCACAGGTAGAAGGCAGCTCATATACAATACAAATTCTGCACTCTGCTGCAAAGAATCGGGCACTTTTCAGAGGCAGTGTGGAGCCGTGGCTTGAACTCAGACTCAGAGGGTCATGGGTACAAATCCCAGGGAGGCTGCCGTTGTATCCCTGAGCAAGGCGCTCAATTCAGAAATAAAAAAAAAAACTGGATCATAAAAAAGTCATTCACCTTGCAAAGACTGGTGAGGCTGATCACACTGCCTGATTCTCAGGAGTCACAGCACTACCTTTATAAAGGACATTTTCTCACATTTGGTCCTGAGAAATATACTATTTGTACACAAACAATCAGATATGCTCACAAATACACCGCAACAAAAACAATTGCTAATCGCTATTGCTAAACAAGTGCCTTAGCCTAGTTTTTAAAATAATCTCGCACTCTGATGTCCCTGTAGGCATGACAACCTTTCCTTCAGGGTGCACACAATCGGTAAGTGGACTTTTCAGTACCAGGCTCTCCACTAAGGCATTCTCCTGTGTGTTAGTCTAAGCCTCTGTGTCTCCGAATGGAGAGGTGGATTCTACAACCCAATGGGCTCTGGAGTCTTGCAATACTGGTATCCTAAAACCAACCATTATATACATCCATCTCTAGAGCTGTATCCTTTCATTTTCTTCAAATGTACATAAACCCAGCTGGTTCGGACAATGTAACCAAACTGAAAAATGTCGGGAACCCACAGATGGGCATTGAACAGCTGCAGTTCTACAGCAGACACAAACAGGAGGAGCTTAAAATAAAATAAAAGGTACAGCTGAGGTACAGTAAGCTCTGAAGCTTGCCTATACAGACTGACACTCCACTCCTTGGGAAAACCAGAAGCAGTTATTTTTAATGTGGATCCTCAGCAGCATTTCTACAAAATCAAGTATTGTACTTTTATTTAACTTTTTAAAAATATGTATTGCATTGTTGCATATTCTGTACACTGGGATCTAGCAGCGTTTCCAGTGAGAGAAGATTTAGCCCTGCTCTGAGCATTGCAAAAACTGCGTTAATGCAAAGGCAACAGAGGGAAATCGAGCATGTTAACAAAAGACGATTCAAAAACAGGGTTCTGCAATGAAAAATGGGTTATTCTCGCGCAGGTTTACAGCCCTCAACTATAAATTCATTTCCAGAGCTTTGAAAAGTTGTTTTTTTTTTAAAAAAAAAGGAGTCTTAACCCACATTAACCACAATTTTCCCTTTATGTATCCTTCAAAACTGGAATTCCTGTAATCACAACTAACAACCATCAAAGGTTCAAAAGGCGAGAGCCAGCATCTGGCGCTGCTCTTTCTGCCGACTGCTGAGATAAATAACTTTTTTCCGATATAACTTTTCAGGGAGATAAAACCTGCATGAGTTATGTAGGACAGATTAAAAAAAAACATGCTCTTTGAGTAAATGGGGGAAAAAAAGTAATTTAATAAATATTTCTTGAGTTTCTGAAGGCTTGTTAACATTTTGCACCTCCCGCTAAGCACATACAGTACCATTCCACAGAGACCGTTGCCACCAGGGCATTCCATAGCAGACTGTGTGCACTTTTCTGCCTAGAGTAAGTATTGGTGACAAGGCTGGCCTCCACTTACAAATCAGGCTATGATTTCAAAGCCATAAAACAATCTTAACATACGAAAGGTTACAAATCAGAGGAGGTCATCCGGCCTGTTTAGTTGCGAGTAGCAGATAGATCCAAAGATCGCATTTAGCCTTGCCTGGGTAAAGAAGTGCCAAGTGTTCTTGGCTTTAAATGCACTTGCAGTCTCTGGTTCGCGTTTCCCTGTTCATTCGGAAACCGGCTGGGTTGACTTTATCAGTGCCTTTGAGGACTTGGAATACTTGCATCAGGTCATAGTCTCCCCTATAAGGGGACTCGAGTGACAAATTTTAACTTTCATAACCGAACGAGCAGGGCTAGACAAGAAAATACCTGCACCGGGCTCAGTCTTTGCCCCCTGACATGCAAGGGGAATTGTGCTCCAGTGGTTGCCCTTTTTCTATTTGTCAAATTGATTTCCCGCATTTGTTAAACTAAAAGCCAACACTTTGCATCTTGCTTCTTCTTTCTCAACAGGCTTGAGAAAGCTTTTGCCTTTGGTTCAGCTCTTAACAGCAACAAAACGCTGGGTGAAATGGTTCATCCAAACCCAACACAGACCCAATGGTTGCCAGAACCGATTCTCCCCCTGGTTTGGTGGCCTGTATACCAAGCAGAAATCATCTGCTCACCTTTCATTTATTTCCAATGAGGCAGTGCTTATACGGTATATGCTTTTATTCCTTTGTTAACTTTGAAACGGAGACTAAATTAATCTTTACTCCAGTGCTTCCTGGCTCGCAGCAAAATAATTCCAGTAAGTCGTTAGCATATCATGTGAAGAGCTTTCTGCCAAAAAGTAACTTGGGGTCCTTGACTCTACATAACAAGAAGCTACGACACAAATGGCTATGATACTGCTAGCCCATACTGTCAAACCAATTAAAGAACATGCTGAAATAATAAACAGTCTAGTAACGAAAAACTGCACCCTGTCAAACAAAGCTCAACGGCAGTGTGGAGTAGTAGACGGAGATCAGGAAAGTTAAGAGTTCAAATCCCAGGTCAGGCTCTACTGCTGTACTGTCGAGCAAGGCACTGTAATTCAGATTGCTTTAGGAAATTGCCTGGCTGTACAAAAGAGCACAAATGTAAATTGCTTGAAGTAAAACTGACAGCCAAATGAATCCATAATGAAAGAAGGAGCTGCAGTACTGGAAATGAAAAAAAAAGCGATTGATGAACAACAAATAATACATTCCTACAGAAAAGTACTTTGTCTAAATTCTACACATTTCAAGACTTAGTCAAGACTGAGGATCACTTTGCCTGTTGACTATTTCTAATGCATCTTCTTTATCATCAGATTTCAATGTGACAGCGTGGCACACAGTCATATGTCATATATATACTGTATGTCACACAGTAAAATAATTGAGGCTAACAAAGAGTCAAAAACTTTTAAGTGGAATAAAAAGTGAACTTGTTCATTGCTGCAGAGACTTATAAGTTCTTTTTATTTCGCAACTGTGCATTAAAGATATGCTGTGATTTGTTTTTCACAAAATAACACTTGAAAACCACAGGGACTCCTTTATATCTGGGACACTCACAATACAGATATGTTTCCAAGGCAGAGCGTGATGCTAAGTCATTTTTACAGGGTCGGAACTAAAACAGTAACCAAAAGATCAAAACCTTAGAAACCCATCTTTTTAAATGATATTTAAAAAAATTGTCATTTTTACTTAAGTAAAAATGTAAAACTAAAAAGTTTTACTTAGATAAAGAGATAGGATAGCAACCACATGAGAATCCCTTTTAATAAATAGCAAAAGAAGTTGCAGAACAGGCAGTGTATTTACACACATTGGTGAGACGGGTCAGACAAGCAAAAGTGCCCCCAGGACTCGAGGCACCACGTCTGACCACACACTTCTCCCTGATTCCTGATTACCATGTGCTCTGATTATCACTGCTCACCCTGACATCACAGCCCCTTGTGACATCATGGCCCCTTGTGACATCACGGCCCCTTGTGACATCACGGCCCCTTCCTTTGCTTGAAAAGAAAGGCTTCGCCTAAATGCTCTGAGAAAAGACCCACTGCATTTGCTTTATAATCACACTGGGTGTCTAGGAATGGAGCAGATGCATGTCTTTAAAACATTTCTCTTCCCTACTCCCACACCGAAGCTTCAGACAAAAGACAACTAGCCTAAAACCATCAGAGTGATTAGTTTTTCACAGGTAAGCCACAATAAGCAAAATCTGAGCTTAAACTGAACTCTGCCCACCGACCACGATACAATCGGCAAACTGCATATTATTATTAGGATGACATTAAATCAATACGCAGAATTAATTTTCCTGCTTTTCTTCCCATTTCTTTTTCTCAGACTGCAGTTGAAAACCAAAACAAGTGGGAAACATCGTCAGTATAGTGCCAGACTCAAGGCCGCTAGAAAGCATAATAAAAGAGTTTCTGTAGTTAACACAGTTCCCTGTTGCTGTATTTATATAATATTACTTAGACACAAAAATGACTAAATTTACTAGTGGAAAAAATGTAAGTTTATAGTCTAAATGTTTCAAAAGCAGTAGTCTAAAGACACTATCATCTAACCATTTGGATGTTTCTCAGAAGCAGCTATTGCTTGTGAAAATGAAACCTGTTATTTGCTTTCCTAAAATTCTGAATGACATTTTGTTGTCATTAAAATCACAAATATACGGACTTGAAACTCCCTGGCGCGTATCCTGCCTTGTGCCCACTGTATCCTGGGTTGTGCACTAGGTCACGGTGTGTAGTGTCATCACTAATGTTTAGCTTCCAAGCTGCATCAGATAAAGTGCTATAAAAGTGACTTTTTACTGAAGAATCCAATCTATTGCAGTTAAATGTGACAAAGGGAGGAAGAAGAGGTTGGGCTAAATTGTACTTAAGAGGTTGTAGCTTTTACAAGTAACTGTACACTTCATAGATCACTGGGACCAGTGGCCTTTAAATTTTCCCTCAACGTGTTAACGTTGAAAAGTAATACCTAAAACAAGTCTCTTGTAACTGCAATGGATTACCTTTTACAAGTAACTTTCCCCAACACGGACTGCATCGAATGCCATTTGTTTCCTGCAGCCAAGGGAGGGGAATGTCTTAGAACAAACAGCACCTTGTGTGAGGACCCGTGTGATGAACCTGCTCTTGTAGGAGCGTTGCCTACTGTAAAAATACTCCCGATAGTCTGCTCTGAACTGGGATGAGATGTGTTTCGGGCCACTTGCTTTCCTTTTACTTATGTTGGACATAAACATTTATACAATTCAACGACTGAACAAAGTGCAAAGATCTGCTAGCCCCGACTTTCCTGTAAGTGGCTTTAATCAACTACTCTTAAATGCCCCACTTGCATCCTCCTGAAAAGGGAGGACTCCGCTTTCTTTTAAAGGCAAACTATTTTCCACACTAGGCACCAACAGAATGACACTTGAGATTTTCTTTCCTTCCAGTGCAAAATGAGCTCGTTCTTTAGCACCACTATTACAGATACTTCCCCCCAAAAAAACCCAAAGAGCTCAGGTGAAAAGGAAACATTGCTACATTACTGAGAGCTGCCTATTCCTGGCGAGTGTGGCAGAAGCCTGCAGTCTGTCCTGGAATCATGTGTTTTCATGTGTGCGCGTCTGTGTGTGCATGCACCTGCTCTGTGCTTCCAGGGTTCGGGTTCGAGTTTGACCTCGGCCCACAGGATGCAGGGCCATTGCAGGGTGTATGCACAACACACAACACAGCTTGGAATTGATAACTGACCACACAGATGCAGGAAGAACAGGCAAACTCCTCACCCAAGGTCTCCAGGTGCAATCAAGCCCAGGACAGCCAGACTTGTGCGGTAACCATGCTTATGGCCAACACCACCCAACACTGCTCTTCGCACGCTCGCGTTTTCATATGGCAGACAGGAAACTTAAAACCTCCACCACTGTCTTCAGAAAAATGCAAGTGCATTGTGACTCTGGAGCACGGCAAATCCCCCTACCAATCACCTGTTAACAACGGGCCACAATTTCTCAAGATGAGGGCAGCTGAACAAACTATTATTTAATACACAAAGTTTCTCCTATATCAAATCATTCACACTTGAGTCCTGCATGGACACAATACCACTTCGTCTGCAAGGTTTCTGAATGCTACAGTACAGCAGAGGAGTGAAGTAGAGTATTCAGGAAACCCTACCAAATTCAAAACTCATAACTTCTGATTGACTGGGACCTGTATGAGGCAGCAGGATATTTTAAAAGAAAACGTAAGGAGAGTTATTCAGAAAGAAGTCATGCAGAAATATGTGATAATGCTTTTTATGCAACCAGAAGAAATATCTTCAACTTCCTAAACTAAAACAACGCACAATAATGATCATATAAGGTTGCCATTTTTATTCAGTCTTAGCTCTATAAAGCAGGGGAAACTTCCTATAAGAAATAAAAAAACTCTCAAGGTTGTCACTATAATCTTATGTATACAAATGTAAGATAAGATAAGATCAATTTCTTGCATTAGGAATTTGTCTTTTCACATACTCCAGCTTGCTCTCCGTGAGACACACAGACAGGGAGAGAAGCTTGGGGTCAGAGCGCAGGGTCAGCCATTTATACAGCGCCCCTGGAGCAGTTGGGGTTAAGGGCCTTGCTCAGGGGCCCAACGGAGCAGGACTCCTCTGCCGGCCTCGGGATTTGAACCGGCAACCTTCCAGCCACAGGCGCAGATCCTGAGCCACAGAGCTACCGCTCCGCAAAATGTAGTTTGTTCCTACTTTGATACGGAAGGAAACAGAGTCCATTGCAGATACACTTGCATACAGTTTATGCTTAGCAGCTTCAACAACCTGTATTATGTCCTTGTTTATGCTTCATCTGTTGCAGGGATTGTACAAATGCCAAACAAACAATGTTTTGAAAGGTTATTTGGTTTCTGTGTCCGAGTCTGACATGTATGGAGCAACCTTTAGCTATAGCTGTGCCACGTTTGAATGACAACTGATAAAGTACACCACTTTTAGAAATGATGTCACATGTGAAGAGCCTGAAACTCACCAAATCTTTCCTGATATAATCAACACAGTCAAGCATGAAGAAAATGTTCAAAGTTATAAAATATAACTCAGCGTACATTAACAAATTAATAGTGATCTAATGTGATAAGGCCTTGCACAATCCAGGGGTTAAATAACACAACAGGCAGGTTTGGGAATTTTGAGGAGTGCTGGTTTTGCAAAGTATCTTATTATAGCAGGCTAAAAGGTTTTTTATAAAGTTGATTCCTTCCATTTGATGTAGCACTTTTCAGAATTCCCGCAAATATGTTGACATACTGTATAGGGTCTGACCTCCAACTAGTACAGTATGTTTAAGATTAGGGCTTGCTGATTATGTCAGACTCCAACCAAAATTCATTCACAGACTGAGGTAACAGAACTTCATCCATCCAGACATAACCAGATTCTACATTAAGAAGGTATAATGTACTACAGTGGTGAGCTTTATTTGTCAGTTGCTTTTATGTTTTCTCAATATTTAAGTCTGGATACTCTGTGCTTCAGGCTTTATTTAAAAATCTTACATTTCAAAGATTTCCACAGATGGAAAACCTAATATAAAGGATTTCAAATATTTACCCATTGAGGTCAAATAATCACAGCTACAGTACATACATAATGTATGATCCTTAAAAAGTAACATCCAGGGAACCTTTGAAATTTAGGATTTGAAAACAAAGCCTGTAGTACAAGGAATACAAACATACTGTATATACAGCAATAAAAGTACCTTAAAATTCAATAGAGAAAAAATAAAGAGAACATGTATTTGAACACGGAAAAAACCTTCTGCTTTAGAATTTCGCACCCCTGCAAATGCACTGCCCCAGCAGCAAAACCGCGATGACTAAGTTCAAAAGAAAAAAGGTCAATTTACCTCTTTTCTTGCCACTGAAAACAAGCTATCAGGGTCATACTTTCTCAGCCACATACAAAATCAGAACAAGCTGCAGAATAGCTTAAAGTACCCCTAAAATTAACAAGAGAGCCCACGCAAACACAACTCTTATGAAACACCAGCACAGAGCTAAATTACTGTCCTTCCTTAACACTCCAAGAGACTCCTCTGTGTGTCTGTCAAGACATTCGAGAAGGGCAAACCTACAGCATGCCATTAGTACTGCAGTCATGGTGAAAAGCTGAAGAAAACAAAACTAATTAAAAAAATGTTTAAGTTGGTACAGTAAATGCCCACCAAGGCAAAAAAATAAATAAACCTGCTTTGAAGTAGAAAGCAGTCGTTAAAATACTGCAGTCCATAAACAAATCAATAAACCAATGCAAATTGCTTATCAGTATTATTCCAGAACACAACAGGCACATTTTAAGAAAAGCAACAGTAAAAGAAAAAAAAACATCACAACATCCAATATCTCAAATAAAAAAAAAAGATGTAACGCACATAAATTCAGGCTAGAATTTACCCCTGAAGCTACTAATGCTTGTTTACACTATACAAGGTTTTACTCTATTACTGTGATCCAGAATTAACAGACTAATAATGGAGTTAAGCCTCTTCCTCTCCCAGTTTATTAGGTAAGCAAAGCTAAGGTTCTTTACACTGGAGAGAATAATCCACTGTGTAGAATCAGATTCAGAATCCAAAGAGCTGTTATTTTAATCGGCAGCCATACCTTTTGATTTACGGTATAAAACACCATCAGCAAACACCGTTCTGTGAAAAACCTAAAGTTCGTAGATAAAATACAGCATGACGCCATCCCAATAAAACAAAAGCCTACAAGCGCTACGAAAATCCTCCTAAAAATAATTTGCCAGGTACTCTGAACTATTTTTACCGCCGCTGCCTTTGAACAAAAGCCTCCCGCTCCACTTTCTTCCTTGATCACGCTGAGGGCTTCCTGCACAGAAACGTTTCAAGGGATGGGATCCGATTCCCTTCACAATAATCAGGTAAAGTGCACAGTGCGGGGAAAACCCAGGCAAATTACACTTCTGCAAAGCAATACTTACTTGGAGGCAATTATTCTGGCATTCCAGTTTCCTTCGGCCAACTGTAATGCAGAGCCTGAGCTATGCTTTGTAATTGCGAAAACAGGTTTGAGTACAGCAATACAGTGTACCCCACTAGTACAAGTACCCCACTAGCAAACTTGTACCCCACTGTGGCAGAGAAAACCTGTCTCGAGTCCATGGGCCCGTGCGTGCGTTATCGAACGCAATCCAGAAAAATTACTACCAAATTAACTTGTTAAAATAATAAACTGCAAAATACTAAAAAAAAATATCTCACATCAGCATTTTGCATAAACATTTTCTCTGTTCAACACATTCTGAAAAATGTAATAACAGAATTAATGATCATCTCCTCTGTTAGCTTTTAAATCCTTGTGTTTTTAGGTCAATAAGTATGTGATTTTCTGAAAAAATATAATCAATCAGTTATCTATTTCAATATTTATTCCACAATCACTGTGTATTTCTTACTGGTATAGACAGCAACACACAAGGCACTGCAGATTTAGACATTTCAGCAATTACGTCACACGGCAAGCGACTGAAATTCGCAGATGCTTTCTTGACATAATAAACATCCAAACATTAAAATATGTTATAAAATACAGCTCAGATAATTTAATAGTGATCCGATATGATTAAGGCACTGCAGGATTTATGGGTTAGGCCAAACAACAGGTAAGGCTTGTTATTTCCATTTCACCAGTCGAAAAGCTCCAAATTCAAAACAACCCACGCATACAAACTCCTTTATGTTAAAATTAAGTTGATTCACTTGCATAAGTTCCATAGTTGGTGCAGATATATATTGGAATGAAAATTAATCAGGTTTTTGAATCGGGGTGACAAGTACTTATTCTTGAAGCGATAAAAAAAAATCCCCAGTTATAATGTATATAAGGATGTCTTAAAGGAAGCTGGAGTCAACATACATCAAAGAACTGCACACAGTGATTAAAATGAAAGATGTTCGGTCAAAAGCCAAGATGAGATCATCTCCTGAAACGCAAAGTGATTTGTATAAGAAAATAAAACATTTGTTCAAAGCAAAGCTCTGACCTGTTCTTCGGAATGCACCATGGTTTGATGAAACCAAGCCAGAAGCTTTCAGGTTGATCGGAGATGAAAGCTTATTTCCCATAGTGCAAGCCAGAGATTGATCTTCAACAGTGGTCTCCGATGCTGGTAACTGTCTGCAGTTTTAAATATAAAGCACCAGCATCTGAAGAGCCAGACGAAGTCCTTAAACTGATTGATCAATACTGAGCCGATGTACTGTAAATTAACAGTTGTGCTGGAAAGAATGTCTGCAGATACACCAAAAGATCTGCAGAATATCTGCAAAAGATACACCCTCACATTTTATTTTTCTAACAGCAATAACTATTAATCACCGGCATTTTAAAATCTGAACACAAACTCATGCATTATCTTCTCAAACATAAGTGTGCACACAGAGTGGACTCACAAAACATATGTAATGCTTAATAGCAGTTTTGGTTTTTCTGCTCAGGCCGATATGTTGCAGCCTGGAATTGAAATTGATGGGCAGACCAGGTTTTCATTTAATCTGAACTATTTTTGCTTTAAAAACATTTTTTGATGCTGTTTTATTCAGTTTGTTCACTGATATTTTTTTATCATTTTGTAAGAACCATCACGTATTACTTGCAGAAGACTGCATTAGTCTGAGACTGTTCATATTCCTATTACAAAGAAATGAGAAGAGGGAATCAAAGGGTGTAATGGTGGTATTTATCTATATCTGAAACCATATTTACTTCGCATCTGAGAGAGGTCAGACAGAGCTCTGACAAACCAGGTTGCCTTCCACTCCTTGTCGCCTGAACTCCTTGTTTGCAGTAAGAATGAACAAAAGCCAGAATCAAAACTTTTCTGTGTGTGCAGTGTGTGTAAATGTTTTGTAGAGGCGTTCAATGTTCACCACGAAATGAGTGGATACACAGAGGAGGGAGAGGTACTTTTGTTTTGAAAACCCAGGTGTTGATCAATGATCACCTGATCATTTTAACTTTCATTAAACGTGGCGAATTTATGAAGCTAATGTAAAGGCAATCGTCCACATCCACCCACTATTCGTCATGTTGCTCTTCCTCTTTATCAGAATACAACTTAAGCACAACCTGAGCAGGACATGACATCTGAACAGGACAGGATATGACATCATAAACGGCACAAACATCCCATTCCTCTAGTACAGTACTTCAGCATTCAGCTGAGGTGGTGATGATGGCACCTGGGCAAGGAGTCAATCTGCTCAATTCACTGGTTGCAAGAGTTTTCAGCTGGATCAGATCAGGGAACTGACTAGCCCAGGGGAGGCGACCAAAATCCGTCTGGCCAGCCCACTTTTCCCACGGCTGACAGTATCTGCTGGTCTGAATGGGGGAGGAGGGACTGGGGGAGATTCCCAATATCTTGGAAAGCAAGTACATATCACTGTAAAAAAAAAAAACAACAGTCTGAAAATTTCCATTTCAGCAGAGAGACAACTAGGACAAGAGAGACAGGAAAAAACTACTACTCACTGCCTGTGTAGTGGCCATGTGATCAGTGTTACTATTTTTTCAATCATCTCGAGTAAATCCTGTATGCAGAGATGGCTTAATGATGTCAGCAGGCTGGACACCCAGAAGGTCTGCAGCTATTTTTAGCCGATACTGAAGAGGACGCAGCTCCATGGCTTTAACTGCCCTGTCATAGCGGCTGGTGGGTTCTGCGACTGAATCAGCCGATCAGAGAAATACAGCAGGGCCTCGTGCCACCTCAAGTCAGGCAGGGAGCCACCACACTCAGCCACCCACAAACTATCCAATGCGTTACCCTGCGACCGAAGGTTTCGCATTCATATTTGTTTCCATGGCTACCTTAGATTAATGTCCTGTGTGATTGATGTTCTGTACTACCTGTTGGATGTTATGGTGCTTTGTTGTACTGTCACTATTGATTATCTCCTGTCCTGTAATGCACAATGTAGCTCCCGTTTAAAATATGTGATTTTTCTCACTCCTCACTTGCTGTCAGATGCTGTGCCCTTTGAAACACTCAGATGAAGTTTTTAATACAAGAAAAACACATCAAACATTTGAGCCATCGTCCGGACAGCACCACACCCGCAGGTCCTCTAGGCATTAAAGAATTGAAGAGACTCTCTGTGACACCAGTCTTTTGCTCTCAAGGGAAACAGTTCCTTTAAACAAAGTCTATTCTTAACTGATCGATTTTTAACAAGTGTTCCCTACAGATGTTAGAAACGGATGACGTACAGTAGGATGTCTTACAAGAGTTATTAGATCAGGGCCAGGGAAGCAGACTGCTAATACGAGGGACTTCTGAATGCCTCAACCAGCTCTGTCTTTTTAACCGCCTGAGGATTGTTTGCTGTGAGGTGCAGAATTTGCAGAGTTTAACTTGGTCAGGGCTTCCTTTGGCCTACCTATGTGACAGCGACTCCAGGGACTGGCTGAGAACCTGCCAGTTTGCAGATTTTTTAGCAAGAGAAATTTCACTCCTCCAGCTGAAGGAATGCACTGCTGAGCTTGCAGTGCACCAGGCAAGGAGAGGTTCTGACAAGGAGGCATGTCAGAGGTCAAAGGAAAGCTCATTGAGTCGAGTTGGCCATTCCAAATCGTGGGGAGAGAGGGTAGGACAGCTCTGCATCCCAAATTTCTTAAACAAAATAGAAACATGCAAACACTTTGGCAGCGCTAAAATGTTTCAGTTTCATAAGAGAGCAGACTTCTACTTTAATTGATGCAATTTCCCACTATAACAAAGTACCAAAAGCAAAACGAAAAACCAGATTCATTACTTGGTAAAGTTATAGCATAATATTAATATCAGTACCATATCTTTCCTTCAAAACACTGGTTAAATGTGTTATGTTATACATAACACACTGTTAAGGCCTACTGTACATGAATGACCGCTTGACCTCTGATCATTCTGCTCACACACAATATTTAATATTTAGTATGTACTGTAAATATTTAGTATAAATATTTCAGTTTAGATTTACAATAATGGCACTCTTACTTACATTTGCAAGTCTCGATCTCTAACACGATTCCAAGCCTACCAGAAGACTTGTATATTTAACACAATCATCAGAATGTTGCCTTAAATGAGGAGCTTTTTACTGGTTTTACTCTGATGATACTCAAGCTTGACTTCCTAGAACAATAATTTGACAGGCTCTCTGCACAGAAAGTGTACAATGACGCTAAACCATCCTACAAAAACCTATACAAATGTGTTAGTATATCTTCTACATGTCAGTTTTGTGAAAGTCAGGGGGGGCTCTAATGCTACTCCTCACGGGAAGGGGAGTTTGTTTTAGCCCATCGACCTGTCAGCATGTCTTCAGGAAGTGGGAGGAAGCCAGAGTGGACATGGGGAGACATGCAGTCTCCACACACACTTCAGGCAACTGTGCCTGGAATTAAGGAGCTGAGCTGCAACACTAGTGTCCCTGCAGCGAGCTGACATTCTTTTATATAAAGGTCCTGCAAGCAGCTCAGCCAGGGCAGTCAGAAAATGCCATGAACACAATAATGTCCTTTCGTTTGCACTGCACTTCCTGCCATCAGTGACACGTGGGCATCCCAGAAAGGAGAGCGCTGTCCTCTTTTCTTGAACACAGCACTGTGGATGCTGTCTGTGGGTGCAGAGTGTGCCCTCCCTCGACTCGGAAAGCGTGGTGCCTGAGAAATTAGCCGAGGGTACTTGCACGCAACAGGCTTCTCCAGACACACTTCTTATCTGGAGGAGAAGGAAGCCATCATGTACAGACAGAGAGAGGAGTTGCTGGCTCGTACCTCTGACTGCTGGATTTACAAAGAAGAGATGCTTCCTCTTTAAAGCACAGTACTAGAACTAGTGCACAGCACTGCACTCGAAGAGTACCCAGCCCAGCAAGAGGAAGGGTGCATACTGTTCCTGATAAATAATGTTAGGGTCCGTACATATTTGAACTAGTGCTTAAATCTCAGGAATGATTACATTTAAAACCTTTCCTATAATTAGAAAGCAGTATTGAATATTTAATAAGCGAGTGTTCCGAGATGCTATGTCACGCTCCCCAGTTGTACAGCTGTCCTAGTAAAGAGGACACATCTGGGTTGCCATCACACAGGGTGCAAGGATGTCCCAGGTACCTTCATATAACATGGGCAAAGAGAACAGTTCACATGCCCTTTCATGTTACTATGTACTATATGGGCCTTTTACTTCAAGGAACACAATTTCAATGCGTCACGTCATAAGGAATTGCAGGCATGACATGAATGTAAATAACATCCGTATAAATATAGATAAGGGATGATTCAACACGAGTTAAAAATGGAAAACAAAAATACTACCAACAGTTTTAAGTATCGCTGCTGATGCACTTATTAGGCTTTTATTTGACTGAAGTAGTACAGTACGTAAACCACAGACAGTATATAAAGCTTTATTTAACCTTCATTAAACAAATTCATAAATACTGTAAATCCCCTCACATTCCCAAATCTTAATTTTATTTAATATTGCGTTTAATATTGGCACACATGAATTATAAATACCTTACACGTAATGCAGCTTAAAAGCATTTAAAAAAGGCTATCTTTCCAAAACATGCTTCTTGAACATTTCATAAGTTACTAAAATCCTCTGCGTTAGCTTCAGTTATATTTCTAGCAAAAGAACAAGTTGTGAATACAAGATTAAATACTGTATTTTATCTGAAATAAATCACTTCTTAAGAATAACATAATGATATGTTTCTCTGCTTTGAAAGAATAAAAGTAAAAATATACACAGCCCTTTGTCTCAAGTCATTTATTTTCACGAATAAGCTTTGTGCTCTAATTTATATTCACCCCTCACAATGGCCACATCATTTAACCTATGAACCCCACGTTGCTAGGAAGCATGAAGAAGCTCTGAACCAATGCAGATTTGGCTGCACTTACTATGGAGCCATTCAGCACCCTCTATATGGGCTTCTTCAGGCTTAAACCATTCAGAATTTCTCCTCTGTTCCTAAGCAAACCGATTGTCCCTCTTCTAATCTGTTCTTGCATGTATTTAAACTTTGAGGAAGTAAAAGCCTGGTTTTTAATTCATTTTCTAAATAAATATATTTCAAGTAATAGGAGGCAAACCACTGCAGACCATTAACGGATATAGCAATTATGTACAGACCAAATATATGTGCATTCCTGAAATTACAATTAGGCTTGCAACTCCAGAGTCGGAGAGAAAACATGGACCCAACTTTATGACACTCACTGATAAGCCTTGCCCCTTAAAGAAAAACATTACCAATTCAGAGCAGCCTTTTATTTCACAAAAATGCTAATTCCAGGAAAGGGTTCCATTAGGGCCAACTGACTGTACAAAGACAATTATGCTTAATGTATTAGGGAAACAGAGACCCCCAAGTCAAAGGACACATCATGCCTTCTGAGAGGCTGTCTCCTTTTCAAAACTCACTGAACTGACAAAGACTGCGTTTGTACTCCTACACACTGGGAACTCATAAACAAAGAACAAACTTTAAGATTTCAGAAAGAAAATCCATCAAAAGAAAGTTGCTTAAATGGCACATAAAGAAATGACCCTGTTCTCCCAGACACGCTCAAATAAAAAAGCATTTGCCAACACTCAAATGCCGCTGACTGCTGTTAAGTGAATGTATTGATTCTCTGAAACCACACTGCAGCTAACTCATAGTACAATGCCCTCAATAAATGTAGACCGACCATCTAAACTTAATATACTGCTCTCTCTTTGTGCGTGCACACAAAAACTGTCTCTGGGCCTGCATTTCCCCAGGTAAACCTTAACACAAGAGCGAGATTATGAAAAGACAAAAGGATCTAACCATTAAAAGTCTACAAAGTGAAGCTCATTCTCTTGGAACACAATGGCTTCAGTCTTTACAGGAAAGGAGGCACCTCAACGCTGAAGAAAACAAGTCTGTCCTAAAGACAATTCAGCACCTGGTCAAGTGACAGCGTAGGTACAAGATACCGTTGCTGCATCTGATTTAGCGTGTCGGAACAAAAACTACTGGATACTGTTGTTACAATTCGAAACGCACATCTCCCAGGGGCCTTGCAAAGGTGTTAGAAAAACAAAATGCAAATTGCAGAGAAACAGCTGGGGTGGGGGGGAACACAGCCAGCCACCTTATTAATACAATGAGCACTGCCTTACGTAGGGAGAGTGAGGAATGGCAAAATCAAGAAGCATTGCATAAAACCCACTTCTGAGGAGCAGAACCTCCTGTCCAAAACAGATATTAGTCTTCCGCATAAAGAATCTATATAACTGATGGCTTGAAAAGTACCATTGGCAAAGAGTTAAAAACACCGACCTCTGAGCATCCTGACTAACTAATCCATCCCCCTGATAAATGAATTTTTAAAACATCAGTATGTGTACTGTGCACTGCGCAGATATTTTCTTCATCTCACCTGCCCTGACCTCAGACGATTAAATCTAGTTCAAGCAGAAACGGTGTTACTTTGTTACTTCTAAAGAGGTAAGATTTCACTGTTGGCATGAAACACTAAAAATAAGCATACCGGCCACACGTTTATTACTCATCTGGGTTAAGAGGGTGGGAGTTTTCTTTACAGTGAGGAGTGGGGGGCAGAGACTGTGCATTTTGGTGCCGCAGTGCTGGCTACAGCAATGTTTCAAACGCTGCCTTCCCACCTCGCTGTCCTGCTCCAGACCCCACAGCGGCTACCCCTGACCCGGCCGCCTCGCCTGCTCAGGAGCATTGCAGTGGGGAAGGAAGCCCTTTTTTGCCTTCCTCGAGACCGTCTGCTAGCAGTTTATAAAAGGGCATAAACAAAGGCGGAGAAGAAAAGATATCCAAATTGACAACCCCCCCCCCAAAAATAAACCAGGCTGATATCTGACACCAGGTAAACTCAAGGAAATAAACAGAGATTGTTCATTGGAAGGATTGACAGTAAAACTCAGATACTTTGGCCATATAATGCGAAGACAGGATTCACTGGAGAAGTCTCTGATGTTGGGAAAGATTGAAGAGGAAAGAAGAAGAAAGGGTGGCAGAGGTTAAGATGGACAGACGGTATTACTGAAGTAATGAATTTGAATTTGCAAGAGCTCAGAGAAGCAGTTGTTGACAGACAGGCCTGGCACGCTAAAGCCCCTGAGGTCACGAAGAGTCGGGACTCGACTAAACACACAAACAAATATCTCACTCATGTGTAGCATGGCCTATGAGCTGGGAGTAGGCGACCATAGACATGATGTTTTTTTAAGTGGAAACATGCAGGTGAGCTGAAAGCCCTCCCGAACCAGCTCAGTTCACACAGCCTCCAGTCCCTCCGGTTTCAGCTACAGGACACAACAGCTGCTTTTCCTTCGCCAACCCAACGGCACTGCAGGCTGCACAACGTCTTGAGACGCCCTGTCACCAATTAAAAGGCTTCTGACATCAAGTAAGGCAGACTCCAGCAGCCTTCTGCTTGCTCGCTCCAGCTAATGACTAGCAGATAAATTAACAGAGAGAGGAAGGAATGGACATGTCACAGAATTGATACTGGGACCTCACAAACACCAATCAGGGCACATTCTTGCCAGAGGAATGAATGCCTGACGCTTGAGTGAAAAACCTTACCGCCAACATGGTACAAGCGCCACACTGGAAGGTCCTACCGGAATGCTTGCTAGGTTCAAAATGGTGAATGCATGCCAATTTTGTTTTGCATCGTGCAGGAAAACTAAGGCTTTCAGTCCCATTTAGCCACAATGAACCCAAGACTTTCACTTGTGTCTCTAAAACCAGATGACAACACAATTTATCTCACAAACAACCACCCCCCGCCTGCCCCCAAACACATGCACACACACCCGGCCCAGGCTTTCGGCTTCCCCACTAACAAAGAACATCCCACCAACCTGATGTCATATATCCTCGAGCGGCCTGGGAGATGAAAGCAGGCGGAAAGTGTTTATGCACACGGTAGTCCTTCTCGCTGCGGGACCTCATGCGGTCCGAGGCCCGGTCGGAGAAATCCGAGCTAGGCCAGGCCCGGCGCAGGGTCGTGCTCCGCGTCTTCTTCATTGTGCGTGGCAGCGCGGGGGTTACCTGCAGATTAATCCCTTCGTGGCATTAGCCGGGCCCCACAGTTTTGCCCTGTGTGTGCCCTGGAATATCAGAACGGAGGCATGGTGGGGAGAAATGGAACCGGCTCTCTCTCGCACACATACACACACACGCACGCAGACGCGCGCGCATACACACACACACACACACACACACACCACACACACACACAAATACTACCGACACGCTACTGCCCCTGGTGCTGCAGCTGCCTTCGATCCAGACAGAGCCGACTTTGGGTCCCCTTCCTTTTCCTCAACTGATCCAATTTTACACACGTCCCACAATGCATTACACTTCATTTGCAATCAGTCCGGCTTATAGTTCCCAGATTCATGTGCAGGAGAGGCACATAATGTAGCTTCTCAGCCGATGGGGGGGGGTTGGTGAATAGTGGAGGGGGCGGGGGGGGGGGGGTTGGTTGGTTGAAGTAGGAGGAGGTAGTGGGGAAGCCAGAGATTTGCAGCAAGAAAAGTGCTGGGATTCAAACAATAGCTCGATTCAGCACGGGAGCGCTTAGCCAACTGTGAGCGGCGAACACAAAAGGCCCAAACAAATGAGAAAAACCCACGGCCTTTTGGTTTTGACCTGAAACCAGGCTCTGCAGGCTGGTGAAGAGAGGCAGCGTCAATCTCCGTCGCCTTGGGATCAAGGATGAGGCTTCGCTGTTGATACAGCAAAGGGGGAGGAGGAGGGGAAAAAAACGAGTGGGGGAGAAAAAACAGCCACAGTGGGGGGAAAAAATAAAAAAAACAGATCCTCTTTCTTCTTCGCCTCTCAGAATCCAATCAAAGAACCAACGAAGCCTGCTGAGCCAAGGATGCATTAATCAGGAAGGCAATCTCCATTTAGCCGTTCTGCAGCTGCTGCTCCTTGTGCGGGTGTGCGTCTGCGTGTGCGTGGCTGCGTGAACGAGCCGGCGCGCGCCCGTGTGTGTGTGTGCGAGACAGGGCGAGAGGGTGCCACAGAAAAACACAGCGGCCGCAAAGGTCCTGGAAGCAATTTATTCCTGCGAGAACCAGATCCTAATGAAGTCTGAGAGCCACGGCGGAGCGTCTTCTCCGTTCGCCCTTTTCAGCAGCCCCCCTCCCCTCCTCCTCCTCCTCCTCCTACCCCCCCACCACGACTCGCACGCACACACCTCTCCTTTCAAGTTAGTCCACAGACGCCGCCTCTGTCCTCTCACTCCTGCAGGCGCGGGGAGCGCGGGGCTGGGAGAGGGAGTAGGCGCTGGGCTCCGCTCAGCCAGCCGAGTATCCCACCACTCGGCTTCCTCCACGGCTCCTTTTCCTGAATGGCTCCCCGCTCGCGAAGACGGCAGGAAGCGAGTCAGCCACCCAGTCCCCTGCTAATCAGGGAGCTGTCTTGTGTTAGACGCGCTGATCCTGTCAGGCTTTGCATTTTAATGTAAAACACCCCCCTCGGGCTCCCTCAACCTTTGGCTCGGATCCCAGCCTCTGTGCAGCACTGGCAATATTTACATACAAGGCTGCACAATTTTTAGAACAGCCCTGCCTCTCCCGTTTCAGAAGGCAACCCTCTTATCCCCTGCCGCAAGAGATCACAGTGCAGCCTCTGCTTCTCTTTGTGAGCTCCTCTCTCTCTCTCTCTCGCGCTGCTTTCAGTTTCCCCTACGTGCACACAGTCCCATTTCCACCCGGTTCCAATCCAGAAAGGCAAGAAAGGGTCAACCAGTGTAACAGCTGCGAAAGAATTCCACTGGAAGGCAATTCAACTGCTCCCTCCACGATGGCGGAACAGAAATAGCAGGCGAACTGGTTCACTGGCTACTACCAAGCAGCTCCACTCCGGCTTCAGCCAAGCAACGCTGCGCTGTAGCTCAAGTCTCCATACAGCTGTTGCAGCCCTTGCAGCCAATCATGCCTTGACAACAATCCCCCCTGGTGGGAAAGTGGGAACAGACGCGCTCCAGCCCTGTCACACACGCACGGGCTGCTCCTCTGGGCGAAACGGGGAGTGAACCGGGGGAGGAACGGGGAGGGGAGACACACGGACAGCTCTCCTGCCGCGGCGGCGAGGTGAAGCACAGATCGCCACCGAGGGGCTCTGGCAGGAAGGCTTGTGTCCTCCTTGTGAGCCGGGGACCTCTCCCGACCTAGCCCTTTGTTTCCAGAAGTCGAACTCGTGCATCTGCACAGGAACACAAAACCGGATCGAGTGTCACCCCCGAGACAGAAACTCTGGCTGGCCGAAGGCCGTGCAGAGCTGAGAACGAATGCCTTGCGTGCTGCCATCGTTTTCGAAGCAGAAAACCCTATTTCCCTCAAAAAGCTGCCCTGTCGTAAAACAGACTGCCACACAAAACCATAAACATCTTTAGCATTACTACATTTACAGCGAAAGTTTATTCAGCTCCCTATTTTCCACAGAATTTCACCAAAGGTTTTCTCCGTGTAATAAAAAACAGCCGTATGTTGTACTTTGCTCTTTGCTGTTTTCAGCCATGAAACACAACGATTAACTACTCTTCAAAGACTAGTCTCTTACTGAGCAGGCCTGAGTACAGCGCACGGTGTCTCGTTTCACAGAAATAACCAAAACCCCCTTAAGTCATTTTTTTTTACAAGGAGCCTGTCTTCTTCAGATATTTTAGCATGCAAGCAAAAGAACGGCTGCAAACACAGGGGAACCAAAGCAAAAATAGTCATCACTTGTAACATTCACAATATTTTACCTACATTAGGTTTATCTGTATCTTAGAAGCATCACTCCCTGTAAGGACACATACAGATCAATCTAATTATCATAAGGCCCATCAGAGATCAGATGTTACTGTTTTAGGTGCCGATCTGATTATTAATTGCACATAGTGAAGTCTCCTTTTGTCTTTTTGTCCAACTGCATTGATTAACATAAGATGTCAGGGCGCAGTGAACACGTTTTCAGGGTTCACCGAGCTGCGATAATGCAGACCTCCCCGCTCGCACTTTCCCACCATTTCTTTTTTATTCTGCACAATGGGCAAAGTTTGACCACATTTTTCTTTTGTCTGAACTGGGTGGTTAAAAAAAAAAAAGCTGAACATTTCAGCACCAGAGGGAGGGCAAACAAAGAGAAGACCGGATTTACAAACTGTCTCGAAAGGCAGTAAGAGAAGCCCAGGCGGAGGAGGCACTAAAGCAAAGCCGAAACCAGAAACAGACAACTCTTGACAAAGCACATATTAGACTTAGTCCCTAACGTAAAAAGCAGTAACAATGGGCATATATTCTCTTAAGCGCTTTGCATGACAAGCAAAAACGCATCATAAATGTATTTCTGATGAAATAGTGCCACCTAACATAAGTAGAGCAAAAGAGCTTTTGTTTCATTGTTGCATTTCAATCAGATAGATATGAGTGGAAATGATGTATATCAGTATAAACGTACAAAACATTCAGATATGTTTAATGCCTGAAATTCTGGCCAACTAAACTTGAGTACAAAGTCAGCCCCCGTTATGACAAAACCGAACCCACTCCCAGCCTGAAGCACACGAGCTCGGCTCAGTGTTACATTTTGCACTACGGACCAGATTAAATCATAACTTCAACCTGCCAGCCAACCCAAAACAGCCCCACTTCTTGGTGAGCTTGCAGGGGGACGAAGCCACAGGAGAACAACAAGCCATTATCAAGAGGATTTTTAATTTGCAAACTTATTCCTCCTAAAAACTTTGACCCACCCTATATTTTTAATAAGATATGCGGCTCACATCGGTCAGGTCGCCTTCGGAATGGTTTGATTTTTTTTCATCACTTTTGAAAAGCCTCTATATCGATGCAGAGATTAATCAGAAAACAATGTAGAATTAGCAGCTTTGAGAAAACTGAGGGGTGAAATCGACAGCATTGGATGGCATGAACAAGTCCAAGCATTTTGCTGAACCAGGACAAAAGGTTTTGCAAAACCAACTCAGTTAATAAAGCAACATTCCAGCACGAAAGCACCTTATCTTACCCATGGCCAGCAAAAAAATGCCTTATATTAAAACTAATGCGGACTGCAATCCTGTTCAAATGTAATTTCCCACCTGGACCCCAGTACGGCTAAAATAACTTTTTCTGTCTTTCATAAATCTGATCTAAAAATTACTGTACTATAGAGAAGCACCAAAAATGTGTACTCAGCTAGAATGATAACAATTAAACATTACATTTCCTGCTGGGTGTGTGTGAACTGTTTGTTCACCCATGTTAAGATTTACCCTATTGCAATCATTAACAAGGAAGTGCTTTATCTGGCTCAATTAGGCAGAATGGAGGAACTAACATGGTCATTTGCTCAATAAAAGGTAATCATCTTTATCATAAAGAACTAAATGCACAGATTCTAGGTCAGCTGCACTATGTTTTTATTGTTTTAGGAAACGTTCTTAACCAAAATGTTTATGAAAGTTGCTTAAATTACACAGAAATATAATGTAAGAAACACTGTTGGAAAAACACCAAAATGGGAACTTTTTAAATTACTTATCACACTAAATGCAGCCCCTGAAAAGGAAATGTAAAAACCTAGATCAGCAGCCCACTAGGTGCCAACATACATGTGGTTTACATTTTAAATAGTGAACAGATTCTGCAGGTGTGTTGATTGTTTGGAGTAGTACTGTTCCTTGGGCTAAGAAAATGCTGAGCTTAAGTGATGGGAATTCATAAAGGTATCAGGTGTTTTAATATCAGAGGTGTGTTAAATTCGCCAAAAAATAAATTCCTGGAATAATCTAAATTTAATAATGGGAAGGACGGAAAGTGATATGTCCATGCCCTGTCTGAATAATGAAGATGGCTGGGCTGCCATTGGCTTCACTGAAGGTGAACCGTCTGCGAGAAAAGCTGCAGAGAGAATGAAATGTTCTGCTTCAGCGGTAAGCTGACTCATCTCGAGAAACCAGGAAATCAGCTCGGAGAGGGACAGGTCACACCCTGGATGGCAGAGAGGGTCACGACACCAGACCGGGACCCTCGCCTCTATCTGATCCATCCACAGAACTGTTTTCACACTCCTCTGGCCGCAGCAGGAGGGACGCGAGGAGGAAGCAACTCGCCTGTCTGCAGAACGACTGCCACTTCCCGTCGGTTTGGAAATGAGTTGAACACACCAGGGCCATTCAGGGGTAACGTTTACAGCTATGAGATGAAACCGTCGTTTTGAAGCGCACCAGCAGCAGGAGTGTTAGAGCACCTTCTCCCTTTGCCCTCGACTGACCCTGACTTGTGTGGAGCCATACTTCCGACTGTGACCACATGGAAAAGAATCTCCTTGGAGACAAAGGAATCCCACCGGCACACACAGAGGGTGACCTTACTGCTCAGTGATACACTGAGGTGTCCTCGAGCCAACAGCTGAGGAAGAGTTGATTTGCCAGTAGGGGTTGCATTACCACTGGGTCCCACGATGGCAATGGTATAAAATCAAGAAACCAGAGAGGTCTTGCCGAGTTGTACTTTGTCCCCAAAATGCTCTTTTGGACATGAATGAGGAGACAATTTGCCCAAACCACCAGTAGGTGACAACTGAGACTTACCAACCTTCACCAGCTGTCTGCAACATCTGTCATCCATCCCCGGGCAGCCTGTACAGAGGCTGATCAGGTCTGTGGGTCAACACTACCAGGAGTGTGTTGTTCATGTTCATTGCTTAGTTGGTAATATTTCCATTCTGACAGTCCAATCATTTCATAGTGAAGGTGTACAGTAGCTTGGTTTGATGTGCATTTCTGTTTACATCTTCTGAGATCCTGCTTGATATCTATATAAAGCCATTAGAAATGAGTCTTTTTTTCGGGCATCAGGAAACCTATAATGATCAGTAACTCCCAGTAGAACACTGTAAGACAAAGAACTTCAAAGATACTTCATACAGGAAAACTACAAATCGAATACTTGACAAAGGCCAAAGTTGCGCCACCTACTGACAGGGTGCGCAGATCAGCTGGACTTTGCCATCTTTCAAAGATTAATTAACAGCTGCACTGATCCCATTTGCCAGCCACCTCTATCACAGCACAGCACCGAACTGCTCTGTTACCGCATGCTTTGCTTTCCTTGAAAAGTGTTCCGTGTAAAAAAACAATTAAAAACAAAAGTAAAAAAAAAAGAAAAGTGCTCTGTGTGCTGCACTCTAGCCTCGCTTCCGAGATCCCCTAGCCTGAAAAAAGACAGCTCAGAGTGCTAATGTTCAGGTTGGACCCCAGTGCCTCTTCAGTTAGTTTCAGATCAAATTTCTCACTGTAGCCGTGTCAAGGCTGTATGTGATGACAGGAATGCAGAACTATGGCACACATGGTTCTTTTCCCAGACAAAGCTATCCACGTGACCTTCTGTAAGGAGCACTGAGTCTGCAGACTCCGCAGACCCTCTCAGGGGGATCTCACGGGCTCCAGGGGACTCCACCATTCACCAGCCATGGTCCTGTCTCACTGATAGCTATTGCACTGAAAACGTATCAGTCCTGCAAATGGAAGGTTGGTTTTTATTTTTGACGGCGTTCATTGAGTCTCAAAAAAAAATTCACCTATTAAGACACCCGACTCCCACAGAATTGCACAATGCAGACTGCAAATTATTTCACCTCCCTTTTTTCCCCAACCACATACTAAATACAAAACTAATTTTTCCAGTCAGACTTGCAAATATGACCAAAATTCCATTTCAAAACCCCAAGAGTATTTAAGGCACTATTAGCCAATTCCTATTGAAAAAAAACTCAACACGATACCACACTTACCAGACTCTTAAATTATCTCATATTCGCTGCTTCAAATGTTGGTACAGTTGCTACACATTCTGAAACCCAGGAACAGGCCGAGCTCAGGATTTCCTTTCTGCTATTGCCAACCCGTTATACAAAACCCAACTGTAATAACACTGGCGAGCCTCTTAAGGGACAGCTCTGTGGGTATGCAGGTATTTAGCTCTGTGGCTAACCCCACTGTGCACTCTGTGGTGAAGGATGCATTTCTTTCTGCAATTGCACATTTTTTTTGTTAGCACAAAGTAATTACAGTCCTCAGTGAAGTAAACATACAGTGCATCTCAAGTGTTGCTAAGTTAGGATCCAATTCTGATGCTCAGCTTATGCCTAGTCTACATTGCAGTAAGGAGCCGACCCATATAGCAGCTATAGACACACAGCATGAGACTTCATTTGCACTCACACAAACAAGCATGCATTTTGTGCTACTCAGGTTATAGAATTATTAATAAATTCTTGATTAATGTTTGCTTAACTTCGTGATTAATGTATTCACTTGTGTTGGGTTTTAAACAAATTTTACAAAGGCTATAGTGAATGCATTCCTAGCAGTTTTTGGCAACAACAAGCCTCACTTTCATGACACGAGGATACTAAGATATGAAGTTTGCAGAGAAGCCAGTCATTTGGCTTGTACAAAAATATTAACTCCCATACAGAAAATCATTTTTTTTTACATACAACAGTAATGAAAATGATGTGCTCAACATATACCCAAGTTTAAAAAAATAATTCCACAAACACATGTATTACTTTGAGAGTTTGAAACTGGAATGTGCAATGAATTTTTACGGCTGCCCTGAAAAACAAACCAAAGATTTCAAGAGGCAGAACTGAGGCAGAATTTGGACGAATGGCTCAGCAGGTGGAGAACTGGAGCAGCCCCTCAGCCCCTTCTCGTGGAGATGAGCGTTTCCCCACATCGGGGGGATCGAAATCTCAGGTCATGTGATCCTACAACTCCAATGTTATCGATGTGCTAGAATGTTAACTTGAACTTACCAAAAGAAAGAAAAAAATGTAAGAAAAATCATGCTGGGAAATAGCACAGAAATAGAGAGGAAGTGATCATCTACAAGTTATTCTGCCATCAGCAACTTAAAAACTCACTTTTTTTAACAAACCCTCCATATCAATAGTGTCTTTGTTGTACTTAAGAATAGGATCATAATTAGAAGCTCTGAGTGTTTTTACCGTGTACATCCTGGTAAGATGTTTCAATTTTGCTTTCATTCTCCTAGGATTCATTTAAGAGCTCCTTTATTCCATAAGGAGGTGACCAGAACGCTGCCTCAGCTGTATTCTGCCTTCAGTGTATTAACTTCCAGCCATGCATGTGCAGCAAATTTAGACGACAGTTTAGATTAACCTACGGTGAAAAGCTGGGAGGCAAATAAGAAAAAATGTAAGAAGACCTGTTTTAAGGTAACTTCATTCTGCTGCCGAGTAGACAACAATAATCAAAGCATATGCTTGCGATCTCATTGGCCAGCAACTTTGCATGCAGTAAATGGGAGTTTTCAAGCTTGTCTTCACCTTGGCTGATCTCAAACTGGCCTTAGTGACAGACTCATTATGATTATAATTCCTTGCATTGATTTAATGCTTTTTCATCTGACAAGATATGCTATAGATACTGGAAATCCCCCCCCAATTATACACAGCAGCTTCACTGTGCAGCAGATCAGCTGGAGACGTTGGAAATGACTTGAGACGGTTTACCTAACCCCTCCCTTTGGCAAAAACGTGTCATCTCTGGTTTTGATTTGACTAAAAAAAATAAACATTTTACTTAAGAGGAAGTGTGTCAACCTTTGAGGCTTTTACCTTATTTGCAGGCCTTTTTTATCACGCAGGCTTAGTAGAAATAGGTATAGTAGCAGAAATTAGCTTTTTGACATGAAAATGCTCTGAAAGAGATACAAGATGACCAGTGCTGAGCTTCAGTGTCATTCACCTGCTTAAAGAAAGAAAATTTCAACTAAACCACTATAAATTGTAAGGTTAATTTAACCAGCTCAGCTGAGCACAGCTATGAAACTGCAGGGAAGTTGTGGATGACTTTGTGAGGTGATACTCCATACAGGTCATCTCCAGCTATTATAGGCTTCCTCTCACTTCTTGGAAAAACAAACAGGACAGATGTGACTGGTGACCTTAAGCCTTCTCTCCCAAGACAGGCGGAGCGGTGGTTCTGTGGCTAAGGATCTGCGCTTGTGGCTGGAAGGAGCAAGGCCCTTAACCCCAGCTGCTCCAGGGGTGCTGTATAAATGGCTGACCCTGCGCTCTGACCCCAAGCTTCTCTCTCCCTGTCTGTGTGTCTCATGGAGAGCAAGCTCGGGTCTGCGAAAAGATGAATTCCTAATGCAAGAAATTGTATAGGGCTAATAAAGTGATAATATAAAGTGAAAGTGACAAGATCCCCTAAAAAGAGCCAGGCACCCCAATTCATTGTACTCTCAGACCGCCCGGCTTACATTTAGATAAACACATGTGGATAAACAATTAATTTAAGTTGTGTAAATGTACTGTAGCGGCATAAGGAATACAATAAAATACAAACAATTTTTTATGACCCCAAACGTAAACATTGTCATTACACACTACAACTACGCACTGCTAATATTATAGACTAGACAGCATTTGTCCTGTTTTTTTAAATAGAAAGAGATCAAGTTCACAACAAAGAAGAGCTTGAATGTTCCTAAAAATAAATTTGCACAGGCAAGACACTCAGGAGAGTGCGTGCAGGGGAGCTGCTATTCATTAGATCACCCTGCTATGGGATTTCAAAGGGAAGCTCTGATCCAATATTGATTGAAATCTTGGCTTGGTTACAGTCAAGCCATCAGGAAGACTTGCTTTTAATGTGCTGGGATGTACTACTGGGATGACTTTATTATCAATCAGTCACTTAGACAAATGCTAGTATATTATAAGATGAGCAAGTATTAGGGGTAAGTATGTTGTCAGCCCGATACAGCAAACAAGGGTAAGGTGTGTTTGTTTAGTCTTCAAGTGCTTCTGTAAAACGCTGTCTAACCTTGTGTTCAGCCTTGTTAAATTACGCTTCACCGGAATTAGATTCATTTTGAAACCAATCTACAGCACAATCAAACTAATGCTACATCGCTTAACATGAGGGAAGCTAGGTTTACAAATTAACTTAAGAATATTTTTTTTTTCCCACTTAAATGTACAACTCCATTTGGATTTTCTGCACTGATCGTCAATAAGGTATGCATGTTGTTTTCATTCACAAAGCAAACATAATGATTGCATCTTTCTCTAATTTAAAGCACACTTGTGTGAAACCAGTTTGCAATATTTCACATAACTGGTGTCATATTCCAGCTCTGTTTCCTATACAAACACTGCTGATTCAGTTATGAAAAGCCCAGACAGCTAAATTAAGTCTTTGCTTGAAAGATGTAAAAAAAAATGACATTTCTCAAGTGTACCAGCAGGCCAAAAATCAGACTGCACTCGTAAATTGGCCATTTTTGTTTTCAAGCACATGGATCACATTCTACAAGTAATCTGAAAGATCATATAGAAAACACAACTCCAAAACAAAAAAGAGAACATGAAAATTCATATAAATACGACCAAATATCCACCAAACCCGGTGAAGGTGTATCAGGTGTGGAGCATTAGTTAAAGGTCTGAGACTCAGGGGTTGAAACCCCCAGTGAGATGCTGCTGCTGCACCCTTGACTTTGCTCAGACTGCTCCTGCAGAAAACCCCGCTGTGTAAGACTGTACTCTTGCTCTCTGCGTGCTTACTGAGTGGATAACTTTAAAGAAATCAACTCAGTACAAAGTTTAAGTTCAAAACAAATTATGACCCCCACTACCAAACAAAAAAGAAGCCATGAAAGATACAGTAGATGACAGACCAGAGGAAATCTGTGTGCAATTCTGTTTTTTGCTGGACAACACCTCTGTGGTCTTTGGACATGTGGGGTGACCAAACAGCACCCCACTCTGTCAATTCTGGGCTGAGAAACATCGCAGATCCGTCTTTAGACTCATGTGTGGTTCCTGATAAAAAAACAAATGCATATAAGCACCACATCCCTTTTACATGGGATACTTTGAGCCTATGTGCTGTGTCAGCATTGCCAGTTCAACATGTACACCATGCTGGGTATGAAGAAAGTTAGCGCAACTGCAAAAGCACACAGTCATTTAAAGATGATGTGCTAAAAGCCAGTTCATGCACCACGTGAAAATAAGACAGAGGAGGAATAACTACTTTAGCTACACATCAATAGTAAAAAAGGCACATGTGAGGATGGTCTCTATACAGGTCCGAGGCCCCAAGACTTAAGGTGTCTTGAGATCTATGGTTTGTTGTGCATGTTGTAAGTTGTTCCTGTGCAAGAAGGCACTGACTGCACGTTGCACTGCAGGCTTGATAGTGGGGCTCGTTCTTTGGGGTTTGCACAAGCTACACTTCCTACCTTGCCGATGCTTAATCATAAAAATAACAGCTACTTTGACTTTACGAATAGGAATTACACTAAATGAACAGAGAATTGAAAAAAAAATAGTCACCGCACAATTCCAAGTGATTGCAGCTGTTAATACCTGGTGATGTTACAAATTGTTCACTATAAATGTTTTCTGTTGAAAAGGTGCCTGGGGCAGAAGGAAATGAACACTAGGAGCTCTTAAAGGAAGTCTACCAGCACAAAGCCAAAAAAGAAGAATCAGTTATTAGAAGTGCAGGGCACATACCACAATAGTTTTAGAGCCAGCACCCAAATTTTAAGTTATAAAACACAAATGGACAAGTAATTTATTGCTAAATGCTACAACTTCTCATCACACAAATGTGATTTTCATCTGCTTTCAATTTAAAAAAGCAGGAACACACTTTTACATTAGACCCGTCAAATGCTGTTAGACCCAGAGGTTTAGCTCTTCCAGGTGGAAACGTGCTGAACATGGCATCCTGCAAGTCCCCCTTTCAGCCTACTTGGACATGTTGCAGGTGCTGAGTCCTAGATCCGGCATTTTCACTTCAGCCGCAAGAAACAGCACACGAACTTGGCTACGATCCATTTCAAATGGCTCTGTCTTTGCCTCAAAGTAGGAGGTGGGAGATTTTGACAAAGCAAGGCTTCAAATGGGTTTTGAAAGCCCCAATAAGCCAAACTTCGAGACATACACCTTATGTGTATGGGTGTACATCACTGAATTCTCCGAAATCCAGAGCAGACTACTGTACCTGCAGCCTTGAATAAAGATAACACTGTTAAGTGGGACTCCACAGCTGTAAGCCATTTGCCACATGTAAAGCAACAATTTAAAGCAATACCATAAAACACAGGATCTACAAAAACCCTCCTTTACAGATTCAAGTATACACAGGGTAAGAGTCTGTTTTTGGATATACAGTACCTGCTACAATGAAATCAACATTGTCTATAAATAAGGAATACATTTAGGTGAATGCAAATACTGTGGTAGAGACATACTTTTTACAGTAATTTAAAATAACAGTTACTATCCATTACTGAAGAAAAGTGCAGAAACTCAGCTTGAAGACGTATTTCACAGAAGTAAAATGCCAGATGTGTGTCACGGTGGTGTAATTTGTTTTAGTGAAGTCTTCTTTTACTGCTGTCGGTTTTTCATAAACATAATTCACGGTCAAAAGGTAAAGAGGTTACTGCAACGACAGCAGAGACAAGTTTTATTTCCACAGAAGAATTTCAGGTCTTAAGTGCACCAGTAAAATACTTTTTCTACATATTTCTATCACATGGTTAGGAATCTTTTATTCTAGTTTTTTAATAGAAACTTCGCTCTCCAGGATGGATTGTGACTTCTTATTATCTTACCGTACATGCACTATTTACATAAGTGCATCGATGATTTTCAGGCTAGGTATGGGATCCGTATCTATAGAGGAGCTGATCCAGTGGCAGTGCCAAGCCAGAAACAAAAAGACCAAAGCAAAACAAAGAGCTGGGGGCGAATGTATTCACTTTCAGAATTAGAGGCCACGTGTTCTTCTTTGGTCTCTCCTGGCTTCCCAGGCTGGGTGAAGTGACTTGATACACTGCACCTACCACTGCTCGAGCCCGAGAGAGCTGAACACAGAATCCATCCTAAAACACGCCCACAGGTCCGCAGAGAAAACAGCAGTGGTGAATCACAGAGGAGCGGAGTGGTGGCTCTGTGGCTCAGGATCTGCTCCTGTGGCTGGAAGGTTGCCGGTTCAAATCCCGCAGCCGGCAGAGGAATCCTACTCCGTTGGGCCCCTGAGCAAGGCCCTTAACCCCAGCTGCTGCAGGGGCGCTGTACAATGGCTGACCCTGCGCTCTGACCCCAAGCTTCTCTCCCTGTCTGCGTGTCTTAGTGTCTCATGGAGAGCAAGCTGGGGTCTGCGAAAAGACGAATTCCTAATGCAAGAAATTGTATAGGGCTAATAAAGCAACATTATCATTATCATTATCAAGAGATAGAGCAGCTCTCCCTGAAATTCCTGCAACCTCAGGGCGGACACAAGGGGTCGCTGTTTCACAGTAAGCCAAGGAAACACCGAATACCGAACATCGAGTCCTTCAGTCACGGTCCTACGGATCGTGGTTTTGCACTGTCTCCTCAGCCAAGCACAGGCACCAAATGGCTGAGCCTGCAGTTCCTCTCGTACTGAGCAGGACTACCACCGCAACAAGGCTTCACTGCTGGGGTCAAACTCACCTGCCCCACTGCTGCCCGTTGAGGCCGCCCAGGTGTCAGTCAATTAAGACAGAGTCCCGAGGCTTGCTCAAACCTCTGCCTGCTCGGGGGGTTGGCTGTTTGCAATCCAGCTTTGTTGCGTGACATGCTTAGCGCAATCTTTAAAACGGGTTGGTTTTCCCCCACTAGTTGTCCAAGTACTCTCGGGTTAATTATGTCAAAAATTCCATATGCGTGACCAAAGTCTTCGTATTGAAACAAATGTTTAATTTCACAATAATAAACCATATTCTCTTTCCCCTTTCCATCTAATTTAACTGGGCTTGACGTCTGTGGGGATGGCTGAATTTACAAACTATAGTCAACGTTCTTTCCAGCAATCAACCAGAAACCTATAAACATATTCGAAATGCATCAATTGTCTCCATAGTTTACCAGTGAAATTGCCTTGACAGGAGTGAACTCAACCAACATTTTTTTAAAGCAGCTTACAATAGAGTCCCACAAGAGTGAGTAAGAAAAAAAACAGAAATGGGTGACTAGCTCTCAGGTTGCCAAGTTCCAGCATCTGGCAAAAAATGTATTAAATCAAACAATTATTTTCTAATCAGTTACCACAACACCTCCAATCACAGATTCTGCTCAACAGCTCTTACTTTTTAAGGGAGTGGATATTTACTGTACCTCACAGCACCTGAGCAGCTAACAAACATTGATATCATGTCCTACTGATTTTTTTTGGAGTTACTAAAGGGCAGATAAGGAGGGGACTTCTTGGAGTGTGACCTATGTAAAACACAAACTTTATTATAACTGGGCAGCACTGTGAAGCAGATTTTAACGGAGCCGAGGTGCAATCACATGGGAAGCAAGAAGAAAGAGAATTAAAATCCACAGGGATCAGTGATCTTGCTGGAGTTTTTCAGGAGCAAGAGCTACACGGGAGGGATTTTTAGAGAGTTTAGAAATTGTACGTCCAGCTGTTTCACAAACTGGAACTGTTGTCACCCCTTTCAAGAAACTTTACTGCATAATGCCGGCCCCTACTCGCACACCCAGCTTGTGGAAACTCTTTTCCTTTCTCTCCTCTTCCCTTTCCCTGACCATGGGCTCTTCCCATTGTCTGATCCCATCACTCCTGCCTCATGCCTAGATGTATTAACACCACCACATCCTGATAAACTCTGCAGCTGAATATTTCACATTCCCTTGACTGATCTCTTCTTTCTCCCACTACTTCGTGGTCTGTGTGCAGCCTCCTGTGAGCGCCTCTTGGCCAGGTCGTCACTGCAAATGAGGAGGTGCTCTTAATTGCCTTGCCTCCTTAAATAAAGGATGAATGAAAGAAAAGCAGAGTGAGCTGATGCTTTGCTGTCCTGTGTTTGCTGTTGTATTTTGTTTCCATTTTGTCATCTTCATGTTTCTTAAGATATCAACGACAAAAGACCACAAAGCAAACAACTGTTAAAGTCTACTAATGAAAGAAACAAACTTCATATACCTTTGTCCTCAACCTCAACCGATGCTAATGTTATATAAATTTCTCAGATTAATATTTGAAAAGGTGCAAACAAGTTTGGAAAAAAATGAGAAAGAAGAAGGCATAACATTTTTACAGAATGTGAAAGAAGACCTTACCATTTGGTTTAGAGTAAGAAGTACTTAAGACAAATCAGTTTATGTCCTGGAGATGGTCTCTTTACTTTGTTTCTGCATTAGCAAGCACTGCGGTGTACAGTGTAGTCCCTGAAAGCACGTTTAACAACAATAATGCAGCAGGACAACAAACACTCACACTAACCATTAACTGTAAAATATTAACAGTGTACAAAAATCCATAACACAAGGCGGTAGAAAATGAAATAAATCAGTAAATGATAACAATTGAGTCATGACAGATATACAGTATAGATACAAGGTGTAAGATACTACAGACTGACGTATTGCCTATGACTAAACTGGGGTTCACTTTTCCTGTAAAATAGCCAAAGCAATCAATGCCCAGCATTATCACATGCTGCATAAGAGAATGCTCAAAACAGTATAGTCTTCTACTCTCAAAGTGTAAGTAAAAAAAACTTCAAAACTGATGCCAAAGCCACATTATCACATTTATTTATAAAATCAGAAGACCACCTCAAATGATTCAAGGGTGTGTCACGTTTTCTAGCAAAACAAATGGGAACTGCTTGTCCTCTGAGTTGTTCGCAATATTGGTGTGAACAAATGAAGTGCTCACTGGTGTAAGAGGGAACAGCTCTCCGGGAGGAACTGTAGTGCAGTAACGCCAAAGCACAAGACGACCTGGGCACCTTGTCGAAGGGTAAGTTTGAGGTAAATGACATTAGTTTAACTCCCCTACAGATGCTAAACTGGAAAATAAACTGGTACTGGCAGCTACCGTTGTATTGGGTTAGAGAAAATAAAACTTTCTTTTGCAGTTTTTTTTAAACGCAAGGCTGACATTATGCCCGGGATACATGACAATCTTCTCAATTCTAACACCCTTGGAGCACAGAAAAGAAGCTACAGAAAACTCCAGATAAGACTGGTAGGGGAGTGTTGATTATGAGCGTCGCAAGCAGACCGTTTTCAGCGCACAGCTGACAGAAAGATAACGATTCTGGAGGAAATGTGTCAACATATGTAGCGTTAAAGCAATACCAACCACACTCAAGACTCCAAATGCTTCACATGCTTTCAACAGCAAAGCAAATGCTACTGCAGTTCTGTGGTGTTCAAACCGTAAGAACACATGGAAAACATTATATCGGTTCTTCTCCTCCTTGTGGAATTTGATTTGAGCTGATAAAACAAGAACTGCTTATTGGGGCTTCAGTACAGTAGGGGTGTAACCCCAGCTGCAGAATGGGCAGAACTCTTTAAATATCTAACAATTTCTTAAATCGATGAGAGAAAAGTCCTTAGCTGGTCAAATTAAACCAATAATTAGTGAGACCGAACAGTTCAAGGGGGACTGCAATGCTACAGTATGTGACTTGAGTAGAGTTTTATCCTACGTAGGAACCAAAATAAATCACAATCAGAGGGAATGACTTAAGGAAATGTATCGACTGTTCATTTGCTTTAGTGAATACTTGTTTACCACAAGACTTCCTTTCTGCTCTCTTCAGCATGGAAACCTCTTACTTCCTATACTACTTCCTAAACGACAGTTATTCCCCTAATTCACATCCTTCTTAAAGGTCCTGAAGTCCACTCAGAAGCAGTTTTGCCTGAACAAACAGGCTGCATGACAAACATCTAAGAACAGATAACTATATATACATAAACACATAACTGAATGTGTGACTTCTAATGTGGACTATGTCCTATGTTAAATCAAGGCTCCAAACCACAAACTACAGACCCACACTTGATGATGGGATTCCAGTGGGCGGACAGACTGGCTGGCAAATAAAACACTAGGTGGTTTGTAAACATGTTATATTATGAAAATAGACCCCAGACTTGTACTTAAATGCATGAACAGTTCTCAGCAAGTGACAAGAACAAGTGAAGCTATGGACAAACAGCAAGACAACATCTCTTCCTCTTTGCTACATACAGTATATACTAAAATCTCCTCTACAGAAACAAAATCATGCAAAATCACAAATCACCTGTACTTTAGTTGTTTTTTTCACAAAAATCTGTACATGTTAAGAGCAGGTAGGCAAAGCTAAACATAAAAGTCATAAACAAGAGGATGCCATCTGTCCCATCTAGACTGTGTGGTAGTTAACTGATACAAAGATTTAATCCAGCTGTTTCCTGAAAGAAGCCTGAGTGTCAACTTTAACAACTTGGCTGGGCAGCCTGTTCCACACTCCCACAAGCCTAAGAATTAAGAAGTGATTCCTTTTCTCAGAGTTAGTTTCTATCTATGACCTTGGATTAATTCTTACATGCTAACTGCAAAGGCTTCAGATTCTGTTTCTGGATTTTATTGTTTCATTAGGAAAAAGTGCCAAATTTCTGAGCCATGCCAGACTGAGGCAGCCGACATGTAAAGACTTCTGAAGGGTCTGGAAATTGCTAATAGGTTTAAGACCACCTAGGACCTTCAGGCTCTGCACAAACGAAAGGTTTCTCATTCGGCAAATATATTTAATTGTTCATGGATGGGGGGAAGGAGCCACGAAGCAGAGCTTTTAATGACTGGGGTCACATGAAACCACAAAAAAAAACCAACAGATTAAACAAAGACTGAAGACTCACTGTCCTCAACTTTACAGAGTGTAAAAACTTTTTTAACATGCGGTGTTGGTTTCTATCTGAATTCATATGCAACTTTCACATCATGGTGGTCACGCAAACATGACTAAAAAGATCATAGAACCCCTGTGACTAGATCCATGGTTGATCTGATCTTTTCTTTTTAATTCTGCAATTCTACAATGAATACTCTAGAACGCCTGAAGCGTGAATGCCCCTCTCATGTCAACAAACAGCTTCCAAACATTTCTAAGCTCAAGGGGTCGGGCTGCTCAACCTGGAGCCCTTCCTGTGATCTCCATTCCAGAACTTGCAGCCAGTGCTAGCCAGTATTAACTGCTATACTGATCCTGCTGGTTGCAGCAAAACGCTGAAATGGAGCAGACTGGAAGGGATGCATGTTGAGTAACCCTAATAATAATTAATAATAATTGCTTACAATTATATAGCGCTTTTCTGGACACTCCACTCAAAGCACTTTACAGGTAATGGGGATCCCCTCCACCACCACCAATGTGCAGCAGTTACTGTAAGCAAGTTCCTTGTTTGATTGACCTTTTTAATAATGTCTTTACCAAAGGCCCTGTTGTGTGGAGATACAGTACACATTCTAGTCTTTTGGTTGAATTTCACTTTTCTTTTGAAAAAAATCCACAGATTATATAACTCCACGAAACTGCAGGCCAAAGTCTAGAATGAAACTGCTGTGGCTGAAGTGATCCCCTCCTGTACGTAAAGTTATTAGAGACCGTTTCAGGTGAAAATTGCCAAATTAATGCAATGATTCCTATTATACTAGAATTCCAAAGCAGCAAACATGCTGAAAACTATTTAAAACATTAAATGAATGGTTACAATTAAAACCTTTGCAACGGGGAACTGGAAAATTATCACAAAAGGTTGTTGTAGAGTAACATATTTGTTACAAGTTATTTTATTGTAGTACGGTATATCAAACACTGATATCACAGTGCAAAAATTTAAAGGTTGTTGTAGTTGCCAGCAGGTGGCAGCAGAGTGTCACTTTTCAAAACTTGTGCAGTTATAACTCCAGTAAAACCAAGAAGACACTCTGTTAAACAGCTGCTGTTAAACTTTCAGATGTGTAACATATTTCCTTATGATTCTGCTAGTAAGCAAAATGTAAACTAATGCACAGGATAGTAGACCTTTCACAAGGTAGCACTTACAGCACATTTCAGAACTGAAACAAGGAGGAAGCTGTCCTGATTCAGGCCGGTGTGGGAATTCCGGGATCAGATGTGTTAATTTAGGGAAGAATGTCTGTCTAATCTGACTCTTTCTCTCAGTGCCTAACTAAAAGTAACCAGAGATATTCATTAAAACCCAAGAGGTTTAGTCCTCTGCTCACAGCTGATGGCAAACAACTGTAAAACACGGTCAACTGTTACAGCTGAGCATAACCGTTACAAAAAAGATGAGGGACAAAATGACCCATCCCTGATAGACCTTCATGATTCAGTATGCACGGCCTCAGGAAATCAACTGAGCGTTACCTGTGCTAGTTAGTGAGGAACAGTTACAGACGCTCCAGACGGGAGGGTTCAGTGATTTGCTCAAACAACCTGCTTCTTTTATACTGCCCAGAGTTTCGGAAACCCATTCTTGGAAAGTTAAGTAGTTGATCAGGTTTCCAGTCGAAATGATCTAACCGATCTCTCCGATTACTTGCAGCAGTTTGGAAAAGGGTCAGATGTAGGGCTGTTTTCAGGAAACCTACACACCTGTTTAAGGCAATACTGAAATATCAACATAGGGCTGTGCAGCAAAACCTCCCCCCCACCATCAGCCTTCGGGTACAATCATTTATACTGCTGTAACATGTCTGGGAAACATGCTGAAACAAAGTGACATTTAGGACTAATTATTACATACAGTTGTCCCCTCTGGTGTTTTGAACCTGCTTCGGGAGAGAGACCGCTAATTAAAACCTGAGAACACCTCTGTATTTTTTTTCTGCTGACAGTAGCACTTGTGTATTCCTGTGCCCATCGGTGTAGCTGGAGGTGACAACCGGAGCTGAGGAGAGAGCACTGCGGTTTTCCCTGAGTGACAACACCCCTCCCAGTTCATGACTCCGGAATGCTGGAAAGCAGGGGGGGAAATTATTTCCCTTTTTACGCCAAGAGCAAAGGGACCTGCCGGTCTGGGATCATTTGATACGCAGGGTATTAGAATACAGCTCTTAACAAGATGAAGCAGCTTCTGGATCCTGATAAGAGGATCAAAGGTAAGCTGGCTTTAATGGCCCAATTAAGAACAGCTTGAACTCCTGGAGATGACATGATAATCTTCAAACATTCATATTCTAAGATATCAGAGACACTTACTGGGCCCTTACAGTCACTGAGGCAAGGGGGGAAAGAAAATTGAGCAGCCCGTACGGATCAGAACACTACTGATTCACAAGTGTGTTGATCTGAATCTCCATAAAAGGGAATCTCCACAAAAAAGCCCTTCTGAAAAAATATTCAATACACTCTTAGTCCAGGTTACTTGATTAAATATCCAATTAACATACTATGTAATTCAGAGTCTTTTAAATGTATCCTGGTGCCACGTTAACAGGTACTGTAACGCAAGCTATCTGCTGCAATGTCTGCAATAAACGGCAGACAATCCCATGCAAATTATTTACAAAAATAAGAAAGATGGACAGGAATAGGTGTAATTTATGCCTTCTCTCCATCATAATTTAATTTAAAACATCAAAAAAACGTTCATATGAAGAGGAGAGATCCTCTCTCTCTTTGCAAGCCAGTAGGTTTGTGCTCTCCTTGTGGCAGTGACCACTTCAGCAAGCATACTGCCCAGACTTCATGCACACTTCCTGAACTCGTGTAGATGTGAGGGATCTCCCACATAATAGTCCTTATAACCAGTCCGGCAATCTTTATGTGAAACCAAGGCTTTTTGCAATAAAAAATATTTGCTTGCAGTCAGTGTTTGCTGGCAAAACGGTGAATCAACAATATTTTTAGGTTTGAGATATTCTGCAACTTTGACACCCTCTGTCCCTAACCTCAGTACAGCAATGTTATCTGACAGCGATACGTCACCAGCTGTACAACAGGACTCACCCTAGTGAACTACTAGGAGGTATGCGTTTCTGGTGGACTAACTTTCTAAAGATGCGGACAGCTTAATTTTCAAAAAGACAAGCTAAGAACATGCTGAAACATTTTAAATATGAACAAACCACTAAAATAACTACAGAAATCTACTTGAGGTTTCCTTACTTAATGCGAAAAGACAAATTCCTAATGCAAGAAATTGAATATGGTTAATAAAGCAATCTTAATCTTACTTGTACCAAAAATTTGCTGAATTAGACATTTTCCAGCGCTTTGAGCTCTCAAGCTGTCGAAGATAGCTCAGTTCGGCTTCCCCCCTCTACAGGGATTAAACAAGAACACCAGATATCAGGGTCTGGAGCTGCCCAAGACAAGATAGGCTTTTTGTTTGAAAATGAAAATACCGGAATTAACATCCAGCCTTTGTTAAATCCACTACCTTTTTGTTTAATAGCTTTTATTTATTTTTTAAAATAAAGACATTTTTAATATCTTGAAAACGTCTTTAGATATTGTTTATTCATGAGGTGGCCATCTTGTCCCAGACTAGCCTGACACTTTTAAGAACTTACAGGTCTTTAATTGCATGTAAACAAAGAAATTAGTGTACTTATCCTTTGCTAAAGGTACACTCTTGCTTACTTGCCAAGAGCAGTGGTAAAATACAAGTCTTTTATGAATTAAGCAGCAAAAACAAAAGCCATTTTGCACGTTTGGATTTTCACAGACATACTTCGCAGTCATCCATTTTATTAATGTAACTACAAATCAGAAATGTCAAATTCTGTTCTGGGGGTGTAGTATAAAAAATAACCAAATTATTTTATTACTTATACATACTGCATAGAGAATTTTTCCTAAATTATTTTCAGTTCATCACTTAAAACACTGACCTCAATAAAGGGACCAATAAAACACAGAAGCCTAGTTACAAGTACTATAATCATCCAGTTAATTAAATAATGAACTTTGTAACAGGGATCGGGTGGCACAAAAACCAGAAGAGACAATATCCTCCAAGAGCTGAGATTAAATCCCTGCTGTAAATGAGCACATTTCTCACCAGTGAGACATTCTGCCTATAGCGACTGGCAGAAGTGTCTCTAGGTAAAGTAAGCAAGTTAAGTTGTTTAATAATAATGCTCAGATTACACCTGAATGTACTGTAGTGCACAGGACTTTTGGAAACAAGGCACATCTTTAAGTGGCACATTGAACTGAGGCCACAACTGTATTCCCCCACAAATATGTGTTGATCTGTCACAGTCGCCTAAGGCTGATCAGCCCCTCACTTTGGACAGCTTCTCAACCTGATGCTAAAATAGAAGGAAAGGGCAAAACAGAATTTTAAACATTTGAGTCCGGTCACCCTTAGAAGTTAACATACTTTGTGAAGGCGACTGTGTGACTAGGTCACAAGATCTCAAACCAAGCTGCCTTGGAGAACTCCAGAATTCTGCGATTGTATCAGAACACAAACCTCCGAAAACCTAAGAATACCGAATCGAGAAAAGGGTGGGAATGTCCGTCAGATACAACAAGAAACAGCTCGTCTTAGCCCACCTTAATCTTAAAAAGATTGTTTTATGATGGAATTGTAATCCTTTCTTTGTTGCCAGGTCTAGTTCAAAATAATGAACGAGTCCCATTCCTGAGAAATAGAAAACAAATATTAGCAAAAGAGAAACATTACAATTGTACCAATAGCTATATCCTGAATTTGATTTTTTTTAAATTCTGGTTTCCTGTGTGACAGAGACATTTAATGGTTTCAGTTATGAAAAAGTTAAATCCGAGCAGTTAGCACAGCTCTGCTCACTCAGCTAAAAAACAAATTTTGCTGAAATGTGCACTCTCACTGGAATGTACTGTGCTATGGCATTAGAATATGAGCTGAAACTGAGCCATTGTAAGAACCCTATGCCAGAAAGCACTTCCCAGACATATAGTTACGGAAATGCAAAATCTCATGATCTAGTGGTTAGAATACCATGCAGTTTACAATTTACAGTAAAATGGGAGTCAACATTGCTGGAATTGTCTTTAAAAAGAAATTGAGAACTAGGACAGTGACAGTTATTATATTAGCAAATGATACTGCTTTTTTCACGTAAATGTGTAAAGGTTTAATTGGAAAGCATAGGTGTCTTTGTTAGTTTACTCTCAGCCTGTTGTGGGTCTTCTGTGAGTGCTACACAGCAATCCTGACTGTCTCAAGATCCTCGCTTGTAGCACAGCTTCTTCGCAGACAGAGGGCAGCAGCGAGCTAAGTTAGTCTACTGGACAGTTATTCTCCGCGCACTGTTGTCAATGCTGTCGGATTCCAAAGCTCTTAACCTCAAGCATTTATCTTTGTTTAACGTTTTAACAATTGTAATGATAATATGGGAAATTTAAGACTGGCTTACACCTGACTGTGCAGGGAAACCCAATCAACCAACACGTATTTGCCATTGGTGCCCTTTGAAGGCTTGCCACAGAGAGCTTCACGGAAATATGCAGCAGGCAACAATACTGTAGTGCAACAGCTGACCATGTGGGCTGAGGGGAGAGGAAAACTACACCCAGGTGGTGAGAAGAAACCTCTGGGGGTCCCAAGCCCAATGGATGCCACCCATCCCAGGAAAGAAGTTAATTTAATCAGCCTATAACAAGTGTTATTATACTGTTAGAAATAAAAGCAAAAAGAAAATTATTCCATTACAAAAACAGCATTACATGCATTTACTTCAATTTTTCACTAGATGGGAAATGAAAGCAGAGCATCAATGCTAAGGATTGAAAGTGTCAATGCAGAATCTGTCAATGGTAAAGTACTACATTCAGCATGAGAGCTTCACATTTTACATCAAGATTACTACCTGGGTTTTAATCCATTTTTAAGTTACTGAATGCAGTTACTCATTGGTTAGGCATCATCCTATGCAAAGTGATTCTGTCACAACTTTAAAGAAAAAGTCAACAACGTGCAAAACTAACACTTTAAGGAATCTCTCTGTCACCGCGACTTGTGTAGTAAGCTGGGTGTTGTCTCAATGTAGGCAGAATACCAATGAAAGACCTACTAACAGAGTGCTAATCCTAAAAGGAATTCAAATAGCTAGAAAATGCACTCATTCAACAGTATTGTATTAAGAGAAAAGCAAAGTACCAGAGTTGACAAATTCCAGGCTTCCTGGGGAGTCTTAAAAAAACATTTGACAATCTGAAACTCAAAGTCTTGCATCAGTGACAATGCAAACACAAAGCTGTAGCACTTTTTGGAAGAAAAAAATGACTGTAAAAAGATCAAATGGCCTTTGAATTCTGCTTTCCTCTACTACTACCAAATCCAGGTATTTTCAGCTCTGTACTACTGGACAATTAAACATGATCCTATATTTTACATTTCAACAGCATGTTAAACAGGGATAATGTACAAAAGCAAAAATCAGAACTTTCTAATAGTTTGTAGTTATTTTAACAAAGGTCTAAAGTGGCCACTACATAGAAGTATTAATAAACAAAATATTATTTTAAGGAATATCTAAACAAGAAATGCCAAATTAATTTTAGAATTTAGCTTTAAAATGTCAATTTGTCAATTAAGCCTTGATGCCCAACCTATCTGAATATAAATTTATTTTGCGATAAAGTATAACTGATATTACACAATAAGAAAAACACTTTTGCTCCTGTAACAAATCCTTGTTACTCTCACGAACTAGTGTTTTGAGCAATAATAATTTCAGTAAGACACTTGACCTGATGAAATTATTTATTCTTTACATGTGGAAAAACTTTCAACCAAAAACAACAGTTAAGGGTACAAATTTAAAACTAGCTATGCCAGCAATCCTGTTAACAATACCTTGCAGTATAATAGTGCTCCAGGAGCCTTTGGTGAACTTAAGACATTAAATTCTAATTCACATTATGGCCTGAAATAGTAATTCAGCCCCTGGAGCTAGAAACGGAATAGTATCCAAAAGAGAAATAAGTATTTTCAGCTAAAGGTTCATCAGACACTGCCCTGCGAACAAATACCATTTGCAACACATTATAAAAGGGTTTGAGAAAAAAATAACAAATTCCTCTTATTTTTTTACAGAGGTCTTTTGTAAAGAACTGTTGCGAGAGTGAAAAGAGGGAGAAGGGAGAGAGATGGATTGGGTGATAAAGCAATAAAAACGTGTGAACTGAATGAATGTTGCAGACAGCTGAGGAAGATTCTAAGCTTCTGTTTGTAGCAGACAATGCAGCTTTAACATATAAGGGTTAAAAGTAAGGTCAACTGAACAATTGTACAATGGCAGACAGTGAATCAAAACACTGTCATTAAACCATCAGTTTAAAACCTTTGCGCAATCTGACCGCCTTATCTTTCTGGTGGACAGCAGCACTGACCCACCTGAGTTTTGAACTTTCTAGTCCGGTGTCAGTCCAGAGCCCTTACCACTGTCCCATACTGCTGCTCCTAAGTACCTCACGCGGAGAATGAAGTATTCTGCTAGGCCCCTGAAGCCCCCTCACTCACTGACAGCAGCTTTATTCACCAGTACGACTGATTATCCTGGATCGCATATTTACAGATTACCCCCAACCTTCTGGGCACGTCCCATATCAAATGAAAACAAATAGAAAAAGTTATGAAAAGGTTTCTTGCAATGGTTTTTACTGAAAAGAAAAGTTTGTTCAGAGGGATAAAGTAGACTTTACTTTTACTTTTTTTAAGTAGTCCTACTGGCTTCACATATTTTTATTAAGAGGATATGTGAGGGATGTTGTGGATATGACATTGAACCTTTAAGCAGATCGGTGCAAGTTTGCATGTGGTCTATGCAATTTTTCTACAGGAAAAAAAAATCACACATCTCTTCTGTTCCTATTGCCATTACTGTATGAATACACTCATGCTTAAAGTATGGCAAATTTGAAGTGACATACTGTAGGTGAATATCTTAACAACTGCAATTTCACCTGAGGGAGTGTAGCATGAAGCTGTTCAGAGCACAACCACACCTTAAACAAAACTGCTCTTGGCTTCAGCTGCCAGGCCATTATCATGGCAACAGTGGCTTTATCAACACATCACCAAGGCCCATTTAAAACTGTTGTTCCTCCCTCTCAGGTCTCCGACCTCCAGCTAGGACCCACACCTCAACAAGAATATTTCTGTTTCAAAATGCTTAGCAGTACAGTAAAGCAATGGCCTTTAGGTTGTTCTTAATCTTTTTGTTTGGCGTATGAGCACACGAGAGAGTGTACACATTTTTGTTATGGGGGTTCTTGGTTTCTTTAATCAGACTTTAACGATTTTTCCAAAATGAAAAGAGTTTGAAGAGATTAAGTAATCCTAGGATTTACAGCAAAGTGCTGAATTAGTTAACATTTGAACAACCTCACAAACTCGAAACACAGTCTCTTGAAGTATAGTTGACCAAACATTCCTTTGGATTATAGCAACATTGCTTTCGGTTCCAAAGGAAATGCAAGATGAAATACACAGGAGCATTCTGAAGCTATTCTAATTAATGTAAAGACAAGAGTAGAACGCAGGTAAATCATAAAATTCAGTGGATTTCACACTGTAGGTTCTGTACATCTGTTCCTTAAAAACCTTACCCTTCTTGACACGCCATTTCCACAATGAGTAATAAAATTCACGATTTTCTTTCAGGCTTTACTGCTCCTGCCTTAGTTTTAGGTGAAAAAGATTATCAGGACGACTGAAAGAATCTGCATGAGCAAGGCAGCTAGCAAGAGGAAAGCTGACAGCTTGTGACTTTGTCGCTAGATACGACACGTGCGCGGACAGTATAGGATGCGTAACAGAGAATCACACTGCTGCTCCTCCTGTGAGCTCAGGCTCCAGCACAACACTAGCACTGTGAGAGACGAGGAAGATAAAGCACTTGACAGTGCCATTAGTAAAATACATGGGTTTTATTAACAAAACTAAGAACACCCTGTTAACAATACATAGAGGTATACTAGCATTAGAGAAGTCAGCACTTCAGGCATCTGCAGCTCCAAGAGCCTTTGGCGTAAAGAGATTAGATTACTTAATCTCTTTAAACTCTTTTCATTTTGGAAAAATTGCTAAAGTCTGATTAAAGAAAACCAAGATCCCCATAACAAAAAGGTATATGCTTTATCGTGTGCACGTAGGTTTAGGTTTCTCAAGGAAAAAAATGGATTCATACTGAAGATTATCATCTCCTCATAAGGTCCGAATCCTCCCTCCAAGAGGATTCAAGTATATCATGTTAGTTTTATGTGCTGAATTTGGCTGATTCATCCTTGCCCCACCCCACTCAGCTCATGTTCCCCTGATTAATACCAGTGAGTTTCAGCAAAGCACAGCCCCCTGACCTCCCACAGCACGGCTGCTCTTTCCCCCAAAGTGAGCAAGTATTAGGTAAAGGTTTTGCTTCTTCATGGCTCACCACAGCTCCACAGCCTGTGCAGAGCAAACAGGTTGCCGAACGTCTATTCCGAAGCAACCGGTTTTCCATGGATTCAGGCCTGTGAATTAAACTGCTCCTGTCGCACATTTTAAATGTTTTGTTTAAAAATTTATATCCCAAAGTAAGAGCAAAGTCATATCCAATTTATACTCATATCACAGCACAGATATGTTCATGTGCTTCAAGCCCAGTATTCTTAGACTTCTGCTTTTCACAGGGCCTCCGAAACACTGAGGGAACACCAAGCTTTATACAAGTAAGTGTCAATGAAAATAGATGTATTTTAAACAACATATAGACGGAATCTACAGTATATAACTCAACACCTAACAGGAAGGACTAGAAAAAACAGCATTAGCCAAGATAGATTGAAGTAGTAGTACTCATGATATCCCAACCCTTGGAGAAAGACAAGCCTCTTAAATTTTGATTATTTAGTTCACTTACCAAAGTCTATCAAGTACAAATGCCTGGATATTAAAAGACCACAGAAAGATAGGTTGCTTATTAGTAGATTTAATGGTATAAGTCAATATTAAGTACTGGTAATGTGACAAAATTACATCTTCACTTACTGTTGTGCATCCATAGAATAGACTGCATGTATTCAGATCAATTTAAATGTAAATAAATATGTATTTTTTTTCCATTTGGAATGTATTTGGAATGTGGTTTCTCCCTGGTAAAACATTTCGGGACTTTGAAGCTGATATTCTAGGATCCTTCTAGAAACATCTGGTTCATATTCTGACTGCTTGTAATCCTCTTGGGTTTTTTGCGTTCAATCAATATCAGGGAAATATGTCAATGAAAGACAAAGCTACTTCTTAAATACTTAAGAATACTTTAGTCTAATGTGAAAGTAACTGGGGACATTATCTTTCAACAATATTTTTAATTAAAATCTGTGAACAAAAACGATGAGATAGATACAAGGCAGTTTTTGAGACCCCTGAGCCAGCACAAAAGAAGACGGGGGAAAAAATAAGAATGCCACAGCCATCATCAGATTTGTTATAAAACATGCCATTATAAAACAAAATATTTCCTCACTCCTCCTTTACTGATCTCTGAATGCAACAAGACACTAGCATTCCTCTTCTGTAAAGTGAGATCAGCACCGAGCTTGCTTATGAAGACTTGGTAAACCTGTTTTCGGACAAAAAGATAATTGATAAACAGGGAGAAATTCTGAAAAAGAACAGCAAAGTGACTGGCTGGGGGGGAGGTTGACATATAAACTGTACTTAAGGTGACTTTTCACAGACTTAAAAGCAGTAAGGGCAAGACGAAACCTTTCCAAACTGCTGTAAATCTAAGCTCACCTACAGTAGATACCACCTTACTCACTAGACTGGAATGTACTTTATGATGGGATAAGGAAATATTTTACAGTAATGTCGTCCCTCCCATGAGAACAGCGGCAGGTTTTTGACTCTTCTCCTGGCTTCTCATTTGTCCTTCTCATTTGTCATGGTAGAAGGACTTCAAAAAAAGATTTAGATCTTTGTCCTTTGTATCCCTTGCTTTTTCCATTTTTCTTTAGTAAACGTGAAGTATTAACACTGTACTATACTAATACTGATGTTAACTGTTTTAGTTCAGACTATCTGCTCTTTTTTTCCCCCAGTATGGTTGATAGCTAGAGAACCATAAACAGGCATCTTCTTGAGCTCTTGTCTGGATGCCTCAAAAAAAGTGGCAGGGCTGGAAAGTACAAGTATACAGGTCTGAAGGGGAGCTATGTGCTGAAACAGGACCTTACCATGATCATGTCTGACTGCTGCCCTGACTGTTTCTCACATTACCTGTATATTACATACACACACACAAATACAAAAAGACTGGAGACAGTCTCAATGCCTAAGCCTGCTCATAACATACAGTATTGAGAGGTTCAACACAAGAGTATTAAAACCAATTTCAGGACCAAAAACTTTATAGATCTTCTTTGCAAAACTTTTAATTCTGGCACATGCATGAAATCTCTCCCCGTTTGGGAAATTTGAGTTTCCGTAGAACAAGAGAATAAGGTGCCTCTCCTTGCAAGCTGCTACATTTGACTGGCAAGCCCTAAGCATCATCCCACCATGTGAGCCTGGCTTTTCCCTGTCCACACGAGTGAGGGAAAGGGCTAAAAATCCTGCCGTGAATTCAGCCCCCTTCCGTCTCGGGATTCATGCTCCTGCAGGGCTGGGAGGGAACTCCTCCTGTGTGTGGGGACACCACCATGGAATTCTCAAACCACAGTGACCCTGAACAGCAGCACTGCTATATAGAATAAAAATGCAGTATCCGGATACATTTTTGGAACAAGTAACCATGTAAAACATAAAATCACTGCCCTTAAAAACATTCATCGTGTTACTGAGCAATGGTGTCGTTTGAAAAACTTAAAGTGATGACGCTGAAAATCATTTGCTTTCAAATGCTGGACGGAATGACCTGTCCAGCTTAAAAATCAGGCGAGTACAAATCAGCTAAAACCCAAGTCTTCTTTAAAAGTGAACGTACTCATTTTGCATTTCTGAAGGATGAGAAAAGGACAGTTAAGTCTCTCAAACTATGCACAGTGCCTGCAGCTGAAGGGAAGGCTTTTTCTTAAGGCAGACCTTGTACGCGTTTGCCCTGACCTGTTGATCCCGTCAGTCATTCCTGAGTATCTCAGTATGAGTATGCGGAAGACACTGCACAAACACGTCGGGAAACATGGAACGTGGCCTCATGTCCAGAGGTAGGGGAGTTAGAAGTCAGAAGATCCCAAAATGCTGTGCCACAGAAATACAAAAAAACATCAAGAGCATCATAAAATAGGAATTAACAATAGCAGGAAAGAGTTTAAGTTAAGGTTTAAAAAGAACCGAGAGCAAGTCTTGCTCTCTCTTACAGGGCCTTGATTTGGGGACACAGAGCAATTCAAGTTCATAGGCCATGAGCTGTGCGGTGGGAGACATGAGTGAGGAAACTGCAGCTCAAGGATTTGTATGTCAGCAGCAGAATGTTGAAAACAACACTGAATTAAACAGGACACCAGAACAGGGACATTGCATAGCCACGAAGTTTTGTTCCATGACCTATTTAGATGAACTAACTTCTGCAAAACAATAGTTTTGGGTTGAATTTCTCACCTGGCCAGCTGACAAATCCTAGATTCAATAACAAAGAGATTTCTCATTTACAGTGTTCCAGCCATCAGGAGAAGCAGGACACTATTTAATATGCAGCATTTATAATGTCATCAGTTTTGTCTTTCTGTGCATCTACTCTGATTCAAATAGGGAAAAATCGGTTATCCACCATTGGATTGTGGGAGTACGGAACAAACCACACAGCCTTGGTCTTGACACCAAGGTTTCTTCCTGGGTAGATGAGATCCTTACATCAAGCTCCTCACCACCAAACAGCTTGGATGGGATAAATGTATCATATACTGTACAACTGTATACAAACAGCAACCTTTCTCGTGTCTCAATTACATGAGCATAAGATACGATGCAAACGAAACCAGACCATTAGCTGCTTGCAGCTACCAATCCAGTCATTGCTTCAAAGAAGCCGGTCTTCAACTACAAGGCTAGGTATCTTGTCCCACACCCCCACAAGACTTTGTGTTAAAATCGCAACCTGTTCTTGGTTTTTAACGGACGTCCCTGTAGTTTCCACTCATATATCCCGTTTCCCGTCTCTGTTGATTCTGAAGAGTAACACACGATCGGGTTTGTCAGTACTCTTGAGGTTCGGGATACTTGAGGTAGGTTCCCCATAATCTTCTCTGTACGTCACTAAAACGATTCAGACCTTATACCCTCACTGCAGGGCACTCCTTCAAACCCACAAGAGTACTTGGTTGCTCTTCCCTGGACTCATCCCAGCACTGCTGTGTCTGTTCTGTAATGTCACCAAACCCGGACAATTTTTTCTTAAAGGGGACGACTGCCTTACTACTATATCTTATCATTCTGACACAGCAGCCCTCGATTTCGATTTTGCACTTTTTAGTTCTATATCTTATTCTGCACGCCATTGCAATTTCTTCTCCACGTTGTCTCTATCAGATGACAATGAGGTGTCGGCATGCAAGGTGCTGTCGGGGGTAAAACCAGATCAAAAGAAAGAAGAAGACCTCTGAAACGGCACTGCTCCTAGACTTCAGCCACTTATTCAGAAATGAAGCCTCAGGTGCTCGTCTTCAACACCGAAAAAAAGTATCAACAGGACCCCCCTGGCTGGAGAGAATAAAAGCTGAGAGTAATGGTGTCCCCTGCACTTACTGTCTGTGTACAAAGCCAGTTATCTGGTGGCCGGTGGGGAGTGCCTCACCTGCAACAGCAGACAAGTAGACACTTCCACAGGCCTGTCAGTGGAGGCCTAATTACTGCACTGCCTCTGTTCACACACAACACACACTGTGAGCTCCAACAGTTGAGCTACGAAACGCAGCGGACCCAGTCCAAAGAAATGACTTTTTTTCTCCAAAACGAGACAGTAGGTGGTCCCCCATTAACAAGAACATAGTCTGTTTCCCCCAATTATCTGCGGACCCCACACCCTTTCCTCTGTTTGCAGAGAAAAGCTTTATGCTGGATTTTGCTTGACGACAAAACTTTCCTGAACAGACAATCTGCTTCCTTCCTTCCTAGAACCTTTCCCAAGGTCTTGACCTGCATTCAAAAGCCTGAGAGCTACATAAAGCACACTGCTCTAGAGTGTGCGATTACCAGTTGGCTGTACAGCACAAACTAAAAATGAAAAAAGTCACAATAACAGAATATATTTAAAGAACATATTTATATGGCAAGAGTATATCTTAGAAAATCTTTGTTGCACTCACGAAAATTGCATTTTGGAATTTGCCTTGTTCCATTTTTAACTCAATAAAACTAGTGCATGATTCACTGAATTGAAGCAAACACGCAAGATTTTTATTCCCACGAATAAAAAGAGTAACCTTTTCGCATCCATGTGGTAAAAATAACTAAGACCATTGAAAAACTGGGGTCTGCATTCATTTGTGATCTAGTTATCAAATCAACAACCAGTGCCACACCCGTCTACCAGAAAGAATTATTTAAGAGAACTATAAAATATTTCAGGTGAGCGTCTCGGGAGCTGGCCTGTTTTCAGGCCTGAGGTGATTCCCTGTAATCCAAAGAGCACTAGTTCAAATATTCACTAGATAAGGGTTTGAGCACAGCTGTCTGAACCCCACAAGGACTGAAAGAGGTTGAAACCCAGCCAGGCATCTGAACTGAAGGGTTCTTCAGTTTGTTATATAGCAGGAAACCCTGAAGCTGCAAAGAGGCCTATGAGCTTGCTGTGTTGTCAAGTGTGAAGTCACAAGTGCAAAGACGTTTGCCCTGCAGGCTTTAGAATTTACGAGCGTAGGGGAATTATAAAAGGCATTTTTTTTTAAGTACTAAAGACAATAAGTATAAACTAAAAGGTGATTATGGGAGTCCAAATGATCACCTTATGTAAGGGTTCAGAATTAGATGGTATTACAGGATGTGTGTAGGACAAACTCTTTTCTTAAAATTCTTAAAATAAAATTTTCTTAAAATTTGGAGTTATTACAGGGCTACAAGATGAATGAGAGTGCTGTCGCCTGATCCGCACCTTGTCCAAACCCGCCTCCATTTTCTACACAGACAAGAGTATGCCTTGATGGGAGAGCAGGGGGGAGGCCACACAGGAACCCAGAGGGGGCGCTGGTGAGCGGAGAACGAGGGTGCGGGGCTGGACTAAAGCACACGTTGTTCCACCCACTATAATCTGTGGCCGACGAAGCTCCCACTTAAACCTGGACTGATCTACCGCTCCAGCCTGAACTCCGAACCAGTTCATACTGGGGCTGAGTGAACCAGGAGCTCTCTCCCATTCCTCCACAAACACACACACCACTGTGTGGAAACTTTTAAGTCACTTGCTTAGCATTTATTTTAAAGTGCTTGGGACACTATAAAAATGCAAGATTGACTTGGAAACTTGAAAGGTAGGAAAGTAAGTTTTAACTCGCTTCTTGGCCACACTGCGCGTGAACACTAAAACAACTAAAAGAAAAAAAAGGCAAGCAGTTACTGTTTAAACCACAGCTTCTGAATTTTTACGTTTTCAGACTGTTGATTTGATTCCCAAAGAAAACAAAATCCAGTGCCTTTACTGCACAAATGAAGGGGAGGAGGCAGTTACGTTAGCCAATAGTACACCCTGGCTTTTCTTCAGACCTCAGACTCTTCACCTCATCTCAACATCCCTAAACGCATCAAAGATAAACAGCAGTAGAACACAGATCCCTGAATGAGTGCAGCAATTACTCCACATCTACAGAGCCACGCTCGTACACAACAGCTGTTTTAGAACGCTGAAGCAAAGAATGCGATGACTTCAACATCATGCTTTTAATTAAAAACTATCAACCAAAGCAAGGAAATCCATTCCAGCCTCTGAATTACAAGGCCTTTGTGCCTGTGCCAGCTTTCTTCCCCGATACAGGTTTAAATCGGCTCAAGCTTCAGCATTACCTTACTGGTATAAGAGTCCTTGTCATAAATCAAAGTCACCATTTCACTGGTATGCCTTAATAATGACCTTCCCCCACCAAATCCTGTGTATGAATTTTTAAAAAGTGGCATGACAACCGAGTGGCAGAACAAACAACCCTTTCTCTGCTGGAATGTGTGTTTGATCCCACCATGAAGGTGGGAGGTGATTAGCAAACATACTGGCAGGTTTACAACTGGCTAGTTAGTCAATGGCCCTTCTGTGAAACACTTGACTCTGTAAGCTCAAATGCAACACCTGCCCTGACTAAAACCATTCAGAAAGAGAGCAAAAAAAGTCAAAAAAGAATATTAAGAGCAGTAATTCTGAATTGCAGGCCCTTTCCACTGTATTTGTAAATAACAGAGATGCAATATAGGAGTTGTTGTTGTTTTTTTAAAGACAGACATAAAACAATCATCATATTCTAGACACACAGCCACTTGTGTTATTTTAGGGCACTCTGTACTACCCTAATTTGTCCCCGAGTCAAAAAGCATTCTCAAACAATCTTTAAAACCATTTAAAACCAGCAGCCGCTCTTTAATGAATACCTCCCTGTTTTGCTCAGCACTTCTCAGCGACATGTGTGGGCCGTGCCAGCCTCCTGCTGGCAGGGAAGCTGAGGTGGACTTGAAAGAAATAAGCAATCACTCCAGCACTGACGCTTTGTGTAGAGTTTCCTTAACCCAGGGGGTAAGCTCCCTAAGCATTATGGGAAAACTGCCCCCCTGGTGCTGGCAGGGACATTTGTTTCTATTGTTGTAATAAGAGCACTTATATTATTGATGGAAACCACAGTGGGATTTACTGCAGTTATTATGAGCTCCAGGTTTTTTTTGGGGGGTGTTGAGCACCAGTGGACGTTGGGAGTAACCGCCGTCGTTAGCAGATGAACAGAGGAATCGGAGGGACGTTCCTTCTACTGACCTAGCTCATTCATCCAAGCCTACCCCTCGCCACCATGATTGTGTGCCTGAAATTCGAATGTTTTTCTGTTTCAGGGATCAGCCCTGCCTTAAGAACCTTAAACAATATCCATCCGTCAACAGTAAACTAGTGTCAATCCGGGGCCACAGAGGTCACATTCCACTGATTAGGCTTGCTTGCATGCAGGTGCTGACTGCGCCCTTCAGTGCTCTCTGATGGGGGGGGGCTGACTCAGCAGGCCTTCACACAATCAGCAGGATCTCTTATGATTTTCACATCACCAGGCTGCTGTTCTGGGGGGTGGAAAGCGCAAATTTAACTAAAAGGAAAGAAACAGAAATGTAATTATCTGTCCACTTTCTAAACCTCTTTATCCAGGAGAGGGCCATGGGGGGAAGTCTGGACCTAAAAATGATCAGAATGCGCGACCTAGATCTAAATGACATCTTCTGAATTATGAGCTGCCATTGTTATGCGAGATGCCAGCAGAATGTAGCCCAGTGTGACAGCAGGACACAGTGGACACAGCAGGACACACAAGCCGTGTTGCAGCACCAGCTGCGGCAAGAGCAAACCCAAGTGGAGTTCTGATGAACTGGATGAACAAGCTCATGCTGCTCTTCAGAATCCCTGGCAAGGTGTTTGTGAAATCTTTCATCCTACATTGCAAGTTGCTAATATTCTGTTGCTAAATATGTTGAAGGCACTTCAATGGCATTCAGGGTGATTTCATTTTATTCTCCATGTCTGATTTATGGAGTTTGCCCTTTTGACAAATATAATAAGCATGCCCCTACAAGATACCCGTCAGTGATGTATATATTACTGTTCTTGGTATTACTTACTCACATGCTTAAAGGTCTTGTGAAACACATAAGAGTTCTAAGGGCACACACTCATTGTGCCAGGCTAGACTATCGGCAGACATCAGCTCATCATCGGTAGTGCACAAACTGAGTCATGCAAAGGCTTAGAGAAGCAAAGGTGGGCAGAGTGAAAGACTCCTGGCCTTGAATGCAGCACACTTTGTTTTAAAAAGCGTCTTCAAATCAAACACTTCTCAGCCTTGGTTAGTTCAGCCATGAAGGAATCCCAAAATTTCACAGGCATGCAATTCATATATACAGCAAGCCACGCCCCAAAATACCAAACCTACCTCCTCCTATAACTTGAGACCCCGCCAAATGTAACGCACACTGAAATTAAGTGCAGATCCAAAGCTCTTTGCAAATTACAGCTGTTGTTTAAAAACACAAAGGCATTAAAACTAATAGCAGTTTAGGCATGCCAGCATACTTGACGCGCTGCTTAATCACAAAGGGAGCTTGCATTCCTCATAATTAAATGTCTATGCGAGATGTATTTTTGCTATTAGTGCTTCTGCCTTGTCTGGCTCCTCCGAATTTCAATTACGAACACCTTTTTTTAATTTTGTGCACAGTTTAAGTGTAAATGTGGAATAAGTGCAAAGCAACGAACAGGAATGGGTAAACGTTTTGTGTTACTTGGGTTAGCTTCTTTTGAGGCTTCATGACAGCTCAGAGCTCACATCATCACTTAAATCAGAGATAACTTGAAGGTCCATGAAGAAAGGTCAGCTAGCATTATTGTGAACACAGAAACATGCCTTGATCCTACTTTCTGTACTTTTGAGCCTCCACACTGTGTTTATTGTAGAGTCTTGAGTTTCAATAACTGTTGTGCGTTACTTTTTGATTCTGTGCAAACATGAGCATCAACAGCGACAAGTGATCATCAGCTGGCAAGATCCATGGGGAAAGACCAGCTTGGCTTCCATCGGCTCCTGATTTGAAACCATGTGATTCAGACTTGTGGGGAAACGAAAGATCAAGAATTCCTCGCTGAACCACGTGCTGCAGAGGAATTACAGGGAGTAGTTGAACGAACGTATTTTATTTTGCCCGACGCGCTCCAGAGTGCCGCGCGGAATTCATCTGCAGGCTTGTGGACCGTAAACCGAACGCCGAGAGGAAGAAACGCTGAACGCGTTCAGGGACGGCATCTGAATTTTTTTACCGCGCACGAACACTTTACATTCTAATTTGACACTGCGGTACAAGCCTACGCAATGGTCACGACCACGAGTATCGCTCGGGTGAACACAAAAAACAAACCCCTGTACAGAATGTCATGACGATAGCAGGGTGCTGAGGCGACTGTCAATTACCAGCACACACACAGCTCTGCATCACAACACCAGGACCTCGCACGGAAAACCATGTAGCCAGATTTCTCCGAACCGGGAGCACGACTGAGAGCGTAAACTACAGTGTAAAAAAAAAAATTCAACATCGTTATTAATAACCCGGTTTCTGTTCAGGGAGCCGTTCCATGGTATTGCCCCATCATGGTTATCTAAATGTTCTTCATAAAAACAGCACGCGTGGGGAGAACCTGGTCACTGACCGCTCCATTCACTGTTGCTGCATACAGCTTTTTCACAAAGGAGCGCACATGCTTACATTTGCTTATTTGGAACACCAAAGCAAAATTAACCTTTATCATTTTTGATTAAGGCCAATGCTTGGCAACGTGCTTTTTGAAGTTAAAAAAACGTACAGCTGTAAGAAATGCCGTAGAGCTTTCTGTAAAACAAAAAAGGGGGAAAAAATGTTCATTCCTGGGATATCCCAGTCCAAATTAACAGCAGAATCTGTTGCCAAGACCTCTAGGTTACCATAGCAAAGAAAGAGGTCAAAAAAAGGTATATATGAGTGTGGTTAACTCTTCTTGGGAGGTTTTAGTGCCACAAAAGCCAAAACACATTCGCGCCAAAGGAATGAAAAAAAACCTGCTTTCTCCTCCCTAGGGAATCAAGACAAGTTATTCTGATTGGGAGACAAGAGGCAATTTATAAGCAGTCGTAAATTAAATAAGAGCCCATGAAAAAAGTATTTCTACACAAATGTCCAGACCATTTAAGAGAATACACAACAGGAACAGGCATGCTCAGAATACTGAAGCAGTTTCTGATTCGCCTCCCTGCTTCTGAGGAGGCGGCCTCCATGTGGTTACACTTGGCATGCTACACACAATGGACAGCGCTTGAGCAGAGCCATTTAACCTCAACCAAAATGCAAGGTTTAAACCTCGCCTCACCCTTGCTTAGACAGCAGTGGCACAGTTGGGCTCAGGCCCTGTGGGCACAAACATCATGTGGACGTATTTGCCGGCGAGTGGCAGTGCCTTCACTTTAATACTGTACCTGCCGCTGTGCTTCCAGAGGAAAGCCGTCTTCCAAAGGAGCACAAGGCTTGCAAGAGGAAACCCTTTTGAAAAGTAAAGATAATAAATACACTTTAATAAGCCATGACTATTTTTAGAAAAGTCCCCAGAGGTTTTATAGGACAAAACACTGAAACAAATCATGTTTGAAGATAACCCTTTCTGCTCTAAAGGGTACAAACATGTCCCGTGACGAGCAGGGGCGCTCAGGAAGAATGTGGGTACAGGGAACTCAGCTTGTGTGGCCAGTTCTCAGGGGAACTTCAAATCCCAGAAGACGCACTGCTGCTGCAGCCTTTCACGCAGGTGAGCTCATTGAAATACACATTAGAGCAAATGGCTGCAAAAGTAAAGTCGCTTTGGATAAGAGAGTCGAACAATAAGGCGAGGTCTTTGCACAACCTCTGACAAAAACAGACAGAAAGGCTCAGATCCTGGTGTAAACTCAGACACTGGAAAGGAGGTCACCAGTGCACTGCACACTGAAACATCGCATTTGCACTTTTGTGAAACAGCTAATGGTATGCCTGACTCAGTGCACTTCGTGGCTTGTGATGACAAACGTCACAGCGTTGAAGACAGTTACTTGAAAAAGTAACCCCCCCCCCCCCCCAGTTGCAAGCTATATGTATAAGGGGTGTATAAAACTTTTCTTGATGTTGCTTCTAGTTCAATTATATAACACAAATCCTAGCCCAGTCCCAGTCATTTCCAGTTAGCATATAGGAAGGACTGAGAAACAGGAAACAAAGGTTCAGAAGAATTCAGTCATTCCCCTAGTTCTGAAAGAAAAGGACTAACAACAATATACACACATTAAAGAACCACTGCCTGGCATCACATTTACAAACTTACATTTATATTAACATTTTGTTCTTTAAACATATCGATGTTTTCTCTCTCAAAAGTTAGATAAGAGCAAATGAAGGTGTAAGGATTGCTTGTGTCAACATTTTAAAGCCAACCTCAGAAACAACCTGTTCATGCAGGGTGCCAGTTTCTGGTCTACCAACGCACACAACATTCTGCTGTGTACATAGGACTACTTCAAAGGAGGCAAAGAAATGAATAAATAAATAAAATGAATGTGATTTTCCTTGTGCAATGTTCAGTAAGCACTGAGCCACACTAATGTCTTTAGAAGCACTAACAATATATGCAGAAGTGCAAATATGCACACCTGAAAAAAATACCTTCAAAATCATGCAAGACACTTCCACAATAGGAACTAGCCAACCTTTTTAGAACCGCTTCATCCAACACAGGGTCGCAGGGGAGCCAGAGCCTAAACCCAGAAAGTAACAGGTGCAAAGAGTCAATTTCAGGGGCACACACGGACACTCACACCGTGCCCAGTTTCCCCTGGAGCCCATTAACATACAGGTATGTCTGCGGTCTGCAGGAGCAAACTGGAGCCCCAGGTACAAACCCACACAAACATGGGGAGAACATACAAACTCCACACAGACAGCACCCCAGGCACTGCCAGCCACTGCGCCTGACCCTCAAGGACTTACGCATTTAGAACTTATGCATTTTCTCCGACAAAGTAAAAAAGTTACCCATGACACAGTGGAGATCAAATTAGGCCTACATGTTAGAGCCTGTATTGATTTTCTAGATAGAAAAGAAAGTTAGTTAATCAGGTGTTATGGGACATAAAACAGCTCTAAATTTTTGCCCAATCCAGTACCTGTTTGGTTAAGCTACTCATTATTTACCAACCTGGATAAAAGCACATACGTGAAATTTAAACTAAAACTACAGCCAAAGGAAGAGACAGTGAAAACTCTCACAGTTCCAGACTCCGAGCTCATCGCAACATGTACTGTATAAGCTCATTTATCAATACCAGCAGCCTGCTTGATATCAGTATCAAGAAAATATCTCGATCTCACTGAAGCACAATTCTTACAGAGCGAGCAGGAAGACAACTTGATCAGACAAAGCAGCCTGACGACTGAGCCGGCAGTCGTCTTTGATGTAGAAGTGCAGAATTAATGTTTATCTTCAGGTTGACCCCGAGGCTGAGCACGTCCGTTTACATAACCCCGTGCTTACACAAAGACCTCAAGACCTACAGAGTTCGGGCTGTGCATGAACTCTGTAGCATCCTTAGGCAATATTGCCGGAACTTTTATTTTCAACCAAGGTGCTGCTTCTTTGACTGTCATTCATGACACCCTTTTTAGTCCTAAAGGGCCATTTCCTGCTCACGTTCATTAGACAGCGCAACCAAAATATCCAGTTATACACTCCAACGACTCTCCTTCCCACATGTTGGTTTTCCCCCTTTTGGCTGTAATTACTCAGGAATGTTATGCCTGCGCTTTTCGGCAAGTACGACCGACAAAGACATCACAAATGACCACTCTGAAAGCCCAGGCAGCAGGGGACAGTGCTATTGTGATTTCTGCCTGGCAGTCAAACACGCAGGTTGTTCCTGAAGACCACAGCAGCAAATGAGCCATGGAATTGTTTTTCAGAAGGTGAGGCAGACGGGGCTCATTTCCATCTCCAAGGGATACTGAAGAAAAAAGGAATTTGCACTGGACCAGAAATCCCCATCATGCTATTAGCAAAGAGAACCTCACAGCAAAGAGTCTATTACAACAAGAACAGTGTATTTTCTAAACAGATACGCAAACTGTACATATTTAAGACCTTGCTTATGTATTCGTTAGCCTGGCTGCTAATTAGCTTGTACTCTGCCTTGGTAGAAAGCATTGCTGTGGAGTCCTGTTTTTCATAGCAACACCCCACGGAACTGAACACACAACAAAAAAATTGACAGCTAAGAAGTTGTGACGAGAATGATGTTCTCAGCCACGCAATGTGGTTTGTAGTGTTTAAGTCCTGAGTATCTGAACACCTGCATATAATAACGTTTTTCTTCCAAACAGCATTACAAAAATATCTGTATGAAACAGACCATCCTTATGGAAATAAGGGTGAAAAAAATAGAAGCAAAATAAGAATAATGTAACAACTGCAAATTGAGTAATTCCTTTGAAACGTGTGCACTTTCAACAGCCCACTCTGGCCTGCACTGTGAGAACCTGCTCTGCCTGCAGCTTTTACTTTACTGCCATTAGCTAACTCTACCACAGTGAGGTAATACAGAGCTCTTCTTTTACCACACTGATTCTTCCACTAATGTGTAAATAACAAGCACAATTTAGTGACCTGAAGATCTTATCTGCTGTGGTTGCTCATTTAATTGCATCACAGAAAGGTCCAGCAGGAATACTCAATCAGTGAAACTTGTAGCACATGAATGGTTGCCAAACACCTGAGGAAGACGGAAGAGCAGTAGCACTACTGGAAGAACACGATCAGAGTCACAAAATGCACTGGTGACGGCTGCCCTGTTCGAGATACACGTGCAACACAGACAAAATCGTCTCAATCCAGCTAACTGAAACTGAACCATACCAAAAAAAATAAATAAAGAGAAATCACACCTCAAAACCTAAAAGCTGAAAGTGAATTGGATGATTTAAGCAAGGATGGGGACTTGAAAGAAGACGTTTCTCGGCTCTTGGTTTGCTTGTGAAACGTGCTCTGTGATGGCCTGCTTAGCAACGGGTCACATTGTCTCCAGTCACGTTCACTAAACGAACGCAAGAAGTAAACAGAATAACCCTACTTAGTGGTTCACACGCTAGCTGTCCAAAAATTCAATTTGCAGATGTACTTAATAACAAGACTCCTTTTGTACACCTTCTCTTTCAACTCTGAAGAACCTTTAAAACCTGTAAAACATTTTTCGAAAGGAATTGAAATTTAGAAATAACAGAATTTGGCATGTTTACACTATGTTTACAACAGGTCACAGAAATACAACATTAGAAATAGTTAAATCACCTCAACTCAAAAATAAGAAATAGGCCTAAGACTAAGTTTTTAAAATGGGGGAAACAAGATCTGTAGCTTGAAATGAATACTTGACTGTGCTGGAATGCGATTTTATACAAGAAACAAGGCTACCACATCTTGGGATAAGATGAACGCAGGCGCAGAACTGATCTCATTCGCAAAATGAAGAGATTCCGTTGTCGGGAAAAGAAAACTACTGGGAAGGTATCCAGGCTTCACAGCCAGCTCTAAAAAGCTGAATTTAAAGCTTAACAGATTGTTTCAAACTTTTGAAAGAACCTAAACAAAGTAAAACACTCTCAGGTGTGAATGTTTGGCTGAGTTTAAGGAGTGGAAAGATAGGTTTAACTGGAATGCTTTTTCCTTACATGGGTGAAGTACAGCACTCTTTTCCTAGCGACCTTATTGCTGCAGTATACTTCCAACTCCACTGGTCTAATTTTGATGAAGTACCCACCAGCAGATTCAATAAAAAAAAAACATGCTCTTCACTCAAGACTTCTCACTCCTTGATGATCAGAAAATGTTTCTCATAACTGCTCAACACTGTAGGCTCTGGCAGTGAGCTTGTCTTTCCATGCAAGTTAACCTGCATCTTAGCCATGCCTTCACATCCTCAAAGTGGGCGAGACGCAAAGGGTTTCATTTAAACACTTGGATCGTGCAGGAAAACAGGAAGACCTGCAGTGCTCCACAGCTCAACAACATTTGCTCTAATTTACCTTGGCAGAAGCACAGCTATTGTGTAGCCTGCTCTCATATGACAAGTAAAATCTGGCCTGGTCAATACCAGTTCCTAAGAGCAAGGGTGTTGACCCTGGTGTTCTGGTTAATTTCATCTCTGGGACTGCACAATCTGGCTTTTCTAAAGTTCCGCCTTAATTTATCTGCTGAAGGAGTTTCTCTATTCACTACCCAATGGTAAGGATGCAAAATGTTATATGTACAGTATATGAAATGCTTTAGGAACTTTTGTAATGCAGAGCGCTACACATAGGAATGAAATAAAAATGTTAAACACGTACATTATTCACAACCGTCAGCACAATAAATACTCCCACCAATTCAACTACTTTTCTGTATTCAAATGTAAGATCTCTAGCTCTAAAATTAGGAACTGCGCCGAACAGGCAACATTGAGCCGCCTACCTGCATGCACATAAGCACATAACAGCAGGCACTTGTGAAGCCCTTATGAAGACGCACAGGCAAGGTTAAAAAAAGTTACTTCGCAAACTTCAAGAGTTTAAAAACGCGATCGCACACATTTACCTTCATTTGTTACTTCGCTATCACTTGCTGGAACCGAAGGAGTGTCTAAAGACCGTGGTTGCCGACAGGTGATATACACAAATGGGCCAATCAACACATTGATTTGTTTTGGTCAGTGCACTATATTGTTTAATTGTTGTGTTGCTGTGTTTAGTGAAACATTTTGACTTTGGCTTTTGCTCATTTCGGATAGTTCAAGCGGGTAAGCGTTTTTAATTGTGTTTTTTTTTACAAGACATCTTGTGCCAGAGATTAAACAAAACTTAACGTTGCCCTGTTCAAGCAGTTAATTTATCTTCCTTATCCACACTTTAAAAACCGCAGTGGACTTCAGTAAACCTAAAAGCAAAATGCAAAAAAAAAACAACATAACGTGGATTTATCCCTACTATGGTACAGCTATTCATTTCGTCAACAACGTTATCACAACTGTTTTGCAAACAAGTGCAACATACTTCATTTTGTATCATAAACATTACACAAAACATACAGTACAGAGCGAAAACCAAGCACTTGCACGTTACTAGTGTTTTCCAAATAGTTACATGTTTGCTAGGGATCTCTACGTGTGATTAAACACACACCTTCGCTCGCTGGCGTGGTGCGCCTACAGAAACTGGTAACGGACACTTGGCAACAGCAGGGCACTACAGGCGCCCAAACCCCGTGGTTACACCACAAACAACGAAAAGCAAATAATCTCACCATCGCATTAACATCACCTATTACTGCTGGGCAGCTGTCCGAGTTATAGTTAGTTTGTTTACATTAATTTCTCAACCAGTACCTGCGACAATGTTAGTTCGATGATACAAGCAGCGCCCAGAGGGAAATCTTAATGATCAAATTAGTAGAGTTAGCCTATTTTTTTTCTTCCTCTAAAAAAGCATGTAATTCATCTTGTTTTGAACGTTTTGGGAAACAGGATTCTAACACTTCTGTTACACAAACATTGGAAAACGACGATACGTGTCGTTGTTCCCGAATACAGAGAAATCGCTTTTAAGATGCCAGCTTGTTCATGCGTTTTTTTTTTGATGCCGGATGAAAACCTTGCGCACTAACCAAGGTACTTGATCTCAAAGCCCCGGGGCGGTTTCAGAGACCTCCTCATCCAGCCTTCCCTCAGCACCTCCAGGTGGTCCTCTCGGCCCTGGATCAGCAGGACGTGCTCGTCAATCCAGCCCAGGAAAAAAGTCTCCGAGATCGCGTCGGTGACTTTCTTGTTCCAGAAATGCTGCATGTTCTCGGCTTTGAAGTCCGCGAAGATCTCGTAGCCCGTGTGGTGGTGCTGGAGTCTGTCCGTCACCGCGGGCGCGTCCTCGGCGCCGGCCCGGGACAGCACGATGGCCAAGGAGTGGGGAGCGATCTGCAGAAACCTCTCCATTCTCTGGCGCCTCACGGACATGGGGCCCTCCGTGAAAATTAAAAATTAATCCACTTCCCCGTCTGTTGCGGGAGACTTCTCGTGCAACGTTTTATTCCGTCCTTTGTTAAATTTCCAAAACGAACGCATGACGCCAAGAAGGAGTTCAAATAAGGCGACTTTATAAACACTGAAAGCAATACATTATGCCATGTGGGTTAGGTCATGTCCATTTTGGTCCACACGAATCCCTTGGTCATTGTTTTTTTTCCCCACCATAAACTGACCAAAATCTTTAACCAATCCCCGGAAAATCATCCAATAAAGTGTGATAATCTTCGGCCAACTACAGAGTATCCTTCAAATCCCGGGGCTACCGGCAGACACTTACTGTATCTTTGCTCACCTTCTCGCCGTGCAGCACGAACTGCGTAGCAGTGACCTACTTCTTGGGCATCTGTTCGCCAAGCTCTTTGTGCTTACAAGCCTGCCGTTTGGCATCTGGAGGAAAATGATTTTAGCCGGCGATGACTTCATCAAACCATGTGAAGGTCTGACTGCAGACTTCACCTCCTCCCCGATTCAGCGCTCCGGCGTGAATGACAACATGCGACTGGCCGCGCAGCGCCGAGCTGCAAGTGCTCCGAGCCGGATGGCATACTTTAGCGGGTGCTGGGTGAGTGGAGTGGGGGGGGGGTCAATTACCTGCCCACGCCTCCTCGTCCAGCGCCGGGGCTGAAGGGTCCACCGCCGCCTCCGCCTCCGCCGCGCAAGCGGACGCCCAGCTGCTGCGCTCCCGCAGGTTCACCCAGCGAGCGAGACGCGCAGCCCGGCCGCCCGTGCAAACTCCACCTACAGGCAGGCTGCAAACATCGCGAGCTCACAGCTGGCAACAGGTGAGAGGGAGAGGGAGAGGGAGAGGGAGAGGGACCCGGGCGGGGGGGAGAAGAGACGACGGCTGCCGTACCCTCGTCCTCTGCGGTGACACGCTCGTCGCTGGCAGCTTTGGCTGTTTCGGCTGGGAGGGGGGGGGACGTCGCGCCTTCACTTGCAGGGTTTAATAACGACATTTCCCTTGTTTGGTTTTGTTTTGTTTTTTAAATATATGTTTTAAGCAATCCAACGAAACCGGGGGGGGATGACTGCTCCGCTAGACTTTTTTTTTTACTTTTTGGATCCCAGTTATTTTTATTAAGATAGTCCCACTCCACCACCCCCGTTAAATTAAAAATGAAATTAAAATGCAGCTCGTTGCCATCGCTCATAAACAATGAAGTTGGGCTCAGATACTAATAAAGGCGTCTATTCAGAAGGCAGACTGGACTCTACTGTCCAGTGATAAGGTATGAGACGGAGAGGGGGTGTTATCGGCTGAATGGTCCCCCGACTTCCTGACCGACAGGACGGGACTAGGGGCGCGTTTACAGACTCACACCCTAGGCTTTGCCAGCGATCTCCGAGCTCAAAGCCTTACCGACGAGAGCCGCCTGCTCTTGCTTCTCACTCCTCTTTCGGCCATTTCTTATTAAAAAGCTGGGGTTGGATATTTTGCTTCGGCTGTTCTCAGAATTACAGGCTGCACACAGGGGGCTACGCAAAAAACAAATGATTGCCAACTGTATCAAGACAATAAAACGGCAAAACATATTAAAAAGGCATTGATAATCGAGCAGGTAATAATGCAATCCATTCAGGAATATTGGGAAATAGTCACACGATGATCCGAGCGCTCCACACTGTATCTGAGTTAAAGGGATTTCAGTCAACCAGATCATTCACACTGCCCACCAAGAACTAGTTGAGGGTACATGCAGGAACATATTCTTGACATTTATTATTTCGTCCATCTAAAGTTATAAGGTTATACTTTTATTATACATAGTTTTTTTTCCCCTGTATTCCTGTTGTTGTTATCTGAAATTCAGACAAGTTAGTTATTCAGCATGGAGAGTGCCGTTCAACAATAATGTTACTCTTTCTTATAGGATTAAAGTGTCCAGCAATTTGCTGCAGCTACCTCAGTTGAAAATGTGAGTTACAGTATAGGCCTTGTACACAGTGTGAATTCTATAAATGATTAACAAACTCTTTGCATGACCTAGGGCCACCAGTGCATAGTTTCCCTATCTTATTTTACATAACTGAATGACAAATAATGAATGACTCTTAATACTGAGTATTTGTAGTTTCCCATAAAAAACTTTGTCAATCTTTTATAAAATCCAGTTTTCTTTTTTCATTGTTTTGTGCTTTTAAGTTTGCCTCCTACCACCATTATTAAAGGAATGTGCGTTAACATATTAGTGTATCTCAATCAGTAGAGTTGAAAACTTCCTGAAATCTGGAAAAAAAGATTTCAACGACATGCAAGCATTTCACTGTTCAGAGGCTGGATGTGTAAATCCAGGTCTTAAGTGCAGTGCTTTCCAAAATGCGGTCCTTCTAAAAAGTCTCCCCAGATAACATTTGTAGAGTTTGCCACAGATAAGTTGAGTTTTTTCATGTGCTGTGCTGAATCAACATAATCATCCTAGAAATAATTTTGTATTTCACAACTGGAGTGAATGGACAGGTTCAACGTGAACCTGTTGCTTTCACAACTATTACATTGCCCTATGTTCGGACAGGAGGTAAAGTACCTCTTAGACCATAGCTTGCTCATGCCCACTTTAGCGTCAATGATTTGAAGTGTGCAAATAATGTTGTGCATTATGGTGCATGTTCAAATTCTGAACTATACCACTGATTTGTTCATATGTGATAATAGGGGAACACTATTGCTCTTCTGATCACTATGTCAGTGTCCCTTCGCTACAGCCCCTGTGAAATTTTAAAGTTAAGAAAAAAGGCCTATCAATGATTCACACCCTTCTCCCAACACGTTTTTCATTAGTTCACTGTCATTCATCACATTATACTGCAAACCTGCCCTTGAAATATACAAAAGATTCAGTTACCGAAACATTTTTTTATTTTGAAAATAAAAATGTTAAAATGGCACAAGATACGCGGTACTCCAAAAGTTGACTGTTGCCCATATTTTAAAAACCAGTGGACATTCTTGTCTTGCAAACCTAACTGCACCTTCAGATAGAATCAATTATACAGAACTGTAGAAATTACAGATGCAGTGAAATATATTTAGTAAAAAAAAGTACATTTGGTACTTAGTAGTTAATGGATCCAAGCATCTCATTCAGTGATTTAAAAAAAAAAGCCAATGATCAGTTTTGATACCATAGGTAGTTTGATCCTGTCTTCCACAGCCCATGGGGTAAGGAACGTCCTTCTGTTCTTGGTTATATAGAAACGTACTTCCACATCTTCTCTGGACTGAATCGACAGCATCAGTGTCTTTTGTAAAGTATAAAGTTCCAACATTTACTTACAAGAATCTATAAAATATTTAGAGATAATTGTCATTTCAAAGAGTTAAATTTGTGGTGAAATACAACTCTGAAGTAAACTTTATTCAAGATAAGTCCTAAGAAATCATCAAAAAGTCTGTCCGTTACAATATGTAAAAAGCCCACAAAGTAAAGTTTAAAAGTAAAAACTGTAAAGTACAAAGTAAAAAACAAAGTAAAGAAGAAATTATAAATCAGGAACAGCTGAGCAGAGGTTTTGTGAAGGGGAAAGTAAGATAGCACACTAGCCACAACGCTAAGGAGCTCTGAACACATGCAGGTTACGACAGTGGTTTTACTGTATATACTGTACGTGTTGGCAGGAACCCATTAAACAGACATCAGGCTATCACAAAGGAGACAGAAAAAGGCTTGTGTCAACCAAACATTTATAGCTGAAATACTGTACATCCAATAAAAAAAGATTCTCATCCTCTGGCTCTCCAGTTCCCTAATATTGTAACTTTCTCACTGTGATCTGGTCCTCATTCGCGAAATGTTATTTTTTTCCAAATTCTTACATTGAAACATTTTAACATTTTGACAGAGCCAGAGTAAGAGATCTATATTTATAATGCAACATGGTTCAGCTATTAGTCACACTTTTTTACTTTTTTTTGAAAGTACAAACTTTAAAATGCCAGTTTAAATGCAAAAAAGTCAAGTCGCATATGACTTATTGTACAGATGCTGTTGATGTAATGAAATAAGTTATCAGCATTATTCACTCACTTTTTGACTGATGTGAATATTGACAGCCTTCACAAAAAATCATGCCAACACTGAACATGTGGGAACCAGGGAACATGTGTGTCTAAGCTCCACAGGAAAATCAGATGGCATTTACACAATACACACCAAAACACTCGTTAGTTTTTCATGTTAAAATCCAGGAATATACACAGAGGGACTTTTTATATCTGGAGAACGTAGGCCTCAATTGACTTCAACATTAACCTAGAAGCACACAGCCTGTGCTGGGGTTTTAAATGTAGTGATGGGGACAAATTCCCCCTGTTCAGCCAGCTTGTGTGCTGCCTCCTGGGAGCCTCAGATCACAATCTGCTAGTGTTGTGGCCTGAATTCTTACTGCCTGCCTTCAGGCTAAAAGATGCTTCCTTTGCTCCAGACCGTTAGAAACCCCATACCAAGAATTTACCATCATGTAATGAATTAAAACACAAATGTGTCCATCACTGATCTTCAGCTATAGTAGATCAGGCTAATTGCAAGAAGAAAATAATATCAATGGATTTAAAGTAAATGGCGTTATTCAGGCAAGAAAGGATGTGATTCTTAGACAACTAGTATTTGAATGGTTTAAATAGTTTAACAGCTAGTTGACTGTAAAGAATTAATCTGAGCTGAAGCTCTTTTGTGGTTTATCTTATATGAATCTTTTAAAACAAGGCCAGGAGGTGGGTCTCTTCTGCTGCAGCAGCTGTAAAACAAACAGATTAATCAATGAATATATTAAATATTAGGGATCACACATGCAAATTATAATATACTCAATGATTGATTGGCAAACAAAAAGTTATCAGATCTTCGTAACACTCCTAACAGCACAATATCTTGGTGTGAGTCTGTTCTGCAACCTACCGGTTTCAAGCAACAAAAATGCCAGTGCTTTAGATTAGGTTGCATGAACAAGGTTTTAACAGATACTATATCCTATTACTGATCAATGTAGCACAAACTGAATTTCTGCACAATGTTAATAAAGCATTTAAAGATACATATTAGTGTTCATACTAACCCTATGAATACCCAAGGATGTGTTTTTAATATGCTTTAGAATTGAGAATTTATAGTCCAGTGATGATTAACAGAACATCTACAGTATGAAACCTATACAGCAATAGCTAAAGCAGATCCCCTAGTTTTATTCTGTGGTGTTGGTGTTCCTTGGTTATACAAGATAGAGTGAAAAACAATTTCTCTGTGATGTATGTACCCTGAAGAAGATCATAAAATATGCTGTAATATAGAACAACAAGGACTACGAGTTCCAATCTATGATTTGCCCTGTGTTAGATTATAATGGAAATCAATATTTCAATATTGGTCTTTTTCAGTATTTCCTGTGCTTCACAATATCTCATGATTAAGTTAAATGCACAGTAAATACACACAGAGAAAAGACATAACTACTGTAATAGCCTGCAGACAGCAACAGCAAGGATTACAGCCATTCATTCATGTTGGGTTCAATAGAAGCTGATTTTTGCCTAGTTCACCAATCCATTTACTATTACTAATTGAGGATAGTTATCTTTTTACACACATTGCAATGGACAGGAAATTTCTAAACATTAATGCACAGATACAACAAATAGATGTTTGCAAATACTGGATATTTGATATACATTTATTTGATGAATTAATGCCCATTAAACCCATAAAAATGAAAGTCTTTCTCATTTTGTCTATTCTATCTTTAATATTGCATTGGAATAGTAAATATCACTAATGCAAAAAATAACAAGGCTTTTATATCCGATTGATCCGAAAGGACAATCATTCTTTATGCTTTCACTGTGATGGGGTTCAGTCACTGAGCATAATGTCCCAGGTGAGAATCTGTCCCAAACTTTTCTTTGGATCTCCTTCAACCCAGACCGATTTAGTGGATGCTCATCATCCACTTAATGGCTTGTGAAAATATACGGTTATTTCAAATATCAATGACCTGGGCCTTGTTTGCAAATTGGATGCTTGAACGAATACATTTAAGAAATCAATCTTGTGTCCGATTGTTCTTCCTAACCATCACGTGTATGCAGCTCATTCTGCTACAAAGAGACGACTGTTACTGTATGTGATGCGAGGCTGAGTTTGCAGATGATGTGCTTTTTCTTTGATTCCCTACTATGGGGTGTTTCTGTTCTGAATGAATCTTTCTCTCAGCTGCCCCTGCTCCCTGGTGCTGGCTAGCATGAGCTGTTGGGCTTCTCCACACTGCTATGAACGTTGCCATACAACAGGCCAGTGAAGTACTGTCTTTCCCTTTTTGGGGTCTTTAAGCAGTTCTGGCTTCTCATCTCAACAGTCCTCAGGGTCACTGCAGTCAGTGCTTTTCTCATGGCTGACATACTCCACCCTCAACCTGCTGCATGACACACTCCTCTATAGCAGCGGACTGAGTGCCAGGTATGCGTGATTACTGATGGTCAAATCAATAGTCACAAAAAGAGGGCTATTTTTATTCCTCACTTGATACGCATTCTGTAACACCACTGCTATTAGCTGGGACTGTGCCTGAAGACAGATTTGTCAGCCAGTATTAATATTTCTCTTAACCACCAGCTACAATCCGAGCGTTGGTCTTGGATGCATGTAAGGTGATCCTGTCAGAGTTACAATAGTAAAATGCTAGAGATCATAAGAAAGCAATAACACATTGAGTCTTCAGAGTTTGTAAGGACTAGATGTGTTCTTCACTGGCAGGCACATCTTTGAAGTAAAACGGAATAAACAGTTCTTTATGTTAACGGTACACAGTACAACACAGAAAAGCTCCCATGATTTTAAATTGAGTGCTATGAATAGACTCTTCTCACAATGCGGCTATGTGGAATTGAAAACTGAGAGTGTGGCTAGGCAGGCAGGAGCACTCTGGTGTAAACTCTTACATATATGACTAGTCCTGGAAGACAGGTTTTTAGAAATGTTGTGGAGAGCTGATTAAAGAAATATGCCGGGTATTTTTTTAAGTGAAAGGCAAGCAGATGTTAAGTTGTGAAAAACAGTGATGCCATTTGGGTAAACCAGTAGCATTTTGCCAGATAAAAGGTTTTCATTGCGTAAAAAGCAGGACCTCAATGACCTATTCAGCCATTTCCAAGAACTGCTTAGTCCAACACAGAGTAGGAGTGAGCTGGAGCCCAAATCATTAGATAGAGGGTCCAAGATGAGACAGCACTGGACAGGACACCAGTCCATCACAGGACACAAGACAGGCCACACCCTGGACAGGACACCAGTCCATCACAGGACACAAGACAGGACCACACTGCGGACAGGACACCAGTCCATCACAGGACACAAGACAGGACACACCCCGGACAGGACACCAGTCCATCACAGGACACAAGACAGGACACACCCCGGACAGGACACAAGACAGAACCACACTGTGGACAGGACACCGGTCCATCACAGGACACAAGACAGGACCACAAACTAGACGAGACTCCCGTCTTGACTGAAGGCAAGCTCACTTGCAAGCAAACAGCTTAATCGGCTCAGTGAACTCAGAGCCATGCCGAGTGTAACCTTGTAATCTCCACTGTAACCTTGTGTTTATCACAATGGAAATTTCCGGAAAACTTGTGTGTGTTGGCTGGCATAGTTGGTTTGAATCAGGGTGATTATAAAGCAGGTAAGGTTTCACTTCCCAAAACAAATTACAATCTGGCTGTAATACATGTGATGCAGGTTACGAATGGGAGGAGCCAATCTGCCAGGTCTCCAAGCCGGTTGCTAATAAGTCACTGACAGAAGTGCCAACTCAACCTCTCTTCAGAACTACCTCAGTGAATGGGCTCCTGCAATGCCATGTGGTCACTGGTTGCACGCACGTTTCGTCTTACATTGAAGATGTTCCTGTCCTCCACTTCTCCACGTCTACTACACACGTACTCGATCTCTTCCTTTCTCGCTCACGCTAGCTCAAAACGCGAGGTCCAGTTCGGTGTGCTCTAGGACCTCGGAACGGCAGGCGAGGGAAGATGACCGGCAGCATCCAGGCAAGTGCTGGCGACGGTGTGTAATACTGGACTGGCATATAAACGGTCTGCTGGTGTCTACTGCACTCCATGAAGGGCTGCTCGTGCTTGACGGCACATGGTGTCACAAGCAAAGCAGCTGGTGCAATGTCAAAAAAGGTGCTGCAGGAAAGCTGCTCGGCCAAATCCTTCACCACAGATTCAGAAAGATCCCAGAAGTTCTGAAAGTGCAAGATTGTAAGACTTTGCAAAAGCTCTTATTAAATTTGCCCCGTAAGCAACATTAATGAGGGCAGGCAACAAAGCACTCCTTGCACTGAATTATCTTTGTACGTATTTTCTTTATTCTGGTGGTGGAGCCCTTGTGGTATGCAATTACAGGGCCAAGAAAGGACTCCCAGACAGCTTGAATGAAGAGCCACTACACCGTTTGTGGAATTATCATTTAAATCTTGAACAGATGTCAAGTATTAAAGATGTTTCAGACCTTCCGAAATAAATAAAAAATAAATAAATCCGAAAGCTTCTTTGGAATAAATTATGGCAAAATAGGAGTGGCTTTGCAGGTTTTTTTCTTACCGTCTAAGTTCCCTTATCTAATAAAACACTTATCCAGAATAAATCACTCAAAGCAAAGATTAGGTCTCAGGCAGGGCAGGTATCTGCCTGCTCCGAGGTGGAGACAGTAATATTGAGGACAAAAGGAATTAAAGTACAGAACAGCGACTGGAGAAGGACAGGGACAGGATATATGATGCCTTCCAGGTACTAACACACCCAGCTCTTAGCTTGCTAGACACCACAAGAGACGGATCTATTGTCTCATGTTTGACGAATGCAACTTTAGGGGACCCAGGATGAAAGTGATGAACACCAATCTGACACATGGCTAATGAGACACTTTGACCTGGTGACTTTTTAGCCTCCTGTCCTGGTTTCCTGGATCATTCCAAAGCCAAAACAAGGCAAGGGAGACCCTGCAGAACAACCCAAGGAAGGCAGGCTTTTAAGTGAACAGGACAGGATGCATGATGATGGAATTGTGCGAAAGACAGAAGTCAAACAAACACTTTGCTATCAGTCGAGATGGCAACCCATGTGTGAGTATCCCTTCTAGCAAAGTCTGAAGACAACATGTTGCCGCAGGTCTTTAAGAAAACAGTGCTGGTACAAAATCAATATTAAGATTTCAGGGTAATGTCAAATGACATTGACAAGTTTCCAAGAAACTGCAAAGTGTTGCAAATTGTAACATAGAAATCAATTGTCATGATACAGTAGGTGTTAATTTACAGTACCAGTAATCTGGAAAGCACAAGGGTTAGGGTTAGGTTCAGAGGTAGCTGATAAAAACCTGGTGAACTACATAATGCAGAAGGCATCTTTGTGTTGTGCACAAATTTAACTGAAATAGCTTTATAATCTTTTAAACATTTTCCTTTTTCAGACCTTAGTCCAAGCTTCACTAAGACATCAGAACACAATGAATTTCTACAGCCACCAATGAAACACAAGAGGCAGCCTTAAGTCATCTGAGGGGGAACTGTCAGGTTGGAAAATCTTTTTTTTCTGAAGGCAATCCTAAAAGTTTCAATACGTGAGATTATTAAGGAAGAATGCTCATATGAAATAACTGCTCAAAGGTACATCTCGGAAATGTAGCTTCAGACTATTTGAAGGAATAGTCAATTTTACACTTTTAGAAAATCTTTGTAAAGGGTTCTGGGAGAGCATCATGAAACAGACCAGACAATCTTCTGCACTTGAGTGAGGTCCTCTGGGAGATCGGTGCCTCTTGTTTCGGGCAGTAGAAGACTCAGAAGGCCCGCAGAGACTGTAAGGATTCCCATCAATATATATGGCAAGACTTGGTTATATGCTCCTAAAAAACACAAACAGAAAAGAATCATTTAAATGCATACATAATGCAGTTCTTCAAAATGCGTACAATTTATTGAAACACTGCTTTTGTCTATATTTTCTAAACAAGACATTAATTTAGTCTCAGACTAAAAGACTAAAGAGTCTCAACCACCTTTGCTCTGATACTTCAGAAAATCTGCTGTGTCTTTGCATAGTGTCTCTTCAATGATATTTATGTCTTTTTTATTGCAAAGAAAGGGCCAATAACACAGAAACACTGAACACTGAAATGAGAATAAACAGCAAGATTTGCAGACAAAAAAAGTAAATTTTAGGCCGGTGCAGTTTTTAAAATATAACATCTCAAGTACACTCAGTTTTAATGTTTAAAAATGAATCAGTCATCCACCCTCTTACTGTGAAATGAAACAGATAAATTACCTTTGAAAGAAACACATGATTATCTACTAACATCTTATCTTCTTTCCTTGACACTGTTTGAACTATGTCATTCTTTGCCACAAACCACTGGGGTAAAACCAAGGACAAATAGTAAGCACTCTTTTATGGTGGTTAAAAAGGTCTCGTGTTACAGACCAGCTAAGTTAGGAACTTTGATGTGAAAAGACAAAGCTGACATGTTGTAACTCACATGTCCTGCATGTCTTATCTAAAACCTAACGGATATTTAATACCTTGAAGGTGAACACATCTGAATGCCTAGTACCCTGTTACATTTTATCCTTTTTTCCGCTGAGTACACCACTGTCACGCTCCAAAGAATTTATTTTGGAAACAATAAAGGTAAGAACTGGCTTTAGAAGGAACTTTACACAAGACTTTGAGAAAACAAAATCTTAATATACAGTATAAACACATACCACATTGTCATATTCAAGGAAGGAGTATAATGTACTTATTTAAGGTATTTACTGTACCTTTAAACTGAAGTTCCTGTTTGTATTGCCAGCATTTATGCGTTTCATTATTGTATCACAGTTTTGTCATGAAAAAGATTATATATGCCAGAAAATGGAGTGAGAAGGCTTGTCACCACTCCCTGATCTGAGTCTCATATAAAAAGAAAAACAAGTCCCTGATGTATGTCTAGCCGAAGGTGTGAACATGAATGGTTGAATAATAAAAAAAAGATTTTACTTTTTCTTAGTGATAAGGTTACAACAGTGACAATTCAGTTTAACAGTCAAATAATTAAAATGCCTGATATGAAATGGCAGGTATCAATTCCAGCACAAACACTTGAATGCACCTGTAAATTATTTTGTTGCAGTAAGTCAAGCTGAAACAATGCACACAAGCCTTCACCACACACCGGTCAGGAAAACCCTGCGGAGCTACAGTACTAGTTCAGACAGAAGTGCACACACTATATCAGGCAGGAGTGTGGGATCTGGGCCTGATGATTGTACCAGGAGTCGAACATTGCAGATGTCACCTAAGGCTCTTCACTCCTGTTCTTCTAGTATATACCTGGCCCTCCATCCCTGGTCTCTAGGTTGTCATTGTAAAAGAGAACTTGTTCTCAAATGCTCTATCTCGTAAAATTAAGGGATAGACTTTTATTGCACTCCCTAGAAACTGAGTAACTGTAGCCTTACCTGAGCACCTAAACAATTTCAAAAGGTTTGAATCGGAATCAGACATGTTTCAGTCACAAAGTATAAATACATATATATCCGTGCTCCTCCACCCAGGCATAAATCTCGTGTGTCAAGGGAGGTTTAAATGTTTCGTAATAGCTGCTTCCATTTTAATTATACCGTATACAGGAGAATGTCTTCGACTGGCCGAGTACCTACAAGTTGTTGCCTATAGCTCTGTCAATAGTCAATTTCACCGAAATATTTCCGGTCATCTGTTACTTGTGTATCCTGTTTGATGCATGCTTATCGTCAGGTGCTATCCATTACAAATCTGGCAAGCACCACAAATCTGGAATTGCACCCAGAGCCCCAGCACTGTGAGACAGCAATGCTAAACACCGAGCCACTGTGCCGCTCCCATCCACTATACAGTATACCATATGAGTGGTATATACTGTGTATAATTATATTTACTATATATACAGATCACTACATAGTTGGAGTAGAATACCTCCCAATGACTGGGCCTAAAGCCAAATCACTCTAATAATTTATGGTTCTGATTTGTACTCAGTGTTGATTTGATGCATCAGCTTAGCCCTCCCTTGGCGACTGAAATGGACCAGGAATCTTCCTCCGATTTCGCAGACGTACATGAAAAAGAGAACCACGCACTGACGCGTTTGACTTTGCCACAACAGCCGGCTGAGAGGTGCAGAAGTTAATCTCCGCTGTCAGGAGGAGTGAGGAATTCATTTCTAAGGGCTCTAATTGTTTTAATTCCGGCCGAGGAATTAAAACAATTCAAGACCTCCTACTCCACTCAAACAGTGTCGTTTGCCGGATTGGACTGAAATACTCTGAATTCCTCAGCGGTGGAGCTCCCAGTTTAATGCTCCCCAGGTGAGCAGGGAGCTGGCACTTACCCATGTAGGCGAAAAAGGGAGAGATCATGCTGCCGATCTTGGATGCCATGGAACAGATTCCCACTCCCATGCTCCGCACAACCGTGGGAAAGAGCTCCACCGCTGACACATAGATCACCGAAAACGCTGCCGTGATCCCAAATTTCCCCACCATTGCCAGGACACTGGCGAGAATGCCGAGATCTGGGGAAAAACACATCCACGAACTGCTTACATCGCACGTCCTGAAGTGAGCGAGCACTCCATCACGCTGAAAATCATTGCGTTGTCAAGAGAGAATAATTGTACCGCCTAACACTTCTGACTTAAATGTGTGTTTAAACACAGTCTGGGCAGCGCTTTTTTCCAGTACTTCCCCAAAAAATTTGTATCAGAAATGAACATAGAATAAAATACTGAATGAACGGCTAAGAAACACCCTTTCTTCATAACTCCTTTTCTGTTTTTTTTAAAAGAGGCTTTTCCCCTCAGAATTGGAAAAATTCATACCTTTGTAATAATTATTTTAAATACAATTTATCACTGTTACCTTTTTAATAGACATATATGTCATACTGCATGGTTTTTGCTAAACATTTGAACCCACTGTTAGCTGCCCTGACAGAAACCCCCAGCTGGAGTGACTGTCCACCATTTCCAGCCCTGTAATTCAACACACGACACACATGCGATTGTCAAGACACGCATCAGATCTTAGCTGAGGGAGGTTGGAGAGAAGAAATAAATGTCACATCCCCATAGGCTAAGCCACCACTTGAAGCCTCCAGTGCAAATCCAGATCAAGCCCTGAGCGAGCAGGGGCTGTTAACGTTCCTGTGCAGGCCACACCCGTACGATCGACGGCTGCATCTCGTTTGTAGGATTTGTGAGGCTGGAGAAGTTCATTGACACACAGAGACCAAGTAAAACCTTACTGGAGGGAACCAGCTGAATGAGCAAGAGTAAGGTGCCGCCGGACAGAAGAGTACTTGAAATTATCGTGCGTCGTGGGGCGACCCTTAGCAACAGCCAGGCTGTGACGTAGGCCACAATCTCCATGGCCGCTGAGGCAAAGCAGTTGATGTAGGGATCCCCATTCATATTAGGGGTGTTCAATGACAGCCCAAAGTAGCTGATTGTTATGACAAACCTGAAAATGGACAAAAATAGGATTCTTTAAAAAGATCTTGTATTTTCTTTAACAATATCAAAATAGCATCTTCAATAAAACCGATAAAGATTCAAAACAGGCATTCAAACTTAATATACAGTTACTGCAAGGAACCTTTTTTTAAACGTACGAGATTCTTTGACTGGAATACCAAAGATAATTGGGAATCATGCTGCTTGAAAGAGACTAAAACGCATCGTCATAACTCCTTCATAAACGCTACACACTACGATGAAACAACAGGCACAAAAACCTAACAGAAAATAATATTTCACATGAATACACTAGAACTACCATTACTGAGCTGCATCTACACTGACAGGATATTCATTTCTCAGCTTAAGCTCCAGAGGGGCTGCTGGGAACAGACTAATTGCTGCTGTACACGTGTGGCTGTATGCATGCATGATGTCTTTGTGCGGTTGTTCCCTCCTGTAGTTGACCTCTCCGTTTAGATTTCTCTCTGGGTCAGTATTTGTAATTCGGTCAGCTCCAGAACCACCAGTCACCCCAAACACTGCACTGGACTGGAGGTGAGCGCCCGTATGGGAGAGAGTTGGGGGTGGGGCTACTGATACTCTGCTCTGGACAGTGGCAGTATCGTAGCCTGCAAGGTTTGGCCGAGGCGCGATTATTGCTAGTTGAAAACTTTCTCTTCATATCCTCTTGTATCTGTGCTGTGTTGACTGTGCTAAGCTGCTGTTGCACTGCAATTTCCCTCACCGGATCAAGAAAGTATCTATCTCCAGTCTAAGTCTTTTGCCTTTTACCAGTAAAGCAGAGGAAATTGCTCCACCTTGTGGTCATCCATGGCGGTGTCTTTTCCTACTCAGCAAGAATTCCATTACAGATAAATAACCCCATGGCACTTTTAAGTGCTATTATAGAAACGCCTTCATTGTGTCATCCTTCATTCTCATCTACCATCATGAATATTCGTGTGCCATGTCATTTGCAGGAATGTTTCTAGAGGAGTTAGTATGTTGTTATGTTGTGTTGTGTTTATGTAAGAGTTATGACAGGGTTTCTTAGTCTCATTCAAGTAAAGTGTTACTATTAATTGTTTCATAGTCACACCCACGGCTATCAGAGAAGAGCCTTCCCCCAACTGTGAGATGTGTTACAATGACACTGCAGATTCAGGAATGTTTCTTTTTACTACTTTCCTGATAACAGCTGTTATAGTAATGATTCATTTAGATGTTGGTTCAGAATGAGTTTAAAAACTCTCTAGCAGCATTTTTTTGGGGAAAAACAAAACAATTAAATATAAAAAGCAGAACTGACATGCTAACAATAACGTATATGCCTACTGTTCAAGAAAAATACACATTTAAACATCGGTGGCTTTATAAAAAACATGGAAAATTAGAAACATTTCTCGCTAAATATGATAGCACATAAAGTGCATTTTTAAAAAGCTTATGATCATGTTTTATTTGATCCAAAAATGATGTATATTAAGCCATCTGAAACAGACTTGACTTACCAGATCAGGATATTGAGAATGGTTATATTCCTCATGTCAGTTGTTTTAACGAGATCAAAGTATGTATATGAGTGCTGGTTCACCTCTGTGTCATTCTGTCGCTAGAAATTAAGATTGTAATAAGTGTATTACAATTACTACAGCATTCTAAACCCAGAATATAAATGAAATGACATTTTGGCAGACATGTGACAACAGACTTTGGGATCTGTTTGCCGTGATTCCCATACAAAAACATGACTCCAACAGGATTTGAGGAAGGTTGTGTTTTTAGTTCTTCTGCATGAGGATGAGTGTTTAGAGCTACCAGTGAGGCCGTGTGCACTTACACACCCCTTTCTTTCCACCCCTGCAGAAAAGATTTCCTCATAATTGCAAGTTTTCTTCTACCCCAAAACAAGGACTTAATGAAAGAGGTCTTCTAACTCCTACTCAAGGATACTCAAATCCAGGAAACGTCACACTGTATGGAGCTTCAGCTCTGAGGAAAGAGTGCCCTCTGCTGAAACTATACCCCTACAACACATGACATAGCTTAACCCAGTCTTGCCTAAATGAGACTGTTTTCTCTTGCTGTGACAGTACAGTACGCTGTCGCACAATTCACCAAAACCTATGATCATGATAATAACAATAAGAACAACAACAACAACAAGAATAATTAATAATGATGATAATAATAATAATTGTTGCCAGGTTAGCTTAAACCATGTCCCAACTATGCCCTGTGCTCAGCAGTTATTTAAAAAAGATGCAGGGTTTTAATATAATTTCTATTTAGTTTAAACAGTTACCAATACACAACACATAATCATGCCAGTTTTAGATAGATAACCAAAATCTGTAACTGTTTTGGATGTAACAGCCTAATTAGTTTACTATCCATGGAGGGGGTAATCAGAGAAATAATCAGGTAACTAGCTATTTAAAAGAGGACAAAACATCTTTGTGATGTGGAGCAGCAGTTTGCTCACAGTTCCCTTACTTCATAATGATGGCTACATTTTCACTTTTTCCCATGCAAGTACCGAGTGTCAAAATACATTTTCACTATGCACTCATCTCTGAAGACAAAGGATAACAAATTTGCACATTGATTAATTGTCTTTGGTGTCATTTTGATTAATTGGTCATGCGTGACTGACCACGACAGCTTTGACTTTGGGTTGCATGAGCAGTGTCAAACCCGCGGTCGTCACCCGGTTTGACAGTGAAAAACACGGAAAAGGACGAGTGTGCCTCGCTCATCAAGTCATCGATGCCTTCGCGCCTTCGGCATGCTGGAAGCTGGACTAAATCGCCTCTGGTGCAGTTGCCCACAGAGGAGCTGCGTCCTCCTCGACAGTGGCTCCAGCTCAGCGGAGACCCCTCTGATGGGCAAAGGGTCCCAAGATGAGAGGGTCCCAGTGTGCTGGTCTGGGCAGGGGTGTCTAGTCCACACAGAGCTCCGCTTGTAGCGATTGGTGGCGATCAGCCTAGAAGGTGCTACTCTGATCCCGGTCAGCCCCGAGACCTCACATCCTGCCCCTCCTGACCCGACAGGATGGCAGCAGGACACACACTGTGCGGCCTGGCGCTGCTCATGTAACAGCAGCCCTGGGAGAGGGGAGTGAGGCAGGTGTGGACAGGGTCTCTGTGAACTTTGCACACACTTTCCCTCCTGACGCTGCAGTGCTTTATAAGGTGGCATACAGAGCTGGTTTGAACTGGAATGGGAGAATGCTGGACGCAAGGGCCACTATGTAATTCTATACTGGGTTATGTATGAAACTAAGTAACCAATTGTGGTAAAAAGAAGTTATGGTTGGCAAAGAGGGAAGAGGAAGACGAGTGTGATCCTGGAATGCAGCCAATCTGATCAGCACAGGAAAGCGTGAGAGATAACAGAACAATATTTAAGGACTGTTCTAGTTAAATCGCTTGGAGGAAAATGCACCGAGCATGTCTGTGTGTTTTGCTCCCATGTGCACGAAATAAAAACTTCTATTAACTTCTGGGACAGACTCCTCACTGTCTTTTACAGGGAGACGGGAAAACTTCTCCAACAAGTGTATGCCACAGACGCTGCCCTGCTCTCTGGGCTTGAGACGCATTGAACAGTTGTGGAGGAGCTGGGAGGACAAGTGGCATCGAAGGCTCTCTGAGCAGAACGGGACACAATCTGCAACCTTTTACTTCCAGTGGTGGTCAAACACTCTCCTCGCCCATGACTTTCACAATGAACCCCTTGTCGATCAGTCCTGTCGATCATAAATGTTAACTGGGACAACGAATAGACCTGTATCACTATATAGTCATTTTCACAGTAATGACATTGTGACTTTGCTACAGTTCATTACCAGGTTTCTTTTGATGCTCAGTCTACGTAGAGTTAAAGATCATTTTTACATGAGTACCTTTTCATCTTTTGATTTTGTTTTAAAAAATTCAATTAAACTTTTTTACAACACTTGTAAGATGCAAATTTTAATCCTACTGAGTGCGTGTTAAAGCCTGGCCTCTCGCAATCTGTGCCCTGCATTTTTCATCCAAGCTCAACTGGCTTCAGCTAACTGGGTAACATGTCTGGGAAGCTGGTTTCACAGTCTGCGGTAACAAGGATAAGTGTAATTGTACACCACATTCCTCTGTGTGGTCTAACACAATTAAACGGCAAAAAGAAATAACGCAGTTAAGACAGATCTGCAGCACTACATACCCAAAGTCCACTAAAAGGAACGTTGGACATTTACAGTCCCTCACATGCCCCACTAGTGACCATGCTTCCGAATGCAACAGGCATTAATTACCATGAGTCTGATGGAGTCCTCCGCCTCAAATATAACCTCCGGAGGTGTGACGCTGTTTTTCTTGGCAGCAGATCGGATGATGGCTTCTGCTTCCTTAATCCGACCCTGAGCCAGCAGCCATCTTGGAGATTCCGGAATGAGCCTGTGGGCCAAACAGCCAAGCGGGACATAAATGGGAACCGATTCACCACTTGGTTTAATTTTTAATGAAAACTTTTTTTTTTTAAATGTAGCAAGATTAGTACAGCTCTGACTGAGAGAATAATGCTGAGACATATAAAAAATGGACACAAAACATACAGTATGTATGCAGATGAACTAAAAAAAAAATAATTAAAAATAATGCATGACCATCTAGCAGTCGTTCACTAAATCTGTTCTGGCTTGCCAATGCGTAAACCTTTGAAAAACCTGCCCCGACACCTGCTCCCACAAAAGAGAAGTCATCATAAAAGACACTGCTGTTGGTTGCTGTTGATATTGTCTGGAAATACGCGTTTTTGGTAGCCCTTTCAATGCCTCGATTCAATACCGAGGATGGCGAAACCGTGAGTCTCGTACCTCAGCCTCAGCAACTGCTGAGGACTCTTTTTGTATTTGTTTGATCACTGATATAAGGCGCTAAGGTGGTGGATACTGTCCAATACCTTATAACACAAGAGATACAGAAAAATCCCAACAAGTTTCGCATCTGCATTAAATGAGTAAAGATTTGGTACTTTTTGGCTTTCAACCCGATTTGGCGGAGGCTTGGGAAATGCAGGAAAGGGCTGCCTGAGCAAAGCATGCTGGGAAGGAATCCCGTCATTGGCGAGAGCTGGGGTGCGTTGCAGACGCCGCTCAGGGAGAGGGAGGGCCTGCTGCACTCACCACCAGAGCGGTATGTAGAGAAATCCAGGCAAGGCAAGGGCGAAGAGGAGGGCCTTCCAGCTCCTGATGAAGTACGCACACAGGGGCAGAAAGGCGTACCCCAGACCATAGAACACGCACACCCCGAGAGTGGAGAAGGCAATGCGTGCCGACTTGCCCAGGAGCTCCGTACCTAAGGCAGAAAACGAAAACAACCGTTGCCCAACACCCTGTGGTATCACCTTCCACCTATTGTCATGGCCCATATATTCAGTCCAGTACTGGCCGTGCGGAGCCACAGACAGCCGGCGCAGGGCGGGACAGAGTTCGTTATCGACAGACTCGTCTGGCTGACTGTAGCTACATGTGAAGAGGCTGTGCACTGTCCCCTGGAATGCTGCAGCGGAAATGTTTGCTCAGACTGGAGTGTCCCTAAGTGTTGCACTGGTGAGTCAATATTTGCGCTGAGAACCTGGTTAGTTTTCTCATTTTTTTTTCCCATCGTTGCTGTTGAAAAACATTCGGAGCTTTAACAGCAACAGAAAGTCAATTATTTGCAGTGTTAATACTAATTCAGCAACATTTTGTCTCTTGGTTCTCACAAGTCCATTTTCCTTGGAAGAGCTACACACTCCTACCTGAGCATTATTCTGGATATCTGCAAAAGAGGATCTTTAAGGCATCCCACCAAAACCAAAGACATCTGTGCCTACTCATCTGTTGCAGGTTGCAGGATTATGTATCACACGCAAGATTTTGCTGTTATTTTTAATGAAATGCGGAACCACAATCAAGAGGGAGTTTATTATAAACTCAAACTGCAGAAAAAACAACCTCGTAGCCGAAGCCCCCTCCCAGAGCCCAATATACCTAAGACAAAAGCCGCAACGTAATTAGAAATCTGTCCGATTCCAACAATGAAGAAGAGAATGCAGAACATCTCCCAGCTGGTGGAGGCGATTTGTATCAGACTGAACACAGTCTGCAACGCCATGGTGATGAAGAGAATGACTTTCCTGCCATACCTGAAAAAGAAGATATACAGAAACATTTACAGAAGCATGCAGCTGTGAGGGCTTTGACTAGGAATGTAACTCGAAGGAAAAAACCACAGTCCGTCTACAACATATGCAACTGAAGCCTATTTTTTAAACAGTCAAATCAAAGTTTCTGCAGTTGTCCAATCTTCAACAGAAAAGGTGAAGACTCATAAAACAGACTTTTTTTTCAACCAATAAAAATACAGATCATTTGGTTTTTTTTTCTCTTTGTCAGAGCAAAGGTGTTTGGTTGGGTTGGTTGTGGATATAAATTTTATGTTTTTTGCATTTCTGAAAAGAAGATGTACTGATGAGAGGATGTCTGATGTTGCCAAAATGTGTTTACAGACAATCAATAAATCAGTCAAGCAGAATAATACAGATTCTGCACGTGTGATCACTTAAACCGCATTAGCCTTCACCAGGGAAGAGTATCACCTCCAGTGATTTGCTGCAGACGCACCTGTCTGAGATTTGGCCGGATATGAAGGAGCCCGTCAGCACCCCCATGAAGAAGACGGAGAGACTGAATGGCACCTTCCAGCCCTCTTCACACACTAGATTCCACTGGCGGGAGCAAAAACCCAGAACACACAAAACTCAAAACACACGGAACCAATTACACCTCCTTCTGAGGAGCTATTTCAGCCATTTCTAAACAGACCGAGTTCACGCTTGACGTCACGCTTCATGTAACTAAAGCAGAAACGTGTCCTGATACATTGTAATGAAAACAGCCAGCGTACTGTAACTGAGGGAATCATGAGAAATGTATTATTGAGACAGGTGTATAATGAAAGGGTAAATTTACTCATTGACAACTTTATATTTAAAATTCCCTTTCACAACTGCATGGGATACAGAATTACAATAAATCATTCATGAGTTACAACCATGCTCATTTTCATTTTTTTGAAACACACCCTCAAGATTTCTCTACCACCATCTCTGGTGGGTCTGAAACCCACAGCCTGTTTTTGTACAACAAACATGTTCTGGAACACCTTTCTCCTGCTTACATAAAACATGGCTCAACTAAGACAGACATGGATACCTGAACACTAAATGCCATCCTGATGAAGAATAAAAAGATGCAAATAATCTTAATTTTTTTAATGTTCCGCAATTGTAAGAGCTGGGAAGGCACTAATGGAGGTGTTTATTTTCTCCAGACTCCTACTGGATAAGACTATAAATAAGAACTTTACTTCACTTTAAAGCTTGTAAGGGGGTGTGTGTCTGTAATCATTAATCAGAGCTCCGCCTAGAGCCTGTCTCCCTGTTCTGGAGCCACCCCACCTTGCATCAGACCCTCTATCAACTCAAACTGCAAGAAGGAAACTATATTCAAAAGAAATTCACACCTTTGTGGCCTTCTGACTGCCCAGTGATGACTCTGAAGTCACTGCCCAACCTACCGCTTTATCCTGTGATCTGAAGAGCTCTCTTGAGAAAATGGATCAGACAAGGGTGCATCTGGGACCTGGGAAAAACCTGTCTCATTTGATTTATTTAGTCCTTACTAATAATATTTATCACTCAGCTGTTTTTCCGTCTCATGCTACACCCAGTGAGTGTCATGACACAACACAAAATTTTAGCAAATTATGCAAAATAATTAGCTATGGCAGACACTACAGCAAATGTTACTAATATGGTACAATTAAAGCATAAGGCACCAACTTCCCATCAGCTGTCACATTACTGAATTCTACCCCTACCACTGGCTCACACTGATGTGTTTTTTTCTCACACTGCTTGTCTGACTTTTGTTGTATGTTATTTAACTTGTTGCTGCTGCTGCTCTGTGTTTATTTTTTTGGTGATTCCTTTAATATATTTGTTTTGGAGCATACATGCAAATAAGCACTTCACTGCCCTTGTGGATATGACAAATAAAATGAACTGAACTATTACGATTTCTAAGACAGAACCTTTCTCTTTTCCCAACCTATATTTAATTACAAATATTATCTGCAATACTATCAGGATGAACATCATCAGATTTCTCCACTTCTTAATTCATATACCACCACACCCCCAACTTCATCTTACCACAAGTGAGTCTAATTGCTATTTCTTTTTCAGTTTCTCCTCCTAATTTTGGTCAAAAGCTCTTTCAGGGCTGACTGATAGACTGACACCTGTCACTGGTCTGATATGTATATATCATATCTGGAGTACACCGAAGTAAAATACTTTTTCGGGACAGAGCTCAATACCGATGATGTCACCCCCTTGAGACTTTCATGGTTCGAATTCTACAACAGCAGGAGGCCCTGCCTTTTGGCATAGGGGAACATCCCTTCCTTGGCCTTCAGCTTCTGTGATCGAATCCTTGCAGTGGCCTTGCCCACACTGGTCAATTCAACACAGAGGAGGTTCCTACCATTCCAAAAGAGCAATTTGCCTGCTTACGTACAATATGTCTATTACCATGGCTTATGGAAATTGCAGTTTAATTACAGCTACTGAAATTTGCATCTGTTTTATCAGGCCTTTGAATCTTGGCTTAGCTTTATTAAACGTAACGTCATGATTTTTGATCCACTGGAGAAACAAAAAGGCTTGAAATATGCTTTGAAAAGGGCATTTTTAAATATACGAACACGGTTAATCAGCCCTTTGCCTAAACATCAAAACATATTGATGTTTGTATGCTACTGCATGTACTCTACAAGCACATCACTAATAGACCTGGTAATAACATGTCATGGCTTTGATATAATGTGCCTTTACAATGGCCATCTGGTGGAAGGTGAAATTTCCTCAGCAAGGTTAGAAGATCAAAAAGTGTTTTTATCATGTGTCAAATGCTTCCCATTTTTAACAGGTCTGTTCCTCATACTGTATAAGGCCTGAAGGAGGAAGTGGGGGAAAATTTTGTTGCCCAGAAAGTGAAAAGGCCATGACCCCATAACATGAAGACAGATGAAGTATAAAAATAAAACTTACTCACAGAATGACAGAGGGTCATCTAGGAAGGCAACTTGAACATCTCTTGTAATTATATGCTGTAATTCCACACAAACCCATCTGTCATTCTGCTTCTAGGGCGTATATATAAAAAAAAAACTCACAGCTAAGGCAGGGATAGAAAATATTTTCATTCGATTATGAAACTGTGCCCTAGTGAATTGCAAATTACGGACAATTCAAATATCAAAAGAAAAGTGCGCTCATGCTTCAACCTGCAGTAGGTGACAACCTAACCCATTTTCCTAGCCTATAAACACATTCTTCCTGATGAGTCGTGTATGAATTACTTGAAACTTGGCAAGTATCACCTGTAATTAGACCTACTGTGTCACTTCCACACAGCATTACCTCCTGTGATGTACTGACAGGCATTTTCTTTTCAGGATTGACCGAAATGTCTATTCAAAACAATTTCACTCGTGAATGTGTTATAACATGTATGACATTCAAATGAATTTAACACAACCTTTCCTTTATGTTTGTAACGTGCGCGGTAAGTCTGAAATATTGGCAATCAAAAAACGCGTCTGCGTCAAGATCCATGGTTATGTGTGTGTGTGTGTTTTTTAGCAGCCCCAATGGGCTTCATACAAAACCGACATAAGAATGTCAACGCACACACAAAAAAACTTAAAAAAAATAAACATAACGGAATTATATCACGGACCAGGAGAAAACGAACAACAGATCAACGAGAAGGAAACAAAAGAGTCCCCATGGTTTAAACGAAATCTCTTGACCGCTAACCAAGCAGAGCAGCGGTAAATCCCGCAAGCGATCCAGAAGGCGCAGTAAAAAAAAAAGGAATCCCCAGTCTCACCTCTGTGACTATAGTGGAGGTGTATCTTTCTGTGCTGAACTCCCAGCCGTCAATGCAGCCTTCCGTGTTGTTTCCGATACGCGCTCCGGGGCCGCCGGGCACTTTGTAGCGAGAGCATCTGCTGTAGCGCAGCTCTCCGTTCACTGATTCCACGGGCAAGGACCGGTTCAGGTCCACGGCCACGGGGGTGTCATTGCTGCGGGCCACCGTGCAGTGGTGCGGCGGGGTGTCCGAGATGAACACCATGGCCAGCCCGGCATAACCGTTAGGGACCGTGCTGAGGCTGAGCAGGATAAAAACGCTTTTCTGGAAGGGACCCCATTCTCCCAGGAAAGACGTAATTTCGTCATAGTCTCTCATGGCCGTTGAAATAAAAAAAAACAACCAACTAAACTAAACAAACGGAAAACTCCAAAAGGAAAACGATGCTGTTTCTTCTTCAAGCGATGCAGGCTTGTAATAAAATATCAAGTACCTTACCTAAGGCGCAAAGCACACCTACAGTAATTATCCTGTTTTACAACAAAAGTACAATTATTGTCTAAACATTTTATTTTCCCCGTTGCCTTTTTCCTCTCCGGTCTTTACAACATTTGCAATTAAACAAGTGTGAAGCGTTGGGGTCTGAGAATACTGAAGAAATTCCTCCTTTTCTATCAGTGCCCGTACACTCTCAGCTGAGCTGGTTGCCCTGTAGCCCAGACTCGCACAGCTCCAAGGAAATTCGGCGCATAATTTTATTGAACACGCCTCTGCGTTAGTCACCAGAGAAGAAATTTATGAAACAGATTTGAAAACTAAACATGGCGCCACACACGATTCCTAAACAAGGTACTGTACTGTATGTGCACTATATCATCACCATCATCATCATCATCCTCATCATGTTGTGATATACAGTGTAGGGGTGTTTTATTTGTGAGTCTTTTTATTTTTTTTTTATTTGTTTTATTTGTAACGTTTTATTTGTAAGTCTGTGCACGTTTTTGAGAGATGCAGAGGGGGTGCATAGACATTGCTTCACTCCTGACACTGGGATGATGAGAACTAAAAATCATTTCGATTTTTAGGAAGAGAGTCGGTGATTTTATTTACGCATTCCAGTCTGACTTATTACCAGTACCAGAGATTTTAACCATCATACATATATTTACTCCAAGCTGACTTTTTTTAACCTTTACAGCTTCCTGTTGTTGAACGTTGTTTCATTACTCTCCTTTGTAGAAACATACTCTAAAATTAAAAATAAAATCCCTGAAGCACAAAAAAGGGAGCAGTGTAGTAGCGCTTTATCTTTCAGTGCTGAACCTCATGGTATCAAGACACGTTCCCGTCTGGTTTCCAAATTCTGTATCAGGAGCGTCTCCCCTCAGCTTGACTGCTCTGCTTGCAAAAACTTGTTCAGGGCAGCTCTGGAGGTGGCACCAGTCATGGCCTGCCAACACGGGCAATAGTGCTACTGGTTAATTAAAATAATACTAGTATTTGAAAAGACTCTTCTTCCCCCCGGAAAACATGAATTTCTTCAATTTATCTGATTTTTAACAAAAGCAGACTGTATAGGGAATATAATTGTTAGAAAATCAACAGTCAGAAAATTATACTATTCATTTTTGCATAATTAACACCCATAAAAATGGAACCATTTTAAATGAGGTGTCAATAAATCAATCAATGGAGGTTTATTTATCAATGCAGGAACAGGACAGCATACAGCGGGGTTGTCGGCAGTGTCCGTGAGCTCGTTAAAACGGATAGAAGAGCAGAAGGACAGGAATTTATGGGGATTAGATTAACGAAAAAAATTAGGATACAATTTACAGATTGTGCGAGAGTAACACAAGGATAGGAGGTTATTTAGCGCTCTTCCTGTGTGCCCTGAGAGTGCAAGTGGTAGGGGGGGCGCCGGTGCACCTGTCAGTTCAAGGAGGTAATTACAGGCGTCCGCTGTGGTTGGCTGTTGAGCAGTCTTACTGCCTGAAGGAAGAAACTGTTACGAAGCCTGGTGGTCTTGGGCTGTATACTTCGGTACCGTTTTCCGTATGGTAGTAGAGGGAACAGGCGCACAGCTCACATGTCCCGGAACGGGCGTGTGGAATGTCGTCTTTGTCTTCACTGAGCTAGGACAAGGGATTAGACTGGATGCTGGGTGTGTTCAAATCTCACATTTTAAAAAAAAGTAAATGAAGTAGGCAGTGCGGGGGCCGTCCGTTCCCATGGGCTCAAAATCAGGTCTCTTCAATCAGTCATTGTTTTTGAGTTCTCTCTAAACGGACAACACCTTAAAAACATCCTTGGAAACCATGTTATAGATACAGTGGATATAAAAAGTCTACACACAATTATTGTTGTAGGTTTTTTAATTTCAATTATTTTCCCCTAATAATTATCTATGTGTCTCTCTCTTGAATTGTGTTGGTTGCAAGGTCACATTAAAGATGGAAAAATGTCTGACATAATTTATATTGATTTCTGGCTTTATATCACAAAAACCTGCAATTTCAATAAGAGTGTGGAGACGTTTCATATCCACTGTATCTAAGGCAATAATTAGTGTAATAAGTTATGAATGAGATGGAATGAAGTGTTGCAGACACAGCAATGCCCCAGGGCCTTGTCTCTTGATGCAGGCTTAATTTTTCCAGAGAGGTGGATGTTCATACATGTTCATTTTGTGTTGGTGATTCTCCAGCATGCTGTAGGTCCTGCAGTAATCTGGGGCAGAGTTGGCTGACAATTTAAAATCCTTGTATTAGATCCTGAACAATGTTCAGGACATTGTTTCGTCACGAGCAGAAGAACAGAGAAGCCTGACAGTTTTGGTCAATGATGTTGTGATCAAAAACATAATGGGGGTGGGTGCTGAGGATCTTATGCAAGACATACAAACCAAAAAGATGCATAAACGTTAAGCTGTAACCTGCAATGTGGAAGAATGGTGTTTTAAAAGAAAGCTTGCTTGCGCATTCAGTCACTAGACAGAGGATTTGTTCTCAATCCACTCAGATCTGAAATAACTAAAGTGTCAGGCAGACTTTTCTATGTTCTCCTCAAAATGGAAACTTTCTTCTGATGTCCTTTAGTGTTTATCGTGTTCGGGAGTCATGAAATTGTAATGACTACAAAGTAAAATTTCCTTTTCTGCACACTTCCCTTGCACTCAAAAAACTTTCATGCTATATTCTAAGAATAAACTTATAGCTCTGAAGCAAACTACAACAAAACCATTTAATAATGTGAAGTTTAATGAACCATGCCAAATACCAGTGGACATACAAGTGTTACTGTACAGATTAACACAGAAGAAAGCCTACAAAGCACCCAACTCTTTGTTAACAAAACACGAGCAGTGATCCTTTTAAAATGACGTCTAAGAAGCCGGACTCAGCCGCAGTAACTGTGTCTGAGAAAGCCTACTAGACTGCAATTGAAAAGAAAAATTACAAAAATATTTTAATTCACATCCCATCACGCACACTCTGAACGACAAAAAAAAGAGATTTACTTAAATCCAGTTCTCGATCATTGAAAAAGAGATATCTGCTTAACATCTTCCTCAAATTCGAAGACACGTCTAGAGCTGGATGTGCATAATATCCCACATTTGTACACCTTCAGTTCTTTTAACTTATCAAGCCGCAGCAATGAAGGAGTCATCAGCTTGTCGTCCTTGTGGCTAAAAAAGCAAGAAGACAAATCAACACAAAACACCGGCATTATTAACATGTTCTACGCCTATTTAGTACTTGAGAACAAAAAACACTCATTTTGTCCGGATACTGGGGATGGTTAGCATACGTGGCAATGAGCACTAAACACTCACGCGGAATCACATTTCACGGATGGATCTCCGAAACACATCGCAAACTCTCATAAAAAAATTCTGTTAGGCTAAAAAAAATGAACTTGTAAATGGGCTGGACAGGCAGATCTCTTAAATATGTGAATAGGTTTTTTAGAAAAAGCTAACAAATACAAATCTGAATTGTGCAGGAGACGTGGATTACTGCAGAGTTTCATTAACATGCTCTGAGACACGATAATGTATACATATCACATTCCCAAAATGCCCTTAAATAATTAAACATGAAATAATCCCACAACAACAAAGAAGCGCCAATAAGGCATATTTTAGATTAGTATACTGAAAGAACCAATTAACTCAGAGGTACATTTATCTAGATGACCACTGAGCACAATAACATTTAATTTCTCTAAATTACGTCTTATTTGTTAAATCGCATTTTGCTATGAAGAAGGCTTTTAAAAGGATGCTGGCTTCGGCGTGTGACGGCTCGACTCGGTGGATGATACGTTCAGGGGGCAAGGTATCAACACAAGGAAAAAGCAGGTAGAATTATGTTGTAGCAGGTACCTAAACAGATCAGGACTGTATTTTAAGACCTTGTTGTGAGCCTTTCTGAGCTCTGCGCAGGGGTTTAAGGTCATGCTGGGACAGATGGAAGATGATTCACAATGCAACCGATTCCATAAATAACAGCGAGCGGGCCTGGCTGTCATGGAGTAAAGTCGACCCCCCCTCCTCCCCCCTGGGGGGACCTTTTCATACCTTGACAAAAATGCGAGCGGGCAGGAAGCGGCGCAGCAGCTGGCTGGTGAACCCTGGGAAACGCACCAGGTTGATGTTGAGCAGGGGCAGGTTCTGGTACCCGGCCATCAGAGGGTAGAAGTTATACAGCATCTCCTGCTCGGCGCCCGGCAGGATCCGCAGGCGCACCTGGAGGCGACACCCCTGATTACACACTCTGTCCCCCACCCTGTGCCGCCAAGCGTCCGAGCCACCCAGGAAGTGCCCACAGCCCCCTCCAAGACTGACAGCATGAAGCAATTCCGTGTTCTTCCACACAACTGCCGTTAGGAAACCGATTTAGAAGAGCCCGAGACGCAAGAAGAAATCATTTCGTGGTTTTATAGGTGCTACATGACGAAGCACATCATGCCAATGCTGTTCTGCGTTGCAGAAATGACAGCTGTAAAAGTGGAATGAGGCGTCAAAGCTAAACTACATAAAACAGCAGTGAAACACTACACCTGACGAGGTTTTTTAAATAGCGTGTTTGCCAAGCTCTTAAAATGTTTAGGTTGCCATTTCTAAACCGGATAGCATTTTGCCACTCTCTTTCCCACCCCCAGCTGTGATAAAAGACGATTTTAAATTCATAACATCTTAGCCGTGCTCCTCGATTCGCGGCTACTATTTCCGTTTCAATTCCGAAGTGTGGACTGTACATCAGACACATGTAATAAAATGCTTTTTGAAGTATTTGAAAACATTTTTGTTGCATAAGATAAGATAAGATCTCTTTATTGGCCATATACAATTTCTTGTAGTAGGAATTTGTCTTTTTTCGCAGACCCCAGCTTGCTCTCCATGAGACACACAGACAGGGAGAGAAGCTGGGGGTCAGAGCGCAGGGTCAGCCATTTTATACGGCACCCCTGGAGCAGTTGGGGTCCAGGGCCTTGCTCAGGGGCCCAACGGAGTAGGATTCTTCTGCCGGCTGCGGGATTTGAACCGGCAACCTTCCAGTTACAGGTGCAGATCCTTAGCCACAGAGCCACCACTCCGCCCCCTATATATAAAATGTAGACACCACTAGCCGAGCAGTGACGAGGCCTAGGAGCATCTTAAAGGGGAGGTGACAAGAGCGGATTCAGGGCTTGCCGTCTGAGCGGCAGGCCGAGCCGCAGCAGGTGGCCGTGGACAGGACTCCGCGCTGCGAGGGCAGTCCTACCTGCTTGAGGCCGGAGAACATGAAGGCTTCGCTGGGCTCCACAGACATGTCCACCTCCTGCACCAGACTGGTGCGGTTCTGGATGTGGTATTTCACCGGCAGTGACTCCCGAACTCGTCCAAACGACGGCAGATCTTCGGATACAAAGAACATCGGATTCGCCAGCAGTGTTACATTTCAGAACAGGCGGCAAAACGGGACGGGTCTGTGCAAATTTCATTTTACTTCCTCGCGCATTAAATAAAGAAAAAAAACATAAGAAACAAAGGGCTAACTAACTAACCCTAACTTCTTCTGGGGGACTTGTACCCTTCTCCTGGGATTAACTTCTTTTACGGGCAATTTTATATCGTTTTGTTCCCTAATATGTGAAGGACTTCAATTAATATATTTAATTAGTTTATTCACACCCTACCACAGGTTAATTCTGAGCGAAGATAAATCGAGCATTCCTACATGTCAAGGTCCTATATAAAATGAATATCAGAATATTCCTGCATGATTCTGATGTCAGATCATACACCTAAGGCTGGCTTGAGAAGTCTCATTTTTTGTGAAAAGAACCTGTCAAAGGTTTGCATCTTGTCAGATTGCAAATATAGGCAAATATCCATTCAGTATGTGAACCTTTCGCAAATGCTTAACAGAGCTCAAACAGACTAACACCGACACTGAAATCAACAAACCACTGAGGCAGAAATTGTTAGACGTACAATAAATATATAAAAAGTAAAACGGTGCGTTTAAATGAAAGCATCCAACAAGATTAAAAGCTCGGTCAATGTGCACTTATGACCAGCAATTTGCTGTCTTACCTGCATGTACATACAGTGGAATGGTTTCTACAATAACATGAGGCAGAGTGATCACAGTTCTCACAACAGGTACATTTTCACCTGCAGATTTTCTGAAATACAAAAACAACACAATATGTACTGTATATACGAGGATCCAGTCCTGGGTACACATTCAGAAACCACAGTGAACCCAAACAACAATGACAAAAGCAAAATGATTTTTCAGCTTTCACTCCTGTTATTAGTGGTGACCAATTTCTAACAGAATGGATTAGGGAATGAAAAGCTACAGGGAGCACGGATAACTTGCATTAAAAAAATACCATATAAATAAAAAACTGGTGATACATATTTTTTTTCCTCCAAAAATAGCAATAATTACAACCCTGCAAACCCAGTTTACTTGGGTGTACCAATTGCATGTGACTTGACCAGTCCTCGATAATAAACTTACTGGATCCATATGGACCTCTCAGTACTTGCGATCTCTCTTGGTCTCAGTGCTACTCTGGTTACTGGAGTGAGACCTGGGTTTGAGATATCATTCCCTTGTATAGTGAATGATCATGCATTTGCATTTTAAAAAGATGATTGACATTACAACAATATACACAATCACAACCTGTAAAATCTCAATCACTCCACGTGTTTCAAAGTAGCTACGCAATCCAACTGATAGATACTGTATAAAATACTCTACATAACCCATCTACTTAGCAGTTACCCCTTAAATCTTTACACTGTACTCCCTTAAAGTCTCATGTATTCCTCAGTCAAATTACCCCCATAAAGCTTATTGACAGATATCCGGCAAAAACACACACAGCAACATTTGGCCGATGGCGGTCAGATCTACCAAGAAGAGAGCGCTGACCTTTTCCAGGCTATAACATAACGCCCTGACGCCACTCCACTTGTCTCATTGGCCACTGGGGGGCACTTCAGGCAGAAACACTCGCTGGCACACTCCCCGGTCTGCAGCACCACTGCAGGAACACCAGACAGAAACAGGCCTTCCCTGTCAGAAACACGACGTCCTGCTCCCGCACCAACAGCGTTTGGGGGCGCACAACGCGAGAGTCACAACGTGAGCACTGAGCTAAGGGCGATCAAACATGTTACTGAACTCCAAAGCACTTACTGAACAGCAGATAAATCTGTGGATTACGCGTATGCCTTAATGCATTTTTAAACGTTCTCCACTCTCATTTGTGAGCCGCATTTAGGCATTTAGATATTTAGAGCTTTTAATGTGACGCACAATACTCAAATGGGGGGTAAAAGCCAGAAGAGGTACGCTGATGTTGTATGTAACCTTGTATCAGTGTGTTCATTACTCTTTAAGTTCTGTGTAAGACACCTAACCTAATATTTTTGACCTGCCGTTACGGCTGGGTCCCATAAGCCAGCCACTTCCTGTGTGTCGGGGGGGGTAACGCAAGGAAAACGTCCCGAATTCCCAACAGACCTCGAGGAACGCAACCGCGATCCCTGTAAACCGCAACCGAGGCAGGATTTTACAGGGCTTTTCTCCGGCGGTTCGTTTCACGCGAACTGCTGTGGCTCAGCGCAGCAGCTGTGGCAGAACGCACCCTGTTCCAGCGGGGACTCCAGCTGACCCACGGCAGCCATGGGGGCGGCCAGCTGCAGCTCGCTGGTCACCAGGTGCAGGGGCCAAGGAGAGGCGCTGAGAACGTCGGCCATCAGGAGGAAGGGGATCTCCGCGTAGACGCGGTCCAAGTGCTCGAACTGGGAAAGCAAACACAGATCGACCGCTAGCGTGCTTTGCCATGGGTGCGCCTCTGCCTGCAAAAGCCACAGGGCCACAACAGCAAGCAGATTTAGAAAAGCACTGGCTCTAAATCAGAGGAAAAGACACGGGGAATGCTGCTGGCCGGCCGTGGTCCCCACGCAGTATGTACTGACCCCTGGGTAACTGAAGGCGATGCATTACACAACGCAAACAAGAACAATGCAAGAAGAACAAATTCTAAAGAAATTATATTCATTCACAGTAACAGACATGGGCAGCACTGTGGAACAAATAATTGTTGTTGTTCAAACATCCAATTGTTATATGGAAGCCAAGCTTTGATATGGGTTTTGAGAATACGCTACCAGCGCCAAAACAGGTAGCTTCTTTTGGAACTGCTTTTTATGTAATTTTAACATCAGCATGGCTCATGTCAATAAATTATTTTATTATTTTTTCCTAAAACACCCACTTACATCTTCTACACTTCTTCACAACACTGAAGAATACAGGGATCATTTTCAGTGCTGAATTGCACCTACCTTTGTGGAGACAAGCTTAATAGCAACTTCAAAAGGGACCACAGTTTCAACAGTCACAGTTTCATCCTAAAAATAAAAGGACAATCTTAAACATGGCGTGCATCATCTAAAAAGAGCATATCTTCAGAACCAAAGCACTGTAGCAAGAAATATTCCCACTAGAAGCTCTTTTGGATTCTTAAAAAAAAACAGAAATACAAATATGTGACAAAAACTTACTTTATGGCACTTGCAAACAATTTCTTTATCTTCAACTGTTGTGTGTACAGCATACGAAACATGGACTAGGAATATTCTTGATCCTATTGTACCACAGCGGATGTACAGTGGCTTCTCTATCTGTAATAAAAGCAGGACAAAGGGATTATACTTAACATGAAAGAAGCACAGCAAAACATAGTCTGATAATTTTGTTCTTCCCCATTTAACAACCAGATATAGTAGTTATATCAATTTTTCACTGTGAAGTCTGGATTATCTGGAAAAAACAGACAAACATCACCTATTGTTTGTGAATATACAGACAGTAAGAGTCACTCATTTACATTAAAGTATTTTCTGATTTAACTACAGGCTGTTCTAGGATTTTCAGCATTCTTCAGTCCCTCTCCAACAACTTTGAACATGTTTTTTTTCTTTCAACTGCAAGTAAGAGGCTACGTGTGTTACTGTACCTTCTGTCCTGGCTGCAAATCTCCAAGGGAGATATCAGGCAGCAAAGCAGGGTGGGAGTCATCACACATTTCAGAGCTGTTCAAGGTGACATGAGTCGTCTGCGAGAGGTTAGCATCCTGACCTAAACAGACACAGTTTGTCCATTTTTTGTCATTTAAATAAAACAATAATTGCAAAAAGACAGCTCGACTTACAGTTTCCTAAAGTTTTAAGACTTGCATTTGCGATGCTTTCTCTTTTTAACAAAGACCATAACCAATGAATGTCTTGGAATGAGACCAGAAGAGGGAGAGTTGTGTTGCCACTAACCTAGTCTTTTTAGGTGTTTTGCCAAGACTTCCAGTTAACAATTCTACGGAGAACTCAATTCATTGTGCAACGACAGTGCAGAGCTTCACACGAAGGCCCAGACTGACCTGGCTTGAGTCCAGCTGTCAGCTTGACGTCTTTGGCAACAGAGTCCTCTTGAGAGTGGATGATGACCACCATGCAGTACATCTCATTGTTCAAAGCCGGAGGTTCGTGACGGAGCTGCACAGAAATCCTTGGAACTCGGGAGATAATCCTTAAAAAACAGTGGGGATTGGATTTCGCACATGGTCACTCAAATAGGGATGAAATAGGGATGATTAAAGGTTAAAGGTTTATTTCAGAACATTTTACCTAAAAATGTGTGGTAATACTGAGAAACAGATAATTCCAGAAGAAGTACTATAAACATAATAATTATAGACATCTTTAGTGATAAAAAATGCTCTCAAGCACTTGTCTACATTCTTTCATTTCCATCATAAATATTACACCCAAGATAACCTGTCAAAATACAGTACAAAATATCAAAAGGAGTATATGGACATCATATTCTTTGTTAGAAAAATTATTCATTAAAACATTAAATGTCACATAAACAAATAGCAAAGTAAACTAAGGCCTCATTTCTGCAACTAGGCAGATACAGGATGCATTCTTCCTTGTCAGGAGTCAGGACACATGGTCAGTGAGCACTCACATGGTGCTGGCCTGTATAGAGATCGTGTCCCAGTCCAGCTGGTTGTCAGGGCGACGGGGCCTTCTCTTGAAGGAGCGGCTTGCCTGCAAAGCCTCATGGGAAGACGCTGCATCTCCGCCTCCCCCTCTCCAGTTTAGGAACACGCATCTTCCACTCTCACTGCCCAGCATCAGGTCAACAGCTGTAATCTGGCACACAGAGAAACCAATAGCCTAGGAATGAGCGGGCATCAAGTAAGTAACCTTTCACCATATAGCTATGCATTAATGGAAATAAACTGCAAAATACACCTGAAATAAAAACATAAAAAGGACATGTATGTTTCTCTAGTGCAACAACCAGGAAAGGCACTTACAAACCACTGATTATTGCTGTTAATAGAATTTAATTTAAAAAATAGAATGAACCGTCATATTACAAAATAATGCTTAGAAAAAGCAGTTTGGTCAGTGGTTCAAATCCACTGTGAGCACTGCTGTTGTACCCTTGTGCAAGACATGTGACCTGACCTGCTCTAGCAAAATAACCAGCTGTAAAAATGAGAAATGAGTGCAAATGTAAGTCTCTTTGGGGAAAAAGTATCAGCCCAATAAATCAGTAATTTTGCAATAAAATCTCTGGGCCCAGGGTGACTTGAGAAAAGTGTTACTCACTGATATTTATAAATCTTAACTCATAAATAATGGGATGACGATCATGATGAAAGAGAAAGAGACCAGCGATTATGAACAACCTCATCAAAAGCAATGAGAGATGAGGTCACGCCACTGCTTATCACTGTTAGATAAATCCACACTATATATTTGCCATAACAGCCGATACAGAAGAATCAGACCTTGCTTTCAAGATTCTTAGATGTGGTGGGAAGCGGTTACCTCGATCTTCTTCCCCACGTCTTCAGTCCTGGCCACAAATTTGAAGGAATATTTTCTTGTCTTCCCAGGGACCAGACACATGTTCTCTTGAGTGGAGGGTTCAAGGATGTCGTTTGACTGGCAGGATTCCTCGATGACACAATACTGGCTGTACTCCTGAAAGCAGAAAGGATCCGTTTATGAACTCATTTTTGATTCTTTCATAGATGGCTAAATCAGATGCAGAAGTAATGATAACCAGTTAAATGTAACATTACGGAGATGAACATATCTGATCCTTCTGAAAGCATTCTTCAGAGTCAATTATGTAAATCTCTCATACTGGGAAATGGGGTTTGGGAAGTGGAAAGAGATCTAATTTGAAATTATTTGACTTGCACTGGGTGACACCAATAAAAATATTTGTCAAAGTCATCCCATCTGAATAAATTCCCCTTTCCACCAGAGGAAGCAACAGAAAGCACCATTGGAAAATCTGTCACTAATGCAGGAACACACATGGTTAACATTAGCTTAAAGCTAATATAAAATATTAACTGAAATTCTTTTCCAGTTTATCAGGAGCAATGATCCTTTAGGAGCAATATTTCTGCTCAGGCAGAAGACAGTTGTTAGATCAAACGAAAGAGACTAAGAAACCAAATCACCTTATTACTTAAGCTGACACAGAGCTTGGAGAATCTGATCGGGTGAGGGCAGTCTGCCTTCAGGTAAACATGAAGCTGAACAGGAACATCCACGTGGAAGCTGGGAGACAAGAACTTGGCTTTGCACTGCACTGTAATTAGGATGAAAAGACCAGATATATTTCAGCCATACGATAGGTCTGATATATTTATTGCAGTTTAAAGAGAATAGAGTAGAGGGAACATTTTACACAGCTGTATGTTTAGCTATTTCCCTAAGTGTCAAGTCCTTCCGAACAAGGTTCAGGGTACATTTGTCACAATCAAATTTTGTTTTTATAATCACATTTGCCAGCACAGAAAAATAATAACCAACCAACCACTTTTGCACAGAATTAAAATAACGTGCTTTTCTGCTGCTCAAATGCTCCTATCTCACAGTCTAATGAGCCTGGGGGAAAGACGCTTTTATGCTTTTTAAAAGTTTCTTTGTTGTCCCATATCCTACAACCGCTTTGTGGGGCAGAGGGGCATCAAAGTCTCCCTGCTCACAATAGCTCTTTTTCTTATCAGGACGGCTTAAAACAGCCAGTCAGCCTAACCACCATTTTTCCGCATGGCTGGGAAGAGCCAGAGAGCCTGGCAAAAACTCAAAACAAACAGGAAACAGAATGCAAATTCCTTGGACTCCGAGATAAGGGGTTAGAATCAGTTCAAGGACCAGGGAGCAGTGAGGAAAAACTCCTCCTATGACACCACGCTGCCCCATGAAAGTAAACGATGCTCCCCTTGCAGTCAAGTTGAATACTACAGCTGAGTATAATACATAATATGTATAATATATAATGTATAATGAATAATACAACTTCAATGTCCTCCTGCTTTAACACGGAACACACTTAACACTGTATGTGACAGGCTGCTAGCAAAGCTGTATTATCACAGTACAGCATATAGACTCGTTAAGAACTAAAATTGTGGGACAGGCCTGTTTTACAGAGAAAACGTTTACCTGCACATAGTGGAGGATGATTTCTTGAAAGCGCCTATACAAAGATTAAACTGTGACCAAGTGAATTACCGAAAGGAACGTAGTCCTGCACTTCGATAGCCAATTCATTGCTGCCGGCAAGCGAGACGCGGCCGGCCCACAGGTCGTGTACAGCTCTCGCTGTGGCCTGGTCGCAGTCCGGCTCGGCCTCAGGGACTTCGTTCTGGGGCAAAAAGAAAGCAGGGCGAAATGTGGAGCCAACCTCGAATTGAATGAGATACGTTTTAAATCGAACTACACAAACATGAAAGGCTTTTTCAAAAACACATAAGTGTCTCTGGTCCGTATTACCTACAGACGGATGAAAAAGAAAAATTCTGGCATTTCGGACAATTACAGAGGCAGATTTTCAGGCGTTTTCAGAGGCAAGTGGAACACTACCATGAGGCCGCCCATGTGGAATTTTCTCATCGAGATTCTCACCGAATCCGAGCCTGAAGGCTTCTCTTAAAAACGAGCGGCTGAACTACCAAGCTCACCATCAACACTTTGATTAAATTCTTCTCAATCCTGGACTTCTGATCGTCTCGCAGAGTGGAAGCTGGAGCTTGAATTAAGGCTGCAAAACTGCGAACACAAGAAACACTCCCCAATTTTCCACCCATTCAAGCCTCACTAAGCCATAATAAGCCCTTGATAATGCCAGTAGAAAGAACAAGAACGGTAACCAGTAGTTTTTTCATTCTTTACAGATATCCTTTAGAATAGCCTTTATAGAAACACACGGTAGAGCTGCATGAGAGCTTGGACCTGCCCCACCCGTTTCTCGTATGATGGGACGAAGGATAACCCCTGCCTTGCACTTATGGTTGAAGTGAAGCCAGTGTCTGGTGTGTCTTGTAATCAATAGAAGCGATCGGCCCGGCGTGGCGACCGCAGGGGCCAGGGGAAGTGCGGCAGTGCAGGCCGCTCCGCGTCCCTTCCCGCGGGAGCCAGGGCCAAGGCCCGGGAAGCCTGCGCTCCCGCTCGCCCTGCTGGGAAGGATACCCCTGCCGATGAGCTCCAGCGCGTACGTGATGTAGTCCTTCACCTGGCCCATCAGGTAGGAGCACCTGAGCGCCGTGGAGAGGATGGAGGTGAGCAGGGTCCACCAGCGCTCCATGCGGTAGTCACACGTCACGTAGTCCAGCAGCCTGCGGGGCGAGAGTCAGGCGCTCAGGGGGCTCTTGGGCTCCGGGCAAGCACAGCGCCGGCCGGTCACACCGCCACCATCAACACAACACGAACAAGGCACGCGCCCGCTCACAGCCGAGCGCGGACAGCAGCAGAGCATGATGCTGAGTGGAAGGCGGTGGGCTCGGACGCCAGGAGGGGGGGGGGGGGGGTGCCACTGTGGCCCCCTTTGAGCTTTGTTTAAAACACACTTCTGTAAAATGCAAGATGCTCTGGATAAAAGTGTTAGCCAGAAGAAAAAAAAACACATACAGAAAGTGAACGCAATGGCCAGAATTCCCAATCTGTAACTATGAGTAGCAAATCGTGAGTCTTCTTCCTGACCAATTCGGTAAAGTCTGCTACCCAGAGACAAAAATCCACTTACTTTAATGCTTTAGTGTAGTCCTTTGCATGATAATATTGTTCACCCATCTGCACCACTGCAAAACATTTATAAACGATAAAGCATTTGTCCATCTTTTACAAAGGGTAAAAAAAAGTTGTACAGTATTTTGTACAAGTTTTTTCATAAGGTGATAAACTTACTCAGGTGGCTCTTCATCCTTGGGCACTTGTACTTCTTGAACTGAGCCACAGCATTGCTTAAGAGAGCAATGATGAGTTCCTGAAACACATCAGCAGGAAATCACAAAGGCACAGTGGGCCAACATGTCTTTGGGTTTTCAATCAGTGGAAGAAACGGACAAACATATCTGATACTTTTCATGAGAAAAAGCCAAGGTTGAGGGTACTATGAGCTGACTCCTGCTTCTAGTGACAAAGCACTGAGTCATCAAACTCATCTTCCAGTCTGGCGGTAAGTTTTATACCTGGAGATTGTGCAGGTGTGCAAAATAAAGTTAATTTGGGATGGTCTTTTGAAGTGATTAATGCCTTTGGCGTCAAATATCTATAGCTACACGTCTCAATTTTAGATATGTCTGCTAATTTAAGAGAAAGATGGAATCACAGCCTACGTTTCACACCAGTTAACTCATTAGACATCTTCGGTATCACTTGTTAGAATGAGTACTTCAGTAACTGTATACTTCATGGCAAATAAGACATATTTAACAGACTATTACACTCCATTCACTGCTGGAGAAGGAAGGAGGTAATATGTGTGCCTGTAACTGCATCAGTCCGATACTGCCATCTGCATTGCCCTAAGATAAAAAACAGATGACTCGAGGTGCATTTGACTTGCTGCTTAAATACCTCACATTGCTCTGGTTTTAGAAATATACTAACCGAGTGAAGAACTCCTCTCTCTCGCCTCTGGAGAGCCAGGATCCCTACTTTTTCCTTCTCAGGATCCGGGGGATCAATACCTGCAAATGTAAGGTTTAAAATATAAAAAAAAAAAATGTGACTATGCCAAAAACAGAAGTTTCTAGACATTTAGACTCTTGACTTTTCTTTATAGATATATGTTAATTTAGAGGCTTACGCTTTTAAAAACAAATCGAGGAATCTGCTATGTTTTATATATATATTTATATATATAAAGTATAGAAATGCCAATTGTTTCAAGACCAGGCTATCTGTCAGCCCTTCTTCATGTGACAGGCTGGGAGCTCTGCAGTACCCAATGGGAGGAGTGTGGTGTCTCTCACTGACGGGACTGCAATGGCAGGTTCTCTCTCTTATGGAAGTGAGCACTAGATGACTATCCCCAACCATAGCCTACTCTGCCACGTGAGTGACGCTGCTTGGGGAATCCAGGTCACAGAAGGTTAGTGACACTACACAGAAAGCAGTCCGGAGCCACAAAACACCAAGAGCTGTCTTTTAGCTTGAAAACTTAAAATGGCCCTGAGATGAATAATTAATTTCCTCAATTAAGGCGACACCTAGTGGAACATGAGAGATAAAAGATCTTTTATTCTAATGCAGCTAAAGCCACCGTACTGGTCCATTTTATAGAGTTCCAAGTACCTTTTTATGTTTTTTTTAGAAAACATTAATTATTTAATCACTGTTCAGGCTTTAACTAAGCTAACTGTGTTTTCTTATATATTGCTCAACAATGATAAACAGCTTCACAGTGAAGTTTTACATATCCTCAAACCTTCACTCACTTTGGTGTCCCTGTCTCCAGGGTCTCTGTCCGTAGAAATCGAGAGTTCCAGTGGGAGTCTCTAGCGGATCAGGGCCGGTGGAATTTGCAGAACCCTAAAAACATCGGAATCTCAGCCTATAACAAAGGTGGTATCTTTAGTCCTGGAGAGCCAGGGCTACATGTGTCACCGTTAAAATAATTTGTAACATCTGGGAACAACTTCATTTTAAACTCAAGAGCAGGAATTTTTGTTCGCCGGAGTACAGATCAGTGACCTGCAGGACTGGGATGGCCACCTCTTCTCTGTAATCAAAGTCAACAAGTGCTCTTTGGCAAGCAATTACATCACAACTTCATATTACTGTACTTCGTTATCAAGTTTGCAGAGCTGCAGTGGTAAATCAGTGTTTAGGGAGACTGGTTTTCTTAATGCTTATATGTGATGCATCCAGGCTCTGCACCGATCTGAGCAGCAGCTCATTTTAATTGTTACATTTCAGTGCCTAGTCTTCCTGAATGAATCCGTACTGATGAGATGTGAAACGCACCTGTAAAATAACTGAAATACAAGGTTTCTAATTTCCCGAAAGTCAGATGTGAGATGCTATGCAATCGTTTGGGCAAAGCTTGGCCCTGGCACTTGATATCGCTGTCTCAGCTTTTTGTATTGCTACAGCAGATTCGAGTTACAATGACTGACCTTGTCTAGGCTCTGGTATCTCACACAGGCTGGGGAACGTGGGCCACATACCTCCTGAGGGCAGAGCTGGCTGGCCAGCTGTTTGCGCTCCTGTGCATAGCAGGCTGCCTGCTGGTAGTAAAACCCCGGGTTTTGAGTCTGGATGGCTGTCAAACCCAGCTTAATAGCTTCATCAAACAGGTCGCCAAAGGACTGAAACCTAAAAGAGCCAAATCAACAGCTGAAACGAGCGCAATAATCAATTTATTAGCCATATACAATTTCTTGTATTAGGATCTCGTCTTTTTTCGCAGATCCCAACTTGCTCTCCACGAGACACACAGACAGGGAGAGAGAAGCTTGGGGTCAGAGCGCAGGGTCAGCCATTTATACGGCACCCCTGGAGCAGCTGGGGTGAAGGGCCTTGCGCAGGGGCCCAACGGAGTAGGATTCCTCTGCCGGCCGCGGGATACACACCAGCAACCTTCCAGCCAGAGGCGCAGATCCTGAGCCACAGTGCCACCGCTCCACCCTATCTGATAGGGCGGAGTAACACCTATCTGATCCTGCCTACCAGCCACACTGTGGTTTTATAAAACTTTAGTGGCTGATTCGTTGTCCAAAGCAGAGGGGATAAGGACAATTACTTTTTTGGAAATCCTTTTTGAAATTTTTTAATTGATTTTGCCTTCATCTTTTCTACATCATCAAAACCTCCAATCCGTAGTTTTAGCTTACCATCCAAGTACTATAATTTTAACGTTCATCAGATGGTGTAAAATGATGGTTAGGGATGTTTTACATAACACATTCAATTATTCTAAATGTTAAATGGATACATAAAGAATACTTATCATTTTGTCACCCTCAATATGCGAGATATATTTTACCTGTATATTCTGTAGTTCTGTCATATTCACTGTTACTTAAGCACCTTCCTATTGCACTACAGTTGTTGTGTTACCTGCATTTTAAAGTGCACTGGGGTGAAAATTCCCTCGCACTTTTCACTAGATATAATGCATCACTCATCCACAGACTGATCTGTCCTTTACCAGTTGTTTAGTGTCTATGAATATACATTGTACTTCCACATCAGATGCATGAGAAAATGTCGAGACATGAAACTGAGCTATGCAGGATTAAAGTTGATCATAAAGTTATACATCCATGTTGTGAAACAGAGGAACGTTGTACAATAGTTCTGAGCAGAACAACAAACGTATTTTTAAGTTCTGATTTTTTTTGAAAATGTAATTTTCAATGAGGAATAACACAAAGTAGGTGGTAAATAGGTCAATCGACAAAAAAGAAAACCATGCATTAAGCCAATTATTCCAGTTCAAGGGATGGCACATTAGTTACTTGCTGTACAGTGGAATCCTGGAGCAGGAAACAAAATAATATCATTTTCACTGCCTGTAACTTTCTTCTTTTTAAGGTGCAACTGCGTCTACTGAAAGGGAACTCGAATTTCTCCTGGGTTCCCTGAGCACACGGGGAGGGATTTTTATTAAGCCGAGCAGTGGCATTCATTTCACTTCCGGGTCGCTCTGCAGCGCTTCCACACTGAGGAAAAGCCTTACTGTTTGGACATCCAGGCAGCGTGCTCGAAGGCCAGCTCGGCGCTGCCTATCTTCTTCTTACACAGGTCGATGTGCTTCCTGAACTGCGCGATGGCATCCAGGGGAGTATTGTGCTGGAAACACAGCCGGCATATCTGACGAAGCAGAACCAGAAAAGATCAGAACCGGTCCTTATGAAAACAAAATGTGTGTATTTTAGCCAAAAAATGTGTGTATTTTAGCCTCTTTCAGGGGAAGTACAAGGCAACACCATTAACCGACTTCTCCTTTCACGCACCTTGTAGTTGATAAATCCGGCCATGGTCTTGATCTCCAGCATGTTGGTCTCATGGGCTCTCAGTTCGTGCACGAGGTTGTAAGCAGTCCTGTAATACCTATTTCATACACAGCAGAGAAGACATGGTCAGACAGCGGACGCAGGGTGGCCAGTTCTAGTCTCACACCATCCAGTCACCCTTAAATCATCAACACAGAAAACACACGGGACACGTATGAGTCTTGATCAATTTAGAAGCTCATCGATTAAGTCAGCAATGGTTTACTGTGGTCTGCGAGAGCTACATGATATCGGCATTTTCACTACAGATAACCTTTAAACGGTTTAAAGGGAGAAATCGCTGGACACGCAGAGCCAGATGAACTGTGGCTCTTCAGGCCCAGAGGTGGCCACCGCTGAGCAAGAACATTATTCATTATTAGTCATATTATCTTACTTCTACTTTCATTCACATCGCAATAGGATAAAGAATCAGAAATTACTTAAAAACTGTTTTTAAAAAGGCAGCAAAGGTGTCTTTCACTTATAATATTTCTATTTCTCAATCAGAAACATATTTCGTTATGTAATACACTTCTTTTCTGCACTACATGTTTTTCAGAAATATTAACAAAAGTTCTTCTTAATGTGAATTAAAGTTTGAGGTGTGGCACAATGTATTTCTCACAAATTAACATAAACAGCAACTTTGCCAGGCCTTTAACAAACCTAGTAAATAGCTAGAATCTCAATAAAGAGAGCCTTACTTCAGAGCATTTTGTGTGTCCTGCTTCAATTCACTGAAGAACGCTGTCTTAAACTGATGTCTCACAAACAAAAGCTGCAACAAATGAGGGATAAATCACTTATAACACTTATTTAAACTGATTTAATAATTACATAAAGAAAAGGGCATCTTGAACATCAATAATGCTATTATAATTGGTTAAAACAAAAAAAAACAAGACTAGAAGAATGCAGTTTACTAACATCTGCATATGAAATAAAAAGTAAAATTCAAACTTTTGTTTTCAAGAGCACATCATACCTCATTACTGACTTGCAATTTCTGACCAGTAACAAGATAAACCACCCATTCGTGTAGCTCACCTGATGGGTTGTTTTGTTCAGAAATTCTTTATGAGATTTCACCCTCCTTATTTCTGTGTAGTAATAGGTCTGAGCATGCTCATAGAAGGCGTTCTCCAACCTGCAGAGACACAAGCCACCAGCAGTAAGCCACATTCAATGCCTTCCACCGGTGCCACCAAGCTCGAGCGCTCCGCACAGTACTGGGTAATTGTCCACCGGCTGAACTGTTGAGCTGAGCTAAACCCAACTGGTGCAACTGCAGTGTTAAAAACCTATCCAATGCTGGATCATTAGTAAGCAGGTCAGGTGACAGTGTTACCAACTTCCATCGCTGCCTTACTTTAGTCAACGGACAAGAGAAACAAGAGGAGGAATCTGGTAGCATTACAACTTAGGATAAAAAAGGAAAGGTTGATGACGAATGAGAGGAGCCGTCCAGCCTATCAGGCTTTGGGAGTTAGTAGTTCATTGGTCCAAGGATCTCAACCAACTGTTTCTTAAAGGATGCCAAAGTATCAGCTTCAAATAGATGGCTGAGTTGCTTGTTGCAGACTCCCACACCCCTTTGGGAAAAGAAGTGCCTCCTATTTTCCACCTCCATTTTATTTGGACAGATTCAGGCATTCAAGCAAAGCTGGAATCTTGAGAATTCCAAACGAAAAGGGGACAATTCGAAGGTTCAGATGTTAAAATGAATAACAATGAGCTGAGAAAGGGTCGTGCCGCCAAAAATAAAGCAAGCAAGAGTACTAAACACATTGTCACCGGCAATGTATTTTGTGTTTCGCAGTGCAGTTTTGCACAAGATGTGAACTGGTGCTCTAGTGAAGGACTGTTTCTCTCCTGCTGGCCATCAGCTCAACGTGGGTCCGCCAGTGAAAAGGGGGTCTCATAGAAAAGATTAAGGCTCTAACCCACCTGCTCCTCACTAATTACAAACAAAACGAAAGCCTTCGGAGACAAATAGCGTAATGCCAAATGCGGGGGCTTGTTATCTGCGATTGGCTGATGTTAGGATGAAATAGAAACGTAGATATTTACTGTGCTCACATCAAAGACTGAAGAGATTTCAAGTTGCAGCTTTCTCACCTGATAATGTATCCCACCAGGTGATCGGTGTGCGGAAGCACAAAGAGGGATTTTCCTGAAAGGTCACAGGCGTTGCACAGAGCTGCGGCTCTCTCCGAAGCGATCAAGTCTTCTCCTACAGATGCCAACACACAGGGAGACAATCCAGAATGGATGCCTAGGCTGAAAGACTAGTCAAGGAGAATCTTTCCAACAACAGCCAGGTCCTCTAGACTTCACTTATCACTCCTTGCCTTCCCTCTGCAAACGATGGCATCTCTAGTACCGCATAGATTATTGAAATAAAAAATTCCCGGTATGGGGGATGCAGAAATGACAAAGCAAGACGGGATAAAGAAAAAACGGATGACAAAAAAAGTGCAAATACTTCATTGTCATTGTTTTGGAATCACATCTCTCCTTTCACCCTAAAACACATTATGCTTTTAATCGTACAAACAGGTGAAACTGTTTTTGATGAGCACATATTTAATTAATGTACCTAAAATATTACCAATGGTAGGCACTAACACAAAAAAAAGATGGCATTTAATTAAAAAAATTCAAAAAGAAAATTATGATGCCATCTGTAGCCAATCCAAATGAAACTGCTGTTCTTTCTAACACCAGATGATCTTGTTTCTCTCCCAGATCTGTTTATTTCACCAGATTGTAGTTCACCTAGAAGCGATACCTTAATTCAACACAGCTTGCAACCTGTCAAGAACACCTTTAAAATATGTATATCAAAATTAAAAAAAAACAAACAAGGAAACCAAAAGACACTGCGATTACCTGGGGGAAGAGGTGTTTTCTTCTGAATTAAAACAACTGCCACCTTTGTGTTCCTTCCTTGTAAACTAGTCCTAAAAAAATTAGAAATGTGACTAGAATGAGAGACTGTGTGTCAAAAACATTTGTTTTAAAATGTCAATAGTAAACTGCACTACTAGATTCCATCTTCACACACAGAAACCAGACAAAAAAAAAAAACCTACATACTAGATGCCAGACCGGAGAGATGTTATTCTTTTTTTATTTTAAGACTCTCAATGTCGGTGTACGTACCTCACAATTTCCACTCTGGTCGCACACTCTGACTGCTTCTCCTTCCACTGAACCTCGTCCCAGTCCAGCTCATAGAACACCACGACCAGAGCAGGCACCAGATTCAAGTGCTTGTTCATCCAGCCCGTTTTGAGGATTCCCTTGGGAATGTACCACTCGTAGGAGGTCCTCTGAAATCACAAAGTAATGGAGGAATACAAACAAGCTAAATAAAAACTGTGAGGAGGCTTTAAAAACAGCCCAACAACTGCAATACAGGAATTGTCTGATCCATGGAGGTTACAGAACATGGATGCAGACTGTAAACATACTCATTGACAGAAATGACCTTCTTCTGCAGGCTCTGACTAAGCATCTCCGAGCCTGGCAGTGTGTGCCATGTCGTTTTCAGAAATGAAAAGACTTAAAGCACTATGGTGTCCATGTACCACATTGCGTCACCCCAAAACGATCAAGCACGTCGCACAGAACACCTTGTTTAAAACAAGAGAAAACACTGAAAAATAAAAAGGTTCAAATTTTGGATGAATATTGCCACAGTGAATGGAACGGCATTTTTGATTGTACTTCGTCAGAGCTGTAGTTTACTACTTGGTTGCTGACCTGACGCACGAGATAAAGGGACAGCAACACCAATTAACATCAGGGCTATTGCATGAGCTCCATGTACACTAGTTAAAACAGAGTATAGAAAAAAGCAGCATGCTAGCTGATAACATTCCCAAAACACAGAGACCTCATGTTAAAGTAGACAGCACTTCCTCTGATTAGTCATATGGACTTTATGTATAAACCCTTCATTTGGAGCCAAAAACTAAAAGCAGACCTTGCTACTTTGATTTTTTTTTTACACTCTCAGCGGTGAACCCTCTATTTGTTGTTTTGGCAAGGCAAAGTCTCACCTGACAGTGCAAAGTAAAGAATTTTTGATAAACAGCAAAGAACTGGGCATTGATTTTTTTTGCTTTGCAAAAGAGACACTACAAGCTTCTCTCAGTGACCTGTTTCTGGACTAAACGCATCTACACATCTACTGCTACATCTGTTCTCTTTCTTTTTCTTTTTCCCCGTTTACAACCACTTTTTGTGCAATATATGCCAGGGACCTGTGCAATACATTTATATTTATATCTATAGTTACATCTATATTTATATTCATATGTGTGATACGATTTTCTGTGTACTGTACTGTTCTAGTTTGTTCTTGTGTGTCCGGACTGTGAGTAACTCTTGTATTGTATTGTATGTATTGTACTATTATTATATAATTCGTTACACTGTGGCTGTGTTGTGTGTGTTAAGCTGCTGTTGCACTGCAATTTCCCTCACGGGATCAATAAAGTATCTATCTATCTTTCTTATAGTGCAACTCAATAACTGTGTATAACTGAGAATTAATCCACTGAGCCATAGTTTTATTCCAAAATCTGTTTAACATGTCTACCAGCAGAGTAAAGCCTTAGAACAAAGCTGTTGATAGTTTCTCACCCTTTCATAGCACAGATTAAATAGTCAAACTATCTTCTTTTCTAAGTTGACATTTAAACGGTAAAAAAAGGATCTCATCACAGTCTTAGTGAAGATAGCCCTCAGCACTGCCCAACCAACACAAGCCCAGCTAGACAACCAGAAAGAAACCAGGTGACTGCTTGAACCGCACTCAGATCTGGGCAATATGGCTACATAACCAAAACACCTCCTACAATCAGCACACTGTGTTGAGAAACAAATGACATTAGAATTCCTTCTATTCCTTCTGCTGGGACTGTGAAATTTAATAAGTCAGCTACAGTTCATCTCAGCGTTCCAGCTCTTACTTGTTAGTTTCTGCTGTGCTAAAAAAGGCAGGCCAATTAAACTGTAAATTCTGACTGGGGGTTTAAGTGAACATAGGCAGACACTCCTTCAGTTTACTCGTTCCAAACAAAAAATACTCCAAACACAAATAAAAGAAGTCTGTCCTGATGTGGATGTGCACAAAGCTGACTCTCTTGGTGTTGGCTAGGTAGGTGTCTAGGCTGCTCCTTATCCCAGGAATAATGAGACATGAGGAAAACAAAGCCAGAGCTGGTATTTCAAAAGCAAATCTTACCTTGGTCCTGCATTTTGGGTACTCATGGTCCCCAGGCAGTACTTTAAAAGAAATGGGAACTCGGTCAGCCCTTCTGTTGGCACAGAAAGCATCCCAGATCGCCCTGTGGACAGCGTTGTACACCACGTCCAGTCCCGTCAGGGCCACAAAGGCCATAGGGCGGCAGCACAGCTCCGGGGGCAGATCCCATTGTGGGGCACTCATCTTCCCTGGGCCAGGAGCAGGAGCTGAAGAAGAAACATCCGTCACTCCAAACAGACTTCCAGGCAGAGGGTTAGCCCTGCAGGTATCTACAGCTCTCGGCTCCTGGGCTCGAGTCTGGATGCCAGGGGGTGTTCTCAATGCACTTTACTGGCGAGAGTAGGTATTTTCCCTGGTTATGGACTGACGTATGTGGTGCCCCCTGAGCCCCCCACACACAGCGGCAAGCTGAAGGTTTGGCAAAAACGCCGTTCAGCCGGAAACAGGGTGAGGAAGCTAAAGAGAAAGACCGCTCATAATAGGTCTGTCAGCTGAGGTTGCTGGTACACAAAACACCTGACAAGAAGAGTACTTCTGCAACTCGGGACTAGGTTAGAAACAAGCAGACCCAAAGCCTGAACAAAGTAAAATGATGGATTAAGGCATCGGCTTTCGCTGGCAGGAAGAACACGCACACTCCACACAGAGAGAACCCCAATCCAGCATCGAACAGGGGCTCCGAGGCTTCGAGGATGCAGCGTCAAACTGCCCGTCATTTTTGTTAATAATTAATTTGGGGGGGAAAAAAAGTGTTGTCATCATATCTGCTTCCTGCGACTCTCCGAACCCCAGAATTATAACGAAAAACAGGGCGGCAAGGTTTACAGAGTGTTATGCTGTATTAAGATCCGCTTTGTATCAAACCAGATTTGACAGAACAGGTAGAATCAAGTTTCATTTTCAACCCTCCCGATTCCTTAAGTACTACGATCGCTTCGTCTGCGGGGCATTTTCAATAATGTGCATCAAACCGTTCAAAGGTACTGTCACCTTCAGTGCCAACTTCACGAACCCTTCCTTCACCGTGTTGAGACTGACGGACGCCGTCACCTCATCTCTCAACAACACCGTCCACAGCTGCTCGACCCAGGAAACTGAAACGGCAAACGCGTTGATTGACAGCGCTACGGACCAATCAGAGAGGCACAGTCTGGAGATGGGCAGCGACCGACACCAGTTACCAACGGCAACGAAAGGGGCCGTAAGTGGATGCCGAATTATCGTCACGTAACTGTTATTGTCGTAAACAAGGCGTGGCGAAGAATTTAAAGATTAAATACCGTAATGGTCTAAAGCTCTGATGGCAAAAACTGTTTCGTTCCCTTTACACATACATGTCCAAATACCATAACTAATAATAACAATGGGAGCAGCAGCTGTTATTAAGGAATACGGGTATTAGAAAGCGCCAGGTTATCATTAACATAGCTTGGGATGTAACATAGTTTAGAAGCGAAGATGGGCTTTTACTTCAACTGTTTAGGCCGTATATCCGCATTTGTTACGCTAAAGTGCAATATGTTACTTTGAACACGTCCAGGTTACTGAGTAATTCGCACAGTACCAGCTCCTGAAGTGTACGTGAGGAGCGACGCGGCGGGCGAGGGTCAGAGGTCGGATGTCGGAGGTCAGGGGTGAAAGTTGACGGAGCATGCAGACTGCCGAGGGAGGCAGAGACGCTATAGGCAGCTCTCCTGACGTGTGTGAGATCATGGTAGTCTTGCTTGCGCTGTTGTAGCGT